>NC_139317.1:31257796-32522796 GCF_056507025.1 Lutjanus erythropterus
GCAAATTTTACAATTTAAACCGGACAACACACACCGGGGTGCAGCACAGAACCTCTTGCTTTTCTTTTTGGTGCACATTAGCATCTTCAACTTGGCATTTACACACTTTGCATTTATGGTATCTTGCCTTTTTTTTCCAAGACGTGCATGATTCAGTGAAAATGGTCAGTTCAGTCATGTCGACATCATACCAGCAACATGACAAATTTCACTATAGTTGGGCTTCCCCCTGATAGTTGATGATTTGAATCATTAGTCAAAGGGCCTGAGTTTCTTCCAGCCCAAGGACTAACTTTCAACCAGTCAAGCATTTGTGTTTTTTTTCCTTTGTCAGTCAGTATGCATTACATGTACAGGATATAAGAAATAAAAGCTTACAAAAATGCACAGGGAGAATAAATCATCAAAATTATAAATTTTTACATTAGCTGGGACACTTAAAAATATCCTCAGGACCAAATGAACTGTTAGTTGATTGATGAGAGAGGGTGAAAGGAGTAGTTGGTAAACAAGTTTCAGCTTTTGTCTTCTGTATCTATATACACATAATAATGTAACAGTCTGACAGGCTGTACACTTTACAAACTAAGTCTCAAAATCCCCACAAACCACAAAACTAACTGTGACGGAAGAGGAGAAAAGTGACAGAAAAATAAAGCAAGTAATGTTTGCTTGTTGTTTGTGCTCGTCACTGACAGGTTCAGATTGTTATTGTTAGTGTATGACAACATTATAGAAAGGATCACGATGATGAGAAAAAGGTAAAAAGTAAGCATCATTGCCAGCTTCATTCAAACTTTACAGAAACTAAATAAACCTCACCAAAAACATGATGGTTCATCTTTCACTGTCAAAAATCACCAACTCTGGTTTGGTCGAAATAAATCCTTAATTCAGGCCATAAAGTAGCACTGAGCGTTCAGTGCAGGTGATGCTGGACAGCGGCTGCAGCTTTGGGAGAGAGGCTCTGCAGGTCCGCTGGTGTTATAACTGAACTAAAGGAGGACACACACTTTTAATTTGTCTGAGTGTGTGAAAATCTGATATTTTCACATCACAGATGATGAAGACTGCGAGTCTAATTAGTACAACAAAACACAGGCTCATATAGGAATTTAGTGTGGCACACTGCACTGTAGAAAAAACAGGGATGAATCATTGCCCTACTCTAAAGTTTCAATGTCTATGTCTGTAGAATGTCACAGACATGATAAAACTGGACAAAGCCAATATGTTTCTGATGCTCTCACTCTTTCTCTCTCTGGATTATATTTATGCTGAATTGACAAGAAGTCTGTCAACATATAACGCCTTCAATCCTGTGTTTCTAGAGTTATGTGTTTTTGCAGACACATAAGAAATTGTTAACATGTCATATTATCTTATATCTTAAAGGGAGCTTAGTGTAACAATTTTCCCAGAGAGCGCAGAGAGTTTCCTGATAATTTATGTATATTTTTTAACATTTTGTCACCACTACAGTAACACTGTCAACAAGTGGAACATGTTCATAAATATCAATTAATTGTTAACATTCCTAGTTAAAGTACAGTATTGTTGCTGGTAACCTGTGTGTTGGCAGCTCGAGTCCAATACACAATTCTTCTAATTATGTGTGTAAAAACAGACAAAAATGATGACAAAAATGCAGCAAGAACATTTTCTGTGAGGGCAAGCCTTTAGTAATGGAAGATAGATTAGCTAGATATTGGAATAGTTATTCAAACAGTATCGCTGAATTGGAATAATTTGACTACAAAAAATTCTCGGACACCTGTCACTTTATATCAGTCAAAGATCAGGTCATTTAGGATACGTAGGTCACAGCAGCCACAATAAGCACATCAATATAAAACAGACCCAAGATAGAACCCTGGGGGACCTCACAAAAGACTGGTATGGTTGGGGCGGAGGCGACTCCTCCTACCCCGACAGTGAGTGACACATTTGTTTTACAAGTATGACCAAAACCAAACTAGAGCTACTTTACTGAATGGAACAGAGGTTTCCATGAGGCTGCAATTAAAAAAAACAGTTTGCCTAAATATTTATCTAGCACTACTGATAAAACAGTTGCTATTATATTTGCATATTTTATTGCCTGATGTATCATTTACTTGCCCAGTAAAAAGTCTGTTCTTTTGTTGTTTGCACTTAAGAAACTGGTAACTGTAACTGCTTTTTGTGGTAATCTAGTCTCTTAAATATCATGTAAATGAGAAACCAGGTTTCCTGAATTGCAATAAAATATGGGATTAAACATGGCTGGATTTTTGCTGGGAAAACCTGCTGAATATTTGGCCATATATGCTTACTTGGGTTTCTGTATTTTTTCATGCAATACTAGAATTGTTACTTTTGGATGTGTTCAAAGTAACTAAAACTGAGTCAAAAAAAAAAAAAAAAGCTAAAATCAAGTCAGTTTCCAAAGCTGAACAGCACACTATTTCAAGACATACACACAAACAAACAAACAAACAAAAAAAAAACAAGAGCCACAGACCATCTCAGCAACAGCATCATATGCCACAAATACATTCTGGTCCAGAAAAAACAGCATTTCAAGAGTACATAACTTCCATATTTTTATCTATTTCAGAGACAAACGGGACAGGCAGGTGGGACATAGCAGGAGGAACGTGATTTGAACCGAGGTTAGGCGTTATCTACCTAATTGCCAATGGACAATGTCTACAGTAAAACATCACAATGGACAATATCATTGCTGGGTTTAGTCTTTGTCTCCACACATGTCCATAACTTAGTTATGTTTAATAAGAAAATAATAAATGGGACATGGAAACATAATTCAATGAACAGCAGCAACAACCCATTTTAACTTTCTCTCTCACATGTCAAAAACTGGACTTTAGCAAGAAGCTATGGCAACTCTGAGGAGACACACCACCTCAAATACAGACATCTTTTAAATCACAATGTTACAATTGTATAGGATTCAGTTGTTGATTGTCAACCAATATGATGCATGATGACATTGTCCATCAACCCAACCCTAATTTGAACGAAATTTGATTGATGGGTGTATGTCATGATATTATTGGTTGGTTCAAGCCTATGTAAGTATAGGTCACATTTTGTTTTACAGGAAGAAAACAATTAGATTTTGATATAAGAAGAGAAAGACATTAATTTCTTATATTCTTCTGGTATATATTTTTATATAGGTGCCAGATATGACCAGGGACAGGATCTAAAAGGGTTATGCAGGCCTTAGTTCAAGTGCAGTTGCATGTAAACACAGGCTTTTAAGTAATCATGCTGCAATTTCCCCCCTTAACTTGGCTTCTGCCACTAACCTGGTTTCTTGTGTACATGTGAAAACACAAAAGTCAGATGGTTCATGTATGTATTCGTTTTCATTGGAGAAGGAGAGCTGCAGTGCATTAGAAGATTCGCCTCCAAGGCGAACACAAGCCGCCTGATGGCCTGCAATAACCCAGAGCAGATAACATCAGAGGCTACTGCTAGCAGGGGTGACATTTAAACAATCTGTCAGGGCTGACTGTGTATGTGCCTGAAAAAAATCACCCAGGGAGAGGGAGGGAGAGAGAATGAGGGAGGGACAGAGCAGAGAAACAGAGCTTTTGTATGCCTATATGTGTGAGAGATAGCAAGAGAGAGACAGAGAGTGTGTGAGAGAGAAATACAGAGCAAGAGAAACGGAGAGAGAAGAGTTGACATTTACTCACTATGGGTTCTGGAGAGCGTAGTGAGACTACATTATATATACACACCACTGATAAATGTGCTCAAGTGTGTCAACCAATATTCACCAACCAAGTTCATAACAAATTATATGAATTAATATACTGTATACAGTATATCATGTTCTTGGAACATTCAAGCATCAACAAAGTAATGTCAGACATAAAAATAAGCAAAAATAAGCCTATGTACACCTTCCTGCCTATGTACACCCTCCTAATCTCCACATGTCAACAACCGCCAACCCACCTTCCTGGCCTTGACCCCTCTTCACACAGATTAATTAAACAACTGCACCAGCAGAACCACTTCCCATGACATGTAATAAGGTAAGACCGTAGATCGTTTTGTACTAGAGGTGCCACAATTAGTCGATTAATGGATTAGCTGTCAATTATGAAATTAATCACCAAATATTTTGATTAACGTTTGAAGTATTTTTTTAAAGGAAAAATGTCCAAATTATCTGATTTTAGCATCTAAAGTGTGAATCTTTTCTGGTTTCTTTAGTCCTAAATGACAGTAAATTGAATAACTTAAAGTTGTGGCCAAAGCAAAACATTTGACGACATCAAACACTTATTGATTAATCAAGGAAATAATCAACAGATTAATTGATAATAAATCACATGGGGAGAGGGAGGGAGAGAAAAAGAGGAATGTGGGCTTAGTCCCAGATCAAATGTCAATTAAAGGGCCCTGAAAGTCATTTTCTGTGTTTGCATTGTTAAAAATTGTATGTATTTTTGTCCTACTATGATGTCATGTCCAATGTATTTATGTATGTATTTGTCTCCTGCCTTAATGTTTATTATCTGTAATGTTGCAAATGGAGCTACTGCGATGCAAGAAAAAATTCAGACTCTGACAATAGAAGCATCATTATCATCATTACCCCTGTGTTGCTTGTATAACAGTGGAATGGATGATAAGGGTATGATGAGGTGGTAAAAAGACATGCAGTGTTCTCAAATAAAGGATCCATCTGCTCTGCTTGGGGGAGAGCCTCATAATAGTCCTGATACTTTTTATCATGCTTGCAATCAGGCCAACACAAAACATCAGAGAAAACTAACAGGAAATAATCAAGGAAAAAACAGGAAGACAGCAACTTCCCCTCCGAAAACATAAATGAAAGTGGTATATGTCCAGATAAAAAACTGCCAAACACAAACGTCTTTTTTGCAGCTCTACAAGTCCTTACATGTTTAGCAAGATGACTAGAATATCTTTACCACAGAGACCTCATTCATGTTTCACTCTTTTGAGCAATATGTGCATAAAGTGATAGTGTGCAGAGGGATCTATCCACAAAGCCCAGCTGTCCATATGGTCAACATTCCAACTGTGACCCATGTAGTAGGGTCCACTCAAACACATGGAGCCCTCTTGGAATGTGTACCATCATCCCCTTGAAAGTCTGACCTATTTATCCCATGTAAAACCTCCTATCACTGTTCACTGTCAATTAAGGACACAGTAACAACCACTGTTTGTTGATAACTCCTTTTAGAATATGTCACACCTGATCACAGGACACATAACAGGAGTGGGATGAGAAAAACTGCATGGGGTAGAGGTGCCAATACCGAGCATTAGCCTGACTGAAATATGGCTTTGAGGGGTAGCCTAAAATAAAAAAGGATTCAAACCAGCCTAATCCCTTCGTAGCAAGCCGCGCCTCATAGTAAAAGGGGACCAAAGACAGAAAGAAAAAAATGAAACCAGACGCAGGAGTTCAACAGCTTTCTCTCTGGTGTAATGCAGCCTCTGACATGTTGATACAGCGCAGCCAGCGGTAGCTTCAGTTACACTAAATTTAAACTAGACAGATGCCACACATAGTTACTCATGCCTCGCCCCGGGAAACAAACGTCTCATTCATCACACTGGGTGCTGGGACCCCCTCAGTTCAGCAGGGTTAGGGGGCACCCACATGGTGATCTAGCCCCACATGTGGACCTCATGCATGGCCGTCTGACCTTTAACCTCTCTGTCTTTTATGTTTTCATAGAAATATTGGAAGTTGTAGGTCTATAAACTCAAATTTTCCACCACACAGTCTACACAATTCACAACTCATTAAGGCTAAAGACAAATGCATGTCTAACTTTCAAACACTTCACTGTCCTTGTTCTTCCTTTATAAAATGATCCAAGCTTCGTATGTTTTCCTCTCTTCTTTTATTTTTGCAAGGTTTTCAATTTGTGGTGACACTGGTTACAATAATTATGCCTATATCAACAAGTGTTAATGTCCTCTATGCCTAACATGTCTACATAAATCTGTAATATTTAACATACCAACAACCTTTACAATTAAAATTGCAGTGTATACAACATCAAACAACATCAGGAAAAATGTGATGGTGAACACATTTTAACCTTAGACTAGGTACCTAAACACTAAATTGGACATATATGCTGTCAATGAGAAATTTCTGTCTTCTCTTGTCCTTTTAAGGAAGGTTTAATATTATTTCTGACAGACTTCAGAACAGCTTGTACTCTATTGACAGCTGCTTGACTGAGTGGTGGCTCCCACCCCTCAATATAAAAGTCTAGACTACACACAAGACACACCTGGCTAGAGTTGGGAGTGCCGACACACTCACCTGGCGATGTAGCGCACAGCATTCTTCCACTCCTCTCCCCGTTAAGATCGCAAAGTGCTCGAGCAGTAAAAAGTTGAAGGCTGCAGACGTACTGGAACGAGAGGGGTTCTCCTGCACTAAGTACAAACGAGTCACTAAAACCTGCCGCCTGCCCTCTGCCACTCTCTTTGGGAGCTCAAAATAGTCCACCATGAGAGCGATGTAATTTCAGTCTTTCAGTCTTTCCCACGACAAGGACTGAGAGGACCGTGCTCTTGGTTCACAGAAGCAGAGCAATGAAAACAACACAGACAAGGGCAAAATTGCTTTCTCCACTAGCTGCTCTCAGTTTGATCATTTCAATATGATAATGTGCCTTGTCATATCCAAGCACGACAAAGACAATCCTGCAGGTACAAGAAATGCCGCAGCCCATTAACAGACCAAAGTCAAACCTGACTAGTCACTAAGTGGTTGTGGTGACTGCTGGCATCTGGAGATTTCATTAGCTCAGATCAGGCTCTCTGATGTCACTGGTGGTCTCTTTCACATCCTGAGAAAGCAGTGAGAGAGGAAAGAAGCCTCAGTCGTCCTGGTCTACAATGCCCTGTGCTCATATGTTGGTAAATGACAAACTGCAAAAACTTCTTTGAATTTGTGACATAAGAAAAAGCAGGAAAATAATCAATGTACACAAAAAGAACGAAAAAAGGTCTAGACAAGGAGAGTAACTGTTCACGTTCCCCTTACCAGCAGCTAGAGAGCAGTGTGCCCCCCTCTCCCTTCATTCCACCCTGCCATCTGAACCCCACATGGCATGTCTGGGCAGAGAGCCAGACACCTCCGCTATGGATCTACAACTCTGCCACCCATAAAGGGCACTTCTGCCCCCCTGCCTCATACCACCTCCAACGCCCAATGAGGCCGCTGCTCGTGACCTGCATAACCCTAACTCACCAATACCTGTTTCTACCACTCACACAGCCACTTCACAATAGACACTCTATCACAAATGGGCTAAGTGGTACTTTGAAGGATAAGCACAAATACATGTTGTAACATACTGTAAGATGGATTGTGCTGTTTTCATATATGAAACAAGATTAAATAACTGTGACAGGGAATTATGTTCTATAATTAGTATATACAAACAAGCTTAGCGCATTTGATACTATAGATGAAAGCAAATTTGCGGCCACTGTCTACAGAGAGCAAAACCAATGCATGCAGGTGTTCAATACAGCCACTTTCAGTGCTGTTTGTTTCACATTGACAGTCAGCTATTACACTACAAAGAGAAAAGGTCTGGGACTGATGCATGTTATGCATACAGTCAGTTTAAATCATGACATACATATCTCTTAACACATGGAGTTTTCCCTGCTGGTGTAAATCTACAGCAAGCTGCCTAAGTGTTATTTTTTTCTTCATCAGCCTAAAATTAAAAAAAAAAAAAATACTGAGCTCAACCATCACGAGAAAAAGTGCTGGCAGCTGCAGAAAACAAGTGAAACAAGATCAAGCCTTGATGACATGCTAATAATGAAAACATAACACCATATGTTGCTGCTTCACATAGTGAAAATCTCTTAACAAAAGGACATTTTCTTTCAGTTTTACTGTGAAGATGTCTAAAGAAGTAGAGGATAGAGGGGTAACTTTAAAGGCAGTTCATAATTCATGATGTAGGGTTCACTGACATCTTCGAACTGCTTGTTCTATCATACTAACTGAATAAAAAAGCCAAAAATATTCCAAATTTACTGCAGAACTAGCAAATATTTTGTGTTTTTATTAAATAAATTGTTTAAACAATTAGGCAATTTGATTATCAGGAGTACTATTCATAATTGTTGTCAGTTTCATCAAATCATTGCAGCACTGAATTGGAGTCACTAGAATTTCATTTTTGGTGCACAAAGCCATGAAAACTGACATTTAAAGTGATCAGCAAACCAGTATCCTAGTTGGTTGTAGGCCATTTCCACTGGAAAAACCTTCTAACAAAAAATAGTTCCTACAAAAACTTTAGACAGTCAGGTCTGCAGATTTTTCAGAACACTTAAGCCACTGTCACTGAAAGGGCATTGTGTTGTTTTTGCTGTATTGTTCATTGTAGCCTAATTTTTCAGTGCTTTGAGGGGCAATGAAATTTCATTTATGTCCACTGTATTTTGATGGTGGCAAAAGTGAGTCAGAATGTTTTTTTAACTGTGTGAAATGACCAACTTCAACCAAAAAAATAATAAACACTTTGATTAAATCGAACATCCTGGTCTTCATAAACATAAGGTTGAGTCACTGAAATGATACTACAATGAACAAATGTATGGACTTGGCTGGACTATTATTTTCCAAAAACCTTAGTCAAAAATCCAAAGAAATAAATGCTGCCATTCAGTTGACTTTTACCAACACAAGAGGATTTGGCGGATGCATGAAAGAAAACAAAATCAATTGGACATTAAGGGAGATGAAGCAGATTTTCTTTAAGGACCTCAAACAGTCACAAAATTAGAGAAGCTGGAGTTCCAAGTCAGTCTGAAAATCAGTAAATCTGAGCTGTCATACAGAGTTGCTACTTGTTTTAACAATAAACAAAAGACCAAAGACAAAGGCTGAAAATAGCACTGTATAGCATTTCACTTCTGACTTAACATATTGTTTACTTGACTTTTCCACTCCCTGATGTGTATCATAATCTTCCATTATATTTGTTACTCCCCTAGCATTGAGTCACAGCTACTGACTAGAGCTTAGAGTGGGTAGGTTTGGTTTTGACTACCATTTTAATATTTTTTGAATATTTGTTACGGCATTCGTTTTAAAACGTTATTACATCTTACAGCAGTTTTAGGTATATCTCACACCTCCAGCACAAACAGTCAAATTATGCCTTTTCCCATGATATTAGTAGGATTAGAAAACACAGATGGGGCAAAACCACATACAATTTTAAAGAAGATGAATGGATTGTGACTAACAAAGCCTCTTTTTTTTAAAGATTTTTTTTTTGGCCTTTTTGCCTCTATTTGAAAGGGATGGGTGAAAATATGATATGCCAGGAAAGGGGGCAGACAGAGAGCGGATGACATACAGCAAATGGGCTACAGACCGGAGTCCAACTGGCGGCCCCAGCCATAGGGATGCCCCACAACTACCTTTATTTGTTAGATCATACACCTGGCAAGATGGGGGAGGTAATATTTAGTGTTAGTGATTCAACTAATCATATAAAACTAACTAAAAGACTAGCTATTTTTTAACATTTAGTCAACTGTAAACTAGGTGAACCAAGTTTTGAGGCCAGTGCCAATATTTATGTTTGAGAGTTTAAAAAATTATGATATACTGGATACGTCTTTTATAACATAAACAAATATTTTCAATAAAGAACCCTTAAACCTGATTAAGCTATGTAGTGAGCTGTACATTTTATAGGCCAGTTGCAAAAATAATTGTTTTTAAATTGTTGCATTTACCTTTGACAAATCTGTACTGAATTTTCTTGTTACTTACAACATACAGCTCTGGAAAAAATTAAGAGACCACTCTCACAAATGTTTCTTAAATCAGCATCTCTACATGTATGGCAGCCAATCCGTTCCAGTGTTTGTTAGATTCCAACACAAGCCTCCTCATTCTACTTAATGAGACACTGATTAGGTGATCACCTGAATCAAATCTTATTTTATGAGGAAGATTATAAAAACAACTGCTGCGATTAAACATTGAGATTATCCCACCAATATTGATTTCTAGACTAAAATATTAGTGTTGTGTTGTTTAAAAATGAATATGAACATGTTTTCTTTGCATTATTCGAGGTCTGAAAACACTGCATCTTTTTTGTTATTTTGACGAGTTGTCATTTTCTACCAATAAATGTACCAAATGGCAATATTTTAATTTCAAATTTGAGAGAAATGTTGTCAGCAATTTATAAAATAAAAAAAAAATGTTCATTTTACTCAAACACATACCTATAAATGGTAAAACCAGAGAAATTGATCATTTTGCAGTGGTCTGTATATGAGTTAACCAATACATCTTTGTTAAAACTGGCCAATATTATTGGCTTACCAATTGATTGATCTGGCCCTGGCACAAATCAAAAAATCTTAAAATCCAGGCATGTTTGTATTCAATTTTACTCCAGTCAGGTTTGGGCTTCAGCAGTGTTCCATTTGAAATCATTTTCTGGATCTATACTACACTGAATAAATGTCTTTCAAGATGTGGCAAAAGAGTAAATCTCAGTAATTCATTAGGTAATTTCCCTTACTATGAAAAAGAATTTCTAAAAGAGATTCTTCATTGTCAATTAAAAGATGCCAATTTCTTGTCAGTGAATAACGGTGTTGTTTGGCTTGATTTTAAAGCTTTTCTTTGACTTCGCCCTAGATTCATTTAAGTGAATTTTGAATGATCCCATCATTTCTAGTTAAGCTGATTCACAGAGGGCCTGTTCTCCTATTCAGCTGGCACTGTACATAATCAGGGGAAAACCCTTACAGTAAGCATGCCTAATACCTCTGAATAGAACAGTGGAATATTTCACCTCAAAGAGGTGACTGTTTCCTGAGCAACAAGAAAACACTCAGAGAGAGAGAGAGCACGAGAATGAAGAGATAGACACCCAACAAACACACAAAGACGTGCAGAACAAAAAAGACAGACAGAGAGGTGGAGCGTTATACTGTACCACACAATTACACAGATTTTTAATTATGTTCACATATGCTGGCAGAAGCGCTGAAACACAGCAAGATAACCAATAGCTGGTTGTACAGGAAGCTGACATTTACTAGTTAGCGCCATTAAAACAATGTAGAGATTTGTCATAAACATGAGCAACTGGCTTCCATTAATAGCAACATTTTTGAAAGCTAAGTACATTATTGTAACATATTGTAACTTTTGGTGCAGTTTCTAAGAAGAGATACAGTAAATGTGCCACTGTTGTTTCATTTTTATGTTTTTGGCAACATTGTTTCTCCCTCTCACAACAGAAGACTACAAATGGCTACATAGATATTGACAATTACAGTATAGTTCAAGCAACGTTGAACAATAAGAGGCTCAGTGGAGTAAAAACCTGTCAGATATTCACAGTAGAAGTTCTCCAGGTTGTTACAAAAACAAGCCCTGACTTGATCCTTGCCTTCAGAGAAGGAGACCAACTCAGGAGTGTGCAACTCCCTGTTACTCTGGCTGTGTGATCCCGTATTACACTCCAGTTATTAATTTGGACAGGCGCCCCCCTTTTGGGCCAAGTCATACAGTCCGGACCAGATTAAAACCACTTGCACAGTGGTGCTTTTATTCCTACGCTTATTCCAACTGCAGTTTTTCCCCTCGTCCCATCTCCAAATCAAACTTCTTTTTTTAATCGAAGGAAAAATTGATTTAAGATTGCACAAGCCAAACCTTCATGGAGTCATTATTTTGCCAGAGTTTCAGGAAAAGGACACAGCCAGAGAATTCACAAATTCCAATGGTTTAGGCCCAAAGACAGAAACAAACGAAAAGCTGAGGGTGGATGCAAAGACCAACACAATTACCATTAATTAATAAATTTGCTGGTTTAAATCCAGCACATGACATTTATTATATCATAAATCAATTAGCCTCTGTACAGTGTATACAATCCAAAAGACCCTTTCACACATATTAACAGATTGTAACTGAATAATCAACTTAAAATCGATAAGGCAGCAGCTTCTGACATTCACAGGAGTAACTAAGGATGTTGTGTTAATATTTTGTAATATCAGATAACTGATCCACAGCCACTTCAGTGACTTGTGTTTTTCATTTCATTCCAACACCACCCGAGTCTAGCTGGAGGCATCTACAAATTCCTTTTTATGAGTATCTGTCTTTATTTATTAGTTAGGATTCCATCCTTTTTTACAAACATTAAAGGAATTAACACAAATTTACTTCTACTCAACATTAGCAAACATGCAACTGGCTGTCATTCTGTTGCCTCAAGTGTCAAGTAAATATCAAAAGGGTGAAATCTGCTTCTGTCAGTCATAATATATATCATCTTCACTTGGTTACATTTGGATAGGCATTACACTCCAACAGAAACTGCCTATTGCTGCCAAAATGAAAACACGCACTGTTGAACTTGAAAAATAAGTTAATTTATCTACATTTCAAATGGGATCAATATAAGTAATAACAATAATCAGTCATTTCAGTACTGACACCCGTAACATACTTTAAAGTCATTTTTGGAAGATACCGGTAAACTTACTATTATAGCATCCATCCCTACAAACAGGCACTAAATGTTATTTTAACTGAATGTGACCATTTGTATGTCCAACAATACTACTAATGTTCTCTACTGCCAGACACTAAAAGCAGTTTGGCAGTTTTTTCTCTTTAAACAGAAAACATGAATTTATTTTGTCGTCGTTAGCAGGTACGGCAATGTTCCTAACACTGTGTGACAACATGATATATTTATGCTGTACCTGCTTGTTTCATCACTTCACTGAATCTACAATACACTTACAGTGATTGAAATACTCAACTCACATTTTTATGTCTGTGACATTTCATAAACTGGAACAATTTTCAGTGTCTTGTATGTCATTTTAGACACATTACTTGTAATTCAGTGTGAAATACCTGGCATCATTGAAAGCCTGGGGGATCTTTATCAAAAATTCAAACTGTTTTTGTGTGTGTGATGACAGATGCACACATGGTTTGCAATGCTTACATACACATAAACTACACTAAACACTACAACTAAACTATACACACAGTTTCAATTTAGAATGTTAAAATGTAAAAAAAAAATTAATCTGGCAAATAAAGACATTAGTTCACTTCATAGCCAAAATAAAGCTTTTTCTGATGACTAATTTGTTTGTTTCTGTTGTTATACTAATGTAATGATCATCTGTAATTAATAATTAATTAATTAACCCAGGCACTGCAATTTATTTTCTTCTTCTCTACTGTGACATTAATTTACCAGATAGCCTCATGAAAGAAAAAATGCTATCCTATCCATGTCACATGTATATGAAATGATTTCCCTTATTCATTGCATTTCAGGCAATCTTTTATGATGTGTTTATCACACATGTTCATATCGCAATGACGATGAAAAAATGATTTATCAGCAATACCATATAAAAAAAAGTTTAGCCTGAGGGAGGGAGATACGGCAGTGTCATGCAGCAAAGATCCTCAATTAGACTTAAACCCAGGGCATCTTATTTAGCATGATCATGAGCACTTGATGTCAATGATTGACCAAGACAAAGACTATTTTTAAGTTCTTCGTATTGGCATATTGTTTGACACACTTTGAATCAGAGAAATATCTGACTCGTAGACTATTGTTTGAATTTTATGTTTAACTTGGATGTAAAGAGCACATTACAGAAGACATATCCCCAGGGAGAAAGAAGATGCCTTTTAACAGATTCAGTATATCATTCATTTGCCATGTTTTTATAGCATTTTTTACATACAGGAGACCCAATGAATCATAATAATGATTATACATGTCACTGTTTTGTATATGTCCCTAACATACATATCCCTCTTTTGTTTATTTCCCTGGGTGACACCAAGCACACAAAACAAATGTTTCATTAAGCAGCCACAGAGGATAACCCATAATTTGAATGGCAAACTGATTTCTAACTTGGAGGAGTCAATGTAGTTTTTAGAGATATAAGACTGGACAGCAGGTCTATTAAACTAGTGACAACGCTGACAACTTTTAACAAACTTAAGCTTGCTTTAACCAGTTGGAGTTGATTTCCACTACATTCTCTAAAATATCGGGTTAATTATGGAATTGAAATTATGCCTTATAGGAAACTTGTCAAGGTACAGTAAAGAGGGCAATCTCACCTGCATGAATGCCCTCTCCTCTAAAAACTTATTTTCAATGTTGTGAGTTGATGTAAAGATTCAGGGTGGTATGGTTTGATTTACTTAAATCCTCATTAAAAACATTTAAGCTCAAATTAAATCATAAATAATACAACACATAAGTTAACGGCACACACACTTCTATGGTTGGAAAATTTGTTCATTTCTCACCCTGTCGCACACACACATACACACACACACACACACACACACACACACACACACACACCTATTGGCATACGTACTGTAATGTACCAATGCACATATTCATCATCTATATGTGCTCACATAAAAACAATAACAATAGTTTACACCTACTGACAGTACAGATATGATGCTAACTACACATAGCAAGCACTTGCAGTGCCGGTTTGGAGTGAGTTGAGTGGTGACAACCTTGATAAAAGAAAATACAGTTTTAAACGTCTAAATTTTATTTGTACTTTTATAAGCAAATAATTCAAAATTTAATCAACGATTTTCTTTACCTGGTAAAAGCAGGCTGTGTTAGATAAAGCTCTCAACCTGTAATTAACTGTATATGAACAGGATTTATTGTTTTTGTAGCTGTACCATCTAATTATGTCAATAATGACAACTAACTCATGCATTTCTGTTAATTAAATTGATACACTTGATACACTTTATTACTCAAATTGCACTGTATAAAAAATAAATATCTAAAATAAAGTAGTTGCTGAGTGCTATTCACGATGAAGTAACAGATTTCAACAGCATCTGTCCTACGTCTGACTTATTTTATAAACATTAAGTGAATTAAAGTTTTGGCAACAATAGCTTGTACTACTTTGCATAAATGTGCCTCAGACATTCAAACTGGTCCCTCTCTCTGACTTACAGTATATCAACCACACTGTAACTGCTGCAGTCCCGCCAAATTTACACAGCTGAGAAACTATCTGTTGCAAAGGAAAAAAGAAAAAAAACTGTAGGTGACATTTCAGTTAAAGTTTTAACTGGATTTGCAGTTGAAAAGGCATATGGCAATAACAGCACAAATGCTAACCTGCTAGCATGTCAGGCTAATGACAGCTGGTGTTGTGGACATTAGCTGATACAGCGGACGCGTGATATTTTAATATCTCCATTTCTCAAAAAAACGCTGGTTAGGGTCGGTTCCTCTTTTACAGAGCAGACGGTATTTAGAAGTCGAAAGTCGCCGGGTTTCATTAAGCCAACAGTAGCAAAGTGAATAAGTTGAGTTAATGTTACAGCATATTGTGCCGTAAGTTTACAACCAGACAGTCTATACAGTATGAGACCGACTGACCTGCGGGGCCTAACGGCTGCTGCTGCCCGTCCTCTCCGAAGATCAGCCTGAAGTCCAGCTCCTCATTCCCGGGGCAGTTTGCAGTAGTCATCGGGTTTGACAGCTCGGGTTTTACCCCGCCACTCGACCGTCGACCGCTGGAGCAATTTATGCTCTCCTAAAATGTCACATTTACCGACTGCCACGACGCCGAACTTCAACTTTTGTTCATTTATTAACTCAACAGCATTTGGCCACACACAACGCGAACTCGTGTGTTTTTCCTCCCCTCGTTTGACAAATCCAAAATACAGCTCGTTGGATCCTCTTCTTCCTCTGGCAGCTTACTGGCTTCAACTTCAGAGAAAGTCGCCTCCTGCCCCCTCTCTGTCTCTCCTTCCCTCACTATTTCTCTCTGTCTCCCGACCGAGTCGACAGCAACGAAGTGCTTTCTCTGCCAGTGTTTAATGTTCGTTATAGAGCCACTGAAATGTTCGTTTAATTGCCCTGTTCCCTCTTTCTTTCTCTCCTCCTGTATGTTTCTCTCTCCGGAGCTCCTATCCCAACTTTTACTAACCCCGCGTGACAAGGCAGTTCCAGTGGTGACGTCAGCAGACACAACACAACACGGGGCGCGCGCACGCACGCACACACACACACACACACACACACACACACAAAAAAAACAAAAAAAAACACACACACACAAAGCTCCTCGGCTATGGAGTTGATAAACAGTTACCAGAGTAATGAGCCTGAAGTATATTGCTTTTTTTAAAGCTTTTTTTGCTTTCTAACCAGAGTGACATTTTGGTGCATGGAAAGTAAAACACACATAAAATACGTGGGAAATATTTTCCATAAATATTTGGAGTAAGTGTTGCATGTACAATTGGTAACAGTGAAATTAAAAATGACTAATTAAGCCTACACAAATATTTTGAGTAAATGCAACTCATAATACTCCTCTCCTTGCAATAACATCACAGAAGTAAATAAGTAAGTATAAAAACTGGGGCCCAGCTGATAATGGATTATTGGGGACAATGCTGATACCAATTTTAGGGAGTAAAAAAAATCTGACAATTGCAATGTTGGATTGCAACAGTTAATACAAATTAAAGGTGAGTTACTGCTGTTTTGACAGAGTTTGAACTCCAAAAATATTTAACCTCTTGTGGAATACTTCTTGTGCACGTCTTAATTTACAAATAAAACAAATTTTGAAAGAATTTTAGCCTTTTTGGAATGGTTGCTCATTACTTGTGGAATAAGCTGCCTTTGATTTTTAATGAATTATAGCAACAAAATAAATCTCAACTTTTTTGTTGCCATTTTCATTTGCTCCATACATATGCACACTTTTTTTTTTTTTTTTTTTTTTTTTTTCTTTTTGGGGAATTTTACTTCGAAGATGGTTAACTCTGGTGACAACAGTATCTAATTGAGGAATGACATTTTGCAGTTTAACGAACTTAATTGCCCAAAATTATATCACGGCAATACATTTTCACTGGTATTTTTAATCATTATAAATATATATAGAAAAAAATATTGAATCTTGTCAAAGGATAAATTATAAACTATAGAATACTGCCTTTAAAGGTAAATGATAAAGATGTGATTAGGCATTATTTTTGTTTAAAAAAAAAGAAGAAAAGAAATCATAGGCTCATATCGGACAACATATATGCTGATATACTTTACAAGGGATAATGCACTGTGAGCAGGTCATTATTGTAAAATAAACCAGACAGGGTGATGCAGAACCCTGAAAAAATGTTTACTTAGAAATAATTTTATGGATTTAAAACTTATTCAATTGCTCCCCCAGAGTCTATGATCAGAATTGACCGGTCAGAGTCCGGGATTTAACAAAGCCATGCAATAAAGATATATGTAGCTCCAATAGGCCAATATCAGACAGAAAATATCCGTTTACCCATATATTGAATGAAAACACTTTATTTCATGTTCTGAAACTCAGTACTATTAGTTTCTTTTTTCAGTCTTTCTATTCCTTAACTCAAAACATTGACTTAACTAGAGGGGTATACTGAGTACAGTGCATTTAATATAATTGATTATGTTATATTACTGTATTATTAAGCAGTTTTTGCAAACCAGAATGTACAAACATTTGAAATTGCACATAATGAACCTTTTGACCTTGCAGCAACTGGGCCTTTCAGCCACTTTGCTCTATTTAATTGGTCCTCCATTCTCTTCCAACCACCCACCATTAAATTACATCCGATTGTGCCTGGCCCTCAATGCTGCCTCTCCGTGTGGTTCCAGTCCAAGGCAGGATTGCTATGTATAATGACATGATGCACTTTTTACCTTTAGATCCCTTGAGCCTGAGAGCACCGAGGCCCATTAATTTCTAATCAGCCAATTTAGGCTTGTAAATGAGGCTATATCATAGATAGGGAAGAACGGACATCATGATCATAGCTGTTTGAATCATTTCAGTGGTAGATAGTGCGCCTTAAATAGTACCTCAAGCCAAGTCTCACTGGAAAAAAATAATGCACTTGTTACCAGAACACAGGTTATCTCACATTTTTTTAATCCCTGATTCTATAGGGTTCAGTTTAAAATGTTGTTCTTTAAATCCTCAAATGATGATCTTTAACAGTGTTTTATACTTGATGTGGCTGGATGGGTATTTCATACAAGGATACTCCACTGTAAATGTAACTAAAATGTAACCAAAAAGGCTGCAATGTCTTAGAAGATGAAAATAGTGGGTACTTTGTTAACAAATAGTGCTTTGTCTCTTGTGCATATTCAGTACTCATACTGTATGTCCCTGCTCAGGGGAATCCTCTCTGTCATTGGTTTATTTAAATCACAACCCCATTCTTAGTATTTCCGATGGTGAGAGTAAATCTGTGGCTGGAATAAAGCAATAGTAAATCTGACTGTATGGGCTGTTCCGCTCCCTTTAACCTCTCTATCCAACCCATCAATCTCCTCAGGTTAATCTTTATTGGGTAAGCAACACACATGCACTCTAGAGCTTTAATGTGTTGCTGCTTTGGTGATCCTCTTGTTTGTCAGCATTTGTATTAGTGCTCATTTATTTCCTGCTTTCACCTTGATATCAGTTCATGGCACAAATATATACAGTAAATTTACTTCTTTTATTTGCAGCATGTGTGGGTATTCAAATTCTTGTTTTGATGGCCCCTATTTGTACTTTGTACACACATACACACACACACATATTGGCGGCTGATCAAGAATATCTGCCTTTATCAAACTCTGTTGAGTTCTTAATGTTTCACAAAGGTTTTTGCAATACTGATAAGCACCATTATAAAACATCAGTTTTATAGTTTTTTATTATGTGCATTACTGGTACAGTTCATTCTACCTATTATAGATTAATTCAATTAATATATATATATATATTCACAGTTTTTTATGATCAACTTGCCACAAAAGAAACAAATGAGTAAATTTACATTATTTGTGTGGAAATCAAATAAACGTTGTATACTTTTCTATAGTCAAGCTAAGCATGCATAACAGCAAGAGAAAAACCACCAAACATTGCTCATTATGTTGCTGAAGAGAACTTCTGCAGGAGCACATTTTGATGTAAATCAGTCCATCCTCGACACAAACTGCACGCGCCGCAGACAACAGCCTGTTATTTCTCTGACACAGTCACACTACATATACCTATGCTAGATGCATGTGGGCGTACAGACAGACGCTCAGCTCACAAATGCATCTGAAAGCATCAATATCACATTTCCTGTGGTCTTTATTTCCAAGCAAAAGCACAAAGTTTAACTTTTATGTCATCTTCTGAAGCAATTCTCTCCCAACAGACATTTGTTCCTTTAAGTGCCGTAAGGGTCGGTCTGATTAGAGCTCCCAATATTCATCAGAGCTGTTACATTTTCAGTTTCCTTTCTAAACTTAACACAGTTTAATGGTATCAGTGAGATCTGTATTATTAAAAATACTTGGGAAATTATTCTATTTCACTCACATTCAATGCCTCAAAACACTGGTAAAAGTTTCTACTCAAACAAGTGTATAGTTGACTTAAATTAGTAATAATAAGTAATAAATATGCCAAATTTCAGTACCACAAGTAATTGTTTTTAAAGACTACTATGAGCTATGATTACTCTCAAGATAGTCACACAAATATTGTGTAAAGTACATTACAACCTACACATAAATACCAACAGTCTCAGTATTTTTTCAATGAAAGAGGCAAATATATTAAACTTTATAAAAAATCTATATAAAATGTGTATGAGATTAACTTTCAGTGGAAAAGAGAAGCAAAAAAAATTTAACTGGAATAAAATCTGCAGCTATGACTGTTGCCATGTTGCAAAATATTTGAGTCTATGAAAGTAAAGAATGAATGACTGAATTACTGACTCAAGAATGCTTATGCTTATTAAAATGGTACAAGTACATTAAAGTTTTGGCTTTCTCAATTCTAATAACTGTAGAGCCATGGAATTAGATATTTTGCACACAAGCTCACAAAAAAAGGGAGGAAAGGAGGACATGAGGTTTTAGTTGTAATCATTTAAAACAAGTTTTTAATTTACTGACTGTATATTCACTATTGTCATCAATATATTCTCATTAAACTGAATTATAAAATGATCATTGCATTATTATGTGGCAGTCACATGACTTGACTGAGCTTCCTTCTGTGCAGCAGTCTCCAGACCCACCCGAGTCTAATTCAGGTTACCTGCGCCTCTTATCTTCGCAGATGACCTTTGAAGGGAGAAGATAAAGAAAACAAATTGTGTGGGAGGCTGTAGATGTGGTTTGTGATATTATGTTCTTGCAAAGAAACTTATGAAGGAAGAAAAAAACACAGCATCTGCCCCCACACTGGTCCTGTTTGAGAGGTGTCAGTCTTTCAAGGATTGGGGTTTGCACACACTGCAGAAATGCAATGCAGCACCTTGGCAACACGCGCGGCGATGTTCTCTAAATGTCAACAAATATCAAATTGCAAAGAGAGTCAGCTGATAAGGAATTCAAGGCTCACCTAGACAATTACACAGTTTGTAGAAAATATATTTTTTATTTATATGCATTCATTAACATTTGAAAAGAAACAAAAAGTAATTTCTGTCATTTATTTGTTATTTTATGTCTTAATTGATCTGTGACAGGCTAGCAGATTGAAACAGTGAATATTATGATACGCTCATATAAAAAGTCTTTGCAGAATTATTAATCCTAGACAAACATTAAATTTTATTTATTATGAAAAGGTGAGAGAAATATTGTAGACATGAAAGACTGCAAAAACATGCTGTCACAGCCCAGATTAGGATTTCAAGTGACTTGATATCCTCCTTGTTGATTTGTGCTGCCCTCTTGTGTTCAGTCTATGAAACTAACTATTTACTCAGTCTGATGAGTGACTTGGGCAATAAACTCCCATCAGGCAATCACAAATCAAGCATCCGGACATAAAAAACTGGGAATTTGACTAATTTTAATAAATAGATGCAGATATAACCAGCTATGTCTTGCTTTGTTAGGAGACAGTAATCTAAGACCCTAGTTCATAGGGACTCTGGCTGACACAGCATTAGTTTGTCCAACATGTGACAGAGGTTCTATTACTGAAAGTGTTTGTGATGTTCTGAAGCTACAGGAAATCAATCAGTGAGCCGATTCATTCAGCACATGGGAAGGGTAGCTGATGTACGATCAATGTCAGATAGATGACAACCACACTGATGCAGACAGTTGATTTTGTTCTGCGCTGGGTATAAATGCAAATGCCCTCTGCAGAGAAGATTATGATGGGAAGATAAAATATGTGAACCCAGATAAATTAATGAAAATATTCCTAGAAAGCACGTGGAGAGAGACAGAGAAACTTATGCCCCCCTGGGGACCTCCTCTGGTCCCAGATTGGTCTCATTCTTATTAGACTCCCAGTGGCAAAAGAACCGCTGGACAAACAAAAATTCTGTCTGTAGTTCAGAACTGTAGCCTATATATTATGTTGACATGCTTTCAAAGATAATTAGGCCAAAGTCCTATAACAGTAGATGATTTCACCGCAGCCATATTGATATAAGACAGTGGAGTAAACATTGGTGTTATCAAGGATAATTAAGGTTCTGTTCCATTCAGGACAAACAGAGTCAGGCTGTTGCTCATTGGAAAGGCTCTGCTACATTAAATGGAATGGGACCTTAATCAGCATAATTGGTAACACCTGTGGTCACCCTCCTATTTCACATCAATATGACTGCTGTTAAAAAGGTCTATTATCAGACAAATTGTAGATTCCCCGATGAAGACAAGAGTATTTACAGTGCCTTTGGGCCTGGTCTGTGCTGAAGAGGACTGACCAGGACTCAGTCACGTGGACAATTATCGACAGTCACTGTTGTGTCAATGACACTGCTCTTTCTCACCCCTTCTCTAATCTATTACAGTCTGTGACATTATTGTACCACAGGCAGTGCTGATTCACCAGGGCAGTGATCAGCTGATTGATTTTAGAGCCAGCATACAGTGTACAAGACTTCACAACAAACACAATGATCAGGTTAGAGCCACTGCAGGGAGGGTGTGGATGACCATGGGACAAAACATGGAGTGAAACTAAGTTGATTGAATATGGTTTATGTACTGTATGGGGAAAATAAACAAACAAGAGTTTGGTAATGCCATCATGTCAACCTTTATTACACTAAAATTCAACTTGGATTCTTTTTTGCTTCCTGTGACAGTTGTCTGGGGATGGTCAGTGGGTTTACTGTTTAAAACCGCATATTTATACTCAATTTTTAATGGACTCTATATTTATCTATGGATAATAATGGAATGTAACTACATATACTCAAGTACTGTCGTTTTAAAAATTATTTTATTAAATTATTTTGTGGGGCCTTTTCTGCCTTTTAATTGATAGTACAGCTGAAGTTATGACAGGAAAGGGAGAGAGAGAGGGGATGACACTCAGCAAAAAACCACAGGTTGGAACTGAACCGGGCTGCAGCAGAGTACTCACAGTATCATGATGGGGTGCATGCTACTAGGGTACCCAGCTGAAGTGCTGTGCTTGTGTTCAATTTTGATGTACTTGTACTTTATGGAGTATTTCCATGTTGTGGTACTTTCTACTTTTCCACTATTTAGGCAAATTTTGTACTCTTTACTCCTTTAACGCTTTAGCTACTAGTAACTGGATTTAGATTATTATAAAATACAAAAATCAACAAAGAAATTTTCTTATTACATATAATTCTAAATTAGGTTACCCAGCAGTATATGAGTATTTAAAATGAGCCCCACCATATGAGCTACAAAATTAGTCTGATGAACACATTAATGAATGAATGAATGCCATTGTGCAGAATGAGTATGTTTACTTTTAGTATTTTAATGCTATATTTTGATTAATTTTACTGAATTTGGACTTTGAATGCAGGGCTGTTACTTGTAACAGAGTGTTTTATTCTGTAGTATTGCCACTTTTACTTGAGTAAAGGATCAAAATACTTTCCACTACTGTCTATAGAGATGGTTACACCTTGTAAACTTAATGATATCAATAACCAAGTATTATATACATAACCTACATGTTATTTTTCTGTAACAAAAACTTTCCTCTCAGTTTTCTCTGGAAATATTACATTTAAATTATTATGTCTTTAGTCAACAAAAAGGCTTTCAGAAATGTTGTCTGTTTGCAGCATTTAGGACATATCTAAATGATTTATTTAATTAATATATTATCTCCTGGGTTTTACTTTTCTTAATTATTGTTCATATAATCATCATAGACTTTGGGATTTCCTTTACATTTATGTTAATATTCTGACATTTGAATTGGAACTGAAATTTAAATAAATAAATAAATAAATAAATAAGATATATTACATATCCAGATATTTTTTTCTACACACGTTTTAATTATCTTGGCAAAGTATTTCATACACAAATGTCGTTTCTTAAAACTATTCAATTTGCTGCTTATCTGAACAAGATGATATTATATTAAGTGTGAAATGCTACAAATTTAAAAAGACTTATTTCATAATATCTTGCAAATGACATGTTCCTTTTTGATTTTACTAGAACAATTATTATTAGCATCAACAAATAAATAATTAAGTAAATTTTAAAAAAAAATCTACAAACGTCATCACTCCACGCCCATCTGACATCATCAACATTCGCCAATAAAGCATGGCGATAGCGCGGTGGAGTTATATGTTATGCTATCAGATTTAGGCTATTTTTTGAACCTTTAGTGTGACTTTAAAAGGTTCCCAGAGCACCAAACTGGTTTCCTTTTCTTGGTTTAGTCGTTCGTTAACATTTAATATTAATGGCAGATTTTTAGCCGCTAGCAAGCGAGTTAAATACCAAAATGCACTCTGTGAAGGTCGGCTGTTTAGCTGCGTCCAGAGCTTTCTGCTCAAGTAGGACTCTCTATCCGGAGTTTGTTAAGGTCTCTTGCTGTAGTCAGACTCGTTTTTGTCAAACATCAACAGAAGAGACTGCAGTTATTCGTATTCCTCGTTACCTGCAGAAGCGCGTTGACAGCGTGAAACAGACTCGAGGCAAACACAAGATCAGCACCATCAAAGCTGGAAAACTCCTGATCCAGAGCAAGAACCCCGAACTGAACCAGTCTGCTGGATACATCCTGGGGAAGTTCGAGCAGCCCACTCTTTGCTCCAAAGGATGGAAACACAACAAATCATTCAGTGACTATTTCACCATCAACAACATCAAGGCTGTTGCACCTTTTGTTGCTGAGAAGGAGGTTGAACAGAAAGCGTCGGTGACATTTAGCAATCTTCATATCTGCAAGGAGCTAGTGAAAGCTTTGGACAGTATCAACATCACTCATCCTACCACTGTCCAGCTGCAGACCATCCCAAAGGTCATGAGAGGTCAGAACATCCTCTGTGCTGCAGAGACGGGCAGTGGGAAGACACTTAGTTACCTCCTGCCGATTATTCACAGACTGCAGGCTGAGAAAGGATCAGAGATGGACGCTGAGGGTGAGCACAAAGTCCGCACTTTGGTTCTGGTGCCGTCCAGGGAGCTGGCGGAGCAAGTGGCAGCTGTCTCCAGGACTCTTTGCGCTCCATTTGGTTTGCTGACAAAGACCGTGGGTGGGGGACGAGGTGTAGGGCACATCAAGGTGGTGTTTAAGAGGGGTCAACCAGATGTTTTGGTGGCTACACCAGGCGCTCTGGTCAAGGCCCTGAGGAGACGGTGCCTGGACTTGAGCGAGCTGAGCTTTTTTGTGGTGGATGAGGCCGACACCATGTTTGACCCCAGCTTTTCTGACATGCTGGAGGACATCCTGCTCCACACAAACATCGCCAGCAATTCCAAGGAAACACGAGGCCCCGGGCAGAAGGCGCAGCTGCTGGTGGTGGGTGCCACCTTCCCCGGTGGTGTCGGCGAAGTGCTCAGCCGGGTGACAGACCTTGGCAGCATCGTGGTCATCAAGAGCAAGATGCTGCACTTCCTCATGCCGCATGTTAAGCAGACGTTCCTGAAGGTGAAGGGTGCTGACAAGATCCTGGAGCTCCACCAAGTCTTGAAGCTGCTCCAGCAGGAGAAAGGAGGAGGAGCTGTCTTAGTGTTCTGCAACAAGTCTGCCACTGTCAACTGGCTGGGGTACTCACTAGAAGAGATGGGCGTGGAGCACGCGCGTCTGCAAGGGGAGATGCCTGCTCCTGTGCGTGCAGGTATCTTCCGCTCCTTCCAGAAGGGCCTGGTGGATGTGTTGATCTGCACAGACATCGCTTCACGTGGCCTGGACACATCCAGAGTGCGCCTGGTTGTCAACTATGACTGCCCAGAAAGCCACACAGACTACATCCACAGAGCAGGGAGAGTGGGGAGGGCAGGAGGGGTAGAGGACGGGGAGGTGCTCAGCTTTGTCACTCATCCGTGGGACGTGGAATTAGTGCAGAAGCTTGAGACGGCTGCGCGCAGGAGGACTTCTCTGCCAGGGATGGAGTCTGATATACATGAGCCAAAACCCAAAATTGTAAAAGCAGTGGAGTAGATGGGGGTTTTTGTTTTAAAATATGTTTGCAAGTGGAAAAGCTGCTTATGAGACATACTATACATGCAGTGTCGGGATGATGACTCGAAATGTGTTTTTCTGTATATACAATCCTGATTCCAAAAAAGTTGGGACTCTGTGGAAAACATAAATAAAATAGAATAATTAATAATGTGATAATTAAGAAAGTTAATGAGGTAAATGTTAATATATCATAATTTGTCCATTTGTGAAAACACCCATTCACTGCACATATTAAATATTGTTTTGTCATGTTTTAAAAAACTGCCTGTATTTCCTGATACAAACAATGTTTGTGTAGATTCATCTGCTTATTTACTTCTGTTCATGTCTGAAAAAGATTTGAATTCAAAGTAAAATCTAATTGCATATTTTTCTCAGCTTGTTTTTTTTAATTTTATTTTAAAGAAAAGTTTATTATTTTTAGTTTATGACAATAAATGAACAATCTTTGAGTTTTGGACGGTGTCACTTTGGGTTCTTGGAAATTGTCATGAGCATTTTTCACTTTTTTTTTTTTTTTTTTTGACATTTTATAGACTAAATGATTAGTAATGAAAACAATTTAATAATCTACATATGTCCATCATTAGTTGCAGCCCTATTTTTAAGGCATGTTGGCCCTTTTGTGGCTTCTTTTTTGAGCATCATTTTTGCAAGCACCACCAAAAATGAAAACCTAAAAAATGCAACATCAGCTTTTTCTCCCATGTCATTGAAAGAGACATTGCTGTAGACTTCTTCAAATACAGCCTGTTGGCTATTTGACCACACCTGACCAAACACCATCCAGGATATGGTTTTAAAATATGCTACAGTCGGTGTCTCCAACATTTGCATGTTACACTGAAACTTCAGTATCAATAGAGGAGAAAGCACTGTGAATATTCCACTTTGTCTGAACTGTTTCTTAAATCTTTTTTCAAAGTATGTCTTACATCAGCTGTAATGATAAAGTGGACACTATCCTGAATTCTTCGGAGGTCCATTCGTATTATACTTGCCACAATTTCACACAGTTATGTTTTTCTCTGTACTGTGTACTGCATGTGGTTGGCCACAAGATGGTGGGATTTATCTGATTTCTGTTTATGCACATCACCTGCACTGTTGATAGGTCAAAACATGTATAAAGATTTTTACTTGTAGAACAATTAAGTTGACACATGCTCACTAACATGAACAGTCACACACCTGTCCGCTACCTCCTGAAAGGTTTTGGTGGATTCCAGTCCCTTTTAATGTTTGGAGTACAGAAACACTTTGTCAAACTGCACTACCTTGAACTTGGGCCAAAACTTGACATCTCTCCTGTTGATGTGGTAGGTCCGCTCTACTAGAAAGAATTTTTTTTCCCTCTTCCACGCCTGTGGGTGCTTGTTGAAAGGAAACCTCAAAAGTGTCAACATGAAAATCTGCCAGCGTGAAGAAATTTATTTGGGATCTTATTTCAAAGGTAATGACTTTTCTGGTGACCCTGATGTTATGGAAACAGTTTGGTAGATGTTGTTTTAAACAGCTTATTAGTTTTTTCATGAATTATAGATGCAAGACAGCAAACTCCCAGGTAGACATTTCTGCCTGGAAGCAACGTGTGCTCTTATTTTGAAAAGACTCATGTTACATATGTGGTGATTTATGGTGTGGTGTTTGTGGAAGTACAGTGATTATAGGGTCAGACAGAAGTGTTAACAGCTCTGACAGTAACAAGGAGCTTCCATCAGAATGTGTGGAATCTAGCTGTGATTGTCCTGCTCTGGCTCGGGTCAACATCTTTAAGCTTCGCCCCCCTCTAAGGTTCACATTTCACCCATCTTTCCCCTGACAACCAGGAGACAGTGTCCACTTATAGCATGTGGAGCAAATGCCTCCAATTGCTCAGTTTATATTTTTGTCCTGCCTCCCCTCAACTGACCCCAGCAAAAATCAGATAATAATAAACTCTATCAGATATCCCACTTCCAGGTAGTTGCTGAGCCCTGTGTTACTGTAAGTATTTTAAGACTAAAATAATTTTAGACTATAGAGCTCAACCCCACTCTTGAAAGGAAAGAAGTTTCTCTGTGTCTGTCTCAGTTTAGCAGTTTTGTACTCATAAGTGTAGATAGGATGGAGGGGGAATTTGGTCCTCATTGTATTATATTACATTATATTTTGAATTGTCACCTGGGCCCAGAATTTGGTGTTTTCCTTTACATAAATAAAGACATTTCCACCATACTTTCATGCGGAAAAGGCACACATTTGTGCATTAAAAAAAATCATCATAATGCAGTAAATGAAATGCTTGTTGCTCAAAATTTAGCGCCAGATCCCAACAGAAGTTATCTCAGGGCATTTTTCTTATGGAGCAGACAGACTGTAATCTTTCCAATATCCAATATTTCTCCAATATTATTTACAGAGACACAACAACTCCCACCAAGAGCAAGCACTCAGGTGATGGTGGTGAGGAAAAAACTTCTTTGTGTCCAGAAGTAAAACTTTTGAAACAAAAAATATTTGCACATTCATAGATTCTAGTGGGATTTTAAACTAATTAATTGAACTTTTTGTGTGGATATATATTCCGAGCAAAGTATTTCTACAAGCCCTAAAGAATGTCAGAAGTGGGTCTTTAATTTGTCACCAACACGTCCCTCACCATTAAGAAAGTTCAATAGTAAACTGTAGTCCTGACATGATCTTGGAAAATGGGCTCTCGATTTGTTTGATAAAACAATGGTGAAACATAAAGTTGGCTGGTCCTGCTCCTCATCACCACCACCACCCAGCCTACAGTAACACAAACAATTTCTGCACTTCCTCTCAAATATTTGAGCAGGCAGTGATGGTTGGATGCCTTTCACAGAGGGCTGTTTCTTTCTTTCTTTCTTTTTGGTTTATTTGTATTTTTATTTCTGTCTTTTTGTTTTTTTTTTCTTTGATTTAAAGCCTATACTTAAAGGGCATTTACTTATGAAACAGACTTATTGTTAGTCTGCTGATAACCTTATAGTATATTAAAATGTGATAATACCATTATATTATCTTATCTTATCTTACCTTATATTATATTATATTATATTATATTATATTATATTATATTATATTGTATTGTATTATATTATATTATATTATATTATATTAGAATAATATTCAAAATATTTAATATTATACACTATTATCATAAAAAGCCTAATCACCAGTGGAAAAAAATATGTCCAAGTGAGGTAATTATTCTTCAAATTAAATATTAAAAAAATAATTAAATAACTGGGCTATATGTCAAGTCACCCTCATGTAGTGCCTGTGGACTACGGAGGTGTGTGGATGGACTACAAGGCGTTCGTCCATTAATAATGACGCATTTCCTCTGTGCCCCACCGTGGGATTATCTCCCCCCCCCTCCCCTTTCACACACACACACACACACACACACACGGTGCCGCTGCTGCCGCTGCTCACACACTGTCCGGCCACTTGGAAATTTCCCTGAACGCGGAGGATATTTTACAGCCGAGGAGCGGGACTGTCAGCTAATGTGCATCTTCTCAGGGCGGAGGAGCTTGAAATGCCCCAGTAGAGGACCCGAAGGTAGGTTTACTGCCCGATAATCGGCTTTATCTGGTGCCCATCTCCCCCGCAGCAGACTGTCTGACCTTCTCTGCGATCAAAGCGTTAGAATAAACCCGCACGCCGTGTGTGTGTAGTGTGTATGTATTTGATAGCACAGCGTGTGTGTGGATGTGGAGCTTCTTCCCTGCGTTGCTCGGCTCTTGAATGGATCTCTTCTGCTCTAAGTTGCGTTTAAGAGGCTGCGATGCTCATTTGAATCAACCAAACTTGTGGAGCCTTTAATTGTCGACTTCTCCCAATAGCGTCGGCTTGACTTTGCTGCTGCAGGGGGTCTCCTGCGTGCGGGGTAAGGATTTATTTGTCTTTTTTTCTACGGCGGAGCTGTTGTTTCTGAAGCCGTAGCGGTGAGCATGTGGACAGCGGGCTGGAGGGGTGGTTGAGGTGGGTGTGCGGAGTCAGAGAGGCGTGCAGAGTTCACGGAGATTACATTGCACCGGCCAGGGTCTCCGCCATGTTAAGTTACCACCTCAGTCAAAGCTGCCACCAATGCCACAGGCAATTGTTCCCAACTTTTGAATCTAATAATGCACGTCAAAGAAAAGCCACGCACACATTAAAGGGCGGCCACCTGTGCAGAGCGAGTGGCTGCTGCTGTGTTGAAAGCAAAAATCCACATATTCCAGCTTCACCATGCACTCACACATCATATAGCTTGCATGTGTTTGCAGCCCTGGGCTTTTATTTTTTCATCTTTATCATTCAGGTGCTTGTGGTTTCCATGCTGTGGCTGCACCACTGCTCATCACGGTCAAGGTGATCATGAGAGCATCATGGGAAGAAAAAAAAATGCATCTGTATTTATCTACAGCTTCCAGGTTATATTGTTTGAATTGTGAGGATGGCTCAGCTGCCTGATCGTCTCTGCTGCCACACCCCTTCATAGAGAGACAAGGCCCAGCCATTAATGCTCAATACATGGATACAGTTAATTTTTTTGTGAACTGCAAAGGTACCCAGAAGGCTACTTTGTTAAATATATGACTTTATTGAAGAATATTTAAGTTAAATAAGATAATGTACCATTATCATTGTAAACCAATTCCAGAAATGACCACTGGTGGGGAAAAAATAAATAGATAAAACAAATGGTTAATAAACATCATCAGCAGCATTAGTTAATTGACCCTTCCTATGTCCCGCCCCTTTTCATTCTCTGCTCCAGTGACAGTTGAGCAAGCTTTGTTCCTGGTCTACTTTATCCTTTTACCTATTTTTATTGTGAATCTGGTTAAAAGACGATGCTTGGGGACCTGTAAAAATAACATTCACATCTTAAATTAGCCAATGTAAGCAAAATACTTGCTGGCTAGATAGCTCATGTTCATAAATTGTTAACTAAAATTAGCTGAACTGAGATGTGACCCCATATGTCACTTTTACAGGAAAAGCAGAAAGTTGTCTGAGGTACCAGGTTTGCTCCGCTATCGTTGGAGCACAGAGCAAAAACAGCCTGACTTAGGAAGGGTCGATTGCTGACTGTTTTAATACTGCCAGTCAATTAGGGGCTGGATGTAAACCACAAAACATAGCTTCTCTGCATTCACACCTGCAAGGGAGCTCCTCTTGCTATAATAAATGTCCCTCATTTTGCTAAATCTAAATCACCTCAGGCACAGTTTTCTGCATTTTATATTCTGTAAAAAAGTTTTCACATCGGCAAACGTATATGCCAATTCCGGTACATCTATGATCGGTCAATGTCGTCCAAAAATATCCATTGACTGATATATCGGTCGGGCTCTATAAGAGATGCCTGCTATGTCTGATGTGCAAGTGAGTTTCTCTGGCAGCTTAATGTAAATCGTCCCCTGAAGCCCCACCCTCACACACACACTCCTCTCCCCACTCCCCTTCTGGCTGCTGAGACCCTGGCTTGTCAGGAAAAGACACATGACCTTATAGGCTGCAGGCTCCAGCGTGTGTGTAATGTCTCAGGAACGAGTGCCTTCCCCTGACTGGTTTGTTACACATCCTATAGGTATGTCTAACATCAGTCATAGCCATTTGGCATGCAGGGCACAGTTTCTTGTGGGAATGGCTGGTGGTTATTAGATATATCTCCTCCCCCAAAAATCTATAGTTAATAAAAGTGTGAAGAAAATTGCAGAAGCAGGACGAGAATGTCATCACGTCTCCTCAGAGTTGCCCCGTGTTAAAATCTGTCCTTTCAAAATGGCAGCTCTCATCTAATGAGCCAGACCCCTGTTCTTGTGCACTGATCAGTTATGCTTCTGTTTCATCTCTGTGAAAATGTCATTTTCTCCTGCCTCATAGTTAACTGTTACTATCAGCTGCTGCTTTCGCTGCTGCTGCTGCTGCTTAGTATGCAGCTCTGCCACCAGCTGTGGCACCGATCATTTATTAAACTGACCAAACTCTATCTGGCTTCCCTGACATAAAAGCAGCAATCAAAAGCTTTTTCATTATATTAGTGACTGCACTGACCTTTTTGGGGAATGTGTTTATGCATCCATTATACTATTAGTAGTTTGAAACCAATCTCCTCCAAGCAGAGTGATCAACAAATACACTCTTTACCCTGGAGCTGTGCAGTTATTTAGTGCTGAAATCAGTGGTAGGAAAAGAGAAGCAGTGTGAATCTCCAGGAAATGATGTCTAGGTCTGCACACAATGAAAGCTCAAAGCATATTAAAGGCATAGTTTGGATTATTAGTCGGGGTGTGTGAGGTACTTAATGATCATTAGTCAGTGTTTTACCCACAGTAGATGCCAGCTGACATGCAGCAGAGAGGGGCACCAGCATTGAAGCTAATCAATGAACTGATGTGGACAGGGTCAGCAACAACACATATTTTAGCCACATTAAAAGGCTCAACCTAAAAACAAGTACCAGTTTATGTCTATGCTATCTTAAGAATGTTGTCATTGCTTTACTCTGCTGTCAGACAAGTTTTCAGAGAGGAAACTGAGCCAAATATTAGTCTTTCTAAACCAACCAAATTCCACAGGCAAAATGATTAATTTTACCTCGCAGAACCAGAAGTCGCTGGTCTATCGCTGCCTCGATATTTTAGTTTGTTTGTCTTTTTGTGTGACTTTGGTGAATCTGAACTAAGCTTTTAAAACACAGAATCACACAACACAAACACACTAACAGATCAAGGCAGTGGGAGACCAGCAACTCCCATATTCTGCAAGGTAAAATTACTGATTTTGTCTATGGAGTTTGGTTGGTTTGGAGAGAGCGATATTTGGTGTATATAATGGCAGTTTCCTGTTAAATGTAGTCTACACTTAAACTAATATGGATTTTTTGTAAATGACTGTTGTGAACCCTGTCCACAGCAGTTTGTTTCTTAGTTTTCATGCTGGTGCCCCTCCCTGCTTCTCAAAACTGTGATCGTGTTGAGTGCCAACTGACATCTACTGTAGCTAATATACTGACTGTCAATAAGTACCTCACAGAACCCCAGATTAAAACTATCCCTTTATTAATGCTTTGCATTTCTAGTTCAGTTGCGTCTGTGGCCTTGAAGGACTAACATTCAACGGACATGTGCTTCTGGCTTGTAAAGACCTTCAAGGCCAGTCTTTCTCATCCGGTGGTGAAGGGGTTACTCATCAGCAGCACATGGCTAATTTATCGATCTGTTCCCTTTGTTCTGCATGAAAACAGGTCTTTGCTGTCACCAGCAACCACAGAGTGGAAGTAATGAGCATAACCATAATGACACTTTAATCACAAGAGGCACCATGTTAATGCACTGGACGACGGGAGGGGAGCCAACAGTTTGTTTCTCATGGTCAGCCAGGTACCTCTGCTGAGCTTACAGGAAGTTTGTGGTACAGTTAGCAAGTGCAGTTCATATTAATAACATATTTCCTGCAGGAGTTGTAAGGGCTGGTGTAAGACAAGGCAATTCTTGCAATCTGAGTGCCTTTTTATTCCAAAGCTGCTGTGATCACAAGAGGCATTTTGCATGCAGGTGGGAGGGTGGAGGACAGAATTTGAGCTGAACAGAGAAAGACTGGTTGAATTACATTTGCTAAAGACTTTGGCAGGTTATTCACAAAATTTCTGTCTAGCAGCATCCCCTGACACTTGTTCTACAGTTGTTCTGAAATAAACGTAATCTGCTTTTAATGCAGAAATAACCAAGTGAAGAATCACTGTCTGTTCTGCTTGTTTCCCACCAGTGTAGCTCCCAGTTGGTCATCTGGAACTCATTCCTTGTTTTTTTATGGATCTCGGAGCCTTAAATGATTGTTTGGAAGTGGTTGCCAGGCTGGTAACTAGGGATCAGCTTTTAGTTGCCAAAATTAGCAAACATAGCCTAATTGCCTTAGTTCTGTTTTTGCCTCATAACAGTTACATGTGATTTAACAACTAATGATCACGATTAGAACTAGGGGAATAACCAGGGTGCATTTTAAAGCCTGAATGATGACCTCATACAAGCGTCATCACAATGATGATCATTATCAGATTGGAGTGGTTGAAGATAAAAGTTTCTAAAGGTGACAATGTAGTGAACAGATTTAGCCCAGATAGCCTGATTTGCAGCATTTGTAGAGGCATGGTGTCTACTAGCCCTGCAATGGTTTTCAGACTGCTCTCTTTTGTGACTCAAAGCTGTGTGTATGTAGGGCATGCCCTCTCAAATAAGCAAACTTGCCTTCTCAAAGATAAAGTATACGCATACCATGCAGGGTTGGTGTAATTTTTAATAAAATGCACCCCTAAATGTTGAAATTTCTCCCTTTTTTATTTGACATTAGTATTCTTGGTATGTAGGATTAGTTCTTCTGAGATATTGATGGTTGCACTGTAAAATAAATAAACCAGTTGTCCTTGTTGTATTTCTGGAAAAGGAGTTGCTCAACGAGTGTTTGCTATAGTATTAAACTGCACTTGCTGTTACTACGGTAACCATGGTTGTTGCCAAATCAGCTAGGACTGAAATCTTAAGGGCTACAACTTTCAAGTTTCTTACTGCACTTGAGTGGGAGTATTTTTTTTAACTAGGCAAACTGCAGTATAGGTAGTTTAATGCCTTACAAATTGCAGCTAAGACACATTTTAAGAGCGCTGTGTTGTGGTGATGTGCTTAATGTGTGGACTTGCAGTCTGAATGGAGGCGGAGGAATGTCTGGCCTAGTTCAAGTTAACAATATCACAGAATTTCACACTTCGTCGTGACCAAGCCAAGGCATGCGTAACCTTAAACATTAGAGTCAAATCACAAGATTCCAAGCAGGGCTTCCTGTGAGAAAGAGGCCCCTGTGCCTGGCCCTTCACAGTGCACAGTACTTAACTTTGTTCAGTATCAGGCAGAAAACCTATTGAATCACTCTCTAAGTCCATTCACAATCTCATATTAGGAGGAAGGGTTGTAATTAGAAACAGACTAGGTTGACGTAACATTCAAAAGTTACAGTTTTGAGCCAGTCTTGTTTTTGTAAAGGTCAAAAGTAAAAAAGTACAGCAAACGCAGCAGTTATCAATTTGGAAGTGCACAGGTTTGAAAAGATCATAGCCATTTATGATGAGTATGCCCGCAAGCCCATCAGCAGCGAAGCATTCACCCAAAGTTTCTGAAGTGGTAATGTTGGTCATTAATGGATGGATGCAGCAGAGGCTGCCTTCTTGGCACATCCCATCTACTTTCTGTTTTTTTCCCACCTCCCACTGAGTTCTGGTTATGCCTGCCTCCTCCTCAGTCCACCATCCAATGTGCATTGCATCACAGATATGAGCCAGTACAGTGGTTTCCTGCCAGTAACATGAAGAGCTATTTCTGCCCAAGTGGCCTTTGCTAATTGATTGGATTTAAATACTTGGTATGACTGAAGGATAGGAAATGTTTGCTGTGTTTTTTTTCAGCCTATAATTAAAAATGGAATATGTTTCAGGAGGAGCAGTCTGTCTGAGCAACCGGTGCCCTGCAGCAGTCTGCATACTGTATGCGGTTCTGTGCGTGCTGTGATGTTAGTCAGCGGACCCCCAGTCTGGTTTAAAAATACCAAATTTTGGTCATGCTGAGCAGTCTGAAGCCGCGGTTGCCAGTATGGTTGTCATGGTGATGGGGGATGAAAACTCGTGCTGCCTACTACTTAGTAGGCATTTTGAACAGAGTTGTTCATTTGAACGGTTACCCCAGTAGAAGAGCACATTTATGATAATGTTCACAATCACAGAAGTTCATATGTTTTATGGGATTTGTTGGCAGAATATGGAAGAAATGGAATTTAATATTTTTAAGTATGTATTCATTAGTGTGTAATCAGCTGAAAATAAAATTTGTTGTGTTTTTGTTACTGTAGAATGAGCCGTTTATATCTACCGAGGGTGAGGTTAGGGACCTCTTCCATGAAGGCCACCATTATCCACCAGTTACGGAAAATGCCTCAGATACAACCTAAAATGCAGCATTAGACATTGGCGAGTACTCTATGCACTGATCAGACACCACTTAATTTATTAGCTTAAAACGGGACCATGTTACTTCCCGGCAGCGACCAGTATGCCAAGTTTTATGGCCAGAGGAGGAGAGAAATGCCAACTTTACCTCAGCATCACATCGCTTTGTAGAGTCCATGTTGTTGTATTGTAAGGCTGTCACTGCAAACCTGACTATGAGTACCTTGAGTACCCAGTGTGTAGGTATACTGTACATACTCTGTTATTAAGCTGCAAATACAGACAGTATTATTTCAATCTTTATTTCCTGATTTGGTTTGTTTTTGTGGGATCTGCAGTAAAACACAGCAAATTTTTTGAGATGCTTTTTTTTGTGATTGTAAATTGGATTAGACTGAACTGTTCTGTCATCCTCTTCACTGAGTAGATTCAACTCAAACACTTAAAGTTCAGGTATCAGAACTGGTATCAAGAAAAAAAAGTGATATTGGAATATTGCTACTCTATATAAGGCCGTTTACATTTTGTGCAACTTTTGCAGCCCCCATAGGTTCTCCTACATGCTTGGAAGGGGATGGTGAGACCACATGTTTCTAATTTGCAAGCCCACAGCTTAATGGCACTAAATCCTTAACACTGGTCTTGTAATGGATTGAGATTGGTGGACAGTGTATTATGTCATATGTCATGGTTTCATGGGCTATGAAAAACAAAGTAACCTACCTGTCATTTGGTGTTTGATGACGCAAGAGCTGCAAGTTCAGAGTTTTCCACGCTGACTGTGGACTGCTACACACCTGAAAGATCAGAGCTTTCATCCTCAATGCAGCAATTTTATCTTTGTGCTAAAATGACCTTGAACAACACTGTGAAACATTATCATCTACAGGAGCTGCCACAATGATCAGCCCTTTGTCCTTAGCTTTTAGGTAGAAAAAACACATGGTTTATATGTTTCAAAGAGGAGTTAAGAGTTGTGTCTGTACCGTGTACTGCATTTATTAGGCTGTCGAGCTCCAGAAGATGACACCAGGTTAAATATGAAATGAAGCTTGAAATCTCTCTGTGGTGAAATGAGGTGAAGTCCTCCTATTTTAGTTTGGAACACTGAAATTAATACAGGCTATTTCTGAATTTAAGTGTCTTTTTTATTAGCTTCCGGGAACTGCTTGTCGTGGGATCTGTTACAGCCTTTTGGCACAAGCTGAAATTATCTAATTGTCTGCTTTTCATTTTGAAATTACTTTAGTCTCCTTTTATATTTTGGTCATGTAGTGATTGTATTAATTGATCTGGTTTGACTTTACCAATTTTTCTTACTATTATGCTAATATTGTGCTGGTTTGCTAAAATGCTATTTTTTCTTTGGATTAAGTTTACCTTCTGATAAATGTTACATTTTAAAATGATGAAATAGATTAATATTAAAATAACTCAATAGAAATCAGAGGGAATACTATGTGTCAGGCCAAACCCTGGCTGACTTCAGAACCTCAGCTTGTAATTTCAGGCGTTTTGGCCAAAGCGAAGCGTCATCTCGACCCTGGGCTGAAAGTGGATCTGCTCTGAAATGTGTTTCAGGTTGCAGCTGAGCTCCTCAGCTATTACTGGAGTGCGTCTCTGGCATAAATCCCCACTGCCATGGTTGCCACCTCGAGGCTCATGCCTCTTAGTCACCAGGGCAGAAATGTAACCTAATCAGGTGTCTGCTTCTCCCGGTGCAAAAGCACACTGCACTGCGAACACAGTGTGTAGACTGGCTGTTTTTTTTGTACACAAACACGTGTGGAAGGACACCCTTGTGGACCATGTTACTAAATGATAGCCTGTAATTTTCACATTTCATTTTTGTTCCTTCTTACTTCTTCTATTGCTTCGGGCAGCAAAATTCATTTTCCATCTCTTCCTCCTCTTCCTCCTGCTCAGGGGCTATTTGATCTCGCCAAAGTAACCAAGAAATGCAGTAGTCGCTTAAAGGTTACAGAAGCATGCCTATTACATTGAGATTACTGGTTTGCTTCCCCAGACTGAGTCAGTTTGCAGCTAGGAAGTGAACCATGTAACACCATCTCAACCACAACAAGTGCTCTAGAGCAAAGTGCTTTATTTTTGATTCGCTCAGTGGACTACTTGATGCCAAATCCTACTTGTTGTGGTTATTTTTGGTATCTTATCCAAGTGTGTTTGCATGTGTGGCTGCAAGTATTACAGACGGATCAGAAAACTTTACTATTTATACATGTGGCAATAATGGCAACTGCAAGTTGACTTTTTATACAAGCGTGCAGTCTAAACCCATACTGATAACAGAGTGAGAGGAGAAAAACAGGCTTTGCATTTAAACAAGACAGGATATCAGTGGAATCTGCACCCAAAATTAGAAATCGGGGTGAGCGTATACAGCTTTGATGGTTCTGCCAATGAAAACTTTTGCCTCATCCTTTTATTTTAAACGTGAAATCAAGCATCCTAGTTTTCTCTCGTGCAGCCATTGGCTGTAACTTAATCCATTCCAAAACTCCTGAACAAATGGTATCCTCATTACTCAACATGTCTGTTTTTTGTTGACAAATTTCAACATTTGTACCACTCATCAAATTATTTTTGTCCCTGTGATGTTGTGCCTTGTGAAAATAATCCTGTGTTGGAATTCCCCAGGAAGTGAGTGTGGAGCAGCTCGGAGCTTTGTTGAGCGGGACTGAGTGAACATTCTGGGAGTGCTGGAAATGTATCCCACCCCTCTGCTCCTCCTCGGCCCTCCTGCAGCCCTGCAGCCCAGGGCGTCTATTCTTGGTTTTCTCATGAGGAAAAATTCTTGTCACAAATGTTTGGTAGCTAACTTGCATGAGGAGTCACCCCCTCTGCAGAAGGCCACCCTGCTGGCAGAGGGGCTGAAATGGTCCTAGTGGTGCTGAATACACACTTTGCAGGCTGTTTTTCCCCATTGCCATTAAAAAAAACAAAAAGTGTGTTTGTTTTTAGCTAATCATACTTGATTAAATATTAACTCTAAACAAAACAACAGAATAGTACAGGCCAAAATTAAAGCTTAAATGTTTGTTATTTGACCATGGGTATTAGCTAATATACATCAGTGGCAAACAGTTGGGAGCAACGGTAGTAAGAAATTAAAATAATCCACCATGTATGATGCTTGTAGAGATACACAAAAACACTGCACCATTCAAACAACCAGCTTGTCAATGTAAAAGTATTGACAGTGCTGAGCTTGGAAGGAGCAGAGAGACAAAGAGTCCACAATGGATTAACTTAAAGTAGCTTATTCGCTGTGTTGCGCCGTTCACTTTTATTTAGTCTCTTCTGTCAGAGTTAAGACTGTTCCACAGAAAGAGCGGTTCTCACACAGTTAAGAGACGGGGGTTCGTGGTACAAATTCATTTGAATTAGAGGTACAAATTAACATTATCGATCAATTGAATGATAAATCATCATAAAAAAACAAAAATTTGCATATACGTAACAGTACCAAATACTTTTTTCCTCCAAGATCAAAACAGCAATATATGCATATTCTGACATTACATAGCCTATGAAACATATTAAATACTTGAATATTTCATAACATGTGGAGTGTGCTCATAAAATTATATTATATTTCAGATCTTTATTTTATAGTAGATTGATTTACTTACGTCCAAATTCCTAACGAGCAATTAATCGATCACTGATTAATTGTTATTATCCTCAGTTTGAATAAACTGTGTGAAGTTAGGCTGCATTCACACTGCAAGCCTGTGTTAGGGCCTTAAGCCTAGCACTTGATAGACATCAAAGGGCCGTGGACTGGAAATGAACCCATGGCCACTGCAGAGGACCCGCAGCCTCAGTACATGCTCTACCAACTGAGCTACCATGTTACTCTAAAGGCTACTTTTAAATATATCTGTCAGCGCCTCTAGTGATGTAAAAGTCGCATGAATTCCAGTACGACTGTTCACACTGAGGGCGCACTGCAAAAAATCCGACCTGTATCTGATATGAGTGGCCCACATCAGATCTGAAAACATCAGATTCCATGTGATTTGGGCCACCTTTGCCTACAGTGTGAACGTACCCTTATTGTTCTGTTAGTGACCCAGCTAAGTGAACGAGACAGCTTTATTTTCCCTCTTCACCAATTTTTTATTGAACAAAATGGTGTGCAATATTGAACCAAATGCCAGGAGCAAGTAAACAGAACAATAGAGAGAAAATAGAATCTCCGGAAGCTATTATGGCTCCCTGGTGTTAGCCCGGCCAGGCCTGCAAGCCAGTTAACTAGTTAGTTAGAGATATTGTACAACTGTGTCACAGGTTGTTCAGTACTCCCTAATTGATCTGTATAAATGATTATGCCAGTTGAGCCGTCTGTCAGGCATCACCTACAGTTACACGATGCAAGAAGATTTTATTATTCTCTCTGACTGAATTTGTTTGGCAGGTCATTATTTTGTGTAATGGTTGAAAATGATGAGCTCAAACGTTCAAATATATTGTTCTCTGGTAAGACGGTGTATAAGGATGTCAGTGTGCACTTTACAGATCCGACCTGACAGATCTGACAGTTTCTTGCTGGTGCTTTTTGAGCATTTTTTTTTCTTCTTCTCGTGTTTTCTTGTTTTATGTGATTATTGATCTGTGTTGAGTTATCTCTTTTGTCATGTGGTGAATCAGGGTGCAAAGTGCATGTTGACAAATACGACACCCATGATCACAGATGCTGCCGTTTGACCACAAGCAGGTTCAAATGTTTCAGCAGACACTTTTGAACTGGCAGGATGACTGTAATAATATTAGAAAATGATCATCCACAAACCATACTTTTCTCTCTCTCTCTTTTTTTTAACCCACTGCAAGAAAATGTGTCCTTTTCTTGATGCCTGACACTTTGTTTTTTCAGATAGTTTTGTGTTGGATGCGTCTCTTTTTGCAGCCCTCTAAAACATCCAACCTGACACTGCAGAATTCTGCAGATGGACGGCACCAGAAATAGCCCTTTAAGTGGCTGTTAATGTATGACTGTTACACAATCACACTGTCAGTGCTCCTTGCCCTTGGCTGAAACCTTTCTGTCTGCAAGAGGCTTGCTGCTTGCTCTCCCCACCTCCCTGCGAGCCTCTGATGTTGCTTGTGGATGTCGTAGAGTTTGAATAGAGCTATATAAGGGAAACCATTCTTTGTTTATTAGTTAAGGGAGAGTGCATGGGAGTGCTGCCAGGCCTCTCAGAGTAGAAAATGGGGACAGAAAAAAGAAGACGAAACACCACTCAAACAGAGTGTACTCTGCTATGTGGAGCTGTAAACATTGCTCTTTTTTTTTTTTTTTAAGGCGGCGTTATGAGTGTGGCAGCTGGCTTACATTACATGTGGAAAGCTGTGTGTTAATCAAGTGGCTGAAAATAGCCTTTTATTTGTGCGCCGTGGTATGGGCAGTGTGCACGAATGCAGCTATCCGCAAGGATACAGTGTTTATGTTATCTGCCTGTCAGTGACTTCATCAGGTGTCAGTCGAGTTTTGAGCAGTGGTTATTTGAGAGAGGCCATCCACCTGCTGCAGCTCCTCTGCTAGCATGACTCGTGTTTTAGCAATAGGAGTAGTTTGGTATTATGTGTGCATTGGTTGTAACTTCAGTTAGGGCTGCATGATATGGAAAAAAAAAAAATCAAATCGCCATTATTTTGACGGATATTGAGATGTGATTTGCAATGTGTTATGAAGTGGGAATTATCAGTTTTGCAACATAATTTTCATCATCACTGAATAGAAATACTATTTACTGTTCAGACACAGCTTTAAATAGATGACATAAAGTCCTGGACAAAACCTAAAGTCTCTTGTATTGAAAAATAAGTTTCTTTTCCTCTCTTACTTCAGAACACTTAATCAAAGTGATTAGCTTAAATGTTGCTTGCATGCTTGTGTTGTTGAGATTTGTGTGGTCTGGCATTTGGGTTTTGTGATGTGGTTTGTTTTCCTAATCAGAGGGAGTGAATCATTGAAATTCACTCACACAAATCTATGCAATCTAACTTCTAAATGTCAGTCACAATTTTGTTACAATTAATCATGCATGATTGTTATTTCTTTTTAATTTTAATGATCAGTTTCATTGGTAGCATTTTATGTTTATTTGATCCTTTTCTAGAATCAAGTTTTTCTATTTTGTTATGTTTCAGAAATTTTACTCCCTAATATTAGTATTGGCATCTGCTCCAAAAATCCTGTATTGGTTGGGCAGCAGTCTGCACCAAACAAATGTGGTGAACAAAATTTGTAGGTCATGGCAACTGTGCAGCTCTACAGTGCTTCATTATAATGTTGTTTTGTCACACATTTTTCTTTATCAAAAAATTTCAGCTTCTGCGACTTGAATTTTGGCAATATTGCAATTTTCATCATATTTTGATTAATTCTGCAGCCCTGGCTTCAGTGTATTAAAGCTAATGAAACTCATAAACAAGGAGGAGAAACCTTTCATGATTTAGATTGTTTGTTTTATGCCTTGCCTCTTCACATGAATAAGGAAGTGAGCTGATGGGACATTACTGCAGTTCCATTCAGTTCAGGTGGTAGTTAGAGTGTACTGTTGAGGGATGCAGGTACCAGCTGTCAGATTGCTGTTAAGTTGTTGAAGGGCCTACCTGCGTGTGTTGGATTTTTATAACCCGCAGTCATAAACAGTATTAAACGTGAAGTGCTCCTCCTTGGTAAAATGTGTCTGGTATTAACCCTAACCCTATTGCTGCTATTATAGGGATAGTTCTGATTATTTGATGTGGGGTTGCATGAGGTACTTACCAATAGTCAGTGTATAAGTTACAGTAGATGGCAGTCAGCACATCCAAGTTTGGATGTGTTCACTGCTTTACTTCCTTTTCCAATGAGAAACCACTGTAATATAAGACAAGTATTGCTCTCTCTAAACCAACCAAACTCCATAGGTGAAATCAGTAATTTTAACTTGCAGAACACAGGAGTTGCTGATCAATCACTGCATTAATTGGTTAGTTTGGTGAATCCGAACTACCATTTTAAAACACCACAGTCACACAATAACACATAAAGTTGGACAATAGCACGCAAAACAAACTGACAAATCAAAGCTGTTGTAGACCAGCAACCACCATGTCCTACTAGGTAAAATGACTGATTTTTCCTATGGACGTTGGTTGGTTTGGAGAGAGCGATATTTGGCTTATGTAACAGTGCTCCTCACAAAAGGCTGTCTAACAGCAAAGGAAAATGGTGAAAATATTCTAAATGTAGTACACTTACTTATAGTATTCGAAAGATTTACACTTAAACTGATACTGACTTTTTTTTTAAGTGGACCTTTTTTAAGTGGCTAAACATTGCTTGGGTTTCATGCTGATACTCCTCTCTGCTTCTCCTAACTAGGGGCGTGCTGACCAGAATCTACTGTAGATATACAATGACTATCGATAAATACCTCATACAACCCTACATCAAATAATCTGAACTATCCCTTTAAAATATCTTCTTTTACCACAGGGCTAAGTCTGTCCGAGGTCTCCACTTTTAAAAGCTTAAATAAGACCACCTGTCTATGGAAAACACATTATATTAACTCATTAACAGGGCTTAGGTTTACTGGAGAGCAGTTGTCGTTTGAGTGGTGGAAGCCAGTAGAGTGGAGGTGGTGTTAAATCATAAGTTGCAATGCTTAGATTCGGTTGTCAGCTTTGTGTAATCAACGCAGTGGCACAGTTTGCTACTATATTAGAATGTTTATTAAATGCACTCTAAATGAACTGCAAGCCGCTGAACAAGGCCTTACCTTCAACTTGTTGGTATTTTTCCTTGTGTAGGATTAATGAAAGCACAGGATTTGATGCTTCATAAACACTATATGCTTCTTTTTCTGAGGGCACCATCTGCAAACAGTTGCATAATCACTTCTGTTCCCAGTTTGAATTTAATTGAGATAATCCAATATCAGAATTTTCTGCTTTGCCAATTTAAAATAAGATTGTTTATAGTAATCTTCTCAGCTTAAAGTTGGTGCACACAGTGTTTCATATCAACATGTCTGTGGGGAGCTTGTTCTCCAGCTGGCTACGAGACAAATGCTGCATTGTCATTCCTCTCTTTAAATGGACTCGGGCGTTTTGTCTTTTGGACTCAGGGTAGAATGCCAGCCTTGTCCTCAGTCAAGTTACTTATCTCCCCAGTGCAGAGCACACCCTCAGGGAAATTACTTTGGGGGACATCCCCACCCACCCCTTCACCTTCTTGACATGATTGAATGATGTTACTTACTTTGAGGACTGAGTTCCCCAGTTTGTTACTTACACTGTTAAAGTCAGGCATCCTCCCAGTGAGCTACAAGATTATCTGTGGTTGTAAGGCTGGTAGGCAAACACCAGGTGGGAAATTTATTGCTGGCTGCTCTTAAGGGAATGTTCAAGCAGAGACTCGGAGCTGATTTTGAATTGGCAACATGCGTTGCTAGGATGGCGGATTTAAATGCCAGTTACAAGTGGCAGATGGGAAATGGGATTTTTGTTTTTGATCTGTTTTCCCTGATGTCAAGTGCAGCTTGTTCCCTGATTGGAGTTTTGTTAAGTGTGCTGCCAAGCCTTTTTCTTTCATGCAGCTGTGGGAGCAGGTGAACGCTCCCGAGCAACCTGGCATCCCTGTGTGCTTTGGACTGCCACACATTCCACAACTTTCCTGGAGCTTACAGGCCTGTTTTACAGCAGGCTGGGCTTACAAGAAGCAGATGCACATTTGTTTTTCTGTTTTTATAGGAGTGGATGCAGAAGTAGCAGTTGGCATGCTGTCTTCATTGGATAATAATGCACAGCTGGGCATGAAGATGTAAATAGAAAATATGTAGAAAATTTTTTTTTTTATATGTTTATAACTGATTGCATCACTGCTTGACTGTAAAAGGGGTCATAGAAATGGACCCTCCCAAATACCATTTTTTGGGCTTCAGGAATGGAGGGTGCATCCATGGTACATGTGCTTCTTCCTCCTCTTCAGCCTGCTGGCTACCTCGGAGTCACTCGTGCTACCAGTGTTTTGTTGTTCTGTTTCTAGCTCGAGCTAAAGCGGTTGTCTCTTTCTCTCTTTGCCGGAGAGGTGGTGGTTCAAGCTAAGACTGAGAGAGCGGGGGAAAACGAGACGAGAGACAAATCCAGTGCGGTTTGTCCAGCTTGGACTGAAACTGCTGCAGTAGTGCCTGGTGTCTCTGTCCATGTCTCTGACAGAGAGGCAGGTCTATTATGTGCTGGAACTATCTCCTTGCCCAGTGCAGTATGCTAAATTGAACTAGTTGTTTGCTAGCCATATATATAGCCGTTATATTTAGTGAACAGACGTATGATCGGTATCAATACTTTAATTTAGGTTTCGGGATGAAAGTGAAAGTTTGCTAAAATGTCAACCTTCTCCTTTAAAAACATCATGGTTGGAAAACGTGTACGTAGGTTAAACATAGTGCATCTTGCTCTAAAAATACTGTTAATTGACACATTTTGGGCAAAAGATTCTTAAGAGTTGAGGTTGTCATCTTCACTGTAGTAATCCCAGCGTTCTGCAGCATGCGTTGAATTCACAGTGCTGGCCTCCTCCTTCCCTCCTGTCCCTGCCTTTGGTTCGGTTGTGGTATTCCTGCTGAAAGATAAGCTGTCCTGGAATCAGCCCCAGTCTGCTGACCTAGCAGGAAACAGTAGCAGCCATCCCCCACCTCCTCCTCCACTCCACCAAACCTCAGCTCAATCTACCACTGCTGCACGCTCCCCCTTTATCTCGCTCACTTTCTCTTTTTCTGCCACTCGAGTCTACCCCTCTCTTGAGTTTCTCTCAGCCCTATCTCTGTTTCGCCACCCCGCCCGTTCTCTCTTCAACCCCACGGCTAGCGAGCATGTCAACACCTCGGCTGCAACCCAGTCGCAGGGATGAAATGACACAAGTTACCTCACTGGGCTGTAAATCAGCACACACATCTGGTAAATGGATGAAGGCTGGTGTATTGATGGACAGAATATTCACACTGGCTATGTGACATTTTGACATTTTTCATTGTGTTCGTCTAGGTATCTAAAAAATTGACTCCTCGCGGATGATTTGTGATGACAGGAAATGTCAGCTGACCTTCATTTAGCTGTTGTTTAGTATCACTGTCACTTGCCTGCCAGGACACATCATGAGAAATAATTGGACTGAGATTTTCTACGTGCAGCTGAAATGGTTCACTACAATGGCGTAGGAGGAAAATCAACCTTAAGAGGGTATTAATTCTGTTTTTTCACTGAGAAAATGCTGGAATGTTTAAATATCAATTACACTTTGGTGCATTAGATTATTAGACTAATCAGATAATGGCTGTTGGTTTTGCAGTTGTGAAAAGTTGTTTTGACACAACTTCTCACATAGTTTTGCCTATAAACCAGTCTTAAATTATTAAAATGTCTGCCAGAGACCTGATTTCAGGAGGGATTTTCCACAAATAGAAAGTGTGTTTGGTTGCATGATACAAGGACAAAATCTGAGAGGTTCCAGTCGGATTTCAACCAAAATGACTGCATCCATGTTTTTAGGCTATAAGCTGAAAAGCGAGGGTCATGCAGGTTAATAGTGGGGAATATATACTCTGGAAATACAGGATGATGGTTTGACTAGCGCTCCAAATTAAGGATATCCCGTTGTCCTGGGGACAATAAAAATAGCACCTGGCTGTAACACAAAGACTGGGAGTCTGGGAACATTCTGGGACAACAGAGAAACTTGTCGGAACAGATTAAGTTACCATGTTTACGCATCATGGAGTAAATATCATTTTAATTATTAGGTGTTCTAGTTTGAAAAATGTGTGCATGCACTTTACCACTGACACTAAATCAATGAATCCTTTTGCCATGTCAAGCATTATGTGCTTGTTAGGTTTACCTGTGAAATGTGGTTGTGTTGTGTTGCTTAGCTATATAAAATAATGTCTGTTTTCATCATGTGTAATAGTGATGTGAGATACTGAGAGCAGTGCATGTATTGGTCTGCAGGGAACAGACAGTTTTGTGATTGCAGCATGAACACCAGGGTCGAGATGCATAAAACTGTGTATGCACAAACACAGAAATATGCAGACACATTATTTTCGTTTGTCTGATTCTATTTTATAAATCTCAGTCATTGTGGAACTGGCTGCACTTACAAGAGCCCGATTTCGTCTCCCATGGTTCACCGTGAGTTACACCCTTAAATGTGTTTGTGCGAGGCAAAGTCATTTAACTATATTTATTATGTTGAATGAAAAAAGAACTTTAATTTGGGACAGTTGTTGTTAATTCTAGGACAAGTGAAAGTAGAGGTGTCATGATTCTCCAAATCCACTATTCGATTTGACTTTGATCTTTTACATGTTTTTTTTTCCTTCAGGCATGTGCTGGACACTGCAAATAGGTGAGGGTGGAGAGACAACAAAATACTGGGAGAATTGCAATTCTGCCTTTTGATTTTGCTTCAGTTTTGCTCATTTCAATGATTTGACAATTTAATATTGAAATTGTGGCACCCATTGTTGTGGCACACTGAGGAAAAAAAGTTCATTTTGCGCCCTGGGTTTGACAGATAACTTTACTAGAACCTGTTGTAGGCATTTTGATTGGCAAAATGTCTTGAATAGACACTACGATTGGCTCCCTCACTGAGGATTTGGTCTTTGCATCTAAAGAAACCGTGTTGAAAAAAACTCAAAGTCAAGTTATTTCTCATGTAAATTAGCTGCAAACATGATGGCATATTTAGGCTTATCTTCAAACTCTCAGTCTCCATAGGCTGGAATCTATGAAAGCAAGACATGCGTGAGTGAGTGAGTGAGTGAGTGAGTGAGTGAGTGACCAAGCATGTGTGCCTTCCATTGCCATCTGACTCCCCAAACAATGCCGAGTATTTAATGTGTATGAGGTGAATTGGGAGCGGCTCCTGCCTGCTTCTAACAATAGAACTGACAAGCATGGGGCCAGGCTTTCACTTTGCAGACAGCGGTGAAAAAACAGGCTTGGAGTAGCTGGATTGTTCGCCCTCAATAGGCAGTTTACCTCCCCGTGTCATGTTTTTCTTCTTCTTTAGTGTCCCCGAGCCTCTGCCCAGCCACCAGCCTACTTTTTAATTGGTTCTCCTGCCTGCCGGATGGCTCACCTGCCTGCAATTGTTATCACATCAACTTGCCCTGGAATTGCGGTGGACTTTTCAAAAGGGGCTTTGGGGAAGTGTCGCACCTCGAAAGTCGCTCATCCGTTTAGAAAACCTTAACTACAAAATCTGCTAATGGAAAAGATAAGAACCGGGAGAGCAGTGCTTATCCTAATTAAAATGAGTGTCAATCCATATAGCTGTTGACTTGAATTGGGTTTTGAAGGCCAAAGAGGCCGGAGCTACAGTAGCAGACAGTTAAACGTCTGCTCGCAGCTGTCCACCCAATGAGCGGATTAGAGGACTCCCATATCTTTACGGCTGAGATGCAAAAGAAGATTAGGTCGGCAGCTCATGAAGAGGGGCCGGCCCGTCCTAATCTGCGGGACTGTCAGAGTGAGACACTGCCTTTTTTAAACTGGGCTTTGATGATTTATTGTATCCTGTGTATGATGTGCTCACTTCTGTGGCTGCCTGTGCGATTTTTATGGGTCATTTGTGAGGATGAGTTTGAGTGAGGACATCAGCAGCCTGTATGTGCCAGCTAGTGTGAGAAGCAACGCATGATGTACAGAATAGTTCCTTCTAATTAAGTCAGTAACTGATAGTATTTCCCTGAAGTAACTTATACAGCATTCTCATTAGCTGGGATGGTGTTTCATCAAATGTAATGGGGTATATCCAGACCTCAACGGATCAGTTGTGTACTCGTATAAACAATATTATTACCACCACATATGGACCTAATTCACAGTAGCCTATACAATAGCTTTGCATTTACCCAACAATGACTTGCCCCATTTTACCCCACCTGTTCACATCAGTGTTGTCCTGATTGGAACATTAACCACATTTTCATCCAAAGTACCTGTGACTTTAGGTCCCAGGAGCTACTTTTCAAGGCACTGAAAGGTTCCCTCTGCCTGCTGTTGTCTGTGTTTCCTCCACTGACATAATAAAGATGGACAATGTGTCTCCATTTCCTCCCACCCTGCATGCATGAAGCCAAAATATCCAGGATACAAGCACTGCCATCATGCACTGGTGATGTAATTTAGGGCAGACAGAATCAATGACAGAATCATTTTTTGATGTGTACTTTGATGTTTTAGTTTGGCCCATGTCCTGTCTATTAAAATATAGGGGACTTATGGCTTATGGGATTTATGACCTCAGTGTAGCCACTCACCAGGAGGCGATGTGGGGCTTCACTTTTGGTTAATTGTCATTTTGTCTATTTCCTTATATGTCAGTGGTTTCCGCCACAGTCTGAAGACCTCTAAAGATTGGGCCAGTAAGTCCACTGATGTTGAAAAAGTGATGGCTGTTACTATGCATCATTTTTGCCTGTGACTATACAACAACAATGACACCCCAAACGACAGGCAGGCATCATTATTTGTGCGACACTGTAAAAACAGGACTTTGTCGACAGTCCGTTGGTTGTTGGTTTTCTTCTGTAACTTGGTGTTGATGTCTTAAAGTGAACAAAAAATTAACAGGTTTGCAGCTGCAGATTTTCAAAAATGATGCCTGAAAGAGGCGCCTCTGTACCAAGTGCCCCATATACTGAGGCTATCAGTCCTCTGCAGCGGCTGCTGGTTCGACTCCAACCTGCAGTCCATTTGCTGCTTTTCATCCCCCTCTCTCTACACCCTTTTCTGTCATATCTTCAGCTGTCACTATCAAATAAAGGAAAAAAAAGACGGCTGAAATAAAGTGCTACTAATTCTTAAGCAATCAGAAATGCACCGCAGGCGTGATCCTCGAGTTCCTGTACTTTGGAAAGTACTAACCCGTGAGCAGGGACTGTTTTGGGGGTAAAATAATACTTCCAGAACTTGATCTAGATTCTGCCTCCTAGTATGGCTTTTCCACTTCTCATTACAGACTGGCTTGATTTCACACCCACGTGGAGACCTCAGCTCCAGGTGATGTTGGGGTTCATGCAAAGTGACCAGGCTGTGTAACTAGAGCTCAGTATGTAGTATCCGTACACTACCACTAAGCTCAGAAGTGGGATTTGGTTCAAACTGCTCTGCTATGCCATGCACGACTTCTTGGCAGCCCGCATCTCCACGACCAGCACAACCCCCACACTGGATGAGGTCCCAACCTTTCAGCTCTGAACCTCAGAAGGCTTCCCTGAAAACCTTGTTCAGGATAGACAGGGGGATTTAACTGATATTTAATTCTTCAATGTGACAGGTTTTTTTTTGTTTTAATACTGGGGGCTCTTTGTGTAATTTGAAATATGTCTCTGACATTTACAGTTTAACCTCTGATTCCTGTGAAGGGTGCTCTGTTCAACTCTTATGATCATGGAAGAGGAAGCATCCCCGTGACATGACCTGCCTTTCAGGGTCAGACATTTTAAAGGAATTCTCCAGGGTGGCCTTTCTCCTGCAGATGAGTTCTGGTTAATAAGTAACGAAAAGGAAATGGGTGGTAATGCAGAACATAAAAACATTTGTGTTGGGAAACACTGGTCATAATGGAGACTAAATTGTCAACTGTCTCAAAATCTTGCTCATGTATCCTGGAAAAGGCATGTGTGCTAACATTAGAAACTCTATCAACGGTTAATGGATTGGTTTAAGGATGAGCACATTTCTTTTTCCTCCATAATTGCAACACTTCATGTAGGCTTTTTGTTGCAAATTAATTGTCAGCCTGGGATATGCTATTCTCAGATGTTATTTTATAGTAGCAGCTCAGAGGATAGTATGCAGGGCAGATTGCCATCATTTTATTTACTGCTACAGAGGAGAACAACATTGTAAATGCAATTTCCTTGAACTATTAGTACAGAATGCAGACTTCATAAAGCAATCACTTGAAATGGTGCGGTATTTCTTGTTTTAATGCTATAACAGCTCAGATAATCCCCTTTTCCAATGTTGTGTCACCTCTTGCACTATGTCTTGCAGCTCCACTCTCTGTTGCCTCGTATACCTCTAAATTTTGGCCTGTGCTAGACTTTGTAACCTTGTGGCTGAGAAATATCTTTCTTACTGCGCTGATGTTCTGCTCTAATGGCACTTCACTGCAGGCTCTTCTAGCGAACCTTGAAAAATTGTGGTTTTCACCTTTTATATGCTTGTCAGAGAGGATATGAGACTCCCACTTCATCTTGTCTCACATTAGTTTACAGTGTTCAGCCAAAGAGCATTACACACACAGGCCCTTGCACACACACAGGACACACACACGGGGGTCTGCTCTCACAAGCTAAAATAAAATACAAGTGTGAACCGAATGTAAACCTCAAATGTAAACACATTGTTGCTTCAATACTCCCACCCCCAGCTTGGCTGGATTGGTTTGATTCCATTCATGGAACTGGGAGTCGGCCCGAAAAGGGACGAGGGTCTGTGTAATTGAATTAGTAGCTGTGCCCCCCCTCCTTCTTCTTTGCAAGGGCAGGACTAATCATTGAGAATCTGTGCCCTCCCAAGAGAGGGTCGAATAGTTGCCTTGTATAGAAGAGAGACGAGGGGGTTCTGTCTGCTGTGTGTGTGCGCATCTGAGCCTATTTTTGTGTGTAAATGTGGCCGTGTGGTGTTTGATTTCCACAGATTGTCTATACCTAGACAAGATTAAATGGAGGGTCTGGACACAGGGCTCCTGACCCCTGAACCTCTGATTTGGAGGCTAAGTAACAACTGTGTGTGTGTGCGTCTCTGTGTATGTGTGTGTGTGTGCTTGCATATGATGCACAGCAACAGCTGTTCTCCAGATGTCCTCAACTCTCCCCCCAACCAGGGGAAAAAAAGAAAAAAATGAAAGAGAATCTGAACCCCACAGAGGTATAGATGAGGCTCAGGGAATATTTACTGTAGTTAGTTGTTTCTCTGTGAGTCATATTAGGTCTTCATTCATAAAGGACCCATTTGTTTAACTGTGTGTGGGTGTTAGTAAGAGTGGAGGCTGCTGTTGGCAAACAGGGAAATTAGTAGCTATTATGAGCTAATTGATTAGTTAATCAGCAAAAAAAAAAAAAGAACTATTTTCCCTTTAATCCTTTTTAATAACTGATTAATAGTTAAATGTTTCAAGTAGAAATCCTTTCTCTTGTTTCAGCTTCTCAGATATGAGGATGTGCTGTTTGTCCTTTTGTCTTAGGTGTTAATAAACTGATGATCTATGGGCTTTGGACCCCTGGTCAGACAAACAAGCTATTTGATATTATCATTGGGTATTGGGAAATTGTGGGCAGTTTTCACCAGGTGTTCTCAAAGTGCAGCCCACAGAAACATTGTGTGCAGCCTGCAAATCTGACATGAAATGCATGCACTATATTTTAATCATCCGCGGTCCAAGTGTTTGTCAGGTTAGCAGTGACAACCTGTGGAAAGCTTCTGGTTGCATGGCAACTACTGGCACCTCATGTCACTGTCATAAATTGTGCTCTGTCATACATGCTATAGTGCTGTTAGCTAAAGTTAGCAATTTTGGTGGCCAGGAAAAAAAGGATTAACTCTGGCTTCATCAGACCTCAGGGGACAGATAAAATGATCTGCCTTATCTGCAAACAGGTGAATTCAATGTTTAACACCATAATGAGACCAATCACAAATCCTGCAGAGTTCATGGCTTTTCCTGTGTAGCAAGTCATATGCTGGCTCCCTAAATTGGCACTCACTCCATATTAGAGATCAAATGATGATTTGGTTAAAACATCAAAACACTCTTCAAATTAATTAGTAGTGAACATTTGTCAGTTACAGTCCTAATGTAGTTGCACAAACTCTACACAGTTTTTCTTTTTTTAATTAGGCTATGACAGTGCACTTGAACTAGGCCATGGTCACACATTTTTCTGCAATTCTTTCATTACACACAATCTTTAGATAACTTTATTCTGCAGCTTTTGCTCTGATTTACTGTCTGTGTGTGATACTATCAAGGTCCAGGTTTTACAGCAAATGTATTTGGGATATTTTACGTGGGACACAAAATTGGGAAGATAGCTGGATTGCAGCCATTTAGTACTGTCCCTTCTGAAGAAAATGCGTCTAATTAAAGGTGTTCATGTTCATTCATCTCTGGATAATCCAGAGTATCCAGGACAGTGCCTCTGGAAAGAGAAGTTGCTCGTGAGCTTGTGTTGGCGCTCCCCAAAGAAAATTGATAAGTGTGGTAACGGGCATTTCACAGCTGGATATCTCAAAACTACAGTAGATAAAAACAAAACTGTGCATGAGTACTGGGCTAAAAAGATGTTCCTGTTCCCTTTTTCCATAGTAGCCATTAGATATCGATCTTTTTTTCATACCACGAAAACATCATCAATATCCCTGTTTTCCAGGTCAGCGAATGACTAGTCTTTGATTGTCTTTCGGGTTGATTCAGGATGAGATCATTGATGCACGACCCAGTTCCCCACAGCCTGTATCACAGTTGAAAATATATTGCTAACTCATACACACACAAACACAGCGAGAGCAGATGGTTTGTGTTTATTAAGATGGAGGCATTATTGTTATTGGGAGCGGTGCACTGCTGGGTTCTGCTGAAAACTGGTGTCATTAACTTAAAAACATTTAATCTCGTCGTGTCTGTGACATTAGGGTAATTGTAGCTGATATTTTCACTGAAAGGTTACATGACCTGCTTCAGGTGGTGGGAAGTATCAGTGTTTGCTCACTTATATTAGAACTCTATATGTTGCTTTATATTATGCTCATTGATTTAGTATTTCCTTTTCTGTGTCTACTTCTGTAAATCTAATTTAAATCTGAAGTATAATAAGCTCTATTAGATGAGTGCAGTTCTAGACAGGTGGCTCCCAATGAGAGGGTGCTGGGTAATGAGTCCCCTATCACACTAGGAGCATCCCCCCACCTGCATTTATTAAGCCCAGATCCCATGGACCCATTTAGCTAATTGCATATCGGGGTCTGCTACTTATCCATGAGCATGGCGGAAGACCCCAGACAATTAGTCAGTGGGCTTCAGTCAGTTTGTGCTGCAAGGCTGAGCTGAGATGTTTGCCATGATTTAGTTCTTTTAATCCCTCACCACAGACAACTAGAAAGCAACATCGTCATCATCGTCCTGGGTCCATTTTCTTCTTCTTCTCAAATTACACCCCGTTTCTCTGTACAAGCTGAATTTTTCAGTCCTTTCTGTGGTTTAAAGATGTTTATGGAACAGAAAGGGCCACTCTGCCTTTGCATTTTAGGGGTTTTTAGGCCTCAGTGTTCGGTTTCGTTGATGCAGTCTTGGTGGGTGAGAGCTTTGCTGATGTTGGGGGAATTAAATGATTGGATTGTCCTGGATGCTACAGTTAAATGCCCCAAGGACATAGTTGCAGAGACAGTTGTGTCCCAGCAGAACAACTGCACTGAGCCAGTTGTCAGACTGATGTGTACTAAATTAAGGAATGTTGGACTAGATCCACATTTGGGACGATAATAAGTGTCAATGTACTTGAGAGGGGAGTGTATTTTAAAGTTCTTTGGGCTGGGTTCATGAGATGCATGATTTCCCCTGGTGTACTACATTGAAATTTCATAACAATTTTAAGTTGCAGCTAAAAATAAAAAAAAATAAATACCAATAAGTGGCTGAAAGAGCTAAATTAGGTCTGAAAAAACCACCTACACATTTAAAGCTTATGAAATACTAATGCTGTTTTTAATTTGTTTTATACACACAAAAACGAAGAATTGTGATTGTAGTTTTAAAAAGAAAATCTTTGGACAGAGCCAAGCTAACTGTTTTTATTTTAAGCTAACAGTGTTTTTGGTATAGCTTTATATTTAATGGATTGATCTGTCAAAGAAGGAGAATAAACTAATTTCCTTTAATGTCCAACTATTTCTGTAAGAGAAACATGTTTGTATGTAGAAATGTTTTTGTGAAAAAATGTTAGAGGGTGGAACTGTGGATGGGAATGACAAATGCTCTCCCCACAGTGAACAGCTCCCATTGTTCTTTAAGGTGGCCTACAGAAAAGACCTTAGCACTCAGCCCCTGTTCGTTTTAGCGGAACCACTCAGTGGCAACAACTGTGCAATAAATCGTGTTAATATGGTAAAGTCAATTCTGTGTCTTTGCTTGTGTGAATATACTTTATTTTATTCCCCCATACACACTCGCCGTTGCACATATCCATACACACATATGGGGTAAATAATATGAGTTGCCACTTTCCAACGTTGAAGTCATAGAGGGCTGAGTTATTAAAGCCTCATTTTTGGGGCTGCAGCAAGGTGTTTCCCAGGCACCATATTGTCTGACCTGTCCACACTCTGGTCCTCCTCTGCAGTGCGTGATTAATGAAACTGCAGGACGGACGGAACAATGAAGTCTCTTGTGGCATATTGTGCTTTTTAAGATTGCCGGTGGCGATGTGCCCCTGCGCTCCACCTCTGGGGACCCCAGGGGACCAGAGGAGTTTCCCCACTCATTCAATTTTTCAAAAGCCTTGTTTCCTGTCGTTTTTTTTTTTGGGGGGGGGGGGGGGGGGGACATGAGATTTGACAAGAATTAATCAAACAAAATAATACTCCGAGTTTATTTAGATTTCTAAGCATAAAGTAACTACTGGTATCTTGAGATGTCTCACCTCCCCTGGGTTTTGTTTCCTAAAAATGAAGCGTATTGAGTTTTGCTCAAAGCAATTGCCCTCAGGCTCAGCGAAGAGAATAGCGGGAATGCAAATGTCTCTAATGTTGTGTGAGATAAGGTTTCTCTCTCCTCAAGCGTGTTTTGTTAAATTCTGGTGCTCACGTTTATTTTCCTGGAGGCAAAAAGCTTAGCATTTCCCTATTGTCACATTATTTTCAGCTCTTTCCACAGATTCCTTTCCTATTGAGTAGATGTTTGGTCTGTGAGAAAGTTTCCCGCTTATGTTTGGGTGTGTGATTAATATAGTAACAGGTCCTGTTACTTGGCATCTTAATAACCACTTATTATTAAGAAGTATAAACAGTTTAACTAACATTTGATGTATAACAGTATTACACATTGAAGTATATGCACTGGTCTTAAGGAGTACTATTGCATATGTAAAAAAAAGATTTATATAAAGTCTTTGGTGGTGCTAGAGGGAGATGCGTAAAGTTGGATAAATTACCTCAGGTGATGTCACTTGAGTCAGTGACGGTTGGGGCTGAAGACTTATTGCCTGAAAAAATCTGGTCGCAAATCTTACAAACATTCTTTATGCCAGTTGTATATAAATACTTTTGCATATTTGTTGAAACTAACAAAATTTTCCATCCCTGTCGGTAACAAAGTAAATCTGTCCAAATGTCAGACTAGTCATGCTTTTTTTTTTCTTTTTGTTTCTTCTTTTTTCTTCTTTTTGTTCTTTGTTTTTTTTTTTTGTAAAACCTGTTTTAATTCTCTTTTCAATGTAATTAGTCGACTCCATCTTTTTGTCAGCTAGCTAAATCAGGGGACCCGCAGATTGTTTTACCACCTGTGCACATCCACAGCAAAGTTAAAACAAGCCCAGTACAAGATTTGCATTGGGTCCTTTAAGATCCCAACCTCAATGCAGTCCTCTATTGTGAAGTTACAAAGAAGTGAGTTTATATACCCCTGTAGCGTGTGCCTCATCTCAGCTTGGGGCTCGTGGCTCAAGGCTTCATTATCCACTACAAGCATAGCACAATATCTGACTTAACCGTCGACTGTCCAGTTGCATTGTAGGTAATGTGGGCATCAGCTTTTTACAAGTACGAGCAGTAAATGGAATAAAAATGACTATTTTGCTGCATCAGTTTTGATCCCTTTTTAAAAAACTCTTTGCTCTGGAGTCCAACAATGTTGCAAAATAAGCACATTTCTAAATAGAGTACTCTTTTATAGGGGATTGGTAAGCTTTGAATGTCTTTAAGGATTTACGCCTGAATATTGAAATACTGAAAACCCATCACTTAAAATGAGGTAATCCAATTGAAACCCTATAAACACCTGTGCTAATAAATAGCTTTTCATGTGGACTGAATGAAAAATAGCATGGACAGTTAAATGTTGGTCCTGAGAACTGGCAGTAAACCGTAATAACCCAGGAAACAATTGAACTTTTTATTTCTGCAATAGAGTAATAATAAAATAACTGCTGGATCTTTTCTCATCTTTTAATGTCATGTCTTTACTTTTTACACCAAAGTATGGCAAGTAGTATCAGCAAGCATCTAAACAAGTATTTGTGTTAATAAGCAGTATCAGTAATGATACTGGTATTGTTAAAATCCTAACAATACCCATCTATAGAAACAGTATTAGATCCTGGATGACTGTGAAAGGTGTCGTAATTCTCAAACTTTTTCCTTTAAATGTAATAGAACCCATAGTTTTTTGAGCTCCTCAGTGGAATTTGAAAAGCGAGTCACTGTGTGAATCAGTAACCTCCCAGTAAGAAACCTAAAACCCTTTGCTGCTCCCTGCCAATGTCAGCAAGTCAATGACACTCGAGGGACAGGTTGTTGCTGCTGGCTGCCTCAGCGTCAAGCTGAGCTCTGAGGGAGTCTGATGAGTAAGCAGGTAATCAGACGCCGGATGGACGGTTAGCGGCACCAGCCAATGTTTGCTTTCATCAGAATGCAGCTGTTTGGATTTGGCCCTCCAACATTTCATTGTTTGGAATTCTTTGCTCCTGGATGGTTAAATTAATGGATTAAGATGCCGCAGTTCCTGTTTTCATCTGAAAGAAAAACTTAATCCTGTCACACCTGTGCTGTGTGTGAAAACAAATCACTTTACCTGAGTGTAGGTGTGCATGGCTGATGCATTCTGGCTTCCAGCATAGTCTTGTTGAGTGTTTGTGAGCGTCGGTGTGACTGCAGTGTGTGAAAAACCTCTCAAGAGAGAGAGGACCCACACAACAGAGAGATCCTGCAGTCTGCTGTTTCTCCCTCCAGTGATCCACCTTGAGAGTGTCTCTCTCTTGTCCCTCATCAGTCTCCAGCCTGTCAGTACAGTGGCTGCAGCCCATGCCATTAACTTTGGCTGTGGGCATTATACAGTGCAGCCTGGACAGGAGTAATAACCCACACTGCCTATTGTGAAAAATTCTAGTTGTCCTGCCATGGATTATTCTAGTCCAGAAAATCTGGAAACTTTAACTGCAGAAAAATACTGCATATACCGAACTGACAGCAGACCAGCTGTACTTAACTACACGTGACACTGTTTTGTTATAGACTTGCTGTGCTCTGTCATTTTTTGTTATGTTTTATTTTGTTAGAAATAAGGGTTCCAAAAGAGTTTTTCCTAAAGGGCAGAGGTTCTACCCAGAATTATTGGCTTCTCAAGAACCCTTTAATTGAGAGAGTTTGTCAAGGGTTCCCTCTGAGACTAAGGATTCCATTAACAATTATTTTTGGAAGATTTCAAAAATCCTGGAAGAACTCTTTCTATAAGGGTTCTTTGTACAATAATATAAAAGGATTCTCAGTAGAACCCCCTAGGTGGTTTCTTGATAAAACTCTTGGAATATATAAAAGTTCTTGGTAGAACCTTGTGGGTAATTTCTTGGTGGTACCCTTAGAAGGGGGAAGGAACCTCCATAGATGGTTCTGGGTGAAACCATTGCACCATAGAAGGGTTCTCCTGTAGAATCTTTCATAGGTGGTTCTAGATAGAATAATCATTTCAAGTGGAACATTTATAAAAGGTCCTACCAGGAACCAGAGGGATTCTCCTGTGGAGACAAGCTGAAGAACCCTTTATGGTTCTAGTTTAGGGCTGCAGCTATTGATTATTTTAGTAATCAAGTAATCTATCAAATATTCTGGTGAGTAAACTGATAAGAAATACTGCGTGCTCTGCAATTTTTCTACATTAAACTACCTTTGCTTTATCTTAGAGTGGTGGTAATATACGAAAGAGAAAATAAGACAGGCCTCTTAAATGAACAACTAATTGTTTCCTTTATTGCTTTTTTGTGCTTTAATGGTACTCACATTGGTGCTTTACTAAATAAAGACCTGCAAACTCATAAGTGGTGAAAAAGGTGACTTGGTAATAAACCAATCCCCTTTAGAGGGTCTGGGAGTGAAGAAAAATAATGTGATTTTAACATGTAAACAAAGCATTCTGGTGCACTCTGTTTCCATTAACAGTGACCTCCATCTTCTGTTTGTGTTTTCTGCAGACATTACTTCCTTTACCTTAGTCCGTAAGTAAAAAGTATTAATTAAAGTACTAAAGTAAAAGTAAAGTTACTTTACTTAGTACTTTCACTTTAGTACTTTATCTAGGATATGCAGTATTTTTACTTTTAATTAAGTATTTTTACATAATGGCATTAATACTTTTACTAAGGTAAAAGATCTGAGTCCTTTTTCCATCACTGCAGGTCAGTGATCAGTGTTTCAGCAGACTCTGTGGCTCAGTGAATACAGTGCTGTATTTATGGCGACCCACCACAATAAAAACATCCGGCACCACGAAATGATTTTCTGAGGAGCTGTACTCTTCTCTCTGTTGTGTCTAGAAGAGAACCCTTGATTTGCAAAACTCTCGCAACATTTGTACCCGTTGTTTCTGGTAAAATAATCAAACTTGTGCGACCTTTTGCGGTTCTGGGGTGTGTGTCATTTTTGTTTTCACTGTATACTAGATGGAGTGGACTTTCTACAAAATATTATGCTGATATTTAGGAGACAGTCTTTTGTGATCCTGCTACTGGCTGCATGATTCAAATCAAAATCATTACTTGAAAAGAAGAGCGTGAAACCTGCAGTTCTGAATAGCTTTGATACACATTAACAATGTCTTAACAAGCTGGGGTAGATGAAAAGCTTATTTGGTCACCATTGATTTTGTCAGCTATAATGACTACACTGCTGCTTGCAAAGTTAGCCAGCTGTGGCTAATTAATGTTCTCAGAGTTGACGTCACTACAGAATGAAACTCTTGGCTGATGTCGGCTTAATGCGCTCTTAACAGTGGGCTTAAGAGGACTTTGTTGTGAAAGAAACACCACTCTGTATTAAATCGATGTTTAAAATGATGGAAAGTGTTTTTATGGTCTTCAAAAAAGCCAACAGAGTGGTGAGTCTTTGTCCACATAAACAAGCTAGCCGATCACCTCATGTCCTTTACAGACAGCTAGCTGCTCCTTAGTGAAACGAGCCACAGCTGGTCCTTACTGGATAGGAGTCAGTTTAAACAGTTGAATCTGTTCTTCATAAACAGAATAATGATGATTGAAAAATACCTTTGTCACTATTGTGCGTTATATATTTCTTGACATTGACAGTTTCTAAAACTTTTCTTGAGTTATTTAAGTTTTCAAGGCACATCGAGCGCAATGCTGCCGAACTGATTCAGCTGTAAGGTACAAAGAGGGACATGAAGGAGAGCAGTGAGTTTGCAGCAGATGCTATCACACAGTCTACTCAGCTGTAAAGTTTGCTCCAGGTATGAAAGTGCATTTTCAGAATAAGGGCCCAAAACTGAATATTTTGTGCATGCAAACACACTCAGTGAGGACAAAGGCAATAATTTTACTAAGCTGTTTATGCGGCAAGTGAAAATTAATATTTCGCTAATATTCCTGTTTGCTTGCAGGTGTGCAAAAGTGGAGTGGCTGGAGCTGCTTCAGTCATTTTGCATCAAAATAGTATTTTTTCCAAAGTTTTCCACAAATTTTTGACTTGCTCAACTGTGCAAACACAGCTTCCCTCTTAAATTTCATTCCAGCACCTTCTTTAAAAGGGCAGTTTTGCAGTATTTGTGCACATAGAAAACCTGTTGATATTAAAGCCCTAAAGTGTGTTTCTCCTTTCAACCAGAAATACTGAGTTTTCTTGTATGCAATACATGTATCTCTACTCCAGCCTTGCAAAATGTTGGCCAGCTGACCATAAACAGGCAAGCGGCTGTGTGTCGCAAACTGCGTTTTTTAATCAGATAATTGTACATTCAGAATAATGCCTAATTAGGAATATCCAAATGTAATATGCCATTTACATGACCTGTATGAAATTCAGAATTTTGTCATAGAGTGACAGAAAATATTCAGCACTGACATAAAGCGGCCAGTCTTTCTCAAAAGCCTCTCTTCCCTTATCACTCCCTGATGAATGCTGTCAGCTGGACATCATTTCATAAAAGTGCTGACGGCAGTTTTATTTGTTCATGCTGCTCTGTGGTCGTTACAGCACGGTGTAGCGGTGGCAGGTTAAAGTGTTTCAGTGCACAGTGGGGTGTTTTTGAAAGCTGGCCTACCTGGAGTGCAATGACACAATGAGCAAAGGAACTGAGTTTGATTGGGCTAAATGTAGCCGATATGATCAACTAAAAAAATGCCCTGAGCAGCCCTGATAACACTGCTGTACAAACCTCTTTCCACACAATCCCTGAATAAATATTTGCTTTGGGCATCACCAAGTAGGATACCTGAGAAATGTTTAGAAACCTCCTGATATGAAGTGGGAAGTTGACTTTTCAGTCTGCATACATGTTTTATATATGTTGAATTTGTGTAGGCCTATTGATGCAATGCAACCATATGATAATAGTCCACTGTTTAATAATACTGTATGTTGCATTCTGCTTAGATAGACCTTATTGGTTCATTGAGAAACTGTGATATCCTTTCTATTTTTAGTGATTTTTGTATTTGCATTTACATTTAGCATGCAGCTGTAATTATCTCCTTATTCTTGACAGCAGGATTCTTGTTATTTTGCATATCCTCATTTTCTGTTGTCTTTAGTGTTATCCTCATGTGCTGCCTGCCATAATATGGTGGAGGTTACTACAAATATCTAAAAATATATTCCTGAGCATTATGTGCCTGGTGCTGTCTATGTGGGATCCAATTTCTTACATTTTTTTTTATAGAGGAAAGATTGTTTTCATGTAAATCTATGTACCTATTCTGTGCATTAGTCTCTTACCTGTCCACCATTTGTCTTTTCAGCTGTGAAGATCAGCAGACATCCAAGGCTGCATTTCCCTCAGCAATAAGGTAAGAAGCTGATAATGGAGACATGAATGACAGAATGTCTGGAGTGTAGTTGGATGAACTGGAAGTGTCGATGGAAAGTTAATTTCAGCAGTTTTAGATGTTGCAACATACACGTCTGTATACAGATGGTGTGCAGCACCACTTACACATGAAAGAAGCTGAAAATGTGATTCTGCTTTTCATTAAATTGAATTAAACTGTGAAAAAACACATTTGAATAATTGTAATCGAAACGTTGCACTTTGAATGTTACAATGGAGGTTAGACTTAGTGTTGACAAAGCCAATGAAATCATCCCACCAGATGTTGTATTATATCACAGACACTGTAGAAATTGGGTTACATTAAGCATGGCTGGTAACATGCTGTACTGCAGAGGTGCTACCTTGCGTCAGTGTCAGTGTTGGTGTACAGTCCCATGTGACTGCTCGGTCATGCACTAAATGTTTGTCTTGGCAAGACTTGTCAGGATAAGGAGTAGTTTCCAGCTTTAAGGTCACCATATGGAAGCAAACTGTGGAGGAGTTCAGGCTGGGAAGCTTTGGTCATGATGCTCTGCAGGCTTTTCACTGCTGCTCTTAAAGGGATATTTCTGATCATTTCAATTGAGATTGTATGAGGTTCTTATCAATAGTCGGTGTATTAGCTCACCACTTTACCTTGCAAGCCAAATATCACTCTATCCAGATCAACCAGACTCCATGGGCAAAACTGGCTATTGTAACCCACAGAACACAGAGTTGTTGGTCTACCAATGCCCTGATTTGTTAGTGTTTTTTTTTTAGTTTGTGACTTTGGTGAATCCAAACTCTCAGTTTTAAAACACCAAAGTCAGACTTTATCACAAACCAACTAACAGATTGAGGCAGTGGTAGACCAGCAGCTCCCGTCTAAAATAATTGTTTCACCCATGGAGTCTGGTTGGATTAGAGAGAGCAATATTTGCTTGTACACTGGTGGTTTCCCATGAGAAAAGGTTAAATTGTGAAAATATTCTAAATATAGCATATTTTTAAACTCATAATCTGAACTATCCCTTTAATTGCAGCAGCAGCCACAGTTTCTTTGTATTTTTCTCGCACTTATAGATTGATGTTTTGTCAGTTTCCTTTTTTGTCTTTATGATTCATTCTGTTCACTTACATAATCGCACAAACACAGTGAAAGCAGTGTCCTGGACCTCCCCCATATGCACTTCACCTCTATAATTAATTGCACACCATAATACATCTGTCCTTGCTATTGAAACCATCTACTTCCTCTCTTTGTTTGTGTTTACCCAGCAAGGCTGTGTGTGTGTGTGTGAGCCACACATACCTGCCAAGCAGCCTGCCAGGTGCACTGTATCGATTGAAGTTGCTACATGCTTTTAGATAATTAATGAAAGTCAATAGAATTTGTAATATGTGTGTAAGCCTGCACATCTGCAGCTCTCCATGCCAGTGTACAATAATGTACATTTCAAGCTGGCTCAATGAGCTGCTTCCACAGGGCAATTACAGTAACTGGCAGCATCTGGTTACCCAGCCTCCCTTTCACTGTAACCGTGCTCCACTCCACAAATCAGGTTACAGTTGCTGTGCATTTTAGTTGTCCAGAGATTAATTTGCTCTAATGTTGATTTGTCTTATGCCATGCTTCACTAAACAGCCAGGTCTGAATTTAATTACATGTGCACCGAGTCCAGAGCTACAATACAATAAGACGACAGGTTAAATAGCGTTTTTGGGCTTCAATGGGGTTTTTTTTTTCCTCTTTTGGCTTTGACAGCCTTTAGCACTGCTGCAGGTGGTCTGAAAGGCACAGAACAGAAAACAAATCAGTGTCCTGCAGAGTGTTTGAAACACAACGCATGGTGTTTTTATCTAACTTTAAGAAACAGCCTATAATTCTGGCATCGCTTGTGTTAAGCTGTTCCCATTCATACTAATGTATTTCAGACACTCTACAGTACATTTTAATAGGGTGCTGCACTCTCAGTATAATGTGGTGGAATTCATTTTAATGTTAGTCTTACATATTAAGCTTCGGTCCTGTATCTGTTATGGCTATACCCTAATAGTGTCCTTCCAGCCTCAGCTAGTTGTCTACTGATGACAAATCTGAGCTGTTTGCTCACAGTTGATTGGTCAAGAATGAAGCTTGTGAAACTGAAGTGATACAAAATACTAGAAGTAACTCTGGATACATTATTTAATGTATACTCAACAAAAATATAAAAGCAACACTTCTTTTTGCTCCCATTTTTCATGAATTGAAGTAAAAGACCTCTTCTGTGCATGTAAAATATTTAATTCTCTCAATTTTGTAAATTAGTTCATTTTCTTCTTAATGAGACTCTCCTTTGCTAAGATAATCCATCCACCTGACAGGTTTGTTATATAGAGATGCTGATTAAATAGCATGATTATTGCACAGGTGTGCCTTGGACTGATCACAATAAAATCATCCTCTAACATGTGCAGTTTTATTTTGAAAAAAGACATTTATTAGCCACTGAACTATGGCTGTTTGACATAGGGCTACATAAACCATTTTTCCCAGGAGGGCTAAATCATGACCAGCCCGACTCTGTCTGTGATCGATTACCCTGATATTCTTACACTAACCCTAACCATTCACTACTCATGCCTAAACATAATTTATCTAGCCTACGAAGGTACTGGCCAATCAGGAGCAGGGTAGGGCGGGTCATGACTTTGCCCCCCTTGGGGAAAAAAAAGTATCTGCAGCCCTATGTATAACTTAATCCACTGCATAATAAATGTCTGTTTCAAGATAAAACTGGATTTTTATTGTTACCAGTCCAATGCACACCTGTCAAGCAGATGGATTATCCTGGCAAAGGAGAAGTGTGCACTAACAGAGATTTTAACTAGTCTATCAACAAAGTTTGAGAAAAATACACTGGTGGGTATATAGAAGAAGTCTTAGATTTTTTCACCTCAACTCATGAAAAAAAGTAGCAAAAACAAAAGCGTTGCATTTATATTTTTTTGTAGAAAAGATGTACTGCATAACTGTCATTCTTGTTTTTAAAAGCAGTCTTAGGCAAAATGTTTCTAATGCATTTTCCTGTCCTTTACAATTTTCCCACATTTCATTGGTCATCCTCCTGGATTATTTTGAAATGCTCTCAAGATATTTGTCACTGTACCTGTATTCTATTGCTTTTGCTCATCAATGAATAATCCATAGTATCCCCAGGGAGCACATATGAACTATGTGCTTTACTTTTTCTTTTAGAATTTGGTGTCAGATGTGTAAGGATGCAGTCTGACCAAGCCGCATAGGAGCTTTCTATAATTTATCCATTTTTGAGGGAATTCAATTACAGTCACACATGCTTTAGCACCTCATTTAGTTTTTTGACATTTATAAATTACTAGGAGCTGTGCTATTGATGGGACAGCTGCAAACCTAATTTTGTTATTTATTCACAATAATCAGTTTCTTTTTTTGTTGCTGTAGAAGGCATAATTGTAGGTTCATTTCCTCAGCCAGGAGGAATAAAACATTTAATTGGAACACGCACATCTTTGTTTCTCTGATTATGGTGAGTATAACTATTATGTATGTATGCAGGTTTATTAGCCTACATTTTAAACATCCCAACTTTTCCACATGGAATATGCTTGAGTGGTTCTTGTTATTGGGATGGTGTTTTTTTTTCCTGGGTGGTGGTGTACAGTCAGCCAATTTCTTGCCAACTTGATCAATTAATTGTATAGACATTTTAAGTGCAGCTAAACAGCTTGGTCATGTTTGTTCTAAAGAGAGAAATGTCTGTGCTGAAGACTGCTAAAGAGGTCCATTCCCAGCCTGACCAATCTCATGTTTAGACATTTCTCACAGAGTGTATTCCTCTGGAGCAGGGCCAGTGGGCCCCACATCAGGATCGACTCTGCAGTAATTCTCTGCAGACTGGGACTGCAACCTGATTCAAACTAGGAGAGCTGCAGGAGGATTATGATCAGTGTAACAGATCATTGCACATTTTTATTCTGAGTATTTTGTACAGTATTACATAGACTTAACTGTTGTCATGGTTGACATTTAAGATGTACTGAACAGTTCAATGCATTGTATCTGTACCAGTGCATCAAATATCTTGCAGTTGTGGTTGACACAGACTTTATTCACTGTGGTGACTATAAAGGCAGCGGTCACATGTGATTATGACCAGATGTTGTGGAACTATTGAGTCAACACAGCGCCATCGTTTAGCAGCACTGTTACCTGCAGTTAATAAAGGTCCATTTATCAGAACTGATGACGACGGGGCCTGTTACTCAGCTGTCCCTGCTGACTGTTTATGGAGTTGGAGGATGTGGTTTGTCAAGTGCTGCTGCTTTGCTCTACTTGGTAAACAAGGAGGTGATGTCACACTCAGCAGAGCCGACAGGTCTGAAGCAAAACCTACTTGCTTGACACTTATATATTCCTTTACTTTCTTAATCTCCAAGAAAGAAATATTATATCTAGGGGTCACTTCATGATTCCTGGGTGTGACTGGTGATTGGAGAATTTAATGCCTGTTGTAAATTTAGAATAAACATCTGGTCAATGGGGAAAAAACTGCAAGTTAGGTCTAGATTAATTAAATCAGCAATGAAGCACACTCTACTTGATAATCAAACTTACAGAACATTGCCAAGCAAATGAATTGCTACAGTTTTATGTCCTCTTTGTCAAATGTAGTCATATCATTGCCTTCAGGACATTTGTATTAAGTAAATTTCTATGCAGCAGCAACACACGCACACTAGTAAAGGGGGGGGGGGGGGGGTCAAAGCAGCTTTCATATACAAACAAAGCTCAGTGCTAACATAGCTTGTACTGTGGTGTAAACTCCACAAAAACAACATAAGAAAACAGTTATTGGCATCAGGCCTGTTACTTTTGTTGTGTACTTTGCTTCAAATGAGGCTTAACATTCACAGTTTCTCCTGGCTGGCCCTCAACATTGCAACAGTTGCAACACTGCCTCTGCTTGTGGGAGTAGCCACATTAGGAACATGCTAACACTTAATTAAACAGGATAACCTACAAAATAAACACGAAAACAACATAACACTTGACAAAACTTAAAGGCTGGTATCAGTCTGTCATTGAGTTTGAACTGTTACCGGCCCTCGTTGACAGAACAGGCCAATGAGTAAAATCCAGGTAGATTCTGTCATCAAACATAAATTTTTATCTACTCAGCTCCTCAATTCCTTGAGGTAGCAGTTTGTGCTGCTGCTTTAACATGTAGTCATTTAGTTTGGAGCTGAGCAAATATTCAGAAATAACCTGTCACTTAAAAATAAAACATGTCAGGTCTATATAACCAACAATTGACCAACCAACCAGAGGGTCTCAGGCCTAACCCTAACTACCATGAATCCAAGCTGACTGCAGTCTCTTGTACTGATGAGAAGTACAAACTCTTACAGCCATCTTTCTGGCTCATACGAAGTAACTGTTTCACAAGATAAATTTTGGATCATGTATCTGTTTAAATATGCAGTGCTATCCCAATTAATCCTAAGAAAGTGTTGTTTGATTCTGTTTCACCTGGCAAACAAATTATTTAGTGCAGGCACTGGTTGGATCTGCCAGCAGAAGTTAGCCTGAGGACTGATGTGACTAATTATTCAGTTTGTCAACTTGCTGGTCATTAATTTTATGAGGACTGGTCTCAGTGTCTCTTTCTAAGCCTGGAAAATGACTGACTGCATCTTACGCTGACTCTTCCATGCTATCACCACATTCCTTCCACTGACAGACATTTTACTGGTAAGCAGTGATTGTGCACATCAGTGGGGGTGACCAAGGCCATCGCCACAGCAGCTGGCTGGCACGGTCACAGTGAATCACCTGTTTTTCCAGGCAGAGTGGCCGCCATGCCACTGGGAAGGTTGTGCAATCCCAACTACATCACTGCCAAATAGAACAGGCCACAGTGTCCAGAAACCCACTGGCCTCCTTGGTATTCAGATCTAGTCCACTATCATGAGTCTCCCCTTTGGAAATTGTTTTCAGATTGATTGTAACAACCCTGATGTTTTTGCAATGAGGTGAATGAAATTTTGTGATATTGTTCAATAGATGTCTTCAGTTTCACCCCAACAAAATCAAAACTGTTGAATGCTTATCATCAACTTCACCTTCAGCCACTGAAATATGATTTCAGCCATCATCTTGTGATTGTGATTGTGATTGTGTTTCTTAGTAATAAGCCAATTTTCCCTCTGACCTGCAGTCATATGATCGTGATCCATTGTCATTATACCTGCAGCATTGTGAATAGTTAATGTAGCAGCACTTGATGTTACTACTAAAATTGCACTCAAATGATCCCCATCTGATACTCAGCCAAGTAGGTTTTATAGCAAATATGATTCAGCCTCAGTCTCAAATCAGAGCTCTCTTCATACTGCAGAAGGCACTGGAATTATTATTAAAGAAACAGATCAGACTAAGTCTTTGTCTGACAGCCAGAATTATCCCTGGCCTTTAACTACACCACAAAGTCCCATACAAAGACAATCCCCTCAATAACTGCTAAAAGCAAACCAAAGCACAGAGATTATGTGGACCTTTAGTACATGGCAGGTGTTATTGATTTGTCCATCTCTTTATGATTTGCCCATGCAACTTCAGGGCTCAGGAGTGGCTATGTGACATGGGTACAGATGATCAAAAATGTCTGACAGCAGATCCTTACAAACAGAGCAGAGCCCATATACGGGTTTGAGCTTTACTTAAAATAAATAAATAAATAATTTAATAATAAATAATTTAATTTCTTCCTCAGACTCTTTATCCATCACATGAGATACAAAACAATGAAAACACCTGCTTGTCATGTTGTAGGACTGTTAGCTTTTTGATTAACACATGGACTTTGGGAGTAAAACAGTGTTAGAACAAGTAGCTTATCTAATAAGTGAAGTATGAGTACCACTGTTTAGACCCACTCCATTTCAAGTGAAAGTCCTGTGTTCTGAATGTCACGTAAGCGTACTTGTGTAATGTATTAAAAACGAGACTGTGCAACTTAGCTAAATTACTGTTCAGCAGTAAGCTAAATTTTTAATCTATTGTAACAGTAGTGTAAGTGTTGCTTATAAATGCAACTTTTGGACAGAAAGATTGAATGAAAGATTGTATATACATAATCTCACTATAAAGTATTATATAAGTAAAGAATATTCATTATGATAACTGTCTAATATCAAAGATTTATGTTGTAACATTGAAATATTGGTACTGATGAATCAACATGTATGTAAAAGCATCTTTTTAATGTTCCACCTCATTGAAGCAATGTTAATGTAACTTTTATACTTTTGTATACAGTAATACATCAAAATTTAACAAGCTATTTGTGATCTGTATGTAAATGTTGAGCTTCAAAGTAACTCATGGCGGAGTGAAAAGTTCAGTATTTCCCTCTGACATGTGGTGTGGTAGGCATTAAAGTAGTATGAAATGTAAGCACAAAGCATCAAAGTAAAGTACACATATCTCAGAGTTATGATTTCCTGTGGTGCTTGAATAAAAGCACTTTCCATGCACACACATTTTCAGTTATTGAGACTCTTTTTGTAGGTTTGGAAATTACAGGCTAGTATTTTATTAAGTATTTTTGAAATTGATCCTTATAATAGATTTCCCCAACAACCCAATTTTCATAACAAAAACTGTAGATTTAGGCAGTAGAGTCTCTCTATTTAAGGACACATTGTAGTTTTGGTGACACCCAAAGAGGATGAATTGTAAGATGCACATACATTCACATGCTCACAGACGTTAGTTCATGTCTGCCTGTCTCTTTAGACCTGACAGTGCTGGGTAGCACTGATGTAAATGTGCAGCAAGTCACGTTTATGTTTAAAATCTAACTTCAGGGTGGTCTGAGTCTGGCTTGGTGACTCTTGCATTTCTGTGTCACTGATGAATGTTACTCAGCTTTCCCAAGAAGTGCTCGGAAAGCAGTGAGTGCAAGGAGAGGAGGTGGTGCCGGTGGGTGAGGTTTGAAGCAAAGTATGTCAGAGAGTGAGAGCTTTTATAGACAACTAACCAACTGATGCATTTCTCTACAGTGTACTGTCCAATGTGTGGTCTATATTTCCTTTCTTGGACACAGATGCTCACATTTCTGCCGCAGCAAAGTGCACCCATGTAAGCATCTTGCAGCTCCAAAGTATTGAGGAGAAACTGACCTGACATGGATTTATTACAGCTCAAGCTGTTAGTTTAATAGTTTACACATCCTACATCATCAGCACTTAAGTAGAAAATGTGACACTGGGGCATAGTGCTGCTTTAGGATGATGCAGCTCATCGTTAAATGCAATAAGCGACGGTAGTGTATTTCAGGTTTTTTCTGAAAGGAGACCTGACTTTGCTCTTTAGTCATTTTATCATGGTGGTCTTCATGCTCACTGGCTGTGTGTTTGATGTAGGCAGGAAAGGGTTGTGTGTGGATGATTAACCTCTTGGAGCTGATTGCAGGTTTGCAGTTGGAAAGTATGTGCCACTCAGTAGATACCTGCACACTGTATATTTTTAGCGCTACACACAGAGCTCTTTATTGTGATGTGATTGTGGTGTGTTTGCATATAGTCGGGGGTGTGATAGTTTGATCATTCATCATGAGCAGGCAGCAAGTCAGTCAGTTACAACAAGGAAAGTGGATAAAGGTGAAATTGTTAATCATAGTTATCAGGAAGAATCCCTGTATAAAAATTTAGGAAAGTATTACCACCCTCAGGGTTTCGGGTTTCTGCCTTTGTGACATTCAGAGTAAAGTCTACTTGTTTGTAAAAGCAGGTTAATTAAGGCCAATCAGTTTCGTATAGGGGAGACTGGGGAGGGTAGGAACACTTTTTGTCTCAGCATTAGTAACTCAGTTGTTGTTCATACTAGATTTCTTAAAGTTTGATAAGTGATACCCATGTTTGTCTACTACAAATAAAACACACTTGTATGTCTGTTACACAGTTGCAGATTATGTGAGATAATGTCAAATACAGAGGGTTCTGTTGTTACAAATTACTCAATAACTGGAGTGAGCTGTGACACTAGTTGGAGATAGATGTAACAATGAGAGGTAATTTGCTGTTTTACGATCCACACTGTCCAATTTATGAAAGATCATTATTGAAGAATAAACCGTTATAAATAAAGTGAACACTCTAAAGTGACAGAAACTCTCCATGTGTGTGTGGACCGAATATAATTGTGTAAACTGAAGGCACACCTCTTTGTGCCTTCAGTTTACAAAGGGTTTCATCCACAAAATGCAGAAATTCTCATAATTTTAATGAACTGTTACAGCTGTCTCCGGCTGACTTTATCTCCAACTGTCTTTATTTTCATGTTTGCTCGTAAACCTTTGTGCAGCATCAACCATTGAGGAGCCAACTGTGCCGTTTACGTTAGGATAATTAGTCTGGAGGAGAAGTGGAGAAATACTGCGTGGTCAAACTGACAGTGTTACAACTATCCAAGTGTTACAGCACTCCCCAGCCTCCCCTACCCATAAAGACATTTCTGTCTCTCTAATATAAACTGATTTTAGTTAGTATTTCATAGAGGATTGCAGACCTGATAAACCCTTTTATTCACACGTAATACTTAATGATAATAATAATATTAAATATAGCCGCAAGCGGCAATTTGCGGGTTCTAACCTGTTCCGCCCCAAACCAGCCACCGTGACCCTCACCACCCAGCATGACCCTCATCTGCCGTAGTGCAAGACGTTCCCCACCCTGTCCCCGAAAGCTCCAAGCAACACATACTCTTTCCAAGTCACACCGGCTTTTCAGCCAGCCTACACGCTAATGACATTTGTGGTATACTTTCACACAGAGACTCCATTTGAACATCAAAACATACATTGAAATTGTACCTATCGATGTGTATTTCAAAGTTTCAATAGGTATTTTAATGTTTAAGCAATCACAGTTCCACGATCATGATCATTTTGGGAGAAATGTGGAGATAATAATGGTTGTGTATGGGAGAGGCTGTAAAATAAAGACACAGATGTGAGTGTACTATTATGATTTGACCTAAATGAAGGTAAGTGAAAGTTCAGACAGGAAGACCATCTCTTTACTTAAGTATACCTCAAAGCCACTTCTCTGTTTTCCACATTTGACTGTGCTGTGACACACAGACGATTGGCTGAAAGGCTGGAGTTGATTCAGCCAATCACCAGTCGGCAATGGCACAGTCAAATTTAAATACACTGAGAAAAGGCAGAAACTGAGCCAAAAGTTCCTCTCAAACTCCAACTGTTTCAACTGTGCTGTGACACATAGACGATTGGCCAAATGGCTGGAGTCGATTCAGCCAATCACCGGTCGGTAATGGCACAGTCATATTTAAATACACAGAGAAAAGGCAGAAACTGAGCCAAAAGTTGCTCTCAAACTCCAACTGTTTAATGAAAAACCGTAAGTGCTACAGCTACAAAAAGCACACCGTCGGCGAGAGGACGGGATGCGGATCGCAAAGGTGTAAATTTCATTTCTGTGGTGTGAAAAATGAGGCCAGAGCCACGATGGACATAACTGGAAGGGTCTGCTTTCTTCCAGAAATTTTGGCTCTCCCTTAACATGGGAGCGAATGGGGCAGGCGGTCGGACTTGTTGTCGTTTCAGACCGCCTGCGGCCAAAACCCTAAATCCGTTTTCTTCAGCGGTCGCACCTCTGCGACCGGAACGGCTTTTCCTACAATTTGGTGTACAATTTGTGTATGTAGAGTGAACGATGCGGCCGCAATGGCGAGTTTAAGAGAAAATTTCTTGATGATTTCAGAGGTGCTGTGCACTCTAGCGATGACATCACCCACTCTAAGTTGCAACATTCCACGCAATACACACCCATTATAAATTCTGAGAAGGGCTGAAAATTTCATGATTTTTAAACAGCTGCTGTAGAAAAACTAAAAGAGATATGGAAAAGACGAATCGGTCACTGAAAGTCGACGGCGATGTCAACGTTTCAGAGTTGGAATGGAGTTTCTACGTGAATGTATGAGTTGGTGAAGCGTGGGTGAAGATGAGTGAGTTTGAAGGATTTTCTCATCCACTTCCATTATAACCAAGTTTCAGAAAACACTGAATATTTTGGAAAGTTTGAATGGTATTGAAAAGTTGAATCATATGTAAAAAGTCAAGGAATTGCTGAACATTTTCCAGTTTGAATGGAGTTTCTAGCTGAAAGTATGAATCGGTAGTTACCGTTTGAAAAAAGGTGATTTTTGAAGATTCCCTCATTCATTTTCAATGGGAAAACGGTTTGGGAAAAAAGGGGAATATCTGGGAATGGCGGTGGCGCCCCCTATGCGTCAATCTCAAAATCTTTTTTTAGGGTGTGCTTCCAAGTCTCATTGCGGACCTACCCACCGAGATTGGTGAGGATAGGTCAAAGGGTGTGGGAGTTATGGCCAATCGATTCTAAGCTCCGCCCACAGCGAAGATTCATCGGTCCGTGGCGGCCGTGTTTTTTGACCAATCTGGCTCATTTGTAATAGAAATGTGTCTCGTCATCCCCCAAAGCCGTGTACCAAATTTGGTGTCGATGGAGTCAAAACTGTAAAAGTTTATGTCATTTTACTGTTTTTAACATTATTAAAATTAGCAAAAATTCTGTAAGGGCAGCATTCGTGGTGCAAGAGGCTTTTTTGTAGACGATAATCGGGAGGACGTGTGTGTAAAATTTCAAGTCAATAGCACTTGCGGTGCGGCGGGCAGAGCCTTTCAAACTTAAACTCTATGTTATAGCGCCCCCATGAGGCCGATTGGGACCAATTTTTTTGAGCAATATTTGGATGTCATTTATAGTCCATGTACCAAGTTTCATGTCCCTAGGTCCTTCCAGCTGGTCATAAATTAATAATGACGAATAGGCCACGCCCACTTGCACCTATCAACATGGCACTCAAGATTTTAGTTAATAGCCACCCCTAGAGCATGCATACCAAATTTGGTGAAATTCCATCCAACGGTCTTTGAGATACAGATGTGCTCATTTATAGCGCCCCCTATAGGCTGACCTCAAAATGCTTTGGTAGGCAGCTGCCCAGTCTCATTGTGGACCTATCCACCAAGTTTGGTGATGATAGGTCAAAGGGTGTGGGAGTTATGGCCAATCAATTCTAAGCTCCGCCCACAGCGAAGATTCATTGGTCCGTGGCGGCCGTGTTTTTTGATCAATCTGGCTCATTTGTAATAGAAATGTGTCTGGTCATCCCCCGAAGCTCTGTACCAAATTTGGTGTTGATGGAGTCAAAATTGTAAAAGTTTATGTCATTTTACTGTTTTTCAAATTATGCAAATTAGCAAAAAATCTAGTATGACGGACCTTCATGGTCCTAGAGGCTTTTTTGTAGAGGACATTGAGCTGGACCTGTGTGTCAAATTTCAAGTCAATCAGACTTATGGTGTGAGGGGCGTGGCCTCCCCAAAAAGTCATTTTTAAGCCTTAATTACAGCGCCACCATGTGGCCGACTGGGCTCATATTTTAATAAAAGTTGATGCACATCATTTCCAATCATTGGGCCAATTTTCAGGTTTCTGGCTCATTCCAGCTCACGGGAATTTTAGCTCAAGCGGCAGACAACAAAAAATAATAAATATAGCCGCAAGCGGCAATTTGCGGGTTCTAACCTGTTCCGCCCCAAACCAGCCACCGTGACCCTCATCTGCCGTAGTGCAAGACGTTCCCCACCCTGTCCCCGAAAGCTCCAAGCAACACATACTCTTTCCAAGTCACACGTTTCTTGAAATCGGCTTTTCAGCCAGCCTGCACGCTAATGACATTTGTGGTATACTTTCACACAGAGACTCCATTTGAACATCAAAACATAAATTGAAATTGTACCTATCGATGTGTATTTCAAAGTTTCAATAGGTATTTTAATGTTTAAAGCAATCACAGTTCCACGATCATGATCATTTTGGGAGAAATGTGGAGATAATAATGGTTGTGTATGGGAGAGGCTGTAAAATAAAGACACAGATGTGAGTGTACTATTATGATTTGACCTAAATGAAGGTAAGTGAAAGTTCAGACAGGAAGACCATCTCTTTACTTAAGTATACCTCAAAGCCACTTCTCTGTTTTCCAAATTCGACATGCTGTGACACGCAGACAATTGGCCAAACGGCTGGAGTCGATTCAGCCAATCGCCGGTTGGCAAAGGCACAGTCAAATTTAAATACACCGAGAAAAGGCAGAAACTGAGCCAAAAGTTCCTCTGTGCTGTTACACACAGACGATTGGCTGAACGGCTGGAGTCGATTCAGCCAATCGCCGGTCGGCAATGGCACAGTCAAATTTAAATACACCGAGAAAAGGCAGAAACTGAGCCAAAAGTTCCTCTGTGCTGTGACACACAGACGATTGGCCGAACGGCTGGAGTTGATTCAGCCAATCGCCGGTCGGCAATGGCACAGTCATATTTAAATACACCGAGAAAGGCAGAAACTGAGCCAAAAGTTGCTCTCAAACTCCAACTGTTTAATGAAAAACCGTAAGTGCTACAGCTACAAAAAGCACACCGTTGGCGAGAGGACGGGATGCGGATCGCAAAGGTGTAAATTTCATTTCTGTGGTGTGAAAAATGAGGCCAGAGCCACGATGGACATAACTGGAAAGGTCTGCTTTCTTCCAGAAGTTTGGGCTCTCCCTTAACATGGGAGCGAATGGGGCAGGTGGTCGGACTTGTTGTCGTTTCAGACCGCCTGCGGCCAAAACCCTAAATCCGTTTTCTTCAGCGGTCGCACCTCTGCGACCGGAACGGCTTTTCCTACAATTTGGTGTACAATTTGTGTACGTAGAGTGAACGATGTGGCCGCAATGGCGAGTTTAAGAGAAAATTTCTTGATGATTTCAGAGGTGCTGTGCACTCTAGCGATGACATCACCCACTCTAAGTTGCAACATTCCACGCAATACACACCCATTATAAATTCTGAGAAGGGCTGAATATTTCATGATTTTTAAACAGCTGCTGTAGAAAAACTAAAAGAGATATGGAAAAGACGAATTGGTCGCTGAAAGTCGACGGCGATGTCAACGTTTCAGAGTTGGAATGGAGTTTCTACGTGAATGTATGAGTTGGTGAAGCGTGGGTGAAGATGAGTGAGTTTGAAGGATTTTCTCATCCACTTCCATTATAACCAAGTTTCAGAAAACACTGAATATTTTGGAAAGTTTGAATGGTATTGAAAAGTTGAATCATATGTAAAAAGTCAAGGAATTGCTGAACATTTTCCAGTTTGAATGGAGTTTCTAGCTGAAAGTATGAATCGGTAGATTCCGTTTGAAAAAAGGTGAAATTTTGTGATTTCTGAAGATTCCCTCATTCATTTTCAATGGGAAAACGGTTTGGGAAAAAACGGGAATATCTGGGAATGGCGGTGGCGCCCCCTATGCGTCAATCTCAAAATCTTTTTTTAGGGTGTGCTTCCAAGTCTCATTGTGGACCTACCCACCAAGATCGGTGAGGATAGGTCAAAGGGTGTGGGAGTTATGGCCAATCGATTCTAAGCTCCGCCCACAGCGAAGATTCATCGGTCCGTGGCGGCCGTGTTTTTTGACCAATCTGGCTCATTTATAATAGAAATGCGTCTTGTCATCCCCCAAAGACGTGTACCAAATTTGGTGTTGATGGAGTCAAAACTGTAAAAGTTTATTCATTTTACTGTTTTTAACATTATTGAAATTAGCAAAAATTCTGTAAGGGCGGCATTCATGGTGCAAGAGGCTTTTTTGTAGAGGACAATCAGGAGGATGTGTGTGTAAAATTTCAAGTCAATAGCACTTGCGGTGCGGCAGGCAGAGCCTTTCAAACTTAAACTCTATGTTATAGCGCCCCCATGAGGCCGATCGGGACCAATTTTTTTGAGCAATATTTGGATGTCATTTAAAGTCCATGTACCAAGTTTCATGTCCCTAGGTCCTTCCGAACGGTTAATGACGAATAGGCCACGCCCACTTGCACCTGTCAACATGGCACTCATGATATTGGTTAATAGCCACCCCTAGAGCATGCATACCAAATTTGGTGAAATTCCATCCAACGGTCTTTGAGATACAGATGTGTGGCATTTATAGCGCCCCCTATAGGCTGAGCTCAAAATGCTTTGGTAGGCAGCTGCCAAGTCTCATTGTGGACCTAACCACCAAGTTTGGTGATGATAGGTCAAAGGGTGTGGGAGTTATGGCCAATCAATTCTAAGCTCCGCCCACAGCGAAGATTCATTGGTCCGTGGCGGCCGTGTTTTTTGACCAATCTGGCTCATTTATAATAGAAATGTGTCTAGTCATCCCCCAAAGCTCTGTACCAAATTTGGTGTTGATGGAGTCAAAATTGTAAAAGTTTATGTCATATTACTGTTTTTCAAATTATGCAAATTAGCAAAAAATCTAGTCAGACGGACCTTCATGGTCCTAGAGGCTTTTTTGTAGAGGACATTGAGCTGGACCTGTGTGTCAAATTTCAAGTCAATCAGACTTATGGTGTGAGGGGCGTGGCCTCCCCAAAAAGTCTTGTTTAAACCTTAATTACAGCGCCACCATGTGGCCGACTGGGCTCATATTTTAATAAAAGTTGATGCACATCATTTCCAATCAATGGGCCAAGTTTCAGGTTTCTGGCTCATTCCAGCTCACGGGAATTTGAGCTCAAGCGGCAGACAACAAAAAATAATAATAATAAACCGGTACAATCTTAGAAGGGTTCTACCCCTTCGGGGTTAGAACCCTAAATATAGCCGCAAGCGGCAATTTGCGGGTTCTAACCTGTTCCGCCCCAAACCAGCCACCGTGACCCTCATCTGCCGTAGTGCAAGACGTTCCCCACCCTGTCCCCGAAAGCTCCAAGCAACACATACTCTTTCCAAGTCACACGTTTCTTGAAATCGGCTTTTCAGCCAGCCTGCACGCTAATGACATTTGTGGTATACTTTCACACAGAGACTCCATTTGAACATCAAAACATACATTGAAATTGTACCTATCGATGTGTATTTCAAAGTTTCCATAGGTATTTTAATGTTTAAAGCAATCACAGTTCCACGATCATGATCATTTTGGGAGAAATGTGGAGATAATAATGGTTGTGTATGGGAGAGGCTGTAAAATAAAGACACAGATGTGAGTGTACTATTATGATTTGACCTAAATGAAGGTAAGTGAAAGTTCAGACAGGGAGAGCATGTCTTTAGTTAAGTATACCTCTGTGCTGTGACACACAGACGATTGGTCGAACGGCTGGAGTTGATTTAGCCAATCGCCGGTCGGCAATGGCACAGTCATATTTAAATACACTGAGAAAAGGCAGAAACTGAGCCAAAAGTTCCTCTCAAACTCCAACTGTTTAATGAAAAACCGTAAGTGCTACAGCTACAAAAAGCACACCGTCGGCGAGAGGACGGGATGCGGATCGCAAAAGTGTAAATTTCATTTCTGTGGTGTGAAAAATGAGGCCAGAGCCACGATGGACATAACTGGAAAGGTCTGCTTTCTTCCAGAAATTTGGGCTCTCGCTTAACATGGGAGCGAATGGGGCAGGCGGTCGGACTTGTTGTCATTTCAGACCGCCTGCAGCCAAAACCCTAAATCCGTTTTCTTCAGCGGTCACACCTCTGCGACCGGAACGGCTTTTCCTACAATTTGGTGTACAATTTGTGTATGTAGAGTGAACGATGTGGCCGCACCGGCGAGTTTAAGAGAAAATTTCTTGATGATTTCAGAGGTGCTGTGCACTCTAGCGATGACATCACCCACTCTAAGTTGCAACATTCCACGCAATACACACCCATTATAAATTCTGAGAAGGGCTGAAAATTTCATGATTTTTAAACAGCTGGTGTAGAAAAACTAAAAGAGATATGGAAAATACGAATCAGTCACTGAAAGTCGACGGCGATGTCAACGTTTCAGAGTTGGAATGGAGTTTCTAGGTGAATGTATGAGTTGGTGAAGTGTGGGTGAAGATGAGTGAGTTTGAAGGATTTTCTCATAGACTTCCATTATAACCAAGTTTCAGAAAACACTGAATATTTTGGAAAGTTTGAATGGTATTGAAAAGTTGAATCACATGTGAAAAGTCAAGGAATTGCTGAACATTTTCCAGTTTGAATGGAGTTTCTAGCTGAAAGTATGAATCGGTAGTTACCGTTTGAAAAAAGGTGAAGTTTTGTGATCTTTGAAGATTCCCTCATTCATTTTCAATGGGAAACCGGTTTGGGAAAAAATCGGGAAGATCTGGGAATGGCGGTGGCGCCCCCTATGTGCCAATCTCAAAATCTTTTTTAGGGTGTGCTTCCAAGTCTCATTGTGGACCTACCCACCAAGATTGGTGACGATAGGTCAAAGGGTGTGGGAGTTATGGCCAATCGATTCTAAGCTCCGCCCACAGCGAAGATTCATCGGTCCGTGGCGGCCGTGTTTTTTGACCAATCTGGCTCATTTGTAATAGAAATGTGTCTGGTCATCCCCCAAAGCCGTGTACCAAATTTGGTGTCGATGGAGTCAAAACTGTAAAAGTTTATGTCATTTTACTGTTTTTAACATTATTAAAATTAGCAAAAATTCTGTAAGGGCGGCGTTCATGGTGCAAGAGGCTTTTTTGTAGAGGATAATCGGGAGGACGTCTGTGTAAAATTTCAAGTCAATAGCACTTGCGGTGCGGCGGGCAGAGCCTTTCAAAATTAAACTCTATGTTATAGCGCCCCCATGAGGCCGATTGGGACCAATTTTTTTGAGCAATATTTGGATGTCATTTATAGTCCATGTACCAAGTTTCATGTCCCTAGGTCCTTCCGAACGGTTAATGACGAATAGGCCACGCCCACTTCCAGCTGTCAACATGGCACTCAAGATATTAGTTAATAGCCACCCCTAGAGCACGCATACCAAATTTGGTGAAATTCCATCCAACGGTCTTTGAGATACAGATGTGCTCATTTATAGCGCCCCCTATAGGCTGAGCTCAAAATGCTTTGGTAGGCAGCTGCCAAGTCTCATTGTGGACCTATCAACCAAGTTTGGTGATGATAGGTCAAAGGGTGTGGGAGTTATGGCCAATCAATTCTAAGCTCCGCCCACAGCGAAGATTCATTGGTCCGTGGCGGCCGTGTTTTTTGGTCAATCTGGCTCATTTGTAATAGAAATGTGTCTGGTCATCCCCCAAGGCTCTGTACCAAATTTGGTGTTGATGGAGTCAAAATTGTAAAAGTTTATGTCATTTTACTGTTTTTCAAATTATGCAAATTAGCAAAAAATCTAGTATGACGGACCTTAATGGTCCTAGAGGCTTTTTTTTAGAGGACATTGAGCTGGACCTGTGTGTCAAATTTCAAGTCAATCAGACTTATGGTGTGAGGGGCGTGGCCTCCCCAAAAAGTCATTTTTAAGCCTTAATTACAGCGCCACCATGTGGCCGACTGGGCTCATATTTTAATAAAAGTTGATGCACATCATTTCCAATCATTGGGCCAATTTTCAGGTTTCTGGCTCATTCCAGCTCACGGGAATTTTAGCTCAAGCGGCAGACAACAAAAAATAATAATAATAAATATAGCCGCAAGCGGCAATTTGCGGGTTCTAACCTGTTCCGCCCCAAACCAGCCACGGTGACCCTCACCACCCAGCGTGACCCTCATCTGCCATAGCGCAAGACGTTCCCCACCCTGTCCCCGAAAGCTCCAAGCAACACATACTCTTTCCAAGTCACACATTTCTTGAAATCGGCTTTTCAGCCAGCCTGCACGCTAATGACATTTGTGGTATACTTTCACACAGAGACTCCATTTGAACATCAAAACATACACCTATTGATGTGTATTTCAAAGTTTCAATAGGTATTTTAATGTTTAAGCAATCACAGTTCCACGATCATGATCATTTTGGGAGAAATGTGGTGATAATAATGGTTGTGTATGGGAAAGGCTGTAAAATAAAGACACAGATGTGAGTGTACTATTATGATTTTACCTAAATGAAGGTAAGTGAAAGTTCAGACAGGAAGACCATCTCTTTACCATACCTCAAAGCCACTTCTCTGTTTTCCAAATTTGACTGTGCTGTGACACACAGACGATTGGCCGAACAGCTGGAGTCGATTCAGCCAATCGCCGGTCGGCAATGGCACAGTCAAATTCAAGAAAAGGCAGAAACTGAGCCAAAAGTTCCTCTGTGCTGTGACACACAGACGATTGGCCGAACGGCTGGAGTCGATTCAGCCAATCACTGGTCGGCAATGGCACAGTCATATTTAAATACACTGAGAAAAGGCAGAAACTGAGCCAAAAGTTCCTCTCAAACTCCAACTGTTTAATGAAAAACCGTAAGTGCTACAGCTACAAAAAGCACACCGTCGGCGAGAGGACGGGATGCGGATCGCAAAGGTGTAAATTTCATTTCTGTGGTGTGAAAAATGAGGCCAGAGCCACGATGGACATAACTGGAAGGGTCTGCTTTCTTCCAGAAGTTTGGGCTCTCCCTTAACATGGGAGCGAATGGGGCAGTCGGTCGGACTTGTTGTCGTTTCAGACCGCCTGCGGCCAAAACCCTAAATCCGTTTTCTTCAGCAGTCGCACCTCTGCGACCGGAACGGCTTTTCCTACAATTTGGTGTACAATTTGTGTACGTAGAGTGAACGATGCGGCCGCACCGGCGAGTTTAAGAGAAAATTTCTCGATGATTTCAGAGGTGCTGTGCACTCTAGCGATGACATCACCCACTCTAAGTTGCAACATTCCACGCAATACACACCCATTATAAATTCTGAGAAGGGCTGAAAATTTCATGATTTTTAAACAGCTGGTGTAGAAAAACTAAAAGAGATATGGAAGATACGAATCGGTCACTGAAAGTCGACGGCAATGTCAACGTTTCAGAGTTGGAACGGAGTTTCTACGTGAATGTATGAGTTTGTGAAGTGTGGGTGAAGATGAGTGAGTTTGAAGGATTTTCTCATCCACTTCCATTATAACCAAGTTTCAGAAAACACTGAATATTTTGGAAAGTTTGAATGGTATTGAAAAGTTGAATCATATGTAAAAAGTCAAGGAATTGCTGAACATTTTCCAGTTTGAATGGAGTTTCTAGCTGAAAGTATGAATCGGTAGTTACCGTTTGAAAAAAGGTGAAATTTTGTGATTTGTGAAGATTCCCCCATTCATTTTCAATGGGAAAACGGTTTGGGAAAAAACGGGAATATCTGGGAATGGCGGTGGCGCCCCCTATGTGCCAATCTCAAAATCTTTTTTATGAGTATGCTTCCAAATCTCATTGTGGACCTATCCACCAAGTTTGGTGATGATAGGTCAAAGGGTGTGGGAGTTATCGCCAATCAATTCTAAGCTCCGCCCACAGCGAAGATTCATTGGTCCGTGGCGGCCGTGTTTTTTGACCAATCTGGCTCATTTGTAATAGAAATGTGTCTGGTCATCCCCCAAAGCCGTGTACCAAATTTGGTGTTGATGGAGTCAACACTGTAAAAGTTTATGTCATTTTACTGTTTTTAACATTATTAAAATTAGCAAAAATTCTGTAAGGGCGGCATTCATGGTGCAAGAGGCTTTTTTGTAGAGGATAATCGGGAGGACGTGTGTGTAAAATTTCAAGTCAATAGCACTTGCGGTGCGGCGGGCAGAGCCTTTCAAACTTAAACTCTATGTTATAGCGCCCCCATGAGGCCGATTGGGACCAATTTTTTTGAGCAATATTTGGATGTCATTTATAGTCCATGTACCAAGTTTCATGTCCCTAGGTCCTTCTGAACGGTTAATGACGAATAGGCCACGCCCACTTGCACCTATCAACATGGCACTCCAGATGTTAGTTAATAGCCACCCCTAGAGCATGCATACCAAATTTGGTGAAATTCCATCCAACGGTCTTTGAGATACAGATGTGCTCATTTATAGCGCCCCCTATAGGCTGAGCTCAAAATGCTTTGGTAAGCAGCTGCCAAGTCTCATTGTGGACCTATCCACCAAGTTTGGTGATGATAGGTCAAAGGGTGTGGGAGTTATGGCCAATCAATTCTAAGCTCCGCCCACAGCGAAGATTCATTGGTCCATGGCGGCCGTGTTTTTTGATCAATCTGGCTCATTTGTAATAGAAATGTGTGTAGTCATCCTCCAAAGCTCTGTACCAAATTTGGTGTTGATGGAGTCAAAATTGTAAAAGTTTATGTCATTTTACTGTTTTTCAAATTATGCAAATTAGCAAAAAATCTAGTATGACGGACCTTCATGGTCCTAGAGGCTTTTTTGTAGAGGACAATGAGCTGGACCTGTGTGTCAAATTTCAAGTCAATCAGACTTATGGTGTGAGGGGCGTGGCCTCCCCAAAAAGTCATTTTTAAGCCTTAATTACAGCGCCACCATGTGGCCGACTGGGCTCATATTTTAATAAAAGTTGATGCACATCATTTCCAATCAGTGGGCCAAGTTTCAGGTTTCTGGCTCATTCCAGCTCACGGGAATTTTAGCTCAAGCGGCAGACAACAAAAAATAAATATAGCCGCAAGCGGCAATTTGCGGGTTCTAACCTGTTCCGCCCCTAACCAGCCACCGTGACCCTCATCTGCCGTAGTGCAAGACGTTCCCCACCCTGTCCCCGAAAGCTCCAAGCAACACACACTCTTTCCAAGTCACACGTTTCTTGAAATCGGCTTTTCAGCCAGCCTGCACGCTAATGACATTTGTGGTATACTTTCACACAGAGACTCCATTTGAACATCAAAACATACATTGAAATTGTACCTATCGATGTGTATTTCAAAGTTTCAATAGGTATTTTAATGTTTAAAGCAATCACAGTTCCACGATCATGATCATTTTGGGAGAAATGTGGAGATAATAATGGTTGTGTATGGGAGAGGCTGTAAAATAAAGACACAGATGTGAGTGTACTATTATGATTTGACCTAAATGAAGGTTAGTGAAAGTTCAGACAGGAAGACCATCTCTTTACTTAAGTATACCTCAAAGCCACTTCTCTGTTTTCCAAATTCGACGTGCTGTGACACGCAGACAATTGGCCGCACGGCTGGAGTCGATTCAGCCAATCGCTGGTTGGCAAAGGCACAGTCAAATTTAAATACACCGAGAAAATGCAGAAACTGAGCCAAAAGTTCCTCTGTGCTGTGACACACAGACGATTGGCTGAACGGCTGGAGTCGATTCAGCCAATCGCCGGTCGGCAATGGCACAGTCAAATTTAAATACACCGAGAAAAGGCAGAAACTGAGCCAAAAGTTCCTCTGTGCTGTGACACACAGACGATTGGCCGAACGGCTGGAGTTGATTCAGCCAATCGCCGGTCGGCAATGGCACAGTCATATTTAAATACACCGAGAAAAGGCAGAAACTGAGCCAAAAGGTGCTCTCAAACTCCAACTGTTTAATGAAAAACCGTAAGTGCTACAGCTACAAAAAGCACACCGTCGGCGAGAGGACGGGATGCGGATCGCAAAGGTGTAAATTTCATTTCTGTGGTGTGAAAAATGAGGCCAGAGCCGCGATGGACATAACTGGAAGGGTCTGCTTTCTTCCAGAAATTTGGGCTCTCGCTTAACATGGGAGCGAATGGGGCAGGTGGTCGGACTTGTTGTCGTTTCAGACCACCTGCAGCCAAAACCCTCAATCCGTTTTCTTCGGGGGTCGCACCTCTGCGACCGGAACGGCTTTTCCTACAATTTGGTGTACAATTTGTGTACGTAGAGTGAACGATGCGGCCGCACCGGCGAGTTTAAGAGAAAATTTCTTGATGATTTCACACGTGCTGTGCACTCTAGCGATGACATCACCCACTCTAAGTGGCAACATTCCACGCAATACACACCCATTATAAATTCTGAGAAGGGCTGAAAATTTCATGATTTTTAAACAGCTGGTGTAGAAAAACTAAAAGAGATATGGAAAATACGAATCGGTCACTGAAAGTCGACGGCGATGTCAACGTTTCAGAGTTGGAATGGAGTTTCTATGTGAATGTATGAGTTTGTGAAGCGTGGGTGAAGATGAGTGAGTTTGAAGGATTTTCTCATCCACTTCCATTATAACCAAGTTTCAGAAAACACTGAATATTTTGGAAAGTTTGAATGGTATTGAAAAGTTGAATCATATGTAAAATGTCAAGGAATTGCTGAACATTTTCCAGTTTGAATGGAGTTTCTAGCTGAAAGTATGAATCGGTAGTTACCGTTTGAAAAAAGGTGATTTTTGAAGATTCCCTCATTCATTTTCAATGGGAAAACGGTTTGGGAAAAAACGGGAATATCTGGGAATGGCGGTGGCGCCCCCTATGCGTCAATCTCAAAATCTTGTTTTAGGGTGTGCTTCCAAGTCTCATTGCCGACCTACCCACCAAGATTGGTGATGATAGGTCAAAGGGTGTGTGAGTCATGGCCAATCAATTCTAAGCTCCGCCCACAGCGAAGATTCATTGGTCCGTGGCGGCCGTGTTTTTTGACCAATCTGGCTCATTTGTAATAGAAATGTGTCTGGTCATCCCCCAAAGCCGTGTACCAAATTTGGTGTCGATGGAGTCAAAACTGTAAAAGTTTATGTCATTTTACTGTTTTTAACATTATTAAAATTAGCAAAAATTTTGTAAGGGCGGCGTTCATGGTGCAAGAGGCTTTTTTGTAGAGGATAATCGGGAGGACGTGTGTGTCAAATTTCAAGTCAATAGCACTTGTGGTGCGGCGGGCAGAGCCTTTCAAACTTAAACTCTATGTTATAGCGCCCCCATGAGGCCGATTGGGACCAATTTTTTTGAGCAATATTTGGATGTCATTTATCGTCCATGTACCAAGTTTCATGTCCCTAGGTCCTTCCAGCTGGTCATAAATTAATAATGACGAATAGGCCACGCCCACTTGCACCTATCAACATGGCACTCAAGATTTTAGTTAATAGCCACCCCTAGAGCATGCATACCAAATTTGGTGAAATTCCATCCAACGGTCTTTGAGATACAGATGTGCTCATTTATAGCGCCCCCTATAGGCTGACCTCAAAATGCTTTGGTAGGCAGCTGCCCAGTCTCATTGTGGACCTATCCACCAAGTTTGGTGATGATAGGTCAAAGGGTGTGGGAGTTATGGCCAATCAATTCTAAGCTCCGCCCACAGCGAAGATTCATTGGTCCGTGGCGGCCGTGTTTTTTGATCAATCTGGCTCATTTGTAATAGAAATGTGTCTGGTCATCCCCCGAAGCTCTGTACCAAATTTGGTGTTGATGGAGTCAAAATTGTAAAAGTTTATGTCATTTTACTGTTTTTCAAATTATGCAAATTAGCAAAAAATCTAGTATGACGGACCTTCATGGTCCTAGAGGCTTTTTTGTAGAGGACATTGAGCTGGACCTGTGTGTCAAATTTCAAGTCAATCAGACTTATGGTGTGAGGGGCGTGGCCTCCCCAAAAAGTCATTTTTAAGCCTTAATTACAGCGCCACCATGTGGCCGACTGGGCTCATATTTTAATAAAAGTTGATGCACATCATTTCCAATCAGTGGGCCAAGTTTCAGGTTTCTGGCTCATTCCAGCTCACGGGAATTTTAGCTCAAGCGGCAGACAACAAAAAATAATAATAATAAATATAGCCGCAAGCGGCAATTTGCGGGTTCTAACCTGTTTCCGCCCCAAACCAGCCACCGTGACCCTCACCAACCAGCGTGACCCTCATCCGCCGTAGCGCAAGACGTTCCCCACCCTGTCCCCGAAAGCTCCAAGCAACACATAATCTTTCCAAGTCACACATTTCTTGAAATCGGCTTTTCAGCCAGCCTACATGCTAATGACATTTGTGGTATACTTTCACACAGAGACTCCATTTGAACATCAAAACATACATTGAAATTGTACCTATTGATGTGTATTTCAAAGTTTCAATAGGTATTTTAATGTTTAAGCAATCACAGTTCCACGATCATGATCATTTTGGGAGAAATGTGGAGATAATAATGGTTGTGTATGGGAGAGGCTGTAAAATAAAGACACAGATGTGAGTGTACTATTATGATTTGACCTAAATGAAGGTAAGTGAAAGTTCAGACAGGAAGACCGTCTCTTTAATTAAGTATACCTCAAAGCCACTTCTCTGTTTTCCATTATTTAAATTTGACCGTGCCACTGCCAACCGGCGATTGGCTGAATCAACTCCAGCCATTTGGCCAATCGTCTGTGTGTCACAGCACGGTCAAATTTAAATACACCAAGAAAAGGCAGAAACTGAGCCAAAAGTTCCTCTGGAGCTCCAACTGTTTAAACTGTGCTGTGACACACAGACGATTGGCCAAAAGGGCTGGAGTCGATTCAGCCAATCACCGGTCGGCAATGGCACAGTCAAATTTAAATACACCGAGAAAAGGCAGAAACTGAGCCAAAAGTTCTGTGCTGTGACACACAGACGATTGGCCGGACGGCTGGAGTTGATTCAGCCAATCACCGGTCGGCAATGGCACAGTCATATGAGAAAAGGCAGAAACTGAGCCAAAAGTTCCTCTCAAACTCCAACTGTTTAATGAAAAACCGTAAGTGCTACAGCTACAAAAAGCACACCGTCGGCGAGAGGACGGGATGCGGATCGCAAAGGTGTAAATTTCATTTCTGTGGTGTGAAAAATGAGGCCAGAGCCGCGATGGACATAACTGGAACGGTCTGCTTTCTTCCAGAAATTTGGGCTCTCGCTTAACATGGGAGCGAATGGGGCAGGTGGTCGGACTTGTTGTTGTTTCAGACAACCTGCAGCCAAAACCCTAAATCCGTTTTCTTCAGCGGTCGCACCTCTGCGACCGGAACGGCTTTTCCTACAATTTGGTGTACAATTTGTGTATGTAGAGTGAAAGATGTGGCCGCACCGGCGAGTTTAAGAGAAAATTTCTTGATGATTTCACAGGTGCTGTGCACTCTAGCGATGACATCACCCACTCTAAGTGGCAACATTCCACGCAATACACACCCATTATAAATTCTGAGAAGGGCTGAAAATTTCATGATTTTTAAACAGCTGGTGTAGAAAAACTAAAAGAGATATGGAAAATACGAATCGGTCACTGAAAGTCGACGGCGATGTCAACGTTTCAGAGTTGGAATGGAGTTTCTACGTGAATGTATGAGTTTGTGAAGCGTGGGTGAAGATGAGTGAGTTTGAAGGATTTTCTCATCCACTTCCATTATAACCAAGTTTCAGAAAACACTGAATATTTTGAAAAGTTTGAATGGTATTGAAAAGTTGAATCATATGTAAAGAGTCAAGGAATTGCTGAACATTTTCCAGTTTCAATGGAGTTTCTAGCTGAAAGTATGAATTGGTAGTTACCGTTTGAAAAAAGGTGATTTTTGAAGATTCCCTCATTCATTTTCAATGGGAAAACGGTTTGGGAAAAAACAGGAAGATCTGGGAATGGCGGTGGCGCCCCCTATGTGCCAATCTCAAAATCTTTTTTAGGGTGTGCTTCCAAGTCTCATTGTGGACCTACCCACCAAGATTGGTGATGATAGGTCAAAGGGTGTGGGAGTTACGGCCAATCGATTCTAAGCTCCGCCCACAGCGAAGATTCATCGGTCCGTGGCGGCCGTGTTTTTTGACCAATCTGGCTCATTTGTAATAGAAATGCGTCTGGTCATCCCCCAAAGCCGTGTATCAAATTTGGTGGCGATGGAGTCAAAACTGTAAAAGTTTATGTCATTTTACTGTTTTTAACATTATTAAAATTAGCAAAAATTCTGTAAGGGCGGCATTCATGGTGCAAGAGGCTTTTTTGTAGAGGATAATCGGGAGGACGTGTGTGTAAAATTTCAAGTCAATAGCACTTGCGGTGCGGCGGGCAGAGCCTTTCAAACTAAAACTCTATGTTATAGCGCCCCCATGAGGCCGATTGGGACCAATTTTTTTGAGCAATATTTGGATGTCATTTATAGTCCATGTACCAAGTTTCATGTCCCTAGGTCCTTCCAGCTGGTCATAAATTAATAATGACGAATAGGCCACGCCCACTTGCACCTATCAACATGGCACTCAAGATATTAGTTGATAGCCACCCCTAGAGCATGCATACCAAATTTGGTGAAATTCCATCCAACGGTATTTGAGATACAGATGTGCTCATTTATAGCGCCCCCTATAGGCTGAGCTCAAAATGCTTTGGTAGGCAGCTGCCAAGTCTCATTGTGGACCTATCCACCAAGTTTGGTGATGATAGGTCAAAGGGTGTGGGAGTTATGGCCAATCAATTCTAAGCTCCGCCCACAGCGAAGATTCATTGGTCCGTGGCGGCCGTGTTTTTTGATCAATCTGGCTCATTTGTAATAGAAATGTGTCTCGTCATCCCCCAAAGCTCTGTACCAAATTTGGTGTTGATGGAGTCAAAATTGTAAAAGTTTATGTCATTTTACTGTTTTTCAAATTATGCAAATTAGCAAAAAATCTAGTATGACGGACCTTCATGGTCCTAGAGGCTTTTTTGTAGAGGACATTGAGCTGGACCTGTGTGTCAAATTTCAAGTCAATCAGACTTATGGTGTGAGGGGCGTGGCCTACCCAAAAAGTCATTTTTAAGCCTTAATTACAGCGCCACCATGTGGCCGACTGGGCTCATATTTTAATAAAAGTTGATGCACATCATTTCCAATCAATGGGCCAAGTTTCAGGTTTCTGGCTCATTCCAGCTCACGGGAATTTTAGCTCAAGCGGCAGACAACAAAAAATAATAATAATAATAATAAACCGGTACAATCTTAGAAGGGTTCTACCCCTTCGGGGTTAGAACCCTAATAATAATAATAATAAACCGGTACAATCTTAGAAGGGTTCTACCCCTTCGGGGTTAGAACCCTAATAAATATAGCCGCAAGCGGCAATTTGCGGGTTCTAACCTGTTCCGCCCCAAACCAGCCACCGTGACCCTCATCTGCCGTAGTGCAAGACTTTCCCCACCCTGTCCCTGAAAGCTCCAAGCAACACATACTCTTTCCAAGTCACACGTTTCTTGAAATCGGCTTTTCAGCCGGCCTGCACGCTAATGACATTTGTGGTATACTTTCACACAGAGACTCCATTTGAACATCAAAACATACACCTATTGATGTGTATTTCAAAGTTTCAATAGGTATTTTAATGTTTAAGCAATCACAGTTCCACAATCATGATCATTTTGGGAGAAATGTGGAGATAATAATGGTTGTGTATGGGAGAGGCTGTAAAATAAAGACACAGATGTGAGTGTACTATTATGATTTGACCTAAATGAAGGTAAGTGAAAGTTCAGACAGGAAGACCATCTCTTTACTTAAGTATACCTCAAAGCCACTTCTCTGTTTTCCAAATTTGACCGTGCTGTGACACACAGACAATTGGCCGAACAGCTGGAGTCGATTCAGCCAATCGCCGGTTGGCAATGGCACAGTCAAATTCAAGAAAAGGCAGAAACTGAGCCAAAAGTTCCTCTCAAACTCCAACTGTTTCAACTGTGCTGTGACACACAGACGATTGGCCGAACGGCTGGAGTTGATTCAGCCAATCGCCGGTCGGCAATGGCACAGTCAAATTTAAATACACCGAGAAAAGGCAGAAACTGAGCCAAAAGTTCCTCTCAAACTCCAACTGTTTAATGAAAAACCGTAAGTGCTACAGCTACAAAAAGCACACCGTCGGCGAGAGGACGGGATGCGGATCGCAAAGGTGTAAATTTCATTTCTGTGGTGTGAAAAATGAGGCCAGAGCCACGATGGACATAACTGGAAGGGTCTGCTTTCTTCCGGAAATTTGGGCTCTCGCTTAACATGGGAGCGAATGGGGCAGGCGGTCGGACTTGTTGTCGTTTCAGACCGCCTGCGGCCAAAACCCTAAATCCGTTTTCTTCGGCGGTCGCACCTCTGCGACCGGAACGGCTTTTCCTACAATTTGGTGTACAATTTGTGTACGTAGAGTGAACGATGCGGCCGCACCGGCGAGTTTAAGAGAAAATTTCTTGATGATTTCACAGGTGCTGTGCACTCTAGCGATGACATCACCCACTCTAAGTGGCAACATTCCACGCAATACACACCCATTATAAAGTCTGAGAAGGGCTGAAAATTTCATGATTTTTAAACAGCTGGTGTAGAAAAACTAAAAGAGATATGGAAAATACGAATCGGTCACTGAAATTCGACGGCAATGTCGACGTTTCAGAGTTGGAATGGAGTTTCTACGTGAATGTATGAGTTGGTGAAGCGTGGGTGAAGATGAGTGAGTTTGAAGGATTTTCTCATCCACTTCCATTATAACCAAGTTTCAGAAAACACTGAATATTTTGGAAAGTTTGAATGGTATTGAAAGGTTGAATCATATGTAAAAAGTCAAGGAATTGCTGAACATTTTCCAGTTTGAATGGAGTTTCTAGCTGAAAGTATGAATCGGTAGTTACCGTTTGAAAAAAGGTGATTTTGGAAGATTCCCTCATTCATTTTCAATGGGAAAACGGTTTGGGAAAAAACAAGAATATCTGGGAATGGCGGTGGCGCCCCCTATGTGCCAATCTCAAAATCTTTTTGAGGGTGTGCTTCCAAGCCTCATTGTGGACCTACCCACCAAGATTGGTGACGATAGGTCAAAGGGTGTGGGAGTTATGGCCAATCGATTCTAAGCTCCGCCCACAGCGAAGATTCATCGGTCCGTGGTGGCCATGTTTTTTGACCAATCTGGCTCATTTGTAATAGAAATGTGTCTGGTCATCCCCCAAAGCCGTGTACCAAATTTGGTGGTGATGGAGTCAAAACTGTAAAAGTTTATGTCATTTTACTGTTTTTAACATTATTAAAATTAACAAAAATTCTGTAAGGGCGGCATTCATGGTGCAAGAGGCTTTTTTGTAGAGGATAATCAGGAGGATGTGTGTGTAAAATTTCAAGTCAATAGCACTTGCGGTGCGGCGGGCAGAGCCTTTCAAACTTAAACTCTATGTTATAGCGCCCCCATGAGGCCGATTGGGACCAATTTTTTTGAGCAATATTTGGATGTCATTTAAAGTCCATGTACCAAGTTTCATGTCCCTAGGTCCTTCCGAACGGTTAATGACGAATAGGCCACGCCCACTTGCACCTGTCAACATGGCACTCATGATATTGGTTAATAGCCACCCCTAGAGCATGCATACCAAATTTGGTGAAATTCCATCCAACGGTCTTTGAGATACAGATGTGTGGCATTTATAGCGCCCCCTATAGGCTGAGCTCAAAATGCTTTGGTAGGCAGCTGCCAAGTCTCATTGTGGACCTATCCACCAAGTTTGGTGATGATAGGTCAAAGGGTGTGGGAGTTATGGCCAATCAATTCTAAGCTCCGCCCACGGCGAAGATTCATTGGTCCGTGGCGGCCGTGTTTTTTGATCAATCTGGCTCATTTGTAATAGAAATGTGTCTGGTCATCCCCTAAAGCTCTGGACCAAATTTGGTGTTGATGGAGTCAAAATTGTAAAAGTTTATGTCATTTTACTGTTTTTCAAATTATGCAAATTAGCAAAAAACAGAGTATGACGGACCTTCATGGTCCTAGAGGCTTTTTTGTAGAGGACATTGAGCTGGACCTGTGTGTCAAATTTCAAGTCAATCAGACTTATGGTGTGAGGGGCGTGGCCTCCCCAAAAAGTCATTTTTAAGCCTTAATTACAGCGCCACCATGTGGCCGACTGGGCTCATATTTTAATAAAAGTTGATGCACATCATTTCCAATCAATGGGCCAAGTTTCAGGTTTCTGGCTCATTCCAGCTCACGGGAATTTTAGCTCAAGCGGCAGACAACAAAAAATAATAATAAATATAGCCGCAAGCGGCAATTTGCGGGTTCTAACCTGTTCCGCCCCAAACCAGCCACCGTGACCCTCACCACCCAGCGTGACCGTCATCTGCCGTAGTGCAAGACGTTCCCCACCCTGTCCCCGAAAGCTCCAAGCGACACATACTCTTTCCAAGTCACACGTTTCTTGAAATCGGCTTTTCAGCCAGCCTGCACGCTAATGACATTTGTGGTATACTTTCACACAGAGACTCCATTTGAACATCAAAACATACACCTATTGATGTGTATTTCAAAGTTTCAATGGGTATTTTAATGTTTAAGCAATCACAGTTCCACGATCATGATCATTTTGGGAGAAATGTGGAGATAATAATGGTTGTGTATGGGAGAGGCTGTAAAATAAAGACACAGATGTGAGTGTACTATTATGATTTGACCTAAATGAAGGTAAGTGAAAGTTCAGACAGGAAGACCATCTCTTTACTTAAGTATACCTCCATTATTTAAATTTGACCGTGCCATTGCCAACCGGCGATTGGCTGAATCAACTCCAGCCGTTCGGCCAATCGTCTGTGTGTCACAGCACGGTCAAATTTAAATACACCGAGAAAAGGCAGAAACTGAGCCAAAAGTTCCTCTCAAACTCCAACTGTTTAAACTGTGCTGTGACACGCAGACAATTGGCCGAAAGGGCTGGAGTCGATTCAGCCAATCGCCGGTCGGCAATGGCACAGTCATATTTAAATACACTGAGAAAAGGCAGAAACTGAGCCAAAAGTTCCTCTCAAACTCCAACTGTTTAATGAAAAACCGTAAGTGCTACAGCTACAAAAATCACACCGTCGGCGAGAGGACGGGATGCGGATCGCAAAGGTGTAAATTTCATTTCTGTGGTGTGAAAAATGAGGCCAGAGTCACGATGGACATAACTGGAAGGGTCTGCTTTCTTCCAGAAATTTGTGCTCTCCCTTAACATGGGAGCGAATGGGGCAGGCGGTCGGACTTGTTGTCGTTTCAGACCGCCTGCGGCCAAAACCCTAAATCCGTTTTCTTCAGCGGTCGCACCTCTGCGACCGGAACGGCTTTTCCTACAATTTGGTGTACAATTTGTGTATGTAGAGTGAACGATGCGGCCGCACCGGCGAGTTTAAGAGAAAATTTCTTGAGGATTTCAGAGGTGCTGTGCACTCTAGCGATGACATCACCCACTCTAAGTTGCAACATTCCACGCAATACACACCCATTATAAATTCTGAGAAGGGCTGAAAATTTCATGGTTTTTAAACAGCTGGTGTAGAAAAACTAAAAGAGATATGGAAAATACGAATCGGTCACTGAAAGTCGACGGCGATGTCAACGTTTCAGAGTTGGAATGGAGTTTCTACGTGAATGTATGAGTTGGTGAAGCGTGGGTGAAGATGAGTGAGTTTGGAGGATTTTCTCATCCACATCCATTATAACCAAGTTTCATAAAACACTGAATATTTTGGAAAGTTTGAATGGTATTGAAAAGTTGAATCGTATGTAAAAAGTCAAGGAATTGCTGAACATTTTCCAGTTTGAATGGAGTTTCTAGCTGAAAGTATGAATCGGTAGTTACTGTTTGAAAAAAGGTGAAATTTTGTGATTTGTGAAGATTCCCCCATTCATTTTCAATGGGAAAACGGTTTGGGAAAAAACGGGAATATCTGGGAATGGCGGTGGCGCCCCCTATGTGCCAATCTCAAAATCTTTTTTATGGGTATGCTTCCAAATCTCATTGTGGACCTACCCACCAAGATTGGTGATGATAGGTCAAAGGGTGTGGGAGTTATCGCCAATCAATTCTAAGCTCCGCCCACAGCGAAGATTCATTGGTCCCTGGCGGCCGTGTTTTTTGACCAATCTGGCTCATTTGTAATAGAAATGTGTCTGGTCATCCCCCAAAGCCGTGTACCAAATTTGGTGTCGATGGAGTCAAAACTGTAAAAGTTTATGTCATTTTACTATTTTTAACATTATTAAAATTAGCAAAAGTTCTATAAGGGCGGCGTTCATGGTGCAAGAGGCTTTTTTGTAGAGTATTATCGGGAGGACGCGTGTGTAAAATTTCAAGTCAATAGCACTTGCGGTGCGGCGGGCAGAGCCTTTCAAACTTAAACTCTATGTTATAGCGCCCCCATGAGGCCGATTGGGACCAATTTCTTTGAGCAATATTTGGATGTCATTTATAGTCCATGTACCAAGTTTCATGTCCCTAGGTCCTTCCAGCTGGTCATAAATTAATAATGACGAATAGGCCACGCCCACTTGCACCTATCAACATGGCACTCAAGATATTAGTTAATAGCCACCCCTAGAGCATGCATACCAAATTTGGTGAAATTCCATCCAACGGTCTTTGAGATACAGATGTGCTCATTTATAGCGCCCCCTATAGGCTGAGCTCAAAATGCTTTGGTAGGCAGCTGCCCAGTCTCATTGTGGACCTATCCACCAAGTTTGGTGATGATAGGTCAAAGGGTGTGGGAGTTATGGCCAATCAATTCTAAGCTCCGCCCACAGCGAAGATTCATTGGTCCGTGGCGGCCGTGTTTTTTGATCAATCTGGCTCATTTGTAATAGCAATGTGTCTCGTCATCCCCCAAAGCTCTGTACCAAATTTGGTGTTGATGGAGTCAAAATTGTAAAAGTTTATGTAATTTTACTGTTTTTCAAATTATGCAAATTAGCAAAAAATCTAGTATGACGGACCTTCATGGTCCTAGAGGCTTTTTTGTAGAGGACATTGAGCTGGACCTGTGTGTCAAATTTCAAGTCAATCAGACTTATGGTGTGAGGGGCGTGGCCTCCCCAAAAAGTCATTTTTAAGCCTTAATTACAGCGCCACCATGTGGCCGACTGGGCTCATATTTTAATAAAAGTTGATGCACATCATTTCCAATCAGTGGGCCAAGTTTCAGGTTTCTGGCTCATTCCAGCTCACGGGAATTTTAGCTCAAGCGGCAGACAACAAAAAATAATAATAATAATAATAAACCGGTACAATCTTAGAAGGGTTCTACCCCTTCGGGGTTAGAACCCTAAATATAGCCGCAAGCGGCAATTTGCGGGTTCTAACCTGTTCCGCCCCAAACCAGCCACCGTGACCCTCACCACCCAGCGTGACCCTCATCTGCCGTAGTGCAAGACGTTCCCCACCCTGTCCCCGAAAGCTCCGAGCGACACATACTCTTTCCAAGTCACACGTTTCTTGAAATCGGCCTTTCAGCCAGCCTACACGCTAATGACATTTGTGATATACTTTCACACAGAGACTCCGTTTGAACATCAAAACATACATTGAAATTGTACCTATCGATGTGTATTTCAAAGTTTCAATAGGTATTTTAATGTTTAAGCAATCACAGTTACACGATCATGATCATTTTGGGAGAAATGTGGAGATAATAATGGTTGTGTACGGGAGAGGCTGTAAAATATTCTGTAAGGCTAAAGACACAGATGTGAGTGTACTATTATGATTTTACCTAAATGAAGGTAAGTGAAAGTTCAGACAGGAAGACCATCTCTTTACTGTAGTAAACCTCAAAGCCACTTCTCTGTTTTCCAAATTTGACCGTGCTGTGACACACAGACGATTGGCCGAATGGCTGGAGTCAATTCAGCCAATCATTGGTTGGCAATGGCACAGTTGAATTTAAATACACCGAGAAAAGGCAGAAACTGAGCCAAAAGTTCCTCTGTGCTGTGACACACAGACGATTGGCCGAACGGCTGGAGTTGATTCAGCCAATCGCCGGTCGGCAATGGCACAGTCATATTTAAATACACCGAGAAAAGGCAGAAACTGAGCCAAAAGTTCCTCTCAAACTCCAACTGTTTAATGAAAAACCGTAAGTGCTACAGCTACAAAAAGCACACCGTCGGCGAGAGGACGGGATGCGGATCGCAAAGGTGTAAATTTCATTTCTGTGGTGTGAAAAATGAGGCCAGAGCCACGATGGACATAACTGGAAGGGTCTGCTTTCTTCCAGAAGTTTGGGCTCTCCCTTAAGATGGGAGCGAATGGAGCAGGCGGTCGGACTTGTTGTCGTTTCAGACCGCCTGCGGCCAAAACCCTAAATCCATTTTCTTCAGCGGTCGCACCTCTGCGACCGGAACGGCTTTTCCTACAATTTGGTGTACAATTTGTGTATGTAGAGTGAACGATGTGGCCGCACCGGCGAGTTTAAGAGAAAATTTCTTGATGATTTCAGAGGTGCTGTGCACTCTAGCGATGACATCACCCACTCTAAGTGGCAACATTCCACGCAATACACACCCATTATAAATTCTGAGAAGGGCTGAAAATTTCATGATTTTTAAACAGCTGCTGTAGAAAAACTAAAAGAGATATGGAAAATACGAATCGGTCACTGAAAGTCGACGGCGATGTCAACGTTTCAGACTTGGAATGGAGTTTCTACGTGAATGTATGAGTTGGTGAAGCGTGGGTGAAAATGAGTGAGTTTGAAGGATTTTCTCATCCACTTCCATTATAACCAAGTTTCAGAAAACACAGAATATTTTGGAAAGTTTTAATGGTATTGAAAAGTTGAATAATATGTAAAAAGTCAAGGAATTGCTGAACATTTTCCAGTTTGAATGGAGTTTCTAGCTGAAAGTATGAATCGGTAGTTACCGTTTGAAAAAAGGTGAAATTTTGTGATCTTTGAAGATTCCCTCATTCATTTTCAATGGGAAAACGGTTTGGGAAAAAACGGGGAATATCTGGGAATGGCGGTGGCGCCCCCTATGTGCCAATCTCAAAATCTTTTTTAGGGTGTGCTTCCAAGTCTCATTGTGGACCTACCCACCAAGATTGGTGATGATAGGTCAAAGGGTGCGGGAGTTATGGCCAATCGATTCTAAGCTCCGCCCACAGCGAAGATTCATCGGTCCGTGGCAGCCGTGTTTTTTGACCAATCTGGCTCATTTATAATAGAAATGCGTCTCGTCATCTCCCAAAGCCGTGTACCAAATTTGGTGTTGATGGAGTCAAAACTGTAAAAGTTTATTCATTTTACTGTTTTTAACATTATTGAAATTAGCAAAAATTCTGTAAGGGCGGCGTTCATGGTGCAAGAGGCTTTTTTGTAGAGGATAATCAGGAGGATGTGTGTGTAAAATTTCAAGTCAATAGCACTTGTGGTGCGGCAGGCAGAGCCTTTCAAACTTTACACTCTATGTTATAGCGCCCCCATGAGGCCGATTGGGACCAATTTTTTTGAGCAATATTTGGATGTAATTTAAAGTCCATGTACCAAGTTTCATGTCCCTAGGTCCTTCCAGCTGGTCATAAATTAATAATGACGAATAGGCCACGCCCACTTACACATATCAACATGGCATTCAAGATATTAGTTAATAGCCACCCCTAGAGCATGCATACCAAATTTGGTGAAATTCCATCCAACGGTCTTTGAGATACAGATGTGTGGCATTTATAGCGCCCCCTATAGGCTGAGCTCAAAATGCTTTGGTAGGCAGCTGCCAAGTCTCATTTTGGACCTATCCACCAAGATTGGTGACGATAGGTCAAAGGGTGTGGGAGTTATGGCCAATCAATTCTAAGCTCCGCCCACAGCGAAGATTCATTGGTCCGTGGCGGCCGTGTTTTTTGATCAATCTGGCTCATTTGTAATAGAAATGTGTCTCGTCATCCCCCAAAGCTCTGTACCAAATTTGGTGTTGATGGAGTCAAAATTGTAAAAGTTTATGTCATTTTACTGTTTTTCAAATTATGCAAATTAGCAAAAAATCTAGTCAGACGGACCTTCATGGTCCTAGAGGCTTTTTTGTAGAGGACATTGAGCTGGACCTGTGTGTCAAATTTCAAGTCAATCAGACTTATGGTGTGAGGGGCGTGGCCTCCCCAAAAAGTCACTTTTAAGCCTTAATTACAGCGCCACCATGTGGCCGACTGGGCTCATATTTTAATAAAAGTTGATGCACATCATTTCCAATCAATGGGCCAAGTTTCAGGTTTCTGGCTCATTCCAGCTCACGGGAATTTGAGCTCAAGCGGCAGACAACAAAAAATAATAAATATAGCCGCAAGCGGCAATTTGCGGGTTCTAACCTGTTTCCGCCCCAAACCAGCCACCGTGACCCTCACCAACCAGCGTGACCCTCATCCGCCGTAGCGCAAGACGTTCCCCACCCTGTCCCCGAAAGCTCCAAGCAACACATAATCTTTCCAAGTCACACATTTCTTGAAATCGGCTTTTCAGCCAGCCTACATGCTAATGACATTTGTGGTATACTTTCACACAGAGACTCCATTTGAACATCAAAACATACATTGAAATTGTACCTATTGATGTGTATTTCAAAGTTTCAATAGGTATTTTAATGTTTAAGCAATCACAGTTCCACGATCATGATCATTTTGGGAGAAATGTGGAGATAATAATGGTTGTGTATGGGAGAGGCTGTAAAATAAAGACACAGATGTGAGTGTACTATTATGATTTGACCTAAATGAAGGTAAGTGAAAGTTCAGACAGGAAGACCATCTCTTTAATTAAGTATACCTCAAAGCCACTTCTCTGTTTTCCATTATTTAAATTTGACCGTGCCACTGCCAACCGGCGATTGGCTGAATCAACTCCAGCCATTTGGCCAATCGTCTGTGTGTCACAGCACGGTCAAATTTAAATACACCAAGAAAAGGCAGAAACTGAGCCAAAAGTTCCTCTGGAGCTCCAACTGTTTAAACTGTGCTGTGACACACAGACGATTGGCCAAAAGGGCTGGAGTCGATTCAGCCAATCGCCGGTCGGCAATGGCACAGTCAAATTTAAATACACCGAGAAAAGGCAGAAACTGAGCCAAAAGTTCTGTGCTGTGACACACAGACGATTGGCCGGACGGCTGGAGTTGATTCAGCCAATCACCGGTCGGCAATGGCACAGTCATATGAGAAAAGGCAGAAACTGAGCCAAAAGTTCCTCTCAAACTCCAACTGTTTAATGAAAAACCGTAAGTGCTACAGCTACAAAAAGCACACCGTCGGCGAGAGGACGGGATGCGGATCGCAAAGGTGTAAATTTCATTTCTGTGGTGTGAAAAATGAGGCCAGAGCCGCGATGGACATAACTGGAACGGTCTGCTTTCTTCCAGAAATTTGGGCTCTCGCTTAACATGGGAGCGAATGGGGCAGGTGGTCGGACTTGTTGTTGTTTCAGACAACCTGCAGCCAAAACCCTAAATCCGTTTTCTTCAGCGGTCGCACCTCTGCGACCGGAACGGCTTTTCCTACAATTTGGTGTACAATTTGTGTATGTAGAGTGAAAGATGTGGCCGCACCGGCGAGTTTAAGAGAAAATTTCTTGATGATTTCACAGGTGCTGTGCACTCTAGCGATGACATCACCCACTCTAAGTGGCAACATTCCACGCAATACACACCCATTATAAATTCTGAGAAGGGCTGAAAATTTCATGATTTTTAAACAGCTGGTGTAGAAAAACTAAAAGAGATATGGAAAATACGAATCGGTCACTGAAAGTCGACGGCGATGTCAACGTTTCAGAGTTGGAATGGAGTTTCTACGTGAATGTATGAGTTTGTGAAGCGTGGGTGAAGATGAGTGAGTTTGAAGGATTTTCTCATCCACTTCCATTATAACCAAGTTTCAGAAAACACTGAATATTTTGGAAAGTTTGAATGGTATTGAAAAGTTGAATCATATGTAAAGAGTCAAGGAATTGCTGAACATTTTCCAGTTTCAATGGAGTTTCTAGCTGAAAGTATGAATTGGTAGTTACCGTTTGAAAAAAGGTGATTTTTGAAGATTCCCTCATTCATTTTCAATGGGAAAACGGTTTGGGAAAAAACAGGAAGATCTGGGAATGGCGGTGGCGCCCCCTATGTGCCAATCTCAAAATCTTTTTTAGGGTGTGCTTCCAAGTCTCATTGTGGACCTACCCACCAAGATTGGTGATGATAGGTCAAAGGGTGTGGGAGTTACGGCCAATCGATTCTAAGCTCCGCCCACAGCGAAGATTCATCGGTCCGTGGCGGCCGTGTTTTTTGACCAATCTGGCTCATTTGTAATAGAAATGCGTCTGGTCATCCCCCAAAGCCGTGTATCAAATTTGGTGGCGATGGAGTCAAAACTGTAAAAGTTTATGTCATTTTACTGTTTTTAACATTATTAAAATTAGCAAAAATTCTGTAAGGGCGGCATTCATGGTGCAAGAGGCTTTTTTGTAGAGGATAATCGGGAGGACGTGTGTGTAAAATTTCAAGTCAATAGCACTTGCGGTGCGGCGGGCAGAGCCTTTCAAACTAAAACTCTATGTTATAGCGCCCCCATGAGGCCGATTGGGACCAATTTTTTTGAGCAATATTTGGATGTCATTTATAGTCCATGTACCAAGTTTCATGTCCCTAGGTCCTTCCAGCTGGTCATAAATTAATAATGACGAATAGGCCACGCCCACTTGCACCTATCAACATGGCACTCAAGATATTAGTTGATAGCCACCCCTAGAGCATGCATACCAAATTTGGTGAAATTCCATCCAACGGTCTTTGAGATACAGATGTGCTCATTTATAGCGCCCCCTATAGGCTGAGCTCAAAATGCTTTGGTAGGCAGCTGCCAAGTCTCATTGTGGACCTATCCACCAAGTTTGGTGATGATAGGTCAAAGGGTGTGGGAGTTATGGCCAATCAATTCTAAGCTCCGCCCACAGCGAAGATTCATTGGTCCGTGGCGGCCGTGTTTTTTGATCAATCTGGCTCATTTGTAATAGAAATGTGTCTCGTCATCCCCCAAAGCTCTGTACCAAATTTGGTGTTGATGGAGTCAAAATTGTAAAAGTTTATGTCATTTTACTGTTTTTCAAATTATGCAAATTAGCAAAAAATCTAGTATGACGGACCTTCATGGTCCTAGAGGCTTTTTTGTAGAGGACATTGAGCTGGACCTGTGTGTCAAATTTCAAGTCAATCAGACTTATGGTGTGAGGGGCGTGGCCTACCCAAAAAGTCATTTTTAAGCCTTAATTACAGCGCCACCATGTGGCCGACTGGGCTCATATTTTAATAAAAGTTGATGCACATCATTTCCAATCAATGGGCCAAGTTTCAGGTTTCTGGCTCATTCCAGCTCACGGGAATTTTAGCTCAAGCGGCAGACAACAAAAAATAATAATAATAATAATAAACCGGTACAATCTTAGAAGGGTTCTACCCCTTCGGGGTTAGAACCCTAATAATAAACCGGTACAATCTTAGAAGGGTTCTACCCCTTCGGGGTTAGAACCCTAATAATAATAAACCGGTACAATCTTAGAAGGGTTCTACCCCTTCGGGGTTAGAACCCTAATAATATATATTATGAAAATGACTGAAAAGGCCCTGTCCCCTTTAGTTTTCAGCCGGGCCTGTGGAAAAGACAAAAGACCTCTGTCCGAGGATCTCAAGGTACGTCCTGGAGTGTAAGGCACTAACAGGTCAGTGATACATGAGGGAGCGAGGCCATTAAGGGCTTTAAAAGTCATCAGTAAAATCTTAAAATCCATTCTAAAACATACTGGGAGCCAGTGTAAAGATGCTAAAACAGGTAGGTTCAGGCAGGTAAAAAAAGGCTCCTTAACAACCACCTCGTAAGTGTCAGCATGTTAAATGTGCAATCAAAGCTTGTTCACTCTGCTTTCAAATCTAAACCAAGAATTTCATTAGTCTATGATTTCATTGGAACTTTTAACCTCCCATTATGATCTGAATGCAGCTTCAGTGTCATTGAATACATTAAATAATTTGACATTCTAAAATCTGTTTTTATCATTGTAATGACCAATAAGTTTAAAGATAATGAATATAAACACGACATATCAGCTAGCAGTAGCTTTAATCCATAAATATATCAAGCAGCAAGTATCAGTTGAACTGTAGTGTTCTCTCACTTCCACGCCTTTATGAAACAGATCAGATATTAGTCAGGCCACAACCACCCTCTGTAACCATGGCAACCTGTATTTGAACACATCCTCAAGCGGCGATGGAGTAGTTGGAGTAACGTTAAAAGCTAAATCTATATGCTAAATGGAAATCAAAAGCTAAAGTAAAAGTGAAAGGTGGGAGTGAGTGAGGGCTGTAATATAAGATTATCTCTGATTGGTGGCTCTTAAATGTGCAGTCTCACGTAGGCCCCCCTCGTTTTCAAGTGCCCATTAAAGTTGGTATGTGCTAAATGATGGAGGGGTGACTGTGGTTTGGCTTCAGATTTCAAATTGATTCCCTCTTCTGGTGGAGAGGCTGAATTGATCCCGGGTCCATCACTCTCATATTTTACTTTCAAATTAGCAGCAGCTAAAAATCAAGGATATCAGCTTAAAAGAACACCTTTTCTTGCAAATTCTGTTCCTTTCTGTGGCCATATTAAAATCAACAACATTCTGTGTGACTTGATGCTGAGTGAGGCCTAACCAACAAGCTCTGTGTTGGATTTGTGGGAGTGTTGGGCGCCTGTTTGCCTCTCCTCTGCATGAAACTCGACACCTGCGTCGGTGCTGCTGCCGACAGAGATGCATCACCTGCCTGCCTGAAACATTTGCCAAGCTTTCTCTTTCTCTTTCTCTGTCTCTCACTCTCTGCCTCTCTCTGCCTCTCTCTCTCTCTCTCTCTCTCTCTCTCTCTCTCTCTCTCTCTCTCTCTCTCTCTCTCTCTCTCTCTCTCTCTCTCACACTCACACACACACACTTGCATACAAATGTGCACACGCAAAAACACACAGGCAGGCAGATGACAGACGTGTAGTTTCTGTCACTCAGGAGGTATGCAGTCTGTCACCTGACCCCACCACCAACCAGGTGGATAATTATGCTAACAGGCTTTATTTCTCACATGTCGCTTCCCTTTTTCAGGTCTTGGTGTGAAGGGGTGTATATGTATCCCCTGTCCATCTGTGTGTGTGTACATGTGTGTCAGAACTGTCTTGTGCCATGGTGAAGAGCAATTAAACTAGTCTGGATATTTTTATGTGTAAATATTTTTATTCCCTTTGGCATATTAGTGAAACCTCTTAATTTAGTTTGTCACAACATTTCTGACACAGCAGAAATATACTGTAAGTAAATCAAAGTATTTTGTGTTGTCATTCGGTACCTTTTTTATTTATTCTACTGGCTGGTTTTTGTACACTTTCCTGATATTGGGTTTGATATATTGCCCCTGACTCCTTTGGCAAAAGCAGCAACTTTACCCCTCAGAATTGAATTTTAGTAATCAATTTAATAACTGATTAGTATTAGTAGTAGTAGTAATAGTAGTTTAGTAAGTGTGGACTGTATTTGATTATTTACATTTCTTTACTGCTGTCAGACAGACTTTTCCAATGGAGAAATGAAGACGCTGTACTTAAACTGATGATTCATCCTGGTTTTGTAAAAGTAATGAACATTTATTTTCACTTAGATTTTTGTGGTTGTTTAATCAGAAACTAAACTTTAATAATATGTATGCGCTTTGACTACTTCAAACCAAGTTTCCAGAGGTCTTAAAGGACAAGTGCCCTCTAAAATAATATTTCAGTATTGCAGGATATTGTGCGATAGCGCTGTTCTTAACAATATGACAAGAAACAGAAAAATATTTTTGGTTTAGAAGTGACAATAGCTGTTGAGCTCTCCTCATAGGATTTTTGGCTCTCCTCATACTCAACTGAGCGCTTCTGCTTGAGTTTGTTTGTCATTTTGCCCCTGTGTTTCTTACTGTTTTCTTGCACTTCTTACATATATCCATGATTTATTATTGCCTCCCTTTTTGGAGATAACTCCTCCAGTGTAATGTTGGCATTATCACAATATGAAATATTACTATCATAAAAATAATTCAAATGATATATTGTGAACAATATGGCACACTCCTAATGAAAACATATTTATGATATTATATTTCATGTCTGCCATATTCTGCCGATAAATCCCCTTAAATCGTACGTACTGGACCTTTTTAAAGAGAAATAAATTGAACTTGTGAAGCCTGTGTGAACTAGGAGTCACACTGTGAGTACAGAGCAGGAGCACGGTGCCACGGCTCGACTCAGGTGCACTTAGAAAAGCAGACTGATATTTACTCAGTTCCTAAACCTGCTTTTCCCAGTGACTCCAGAGCCACAAGTGTAGTCTTTTAACCTCCTGGCCGCTGCCGCCGCCCCCCCATTCAGCCTGCTGGATGATGATGACCTCACTCTGAACTGTAGCAGCTCGCTCGTGTGTGACTAAGACTGTGTGCTTTAGATCAGTTCCATTTCTGCCTGATGAGTAGACAGAGAGAGTCTCAAATGCCTTGTTTACACTGCGCTTTCATGTACATGACGACAGTGGTGATAAAAAAGAAAAACGGGTTTATTTGCAGTTTATTTAAAAGAAAAGGCCGTCTTGCTCCAGAAAAAACTATTTGAAACTGATTCATCTTGGAATAACCTCATGTATATATTGGAGCATGACTGTGTAGTTGAGAAGACTCCGATTATGTACAGTTTAACACTTGAGAGGCCAATAGAAATGAGTGCTGTTGCATTAAAGCAGTTCAGCTATCTGGCAACTGTGCAAAGGGCTGTAGTAAGAACAGTGTTCAGCATTTATTTAGTTTGGAGAAAGCAGAAGAGTAGTACTGGGAAACTGGTGGCAGAGTGAGACCTAAAGTGCTTAATAGCTCACTGAGGCTGATGAGATTTATGAGAGGTATCAAAATATGGTACCAACTGACAAAGGAATTTTCAATAACTGATTAGGGCTGGGCAATATATCAATATTTTATCGTATCCTGATATGAGATTAGATCTCATGATAGATTCTGGATATCGTTATATTGTGATATGGTACAAGTCTTGTCTTTTCCTGTTTTTAAAGGCTGCAGTACAGTAAAGTCAGTCATTTTCTGAACTCACCAGACCATTCGCCCTAAAATCAAATATGCATATTTTTCCTCTTACCTGTAGTGCTATTTGTCCATCTTGATTTAATTTGGATCTCTTTGAGCCATTGGCTAATCTTCTAAGAGTCCACATCAAGATTAAAAACAATTAAGCATACAGTAAATCGTAATACTTAAACATATAATCATATACATGTGTAGATACACATGCATGCACACACACACTCTCATCTTGATTGTTTTGATGTGAGCTGCCAAGTTTTGGAGATATTGACCGAAGGGTACTCTGCCTTCTCTCACATATAATGGGGCTAGAAGGCACTGAACTTCTGGTGCTCAAAGTACCAAATCACCAAAACTGTCTAAATTAGATGGAAGAATAGCACTACAGGTAAGAGGAAGAATATGTATTTTAATTTAAGGGTGAACTCTTCCTTTAAATAAAGCTCTTTTTACACAGTAGACTCCAAATGGTTATGTTTTTGCATGTATTTTTTTGTTTGATTTTTTTGTCATGTCTAATTTAAACTTTTCATTTGGTGTGTGTTTGTTATGTATGAACATGTAATGTAATATTTGGAATGTGGTTTCTTTGCTGGCAGATTAAGTTTTTAAAAGGTACAAGCATCATCATCATCATCCTCACTGCATCTCCTCAGGCCATGTGTGGTGTCAGACTACTGAAAGCCACTGTCATGTGATAAGGTTGCATTGTGCTGTGCATGTGCTGTTTGCCATAGAAGGCTACAGTATGCTTTCTAACTGCAAATTATAAAACAGAAAATAATTGTTCAAAATCTCTGAATTAATGTTAGTGAATTAAATTAAATTAAATGTCAATGTGTCTATGTTTTTCATTTACTGTTAATAGCTTTTTCATTATTAAAAGGGAAAAAGTCTTTTGAGAAATATCAGAAATGCTCCTTTTTTGTCTGCTTGATTGACAGGTGCTTTGTGCAAGATTTGACTGGCTGTATTGAAAATAGGGTCGCCATATATGAAGACAGATACTTATGCCATTGAATTAATGCAACACAAGGGTCATCATGATCCAAAAGAATATAAAATAAAAAATTCTCTGTTTTCATTTTGTCTGGACAAGTGATTTACAGAACAGATAAGTAGCTTTAGCTGACAAAAAATCTTTTTCAGTTGGACTTTAAACACAGAAATGCTACTTACGGGTAAACTAAAGAAAATAGATGGACTAATTAGCATGTCTGTGTTAGCCCAGTTTGGCCCTGGTGTTGAAAGTAGGCTACCAACATGCTCTGGCCAAATATGTAACATGTTCCCCAGTCCAGAACTCCTCAATGATTGGCCTGTTTCACTTGTGCGCTGTTCTATTATTGGATTAGAGGCCATGTTACTGTAATAAGGCCTGGGCATTCCCAGCAGGCACAGCTCTGCCTCATTGATCTATTGAACAATAGCTACGTGTTCCAGTGCTCTGTCTCATTTTCCTTTTATCTCATGAGCTTTTGTCTGATTCTTAGGCCGGGTGCTTTCTCCAAATGAAATCGAAACGGTGGCAGAATGTAACCTGCTTTCCTCTTGCTCTGCACTGCTCTCTGAGCGCTGCCTCCATCCTCCACCGGTGTGATGACTGTGTTTGCTGTATCTATGTCATAGCTCATGTCTCTGAGTTACTGACTCAAACACTACAGTGCTAAACACATACTAGACCGCTGCAGCTCACATTGTTTGACATCTGTCAACGTTTGTTCTCTTGGATATGCCTTTTCCACCTTCGGTAGATTGGGGCTACAGCCTCATGCTGAAACAAGGGAACAGTCTTGGTAGTATCAGTTTTCCTATAATGGCTTCACCACCACGATGTCTTTGACAGCTGGTAGATGTACATCTTCAGTGTGTCCTCTTTGTGCAGGGTTAATATGATACACAGCTAAAAAGCACCTTCAGGGCTCCCTGAATGCAGGAAACTCTTTTCATGATCACAGCTATGCTTTCTCTTTACTGTACTGAAACTCAGTGCTGCACTGCTGCAGACATGTTTTTGTCCTTTAGGAAATGCGTTAAAAGTTAATGAAAATAGCCGACAATGGCTCTGTGAGGCTGTACATTGGCACACTGGTGCTTTGAGCTAAATGCTAATGTCACCAAATTTTATATTGAAAAACTTGACTAAATTATTTCAATGGAATTATCTTTGCAATGTCAGTGTTTTCACTGACGCAAAACAAATCTAGGGTGCATGCTGTGCCTGCATCTGGAGACTTGCTAACTTTGGTTGATGCAGGGCAATATACAAGTTTATCAAATGATGGTAATTAAACCAGATTTTAATGACTGAAATTAAAATGAATGAATTGAAATGGTAGGCTTATACTAACTGGTGGGAATTTTATTGTTTTATTGTGTTTATCATGAAAGCCAAAATAAGGTCAGCTCACTACCTGAACATACTGAATGGGCAGGTTTTTCCATTAATGGATTTTTTTTCTTCCCTGATGGCACAGGCATATTCCAAGATGACAATGTCAGGATTCATCAGGCTCAAATTGTGAAAGAGTGGTTCAGGGAGCATGAGACATTATTTTCAAATATGGATTGGCCACCACAGAGTCCAGACCTTAACCCCATTGAGAATTAGGAATGCACCGATTGGAACTGCACAGTTTTTCTTGTCACTGGCCCTGACTGATGACTGGCCGGTCAGTGTCACATGTCACACACATGTTCGGCATGATGGTCACGTCAGGCGTGCAGCAGACAAACTGACCATGATATCACACCACCACAGCGCTGATCACAGCAGCACACACTCAGACACATGCTTGCATAAAGCTGGTGTTAGCGACAGATTCCAAGAACATGATAAAGAGAAGACAGTTTACAACAAGACAAAGCAGCTGACAATGTCGCAGAACAGCTGTAAAGTTTTTAGCTCTTCAGGCTAATGTTAGCCAGCAGCAGACTGCTGTTCACAGAGGGACAGTTAAAATCTCACCTCCTGTTCTGGCTGAAGAATAAACAACCTGTGTTGATGCGTCTCCTCAAACATTTTCTCATCCAGATTTGTTTAACTTCTGGGTCTGTTTTTCTCACGTTCTACTGCAGCAAACTGTTGCACCGCCTCAGTCTGCGGTTTGTTTACATCTGCTTCCACAGAAGATCACGTGAAATCGTGTCCCGCAAAATCCCGTGAGATTCCATGATCTCATGAGATCACTTTCCCCCTATTCATAATCTTAATATAAAAGTATAATAAGGCCTGGCTGTAAGGACTTTTGGAGAAAATGTAAAATAGTATTTAATAAATATTTAATAGTCAGTGTTTAATTATGAACATGAAATTTAAGTTTTACAAGAAAAGTTGTGAAAATGTTTGTGAATGCTGTCAATCGGAATCGGCAGGTCAGACTCTTAAAAATATAAATAAATAAAATAAATAAATAAAAAATCAGAAAATTGGAATTGGCCAAGAAAATCGGTGCATCTCTATTGAGAATCTTTGGGATGTGTTAGAGAAAACTCCCATCATCAGTACAAGATCTTGGCAAAAAATTAATGTATCTCTGGACAGAGGTAAATATTGTCACATTGCATAAGCTTATGGAAATCGTAAAAGCTAAAGGCGGTCCAATGAAATATTAGAGTGTATGACTTTTTTTGCCAGGCAGTGTATGTATGTAATTTCATGGCAATCCATGTAATAGTCATTGAGATATTTCAGACTGTCAGACACATATTGTCATCCCTTAAACCAATGCTGCTGCCAACATGGCTGAAAATTGTTAACTCAAGTCCCACTTGCTTGGTTTTTCACAAGTTTTCAGCCTCATCAGCATGAAGATGGCTCAGTTGTCATCATGCAAGCTAAGTATCAAATGTAATTAATTCATATACTCACTGTAGGAGGACTAGTCCCCGTGTACAACAACATATTCCTGAAAATCCCTTTCAATTATTTAACAAAGGGCCAGTCTGCTATGCTTTAATTGGTCCTGAATGAACTCCTGCTGTCATTGGCGTAAACCACATGAAAAGTGTTGCTTAAAGCAGAGTGGTTCTGTTGAATATTCCTTGTTATGTGAGCCTGCAGTAGATCAAAGAAGTGTAGGTGTAACTGGTGCAGTTGGGTTTAAAGTCAGGAGGAGGAGGGATGCTTTGTGCTTATGTATTACAGTGTGGGTGTGTACAGTGTATTAATGATTGTGCGCGTTCTGAGTGTGTTTATTTTTCCATGCATTGGTGGTTCATTACGTCCAGTGTGCGAGGCCAGTGTGTCCTTTTTCTCAGCTCAGAGGGTTTACTTTTGTTTGATTTTGGATATAAATATTGCATTAATGTTTTTTTTTTCTGAGTGTTCTCTGCAAAAGGTTCTTGTTGTTGTGGAGGGTTTCACTGCTCCTCTCATGTTTGGCAGGAGTCTGTTGATAGTGAGGCACAAAGCTCAAAGGAAGGCGAGTAAAGCAGAGGGATAAAGCTATAGCCTGATGGCACCCTGGTGCAGCAGGCGGATGAGCCGTACAGTCAGATAGGCTACAGCAGGCAGGTAAATAAAAACATGCAGGCAAACAGATGGGCCTGCATCCCAGCATGGAGAGAGATGAAGACAAGAGTGAAGTAGCAGGTTGCTGAAAGTGTCGTAGTGACTAAAGAAAAATCAGCTTTTCTTCATTTCAAGTTGTCAGGGGTGTGCCATCAGCCTCTTATGTAGTATGTCTGGCCACTTTATTTTTTTCCTTGGACAATGGCAAAATTGTCTTGCTGAACTTGTCTGCCTCTGCAGATCTAATTTTATCAACTTATTAGTCGTACCTGACCTGAATAGGCTCTTTAGTCCAGGATTGGATTATTGAGCCATTTTTTATATATTGAATTATTTGATTAAAAGCAGTTTTCCATTCAGCATTTCCCCCAAGAACAAGATTTGAGTATGACCAACAGCATGCTCTTCAAACATAATTGCTAGTGGCATGGCTGAAAATGGACCACTTTGGTCCAGGCTTAACATCTCAACAACTTCTGGATTGATTGCAGTTCAATTTTGTGTAGATATTCATGGTTCCCAAATGGAGCTTACACTACCATAAAGTTCACATTTGCCACTTTGAGTGACTATTGAATGGACTGCCACAATCCACGGTGTTGACTGGTCGGTGGAGTCGTACAATTGCAAAGTGGTAATTCTAGTTTAGTGCTAAATAGCAAATATTCCTGTGCTGACAAGCTAAACTAAGATGGAGAACAAAGTATACCTGCTAATCATTGGCCTGTTTTCATTATTGCCATATTAGCATGCTGATGTTAGCCTCTGTTAACAGTATCTCTATAGATATTTAGAAAAAGACACTTTTAAATAGTACATACATGTAATATTGTGATTCTCTTGCAAATCCTGCTCTTTTTCTGACAAAAACATTAGAATTACATTTTTCTAAATGGAGAAAGCTGTCTTTTAAATTGCATTAGGTCCATCCATGATTACTGGGTTTGTTACTGCTATATGCACACTGGAGCCTTATTCCCACACTGGATTTGGCAGCTGCCTAATGAATTGGTTGTACTCAAGTGTTTTGGGGGCTTTACAATCGTATTTTGATCTCAGCAAATCCTTTCTCATCGCAGGGAAGGGAAGATTTATAATAGGATGCTTTCTTGGTAATCCAGCTCTGATGGAGACTCTGCTTTGTCTTGATGCAGAATGAAGAAGAGATGTACCTCCCATTTTTAAAAACTTGACTTTATTGGAGTGTCATGCTCACAATCAAGTTCATAATTAGTTTTGTTTGGATTTAATTTGATTAAAAGTTTGATGTTAAACAAGTTGAAGAAACTGTTTATGAAACAAATCAGATCTTATTGTAAATGTGTTGTTTGTTTGCAGTGAAAGAAATTCACGGATGATTCCCGTCAGGGCTCAGCGTGGTTTAAGGAGGGATAAATAAACCACGGTGTGTGACATAACCAATTTTCGTGTTACTGCTGCAAAGACTGAAAAAGATTTTCTGAGTTTAAGATTAAATTTTTTATACCTGCAAAGCGGTGAATTTGACTTGAGCCCTTAAATAGCCTATGGCACTTTTTATCCCCGCTACTGAGAATGTTGGACTGTCAGGTTCACAACATTGGTCACATCTGTATTCAGCTGCATGTTTGAAACCAATTTGGTTCATTTGGGTGAAAGGAGAACACACTGTAGTGCCCTTATGTGAGACTCATGGTCAAATTGGCCCTAGCCTGGGCTAGTAGCTTGACATTTTTTGTGAATATATTAATATTGATGAGCTTTTTTTTGTCTCCACACCTTAAAACATATAGCCTAAACATTTTGAACTGTTAACATTTTTATTACTTAAAGATCTAGTGCAGTCATCTAAAAAGGTTGATTTGTTTTTTTCATATAAATATTTTGATGCTACATTTCTGCTCCTTTGTCCCCTTACATTTAACATTAAGTTTACTACAATGCTTCAAACATGTATTCTTTTTGTCACACATTGGTTCAGTTTTAAGTCAATCTGTCTTTTAAGTCAATCAATCAATCAGCAACTCTGGGTCATTAACTTCTTTAATCAGTACAGATTTCTGTTAGCTTGTGTTGTATTTCAGGTTTAGTGAAAACACACCAACTCGGGTTAGCCAATAAAATGTTAGCTTTGAAAAACAGAAATATTTAGTGTGTTTAGCTCTGCATGAATTTCATGATCATCTGCAGATGTTGCTTCCTCTCCATTGTGGTTATGCTGATGATTGTCACTCCATGCTGTTTACACAGGGTCTTGTTTCCCTTGACATTCTATATGTCTGTTCTTTTCTTTCTCCCTAACCTTGACACTTCTGTACTGTTTATGAGACATGCAGCAAGTATGTGCTGACTTCTCTCAGTACGATCCAGTTGTGTGCATCTAAGCTCTGGAACACACGAAGAGATTGAATCTCTTCCCAACTCGTCCCTCCCATTATCATCTCGTTTTTATACATTGATGAAATTGATTTCGTCATTGTTTTTGTCATCATGAATTACTTTCGTCTCATTTTTGTCAGTGAAAAAAACATTGCAGACATGATTAAAAGAAAGTGTGTCAAATTTTTCATTCATCAAAGAATCAGACAACTCAGTGGAGTATGTGGATTCAAAGGTCTAGACAGGCAGAAACGTGAACAATGACAGAGGATTTGTACATGTTGATCTTACACGTGCTCAAAGATACGCAGACATCAGTGTTGTATTGTCTGCTGTACCACCTCATAATTGTTTGTTCTTTTTGCGTGAGTCAGATCAATTGTTATTTAGTGAGAGGCTGACATGGATGCGACTGAAGGACACAAAACAAATATTCATTAAAGTTGAGCTCTGCAGACCTGCTGGTTTCACATTACAAACACAATTACAGTGAAATGAAAAGGCGCCTCGGGGCACGCTGGATTGTAGCAAAGTTAGCCACGTTAAAGATGTTGAACCGCGATGTGGCCTTAATGTTTAAATCCAAAAGTGATTTCTGTGTGTGTAGTTACACAGCCATAAATAGCTTTCTGTATAGTTCTCACTCTGTAGTCCTGCTGAGCCTGCTGGTGGTTCCACTGATAACGTTTCATCATATTATTAGTTTATCAGGCTCCTTCCTCATCGCTTCCTCTTATCTCTTTACTTCTTCCTGCTGGTTTTGTGACCGTTCTTCAGGCTCGTAGAGGCTGATGCAGCAGAGATTACAGTCTAAAAGAGGAATATCACATTATTTCTGTGGTTTGTGCAGTTTGTTTGTGGAGGTGAACAAATACCACCCAAAGGTAAAAAGCAGACCACCGAGGCTCCAGCCTGTGATCTAATCAGAACAAGAGACGGGGCAAAAAAACAAGAGCAGGACTCTGAACCAGATGGTGATGCTTTGTGGATTCATACAACGCTACAGGATTTATAGTATTTCCAAAATGCTTTCAAATACTTATAAATCACCCTCAGCCTTGTCAGCATTTCTGCTGAGTCGCTTTTATTGCTTTCATCCACCATTAAGGCCATCGCTGGGAGATTTGCCCATCACGATCTGTCCCCTTCTCAGAGACCTTTTTTTTCTGACAGGGTAGATTAGTACTGGATCTCTACAATATCGTTTAATATGTGTTTCAAGATGGTGTTTCTCCTTAAAGCTGAGTCAGGCTCTGACTGAGAGTAATTATAAGAAAGAGTTTGGCTTTGGTCCAGCCACTATCAACAGGAGGTTTGTGGAAGTGCTCGACCGATTGAGATGGAGCCTAAAGCAATGACTGAAACAAATTTGCAGGCTGTGGTAAAAAAAAAATTAGTGCACCGAGGAAGGCAGTTATTAAGCCCAAAAAAGAAATGCAAATTAATATCCTGAGAAAAGAAAATGTTAATGATATGCTTTAGAGACATTTTTGAATGGCTGCCTAAAACACTGCTTATTAATATATTTAAATTTGAGTGTGTTTCAGTAGAGATCAATGCTAAACTGCTTATTTCACATTCTTAAATAACATCTAGTTGTGTGATTACCACAGTTAGCTTCAGGATACTGCAGACAAGTGTCAATACTGTGAGCCAGACAAACACCTTCACTCCTGTCTGTGAACACATCTCACATAGGGAGCAGATTCTGAGCGTCTGAGTCAGGGTCAAAGGCGAGCGGAGCAGATGAGGGGCCGCCTGCGTACTTCAGCCATGGCCTGGAGTGACCTCTCACCTTTGACCCCCCCAGGCACAGAAGAGCGCTGTGTTCCCATTGGTCCCAAACAGGAGGGGCTCTGTTAGGAAGGTCACAGCTCTCTTCTCCTTGTTCTTCCTCCTGCAGTTAATCTCTGTGAATCACAGCTGTGTCAAATTTTTATTTGTATTTAAATCTGCGATAGCTGATTGTTTTTTGCTATTTGGAACCACCAGAAACAAGTTGATGTGGAAGTCTTGTTAGCTAACAGCTGGTTATTTACACATCCAGACGTTACTGAGCAACATTATCATATGCCAGTCTCCTGTGGGAAATACGTCTCTTTAGCTACTAAATGCTCCACTATGTTCACAGGCTAGTTGCTAACTGTGTCTGTCTGTTGTTTGGCTGCTGAGTAGGAAGTGTTGTTGGGTTTTTAGAGCTTTTTTGCTAAATATCTGCCCACTCAAACTGTGGCAACGCTGAGTGGCAATGCCCTGTTTAGTTGTTTTGTAAGTCTATGGCTAATAAGCATCAATCATTAGCTAGCTGCTTAGCTAAGGTTTTGCTATTGTTGGATAACGTATGATGTTCCCTTTTATGTCACTTTTACAGGACTGAGGTACCAAGTTTGCTCAACTGTTGTTGGAGCACAGAGCAAAAAGAGGCAGGATTAAGAACGGTTGGTTATAGTTTTCATTTTGCAATACACAGTATAATTGAATTTTAGATTTTATGCAGTGAGACATAGACCTACGTAACCATGACCAGATGAACATTTAGTGTTGTTTTCCACAGTGTGTTGTTCAGGATGTTTTGTGGTTAACTTTGTATGTGGTAAGAAAACATGGTGTTAGTTTAACAGTATGGGACCCACACTGACTATTTCTTGAGGAGATAACAAGCTGGAAATTGCTTTGCTGCCTGTGCATGTGTGAAGATGATGATGTGTGTTCAGACTCTGATGTTTTTCTCCCTGGCAAAGAGACTGATTTCAGAAGTGCAATGTTCAAGAAGTGGTTTGTTTGGCACATCTAATATGAAAAAAAAAAAAAGATTGTGGTGCGTTTGTTGCCTCTCCAGTTCCAGTTTTTGTGGATAGCTTTGTTGCTTTATTTTAGCTGTAAAGTCAGAATTTCCCAGCATATTTCTGTCTTTTCTTTGTCCTCAACAGGGACCAGATGGGCCATTTTCAAAAAGTGATACATTTGTTGTCGCCTCTTTTGTTTTATGAAGCATAACAATGGCTTTGCTGTGCACAAATTAGCACTTTCTTCACATTCATTCATTGGTGACAGTGCAAAAGACAGACATTTGTGTGTATGTATTGTAACAGAATGACTAACTACTATACAAGAAAGCACAGATGCATGAAGTGATTAATTGTTTTTGTTGGGGGAAAAAAAACAAAAGAGGTTACCTGTTTTATGAAGCACAGCAGTGATGCCACAGTGGGTTAATGTAACTTTTAGTATATTCAAATTCAGAAATCACAGTTATTTCATTTGTAAGAGAAATATGTGTCAGACTGAATATGAAAATGTATGCGTCCTCTCTGTAGCAACATAAAAGTCATTCCTCTCCTCCAACATCTGGCTCATTCATCACCGTAAATGGGTTTCATCACTGTGCTCAAGTTTTGGACCTCCTGGACTCCTGCCATGAAATAAACTCACCCTCTCCTGCTCTGTCCTTCCCCTCCCTGTCCTTTTTTTTGCGCAGGTGTAGCTGCAGCTCCCATCCACACCGCCTGCCAAGATGGTGGTGTTGTCATTGAAAATCTGCGTGCGCCAATGCAATGTTGTGAAGACGATGCAGTTTGAGCCCTCCACAGCCGTCTATGATGCCTGTAGGATAATCAGAGAGAGGGTGCCTGAGGCTCAGACTGGACAGGGTGAGAATTATAAAAATAAATTTTACAGGAAGAACAATGGATGACGTGTAAACTGTGAAACAAACAGGAATACGAAGGAACAATACAGGCAGTTTGTAGGTTGGATGTTTGTTTCTGGAGTTTGTACATCTGCAGGAGGAACTCAGTGTGGCTGCACTATGATTGATCAGGAGTATTTAGTGGTAAAAAAATCAAAACATGCTTGGTGTTTGATTGTTTTTCTAATTTTTCCAAGCGGAATCTGATTTGGAAGATTAATACTACAATTTGACTAACTGGGGGGTGGATGTTCAGGTCAGGGCTCACAAACTAGCTTTTATACTTTAAAACATGGGATTTAATAAAGAAAACAACAAAACATTATGATAAGTTAAATGACCACTAAAAAAAATAATAGCATTTTTCATTTGCTCAGCTCTTGTGAAACAGCTTTTCAAATACTTGTCATGACCCTCAGACCCCCCTTTTAGCTTTTCTTTCTTTTGTAATATGTCATTTTGACTGGTAAAGTCATGCTGGGATCAGACTAGTGGTTGACTGACGTGGCTTTTTGTTTGCTGATGCTGATATTTAGAGAGAGTATTTAGAGAGAGATATTGAGGGAGCATTGTCTATAAATAATACTGATATCAAAACAAAGACAAGCTATGTGTAATTCCATTATTCAATTCACATTACAATCTAAAACACATGGTTGTCTAAGTCAGTATAACATGTTGCTTTAATGTGACGAGGGAATGTTTATTAACTAATAAAAGAGAAAAATACATATGATTATCCTGTATGTCTCAGAATGTGACTGATATAGTAAGTCAGAAATGTCATTCAACTGCATTATTCTATGAATTCTTAATGTGATCTGGTCAAGACACATTGCAGCCCTGCGTTGGCGCCCAGTCAGTCAGTCAGTTTGCCATCTTCGACTTCCATTATGTATATGGGGGATCAGAAGAAGTTGGAATAGTCTAACTTTATGTACTTTACTTTCCACCTGACAACACCAGCATCATCATTCCCATTTGTTTCATCATGTTCAGAGATGTACATGAAAGAGCCTTTTGTGTCTCTGTTGACCAACGTCACTGGCATGTTGGAACCAGGTGAATGGGATAAAATGAGCAATTGTTGTTTCTGACATTTAATTTTGTTCCTGATGTCCAGCATCTGTCAGGTCGGGACTGTACTCAGCATAAAGAATAACTTCCATCACAACAGTCTCTAAATTTCTGATGTTTATCCTCACTGCTCCAGCTTCAGACTACGGTCTGTTTCTGTCTGATGAAGACCCCAGAAAAGGCATCTGGCTGGAGTCTGGAAGGACGCTGGACTACTACATGCTCCGCAATGGGGTAAATAACCCAACACACACTGAAGCAAACCATGAATGACGGTTACCATGGAGTGAGTGTTTGCCCCGAGTTGTGTGTGCCAAAGGTTAAAATGAGCACTTGAAGAATAATATGAAAGCACACACACAGACAAACACACACACACACACACACACACACACACACACACACACACACACACACACACACACACACAATCACTATGTGTGATTGCAACCCTGGAGAGAGATGTGTGAATAACATGGACTAGGACACACTCATCAACAGCACATATTGCAGCTCAGTGTGTCACACACACACACACACACACACACACACACACACACACACACACACACACACACACACACACACACACACACACACACACACACACACACACACTTCTTATTTCTAGGCACCTTTCTTGACACTCAAGGTTACCTTGCATCATCAAACATGAAAGCAGACACAATATTAAAAGAGACCATGAAAAATAAAATACAAAAATACAATTTAAAATACAATGCAGTTGTGATCAGAAGGAGTAAGCCAGTTTAAACAGTTTTGAAATGTGATAGTGAGTCTGTGTTACTGAGGTCAGGTGGGAGTGAGTTCCAGAGCTGGGGAGCAGAGCAGCTGAATGCTCTGCTCAGCCATGGTAACAAGACGGGCAGGGGGGGCAGTGAGATGGACGGAGGAAGAGCATCTGAGGGTGCAGGCGAGTGTAGCAATGTGGAGGAGGTCAGAGAGACATGGAGGGGCAAGGTTGTGGACAGCTTTGAAGGTAAGGAAGAGTATTTTGTAGTTGATGCGATGTGTGATGTGGAGCCAATGGAGCTGCTGTAGAATAGGTGTGATGTGATGGATTAAAGGGGTGCGTGTAATGATACAGGCGGCTGAGTTTTGGACCAGTTGTAATAGATGGAGGGTTTTATGTGAAGCTGCAACTAACAGGGTTTCCTTATTGATTAATCTGATCACTTTCACAAATCTATAAAATGTCCAAAAAACTATTGAAAAATGCTCATCACAGTTTCCCAGATTCGAAATCACATCTTCAAATTGCTTCTTTAGTAACCCTCCAAACACATGATTGATTCCATGTGTTCTCATGGTCAACTACTGACAGAGGTTTAGTACAATACAATGATCTTTATTTAAATACAATGTCAATAATCTATAATAGATCATTGATTCAGTGCTTTATGAAGGGAAAAAGTACTCATTTTAATTCATGTTAAGATAATAAATCCATTAAAAGAAGCACTTTAAAAAAACAACCCTGAAAAATACAATGCACAATAGAATTTAGGTTAAATCCTCCACAGGAGTAGAAAAACAGTGAAGCAGAATGAGAAAATGAAAGCAAAGCACAGGATCAAATTGGATATCAAGAACATCAAAGGAAGCTTTTAAAAAGTGACTATAAAGAAGTGCTGCAGCCAGCTGTAGATCCTTTGCCAGGCTCTGATCCGCGCTGCCAAAGGCCCAGCCGACTCTGGTTTGTCGTGTAGCGCTCCCTCTCAGTACATCTGTGGGTTTGGTTTTGCAGATCTAAATGGTTTCTCCTCTTCAAATCCACCAAAGGCAACCCAGGTAGAAGGCATGACTGTGACCAATTATTCAGAACCAAATCTCTCCTCATTGTTGTGATTGGAAGGGAGCAGCGGGCTGTGATAGGCAGCCGTTAAATAAGGTTTTCTGGCCCATATTCTCCCCTCTCTCTCCGCACAAACCTGGATGCATTTGATCATTTTCTCAGCGGGCACTTTCAGCTGCTCTCGCTTTCTCTCTTACATTTAATTCCCGTTTCTCTCTCCTCTTTTTTGTTCTCTGTTTTCTTCTCTCTACCTTTTGTCTTTGAGCAGGATATCCTTGAATACAAGAAGAAGCAGAGGCCCCAGAAAATCAAAATGTTGGATGGGGCCGTTAAAACCATCATGGTGGACGACTCCAAAACTGTGGGAGAGCTACTTGTGACTATATGCAGTAGAATAGGTACATGATTTCTTTTACTAGCCCTTTTCTCCATGCTTGAAGGTGTGCCGTACAGGTTTCACATTTTTAAGCTGTCATTTAAAAGCATATGCATTAAAATTCAGTATTTGTTGCTTCTCAGTGTGGTCTTTTCAGAGAGGATGCAGATTTACTTAATTTATTCAATTGGGACAGTACACGTTAATGAACATCAGTATGAAATACAAGATTTAAATATGCAGATTTTGAAAGGAATGCTTATTTACATCTGTAGTCCCCATGCAGGTACTTGAACTCATTTACAATGTCAAGTTCCTGCCACATTAGAATGTGTCACCTCTACTCAGGGCTGAGCGATTTTTGAAAAAATATCTTATTGTGGTCATTTTGACTGATGGTTTGCTGTATTAGAGGGAATGTTAAGTCTGCAGAATATAATGTGTAGGCCAAGACATCTCTGCAGTACAACAATATTTAATTTAAAATGCTATTTTGGTACACATTTTGCCTTAAAGAAATACTGTGCTTCTTGCGATTTGAAAATTGCAGGAGGCCATATTGCGAATTCGATAAAATTTAGATTAAGGCCTTCCCTTGTTGGTTGTTTTGAAAACACAATGCACACCCTTTTTATTTTTAATATGAGACACAATCTAAGAATTTTGGAGGCTTCTTGGATGCGTTTTGCATGTGTAAAACTTACTGCATCATCTACATACATTTGAATATTGATGTTTGGACGTGTATTAGGTGGGTCATTAATAAATAGTGTAAACAGGATTTGACCAAGAAATTTTGATTGATTGATCCCTCAGTTATTGGGAAATAAAACCAGAATGTGTATATACAATACTAACAGTTTGAACATCTTTTGTTGGTTTAAAAAAGCTTTTGTTAACACACACAAATATGAATATAAAATACAGAGGTACCTTCAACGAATTAAGACATTAAGCCTCTAAATGCAAGTGTTAAATCAAACATGTATCTAATGAGTATCATTATGTTTCTCCTTTTTGTATGCAGGCATCACAAACTATGAGGAATACTCTCTGATCCAGGAGACGGTGGAGGAGAAGAAGGAGGACGGGATGGGTACGCTGAAGAAAGACAGGACGCTGCTGCGAGACGAGAGGAAAATGGAGAAACTCAAAGCCAAACTACATACAGACGATGACCGTGAGTTCAGTAGAATTAAATTTGACCTGATGGTGGATGGTCAAAGATTGTCATTTGTTTTAAAAAGATTTGTTCCTAATAAAAGCCTAATGCTCATTTTTTAATGTTTATTTGTACTTGTGTTATTTTCCATCTTTAACTGGAATCATCTTAATTTATGGTAGCAAGATGAGAGAGAAAACTGCCCTTAGTCAGTGAATGGAGAACTAATGGAAATGGCTTGCAGTTGACAGTCATGTAATCTGGTAAAGGTAATTCTTACTTACAAATCTAAAAGGATTTCTTTTATCTCTCAGCACTTTTAACAGACTTTATAGAAGTATTTTTCATACTCTTACCCCGTGGCTGTACGTTGTATTGTCAGTGAACTGGCTGGACCACAGCAGAACGTTCAGAGAGCAGGGAGTGGACGAGAACGAGACCCTTCTGCTCAGGCGCAAGTTCTTCTACTCCGACCAGAACGTGGACTCCAGAGACCCGGTCCAGCTCAATCTGCTTTATGTGCAGGTCCGACCCATCACTTTGAAGTCTGTCGGTCGGTTTGATGCAAATATGTTTACTGGAGCTGACAGGACCTCCAAGTTAATGAAAGGTTTTCTTTTTGTCATTCAGGCTCGAGATGACATCCTAAACGGTTCTCATCCAGTGTCTTTTGACAAGGCCTGCGAGTTTGGAGGCATCCAGGCCCAGATCCAGTTTGGACCTCACATAGAGCATAAACACAAACCTGGATTCTTAGAGTAAGCATCTGTCCCACAAGAAGATTTCCCAGTGGTGCAACATGAAGACTGTCAATCCATATTGAATCATTTTAAATAAAAATATTGCTTTTCTCCAATTTTTTTTTTTTGCCAAAATATTAGATTTAGAACTAATTTAACTTGAATGAAGTTGACTAAAACTAAAAGAATTCAGCCTTTCATGAAAGAACCAATATAAATCCAGCACCAGAAGTTTACAAAATTGATTATCCTTTTGTTTTTTAAGGCTGTAGCAGAAAAAAATGAGGTCATGCTTTTTGTGTGAATTTCATCTCCTTCTGTGTTTCGTTTCTTTTTCAGCCTGAAGGAGTTTCTACCAAAAGAATACATAAAGCAGAGGGGAGCTGAGAAGAAAATATTCCAGGTATGATCGCACTGTGCTTTTAAAAAAATCCACATATTATATATTCTATATGTTTTAAAAATTAAATGTTTTAAATTAATTTGACCGTTGTGCACCAGTGCAGCTGTTCAGATGCTGAATTTGTGTTTAATGCAACCTGCAGGAGCACAAAAACTGTGGAGAAATGACAGAGATAGAAGCAAAAGTGAAATACGTCAAACTGGCTCGATCTCTGCGGACATATGGCGTCTCCTTCTTCCTGGTCAAGGTGAGTGTTAAGATGTACAGTAGCACTGCTGCATTTTATTCAATGAAAAGATCGTCCACTCTCAAAAGTGAAAAATCTAGCCTGAAGTTCTCTTTCAATTGAATTATTTAAAAAGGGGGAAGCAGATTTTGGAATTAGTCGATGTGTAGTCAGAGCCTTTTATCTCCTGAGTGTAAAATCTGCTCTCTGCGTTCAGTGTTAACTGGATAAAAAGAGGTTGGAGGCTGAACCGAGCAGGTGGAGAAGGAGTTTGTGTCCACCTGAACCTTCAAAGCTTCTCATGTCACCCACACCAAGAGGAAAAAATGCCCCATTTTAAACATGCAAGCAGGGCTTTTCTATTAGGAATAGTAAAAACACTCAGTGAGACAAACAGATAAAATTATACCCATTACAAAACAGTGCATGACATTAAAACAAACAAAAAGAGTCCTTAAAGCTGTTTTTGGTTAAACAAAATGTATCTTACTCTTTAAAAAAAGATCTCTCTCTTACCATAATGACCCTTGAAATAACAATTCTGTCAGTGGCAAAAACAAGCACCTTCAGTGGATGTGCTTTGATGGTGCGCAGTTGCCTGTAGGGATTACATTGCATTACATTTCAGCCTGTTTCGTCGGCTGCAGCACTGTCACTCAATACTGGACCATTTTCAAAAACTGTTGTCCCCATTAGTCACGTAGGCACGAAAACATGAGAAAATAGGATACAGATTGAAAAATACATAAGTTACCCTTTAATCCTTTTTATATGTTTTGGTCTTTTTATTTAGCTCAGTTTCAAAGTCAGAATCTTGAAGCAAGACTCCAAAGTAAGATTTGAAAAAAGACAAATGTATTTATTCGTGTTTATGCACCGGTGCTGGATAATGAAGATGCTCTCAAAAAGCCTAATTTTTTTTATTGCAAAAATGGTGCTCTGATGCAAAATTTCAAGACCTCTATTCATTGCTTAAAAGAAACATTAGTTTTATTTCTATTGTTATATACTACAGCTGCCTCTGTCAGATTTTCACTGTACGATTATTATCATAGCCAAAAGAAACAGATATTGGTTAAATGCATACAGTGAATGCCCGTCCCTTTCCTGTTGATCAACAGCTGTTCTGTCAAATAAAGGCTAATAATCTTTTTTTTAAAAAAAGCATTAAGTATTTTTAAGAGGTGCTGGATTATTTCTGAATCATGATATTATCAGTTGTGTATTAACATGATATATATATTTAATCTTTAACATATTGTAGTAATCCTTTATGCTGGTATACTGGGACGTCCCAATTTTAGACATTTTGCTTTTATACTAGCTTTTGAGATTTTTTTTAATGAATTGTGAGTATTTTCTTTATTGATGAAAGCAACATTTTTCAAACCTTTTTTTAAACATTAAAATGGGTTGAAAAACTCAAATTTAACCTCATAGCTGTTTTTCCTCTTACATGTCTCTGTTTGGCTTTCTCTCTAACACACACATACAAACACACACTGACGGCAGCACCTCGTCTGCAGGGAGTTCAGCGTGTTGCTGGCAGGAAACCAAATGTGTCGGTGCAGCCGAGTGTGGCACTAAAGATTATTTCAGCGTGAGAGTGGGGGAAGAAGTGGAGTGAATGAGGGAGACATCGCACAGGCAAACCCGGGACACTTAACTCTCCCAAATAAGTCCAACTGCTGGCAGATCCCTGCTGAAAGGAGCAATTTGCTGATTTCCAATTGTAGCACCAGTTTAACTGCTATGACAAGAGTGACAGATAACTCCTCACATCATTTGTCGCTGAGAGGACATCCTGCATAAAGTCACGGGAAAACCTCCCGTCTGCATCGATAAATTGCTTTCCAGTTGTCACCTTTTCTGACTTCATCGCTGAGCTCTCGTAGAAAATGAGATCATTTCTGGTAATTGCTTGGGAAAAAAAGTCACTTGTGCTGCTGTTACTGACTCTCTGCCAGGCAGTTCCTGGCTTTTCATCAGTAGCTTTCAGCACCAGAGGATAAGGCCAGAGACGAGGTATAAAAAAACAAACAAACAAAAAACTCTCTATTAGATTTGAGCTCACCTCATCAGATCTTCATTTGCTGCAGCAGCGGCTCACACATTCCACAGCTCCGTACCTTTGTGTGTATTCCTTTTAGAACATAAAACACACATCTTAAAACATATCCTACCACCTGGCCTTGTATCCGTGTTCCCCTTGATCAGTTTGACATCTTATCTGCTCACCTTTGTCGTTTCTGTCACCCTCGAGTGTGATCCAGTGGAGCAGAAACATCTTAAAAATAACCCTGGAAAAAATGCAGCCTATAGTCCCTAACCCATAACCCCCTGGGGGCCCCAGAGAATTTACAGTCCCTCTAGGACTTTTTCACAACTCACCTCTTTGCCCTCACGTCACAGCCCATCATGGTTTGTCCATCTGCTCGCCGACTGCAGCTCCTGAAGGAACGCTTTCTCTTTCCACACCAGGGGAAGGGAAAGAAGTTTGTCTGGCATATGACATTAGAGGCTTAATGATTAACAAGAGGAGGTTGAGAGTTTTTGACAGGCAGATAAAGACATGATTAAGACATAACGCTTTAATTACTAACTGGGAAGATTTTTTTTTTTTTGCTGGTTAGACAGATGAATGCACATCTTGGCAGATCGGTGTGACAGTTAAATTAGAGTTTCAAGCAGTAATGCCTATGCATTTAAATTTTGTTGCTTGAACTGTTAATCTGTCCTTTTCTCTAAATGCCTTTTTATTCAACTAATACCTTCAGCAGGCAGCGGGATATGAAAATTGACGATGGCAGAATTGTTCTCTGAAGGGAATAAAAGTGACATTTAAAATGGTTTGTTTGCGTCATTGAGCTTGATGTCTTGTTTGTATAGCATCTGTTTTCATTTAGTCATTCTACCTTTTATTTATACAATGTGGTCCAATGAGAGTAAAGTGTCCTGTAGTGTGTACAAAAGACAATGGAAAGCAGAGATGCAATCATAAATGTATAAATGCAATTCTAAATACAGACAACATTAAAACATGTAGAGCTTCAGTGGAAGTGGATTCTAAAGGAGAACTGCCTGGTTGCCACAAAGTCAAACTTAGTCTTTCCAGTACTACAGTGGATAATGATGTTCCTGTACCTACTGCAGACAGTGTTATGACTCTCTTTACACCAGTACTAGGTGTACAGTTTACTGGGGAGAAAGTACTGAGTACTTGCAGGATCTTAAACATCATTATAAAATACTAAAGTCAATATTTTCAAAATGAGTCCTTAAAGTATGGACTTTTGTAAACAAAGATCTTCATTTTTTTTCCATAAATTAATGTTAAATATATGTAATGTTACAATTTACTCTCTTGGGTGTCATGTGGATGTTACGACTGTACAGGTACTGTTCATGTCAGTGTATTGCTTTATAGGCTCCTGACTGTAGAGTATATAACGCAAACCAGTCGCTTGTGAGCTTCAAAGTGTGTGTTTAGCTGATGACTGCTTGTCTTTAGTCCCCCATTATTTTGTTAACTAAAAAGCTTTAATTATGAAGCCGCAAATCAAGAAATGTTGGGTTTTTTCCTGCAGTAACTTAACACAATTCCTAAACAGCTGAAAGTAAACACAAAACGGTTAAATAAGGCAGATGTTTTAAAGTAGGGTTAGTGATGCAGGAGAGAAATTAAAATTCAAGCCACAGGGATTCACTTAGAAGCTCCAAAAGTACCGAGAGTTGCACACAGAGACTTAAAACCCTCTTTCTCTCTGGTTTCTTTCACAGACATGAGCTGAGTTTTTAAGACAGAATGTCTGAAAAAAAAAACAGGCAGGTAAACAGGCCTGCTGGCAATGGAGGAGTTAATTGGAGTACATTGCCTATTTTTAGCAGGCTTACCTGCATTTGTAAAACCTGCTAATTTTCGTGTAAAAACGGTTTCAGAGAACCCTGAAGTAGTTCCAATGTGAAATTGCTCATCACAATGTCTGTGGATCATCTTAAGTAGCAGGGTCATGATGTCTTGACAGAGATGTTACTTTTGACATTTAATGCTATTAGAAACACGAGTGTGTATGTGTGTGTGTTTACAATGCAATGCAGGTCCAGGTAGAGCTAATGTGCGGTTTTAATTCAATATTTTAAAATTAGGGAAAAGAAATGAGGTTCACTTCATGTAAACAAGCAAAAATGTTTAATTGCTTTTTTTTTTTTGCCAAATTAATTCAGAAAAATCCAGCCTTTAGATCTTGTGAAGCAGTTTGAGTTCCTGAAGTGTGGAAATGAGCAGCAATAAAAAACAGTTTTCTTAAAAGGGCTCATAAACATACATCAAAGAGTGCAAATCTCTTCCAGCTAACAGGAAAAGGTAAAGTCATCCATTACAAATCTCAGACGACTTTGTTATAAAACTTCAAGGACTGAGGTGCAGATAAAAACCTCACGCTCCACTACTGATGAGATCAAATGAACTAGTAGCTGACAGACTGTACGTGAGAAACAATCACATATCTAACCAAAGATCTAGATTCTAGGTTGACACCTGTTCAGTGTTGGCAGTTTTTTTAGTTTTTGTCTCTGAGTCATCAGCCATCACCAATGTGTCTGTGCTAATTTTCATCCAACAATGGATGCAAATTATTTAATTGTTGTTTTTCTTTTAATATGATGTTTCATATTTTATTTTAAAATACAATTTGGTTTCCCAGAACCCAGAACACAACACACTTAAAGAGGCAGTTCATATTATTTTAAGTGGGGTTGTATGAGCTACTTATCCATAGTGTATTACGTAAAGTAGTAGTAGTAGGCGATCATACATCCCCAGTTTCTCCAACGTGGGGGTGTGCCCACTGCCATCTACTGTAGGTAATATATTGACTATGTATAAGTACCTCACACTATACGACTTAAAAAAATCTGAACCATGTCTTTAATCTATAGCCCAGTGAGATTCAGTTTGTCATAATTTGGCGTAATGTTTTGTGCTTAAAGGCAGTGTTTTGTCTGGTTGTAAAGCTTGGAAAGAAGGATTAAAGTTTTTTGTTTTTGCAGGAAAAGATGAAGAGCAAGAACAAGCTGGTGCCGAGGCTCCTGGGAATCACCAAAGAGTCTGTGATGAGAGTGGATGAGAGGACCAAAGATGTGGTTCAGGAGTGGCCACTCACCACTGTGAAGAGGTGGGCGGCGTCACCCAAGAGCTTCACCTTGGTAAGACGCACATAAAGAAAACATCTGACTGCACACTGATGCAGTCTTACAGTGGGATTAAACACACAGAAACACCATATTTTTCACAAGAATTGACAAGGTTTTGGTCCTTCTGGCTTCGTTCTTTCACCCATTTTATCCATCATTCTTTCTGTCCACTCTGAGCCCGACATCCCAAGTAGTAAAGAAGAGCGACGGGCTCACAGTGAACCAAACTGGTCCTTGCAGTGGCCATAAAACAATCACCACAGTGTTCAGGCTGCCTGTCTTTTCATTCCCTCTCTTATGCACTTCAGTTATTGAACAGACTCTTTTGTCTTCCCTTGTCAATATCCCTGCTTTGTGTCAGCACCCAGAGTCAATGAGCAACATGGATTTAATCTCGCAGATCTGGTTCAGGCGCTGTCTCTATTAAATTAACACACTCTCTCGTTCTTGTTAATTCAGCTGAGTGCTTTGTGGTTTAGGGTCTGTGCTTTTGTGATGCTGGGATTTGAAATGGATCATTCAAAGGTTTGATTTGTGGCACATGTGTTGAAGGAGTCATACTTTACTCTGTAAGTTGGATGCTGTGCCACTGCCTATATATCTCACTTTCCACTTTGTACTTTTTATTTGATAAAATGTCCCAGATTAATTTTTTTCTGTGCCATTGCCTACATAAAATGTGCTCCGAGATGCTTCTTGGGTTAATCTGACTCTCTGTATGTTGCAGCGGTTTGATGTCACCCAACACAATGTGTAGTATTCCTCTGAAACTAGCTGCTCCATGGATTCACATTAATCCTCACAGTAAATCCTCAACCTGTGTACAGTACAAGCACTGCAGTGGTTACTCACTTACTCACTCCTTATACTCCAGTATAAAGTACATGTTTAAAGGAGAAATTTGTGGTGTATTTACTGTTATAAATCATAAAATGACCATGATATGTCAACAGAAATTAAGGAAACATGCAATGTTGAAATATTTGCCACTCTGACAACAACACTACAGCTATAGTGTCCTTTGAAATTTCTGTTCCAGCCTGTAACTTGTGTTGTTGTTTGCCCGTTTCATATTAATTGCCAGATGTTCACCGAATAAGTTAGTGTCTGGTTTTTCATCTTTTAGAAGGAGTAGATAGTTATAACATTTCAACGGGACAATATGTTAATAAAGTCTGGCAGGCAGAAGGAAGGCACATTACTGAACTCCAACTCCTGGGCTTAGCTTTACATTGACAGAAAATTGACATTTATAAATAGCTGATCAACTTACAGTGTAGGACTAATAGTTACTTTTTACTCTGTGTGTGTGTGTGTGTGTGTGTGTGTGTGTGTGTGTGTGTGTGTGTGTGTGTGTGTGTGTGTGTGTGTGTGTGTGTGTGTGTGTGTGTGTGTGTGTGTGTGTGTGTGTGTGTGTGCGCGTGCAGGACTTTGGGGAGTACCAGGAGAGCTACTATTCAGTGCAGACCACTGAAGGGGAACAGATCTCTCAGCTCATTGCTGGTTACATCGACATCATCCTCAAAAAGGTGAGACATTCATCTCTGGGGACGCAGATGAATCATAATGGATCGATGTCCTCCTTTGGCAGATAAAAGTCTCAGATCTGTTGATCTCTTGATGTATTCAGGCTGCTCTCGTACATTTGTGGTTAAATTAAAAGAAGTGCAGGACAGCTGAGCTCATGTGGCACGCTTTAAGAAGTCATCGTGCTGCTTAGAGCAATTAATGAGCTCAAGTAGAGTGGGATAAGAGTTATTAGCATACAGTTATGCCTTGCATGTATCATATTTGGGTCTTCGTTATTTCTTTCTTCAGTTAAGACAGTTGACAAAAATATGGCACAAATATTTCTCAGCCTATTGCCTTTAAAAATACTGAAGCTTTTTACAGATGTGTTTAACAGCAGCATTCCAATAGAAGTGAAAAACTCCCACACAGTTTTGCTTATTTCATGACATCTCAGTTTAAATGACCCTCATCTGGTTCATCCAAAACCTAAAGACAGAATCAAGTATGTCAATGTTAGAACAGTTTTCTACTCTTGAGTCATTTGATGAATATGTGTGGGCCCAGGTTTTCTTTTTATGTGACACTACATCATTGAGGACATTTAGCAAAGATAACCTCAGGGTAACGTCTCTACACTCACTGTTGGCTCCTATTAACATAACATTTGATGTATTTTTCTGTCTCCTGCAGAAGCAAAGCAAGGACCGCTTTGGATTAGAAGGTGATGAGGAGTCCACCATGCTTGAGGAATCTGTATCCCCGAAGAAGTATGTAAATTAGTAATTTATAGCTAATAAGTTTTTACATTTCTGACATTTTACCAGAGTGTAATCCGTCAATGTAGGTGGAGCTGACGTTATTCCCACAGTTTGGAAGCACACTCAGGAGTTTTGCTTTATTTTTGAGAAGCTGTGGCCTATATTCACTGACAAACCCAAACCTTCACAGTACAGCACCGTTGCTGTACGTACACTGCCTGACTGACAGCTTCACTGCTCAATCTTTGCTCCACTCAGCGTGAATTCATCATAACTCTCTGCCACCATAGATAGTAATCAATCTGCCACTCACTCTTTCATGCTCGCTCAACTAAAGTCACACACTCACTTTGCTATGCTATCTAACCAATCAGTAGTCTGAATTGTTTGCTGGTTCATCTTTATCATTGGGACTAACCTCAAAATACTACCAGACAGGAGCAGAAACATTTCCTTTTTTTAGTAGTAGGTTCTGTAACATTATCCCCCAGACACCATGTTTCTTTGCTCAGCTTCGCTGCTTTGCCCACCAGTAGAAAGACTGACCTCTGTTGGCTCATTCATGTTAGCATGCTACCATACTAAACTTAGATGGTAAACACTGTACCTAAGTATTTTAGCAGTCTCATTGTAAGCATGTTGGCATGCTAACATTAACATGTAGCTCAAAGGCACATTGTACCCAGCCTCACAGAGCTGCTTGTATGGCTGTACCCGTATAACCAAAATATACTGGGGACTGCAGGTTTTGATTATGTTTAAATGAATAAATCTGAAAGCTTTTCGCGGACCCCCTGTCAGAGTGCCATGGAACCACTGAAGTCGAGGACAAACAGGACTGTTGGAGACAGTTTTCATCTTTCTATTAGCAATTTAATAAATACTGTAAACAAAACAATAGACTTATATTCAGAAACCTGTACAAAAGCAAGAAATTTGAATAACACTACTGCACACCAAACCTGTAGTTCTGTAGATTAATCCTTACAGTAATTCCCATATGGTCCCTGCAGTGATTTACTGTGTCATAGTCCAGTATATACTCCAGTGTTATGTTGATGGTTTGAAGTTATTGCATATTATTCTAGCAAAAAAACAATATCAGACTGGATCCTTTTTTCAATTTCCTTCTCACAGCCGCCCTCAACCCCAGCTCACACATCCATCTTCCAGGACCTCATTTCACCACATGAACACCTCCTTAGCCAGACTTTATCCTGAGAGATAATCATTATGTGAGGAAATTTTGCTGCACTGGACAAGCGAAGGCTCTATCTGAACATTTCCTGATTAGATGTGTATTACCTCATTTATCCACAGTGGACTTTCACTGTGTAACTGAAGCCCTTTTTCCTGTCTAGCCTCAATTGATATTGCTTTCCTGCTTTCAACTGGGAGAATATTTGTTAATTTATTTTTTCCCCTTTGTTTTATCTGGGCTTGTACGCACAGCCAAAGGCAAAAGTCTTTAATACTGCAAACACACAGCAAGCCAAACTCTGGAAGGCCTTATCTGAAGAAAAACAAAGCAAAGCTTTGTCTTCTACAAGTACACAGTGGGAAGACTCTGCAGTGTCACTTCTTCTTTGTGTTTGTGGCCCACTGTCACAACTCAACACAACCACACTGCCTGGTGTTAAATCTCTCCCATATACACACTCACACATACAACCAAGACACAGAAACATGCTCTCTTCTTTTTTTAGTATTTTTCTTCCTTTGTGTTCTGGTTTTCTTGTGTTTTGCAACTGATCCAGTTTGTCTCTGATATGTAACTACAATACAGCTGCATTTTGCACTGTTATTTGGCTTCTGCTTGAGGCTGATCTGTGCATTATGTTCATGCTTCTATGTTTGACAAATGACAGTCTTAGAGGAAAAAACCTATATGAGCTTGTATGGCAGTGCAAAGACTGGAGGAAGACCACAGCAAGAGTTCAGAACTGTTATTGTGTGCTTTGCTTTTCTGTATAGTATTTTGTTTATAGTTTTTCCTTGCATTGTAGATATTTTTGTGCCTTGCATAGCATGCATGATGCAGAAGGTGGGAGGAGAGGCACAAACTGGTGGGAGAGTCATTCAGATTGAGCAACACAAAGGGAGGTGTTGTTATTTTGGTTGAAATTAAGTCTGTGATTTTAAGATGATAAAAATATATTAAAGAAGAGTGAGATGTCACTCTGCTAAAAACAAAAAAGATTCTCTCAATACTGTCCTACAAAGAGAGCAGTAACTAGGCAGGTTAGCACAACTAAACTTTTAAATTGTTGTAACTTAATGCCTTTTAAAGCACATTATTTTACACTTTACCTTTTGAAAATCTTGAGGGTTTAGGAAAAAACACCTTCTTTGGGATGTCAGGGGCATGATATATTTTTTTCCTCAGGATGGTGAAGGCATGCATCTCCCTATTCTGCCCCTGACTGGCTTATCCTGATATTCTTACCCTAACCTACCCAGTCTCATTCTTCATATCTAAACCAAAACAACTAAAATGACCCAAACCAATGAAGGCAAAAAGTATTTGTCAATCAGAGACAGAGTAGGGCGGACCTTTCCTGGGAAAAAAAATCCAATTGTATCAGTAGCATGAAATTACGAATCTTACTATGTACTATGGTGAAGTCGTGATCCACCCTACTCTGCCTCTGATAGGCTAGTACTCATGCCTAAACCTAACCACCTCAGTGAGGACTGATCATTAGGAAGGGTAAAAGTAAGAATATCAGGGTTGGCCAGTTAGAGGCAGAGTAGGGCAGGTCATGTCTTCTCCTTAAGATTTATAAGTTTTCGTCAGAGAGATTGAGATTGAGAGAACTTGTAATTTTCTTCAGGACTAGTTTAGCTGTTGTTTTTGTCATCATTTGATTTAACTACTTTGCAAATAAACTCTTGCACACTGTCTAACTTGCATTATTACGTTTATTTGTGATGTTTCAATACTAATCCTTCATCAAGAGAACCTGGTGTGCAGGACTTTATTTGCAACTTTTTGTTTGAATTGTCCCTCTCCTATCCACCTGCCTCATCAAATTGATGTGCAACATGTTCCTTTGTTACCTTAATTTAGGTACTGCCTCATTTATATGGGATAATATAACTGAATTTTTCTGTTTCAGGAAACAGGCCAAACTTAGCTGTTGCTATGTTATCAACAATCTTAAATTTAATGCTGTGGTTTAAACTTAACATGCAGTTTTTTCTGTAATTACACTGTGTAATAATATTTTACATGGAAAAACAAATGTCTAAAAGTCACATTTTGGTCATGAATTGAATTTGACCAAATGTGTAGTAGCTGTGTTTTGGCTTTGTTGGGTGGAGTTCAGCCCTTACAGAATAATCATGAATTGTTCACGCTGTTATTATTCCCACTAGTTCTCTCCCTCTTTTGGTTATTATGTACAATACTGTGTTGCAAAATAAAACCAGGCATCACTTTGGACTGGAAACCTAACATGACATTAATAATATCCTCACAAATGTAAATTCCGTCTTTAAAATCTTCACCATCTGTCTTGGCTGCAGATTTGTTGGGCGTTTATATTTACATCTAACCACTCTGTAGCCAGACAACCATTTCATTTTCCTTCTTGGAGAACCTTTTTGTGTTCTTTTCTCTACATTTGGTGAGGCATTTTCATTGTGCACCACTGTGTTTGGCTGGTAATGATTAATTTATTTGGTGATAAAGGCTTCTGTGCGTTTATGAACAAAATCAGCAGTCATGCTTAACAAACCCATGTTCTCTGTAATAGACGCTGCACTTGCCTCATTTAAATAGATCCCTGTGACTCTCACACATTAGCTGAGATTTTCTCTACTTGAGTTGAAAACTTCAGTGATGCTCTGATTTGAATCTAAAGTATTGTAAATTAATAAAACTTGATTTACTCGCTACAAGAAAACGTCACAGTTGTTTTCATGTGGTGTGTACCATTCTATTTTAAGACAGGATGGTGTTTTAACATTTATAGATGCTTTTTTGACAGCCTGTTTGTGTACCTGCAGGTCCACCATCCTTCAGCAGCAGTTTAATCGTGTGGGTCGGGTGGAGCACGGCTCAGTGGCACTGCCAGGGGTTATCCGCTCTGGCTCCATTGGCACGGAGTCGCTCAGCATGGGCACCATGCCATCTGCTCAACAGCAGATCACAATGGGTCAGATGCACCGTGGACACATGCCGCCGCTGGTAAGAACAGCAAAATGGCTCTCAGTGTGACATTTGTGTATTTTTCATTCACTTAAAAAGTCACTTAGAGATGAGGAGTTTGTTCTAGGTGGACAGATGTGTCATCATCCTCCACTCTGTCACCTTTTTACCCTCCTCGTAGCGGGATTCTACACATGCTAACAATTAGCTTCACAAAGGGGACAATCATCTTCCCTCAGCAAGGTTTCTTTAAAAATGACTCCAGGCTGCATTTTGTGAGAGCCTGTTTATCTTCCTGTACATGTAGAGTTCAGCACAGCAGGCTCTGATGGGAACCATCAACACCAGTATGCAGGCCGTGCAGAAGGCCCAGATTGACCTGGGAGAGGTCGACAACCTGCCACCACTGGGACAGGACATGGTAATATACAGTGCACACACACATGTCTACAGTTAACATACTCACACTCTGTACACATACTATGGTAATGTGAAACAGCCATAAAGCAAAATTTAAATTGATAGTTATTACTGTGCATAATAATAAATAACAGTGCTGGTGGTTTAGGTCTGTTTCATGCATGTAAATTACAATTTTTTATGTTTTCTACCTCTGTGCACGTAGGCATCCAAGGTATGGATCCAGAACAAGATGGATGAGTCAAAACATGAGATCCACTCCCAGGTCGACGCCATCACTGCAGGAACAGCCTCTGTTGTCAACCTCACAGCTGGTCAGTGGAACTGGCATGACTCAGCAGAACGTGCTCTGTTTGTCTGCCACCAAGGCTCAGCTTTACTGCAGTTCACTGGCAATAGAATGAAGAAAGTTAATGTCTTGATTTTAGAGCAAGCCTACATTATATATTGCTGCGTAGCCTTTGTGGTATTCTAAGCTTTTCCGTAATGAAACCTGTTCAAGTGGGAAGATGTGTCCACAGTTTTGCAAGTATATTTTAGAGGTGCTATTTTTTGCACAAATAACATTATCCAGCCAATTAGTGACTTTGGACCAGAACCCTTCCATCAGTCTGGTGTTTATTAACATCGCTGAAGATCTAATAGTTTGTTCATATTGTACCTCGGTTTTGCAGATATTGGCTCTGTGCCATTCTGATTAATTTCTGTACTTTTTCTTGCTTATTTCCTTCTGCTAAAATGGACCAAATAGTTTTGACTCGCGGTTGAATGGTTTGACCATCTATACGAGTCAGTGAATCTTACGTATCTTCCCTTTTTCATCTGATGACTCTTAATAATACTATCCTTTCTCCCCATACTCAGGCGATCCAACTGACACAGACTACACCGCAGTGGGCTGCGCCATCACCACCATCTCCTCCAACCTGACAGAAATGTCAAAGGGTGTGAAGCTCTTGGCGGCGCTGATGGAGGATGACGTTGGCGGAGGTAATGACCTGATGAGGGCTGCCCGGACACTAGCAGGGGCTGTGTCTGACCTGCTGAAGGCTGTGGAGCCTGCCTCTGGAGAGGTAAGCAAAGGAACCTCAGACCCTGAGATAATGACACCACGTCTTATCAAAGCATTGTCAGTCTTTTTTGTTATGCTTTACATATTAGTATAATATCTATAAGTTATATAATATCATACATTTCTCTTGCTTTTGCTTCTTAAACCAGTCTTCCCTCCGCTCCCTCTGTTTATTTATTGTGTTTATCATGCCAGATGTACTCCTGGCTTTTGGTGTTGATGTCCAACCACAAGTCTGAAGTACATAAAGAGAGATTTTAGTGAAATGAGAAACGAAAGCAAACATTGCATGCTGTATTGAGCCCAAACCAAATGGAGAAGGAGGGGGAGGGCATGTGGATGGAGAGGAGAGATTGTTGAAAGAGAAAGAAAATGGAGAATAATGTGTGAAAGTAAAGTCTGAGTCTGGAGTTGAGCCCATGCAGCAAGCAAAATTTTCACCATTTGTGTTACTTGAAAAGCCAGATTGTGTGTGCGCACTGGGTTGTCTACACACGTTTTTTTTTTTCATCCAAATTGACTACCTAAAAAGTTAATCAAATTTGCCACAGAGCAGCTCGACTCTCAGACAGTGTATTATCTCTTAATAATACAGCATGTCTCCTGGTCCTCAAAAAACTGCATCTAATTATATTAACATCCTCTGCTGCTGTCCAGCTTCAGCTAACTGAATTGTCCTGTTCAGTCTGAATGAAGACCTCAGACTGAGGCTAGGCTGAATGTCAGGCGTCTGGAGCCTTTATGGAAACAGAACTTCCGTAAAAAAAAATACTGTAAATGACACTTTATTCTAATGCAGTCTGCATCTGCTTGGGTTGCAGGACTGTAATGTTCTCACTGAGGTCTATTAGGAGTTTGTTGTTGTGGAAGTATCATTGAGAAGTTAATGTACTGTACAGGCTGTAGCTGGTAATCTGCATAATGTACAGACCTATCTGGCTTTGGGACGACCCTGAGCTTTATACACTTGTGCATTATGCATGCAAGTAGATGGAAAGATAATTTGTAGCCTGTAGGCGAGTTAGATGAAGAAATCTGGGCTGTTTGTTTGAATTAATTGTGTCTTTGTGTGTTAATAACTCAGTAAATGGCACTGATGTTGTTTTCAATGCAGCATGCAGCACATTTAAACACTGTACAGGTTAAGTAGAAGCATATCTCACGATGCAAGATGATGTAGTTTTCAACCCAGCGTCTAAATGCAGTTTCACATCCTAATGCTTTTCTCTTTCCGTGTGTGTGCTCGTGTGTGTGCGCGTGTGTCTGCAGCCCAGACAGACTGTGCTGACAGCAGCAGGCAGTATTGGCCAGGCCAGCGGAGACCTCCTGCGCCAGATTGGAGAGAGTGAGACCGACGAGAGGTTCCAGGTAATCATGCTGCACCCCATCCATTTGTCATCAGCACCACACTGTGTACTGTTCAATGAAAACTCTGTCCTGAGGAACTGCCACTCAGTTAATCAAAAACACACTGTAATAGCCAGGGGAATATGGAGGGAATATTTTTATATTCTAGCTGGATGTTTTTGTTTCTGTTGAATGCTATTCTAGCTGTTAAGCTTGTGTTTTTCTTGGCTGAATTACGATTGTTATTTTAATGTATAAAACTTTTTATACAGCTTCAGCTTGCCTGTCACAGAATACACGTGAGTGTGTTATAGTACTTTAAAGTAATTCAGCGATGAGTTGGACAGATGTGCAGTGGGTAAATGTGTTTTTATTAGATTAGATGTCAGTGCTGGCCTTTACTGAGATTCATATTGTTAAGTATATGTTTATAATGTACAAATAAGCACTGAAGCTTGTCCTCTTAAAAATTAAATTAGATGGCTTTTAGTTCTCCTATTTCTGTGAAATGTTTCTTAAAGGGATAGTTCAGATTATTTAATGTAACGTTGATTGAAGTACTCATCGATAGTCAGTGTATTATACAGTAGATGCCGTTCAGCACGCCCCCAGTTTGGAGAAGCAGAGAGGAGTACCAGCACAGAAGCTATGCAGTTTATTTCTGCAGACAGGGTCAGCAACAAAATGTATTTTAGACACTTAAAAAAGGTCCACCTTAAGAGAATCAATATAGTGTAAGTGCACGCTATATTTTTAATATTTTCACAGCTTTATCTTGATGTCAGACAGCCTTTTATGATAAGAAACCACATATATAAGCCAAATATCTTTCTTTCTCCAAACCAAGCAAACTCCAAATTAGTAATTTTAGTTAATAGAAGGGGAGTCTACCACTGTCTCAATCTGTTACTTTATTTTGTTTTTGTGTAACTTTGATGAATGTGAACTATCCTTTTAAAACACCAAGGTCACACAATAAAACAAACTAACTAACAGATCGAGGCAGTGGCAGTTTTGCCTTTGGAATTTGGTTGGTTTGAGGAGGGCAATATTTGGCTTATATAACAGTGGTTTCCCGTTGGAAAAGGCTGTCCAGTGGCAAAGATGGCAAGCGAACGTGGGGAAAATATTCTAAATAAATCGTACACTTTAACTGATAGGGTTTTCTTTTTTTTTTTTTTTTTTTTTTTTGAGTCGGACCTTTTTTAGTGGCTAAAATACCTGTTGCTGCTGACCCCACCCACAGCAGTACAATGCTGTGCAGTTTCCATGTTGACATTTCTCTCTGCTTCTCAAACATGCTGGTCAGCATCTTCTGTAGTAGATATAGTAGATGTAGGTAACTCATCTACTACAACCGCACATGATATCAGGGTTTGCACACGTATAGTCTGAGATAGTTTGTATGTTTCCATCTTTACCACTGGTTGTTGTTATTGTTGTTGTAGGACATCCTAATGAATCTGGCCAAAGCAGTGGCCAACGCTGCGGCCATGTTGGTGCTGAAGGCCAAGAATGTGGCCCAGGTCGCAGAGGACACCGTGCTTCAGAACCGGGTCATTGCTGCCGCCACCCAGTGTGCCCTGTCCACCTCCCAGCTGGTGGCGTGTGCCAAGGTACGACAACATTTTTGTAAGACATTCAGATGATCTGAAGAAAGCTGTTTAAAAAAAAAATCCCATGACTGCTGAACATTCACCACTGCTACCAAGCAGAAAATAAGAGAATCATACTTAATGACTCGCATCATATCAGTGTTTGGCAAATATTCACTCAGTTCTCAAGAAGTAAATTCAGTGGATATTATGTAAATGATACACTGCTGGTGCAATGTTCTTCCATTTATAATGTCAGATCTGTCTCAGATTTGAATATTACACTTGCTGTGGTGTAAGGATATTTCTTGGGAAGCTTTTGTTAAAGTTATTTGGTTGAGTGCCTGACAATAATACCCCATTTGCTTTCTCATAAGTAGACTGTACACTGGGGTTTGGTAAATAGAGAGATCTTTTCCCTCAAATATTTGAATAACCTACAATCTGCAGCTAAAAATAAGCATTTTAGGAGAGTGAATATATCAGGATGCACCAAGGTAGTGTTAAATACCCTGTGCCCTCATCATATTAGCACATCCTTAATTGTATAACCCACATGCCTCTAATTAGTTTAAATGCCCTCCTGGCTCCCAATCTGAATAGTTGCATTTAGTAAACAAATCCTCACCTCTCTGCATGGCAGTGTGATAAGAACCATCTGCCGAATCCCTTTCAAATGTTTTTCTCCTCTCCTTTTTTCTGTCCTCTGTTCTGTGTGAACTGTAATCTGTGATTTACTGATGAAAGGAGTGTTTATCAGCGTGTTTATTCCTTGGAAATATGTTATCATTTATGTTTGGAAATTAGATGAAGGTTACTGTGAGCAATATTGAATTATTGAATACCGCCAATTTTCACTTCAGAGAAATTGCACCAACAATGATTAATTTAATTGAAGGTTGGTTCTAATCAGAGTTTAGCAAAGCTAGGTTTTAAAAGAGTAAATCCAGATTTAAAAATAAGCAGCACTCTGATCAACAATTAAAAATGATTGTCTGTTATTCAAGTTATTAATGTAATTTGTAATTAAATAGGATTAATCAGTATGGAGATTCTTGCTTTCCCATAATAAATAAATAAAAAATAAATAAATTTGATTGCTGTTAGTGCTGTTACTAGTACTAGTCAGTAACTTTCCATTTCATTATTTGGTAGCTACATAAAAAATCTGGCCTGCTCATGACAATTTCTCCTCCTTTGAGAAAAACCTGTTGGCTGAATTAATGGAGCAATATGGTCAGATTATAAAAGATTTCAGAATAGATATATATATCATAACAGAAATTAAAGAGACTGTTAAAACAATCTGCCAGTTGCTGTCAGGCAAAGAGGCAGCCCTTTTTAAATGTTAAACCACCTCAATGTAAGTTTAAAGTTAATACTGGATCATTTTTTCAACTGGAATTTGGTTTTGGTGCAACAGTAATCAGTTTAATCTAGGGTTAGAGTGAAAACTAAACTGGTCTTTAAAGAGAGGTTTAAATTTAATTTTTCTTGTGGCTACCCAGCCTTTATATTTCTTTCTTTCTTTTTTTTCACCATTAGGACTTTTAAACTGGAGACAAATGTTTTACATATTGATAACTTTTAAACCATATGGTGCCATTGTCTCTTAACTTTTCTTTACATTAGAGATGGAATTGAACTTTGTTTTCTTTATGTCCTTCATTCCTCCTCCTTTTTTTTCTTTTATACACTTTTATACACCACACTCACTTGTGGTTGTTGTAGGTGGTGAGTCCCACCATCAGTTCACCGGTGTGCCAGGAGCAGTTAATTGAGGCTGGAAAGCTGGTGGATCGCTCAGTGGAAAGCTGCGTCCAGGCCTGCCTCTCAGCCACAGAGGACGGCGAGCTTCTCAAACAGGTCAGCTTGCATAAATAACAGAGCAACTCTATTGTTCCACACTTTTGTTACCAGACAACACAAAAACAATTGAACAAATTAGTTGACTAGAACACTGACTTTTAAGATGGTGGGCTGTTATTTAGACTATTCAGTTCATGCACTGACACCCAGCTTAAGAAGCAATGAAGATAATGAGTCCAGTGTGCTTCTCCCCAGCCTCATGGAATAAGAAGCAGGGAGTAATGCAGCTTAAGAACCACGGCACTAACATTGATGATATTCATCTCCTGTATTGAAGGTGAGCGCAGCAGCCAGCGTGGTGAGTCAGGCTCTGGGAGATCTCCTGCAACACGTCCGTCAGTACACGTCAAGGGGAGAGCCTATCGGGCGCTATGACCAGGCCACAGACACTATTATGACCGTCACTGAGAGTATCTTCAGCTCGATGGGAGATGCAGGTGAGTCCAAAGGAAATAAAAAGCTAAGAGAAAGAAGGATTTATAATTGTGCATTTGCATCCAGCCACTGTCCAATTTTGCAAAGGCTATAAAATACAGAAAAGGGCTGAAATCAGTTGAAATTAATGTACTTTTGTTTGTGAGCAATTATATGGGGTACTTAGGTTTATTAATTGCCCTTTAAGTGAAAATTTACTTTTCATTTGAAAAGCAGTCATGGTTTAAGGAGTCATTAGCAGGAGAGTACAGCCAGGCTGCTTTCAATGGCTGTCTGGTTCTATTACGTCTGTATTTCATAGATCATTCCAGACTGAAATACCGCAACAATTATTGGATGGATTGTCATGATTTTTGTGCAGAAATTCATGGTCCACAGAGGATGAAGCCTTATGACCTTGTAACCCACTGACTCCTCCCCTAGAAACTCTATGAGGTGGACATCTTAAGCTTAGAGTGTAATGTCTCAGCAATTATTGAATGGATGCATAAAATCTTAGAGGCAACAGATAACTGGCATCGTGCATGAATAAAATATTGATAAATATTTTAAATGACTAGGATTTCTGGTGCCGACTAGCGTAGGTGGGGACATTTAATTGTATAGTCAACTAATTGTGCATCCCTAGTTGACAGTTGGTTAATTTACTAATCATTGCAGCTCTACATCGTTTATGACCTGCAAAACAAATGAGATTCTCATCAGCCTCTGCTCAGTTTTTAGTGCTAATTAGCAAATGTCACTGTGCTAATATGCCAAAATAAATGGGTAAACATGATAAAAATCATACTTGTTAAACCTCAACATATTAGCATTGAGCTAATTAGCATGCTGATGTTAGCTTTTAGCTCAAAGTTCTGCTTGTGCGCAAGTACATTCTCCATGCCGCTAACGTGGCTGTAGTCTTTGGCAGGAGATATACTTGCTTTTAACTACACATTCAAGCATGAGCTACACCCCTCCATGTCCAACGCATCATGGCTACCTCCTCTATCATGTGTCCATTTTGAGTGATGGTTGTGCATGCCACCAGAAATTAACACAATGCAAATGTGTGGTTTAACAGCGAGTATATCTCTGGCCTTAGTGTTAATAATTCAGTTGTTGCAAATAAAGAATAAAAATGCACTTAATAGGGTAACTAAGAGTTCTTTTTATTTTTGATTAATCTTCCAATTATTTTCATGATTAATTGATTAAAACTGTGAAAAGTGGTCGTCACAATTTCTTTGAAAATGTCGTCTGCATCCTTTGTCCAGACAGTCCAAAACCCAAAGACTCTTCACTTACTATCAGAAATGACAGAAAGGCAATAAATCCTCGCATTTAAAAAGCTGAAAACAGCAAATGTTTGACATTTTCACTTGGAAAAAAAATAACTGAAATTATTAATCAATTAAGAAAATAGTTGACTGCTAATTTTCTTTCAATCAACTAATCAATAGATTGACTCATTGTTGGCACATAACCTACGTAAATCTCATCTAAGCTTTAAACTTGCTTTCCACAGCAAAGCTCCTGTTTTCTGAGTAGATGTCTTTCTGTGTATCATGCTTTATCCCGTCTTCTCCTCGGAGAGACTGGCATGATGGTGGGTTTGAATTGGCCGCTGTCAGCTCTGTGAAGCCACAGAGAAAAAGCTGACAGTGATGTCAACAGGCCTGTCGGCAGAGGAAGACGGACAGATAGACAGAGATGCACAGAGAGTGTCCCAGCCCAGCGGCCGGCTTAGTCAGATTGATTGACTTGATAGACAAGTAGAATTGCTGTTTTCTCTGCTGAGGGCCTGAAGACACCACCTTTGAACCGGTCTCAAATGTGTCAGATTATGTCAAAGCTGGTCTTTAGGTACAAATATGAAATGTGATGAGGAAAAAAAGTCCCTCTGTAGTGCAGTGTTGGCAGATCAGCTGATACATTCACATGAATTATTGAGGCTTACGGCCAAATAGCTTTTGTGGCGTGCCAGGGCTGCTTTGACAGAGAGAATATAGACACCAATCCCTTTCTGTTCCCTTCAGTCTTTCCTCATTAGTCTGATAAACACAAAATACTTTCAGAGAGAGTCACAAACACCAGAGCTTGTGGAGTAGTTGCATCCAATTGTTTCTTCACAAGTCACCTACAGGTGTTATAATATGAAGGCAAATACAACTGTGCAACCAACTCAACCACACTGAGCTGAGGGACGATGTTTGTTTCTTTTGTGTCTTGTTTTCTCCTACTAGTTGCTCTTTTAGGATGCTTATGTTGAACAGCAGTCACAATATGAGTCAGCTTCTTACAGCATCAGTCATTTTAACAAGAACACTTTGAATTTCTCTCCACGATACAAAATAAAATCATATCTAATTAAAAATCAAAGCAGTTTGTTGAAATGTGTATCTTCTCCACCCAGGTTTTCCAGCATTGCATCATTATTTCTAATGTGCACAGGAGAAAGTAGTAGTTTGACTATTATTGCAAGAAAAATAAAGATGGATTTTATATTTTGGCCCAAACTGTTCATGACTATAAAGTCAGGAGGATTTACAACAAAAAGACAGAGTTATACAATTAAGTTAAAACAAGCTGACTCATCCATTAATCTCCCCCTCAGATTTTTCTCATTTCATTCTCTCTCATCTCTTCATTACCTCTGTCCTCTCCAATCATGCTCTAATCAACTGTGTCTCCTCTCAGGAGAGATGGTTCGTCAGGCTCGGGTGTTGGCTCAGGCCACCTCAGACCTGGTGAATGCCATGAGGTCGGACGCTGAGGCCGAGGTGGACGTGGACAATTCAAAGAAGTTGCTGGCAGCTGCTAAACTGCTGGCTGACGCCACCGCAAGGATGGTGGAGGCAGCAAAGGTGAGCGGCTTATGTGAGACATAAAGCATGCAAAATTTATTCTGTTCATTTTTATGTAATTTTGCATTGATGTCTCAACATTTGTCAACAAAAAGCAGTAAGTTTACTGAACGCCTAAATATCACAGAAAAGCTTTGGTTTTAATCACACCAGTGGCAGTTCTTAAGACCAGATAAAAATCTACAGGGCTGGCTTTTATTGTCTTGTACATACTATGTGACCTTTTCGATGACAGCAGAAGGGAAAGAAGCTGAGCCCCCGTGTGTGTGTGTGTGTGTGTGTGTGTGTGTGTGTGTGTGTGTGTGTGTGTGTGTGTGTGTGTGCGTGTGTGCGTGTGTGCGTGTGTGTGCGTGTGTGCGTGCATGTGCATGCGTGCAAGAAAAAGACCAAGGATGACAGTTTGGGAAGCTATTCTGTTTGTCTTGTTTGTAATGTTATTTTATTAATAAAAGATGACCTTTAAAACTTTCTTCAATAGAAATGTAGGGCACAGACAGCTTTTTCATTTGAAAACACCCAAATCCCAAGATGTGTTTCTCAAATTTTACAATGTATTTTCTTAAAAGTTCACATCTGCAAACATGGTTATATTCCTTACTAAACTGGAAATTGGATCATCAAAACATGAATCAATAAATTAATGATTCAGTCGGTCCATGGACATTTAATTCATTTTGTATGTTGGTAGAATTTTGTGTTAGGGTTTTTTTAGTTGAATTTTTGAGCTCTTCTGTTCTAATTAGATTTTAAACCCTTTAGGCCCTTTTCCACCAAATTAGCTCTGCTTATTGAACCAGTTCTATTTAAGATTCATGGATCCATGGTGCTATTTAGCAAACCAGCCCACATTTCCACCAGTTTTGAGAGGAACCATTGTAATCAAGGATGTTATCAACAGAGGGCATTGCTCATTGCACAAGAATCTCTACTATGCGACACGCTCACTTTGGTTTCCAAGGGAAACCTGCTGTTGTTCTGTTCCAGGTGGCAACAAAAACTTTTTTGGAATCCAAACCTATTTATTTTTGGTGGAAATGCTAATTCCATGTTGGTAGAAAAACCATATTTTTGTGCTTTAAAGGACCAGTGTGTAGGATTCAGTGGCATTTAGAGGTGAGCTTGCAGATTGCAGAAACCTCATCTCTTTGGTTTTATTTCTGTTTCTGTAGTTATCATAGAATTACTATGAAGCTTCCTACAGTCCTTTACTAGATACTGAATGCGACTCAGAGCTCTCTTAGCCACAATTCTTCTCTCTTTAATCTCAAATATACATAAACATAGTGGTAATTTCTAAATTGTTGCATTAAATTATTAAGATGACCAAATCAGAGAAATGCTGCTTTGCTGGGACTGTGCATCATGTTGAATATCTACTGTAAACATGGTAGTGGACAGTGTTAATTAAGTGAAATGCAACAGACCTGTTTATTTCATTTATTTATGCAGAGCCTGGTCTAATCCTTTGGTTTAATAGCAGTGTGTTTTCCCCTTGTAAACAGCAATGGTCGGGAATTAGCCTGTGAAGACATCTGAGTACAGAGTGAATGGCCAAAGAAATACAAAATTATAGGTTTGAAGATTGAAATATTATTATAATTTACACGATGTTTAAATTTGCCATCCAGTTCTTTTTAAACCTCAAGTTTTCAGTCTAACATGATTAAGAGAACTCTTTCCTCTCAGACTGCCGAGGGCCAGGCTCATCCCATCTTCCTCTATCCAAACTATTTATCTGCTATCTCTCTACATCAGTCTCATTATCTGTCCACAGAATCACACACTGATATTAACAACCCTCCACTTCCACCATGGAAATTAAATGACGCCCTCCGGCTGGTTTGATGGTCGGGTTTGATGCCAGACTTACCGCCATCACAGCTGTATCTTTATCTGTGTGAATGGAGGCTGAGACCTCAGTTGTCATGGTAACTGATTGTTTTGTGCTTGTACGGTTTAGTTTTTGAAGTGTATGTTTTACAGCTGACTGCTTGTTTTTTTAAAAAAATCCCTCATCAGGTAATGATTTGCTTTAGCAAGACTATTATTATATGTGTGTTGTATCAGTGTAAAACAGACCTCGCTTTGTGCACTGGAAATCAACACTTTTTAATAATTATGCAAATTGGCTGTTATATTTAAACGGTGTCAGCAGTTGCCAGCAGGCAGACGACAGCTGCAGACTCCACTCATTCGAAGGTGGCCACTAACATGATTTTACTGTGATTAATGCTATGTCAAATGTTGTACATTGGGGGAAAAATAACATTTTCAGCCTGTATAATTGTCTGTTTGTACACTGTTGTTCATAGTAATAGTTGTGTCTGTAGTGATCTGTGTGGTTAAACATTACCTTAATGACACTGGTTTCCAGTAGCACACACGCATACCCTCCTCTCTGTTCAGCTGCAGGTGAAGCCACCAAGTTCCCAGTTAATTAACCTAATGGTGTTAGGCTTAGCTTTCTGTCTGACAGCAGAAGACGTGGAGGTGTTAAGTGATATTGGTCTCCACAGAACAACCAGTTAACTTGTACTGCTGGATTCATAAACAGGAAGATTAAAAAAAAGAGCTGCGTGCTGATAAAAATAAACAGCGTGTCTCGCTGACATTTAGCCATCAACAAAAGAACTGGTTGTTCGAGTGACAAGGAGCTGCAGCTGAGTTTGAGTGCAGTGATTAAGTCTGCGTCATTTTCAGTGGTCTGTGTTCACAAATTGGATATTTTAAGATTACTTGTATGTGCTGATGGCAGTCGTGTGGTTGTCTACTGCTAATCTCAGTAGGTGTGTGTGATGTAATGATTGATGTCACTCAATAATGCTTTTCAGAGACACAAAATTGTGGGGAAAAATCATCTTTTTAAAGATTGTCCTGGTCAACCAACGTCTCTTCCTACCAGCACAGCAGCTGTTTCCCTTCCTTCTTACCAGTTGTGTACTGTATTTCCTGATCTGTGTGTGGGTATGACCTAAGCTATTTTCAAGAAGGCATTTCAGATGGAAGACCAGTTAATCGGGGATGGCTGGTGCAATTGGGGACAAAATCTGTGTTTCCTTCTGGATCAGTGGTTAAGGTTAGGGTGAGGGTAGCTCTCCAGGAAATTAATGTATGTGTAAGTAATATCTCAAAAAATGATCTAAGTAAATATGTTTGTGTGTTCACAGGGCGCGGCAGCTTACCCGGAGAATGAGGACCAGCAGCAGAGACTGAGGGAGGCGGCAGAGGGGCTACGCGTGGCCACCAACGCTGCTGCTCAGAATGCCATTAAGAAGAAACTGATCAACAGACTGGAGGTCGGTGATGCCACATTTTGTCCCAACAGAAAGAACTACTCTAGGAAGAGGCTATTTCTTCCTGAATCTGAAAATATTTACTATAAATACATGACATTCACACCAAGACCAGTCCTAAATGTCACCATCTCTAAAGTGCCAAATGTTAGGATACTATAAAGTACGAGTGAAGGCATCAGTTGGCACTAAAGATCAGCGGGTTTTAGATGTTGATTTCAGCATGTCTCTCACCATTAAATGTCAGGGTTTTTAGACAGAGTAGGTTTGCTGTTTCTCTTTTTAAATGGTTCTGAAATAGAAAATTAATCTGTCTTCAAAGTGGATTGAAATGGGTTCATTTGCCTCAGGGTTATTTGACTCGCAGCTCAGAACCACTTCAAACTGAAATATTCAACTCATTAACAGGGTTAATGAATTTCACAGCAGTGGTTACACATTTAACAAGTTGGGTAGTCGCTTATCGCTGTACAGTGTGCAGTTGTAATCATATTTTGCATCATTATTAATTATAGTAATATTCATATAAAAACAATGTATTTATGTTTAAGCAAGTTATATGACCTTAAATTTAACATGAAAATTTGAGAACCAATATTTTATTCATGCTCTATCTACACTCAAATGCAGTATTTTTAATAATTTATTCATGCAGCCTACCTTCACAGAGATGCTTTCAGCTTGTCATCATGTGGGTAAAAATTTTGAAAATGTAAGGAAACACAAATCCATGTAGAAAAATATCAAAAGAACCGTGCAGGAGTTGGGAATAATTTTGACTGAAAATTTGGAGAAACAAAACCCCTTTCAGTTGAATGGCTGCTATTAATAATGCCTTACATCAGTGGTTAAAAATTAAATATATTCTACTTTCATAAGAATATTTTAGATATAATTAAGTATTTTTAATACCAGTAGTTTTTCTAGTAGTTTAGTAATATTTCATGAATATAACAGTACTTCTACTTCAGTACAGATTTTCAGCACTCTTTACAACAACTGTTCAACAGTTCATCTTTTAACATCAGAGACAACAGAGATCAGAGATTTGATCTTAGAAGTGTTTGTTCTGAATGGACACTTGAAGAGAGACTGATACAGAGACAGAGAGCTACTGTTGAACCATATTTTACATGTGGATGTTTATAATATTCCTCAGAATGCTGCCAAGCAGGCTGCAGCTGCAGCAACTCAGACCATCGCTGCTGCTCAAAACGCTGCCGCCTCCAACAAGAACACGGCTGCTCACCAGCAGCTGGTGCAGAGCTGTAAGGTGAGGTGCTGACAGTAGTGTGTCTTTTACTCTTTGATGTTTTTTTTCTTTGGTTTGTGCTATTTTTCATTATTTTAATAAAATATTTAAACTGTTTATTTCACAATATGTTTCTTTCATATCCTTATTGAGCACTTTTTGAGTAGCTCTTGTTGTTTTGTGACACTGTTGTTATTGTGCTTGTTTGATGATTTATTGAATAGAATAATAGAGGTATTTTAAACTGAGGCTGTATTTAAGCTGTGTATATATGTGTGTGTGTGTGTGTGTAGGCAGTGGCAGACCACATCCCACAACTCGTCCAGGGTGTGCGTGGCAGTCAGGCCAAACCAGAGGACATCAGTGCACAACTAGCACTCATAATTGCCAGCCAGAACTTCCTACAGGTGCAGCACACACACACACAAACACACACACACACACACACACAGGTCTTACCATTTCTCGGCTTTGCTGGATTGTAAAAACTTTATGTCCCCACACTCAAACCGAGTAACTTTGACAGTCCTACATTGGGAACCAGGCTGAACAAAGTATAAATAGTGTTTCTGCCATGTGGGGATCCCTTTAAAAATAGGTCTGTAACCTCTTTTTGGTGTAAGCAGGCAGTTAAAGAAGCAGTGGTTTATGTGTTTAATGCCTCAGTGGCACTTTGGAGCTGATGCAGTGGGGTTTCCACAAATACTGCCACATAATTTAACCTCTGTTCCTTGTTGTTGTCCAGTGTTGCCAATTATTTAATGCTCTGAAGGAAAGGGTCATTCTTATTAAACATTTCAGACCTTTTTGTTCCTTTTTCTTTTCCACTCTGCAGCCTGGTAGTAAGATGGTGACCTCAGCCAAGTCATCCGTTCCCACAGTGACGGATCAGGCTGCAGCCATGCAACTGGGTCAGTGTGCCAAGAACCTGGCCACCTGCCTGGCTGAGCTGCGGACGTCTGCACAGAAGGTAGAGCACAGAAACACACATGCAGCAGTGCATCCATTAAATCGGTGCATTTAATATGGAAAATACGTGCACAAACAAGTCTAATACATTTACATCATTCTGGAAAAACGCTGTATGATGAGCTTCAAAATACAAATGTGTGCAAAAATAGTGTCAATGTTGTACAACAAACCACTTCTTACATAATATGTAAGAAGTGCAAGAAGACCTCTGCACATGTCTGTTTTAGTCTTAGTCTTGTGTTTTATTCTTTAAAAGGCTAACCAGAGACGAGGACTGCAAATTAGCTATGGCCAGAAGTCCCATGAACATGGCATCAAATGGATTTTCTAAACGTAACAATGCTAACATGTACTGTCCCTGGCTGAAGCCCCATCATCTCATCTGACCTCTACTGCAGTGTTGACAGCCTTGAAAAATTATTCATCCAAAAGCTAATGGTTTCTTCTTTGGCCCATGCTACAGCTTTCTATCAAGTTTCACCCAGTCGGGCTAGTAATTTTTCTGTAATCCTGCTGACATGCAGATAAAGCCAACAAACAAACAAGCCAATCTTAGCCTTCTTGGCAGAAGTAATAACCCCCTTGTAAGTGAACTGTGAGTGACAGCAGACTTTCTTTATTTTCTAGGCTCATGAAGCCTGCGGCCCCATGGAGATCGACTCTGCGCTCACTGCCATCCAGACCCTGAGAAGTGAGCTGCAAGATGCCAAGCTGGCTGCTGTTAATGCCGAACTGAAACCACTGCCCGGAGAATCAGTAAGAAATGTTTTAGATCCGTGAGATTGACTCAGGCTTCATTTTCCCAAACCCATCATGAAAAATGGCAGTTTGCATTTAGCTCAATCAGATTTTACAAAATGGTCTAACAGGTTTGTGGCCTAACATTTAATTTTTAGTTTCTGATTTATAAAGCTGTTTTATTCTTTCCCACTTTCTCTCTGCTTTAGTTGGAGAAGTGTGCTCAGGATCTGGGCAGCACCTCGAAGTCTGTGGGATCCTCCATGGCTCAGCTGCTCACATGTGCTGCACAAGGAAATGAACACTACACAGGTTGGAACTTCTATTTTTAGAAACAGCCATTGCTCTTATCCATGAAACCTGCCTTTCAGTTTTCAAATAAGCTTCATGTATCTCTCGACTCCTTAGTCAGAAACATGCAACTTTTGCTGTGAACATACATGATCCCAACAGCCACCATGAGCATTAATATTAGTTTTAATAGAAGATGAATGGCTAGATCTGCGGTCACTGCTATAAACATAACGGGGAATAAAATGGAGAAAGAAATAACAAAAATGGAGCCAAAAATTAATAGATGTAAATACTAAATAAATCACATATATTAGAAGCTCTTACCAGCATTTGCTGGTAGAAATAGTGGGGAAATTGCGCCCTGATCGTAGCTACAAGCTTGGAATTAAACATATTATAGAACTGTCACTGACACACAACTGATTATGAGGCTGAAATAACCTACAGGTAGGAGGGAACAGACTAAACGAGATGATATGAGTTAGACGTATGAAGCAGAAGAATAAAATATGTGAGTTAATAAATAAATTAAAATTTGCAAAATTTGCAATTTGCAATGCTAGGACTTGGTGTTGACAACACAGAGTCGGTGGCTATGATGCAACTCAGTGCCTCTGAACAACTGAAGGAAGCCTCTGCAGGGCATTGAAGAATTATATAAATGGTTTCCACTTTGAAACAAATTAATCAGTCGAAGCTCTCAGTGAATACTTAACTTTCTAAAGCTTGAGAGAGAATATCACATCTGCAAGCCCAGTAGAAATGGAAGGAGGGTGTGCGGACCTCCATTTAAGAACCACTTTTCTGACTGCAAGTTCATTTTGCAGTCACCAACATCTTCTGCTTTGCAGTATAAACTGCACACAAAGCTTCTTTCTCTGTTTCATGTGATATTTTAAAATATTTGAACTACTGCAGATGTGACTGAATAACTCAATTTTCCAATATACAGCATCAAAAGTCAGTTAATGTTTTGCCCTGATCTGACATGGTGCTCTAAATAGTTTGCTTTGTGTGGTGCACAAGATTTTTTTTTAGCATACTAACCTTGCCTATTTTTGATCTCCTTAGTTATATATGTGTTTTTAAAGATTTCTGACTTTCTCTATAGTGTCTTGATTCTCTGTAGAACCTGAATTTGTCAGGATAGAGAAAAAACATTCTATGCATTAAACAAAAAACCCTGTGCAAATAGGATGTCTTTCTTTAGGGTTTGAAAATGAGCACATGATGAAGTGTCATAGATGTTTAAATGTATCCATGATGTTTCTGAGATATTTTCTTGATGGTCAGATCTGTACTCTAATCTTACCTCTGTTTCTGTGTATAGGAATAGCAGCCAGGGAGACAGCCCAGGCCCTGAAAACACTGGCCCAGGCAGCCCGCGGCGTCGCTGCCTCCACCACGGACCCCAAGGCTGCGGCTGCTATGCTGGACTCTGCTCGTGACGTTATGGAGGGCTCGGCGCTGCTCATTCATGAGGCCAAGCAGGCGCTTATTTCCCCTGGAGACGCTGAGAGTCAGCAGAGGCTGGCACAGGTGAGACTGTTCAGGATCACTCGGGGGTATGGAGTCTGCTCTGCATGTCTGTCTTTTGTAGCACTGTGGGTGACTGTTGGTGCTGCAGGCTCAGTTCATCTCTCTGTCATACTACAGCACCAGTGCCACAAAGCTGACATTATCAAATGTCACTGCAAAGACAATTCTGCAGGCTGTCAGAACAAAAATCAACATGTGAGACTTTAGTTTACAAGCACTGATTCACTTGTAATCTGACTACAGTTACTTTAACCTCATCCTCACCCTCTAACAGGTCATTTTATATAACATTATTATGTTTTCTTCACCACATACAGTGTGTGTATCTGTCTTATGAATATTTATTTATAATGTAGTTACATTTTTAATGCATTACACATCATGCATAATATTTAAAATCTGAACTCTTGGAAGAGTCTGAATTTGGACTAAAAACAGAAAGTTTAATGATGGTAAACATTTCATAGAGCTCATCCCCTGTGTTTTACGTAGAAATAATGTGACTTAAAGATGTTTATATGCAAGAAGTCAAACATGCAACCATGTACACTTGAAAAGCGTTTCATCTTTTTTGCCTAATGATGCCTCTTTCTTTGCTTAGTATATTTCCTCATGGACACAGTCTGAGCCAGATGAATGTGTACATCTGTTCAGTAATACATGAAAGTGAACACCTGTCAAATACAGCAAGGGACTCCTTTTAATAAACGTGGTGGCATATTTTCAGGCCAGGTACCTTTAATAATTTATCTCTTGTCCTTCTGTCCTCATAATGTAGAGAATTTAAAGGGACAGTACACCCCCAAATCAATTGCTCTTTATCCATCTAGATTGTTTTGGTGAGAGCTGGTGAGTTTTAGAGCTGTCTACTCTAGAGATTTAATGGCAAAAGATAGCATTTGGCTTGTGGTGCTCAAAGTGCCAAAAAAAAACCCTATTTGAATTCAACAGCAATGTCTCTTTCCAGAAAACATGACCCAGTTACTCAGGACAATCCACAGACTTTGATGAGAGCAGTCTAATGTAAGAACTATTTTTTTCGTGCATCTACTCATGGATGAGAGGCTTGTGCTCGTGACAGTGCAGGATGTAAGCAATGATGATGTCTGGTGGTTGGTGGGTGTAGTTCAGTGGAAATAAAATAGTTCCTACATGAAACTGCTCACAACAAGGTCTGTGGATCTTAAGGAAAGGTGCCGTGGTTGCTGGAAGAAGACACTGCTGTTGAATGTCCAAATGCACTTTCTGGTGCTTTGAGCACCATAAACAGACTGCCATCTTGTTCCATTATATTTGAGAGAGGGTGGTGTAATGGCTGATATCTCCACAACTCAACAACTCACACCAAAGCAATCTAGATGTCTGCAGGTAGGATAAAAAAATATGTATTTTGGGAATCACAAAAACATACTAATGAGGCATTTTATTAGTCTTAAAAACTCTAATATAAATGGTACTTTGTCATTTGATATTGCTATGTACTATAAAATTATATTAAAAGAAGCATTGGTTGTTTAACTTACTCACTCTTGTTTGTGTCTCAGTGAGCTTTGTCTCTAAGGTCCTTTCCATGTTATTATGTGCTTCTATTTTGGCCGTTGTGATTTGACAGCCCACTTTGTGATTGGTTGCATGATCAAAGAGGACACACAGACGTGTTGGTTGATATTTATTAAAGAGACAAAATGCAAAATTGTCTGTTATTCTGTAAGACTGTCTCTTGCTCATTTTAAATTCAAATTTCTGGCTCAGTCTGGTCACTCTAACTCAGTCTGCTGTGAACCTGCTGTGTGCTCCAGGTGGCCAAGGCTGTATCTCATTCCCTGAACAACTGCGTCAACTGTCTGCCCGGCCAGAAGGATGTGGACATGGCTCTCAAGAGCATCGGAGAGGCCAGCAAGAAGCTGCTGATTGAAACTGTGAGCTCTGTCTGTGACTCACCCAAGCTCTGACGGCAAAATTACCAATGTGTTAAATGTGTTTTTCTTTAAATACCCCCACAGCAAAAAGATCCTTGAGGAATGTATTAAGATTAATGATGCTTACAAGTTAGAAAAGGAAATTGACTGCTGGAGAGATGCAGTAGTTTTTGACTTGTTACATCAGCATTTGAGTTCAGTACCCTCTTTCTCCTGCTAGCAGTATCACAGCAGGGACCCTCTTAATAATCTTTTCTTTTAGTTTCAAGTTCAGGTTTCTTTTATTACCTCACGGCTGGACTGGTGAAGTTAACCAAAGTGTAGATGGAATAGCTGTTACACTACACCACATACAGTATCAGTGCAGACAATAAGGGACGTAAGTTTATTCTTAAATACTTATCTTGCTTCTCTTTATCCCCCGTTCAGATCCCTCCAGCCTCCAAGTCCTTCCAGGAGGCCCAGAGCGAGCTGAACCAAACAGCGGCAGACCTGAACCAGTCAGCGGGCGAGGTGGTCCACGCCTCCCGAGGCTCCAGCAGCCAGCTGGCGGTTGCCTCTGGAAAGTTCAGCCAAGACTTTGATGAGTTCCTGGATGCTGGTATAGAGATGGCCGGCCACACTCAGGTCAGTCTTGTATCAGTTACACAAGAATGTCAAAGTCTGTCAAAGCTATGTTGATGTGTGCTTGATGTTATGACTTGATGTTGTTTTAGAAAAAGGATGACCAGGTGCAGGTGATTGGGAACCTAAAGAACATCTCCATGGCTTCCAGCAAGCTGCTGCTGGCAGCTAAGAGTCTGTCTGTTGATCCTGCAGCAGCAAATGCCAAGAACCTGCTAGCTGCTGCTGCAAGGTACCACAACTGGACACATACACACACATACACACTTAATCCATAGTGTTTGTACCTAATATTTTCTGGCAATAAAAGGCTGCCTGATGGCAAAGTAAAACATTTAAAATATTCTAAATATAGCATGTACTTAACGTGATATTGATCTTTTATTTAGACCTAATATGTTTGAAATATGTTTTGCTCCTGGCCCTGTCTGCAGCAGTACATTACTTAGCTTCTGAGCTTGTTCTCCTCTCCGTTTCTCCAAACTGAGGGCATGTCGACTGCCATCTACTGTAGACAACAGTAGACTTTATTATGTTAACACACAAAAACCGTCCAATTAATGTGCTCACATGTGTTGAAGGCAGCATGCTCACAAACACTTATTATTACCATACACCTTCAGGACTGGGATGTGATTTTTTTTTAAATCATTTTCCTGTTTGTTTCCCTATTTCAGAGCAGTGACTGACAGCATTAACCAGCTGATCACGCTGTGCACACAGCAGGCTCCTGGCCAGAAGGAGTGCGACAACGCCCTGAGAGAGCTGGAGGTAAACAAAACTTAACAACCTTGTTATCAAACACGAACAGTCTGCAATCATATCAACAAAGACTTGGCGAGAGTCTTATTTGCCTCATCTATCTGTGTTGTCCCAGAAGAAATAACAGTAATTTGCAGTTCTACTGATTCTTTCTTCTGGCATTAACCAGAGAGAATTTTGTGAAAATATATAACCTAGGAAATCCTATCTAATACTCATACTGCTCATTCATCTCCCAGGCTGTCAGAGGAATGCTGGACAATCCCAACGAGCCAGTCAGTGACCTCTCCTACTTCGACTGTATCGAGAGTGTGATGGAGAACTCCAAGGTTGGCCTTCAAATCAAACAGCCCTAGTGATCAAACACCGGAGCCCTCTGCACACACAGAGCTTAGTATCCTAAGCATCCTTCTCTCTTCTTCCCTCTATGTTCTGTCCAGGTCCTGGGAGAGTCCATGGCAGGTATTTCTCAGAACTGCAAAACCGGAGACGTAACTGCATTTGGAGACTGTGTAGGATCAGCCTCAAAAGCCCTGTGTGGCCTCACTGAAGCTGCAGGACAGGTACAGAGGAAGAGAAACAGCACTCACTGTACAGGAGCTGTTAAATGGATGATATTGTATCTTTGTTTTTGATGATGAGAGTTTTTTTTTCACCCCACAGGCCTCCTACCTGGTGGGTGTGTCCGATCCTAACAGTCAGGCGGGGCACCAGGGGTTGGTGGATCCCATCCAGTTTGCCAAAGCCAACCAGGCGATCCAGATGGCCTGTCAGAATCTTGTAGACCCTGACAGTAGTCCCTCCCAGGTACATGCACTTACCGTACTCCCTGTATAGTAATTAGGCAAAAACTTGTCAGTCTGATCTGCATTATAACAGGTTTAGGTGTTGGCAAGAGGTATGTTAGCCACTTTAAAAAAAAAGGTCCACCTAAAAAAAGTAAATAGCAGTTTAAGTGTATGTTATATTTAGAATATTTTCACTGCTTTTCTTTTCTTACTTACACAGCCTTTTGTGACGGGAAACTGCCGTTATATAAGCCAAATATCACTCTCTCCAAACCAATCAAACTCCATCGGTGGAATCAGTAATTTTACTTTGCAGTAGACACAGCAGTTGCTGGTGTACCAGCTTTTAGTGTGTTATTGTATGACTTTGGTGTTTATAAAGGATAGTTCAGGTCTGGAGAGATATTTGGCTTATTTAATGACGGTTTCCTGTCAGAAAAGGCTGTTTGATGGCAAAGTAAAGCACTTCTTTTTCTTAAAAATTCTAAATATAGCATACACTAAACTGATATTGATTTTATTTCTGACAGTCTACAGCAGTACATTACTTTGCTTCCCTGCTGATGTCCGTCTCCGCTGCTCCAAACTCTGGGCATTTCGCCCAGCATCTACTATAGCTGATAAAACTGACTGTCAATACAGTCAAGTACCTCATACAACCCCACATCAAATAATCTGACTATTGGTTCATGTATTGCTCAGAGTGCTTGCTGATTTCCTGTCATGTTAATCCTGTATAAAAATATTCCTTAATTTGTTCCTCATGTTGACATGACAGACTTGTTTAAATGAAGCATACTTTTTAAATAGAAGTGTTCAAAAATAAATTTTGTCATTTATGATTTAAACCCAAGAAAAATTGTTGACAAAATCATTGTTTCATAGCTCCCACAATTGTATATTTTCTGCAAATACCTGATGCAGAAGTGTTCAAGTGTGTACCCACATGTCTCACTGCGGGTCTGAAAGTCCAATTTTTACCTCATTATCACCTTTATTGTCTTCAACAACATGATTTGTTCAAGACTAACAGCGCTCTTACACAAGTCAGCTTCCAGCTTGCAAGTCTGTACCACACGTTTAAGGGTAGTGTGTGCAATTACAGTACAATAGCAAATACTGTGCCTTTTAGTAAATAGAAATGCATGTAGTGCAAGGATCTGATGGTTTTAAGATTGGCAGGACTTGTGTTGTCATCTACTAATAAACTGTTTGAGGTCTCAGTTACTGATTTTCTTTCTGTTTATACTGTGGCAGGTGCTCTCTGCAGCCACCATTGTTGCTAAGCATACGTCGGCACTGTGCAACGCCTGCCGCCTGGCTTCCTCCAAGACAACCAACCCCGTCGCCAAGAGGCACTTTGTCCAGTCTGCCAAGGAGGTGGCCAACAGCACTGCCAACTTGGTCAAAACCATCAAGGTAAGATTTGTTTGCCAGTCTTGTCAAAGGGTTGGCTCTGTCCCCTAATTGGCATAGCACATTTTAAATATAGATGTAGGTTTAACAGTAAAGTGATAGTGATAGATGTGGCATCATTCTGGTTGATCCTCTGAGTGATTTCTCAAACAAACTTATATTTGTTCTCATCAACCTTCTGTCAGTGATTTGTTTAATTCTTGACTCTTGGGTCAGATAAGTTAATAAGTACTCTAGTTCAATCAAATGTCATCTTTCTCCCTCTGTAGGCTTTAGATGGAGATTTCTCTGAGGAGAACAGGAACAGGTGTCGAGTTGCCACGGCTCCGCTAATCGAGGCTGTTGAAAACCTGACAACGTTTGCTTCCAACCCAGAGTTTGCCAGCGTCCCTGCTCAAATCAGCAATGAGGTATTCATGGACAGCTATTAAATTATTTGATCAACAGAGGTGTTACAGCAGGCTGAAAAAACAAGATTTTTTTTTATAAATATCTACATTCTCGCTAAAGTTTAATTTGTTTTTTGTGCAGGGGTCTGCAGCACAGGAGCCCATCCTCAACTCAGCATGTTCCATGCTTGACAGTTCCACCCACCTGCTCAAGACTGCACGGTCATTAGTTATCAACCCCAAAGACCCGCCCACCTGGTCTGTTCTGGCCGGTCACTCCCGCACCGTGTCCGACTCTATCAAGAGTCTCATCACAGCCATCCGGTTAGTTGGTAAAAATGTATTATTAGAGCTGTAATTATTAGTCAATTAATTGATCCAAAGAAAATGAATTAGTAATTATTTTGATAATTTTACAAACAAAAACATTCAAACATTTGCTGGTTCAGCTAATGGAATATAAGGATTTTCTGCTTTTCTTTGTCATGTATGATTGTAAATGAAAAGTATTTGGGCTTTGGACTGTTGGTTGAACAAAAGAAGCAATTTGAGGTTCTGGGATATTGTGATGAGCTTTTTTTCCATAATTTTTTGAGATTTTATAGACTGAAGGATTGGTTGATCATGAAAATAACCTGTAGTTGCAGCCCTGTTTGTTACAAACTAAAATTTGACCTTCATATACTGCATGTTGTCACCAATCACTTTCTTTAAAGGAATTTTGAAAAATTAACTTTTTTGAATTCTAGCCAAGAGTTAAATAAGAAAATCAATACCACACTCACATCTGAAGTTACTGCCATCAGCTGGCGGACTTAGCTTAGCATGGGCTGGAAATGGGCCTTGCTATGTCAAAAATCATGATATCCACCCACCAGTACCTCGAAAATGCACTATTTAATATGTTATATATTGTTTGTTTAATATGTACCAAGAAAACCCTGAAAGTATAGAAGCCACAATTTTTTTTTTTCTGGGGCGTTATGACTATTTCTTGGCCAAGAGCAGTGACTTCACTGAGTCTTGTCAGCAGGCTGAGGTTGCCAGGCAGCTAGCAGAAAATCCAGGAAGTTTCAAAACGTTGTTTTATTCCTTTACTAGATTTTTACACTTGTGAACTTTATGTCTCCTCAGTGATGTAGTCATTCTGAACTACGGCGTAACAAAGGGGGTCATTGGAGGAAAATTTACAACTGGTGTTAAATAATTCACAATTAAGTTTAGATTGTAAAGTAGCTTTTACTTCCACTTACTGAATACATTTCTCTATAAAACGCCTGTGAGACAAATGCAATGTCCTTGAGAACGGATGCCCAAATGCTGCACCGTGGCGTGACAAATGCTTGTTCTTATTCCTCTGCAGCTTAAATTTTTAATCTCCTCTTTCACACCTTTTGTACTTGACCTTGATCAGAACAAAACTGATGCTCATGAGGAACTAATTCCCAGTGTCAAATGCACTGAATTTTAATGTTTCTGCTCAGCTCAGAACATCTGCACGTTAGCATTCACACGCAGCCAGCTTAGCATCTCGCTCAGTTCTCATGCCCTTATCACCGTCTTCCTTGTAGACTGTAAACTGAGTGCTGGGAGTTCAGCCCGGTGTTTTTAATATCATTCAGGGATAGACGGTGGTGTCAAAAAACACAACTGAACTCCATCCTGCAACCTCATGACTTTGTTAGTCTCATTAAATGCACAGATGAGGTTTTATTTTAGTTTTATTTCCAGCATGTCACCATGCATGGAAATGGATGTTTAACTAAACTTATTCTGCCCATGTGGCCGCTGCCCCAGACCACTCAGAGGCTTCAGAGCTAATTTGGCTGCTCAGCTTGATCTCCCTGCGTAGTGACGAGACCCTACAGGCTACAGCAGATGTGATCTGAGCAACAATGAGATGAGGGAACCAGTAGAAAAGAGAGACATCCTGGAACCTGTCTGCGTTTTTAATAAGTGTTCATTATGTTAACATTTGCACTTCTGTTCTCTTGTCCTGTCTTCTTATATGCCTCTTTTTTCCTCACCTTCTCTGTCCTGTTTTTCCTCCTAAACATCATCCTTCAACTTAACTCTTATTACTCTTTCCAACCATTTTATTTCTTTCTGTTTCTCCTCTTTTCCCATTTCCCATTTTATTCTCAGGGACAAGGCCCCGGGCCAGCGGGAGTGCGACTCGTCAATTGATAACATCAACAAATGTATCCGGGACATTGAGCAGGCCTCTCTGGCAGCAGTCAGCCAGAACTTACCCAGCAGGGACGACATCTCACTGGAGGTAAGCAAGCATCAGAAAATGACTTGACACTTTCCACAGACAGCCACCTGTATCTTTCTCTGTTTGCATTTTTTGTCCTTGTCTGGTTGTGTGTCGGCTTTGCTCACTTCTTTCTTTCTGTTCCTCTGACAGTTTTACAGTAAGATTGTTTTTTTTTCTTTTTTTAGTCCTTGTGTTGCTTTTTGTTTGCGCTCTGAAAAATTATAGATCTCTTATCGGTGGTTTTAATTAGGTTTCTGTCCATTATAGGTCACAAACGGCTCATTATATAGAAACCAGGGACAATGGTTTACATTATGGCCACTATTTACACAATGGAGAGAATCACATTTAATCTAACAACTGGACTAATATTGCTTAAATGAAAGAAAGATTTGCTCCAACTTTCAAGCTATGGATTAGAGAGTTTATGCATCATCTAACCCTAGAAAAAACTGTTAAGCTACAAGAGGCTGTGCCCTCAATTTCTACACCATTTGACAACCAGTTCTGGATCAGGTGGAAAAAGTGGACACCTCAGACATTTCAAATGTATAGATATAACACCCCCCAACCCTTTCTTTCTTTTTTATATTCTATTTTTGTAACCTTTTTCTCTTTCCTTAACTTATGTGTTCTTTGTGTGAGTTTATTATACTTTATCATGGAAGGTCCTGATATGTCATATAATAAACTTGTAATGGTGCAATGGGTTAGAGCTACCTGTGAGATGGGATTTTGTTAAAACATATCAAACTGTATATCAAGTTGTATTTTGCATGATCTGAAAAACTAATAAAAAATACTTATCAACTATAAGGGCTGTTTTGTACAGCAGCATTGTACTAGTATTAAAGGCGGTATCTTCCAATTTAAAATAATTCTCTTTTCCTCCAGGGACAGATATGAATGAATGTGTGTATACATATGTGCATGCTTTTTGTTTATATATTTTTTAGTATTTGTTATTTCTTTTAACTATCAAATAATTTTGTATTTTATTATCTTGTGTAAGTGTATGTTTTGTGCTCAGTTGGCACACATGTATCACTTTGGGTTTGTGTCAAAAAACTTTTCTGCACAGCAACCAGTATTTTACTTCTTCTAGTACAGTACAGTTTGGATCCCACTGGATCTTCATGCCTTACACCTGAGATTGGTATATTTTAATGCAGAACCGGTCACAGAGCAGTTTTGTTGAATTATGACAACTTTAAGCTCACATATCAGATGTTAGAGTTGCTTGGAGCAAAGATTTCCCTCTTTAGTTCCCTGTCTGGTGCTTTTTAGCAGGTTCCAGGTGACTTGTTTGAATGGTCCTCTGTCTCCTATAAAAAGTAAGACAAAAACTAATTTCTTTTTTATTTCCTCTCTTTAGGCGCTACAAGAGCAGCTGACGTCCACTGTGCAGGAAATTGGCCACTTAATTGACCCTGTTTCCACTGCTGCCAGAGGCGAGGCTTCCCAACTAGGACACAAGGTATATATAGGGCAGGGAGTTAATTACTTTACTTAAATACTGCAACTGTGTTACAGCAAAGTAATACTTTTTTATTACACATTTCCACTTGTTAAGAGTGGGCCATCTGGGCAAAATTAGTATTGGGATAATTATCACAGCAGTATCTCTCTCACTCTTCTTCTCCACTTGAAAATGTAGCATTTGCTGTAATTAAGACATTGAGGAATTCTGACAGAACTCATTAAAACCCTTCATTAACCCTTTTCCTCAGGTGACCCAGCTGGCTGGTTACTTTGAACCACTGATCGTAGCCTCTGTGGGCGTGGCATCCAAGCTGAAGGACCACCAGCAGCAGATGACTTTCCTGGACCAAACTAAGACCCTGGCTGAGTCTGCGCTGCAGATGCTCTATGCTGCCAAGGAGGGTGGAGGAAATCCAAAGGTACAACTGTTTCCAGGGTTCCTACGTAGTATGGAAAAGTATGGAATTTGATTTTAATAATTTCCAGGTCTGGATAAGTATGGAAAAAAAATAAGAGAATAGGAGCAATATATTTCCTTACTCTGTTTTCTAAAATAAAAAAAAATAATAAAAAATTCTAAAACTAAAATGATCACACAGGCAGAGTCTTTTTCATGAAGTTTGGAGCGGACAGCCAGTGCAGCCAAGATGTTTACATGAGGGAACGTTGGCCAGAGTGGGCATGATGTCATCAAAAGCAAAGCAACCGAACGCACACTCCTACACAGAGCTGCCTCTACGCCTGTATGTCACAGCCTGCAAAACAGCTCTGCTTCAAGAGCCTTATAACCAGGCTCAAACAGAATCTGAATCAGATTTTTTTTTTTGACAGTTTTCAGCAGAATGAAAATCTGTGAAATTCTGCAGTATGTTTTTTTGCTGATAATATAATAGACAGTATTCAATTAACATAACAAAGATTGTTGGGCAAAAATAAGCTCATACAGTATTACATTAAAACAACCTAAAATTACCTAAAGCAGAGCTAAAGAAATATGTAGCCGTTTTTAGTGGAACGTTAAAATTTGTTATTTTATTTCATCACCAACAGTTCAAAACAAAGTGTGAACATTTTGTTGGAAAAGTCAGCCAGAATGAAATGAAGGACACATGGCCACTAAAACCCACATTTTAAAGTGGAGCAGAGAGAGCAAAAATTCAGTTGTAAAACCTTTAATTATTCATCGCCCAGTGATTACCACTTCAACACATATACAGACAAATACATAAATAAATAACTGGAAACATTATGAGTTTTAGAAGCAGCATATCTATTAGTTCTGCAAAAAACCTGCAGAGGTGTCACCAGAATTCTATGGGTGCAGATTACATCTGTGACTGTTTATAAGTGTACCACATTCAGACATCTGTGACCAAATTAAAAAGAAAACTTGGCAATATATTTGAATTGCATTTACAGCATCACAAATAACCAAATATTAGGTTATCGGAACATTTATGAGTTAAACTGAGACGTAATTATCAGAAGAGTCAACTATCTTTTCTGATAATTCTTTCTGTTCTGCATATGGCTGACAGCTGATTCGTCGTCATTTTCATGGAAACCATGATTAAACAAGGCTGTACATACGCCTGAAAAAATTAATTATTTAACTTTTTTCAACTTCTGGTTGTTATCTGGAAATTTGAATCTGTAATGTACAGAATTTGAAATGGAAAATGTGTAGGAAAACTGTGTTTCACTTACTTCATTTTTAATTCACTCAACCCCTGGAAGGAATCTCTACTACAAGGAACTTTCATATTGTGTTGATTTTGGAGGGCCCTGTGGACAAAATTGGTAATGTTTCCACTGTAATAACCACAAAATGTAATGTCAAATATGAAATTATCTAAATAAAAGTCTCTTGCTTCCTTTTAACTAGTTAATGTACTACTTACTATTACATTGCCTGGGAAAACAAAAATATTGGCTTGTTTCATCTGATTTCAAGGAGAATCTGACCTGGTGGCAACCATTAAGAGGAACTACATAGAAATAGCCGATCTTTCCGCTGATGGCCTTGTTAAGTTATGAAGGTCATGTAGAGGCATCAGTATTAAATTGAGACTGTTTCATAACCAGTTAAAAAGTCCTTGGAGTACGTTTTAATGTGTACTTGTGTCTGGTTGTCACACAGGCATCTCATACCCATGATGCCATAGCAGAGGCAGCTCAACTCATGAAGGAGGCTGTTGATGACATCATGGTAACGCTGAATGAGGCTGCCAGTGAAGTAGGGATGGTGGGAGGAATGGTGGAGTCCATCGCAGACGCCATGGCCAAGGTGAGTGCTGCTGTGCCAATGCTGGTGATTAGAACTCATCAGAACACGGATATTAAATTTCCATTTGCCTGGAAGATGAGACTGCAACTGGTCAAAGCAATTCATACTCTTTTTCTACTTTTAATGAGCCTTGAGAGCAGCTACAGATGATTGTCTCCTCTATCAGCTTTCTTCACTTGTCATCCAGTCACAATTAACTAAGCAGAAAAGCCCAGACATCCCTTTCCATCGCCATGTCTTGAGGTTCATTGCAGAAGGGGTCCCTCTGGTGTATTCTAGGGGTGTCGAGAAGTAATCTCTACCAAATGTTGTCTCCAGCTGCATAGGAGCAGCTGTTCTGTGCTCCAGCTCAACAACAACTGGTGATCAGTTGATGGGTCTGCCCGATCTTTGCTTGTCTAGCTTGACAATATGGCTATAAATCTGATAATATGGTCATGTACTTTTACCCTAAGATGATTAAGACCCTCCTGTTGAGCCAAGGGGACAGAATATTTATCCCCACACTCTTGCACTACCTCTTGCAATGGACAACTAGTCTAAACCCTTTCAAGGAGAATCAGCATGCTGAAACAAGGCCAAATATACGAAGGGCACCACAAGCTTTAGTTTCCTCCCTGCCAAAAATGTAACTTTTGGGGTTCGTAAAATCTTTGAAAACACTTGAATTTTGAAGTTTGAAAAGTGCTTGAATTTTAGTTCAAAGTGCTTGAAATTGCACTACTTTCATAATAAATGACTACCTAACTGAATAGTTTTTTAGATAAAGAAATATAAGCTGTATATTTGCTAATTTAGGTAAAATAGGTTGCCAAGGTGACACGTTTTGAAACATAAAACTTTTTTTGTGTTTTTCATTAATTTTTCACCCTAGTGAATGCTACCACAAAACATAATTTTGGTCTTTTATAGCACAATGACATCTGATTTAATCTGATGAAGAAGTGAAATATTCATTTTGAGTATATGTATACAAATATGGAATTTACCACAGCTGTAAGGTACTGTACTGGAAAAGCTTGAAAATGCTTTGGAAAAGGTGTAGGAACCCTGAACTTTCCTTGTACCAAGAGCCAATTTCTGCAACTAAAATCCAGTGGCCCAAGACTTGGTCCACTGTGCGTGGCCCCAAAGAGATTCAGCCTTCGAGCTTCCTGTCAGGTTCCAGGAAAAGACCTCAGTTTTCCACTTTTTGCTGCACCGATTGCTGAAATGAATAGAGGACAAAGTTGTGGTCGCCTGAGATTACAATATAATATTCCCATTTCAGCATAGTCTTGGTGAGTTGGCAAAATTGTATACTGGAAAAGTTCTTTTTTTTGGCAAGTGTCTCAATGTAGAAGAGCTAAAATACTGAAATACTGTTGAGAAAACAAGTGGAATAAATTGGTTAGAAGTTGATAGAGAGTACAGCGGAACTGGTAGGACAGCAAATGTTCTTCATGTTTTTCCAGGACGTTCCAGGATTTTTACAAATGACCATCATTTTCTAATTAAGATTTCCTTCTTGTCATTTTTACTTGAGTTCCTGTTCCTTTGTGTAGCATCTTGATTACAACCTCAGCGTCTCCAAGGCGCCATAAAAAGCCACTGATTAGCAAATTAATATAAATCACGAGCCACCGAAGCAGAGAAAAACTGACTGTCAACGCAGCCGCTGTCAGCCAGTGTTGGGTCTTCAGACCATCTTTCCAATTAACAGTCAAACTATTGGCAAGCGCATAAGGTGTGAAGCAAGAAAAAGCCTTTAATCTCAAGTACAGACAAACTAATTACATCCTTCCTCACTTTCCAGAGTGAGACTTATCACAGGGGGGGGAAAGTGCCTCAGGTGTGGGTCACCAGAGGGAGCGACATCTCTGCATCAACTTTGTGTCACATCATGAATAATTAGTGAAAGTGGTTCAGTTTGAGTTTGTGTGATGAGTGTGTTTGTTTTGTCCATGTGTGTATCAGTAGTTGATTAAAAGTAGATAATCCTCTTAGAAAATCCATCGACATAATGGTCACTTTGCTCTGGTTTCAGCAGAGGTGATTTAAAGGCTTTTCTGCTGAACTTCTTGTCAAGACCACATATTCTGAGGCGTTATTTCACTCTGCAAACATCATGTACTTGCGATTTTGTAGAGTCACTTCAGCACCAGAATGCTTTCCCCACATAGCGTCATCTCTCTCATCTCAGCTTTGCCGTGACACTCGGATGTGTCGTCTAATTTAGCCAAAATGTTAGAAACACAGGGTCTGCACTGCAAGCTGGTGATTGAATGTTTTTGTCCTTGATGCTATTTTAAAGCTGTAATTACAGAGTGGATTCAGTGGATAATTTATAATGAGTGTTTATCATTCATTCGGAGTGTTTATTTGAATATAAAATTACATGAACATTGGTTTTCAGATGAACTGATGCTTGCGCACCTGGCAGAATTATACTAATTGAAGGGTAGATTAGATTAAACACGTCGTTGCAGCTAAAAAACTGAATGATTGATTGTCTTCATATTTGAAGACGTTTGTACTGTTTTGTGAGGGGCAAACCAGTCATGCCTAAAATTGCAGTTTTGTATTAACTCTGTGTGTGTCTGTGTGTCTTTCCTCAGCTGGATGAAGGTACACCGCCTGAACCTGAGGGCTCATTTGTGGATTACCAGACCAGTATGGTGAAATACTCTAAGGCCATTGCTGTTACTGCTCAGGAAATGGTGAGCCTTCAAAAAACAGCTTACAATGTTAGACTGTTTTGGAAGTCTGACTGTGAAGTTTGATTAGATGGAAAAACTTTTAATATTAAATATTTTCAAACTTGCCAGTGTATGATTTAAGGAAGGTGGTATGTTTGGACTGACAGTCATTGTGTGTTTATCCCTCAGATGACCAAATCAGTGACATGTCCAGACGAGCTGGGGGCTCTGGCCTCTCAGGTGACTGTGGACTACAGCCAGCTGGCTGTTCAGGGACGACTGGCTGCTCACACAGCTGAGCCAGAGGAGGTGAGGACAGCCTGGGTGTCACCTAAAAAGAGACTGTCTTACCCATTATATGACTCTGCTACATCAGTGTGGCATCTTTATCTTCTTAACTATATTCCTTAGATGCATGCATGTAACTAGAATCACATCCGCTCTATACCAGAAACAAACATTGAACTAAATATTTAGAAGAAAAATGGGAGTCAGAGTTCAAGATAAAAAAAATGAGATGAAAATTGGCAAGACATGTGGAAAATACAGCAGACATCCACCAGTTCACAGATATGGAGGGAGAAATTTTTTCTTTTTTTTTTTTTTAAATCACACTCAAGGTCAAGAGTGAATTTTTAAACATGCATTTCCCATGCTGCAGAGAGTGTGGACTAATAGATGTAGTCCATGCACTTCTATATTTGAAATGCCACAAAAATCAGTGTTTTAGAAAATTGTATACAAAACTAGGCAAAAAATACTTGGGTATGATATCCCTGGTACTTTTTTGTGTAATTTTTAACTCAACTAAAGGTAATATATGAATGAGGGATATTTGGGAAAAAAAATCCTTATTATCAAGTAAGAAAGCTATCGCAAAGAAACGGAGTAAAGTGGTCCCTTCTAGCCAGGAACAATGGATAGAGATAGTAGAGAAAATCATTTTATGTAATGGGAAAACTGTCGCATTGTCTGAGATACAAAGAAACACAGCTGGAAGAAAAGTGGGAGAAATGGACCTTATTCAGATTCCAGATAAGCGATGAAGACTATGGAAAGAACCAACTGATTTAGTTGATGAAACTGAGTGAATGGATAGACTACTTAGAATGTAACCTTTTTCTTTTCGATATTTTGTTTTTGGGGCTTGTTTAAGTTCATCTACTGGTTTTATATGCATATAAATGTTGAAATTATCAATAAAAGCATGTGTGAAAAAAAGGCTTCATGCATCTAAAAAAATTGTATGTAGTACACACTGGATATACACCACGGTGGAGCTAAAACACATTTTCCGCATAAACATTTACACTACATGATTTAATTTTTAATCAAAATTGTGTCTTACCAAGACAAGTCGAATCAAAATTCTTTATTTTTGCATAAGAATAAAAGCGCAATAAACTTGTATTGTTCTTTGTTAACCAGATTGGTTTCCAGATCAAGACTCGGGTGCAGGAGCTCGGACACGGCTGCATTTTCCTCGTCCAGAAGGCTGGAGCTCTGCAGATCACCCCCTCTGATGGCTTCACCAAACGAGAGCTCATCGAATGTGCCCGTGCCGTCACAGAGAAGGTATTGAGCTGCCATAAAAGATCTTGTTGTTGTTTGTGTCTTTTATTTTGAAGATGTATGTAATTTATTTATTGGCATGTTGTCTTGTCATCAAGATTTATTTTGTCATCTGTGGATCCACACCAGTGCTGATATATTGATTTTCTTAGTTGTCCTGTACATTGACCCAAGACTTTGTCACATTTCTATCAACGTTAATTATGTGAACACCTCATCACTGAAGGCTGGAGGTTTTCCAGCTTGACCCAGTATGACTCAAACCAAACTAACTCTGTCCAGTACTGGAACAGTAAAACATTATTTTCTTGCTGTGCAATTCTCACCAAGTGATCCTGCTGTCATGGTATCAACAGCATAAGAGGGTTAGTGCCATAATTCATTTTATCATCTGCCTCCTGAATTAAAGCATTTTGGATGAAACCATTTGCTCAAGGCATGCTTGTGCTTCAAAGCCTGACTGTTTAATTCATAGTCCTTGGCAAAATACATTATTCTGCAGACTGTTTCAATAATTCATGCTCAAGTATTGCACAGATCATATCCAAGCAGTCCAGCTGCATTGTACAGATGTTTGACTGTGAATGCAAACAGATATTGGTTGTGGTTTTATTTGGGAATCCACTGCATTTCTCAAATTATGATTATTTTCATTTGATTCAACATTTAAATCAAAAGTTTATTTGTTTGCTAAATATCTTCATGACAAGCAAAGAAAAGCTTTGTCTGTGTAACCTGTGCTGCTTGTTCTATTTTGAAATCCTAACCCTTAACTTTTAATAGCTATTATTTCTTCATTTAAGAAGACAAGTGTCAGGAGTCTGGAAACATGAGTTAATCGGTTTGTACTGCCACTCAGGCATCTGTGAGGAAAACAAATGGAGTCTAAACCAGTTTGACGTGTGCTCATTTTGATGAGTGAGTGATGCTGTGCATTGCTCTGCACCGACATGGTGTTTTGCTGTCACAGCAGATTTTTAAATCCTCTTGACTCGACTGGTGTTTGGGCTTCTGAGTTGAATGCATTGTTTATCATGTGCCAAGGAGATGGATATCAAAAACAAAGAAAAATGGAAGTGTTCATCAGCATCTGTCACAGTGTGTTGCTTTGTTCTGCTCTGTTTTGACCAGTAAAGGTATGTTCAACTCCACTCCAACTGACCTAAACATAGAAATACTACTTTGCTATCCCCACTGCTTTTCAGACAGTTGGATTATTTGAAGTGGGGTTGCATGAGGTACTCATCAATAGTCAGTGTAGTAGCTACAGTAGATGCCAGTTGTCAGACCTCCAATCTGGAGAAGCAGTGAGGGGCACCAGCACAGAAGCTAAGCAATGTGCTGCTGTGGGCTTTTAGCCAGTTTAAAAAAAGGCCACGTAAAAAATCTGTATCAGTTAAAGTTATATTTCTAGCTATATTTAGAGTAATTTTCACTCCTTTAGTTTGCCATCAGACACTTTTCTGATGGAAAAATGCTGTTATATAAGCCAAATATTGCTCTCTCCAAACTAACCAAACTCCATAGGCTGAATGAGTAATTTAACCTCAGATAACACAGGAGTTGCTGATCTACTGCTGCTTCGATCTGTTAGTTTGCTTGTGTTATTGTGTGACTTCTGTGTTTCAAAAGACATTTGCAAGGTAAAATGACTGGTTTCACCTCTGTAATTTGGTTGGTTTGGAGAGAGAGCAATATTTGGTTTATGTAAATAGCAGTTTCCTGTTAGAAAAGGCTGTGTGATGACAAAGCAAAGAGGTGAAAATATTCTAAACATAATGCACACTTTTTTTTAGTAGCTACAAGATGTTTTGCTGCTGACCCTGACCCCAGTAGTTTATTGCTTACCTTTAATGCTGGTATTACTCTCTGCTATCAGTAAGTACTTCATACAACGCCACATCAAATAAGCCAAAGTAACCCTTTCAGGTAAAATGTGCTTTCCGCCTAAGTTCAAGACACCTGCACATCCTCACCTGTATGATTATAGGGTGTGATCCCTGTCTGTGTCCTCAGGTGTCCTTGGTCCTCTCAGCCCTCCAGGCAGGAAACAAGGGCACTCAGGCCTGCATCACAGCAGCCAGCGCAGTGTCTGGCATCATCGCCGATCTGGACACCACCATCATGTTTGCTTCAGCCGGCACGCTCAATGCAGAGAATGACGAGTCCTTCGCCGACCACAGGTTAGCGCTGGAAGCATGCCCGATTGTGTCTGTATACACTACTTGGTGTGCAAGACATCGCTACTATGAGACGTGCTTGGAGTCTGAAATCCGCCTTCCGCTTATCTTTCATCTGAAACTGACACAATGACGTATTAGCTGGTGAACAGGGGGGCAGGAAATCTCTTAAGTTAGAAACTACAAATTACCCTCAGGGTTTGAAAGACGGAAGAAGTGTCACATCTTTTACTGTTCTCTCTCTTAGACTAAAGACTCCTGTCAGAGGCAGGAATCCCATGCTGCTAAAAATAAGAACAAAACAGCAAAAGGTTTCAAAATTAGAGATGATTCTAGTTATATTCTATGAAATCTCACATTGTCATGCAAATGTCTTGTACAAGTTCATGATCTAGTGTAAACTTGGTTGGCCCAATTATTTCTGAATTATTAAAGTTCAAAGAGATCCATATCTAATGATCCAAGACACATTTTCAGTACATGCCACTATGACCGAAAATGATTAACCCAGATCCATACAGATAATTGTTAGTGGTACTGTTCTGTACCTCACTGAAGAATCATGAAAGCAGAAATGTAGAGAAGCCCTGTCGGGGCGAAATAAAAGGGAATCACTTTTTAGCTCAAATCATGTCATGCAGCTCCCTTGAAAATCAAGAAGAAACTTTGCAGCAGCTTCCTACAATATCTCTTGTCAAGTTTAGAGGAATAACTGACTGGCTGCATGATGTTACCTTTCCTCCTTTTGTCTGCAGTAGCTTTGATGTACAAATGCTTTTGGTATGAAAATGGAAGTGCACCAGTGTGTGTTATTTTGATGACTGTAATTCCCACATTTACATCTTGTTCCTGCTGGGATTAGATGTCTAAATCACACTTTTGTCTTCCACTGTTCATTCTCTTCCTGCCTCCTCGGCTCTTCTCTTTCAGGGAAAACATTTTGAAGACGGCCAAAGCTCTGGTCGAGGACACAAAGATGCTAGTGTCCGGCGCAGCTTCCGGTCAGGACAAGTTGTCTCAGGCTGCTCAGTCTTCTGCCAAAACCATTACCCAGCTCACAGATGTGGTCAAACTGGGGGCTGCCAGTATTGGCTCTGATGACCCTGAGACTCAGGTAAGCCAGTCTTGTTTTTCTTCCCTCATTTGTCCACTTGTCCTTTATTCACTGTGCCTATTATCAGAAACATGCAAGTATGAGCTGTGAATGGCAGTAACCTTTCAGAATTTTCTCTTTCCCAGGCTGAGTTGTGATAAATTGGCGTCTATCTCTCTGTCCTTTTTCTCTAGGTGGTTCTGATAAATGCTGTCAAAGATGTGGCCAAGGCGCTGGCTGAGCTCATTAGTGCCACCAAGTGTGCTGCTGGCAAGGCAGCAGATGATCCATCTATGTACCAGCTGAAGAGCGCTGCCAAGGTGAGGGGATGCCGGGGGTCTGCAGTAACCCAGAACGGACAAACCAAATACTGGCTCTAGAGAGGGCAAGTTTTGTGGTCACCATAGGTTTTCTTACATGCTTGGAGGAGAAAAGGGGAGGCAGTCTGCAAAAAAGCTGCAATGATTAGTCAATGAAGTAATTAGCTGTCAAGTTTTCAATTAATTGCCAACTATTTTGATAATCTTTTAATCCTTTTTAGACATTTTTGTTAAGGAAAAATGTCCAAATTCTCTGAGTTTTTCCTCAAATGTAAATATTTTCTTGTTTCTTTAGTCCTCCATGACACTAAACTGAATATCTCGAGACATTTGAGGACATCATTTTGGGTACTTTCGCCATTTTCTGACATTTATGAATCAAACAACTAATCATTTTATCAAGGAAACATTGAAACATTAATCTATAATAAAAATAATTGTTAGTTACAGCCCTAATCTGCAGGCTCATCACTAGATTCCCCTAAATCCCACCCACTGGTTCCTTAAAAAATCAGAATCAGGTGTTTCTTTGTGTTGATACGAAACTATTTCTGTTATTTTCTTTTTTCCACAATGATAAAAAATTGTCTTATTCTTTCTTGCAACTGATAAGAAAATTCTAAATCTACAATGATGGAAATAGTTACATTATCCCACATACTGTGTGCATAGCAGACATTCTCCTCCTCCTCAAGCCGTGCCATTAATCAGCTCCAGCACCTCCCCTGACATTATGAATCCTGTTCACTGAGTTAAAACTGGAGACTGTCTCACTAATGTAAACAGTGGATGGTCTGGATAACAGGGTAAATGGGATATTTGTATCCAAGATAAATCAGCTGAATCCTCGGCTTCAACACATCGTTTCAAAGCCACAGTTCACAATCCACCGATGGAGCTACCGACTGCTCATTATCACCTCGAGCTGTGAAGTTTTTGGAAAAAGAAACTGACAGTTTCACAGTCTGTGGCATGTGTCATGGAGTCTTTCAGATGATAACATGCCTCACATGCAGTTTTAGGACCTGAGGTGAAAAAAAATCCTGTAAACCATCTGTAAGATTTTAGTTTCAAGTGTTGAGGGTTGTCAGCTTTCCTACATGGGTGCTGTGCGCCCCCTGGCTTTGAGTGTGATGTAGTGCACCCTCACAGTCCAGTGCAATGCCCAAACCACAGCAGAAGACACAAGGGGTTTCTACTTCGGCTACTGGGCATATTGAAAGGACATTTAAGGGAGCCACTGTGATAATGAACACAGCTTTTGAAGTTAGAGTAGCACCTGTATTGTGTAAGCTGTGTTACTGATGTTGTAAGAGAGTTTAGTGTAAAATATGGCTGGATGTGGCTGCTTTTGCCTCGGTGTATTTTTCACGTTCTCTATTTGCTGCCTGAAGAAAAAATGCTCATAGCATCAATAGTAGAGGTAATAACCAATTCAAATTTCATCCATTGAATTAAATTGAATTAAACTCTAATACACAAAAGCATGTTTTGATTTGAATTTTGATGTAAATGAACAACTTTTCAATCAGATTTTTTTCATTTTTTCCATCAGGTGATGGTTACCAATGTGACGTCCCTGCTGAAGACGGTCAAGGCTGTCGAGGATGAGGCCACTCGGGGCACCAGAGCACTAGAGGCCACAATTGAATGTATCAAACAGGAACTGTCGGTGAGGATGACTGGAGGGCACGAGCTTGGACGGACAACAGTATCACCAGTGTCATCCAGGATTAATTACATATGTCTGATTGATGCTGAAAGATGCCTTTGATTTAAGAATAATATTTTGGGTCGTCATGAAAATGTTAACATAGCAAGCAGTTTTTTGTTTTTTTTTATCAGTCTTTCTCTAAAATTTGTATACTAGCTCTCAAATGACACCCCCCTGCCTTGTTGTCCCCAGCTGTTTCAATCTAGGGACCCTCCCAACAAGACAACCACACCTGAGGAGTTCATTCGCATGACCAAGGGCATCACCATGGCAACTGCTAAAGCAGTGGCTGCAGGGAACTCTGCCCGGCAGGAGGACATCATCCATACAGCCAACCTGAGCCGCAAGGCTATTTCAGACATGCTCACCACCTGCAAGGTTTCTTTGTTTACCCTAGCAATAGAAAAAAAATCTATTTTGTTTGTTGTAGAAAACATAAAATAAAGTGTAAGATTTCTGTTGGTTCAGTTTCTGTGTTTTCATCTTTTAGCAAGCGGCCTACCATCCAGAGGTCAATGAGGAGGTGAAGAACAGAGCGCTGATGTTTGGATTAGAGTGCACAACCGGATACATCGACTTACTGGAACAAGTACTATTGGTAGGTTTAACATTGTGTCAGAGAGTATCTTCAGAGAAGTAAAAATTTCTATTTCTTGTTTTTGATGTTCTCTGTGAGCATGCACAAGTAAGACAGTGAATGTCTATGTCATTAACAATTTTAGATGTATTAATTATGCTCTCACATGCTAAAATAATTTTTTTGAACATCAGTGTTGATGGTAAATGTAGCCAATTGAAACAGTATTTTTCAGTGCTGCTATATTGACAGAGAGAGCTTCCCAATTTGTTTTTCTTCCTGTGTCCAGTGTTGTCACAGTGATGTAGTTGGTGTTAAGAAAGAATTACAGGATATTTGAACTTGGATTTTTAGTCTCCACCTTTGGGTAGCCAGAGGATGAGCTAGATGATTATTTTTTCTCTTAACACTGTGTTTTGGCCAGCAAAGTAATCGCTATTGGCTCCACAAGTAGGCGAACTCAGTTTATTTGGTCAATATAGCACACACTGAGGAATTTGATTTGACATCCACATAAATCCACGTGAGCTTCTTATTCTTCTATTAAATTCTTCTTATATTGTTTTGAATTTATTAAAAAGTTGGCAGTACACTATGTATGAAAATGATCAGATAAATTGTAAAATTTGTGTCTGATTATTCCATATCTGTTTGAAATGGCATGATGATCACAGATGAATTTTTAAATCTGATGTCTTATTTTTATTGGCACACATTTACATAAACTGGAAACATTCTCTATTTAGCTTATGTATCATTTTATATCCATTAGATGAAGCTGATGTCGTATATTTAATATTTTTAGAAATTAGCAAAGATGGATGATTTAATAATTCATAGCTCCTACCTACCTATGAACCAGATCTGGTATCACTGTGAACAATCAATTATTAACTGTCAACAAAAACAAAGAAGTGTTTTGACTCTTCAGATGTTCATTTATTTTTTCTATTAAAGTCAAAATCAAAAAAGTGAAAATAAAATGCTTTATATGTCAAATCAGATATCATTATTAATATTGTTATAGCTATTGATCAGCTGTAATTTCATTAACAGAATAATAGGTAAAAATATACATTTCCCATTATCACCCCTGATATATATTCTGCATCCTTAAATTGTACATCATTTAATTTAGGTATGCCTCACTTTTTAAAACTTCAAAAATAGTATATTACTATATTATTTCTTTGCAGTGCCATCCTTAGTAGAAACTACCTCCTGCTTTTTGGCAGAGCACACAACCAGAGAGAATGTTGTCTGAGTCTCTCCAAACATGGTGGTCTTTTGTTTAATGTGTGTTTTTGTGTGTGTAGGTCCTGCAGAAGCCCACTGGAGAGCAGAAGCAGCAGCTGGCAGCTTGCTCAAAACGAGTGGCAGGAGCTGTCACAGAGCTCATCCAGACTGCTGAGGCCATGAAAGGTAATGACTGACACACACACCTCTCACCTTTTACAGTGTTAGAACTCAAGTCTTCATCAGTAAGTGATAACTTTTATTAATTTCCTAATGAGGCTTCCTACAGAATTGGTCATTGTTGATAATCCCCAGTAGGAGGCTCCTGCATCTATAACAGAATACATTTCAATTTCCCAAATAACAACAGAAACAGCCCATTAAACAAACTTTTTGGTAATACCCCTGTCCTCCTTCTCTTGCCACAGATGGAGGTAAGTTAGCATTGTTTTCTGTACTGTGACTTATTTCACCAGTTGTGAGCTGTTCAACACGTTCTCTCCTCAGCGCTTACATTGATTCATTGAATCTCATTTTGAAGTCCAGCTGCTCGCAGGCTTCTCGAGTGCATAGAGTCTGCTCCATCCATCGTGCTTTGTTTTATGTGCCATCTCATTCTGAATAAATCACTCCATCTTCATTGCAGTGAATGGCAGTTTGTGGCATCCATCAGCTATGCATGGGATGCGGTGATTTTTTTGTGTGTGTGTGTGTGATCACAGTGTTGTTGTTGTGAGGCATGATGTTTTGACACACTGTTTGTGAAGTATTTTTTGACCCCCTGTTTTAAATTTGAAATCTTAATGTTGACTGCATGTGTGCATGCGTGCCTCAGGTTCAGAGTGGGTGGACCCCGAGGATCCAACAGTGATTGCAGAAACGGAGCTGCTCGGAGCGGCAGCGTCCATCGAAGCAGCTGCTAAGAAGCTGGAGCAGCTCAAACCCCGAGCCAAGCCCAAGGTGGGTGACTGTTTGACTGATAACTCAGTGGGACTTTATCCATGGGCAGAGAGCTGGTTTCACTACAGTGTTATTCCTAAATGAGCTGCAGAGCTGTAGAAAATATGGTGTTTTTTTTGCTGTTTCACAGTTTTCATCACATTGATTTATAGAAATGTATAAATTGTCTGCAGAAGGTGGTAGTAGTAGGAAGTGAATAGAAAAATAACACCACCGCAATGGAGATCTGTAAAAATACAGATGTAATATTAGCAAAATACTACTACTATTAATTTTGGCCTCCGGTGATGGTATTTATTTCATTAGTGGCTAATTTTAACTGCTCTATATACTGTTGAGTAATTTGTTTCCAGTGGTGGAAGAGGATGATTACCATAACGATATAAAGATACTCCATTAGTATTATCCATTATCTATAAAATGAATATGAATGCATCGGTGTGTAAGTAGTAGAGATCATGTCCTCTACAAAAAAGATAAATTAGAGGAGTTGTGAGATTTTTGGGAGAAATTAAGATGCACAAAATGTTCGTAATTGTTCAGAACCTTTTCAGTCTCTGTGTTTTGTGAGATATTGCGTGATTTCACCTCTTTGGGCCTCATGCGGTTATTTAAATGAAACCATATGAGAATCCTACATGACACCTGTGGCGAGGATCCCAACAGACACGGGTTTTTTTAAATGGGTGGTTTTGTATTGTATTTTATAAGTTCATAGATTTTTATATTTTAAATAATAATGCAGCTCTCAAATACATTTAGTGTGTATATAGTGGAAAGCATAATATCTCCCTATGAAATGTGTTGAAGTTGGAATATAAAGTGAAGTATAAAGTAACTTAAAATGGAAACACTTGAGAAAAGTACAAGTACCTCAATTACAGTACTTGAATGAGTTTATTACATATAATACACAAATGAGTCATTTCAAAATCATCATGTCTGTCTTTGTAACCATAATGAGTTTTAGTGCTTTTTAGATTTAACCTTGTTTTTTTTGACCAGAATGTCTTTGGACTGAACAGCATATATAGCATGTATATTAAGCATTAAGCACACAATATTTTTTGTTTACCCTTCTCAATGTTCTGTCTGTAAACATCATTATGTTGTTTTGTGGCTTCTATTAAGTTTCAGTGTCAATATTAGTGCAATTTCACACTAACAAAATGACAAAAAGGTTTTGTATTTTGACAATCACAGACAGGGTGCTCTGTGTCTTGTGCCGTCTCCTCCCCGTTTACGTTTTCCCATCTCATTTCCTTTGACCTTGATTTAAGACCACAACTAAACCAGAGCCTCTTTCCTTCAACCTCCCATAACAATCACAGACACTCATGTTTTGTCCACTTTATTGGATGTCCATGCCTATCAGAGTTTTACTTTATGAGTTTTATCTCTGAAGCTGATACTTTCCTCATTGTTGAGTTAAAAAGTCACTGAACTCCACTACCTCCACATTTTATTATCTTCAGCCATCCCCTACTTCCATAAAACACATCTCCCAAGTGTCCTCCTCCTCCTCCTCCTCCTCCTCCTCCTCCTCCTCCTCCTCCTCCTCCTCCAATCATGTATCCATCTGTGGTAGCTATAGCTAAAGCCTTTCCCAGTATATGTCCTGTGGCTCCCAGTTAACCCCTCCCCTCCCTCCCTGCCTGCCCCCACCACCGGAGGCCTTCTCTGCAGGGCTCTGTCTGATATGTTTGATATATTAGGTTGTTATTCAGTCCCAACTATATATCAAACATATTCCTACAGTGTCCCGCTCTGTCTACAGACTTGTGCTGTGAATGTGTTTGTGTCTGAAAGTGTGTGTGTTTGTGTGTGTGTGTGTGTGTGTGTGTGTGTGTGTGTGTGTGTGTGTGTGTGTGTGTGTGTGTGTGTGTGTGTGTGTGTGTGTGTGTGTGTGATTTAATCAGGCAGACTTGAGTATGATTGAATGTGTGCTTCTTATCAACTGTTGCTGTGTAAAAAGTTGCTTTGTACTGTATCTGGCTGTGTGACACTTTCTGAAGTCATGTTTTGTTTATCTTAGTCACAAGTGAGTCAGTATTGATAGAAAAATTATTAATCAGATGTAACTTTTTCTATTCCAAAAAAGGATTTATTTAGCTGTTTAAGTTTATTTATTTATTTAAGTGACACTGACGGCAACAAACGTTAGCCTAAGGTAGGATGTCACCCGTACTGACTGACTGGTCTCTTTCCCCCTCAGCAAGCGGACGAGACACTGAACTTCGAGGAGCAGATCTTGGAGGCAGCCAAGTCCATTGCTGCAGCCACCAGCGCTTTGGTCAAATCAGCCTCAGCTGCCCAGAGAGAGTTGGTGGCTCAGGGCAAAGTTGGACTCATCCCTGCCAATGCTGTGGATGATGGACAGTGGTCCCAGGGGCTCATCTCTGCTGTAAGTATGGAGTGAAGGGCTATTTTTACTCAGTCTGACAATCCAAACAAAATGACTTAAAATGTTCTTTCTCTGCTTTTTTTTTTCTCTGCTTCTCTCCTTCAGGCACGTATGGTGGCAGCAGCAACCAGCAACCTGTGTGAGGCAGCAAATGCCTCGGTGCAAGGCCACGCAAGTGAGGAGAAGCTCATCTCATCAGCGAAACAGGTGGCAGCCTCCACCGCCCAGCTGCTGGTGGCCTGTAAGGTGAAGGCTGACCAGGACTCTGAGGCCATGAGGAGACTACAGGTACAGACACACTCCGAACAACACGCATTTTGTTCAACTGCTTTATTTAGCTTTAATTAGCTTTCATAAACAGCGGCAAGTGTTTTCGTTTACTACAGAAGGTTTTCAGTGCTTCAAGATCAATGTAATAATAATGGGTTCTTGTCTTTTTATGCCGATGTTAGTTGTCTCGAGTGATCTCTTTCTTCTTTCTTTTTAGATTGCTGGAAATGCCGTAAAGAAGGCATCAGATAACTTGGTGCGGGCAGCTCAGAAAGCAGCATTTGACAAAGCAGATGATGACAACGTGGTGGTCAAGACAAAGTTTGTGGGTGGAATAGCGCAGGTAAGAATGTCATTATCAGGTGTAATGTCGGGGGGATTAAAAACAAACCCGTCTTATTAACCTGTACATTCTCTCACATTCCTTATGTTCTCAGAAAAGATGATATTCCTCTGCTTCACTCAATTCAAATACTGTATTTGTGACTTTACAAATTTGGAAACTGTGTAGTACACTTGCATGCATACACAAACACAATCAGGCTGGTAAATGTACACAAACACACCAACCATAGGGGAGATATTGAGAAATGTTAATTGGATTGTCTATTTGTTAATATTTGCTATAATCATATTTGACTTTTTACTTAATTTTTTAACTTAATTTTTGACTGGGTGTGTTTTAGAGAACCCCTCTTAAAGTGGAAACAGACCACCTTTTTGCTTTAACTTATAATTATGAAGTAAATGTTGATTGCACTGTGTAATGAGAATAGAATAATGACACCATCTGGGTTTAGATTGGCCTCGCTTTCACTATGCAGATTTGTCTGCCACAGAACATGATTTTTCCCAGGAAAATGTGTCCATTGTAGACTAAATGAATGAACAAATTCATGCTTTTTCTTCTAATGTTTTCTCCTAACGTCACTCTCCCCTCCACCCTGATGCCAGCCCCTGCTGTAGTTACTTGTTTGTGCAAAGCAATAACCTTAATCTCACTATGGTGTTACTTTGGAGTGCACATCATTACAATGGCGTATGCCTCTTCACAAATTCAATATAAAATTGTGACAATTTCAATTTACCTCTTGAGTGAACAAGCTTCTTTCTTCTCTTTTATTTCCAAAGTGGTGGTAATGGTGGTGGTGGTTGATAATTTCACAGAGCTAGACTCTGAGGAAGTAGAAAGATAAGTGTGTTCTCCCACCGAACAGTGTTTGTGTGTGTGTGGTTATGGTTAGGAATAGCAGTGTAAGGTCAGCACATAAGGACAGAGAAACAGATTTTGATACAACACCTGCTGTCTTTGTTACAGCGGCACAACAATAATACCATCTGGAAGCACTGGGGGGCTGAAAAGCTGTCCTTTTCCACTTTAAGCTGTTATTTCAAATATGTTTTAAGACAGAAAATAAAAACAAAATGTTAGGTGATTTAAATGTTGTTGTTTTTTTGTCTGTCCAGATCATTGCAGCCCAGGAGGAAATGCTGAGAAAAGAGAGAGAGCTGGAAGAAGCCCGAAAGAAACTGGCTCAGATTAGACAGCAGCAGTACAAGTTCCTGCCCAGTGAACTACGGGAGGACAACAATTAATTAGACAAACTGGCCATCACTGCTGCATAAGCAGTGTGAGGAGCACATCTGTGTTTGTGTGTGAATTTGTGTCATTTTTAATGACACACTTGGACAGGTATGTTGCCTATTGTGACTTCAAATATGTTCTGACTGATTTAGCAAACCAGTAACGCCCGAGTCTGCAGTGAACACGTTCGACTGAGTCCACATGAAATGAAGAGATCTCAAAATCAACTACTATAAATACTACTGTGTGGAACTGACTACTTCTTGAAAAACAACATAAAGATTGTGGTGATTTGACTGAAAAACTGCTTTTTGTCCTCATGTATAGCATAACTACTTTGTGATCTGAACCAGAATGTGACATGCTTAGGACAAACCGCACAGCTCATATGCTCTCATGTTTGCCCATAAGCTACAGTTTCTTTTTTTTCTTTCCTTTTGCAGCTCTAGATCACACACTTATAAGATGAAGAATTGATTGTATTGCCGTTCATGTGATATAGCCGTTTAACTTCAGCGTCACAAAATGATTTCAGCTTGGTACTCTGATATTTGTACGAATGTTGGCCTTTAAGCTCCGATTTGGCACCTTAATATCTGTTTGAATCATGTGATGTGTCTTTGATTTAGTGGTCATTAAGCCTAATATGAAGGAAGGATTTTTTTGCATATTGGTGTTTCTTGGACCACACTGTAAATCTAATAATGGACAGTTGTTTTTTTGGGAATGTTATTTCAAAGTAGACAGTGATATAAGCGTCTCTGCTTTCATTCTTGATTTGTTTTTTTTTATGCTGATGTTGATGGGCTCTACATGCAAAATGTCTTTTTAAGATGCAACAAGTTCTACACATTTGTCTCAGCCCTTCAGTATAGTTGTCATCATGTGCAGCCGTAGAATGTTAAACATGATGTTACAATGTGAATGCTTTTCTACACAGGACGACGTATTACCATAGAAGGAATATTTATTACTCACGAGTATTTTTAGCAGAGAGGAGGGCAGAAACAGTCTTTACTACCATGAGCTGAGCCTGTGTTGGCCTCCAATCAGATAACTTCCCTGATCCTTCAAACACCTTTTTTTATTCCTTGATCATTTCAGGTATTGAGACCTTCATACAGTATCAAGTTTGATCATGATGCAATAACATGGATGGTGCTTTAGGGGGCAGCATTGGGCTCCCTTTTCACCGCGCAAACTTCAAGTAATAATACCGGAGATGATATTGTATTAAATATGTGGTTAGAGTAACCAAGCTGTAGGGCTGAATGATTTTGAAAAAATATCTAATTGCAATTATTTTGACTGATATTGTATTGGCAATATAATCTGTGATATTAGAGGGAATGGTAGTTTTTACATAATTATTCTCATTTTCATTGAAAAACATGTATTAAAATGATTGTGTTTATGTGATTTTGCAGGGATCTGTATCAAACAAAGTTGTTTCCTTAAATCGGTAAAATATGATGTGTAGGCCGGGAAATCTCTGCAACACTGCAGCAGTGTTTAGAAATAGTATTTTGACACACATTTCACCTGAAACAACTATTGGGCATCCTTTGATTTGAAAATTGCAGTAGACCATAATGTGATTTTGATAAAATTTCAATTATTGTTCAGTCCTACCAGACAGATTGATTGGCTACAACATCATGCAAATTAAGAATACCTGTAAATACCTCAGATTTCTTGAATCAATCGAATGCCATGCAGTGCTGCTTCTTTGCTTTATCTGACAAACTCCCTGTAGATTTACTTTTTTTTTTTTTTAGCCCTTTTACTGTTAGTGATAAGATTCTAGTCATTTTTCCAGCAATATTCAACCACTGCCAAGGATTTGATTTTAGTCAATTCACCTCCAATTCTGTTAATTCAGGAAACAGCTAAATTGAATTTCTGAAAATAACTTAGCAATAAGCTAATTCTAACCAATAAAAATGCATAAGAATTGATGTTAAAGGACCAGTGTGCAGGATTTTGTGGCATCTAGTGGTGTGCTCGTACTACAAATGCCATCTCACCCCCCCCTACCAAGCATGTATGGTGGCCATGAAACTACTGGAGAACCATTGCATTGCAGCATGGCGGCCTCCACGGAGGAGGACTCAAGCCTGCTATAGATACAAAGGGCCCATTGTAACTCAACAAAAACACAACACGTCTCATTTTCAGGTGATTTATACACTAATAAAAACATTCTTAGGAATATTCCATTTCTGCCGTATTCTGCCATTACAGCACGGCAAATATCTTACACACTGCACCTTTAAAATGTGTGAATTGAAAGTGAAGTGACTGCAAAGCTAATCACAGCAGTTAATCCTGTTTTGTCCATCAGGTGCTCCGTGCGACTTAACTGAATATACTATTTGCTGCAATAGAGGAACCTTTTTGTTTACCGAGTTTGATTGTAGTGCGTTTTGTTCCCTCGTCTTATTATACGGGCTGTGTTTCGATATTAAACTACAGTATATTTGTAAGATTTAGGTCCTGCTGTGAAAAATGCATGGCTTTGTGCTTCAGATGCATCTCTTTGTTTATCCAGCGACAGAGTGAAACCTTTAAGGATGCACTGAGTGATTCTGACCTCTACCCACAGACAGACAGTATAGCTAAATAGCTAAAAACAGGCCATCACTTTTCTGTTTTTTTTTAACAGTTGAATTCAGAGGTGTTTTCTGGCATTGTATTTTGTGTGTGAGCTTGGGAGGGAGGGCGGAGTGGGGGGGTCCACTGCTCATCATTAAAGTCTGTAGTGTTATTATTAGTGCCTTAGTCCGGAGCCCATACAGTGTCTGGTCTGCTTTGAGTGACAGCTTCACCTCATCGGTCAATAGAAGGTACTGGACAAGCAATCTTTCTAGGAATGTAGGTCCATGTTGGTGGGTTTTCTAACGTTTGTTGTCCCACTTGTTAACATACTGTTCCTCTTTAAGTGCTGAACCAACTGAGTCCCCTTTACTTTAATTCTGCCACATGTAAGGCCTTTTGGGGATGACAGAGGAACTGTCCGCATTCCATGGGCATGTACTACAGTGTACTACAGTGCTTCTAAACTGCGGCAGACTGGAGGTTCAGGTCTGTCAACTGCTTTATTGTACGTTATGAAGTCACTGAGATTTTATGGATGGGCTCTTTTTTTCCTCGTGCTTTTAAGCCTCTATGAAAGATAAATGTGATAAGAACATTTCAATATATATTTGTCACCATTAAGATGTTGTGACGCATTTCAAAGATGTGGAGTAAATTGAAGTGTTCTATATGTTTCTCCCTCCCTCACAAGAAATAAAATTATGAAGTTACTACAATAAAGATAACTGATAACATACGATATAAAAGATATTTATCTGGCCTCAATAAAACTATTTTTTGTATTCACTGAAAATAAAGCATTTCAATGTAACTTTGTGTGTCAAATTTCCTTTTGTGGTTATTTCTTTGGTGGAGCAAAGATGGAAATGTGTGTGCATTTTACACTTTTTCATCATATCCTCACTTTATGGTTTATAAACAAACATTTATACAAAGTAAAGTAAAGTAGCAGACGTGGCTTCAAAATTTAAAAAGTGTAGTCAATATGTGCAACTCCACTGGTTGCAAAAACAAGCTTAATTGTATGTAAGCTTATGAGAAAATGACCTTAACCCTCACTTGATTTTTTTTCTTAACTTACTTTTTTAGGATGTGGCTACCCTGTCATTGACAAGTCACTACCACTGACCTCAATCAGGAGGGAGGTGTGGCAGTGTGCATCTTTGGCTGCTCTACCTCTTGTCCAAATGTGGGCACTTCTGTTTGCAAAAAGCCATGATGGCGACCCCCATAATACTAAAGTCAAGGCTTTTTAAAGGCTTGTCTATAGACCAATGGGCTATGTCCACTACTTGATATATTGTCTGCTCTGTGAGTTCCTCATTTTGCCAGTTGCTGTCTGGTACCTTCAAGCTTGTGAATGTAAACATGAATTTCATTGGTCCAATGCTCATGACTCAATCAAACATTTAACTATCTGCTTAGTTTTGTGAATTAGGACTTGAACTTGCATTTGCTCCATTTCCTCCATTACAAAAAAAATAACCAATGCTGAATCCAACCTGGTCTGAAAAACTTTGAAATGAGCTTGAGTGTTTGGAATTGAAAAGCTCACCCTTCTTCACACCCCAAACCCCAAGAGAACTTGGTGTTGATTATATCTGTATACTTGCAAAAATACATGCACATTGGATTCAACTTTAAAGTTATTTGGAGCACACAACCTGAATTACGTCACTCACAAGCTCAAATATCTGGAACCGCATCGGGGCCGTAACTCTCAGCTACAGTCACTGAGGTTGTGTCCTCAGTATTTTCTGTGCAAATTTGTAGGGTTTTAGCAACTTGGGGGAGCTTGACTTCTACAGTTAAAAACTAGTAATTTTATAGATAGATTCCAGTAAGTTCAGACTTGATATACTTAGATTCCACTGCTAGGCAGATTGGGGGGACTAGGGCTGTGTATCGATGTTGGTGCTGATGCAGTTCCTTCCTTGGGGAAATATATATATAATTTTTTTTTTAAACGAAATATAAGTCTTTTCAATACATCAGTGTTAAATAAAGGGTTTTGAATTCAGAAAGTATCTGATCAAACAGCACTAAGAATCGGAACAAATACTCAGTACTAGCTTTCTACATTTGACAAATTCAGTACTTGATGCCAGAAACCCGTTTTGGTTGTATTGAGGTTCACAAACCAGATCTATAAGTGCTCAGGTCTCCTCCAGAAGTTTATTTCTGGCAACATTTTGACCTTCATGTTGGGAAATCAAATTTATGGAAAGAAATTCAACTCTCTACACATCCTCTCTCAATGTCCTAGCTGCAGCAGTACTGACAGGATGCAGAACTTCACTAGGAATAACAGAGAGGTGAGTTCTGGCAAGCGAACAAGTGTCTCTTTAAGTGTCTGTGTCAGTTTAGTGTCAGGACACGATGGTATTTCTGAGTCAGCACTAAACCTGAAGCTATATTCAGTCCTTGCTATGAACTGAGACCCGTGCTAAATTTGTCTGGCACTAAAATTTGAGGCGGCAATGTCAATTACAGAGTCACAGCTGCTCCCAGCTCTGCTTTTAAACCTGGAATCCTCTTTTTCTGCCATATTCTTCCACCATATTCCCTTGAAGTTCATTCTTTAGGCTTCAGCTGCGTACACTTTTCAAAGTGACATAAATCTAAATCTTATTGACTCTCACATTTTCTCTGCTCCTGTTGGATCTGGCTTGTAACAAGAGGCCTTGTTACACTGCTTGGCTCAAGGGTAGACAGCAGGAACCCTGGCTAAAAGGACGAGGGCATTGAATTTAATGTGGACAAGCAGGTGATAGAAGACAGCTCATCCATTATTTTTATGCCCTAAATCTAATTATAAGAAACGTCAGAAAGCGGGTACAGTTACTGATGACTGCAGCATGCTACATAGCAAGGTTGCAGGCTTCATCCACTCAAGACAGTTGTATTCAATATAAGATTACCTGTCCTGACTTGTGGATGCCACAGGCACAAACACTTTCATAATTTTTACAGTCAGTGCTTAATTTGTCTCATTTTCTTTTCAATAGAAAGATCATTGTCATCATCAGGTCGTTGGCTGTGTTTCTCCACTGTTGGAAAGTGACACCAGTGACATGCTGCAACAAATACTCATCACACTGACATTTTTGCATGACCTCATCCATGAACTCTGCACATCTGAACTGCTATGATGAGCTTGATTAGGTTGAATCACAGCAAGAGATAATGTTTGACTCAGAGTGGGTGGAACCCCAGCATTACTCCTCCTCGACACTTTTAATTATTGAGGAGGAGGTGAGAAATTCCTGTCTAGACATTAACAATGAAATCATCACCGTACTCCCATACTTTTGTCTAGGAGCTGCTCATTCAGCTGCCTCAACACATCTATGATGAACCAGTCAAACAGCTCTGGACCCTTATTTGTGGTCTGACCGTAGCTGCAACATCAAGGTCTGGCTGTGTTTTTATTATTTGATCTGCTAATTCTTGAATTCCTTTAAACAATACGACATGGTATGAATTATGGCAGTCACTCAACCACAGAAGAGATCACAAACTGTGCTGAGATGTGATGCACCACAGAAACAAAGACCCTGTGATTAGATTTATGAGCTCTTCACAACTATAAATCAGTGATGCATACATGGCCTTCAACAGACAATGGTCACCTAATGAAATCAAATTTCAAAGGTCTTTAAACTTCACATGTGACTCTTCAAACAGCCGTAACATCATTGTTACAGGGCCACAGACATTCCTACTTGATGGGAATTCTGAGAATACTTAAGGTTGTTTCAATTATCACCCCTGACAGCATAAACTTGTCTCACAGTGAAAGGTTTTCTGGTGAACAGACTAATTAAAATACAGACATTTTGTCTGGGAGTACATCATTAACTCCCTCTGAGTAACTGGCTTGGATATGCAACTATGAGAAGAAAAGCGTTTTTCTACCCGATTGAGCTACTTGACCTGTTTTAGCACGTTTAAACTGGCTTACACCAACAAAGATGAATTTAATCTAAGATGAGTTCTAATCAAAGTTTATTAAAACCTTGGATTAAAAAGGGGAAAATCCATTTTAAAATAAAAACTAACATCTGTTTAGTAAATCCAGGTTCACTGATTTAAACCCTTGAACAGACTTCAATCATTATGGCAATTGCTTACCCAAATTAAAATAATTACATTTGCTGAAGGGATCTAGTAAGCATAAAAGAGAAGAGGAGAGTGTTAAATTTCAGATGGTCTGTATTCTTTATCAAAACCTTTCACAAAAAGAACTTTGGATCATTGATTGGCAGCTCCTTGGCATTAATGTGGACAAAACAGTGTGATAAAGGGCTCCAAAGATCATCATGATGATGACCACTTGGTCTTTGTGGCAGGCAAATATTCTGTAAACATGCACTGTCCGTGTGAAATGGCCCTCGCAGGAGAATATAAAATCATATTATACCATAAAGTACTGAATGTTAAAAAGACCTCTGTCTGCACTACAGAGAGCTCTAGACCCAAGTATTAAATCAATGATTTGTAGATTACTCAATCAAAGCCTCAACTCTTAATCTGACTAAATCATTACTTGTTGGACAAGTACAATGTGACGATGTTCGTCTCTCTATCTATCCGGGGTGCAAGGGTGACATGGATTGCGCCATGAGCTTCTCTGATCTCTGTGTATGACAGGCATGTCTGGCTGGCTGCTTAACAGTCCACAAAACACATGGCGGGATGACAACACAGTGACAGCTGACTGCCTTAAAAAAAGCTCCACAGGAAGGAAATCAGGCCGGACCACCAGAGAGATAAAACATGGGAGTAAAAGACACAGGAAAGGGACAAGAAGTTTCATGCAAAAATAAGACTTAAATAGATATAGATTCTTACTTTTTATACACTGTAAAAATAAACTATTTGTTTTAACTTAAAAAATAGTCCAGGCTGCCTTAAAACTTTAAGTTGGCTGAATTTGAAAAGACAAGATGAGGCAATTTTGGAATGATCCAAAACAAGTTAACTTTTCTAGTGAAATTAACTTTATATAAATTTAGTTGTATTTGAGAAAATATGTTCAGTAAGCTCAAGATGTTAAGTTGAACCAACAGCTCTTTAGTCACATTACAAACATCTCTATTATGTTATGTTTCTATGCTCTAACCTTCATCATAATTTGCAGTGTTTTAAATTATTGTGAAAACAAGCAACCATGCCTTATCTTAAAATGTATAAGAGATACACAATAAGTTTCTATAAAATATGTATTCTTCAAAGTATAAAAAGAAGAGTCTCAGAATAGTTTTAACTTTCACACAATGCATGCTGGGAAGTCTAAGCTAATATGTTGATCATGTGTCTGTGTTAATTGAACTCTGTACAGTACATTCACTCAAGTCATCATTTCAAGTCAAAATACTTCAAGTTAGAAGGACTCATGTTCTCAAGTTCCGACGTGTTCTGAAAATAAACACTAGAAATGTTCAATTCAGTTAAGTTGATTTGAGAAAAGATTAGCTGATTCACCTATATTCATGTATGACTTTTTGCAGTGTAGATTTTAAGTGTTTTGTCTTCTGTTGTCAAATCAAGAAGTGTTTACACTCTCATTATTGGTCAATAATTATGCAGGTCTGTGTATCAGTAATGAAGGCTTAAGACATTAAGTTACAGTGGGGAGTTTTGGATGACTTATCATATAAGCTGCTTATTTTTCAGTTTTTCAACTGAATTGCTCTCACAAAAGAACCAGACCAACAAAAGATATGATTTGAAAGTAAGCTAATGCCCCTTGGGGTGGGAGTGGCTACGGGAGCCATTGGACAGAGTCAAGCAGGTGCTCTCTGAGGACTTAGAGCCCAAAAATATACACTCAACAAAACACAAGCAGAATAGGGAGACAGGATAAAAGGGAGGATGCTAAGTTCTAAAGGCTCTTCTGAGAATCAGAAATTACTCTCAGTGCGGGTTGTTAGGCCTTATGGACATGAAGACAGTGCTGTTTATACAGTATTACATATGTATGTGGATGTGTACATCTAACCTTTTTCTGCAAAACATCTTTGATTAACCGATTAACTTATATTTAGCCGTATTTGGATAGATTTTTATTCTCAAGGTCCAATTTCCCTAACATGCACAAAAATTAATTACTGTAGTCGACAGTAAACTATTATTACTCAAACATCCACCGGGCCTGACCACAGGCAGGTTGTGTGTGACAGCTGCAGCGCTGCCAGTGGCCCCGTGAGCTATCACAGAGGCGCTGTGAGGGGGGCTGTTGAAATGCCAAAGCTTCTGTATCTTTCACCGTGCACGCCACTGTATCCACTGTGGACCATTTGAGATATAAGTCTCAAGCATGTATCAGCCGAGAGAGGAGTTGGACAAGCTTGATGATATACCTCTACAGAGAGCAAAGCCTATCTGATTGCTGCTCGGATGTTGAACTATGTTGTGAGAGGGAGCTGCTGAAATGATCCCTGGAAGACAAACAAGCCATGCTGGCTAATATGACACCGCGCAGCGGGAGAAGAACTTTCACAGGGGCTTATCCAATCAGATATATTTGTTTTGTATGAATAGCTCTGATGAATGAAATGCTGTTACAATTCATTCTGACACCAATCTCTGTTGAAATGTTGAAATGTGTGAGTACATGATTCATTAAATAGTCTACTAAATCCTCTATTTTGACACAGATGTAAAATAAATAAAGAAAGAAAGAAAATAATGGTACCACTTTACTATAAGACTGTAATTACAAATGGGTCGGCGGTACTCAAAAACACTGAGGCAGTCAGTTGGTACATTTGTTTTGAGTTCAGAAATGCAAAAGTTGGAGGTTTACAGAACTAAAACAATTGGAGTTAGTGTTACATGTACTCTGTGTTTACAGTCAAATTAAAATGATTGATGAAACCAACTCATTAAGTTGCAATATGTTAACATAACTTAATAATTTTAAGTATAAAAACCCATTATTTGATGTTCAGTTAAAGTTCATATTAATCAAAATTTGAGTTTAATGATCACAGTGGGCTGTGATAAAGGATGTAGGCATATATATATATTTTTAATTTAATTTATAATAAGGGTATTTAATTAGGATATATATATTTATGAATAATTAACAAGCTATTACAACACAGCTAACAGTGACCTGTTGCTTCCCAAATATTGATGCCATATTTATCTCCACTGTTCATCCCCAGTCAAATTGCTCATTTTGTCTTTTCCATCGGCTAGCAATTATACCTGTCAGCCTCATCACATATTTTTAAAAAAGTCAAAGTCAAATTACTTTATTCACACACTGAGACTTTGGCAATATTGTTTGTCTGGACATTTTCAGCATGCACTGTTTTACACTTCACAATAAGGTTCCCTTTGCCAGTTATAAATGCTAGTAACTTACTAGAAAGATTAATTAGGAGTGATTGGATTATTGGCCAAATAGTGAGAAATGATGTATGAAAATTGTGTTATAACCTATAATTCTTTATTGATATTTAGAAAGTGTTTATGTACTTTCTGGGTCATCTTCCTGGGTGATAATTAGGTCATTATCATCAGCATGTTTTTCCCAAATAAACCCCCTCACTCAGAAGAGCTACTACTTTCTTGACACACTACTTCCTGCATGTAAGTTGGAGGGTGTTAGAAATTGGAGTGGACGTCTTGTTGTGCGGGGGCAGTGTCCTCCTGACGTCCACACCCCATGTATAGTCATAGAAGTTGTCAAATGTCTTGAAGGAGCCAATCACCGAACAGATCCAATAAAAAGACAGGTCCCGCGTTGGCAAGCAGCTGCAGTTGTTTCCAAAAAAGTATTGGGTATCCAGTAACTGCCCAGCCAAACTACATATTTGACTCACTACAACCGAGGCGAGCTCGCACTCCAGCTTGGTGATCAGAGGGGTTCAGACGCTCCGATCCTTCCATTCAGTTTCTTTTGTTTTTTTCGCTTTTGTGCGACCACTCACCGACAGTAAGCAGCCATGGATGCCATCAAGAAGAAGATGCAGATGCTCAAGCTCGACAAGGAGAATGCCTTGGACAGAGCCGAGCAAGCCGAGTCAGACAAGAAGGCATCTGAGGACAGGAGCAAACAGGTCGGTATCCTAGGTGAAACGCGCTGTGGGGCTTTTACGCACCGGTGCGCGTAAAATAACACAGTGCGCTTGGCGCGATTTGGCTTCTGCATATCCGTAGACTGAGGATTAATAAATATAAGGATTAAATTGATATTAATATTAAATTATATTCGTATCTTATTCATATTCGAGCTACACAAAGTTGGCAAAATTGTGAACATTATACACTTGCTGTTATAGTCCTTATGATTTAGCATATTCTAATAGCCTAAAATAATTGTATTTCTAAATGGTTGATAGACATATTATTAAGTAGTACAAACATTATTTTCTTCACACCTTAGATATTATTTACAGCCACTATGAGGTGTTGCATGCTTGGTGTTGTGAGTGGGAGAGTAACTATATCTTCTACATGTTAGTAAATCTCCTCTTGTGTCTCTGTGTCCCAGCTTGAGGATGACCTGGTGGCACTGCAGAAGAAGTTGAAGGCAACTGAGGATGAGTTGGACAAGTACTCTGAGGCCCTGAAGGATGCCCAGGAGAAACTGGAGCTCGCTGAGAAGAAGGCCACAGATGTGAGTTTGGGGTGACAGCACCAGTGACTGACTGGTGGAGAGGCTCCCAATGGGGGCACCCACTGACTAATGGTTTGACCTTGAACCACCCATTCAGGTCCCCTCAGGACTCTATTAGATTACCAGCCCCCAATACAGATTCACCCTAATGATTATTATGCAATAATTAATTATAATAGACCTGTGAGATGAAAATGTGGATAGTTAAATTTAGCTCTGGTGCTGTATATGGTAAGGTCACGGCTCAGTGGCTCGCCAGTGCATTCCACAGCCATTTGGACAAATCTGAGGGCCAGTGTAGGATTTCAGTCAGGCGTTTTACAAGAATATTTTGGCCTGTAAAATCCTTGACAGATTTGTGGTTCTTCTGGTTTCAGTTGACAGTTAAGTCTAAGCCCTGATGAAATTACCAGTTTATTGACTGGGTTTAATGTTACACTTTTATACCTAATTTATCAGATCACAATCACCCACAACAACGTCAACTAGAACACAACAACAACAATAGTATTAAGATAACATAAGATGACATAAGATAAACTTCATTTATTCCACAGATGGACTTGATTGATTGACTGATTAATTGATTGATTGATTGATTGATTGCTATATGCTAAAAAAGTACACAAACATGCATACCACAGATAAGAGAAATAGTCTAAAAACTACAACTAGTAAACATGTTGAGCACTGACTGCAATATGAACTCTTGAGTGCCTTTATGAATCACATGAAATTGCAAATAAAATCAGGACATGATTAAGTTGCAATTAATAAATAAACATACAAATATGAAAAAAAATCACTGAAGCAATGCAGTAGGATAATGAATAAAGTTTCTGCAGGCAGCAGTGTTTGCTGCATGAAATGAAGTTATTGCATTTGTTGCAGGAAAACCAAACCATGTGAGGTCTAATTTGTACACAGACAGTAGGACAGTAGGTCAACAGCTGACAAATTTGCTCAGTAATAATAGATTCAATATTCAAGAGGTTTATTGCCATTTGCAAAGGTACACAACAGTACAGCTACAATGGCATTCTTGCTTCAGAGAAAGCTAAGGGAGCAGCATAAAAGGAGAAAAATAAATGCACACTAAATAAATACACACTATACACAAAAAGTACACACACATAAAAATACACAGCATGAATTGTATAAAAATATAACCTCTGAATCATATAAAATTAAAAATACACCTTGTGAATTATTGCACACAAGATATCTATATAATAATAATAATAATTAGGGCCTGACCAATACCTCATCTTTGGGACTGATACTGATATTTGACGATATTCTTTATTCAGAATACAATATACAGAATATATACATGAACAAACTTGTTGCAATGCAACGCAGTGATTCCTCAAAAGTGCCAAACCCTTGTGAAGATATGTAACTGAGGCAGGACATTTTGCAGTTTAATAAAAAATAATATTGTTCAAAATGACATCAGGACACTGAAACAGTAAACGTTCACTGGTATTTTTTAAATAATTATAAATAACAAGAAATTTAAAAACACATACAAAGAGAACAAATTGTATGTATATATTAAAAATAAATTAAGAAAAGGGATAAAATATGAAAAAAAAAAAGCTACATATAAAGCTAAAAAAAAATAAGACAATTTGGCATTATGATGTGTTAAAAAAGTTTTCATACAGGCACATATTGGACAACATGTATGCCAGTTCTGATATAGACCAATATAGTGATGATAGGCCAGTGTCAGGACCTAATATTGGTATCAGTCGGTCTCTACATTTTGGGCAACTACTACAATGTGAATAATGAAAAATTAAAATAGAGATACTCAATTCACCATACACAAAACAATATTAAGTCAAAATAAATAAATAAACAAATTTTAAAAATACACAAAAATGTCTGAAGGCAGCAGCGTTTGCATAATAATAATAATAATAATAATAATAATAATAATAATAAGAGCAGTAGTAATAATAATTTATGTGGTGTTAATTAATTAGACTCTTAATTATGTGTACAGAATTGGAACCTGGTGGAAGAAGGACGGAAGCACATGACTGACTCAGTGTTCACTGTCCAGTGTTGGGAGCTTTGATTTTATAGGACTAGCTCAATTTACCAGTAGGGGATGCACTCAAAACGGATCATGAATTAAATAATTGTTTAACTCACAAAAAAGTATAAGAGATGACATGAAATCATTTTGAAACAAAACTGCAAATTAGCTCAACTCATATATTTTTTACCCATGTGACAAAATGTCATTCATATAATTTTAGTATAAAATCAGACACTTCCGGGGTTGATGGCACGTCCCAATCCTCATCAGCGGTTGATTAAGGGCGGTGGGGGCAGGGATCAAACGCGCCGCATCTCCAAGTGTGTGTGTGTGTGTCTGCGTTGTTGAGGCAGCCCGCACAGAGCTAAGGGGAAACTAGCATAGCTGAGACAAAAAAAGAGCAAATATGGCCGGTGGGAGCTCTCTGGAAGCTGTGAAGAAGAAAATCAAGTCGTTGCAGGAGCAGGCCGATGCGGCGGAGGACCGGGCAGCGTTACTACAGCGGGAACTGAACCAGGAGAGGAGTTCGAGGGAAGCAGTAAGCCGCTGCTAATTATTTAAGGCAATTAGTGCTCAGACTGACGACGGCATTAGGCGTAAATCTGGTCAAAAAGCGTGGCTGCTAGGCCCAGACTGCGACGGTTTATGCTCAAATACTGTCAGGTGTCATGTTGGTGGAAATTAGCCCAGTGTAGGATGCGAGGCGACGATGGCTGGATGAAAGGACACCACCCGGCACGTCCAGAATAAACAAACAGGTCGACTAACGCTGCAGCAGCAGCACCACAGGTCCTCTCCTGTGTAAAACTCCTGCAGGCCACTAGCTTGGCTAGTTGGAGCTGCTTTTTCACCCCTCCAAAACACTAATATGTAGCCATGTTTTGTAGCTAATTTGTTAATGGGACAACATGACTGAAAACTGAGACAGAACATTACATGTTTGACTAGGAAGATGAGTGGAAAGGTGGATAAATTAGCATTTTCTTTAAATGTACTGCTAACGTTTGGTTTAAAATGTGTTGGAAGAGAAATGCCATCCACCCCTGAGCTTGTGTATAAAATGTGCACATTTGAGCCTGCATCCCTCCCTTGGGCGTGTTCCTGGCCCAGCCCAAGCCCTCCAAGGAGAGCATGGGATGGGTTGGATGTTGTAAGCCTGCAAAGCCCAGTGCAAGCATCGTACATTTAGGTTCCCTATTCTCAAACTGCCAAATGTTTTCCCCCAGGGGTATGTAAAGTCACGTAGGGGATATGCGGACCCCCCCCCTCCACACACACACACACACACACACACACAAGATTAGGAAAATACAGGCGTTTTAGGCTGTCAGGTTCAGCCAAACCTTGCAGAGTTGTTTGTCATCTCAAGCACAGCCTTCTCATTTACCTGTGTTGAGTATTTCACATGGTGAGGCAGATTTTATACATATTTAAGCTGTATATATGTGTATGTGTGGAGGGGTCTTACAAATATGAAAAAAGGGCTGTTGGGAGGTATATAGCTGGATGTAGGACATCTGAATGGGACAAGGGACTGTAAAAAATGGGCAACACTCTTTTAGGATATCAGAATAAACCTCTAACATCAGAATAATTGAAATCAGAATAAACCTGTGACTCTATATGACTATGTTGTTGTGCTCTCCTAGGCTGAGGGTGATGTAGCTTCCCTGAACAGACGTATTCAGCTGGTTGAGGAGGAGTTGGACCGTGCTCAGGAGCGTCTGGCCACAGCTCTGACCAAGCTGGAGGAGGCTGAGAAGGCTGCTGATGAGAGCGAGAGGTGGGTACCTTAACACCTGGAAGACCCCAACACAATCCACTCACACACCCCACTGTTAGTCCTTGATGCTGTGTGGAAAAAATAGTATTGTACTGCCTTAATTTGCATAGAACTTGACAATTTGTGAAGTTTTAGTTCCCCATCACCCATCAAATATGCTGTATGAAAAAGAGTGACGTCTTTTAGCTTATGGAAAATTCACTGTACTTATGTATTTGGTCGTCATGCTGTTGCAGACTTCTAGTAGCACAATGATCATGCTGGCATTGAATGTTTTTAAGAAAAATAGGAAAACAAGTTTCATGGCAGCAGCATTGAAATGCTGGATTTTGCTCAAGTAAAACACTAAATGCTCAGTACTGCCTCTGGTGGTTGGAAATCATATTACAGTAATGATCAGATGTGAGTACTAAATTGAAGCCTTGCGACAGAAAAGTAGTTGGATGTTTTGCATAATATCATGACTAAATTATTCACCTTGCAGTGCACCATTGTTGATATTCAAGTTTCTTTATCTTTAATACAACATAACTCACAATCAATAGTGGAAACACCAGTAGCATTTCGATGGCAACTTAAAATGATGGCTGCACAGAGTCATGCACACAGTGTCTTCTACCTTAAATTGACACAAAAGTGTGTCTGTAAAGTATACAAACATGTAGTCCTTGAATGTCAGACCATTTTCACCAATATAAGACATCTGTAGGAACCATGTGCTTTATTTTAGTCTGTATAAGAACTGGATTTCCTGGGTGTTTACATTTACAAGATAAACTACTGCTCTATCAGTTGTACAAGAGGGAACCCTGCTGTTGTGTCCATGGTGCTCATGACTTACCCACCATACTATTTTCTTTCTCACAGAGGCATGAAGGTCATTGAGAACAGGGCAATGAAGGATGAGGAGAAGATGGAGCTGCAGGAGATCCAGCTGAAGGAGGCCAAACACATTGCAGAGGAGGCTGACCGCAAATATGAGGAGGCGAGTTTCTCAGCTGTTCTCTGCACTCTTTGAGCTTAGCATTTTCTACATTCTTTTACTTAAATGTAACAGCTGGCGTCAATGGCCATGTTCTGTCTGATGCTTATTATTGCCACTAAGTCATAAACACTTATTAAAATTACAGTAGATAAATTAAGGAATTTGTCTTGTTTTTGATGTATTAGACTAAAACTTTGTATGTTGTGACTCCAGGTGGCCCGTAAGCTGGTGATCATTGAGAGTGACTTGGAACGTACAGAGGAGCGTGCTGAGCTGTCTGAGAGGTAACAACTTCTTTCCCTTTCCCCTCCTTCTCTTCCTCTATGTCACAACTTTCAATAACATTTCAGACAAATCTGTTGTAATTTTCTTTCTTTTGTCTGTGCCATCTTCCTGCTTGTTCAACCAAACCGATAAATCAATAGCAAATGCTCTGAGCTTGAGGAGGAGCTGAAGACCGTGCAGAACAACTTGAAGTCTCTGGAGGCTCAGGCAGAGAAGGTAAGGATGGCTGTGAAAACAAAAACCCTTAATCTGTTTACAACTCTCCTGTGTATGATATTGTCTTGCATATCTGACCCTGGCTTTTGTGTGCAACCACAGTACTCACAGAAGGAGGACAAGTACGAGGAGGAGATCAAAGTTCTCACAGACAAGCTCAAGGAGGTGAGTCAAATAAAGTTAGCATAAATCACTAGTGAATCATTTTCAAGGAAAGTTTATCCATCCTGTGATTTTTATTTTTTTCATAGGCATTTTGTAGAGCTTCTTTGTAGCTGTGTTGATTTTTGGATGTTGGATTCAGACAGCTTTAGCAGTAGTTATACCAAAGGCAACAGATCAACATACACAGGGCAATACAAGAAAGCAACGACCAGCAATAAATAAAATGTAACATTTTGTTCTAGTTCACATAATGACTGAGTGTAAAAAATAAAGAAGTAAGTCATTTAAAATGACTACCATCAGCATTCACTAGTCTGATAGCAGAAGGAATTAAGTACTTAGTTATTTGAATTAAGTATGCTGACTATATGCTTTGTTTTTTTTTATTACAGCACTTTTACAGTACTTAAGTGCTTTAAATGTAGTGTAGGGATGTGGTTAGTAATGTAAACCTCTTAATATGAATTGCTAATGTTTGAATGTATTCCTCCACTCAGGCTGAGACTCGTGCTGAGTTCGCTGAGAGATCAGTCGCCAAGCTTGAGAAGACCATTGATGACCTGGAAGGTACGAATAATTTCACTTGATTTTTAAACATTGGGAGAAGTTGTGTTTAGAGGTGGGTTTGGTACAAGGTCAACACAAAAACAAACCTTTCACAGGTCTTATGGATTCCTTGTAGAGTCTTCCTCTTTTTTTCAGGGACCAAAAAAAAAAAAGAGTCAAAAGTGCCTCTTTTGTAAACATTGGTGCAGTGTGAGAGAATATTTATCTAGTCAGCAGGGTGTTAACCAGTCCTCAGGAAAATATCTGCACTGTCAGTTGTCTACCAGGGGAGAAAAAACAAAGCAGTGATCCACAGAGGCCAGCGTGATATTATTCATGTTGGCAGCAGCATTTCTCACCACAATGCTGTTCGGCATTCTGGTGTAGTGACTGCTGAAGGCCAGCTTAGTCCCAAGCAGTCCTTCAGGGTCATGGAACATGTGAGGCAGTTTCTCGGTGACTCCTCAGGAATCTGACACAACATCAGCAGCTGTTCCCTTGTGCACTTCCTATTTCTGTCCTGCCTTTTTTGTTCCCTCAGTTTCTCTTTTTGCATTTCACTTTCGGTTCTCTGACATTATTATTTCTGTTGTCCTGTTCTTATTTTATTACAACTCCTCCTACTGCCACCTCATAATAATTACCACACAATAGATGAGCTGTATGCCCAGAAACTGAAGTACAAGGCCATCAGCGAGGAGCTGGACCACGCCCTCAACGACATGACTTCCATGTAATACACCACATGCTTGTTTCTGCTCTGTGCTGTCAGATCTCAACACCCCTAACCACTATTACAGTATACAATAGCTCCCTCTTGTGGCATGTTTGAGTGCAGTGATTTCTTTTTTTCCAGCTAATGTGTGGATTCTTTTAAAACCCTCCTTCACTGCTTGTCTAACATTTTATTGTGTGTTAACAGCCTAGATTTCCCCAAATGTTTTTACTATTAACACCACACAGCAGTAGTGTTAGTTTCCCTTTGTGGTTTCTCCCAACACAGCCACGTTTCTTCTTAAGCTTCATTTTCATTTCCTTGCTCAGTTCTGCATCCCTTTTTCTTTATGGTTCTGCATGTTATTTATCTTCCATTCCTCCTTCTTTACATCTCCCAACACTTTTGTTCTTATTTTTTTCACAGCTAAATCTTTACACCCTTCACCCCAGAAGCTGGTTGAGCATCATCATCTCTCTCCTGTGCAGCGCAGCCCAACTTTCTGTCTTCTTCTTCTGTCTCTGTGTTTCTTTACTTCTGCACACTGGGCCGTGGCTGCTGCCATTCATTTGTTCATATCTCATACAGACCTTCTGAGCCCTATTGCTTTCTGTAAAATAAACATTATTCCATCTATGCCAGCCCTTCCCCCTTTCTCCTGCCATGTTTCTTTATTTCCATTTGTCACAACTTCTTTTTTTTTTTTTTTTTTTGAATTTTGACTTCTATGTGTTTTAATTTGTTTTGTTGAGTAGCTTTTGAATAAACTCTGAAGCTCCTCTCACATTCATTGCTCCCTTTTCTGTTTGAGAGGACCATTTGATATAATGGCACTATTGGGTTGTTAATTCTTTATATTTATTAGTAACAAACTAGTATTCTTTAAGTACATTGGTTGTCCTCTCAGTTTACATTCAAATTAGAAGAAAACAGTAAAATAATCAGCAGTCATGTCAGGTTATCTGCTTTAGATTTACTTCTTTTCAAACCATGATATCTTGAGCACACTTTGAGCGAAAGTATTGACAGCTACATCACCAGGGATTTCAAACTTGAAGTACTAACTAACTGATCTTAATGGTGTAATGGCTTTAGTGTTTCCATCCTCCTTTAAGAAAGGAAGTTATATTGTAAGACTAGTATACAACGCAGTAGGGCTACAACTGTTATTTTGATACTTGATCAATCTGTCGATCATTTTCTCAATTAATCGGTTAGTTTTTGGTCTATAAATTGTCAGACAGTGGTGAAAAATGTCTGTTTCCCAAAGCTCAAGGTGGTGTCCTCAAATGTCTTATGTGCAAAACCAAAGATATTCAGTTATTCTGCCACAGAGGACTCAAGAAACCAGAAGATATTCACATTCGAGAAGCTGAAATCAGACAATCTGGACATTTTTCTAAAAAATAAAAGGCTCAAAGGATGACTCAGTCGTCAGAATAGTTAGCAGTTAGTTTGATAGTTGATAGCTAATCGGTAATTGTTGCAGCTCTACTTCTTAGAAAGTACAGCACAATCTGCTGAGACTCAGCTGATTGTATTGGAAGCCAGATGTCACTGACACTGAATCTCTGAATCAGGATTGGTCATTGGTCATGTGTAGGCTTCTTCCAGGATATCCTTAATATGGGTGTAATTGATGTTGCCATGGGTAACCACAACATCAAGTTAGTGACAGCTTGTGAGAAGTATATGACAAAAACAATGAGTTATTGCTTTAGTTTATGTTTGAGGTGGGAAGTTCAAGAGCTTGAATATAAACAGACATTTGTTTTTTGTGATTAGCTCTGTCGCAGCACTAACTCTTTGTGTGTTGTACTAACCTGCCTTCTGTCTCTCTCCCTTTTCTCTTACCTGCTTTCTGACTGCCAAGACCACCTATACAAGCAGCTTGAGAAAAACCGTCTTCTGACCAATGAACTGAGAGTAGCTTTAAACGAGGCTTAAACTGGGACAGCCTCTCGTATGTTTTCATTCTTTTGAAACTCAAATGTCCAGGCATATTGTCTAAATGCTGTGATATAACAAGAGTATAGACAACTGTGTCTATGACACCAAAACTTCAACCAAGTAATGCTTTCAACAACTGGGATACAAATGTATGGTTTTCTCATTATGCATGCTCAAACTGCAGTTTCAGGTGGGAGGTCAGACAACCTCAGGTTATAAAAAGTTGTGGAATATTTTCCAGTTATCGACAGGGCTGTAGCACATCAGTGCAGTTGCAATCTGCATGGTGCTGTTGGTCATGAGGTGAAGGCTTGTGATGATGATGCTAGTGTCTGACAGATGGGGAAGGCTCAAAATGCTGCAAGGGTTCCAGAAACCCTTGTAACATCCCTCAATCCCCCTCTGTAGTGCTATGACAGCTAACCAGGAAGGACAAGTCTTCAACAAAAATAATCAAATATTGACTGAAAATCACAAGATGCAGTAAGAGCTGTGCTGAGAACCAAACTGCCCAATTCTTTGATTTTAATGCAGATTTGACTTCTTGCAGTTGGAACTGGTTAGTGTTTTATTAGATGTTTTTTATTTCTATCTGTAGCATTTCAGTCAGGATTAGGGGTGGGAATCTCTAGGCACCTCACGACTCAATTCTGAGGGCTATGTTTCTAAAACCATTATTGATGCATCAAAATATTTAATTTTAATACATTATTTTTTTCTCACTAAGTGACTACTTGCTGTTTTTAAAAATGTATCGTATTTGTAATGATCCATAAGTAGTTTAATTGGATACAACTTGCATACAACGTGGCTTTTGTCCGGGTCCCTCTTCTTCCCTCATGGAAGCCTGTGTCAGGTCATCGCCCCCCCACCCCCCCAAAAAAAACCTAGTCAGGACACACAAATCTGAATGGACTGACTGTCCCTGATCTCCAATTTGGAATGAGCACAAACACTGGATGATGATAAATTTTGACATATAACAGGGGAGTGTTCTCCATGGAGGTGTCCAATTTGGAGTATAATTGGTGCTCATGTTCTTTTTTGAGCTTTGAGTTTTCTTGTTTGGACAGGCTGCTTGGACGTGATACTGTAGGTCATGAGCAACAAATAAATCTATTGTCAAACAGACTTGGCAAAGAGCCATTTTTTTTGTCCTGAACCCAGCTCATATAGCCTACAGCCCTGTCTATAGCTTGAGTATAATATTTACAGTGAATTAGCTCACTGTATTGGAGCTGAGGATATGTACTCAGTGAATGCTTATTTCTGTTATCAAAAAACAATGTACTGAAAGGTGATTTTTCTTACACCGGTAAGGTTTGTAACAATATCCAGCAGCACATGTCTAACACTGTTACCCTGAGCTAGAGCTTTCTTTACAGTTTGCATCTTTGTGCTGTTTTTTTTTCTGATTTTAACTGATGCAATGCTATATTAACAGATAAACTCACACGTGCTAAAGAAGAAGGCCTGAGCGCAAAGCAGATGCTGGATCAGACTCTAATGGAGATGGTTAACATTTGACCCAGCTCTGTTCCTCTCCCCACATTGCCTCATCTGCTCTGAATATGGCTGGCTCCCATATACGGCTGCTACAGATAATGCTGGGCCTTCTGTGTATATGTCTCCTCTGACCTTGTCATCCTGAAGAAACGAGCTCTACAAAGTAGCACAAACGGCTTCAGTGAGCTACAGTTCAACTACACTGTTTCCGTTACACTGTAATCAATGGTCAGTTAAAACTCACTATATACATCTTTAATAGGTTTACATGTATATGTTGGGAGAATTTGCACTTTTGTGGGTAAAAATACTGCACATAATCATTGTGAACAAAGCCATAAGTTAAGCCAAGGTTATATAAAAGGGACTTTTATTATGTGTACTTTTGTAAAGTTGCTTGTGTCTTGTTTCGTCTGTATTATTCTAAGCATTGATTCTGTGTCAGTGATGTTGTACACTTCCAGTTTGACAAGGAAGGAATTCTTAGCGCAGTTGCTTGAATGTGCTGTTTTGTTCAGCTAAGTGAAAGAAATGTTTGCACACTGTACTCACTTTTGTGTTCATTTTGACAAACTCATTTGTTTGATTTTTGTCTCCCATTTTATCTTGGAAATGTAAAGATCATAAATAAATAAATGGTTGGATCAAGATAATTAACTCCATGTCTGGCTTTATTACAAATGTTTCTTTGGCATTTTTTGATACACTGAAGGGATAATGGAAAATGTAAGATATCAAAAGAGAACCTTTTTCTTTTATTACTGTGGCACTTACATTATACATTACATACTGTACATTATACAGCTCTTTTTTGTTGGGATTAAATCAGTTTCTCTTTAACTTGAAGTGTTTTTTCTGCTTTCCTTTGTTAAAAGAAGCTGGCCTGCTTGTAATAAATAGAAGTCTTTTTATAGAATTAAAAATAATTAACAATATAATATTGTGATAGATATTGTCACTGCCTGCCAAAATGGAGACATTTTTCTTTGGCAATATTGCGATATTCCATACGTCATGACATCACCACAATAAAATAATGTTAAACATGAGTTATAACCTCCCAGTTTGTTGTTGCTTATAACTAGTGCAGTGAAATGTGACTGATATGAAAGGCCAATGTATTATATTAATATATAATATGAGCAGGAATAAACACAATTGTGTGTAGCAGAGGGAAATCATTATATTCTTTAAAAGTTTCAATTTGTCAAGTGTAACAAGAAAATTGAGGCAAACTTAGCTGCCACAGCTCCTCCTCGCCGCTGGGGGCAGTGTGCCACCTCCACGCGCCTCTCCTGGCAGCGGTTGAAGAGCAAAGGTGAAAGGTCGTAGCTGGGTAGCCGTGCTGGAAATCCACCACTTCAGAAAGAAACATGGGTGAAAATCAAGATTTTACCGTTTCTTTACAAGACAGCAAGGCTGCATACGTACTCAGCAACGTTGCCGAGGTGGTTGAACGAATTCTGACGTTCGTACCGACCAAGTCTCTTCTCCGGATCGCGAGGTAACGGAAAATGTTTGCATGCTAAATAGTGAAGTTAGCTAACGCCACTGGCTGTCGATGGAAGTGAAACTACTTTTGAGAGACTTAAGAAACATTTAGAAAGCGAATGAATTTGACAGACTAAAGGTTGTGTGTCACTATACGTGGTGTGTAACTAAGTAATTGCTTTCAGGAGCTCAGTCGTCTTTGACAGAAGCACGAAATTAGCAGCTAGCTAGCTAACTCTCTTGCCAAGTTCTTACAAAGCGAACAGGCAAAGTTGAATGTTTCTGTGTGTTTTTTTTTTTCAGTGTGTGCAGACTGTGGAGAAACTGTGCCCGCAGAGTGTTGAGGACTCAGCAGCAGCTGACCTGGGTGTCAGCCTGTGGACCATCTAACACGGAGGCCCATGCCCTCTGCAGCATCCTCTCTGAGGAGGTGGAGGTAAATCATTACACCCACATCATGGGAACTGGAACAGAAAGCTGTTTGGGACAATAACATTTTGTTTAAGAGAACCCGTGCCTTGCAGATATGCACTACAAGGGTGCATACACGTTGCAAAAACTACATAAAGTATAGTAAACATTTTGAGAGTAGTGCTTGTCTTGAAGATTTGCATAACATGCATGCTCAGTCAGCAATTATTTCTCTTGTAAGCTAGGGGTAAAATCCTAAAAATGTGTTCAGGAGGTGATTGGAAATCATCTCGTCTGATGTATCTTTAAATATGAATGATATAAGGTTTGTTTTATTGTTGGACCACGTTTTTTGCCCAGAAAGAACTTACAGTGTTTAAAGGCATGCACTTTTCTTCTGATTATTTTCAGAAAGTGTTTCTCCTGCCTAAAACAGTTTTGGCCATGGTAGACTGTGAGGGCTTCAGTGGACAGGCTTATTGCTACAGACAGAGTAAAGGTTGGTATTAAATAATAGTACAGAGAACTGTTGAATTATTGTATTTTATAAAGTATAGAGAATACATCTGGTAAGTGCATATTTGTATTTTTTTTTTTTTTTTACAAATATTAAAATTTTATTTGTAATCACAATGCTTTCAACTCCACCTCCTAGTTTTTTTAAACAAAATATTACTGAAATACAACATAAGTTGGACCTGTTTTTGTTGCTACATTATTAACTGGAAGCCACTAATATGGGTCTGACTACTTGCAGTACTATTACATTCGTAGGGGCTTGACAAAGTCACCAGTAAACAATAAAATAAAAAGAAGATAATATCTGCAGTAACCTTGATTACTGAACATTGAATTGGTAAACACTACTACAGACAGGGGCCATATTATGATGCAAGCCAGTAAGCAGTAGGTTTTAGCTCACTGAGTGTCTGTTCCCTGTTGGTGAGTTTCCACTCGTGACCATTGTTCCTCTTTGTCAGTACAGTTTCAGTGACAGGTTGTTGTTTTGATATGACAAATAATTCTTACATTATTGTTATGGCTGAACACCTGCACTTTTAGCGCAAATAGGCTATTAGAGAATATTATTCTTACATGGCTGTTTGTGTTTACTTAAAAACCAGCCATGACGTGTTGAAGTTGTCATGTAGTTTGTTTACACTCGTGAACCATTGAGTTAATCTGTAACATACTGTGATGCATGATCATAGTTGCTGTGGCTACATACAGTTTAATATACCTTGCGTGCTGATTTAGGACAGTGGTTAAACTACTGACTAGGACTAATGAACATTTGCCAGCCAATTAAAAAAAAAAAAAGCATATTAAAGTTTGTATACTAATTTGCTAGTGTTAGTTGTTTCATAGAGTCTTCACTGATGTTTTAAAATTTTCTTGACAGGTATATAGCAATGTTTTGCAACACTGAGAAATGTAAATGTATGATTGCTAAGAAACAAGTGGTTTGCCAGTCTAAAGAATATAAGAAGAACATTTTACTTTCCAGTGGTATATTCTTAATGAATAATTAAAATGATAAGCGTATGAAACAGTCACCTTTCTTGTTAACATGTTTTTTTTTCTCAACAACTCTGAAGCAAAAAAGAGTCGTCACAGTCCAGACACAATTGAAGAACTGAACCTGCTCTTCCCTAGTGGCTGTGACATTATGGGTATTGCTACACCAGGCATAGTCTGTAAGTGTTCCTCTTTTTTCTATTTGTCACATTTCTTCATTCATATAGAAAACAATAAAATTCCCTCCTTCCTGCCATTAAAACCATTGATGGCCTCATACAGGACGATTCAGTGTCAAATTAATATGTTTCTTAAATGAGCTTCAAGGTTATGATGGTACAAATGTGTGGACTTGGCATTTTTATCTTCTCTAAAAAAAAGAAAAAGAAAAAAAAAAAGTAAGCTAACCAGGTGTGTCTCGGGTATGTCTAAGAGAAATAGTTCATCTTTCAGTAGTGAGGGCTATGCATTAATCTCCACTGCTGCTGCCTAGTTGGAAAGCACCACTGGTGGCTGGCACCTCCCTGCCTCTCCCTCTGATAGATTGCCTAGTCTGCCTGGTGCTGTGCTCCCCATTTCTCCATATAATCACAACCCTGCGGAGAAGCCGCTCTCCATCAGCCACGTCCTCTTTCTGCAAGATGATGGCTTATCAGGCTCCCATCGTCTATCAGGTTTAATGGCAGCCTGGACTGTTTGTGATAACACTCATTTTGTGATATTGCCACTGAGGGTCACCCCAGGGTCACCACATGCATCTAATTCAAATGAATGAGATCCTTGATTGGATAAGGTTGGATCTGTAGATTACTTGTAATAAGTCTGCCATATAGCCTAGATTACAACTAATTATTTCTGCATGTTGGTTGTGGGGCTACACAGAATTAAAAAGATGACTTGTGATACACCCAGATATAGTGTTTCAGCATTAGTTTTTTGAATACATGAGATACTGATGTCTGGTATTTCTGTAGTGCACAAGCTAAGTTGCACACCAGGGGTTCAGCTCAACAAAAATTGAAGCTCTAAAAGGTGTAGCACTGGTGTATGAGGCTGCTTATCTTATGATCCTGTAAATTTAAGGGTACTGAAATCATTCCTGGTTTGTTGATGTTGCTGAACTTTTTTCCCTGCTGCTGTCCTGAGTTATTACAAGTTATTCCCAACCCAGTGGGAACCACCACAGTCGATAAGTGAGGCCAATACATTAGTGCCTTGAGCTGCAGTTTGTCTAATGACCACTAGATGCTGACTGTAAGAAACGAAACCAAACCACCAAAAAGAAGAAAAATCTTCTAACTACTTACAACAAAGCCAAACATTGTTTTCTACCAGAAGTTGGCAATAATCATCATACATGTAGGAGAAATAAAGGCTGCGAGAGAAATCTTTAGGTCCTTTTCACAGCTGACGTTTTGACTTGTGCCAACGCAGGAAAAGCACAGGTGTTACTGATAACATTAATGATGGCTTTAAGTGTACTAGTAAAGAGCTGTCCACAACAAGAACCATAACTATAAAAATATCCACTCAAGTGGATGGGGGTGTCCGGACTGCAGCTTTATAGTTGTGGTGTGGACGCCGCCATCCCCTTGAGTTAAAACTATTTTTACAGAGATATTTTTATAGTATTATAATATGGCTCTTGCTGTGGACAGCCCTTAAACTGTGACAGTGAGCCAACATGCACAACACCAGCGCTGCGTCTGAAATCACATACTATGCACTACGTACTCAAAATGTGTGGTATTGTTCAACATATTTTTGTGTAAATAAACAGTAGTATGGATCTTTTTGGTTGCACTGCTCGGCATGTATCATGTCACTTTCTGAGAGCCTCCTTGCTGTTTGGAGACATGTAACCATGGTAACTCATGCCAATGAAGAACTAATTTAAACATTAAATTACATCTAACAAAGTGAAACCTGACTTAACATTTAACTTGAAGTGTTTAAAGCGTTACTGATGTCACGCCAGAGCCTCTGTCCTCTGTCTGTTACATTGTTTTGGTTGTCACTACTGATTTTTATTGTGCAATATTCATGCTGGTGTAGTGTCCACTGTTTGTATTCTGTAATATTTCCCCGGAAATAGTATGAACCTCATGTACTGTTGGTTTTAAACCAAGGTTTTGGAAATCTCGTTCCGGTTCTCGTTCCAAGTTAACATCTGATTTTAGTGATGAGTATGCTGTCAGCCATAGAGTAGGAACTTAGTCACTGTTTTGTTTTGGAATGATACATGACATTTGTGCAAGGTACTGCATGTAGTACTTCATGCTTGCTCCTCTGTGCAGTGACTCCCAGTGGCCCCTGTTCCAGTCCTCCTCAGGAGTACCAGGAGGGTGAGGCTGGCTTTGCAATCATGTTCCCCAGCATGGAAGGTGTCCACATCAAGCCTTTTCATTTCTGCAAGAAGTCCATCTCCCCAACAGCCCTGAAAGAAGCAGGTGAGTGGAGGCTTACAGCAGTTACTCAATAATCTAAACAGAGAAATGCAAAACTTGAAAAATATTCCACAACTTGTTTTCATATCACTCTTTTAATTGCCATACTTTCTTTCTAGGACTAGTTGACAACCCGGACCTGCGTGTGGTGCTGATATTTGTCTATGAGGCATATAAATCTGGAGGAGCACGCTTCCTCAGCCAGATACTGGAGCCGCTGGCCAAGAGCAAAGCCCTCATCGCTGGAGGGCTGGTAGAAAGTGTCTTCTCTCCCACCAGACACTGGTGAGTTTGTCCTTCACTTAAATCAAGTTTTTATCTTGGCAAATTTGGGAAGAATCATGCCTTGATACAAAAATAACAAATGCATGTCATTTTGTGCAAATTCCTGAAGTCCAAATAATTTGAGGCCACAATTGTAGTTTTGAGTGAAGTATTTGGGTTAAAAAAAGTTACATTTCTGTATTTCTCTGTCACTTATGCCATTTATGGGACTGACAGTAGGCTTATAGTTGAACACAGGAAGTTATGATTTTACCATTAGCTGAATTAAATTATCTGTGGCCTTTTCTCTTCACACCATCCCTGCTCCATCATTTCTCGCTCTGTAGCTGTAGCCAGGGTGCATACGGCGTGGTGGGCCTGGCCCTGAGTGGCCCTAAGGTGCAAGGGGCATCTGTGCTCTTGGACCAAGACATCAGCAACCCAAAGGCGGCTGAAACCATGATCCGGCGGCTAAAGGCTGCCAAAATTCCTGAGAGGAACACCCTAGGGTTCATGTTTGCCTGCGTGGGGAGAGGCCAGAACTACTACAACAACCAGACCAACGTCGAGGCCGACGCCTTTCACAAGGTGTTTCCCAACACCCCACTCTTTGGCCTGTTTGGCAATGGCGAAATTGGCTGTGACCGAATCATCAAAGATGACTACACGCTTTGCGACACTGACACGGACAGTCTGCAGCATGAGTACACTACAGTCATGACACTGGTTCATCTAGGCTGACTTGACTGATCCACAGTGACAATGGACAACAGGAAAAAAAAAAACGACCACCCTTCACGCTTCTGTTTATGACAGCAGTTGGGAACAAGACGCATTGTGTACAGTGTTAACTCATATTACAACTGAATTTTGCTGTCACCATTTCTGCTCATAAAGCAGGAAAACGATCCCTTTAGCCTTTGATGGCATCATTTGGGAAATTGTGTCCCTCGGAGACTGTGTGTGTAAACACAGCATCGTATTGAACCTTTCACAAAGATCAGATAGAAAAAGACAAAGCAGTCATCTCTTTTTACATTCAGCTGTGATAGAGCGCTCTTGTAAAACATGTTTATAGTTTTCCCCATATTTCACACACACTTAAGGCATATCTTTCTGCTCTGTCATCAAACCTCATGGTCTGTCTGCTTTGCAGGTGAGTAAATTAAATAAGCTTGTGTATCCCGCAAGCTATTGTTAATAATTGTTGATTCAACGCAGGCACTTTTTTATTCATATAAATAAGCGGAGTGTGGTCCCTCCTCCACAAATCAAGCTAGTCTTGATTTGAATGCTCTTCCTTATTATGTAGGTTTTACACTTTGGGTTTTACTCTTTGTCTAACCAATGGAAGAAAATAATAAACTGTTAGCCTACAAATTAATACTCTTGCAAGATATTCATGTACTGTGGTGCTATTGGCCACATGGAAATCAGTCAGAATCCTACAGTGCCTATTTTTTTTGTCCATATGTCAGGTCATATCTCTTGCTACCTACTTCCAGCTCCTAATGGTTGGATTTAATGGTTACTTTATCTCTCTACAGTAGCTTCTGTAGCTTAAAAGAAAAAGTCATACTGAAATGGATGAGAGAACATGGCTGCTCTGTTGGCTGTGCAAGTGACACTAGCTGCCAGTAACTCTCAGTTTCACCTCACTTAAGACTCTGCTCTTCTACTGTCCACCTTTGGAAACTGGTTGGAAATTGAAGTTACAGTGTCCAGCATCAGAAAAAAATGTGATGGATCTGGTGGAGATGATGATGTATTTGGTATCATTTGCAAAAGAAATAAATGGTAAAGGTTAATTTTGAGATCTTGATAGTATAGTCTTAGACTAACTACATAGTTGAATGTTTGAAAAAAACGGCCAAATATAAGAAATAACAGAATATTTCTGTCAAAATCCATTGAGTCTTCTATGAATCTGTCATTGATTGATTTTCCTCACTAAGAAGAATATCGTAATGACATGAAAGTGCAACTTCCAGTATATACCTGTTTGTTGTTCATTAGTTGCTGTTAATATGTTTAATTTCAGCTTTTCTATACATGCTGGAGCAATGATTGTTGCAAGAAAGGATGTTTTCAAGAGAATTCCAATATTTTACTTTTTTTTTTTTTTTTAAATGAAGCCCTTTGTATCATAATACACACACCTGCCCTTATATACTCAACAAAAATATTAACGCAACACTTGTTTTTGCTTTTCAAGACATGAATTGGCAGATCTAACACTTCCATGCAGACAAAAGGTTTGAGAGAAATAAACCTTTTTGTGTGCACACAGGAAGTCTCAGATCTCTTTTTTTTTTTAACTCATGAGCTGCGTTTCTGTTTTTGTTGATTACAGTGAGTGGAGATGCAAATTAAAATGTATTTTAAGTTAGTGTTTATGGCTCTTTGAACAAAGTTGTTTTGATGTTGATGCACTTTTCTACATGTGCCAAATCATGTCTGTTCTGCTCTTTTCCTCAATAAATTACAATCTTTCAGTATGTTGATTTGTGCCACATTTATTTCTCTTACCCCCCCCCCCCCCCCCCCCCTTTTTTTTTTTCAAGCCACTACACCAGCGTCTTAAAACCACTGGGCGTTACGCATCCTCCCTCGGTTGTAACCACAGGCCTACTATAGTTAATTCACATCACCACTTTTCGTTATTTTGCGCACACCCTGAAATGTGAGCCTCAGCCTATAACATCTCCAGCAGCCCACGTCCAGGCGTGTTTAAATAAAGGAAAGAGACGCTTCAGATTGATTGATGTGCGCTTTAACCATCGACTGGCTAATCCCGGTGAATGACAAACGGTTAAGCCAATTGCTGTAAAGGCAATTTATATTCCCATAGTATCTTTATTTTGGGAAACCATAAAAAACCGCTCATGACACGGAGAGGGACGACCTACCAGGCGTAAAGCTAATAAAATCATCCGAGGCGATAATCCTGCTCTCAAATTGGCCTCAATCGGGGACTGAGAAAATCTACTCACACACACAAACATTCACACACACACGGCCAACATTTTTAGACTGCTATGTCGTGACCGGAGCGATGCAAATGTCACACGATTCATTGGCTACTGTCAGTCTCCGGCACGAAAACGTCAATGTTTTGATGGCGTTTGGATGAAATTGTGCGCTGTGTCGGCCGGCTGCTGCTTGTGGGAGCGGGTCGGTGGAGAACCGGGGGCTTCGTCGGGCTCTTCAGCACCTGGACAGCTCCTCTTGCAGGGTTCCCCGCTGCGCTCGCCGGGGAAACCCTCGGCTAGAGGAGCGGAGCCTGGATCTGGAGCAGCACACGCACAAGCCTCAGCGAGGAGGAGGAGGAGGAGGAGGAGGAGGAGGTGGTGGTGGTGGAGGAGTAGATCATCGCACTTTAAAGGGTCGTTGTTTGAGCTGAATAACACTTAAAAAAAAAGCTAACATGCCGAGAGACGATGCGTCTTGCATTTGAGCTCCAGCCTCTCTTTTGGTTTTGCGCTGAAATCCGAGCAGCGCAAGTGGGAGCAGCGGCGGCGGTGCTGCTCGTCCAATGCAAAAGTGCTAAGGATAGCTGCAGCCTACACACACTGCGAGCCTGCTGCTGCTTCACTTACTCTCATCACCACCGAGGGAGACATTACTATCAGCAAGGGGGCAGCGGGAGGCACGATTACCCGACAACAATGTAAATCTCACACAGGTAGGTCCTCTGCTCCGAATTAATAATTCATTTATGTACTGAGAGGAGCACCGCACAACTCTCGTTTAGTTTCTCCTCTCTGGAATCTGATACCAGCAAGGAAATCAGTTTGAAGTGAAAGTCTTGACATGCACCCAACTCTGTAGCGTGTTTGATCCCAGAAATGTAGGCAGAGGAATGCTTCAGGGTTGTGATTAAAAGTTTGGTTTATCTTTAAGATTATAACAGTCTTGGTGACTTCCTGGTTCTGTTGTCACTATTGTCTATAGCTGATGTTGTCTGACATGTTTATTGACTTGAACTTTTCAAAAATATTTGTGACTCATAGTTTAAATGTTGAGGTTTCTTTTAGTTTGATATTGAGCAATAGAATTGCAACAGTTAGAAGATTAATCCATTGGTCGGGTGAAAAAAAATTTGTTGCCAGCTGTTTCCATAATGGATTAATAATTTCAGCAATTTTCAAGCAAAAATGGCACAAATTGTCATTTATGATTGTAAACGAAGAGTCTGGCTTTTGGGCTGTTGGTTGGAGGGAAAAGGCAATTTGAATACCTCACTTTGGGCTCTGGGAAATTGTGACAAGCTTTTTTCATATTTTTTTGTCATTTTATAGACTAAATGATTAACTGATTAATCGATAATTACAATAATCTTTAGTTAGAGCCTTGTTAAGCATCATGTAAGGATGAACCCCGCAAACAGGTTTACTGTAAGATGAAATCCATGACTTCCACCAATTTTACATCACTAAATACTAGGAGTTGATAAAATATCAATACACTTAAGTATAGAGCTATTATACTTTGTGACACTAACAATTCTTGAAAACACTGTATAATGATATTGTGAAAAAAAAATTTAATGACTGGTTTATTTTGTGTTTGAACTCCAGCAGTGTTATCTATCTTCACTGTTGATTGCATAAAAAAGTAAACTTTTATAACACAGAATTTATGTGTATGGTGATGTGTTCTTTATGACAGTTTTACTAAATTTAGATTGAAAAAATAGCAAGATGTTATCTTACAGTATTGCTGTATTGAATAGCACCCCTGTATCGTTATATGTATTGTGTCCCCAGATTCTTACCAATACACAGCCCCTCTAGACACAAGAAACAAATCAAATAATGTGGTAGAGGCTTATGGAACTGTTTATATCAGAAGTTGTGATGTTGTAATAGCTGCTACTGAACTTTTGCACTTACCAGGCCTGAAACTAACAGTCTAGATCTCCAGCCACACAGATTAGAATAGCCCTGTGTGAAACATGAGTGAATGTTTCTTGTCTTCTTGCAGTAATGACCTTATTCATTCCAGGGTCAACATGAAAGCGGCATCGATTTGGAGAAAAGGTGAACTGCAGCACTAAAACACTGAAAACTTGGAAATCTTGTGACAAGCACCACCGCCATCTCTCCTCTCTCCATCACCCAGCATCATGGCAAATGCTGAGTAAGTACAGTCCATCACTGATCTTTCCGTCTTCTTCTCACTCTACCAACCAGCATAAAACAACTGTTTGTTTGCCCACATATGGCAAAAATGGGTTGAACATGTATGGTCCAATATCAGAAATGCAGAATTGTTAATATGGAATTTAAGGGCTATAGGCAACATTCTTGTGGATTCCTTTCTCTTTCTCTTTCTCTTTCTCTTTCTCTTTCTCTTTCTCTTTCACATTATTTGTCCCAGCATGCCTCTTTTTTTTCCTCATCTCAACTTTTCACTTCTTTCAGTCTCCCCTCTGTCAGTCTTTCCCAGGCTTCTGTGCCTCCATTTCTACAATAATGACCTTTATTCACTCAGACACTGCTACCGTTGAGGTGTCTCTGACCCGCGTCACTCTGAATGCTAAACACAGCCACACACTGAGATGCTGAAACACACCTGCACAATGCTGACAACACAGTGTCCATTCTGCAGCCCTGAACACAGGTCACTATGTTAATCCTTTCTGTGAAACAACACAGTATATTGATTATTATTATTATCCATGACCATTACAAATAAACATCCTCCTCCAGTTTTCCTCCAGCTTTCCATTTTTAATCTGTGCTCAGAGTGTGTAGTGAAAACAGCTGATGCATTACTGAAGGAACGTGCTGCAGCCTGTGTGTGTATGTTTGTGAGTGTGTGAGGACAAAGTAAGAGGTAAGGGAGAACAGTGAAAATCATTATTCTCCATTAACTCATGATTCTGCTGGTGTAGCATGACTCGCTCATTTGTCTCTTCTTAACTAGCTGCATTTATTCTCTTGACCTAGATGAATAGCCCTAAATCATCGCTCCATTTGTGCTTTTAGAAGAGAACCAGTTCTGCTTGTGGTCCCATACAGAGCTCAGCTCAGCGGGTTTCAGTAGCAATGTCATATCATGCTGTGGTTAAGGTGGAACATATCCTAAAACAGATGATTTATATAGCTCACTTTCTGCAGCTCAACAGAAAAAAGGTTTCACTCTAAAAGACTGATGCTGATGTCATTAAGATATATTATAAATAATAGCAAAAGAAAAATAATTTCAAATGAGAAACAAACATTGCTTTGATTCCTCTTTTTTTTATTCATTGATATGGGCAAAAAGTTTAAACCATCTTTTCTTGTGTTTATAGTAGCACTGAATTTATATGGTTTATATTTAAAGGTCCAGCATATAAGATTTATAGGGTATCTATTAGCAAAATATGACATAGTCATAATGTTTTCATCAATATATAATCATCCAAGAATAAGAATAGCTGTTTTTCACACTGTAGGTTCTCCTACATGTTTGGAAGGGGAATATGAGTTGAAGAGTTTGCAATCTGCAAGCTCGTCGCTAGATGCCACTAAATCCTACACACCAGTCTTTTAAAATTAAACAAATGTGAAAATACAAGTAGATTATAAATTAGTGTGCCGTTGAATCAGTCTCTTATTTTTAGTGGCGGTAAAAGTAACTTTATTTGAATAAAAGTGCCAGTTTAGCTATGTAAAAATGCTCCATTACAAGCAAAAGTATTCATTCAAAATCCTATTTAAGTAATAGTGCAGAAGGATTATCAGCAAAAATATTAATATTACAAATTTTTCCTAATTTATATACTTTTGGAATTTTTAGTCCAGTGGTTCCCAAATCAGGGGACAGAGATCCGTCCAAAGAATTATGAAATAAATCAGGAGTCATGAGATGATTGGAAAGGGTTTGAATGAAGAAAAAGTTCTGCTGGTTCTGCTCTGGCATTAATGTATACAGTAAATTGTATATTTGGGTGGATTTCCCCTTTAAGATTCTGAAGGGTTCACTGTGCTGGTGGGGACCATTCATTTTCCCCCCATGTCACTATTTACCCTGTTGTTTATTCAACGCAGAGGGAGGTGGAGAGTTTGGATGGCTTTGCCTCTTTTCTTCAGAGGGTGGGAGTTGACAAGCACATGATTTTCACTCTGCCTGTTGGGAGAGTCTACAAGTGCACCAATATTCTAGTTAATTGGCTCTTTTCATAAATACACTGGCATCATGTACACTGTTTATTAACTATTTATAATAATAAATGTAGGTTAGGAGATCTATATGACGAGGACTAGGGCTGCCCCGTTTTTCAAAAAGCAACAATGGTTTTAAAAACATTTAGCATGAGCAAGTGGTTCCAGCAGGACAGTCGGTGAGTCAAATTAAAGGGGCATTCTACCCACTTTACATGGCAAGTTCAATTTACTCTTTATCGAAAGTACTAGTCAGTCAGTCAGTAGAAACAGATGTATAATTTTCATGGCATTAAATTCTGCGGTTCAGGAAAAAACATTCAAAGTAAAAAAAACAAATAGAAAACCCAATGATGCAACACAGTCTCACAACAGTTTGTGAAATAGTCACAAAATTTAGTCTTTTCAGATTTATGTACATGGAAACAAATTTCCCATTTTTACACGACATGACTTTGAAACTAACTCAGAGTACCTGGGAAATAACCATATCTTCCAAGCAACTAAAAATGGGCAAATTAGCACCTGGGCTGCTAATGGTACAAATGTAAACAAGCTAGAAGCTGTTTCCTTTTCTGGCCTGGCTATGCAAGACTAAGTTAGCAATATATATGCCAGTTACACTTTCAAAATAAAAGTCTTGGGTAGGTTTAGGCATTAAAACTACTTGGTTAGGTTTAGCAAAAGATCATGGTTTGGGATAGAATACCCACTTCTTTAAAACAGTCAATATTGATAATTGGTCTCAAAAGGGAACCCAAACCCAGTCACCCTGTCCTCCTCCCTGCATGGACTTTGTCTCTCTCTATACTGCACTCATCCTTATTACTTTGACAGTCGTGCTGACTGTCATGAAAACTATTGACAATCCGTTTCCATGCACACAAATAAATAGATTGCATCACATTACCATTTCACGACCTACAGTGATACTGGGTAAGATGATATGAGGGACATGGGATTTTTTTTATTGTAATTCACTTGTGAGTCCCACAATTTCCCCTTTAAGTCTCCTTTAAGTCCTGTGAGTGTGTTCCAGAGTCATTGGCGGATGTCTTTTTACTATGTATATACTACTTCTTCACACATGATACAATAAGATGGAGGATATGTCTTTTACAGTCTTTGCCCAGTGTGTGTAATGGCAGACTCAACAACTTCAGCCTACCTTTATCTCTGACATTTGGAGCTTAAGGTTCCTTGCCCGACCTTTCTTTTTTTTGACAAGCAAAAATGCCTATATCATTACAGCTTCCTCCATATGTCATCGTAACACTGTTATTTTCAAACTAATCAGTCTTATCTGTGGGAAGTGTCTCCCTCCAGTAAATTGTTTATGGAAATGCCATTATAATTATAATTATAATTATAATTATTCACTCACTCTTAACTGAATTAAAACAGTTTCCATGAAGTCTGCATAATACTCAAGATGCAACAGGCAACACCTTAAATAGATGTGCAGGATATACTGTGTGTCTCCTACGTTTGCCCTATATGCAGAAATTCGTAGAAGAGGAAACACACCGGGCAGTAAAGTCAATTTCACAAGTCTACAGAAATCTGTCTTTTCAGTCATTAAGTCTTTCAAGACCCATATTCCCCATAGTGTCTGTAGAAATTAAAACAATCTATTATTGGAAACTGACACAGTGTAAAAAGGTCCATGGACCTCTCCATTATGGAGAAGGCTTATGTACATCTGCTGTCTTAGTCCTGCCCCATGGGGGTCTCTGTGTCTCCTGTGTCTTCTACAGCTTGTATCTGTAAAGGTCAGATAAGAGACTGGTCACACCAGGGCCAGAACAGTCCATTGTGCAGTCCACCAATTCATCATAGTTTAATCTGTAATATTATTAATGAGCTAATGTGCTGGGCAGACTTCATTAATATCCACTGGCGTGAAATTAGGAAAGTTTCTCTAAAGTTGAATTGGGTGTTCCAAGAAATTACCCGAAGCAATTTGTGAATTCTGTTGAAGTGACAGGTGTTTTGTCCTACAACATGAACAATATGCTAAACAGCAAGTTATGTTCTCCAAATTATTGCACTGAAAATGACCCATGGGTGAATTGACTGAGGTGTGTATTCAGCAAAATGCAAGTGGTTAGAAATATGAGGTGAAGTATGTTTCTCTGTTGGTATCACTGTTTCAGCACGGTTTAATCTAGATGCCGATAAAGTCCCGCCGGTAAAAGCTGACAGTCTTTCTTTTGCCTCATCTTCATCTTTTGATGTGAAATCCATATTACGTTGTGTGTGAGTCAGCAGCAAAGACAAACATTACTCACTGTCTTTACTTTCTTAGCAGCAAGAAAATACTTTTTTTCTTAGTTTATAACAAACACAGGTGTGAAATATATACACTGTAAACACAATACAAAATGTTTGAACTTAAAAAAAGTTAGTGTCAAGGCTGAGTTAATTAAGTTGACTGAACTTGAAAAGACAAGTTGAGATAATTTTGTAATGTGTCAAAACAAACTTACTCAGTTATACTTGCCCATCAAACTTAAGATATTAAGTTGAATCAACGGCTCTTAAGTAACACTGATGAACACTACAAACCTCTTTTTATGTTTTCTCCATTCTTCATTTCATGCAAAGAACTCACAGCTTCAACTACTCCTGTTGGAGTTACTTTGTTCCAGCATTGTCACAAAGACATTATGAGAAACTGCACCTGCTGAAGTTATTAAAGTTTAAGTCTAAAGGGGTATGGATTAAATTTAATATTATTCATATTATGAAAACAAACAACTATGATTTATTAAAGTGTATTAGAAACAGGGACAAGTTTTTGACATATAGTTCCTTTAGACGTGGGATGTAATGGATTGTTGTTGGCCTGTGGTCTGTATGGATCAACTGTCATGGTTTGACGTGCATATGTTACTTTTTAACATTATAACCTGAAATCTTGATGTGGCGCTGTGGTGAAAAGATGACACATACGCGCGCTGTTTGGAGCGCAGCTCTGTGAGGCATTGGAGTCTAAAATAAAAGGAAGACTGGTGGATTTAAAAGCCATCACATCTCCTCTATGCAATGAAATCTCAACCATGATTTTGGGCATTGTCACTGGTGTGACTGTGAAACTAGGCATGCTGTCATCATAGAAATAGATTATAGGATTTTTATTTTTATTGATACTTTAACTAGCTGCTGTCTTAAATTCTGCACACCACTCTGCTCTGCTCAGTGGTGCAAATCTGTGTCTGCCTCACTGTGACACAGTGTGTCTGTGTTGATTGACTGTTACTCGTGACTTATAACCAATCAGATGGTGCTGTGGACATGACATTAAGCCAGACTACCGAGTGTAATAGTGTATTAGTATAATTATTTGTTATATGTACTGTAGTATAGTATAATACAGTACAGCATAGTATTCAATGTATACTGTATAGTATACTGTATAGTATTATATAATATAATTGTATTTTTTTCATTTTTGCTGATCTGAAAAGTGATCTAATCTGTGACTCAAAACCATGATACAATTTGTTATGTTTTTTGTTATCTGTTGCACCCCTAATTGAAATGATAAAAACAAGGGTCTAAGGAGAGTTTTAAAGCTCAAACAATTCAAGCTTAGAAGTCTAAGTTAATATACTGATCATGTTGCTTTAGAAACTTATTTAAGTTAAATTTAATGAGTTGATTCTACTCTGCACTGTACATTCATTCAGCTCATCATTTCAAGTCAAAAGACTTAAAGTTAGAGGAATCTATGTTTATATGTTCTGAAGTGTTCTGAAAATGATCACAAGAATTTTAAATAACTTGAACTACTATAATTTGTGTATTTACATCAGGTTAATTAGAAAATATTAGTTGATTCCACTTAATTCCTGTGTGATGTTTTACAGTGTCTATGTTGTTTTCACCATTACATTGATTCAGGCATTGAGTCTGATCGTAAGTTAGAAGTTGTTGAATAGTTTGCAGTTGTTTATATGCAATGAGTCTGTAACACTAATACACCATGATGTCCAGCTTCTCCAAAGTTCTCCCCAGCATCTGGTGGGAGCAGGGAACATCTGCTTTGTGTCTCCATGTTCTGGCCAAGTTTTTGGTGTGTTTTAGATCCTCAGGCGTTATGCTCAGACAGCCTAATCTAACGTGTGTGTGTGTTGATCTTGTAGTACACAGAGGCCTCAGATGGAGTGGAGTGAGGTTCAGGATGAAATGTGCCATTATGGACATGGTCTTTACTTTCCCAGAAAGTGCCTTTTCAAAGCTGCCATTGGGCTTTTGGTACATGGCGTAATACTACTGTTTGATGTAACGTGGAAATAATGGCTCATAGTTTAATAAATAATATGTTCTGTTTCCTCGACAGATGCATATACAATATATATGCTTCATATCAAAATATGAAAGCAGATAATGCCAGATTTTTATGCCTCTGCACTGATGACAGCCGTGGCCAGAGGCATTATGTTTTCAGGTTGTCTGTCCATCAGTCAGATTGTGAGTGTGATATCTTCATATCATATCGTCAAACTTGGCAAAAATGTCCACTTGAACTCATTGTGATGACTTCCACTCTGAAAAAAAAAAATACACTTACCACCTTTTATTAAATTCTTCTCTACATATATGACAGACATGGATGCAACTGCAACTTGACTGGTTGGTGTTGGTGCACAATTGTGAGGTAGTAATATGTACTGTTTTGTCAAATTTCTACATATTTCTGTTTCATAGCAACTATCTATATACTACTGATATACACATACTATATCCAGTACCAAATGCGGCTAACAAGACTAATGGACATTACTAAGAGGACAGCAGATCTTACTGTCATATTACAGAGTGTAGAATTTAGGATTTATGAACAGTGTCCAGTAAAAGTTTAAACAGGATAGTCATGTATGTAGTTCTCTTTAAAGGCATAGTTCACCCAAAAATGAAAATTCAGTCACTGTCTGCTATCCTCATGCCGACTGAAGGTTGGGTTTAGTTTTTAAGTCCTTAAAACACTGCTGGAATTTCACAGGAAAACAGTGTTGCAGAATCTCCCAATCAGTGGAAGTCAATGGTGACCAGTTTTCAAATGTAAAACAACAACAGAATAAAAACATAAAATGCCTCCATACCACTCGTCTGGTGTAATCTAAGTGTACTAAAAGCCCCAACATGCCAAGTTGACTAAAAAATGTCATTTACACCATGTTTTCAACCTAAATCTTCACTGTAGATCCTTAGCTTGGGGCCATGTTCACGTGCAAATGCTTACCATCTGAATTGTGTGTGTGTGTGTGTGTGTGTGTGTGTGTGTGTGTGTGTGTGTGTGTGTGTGTGTGTGTGTGTTGTGACAGAGTGATAATGGCATGTCGGGACTTTATGAGACTTAGATTATGTCAGACCAGCAGTATGGTGGCATTTTATCTTTTTTTCAGTTGTTTTTTACTTTTGAAAAATGGTCACTTTTCACTTCCATTGTTTGGGAGTTCTGCAACACTGTTATCCTGTGAAACTTCAGCAGTGGTTTGCAGACTAACAAAATAAACCCAACCCTCAATAGGCATGTGAGTACATAATGACTGGATTTTCATTTTTGGATGAACTATTCCTTTAAAGCACTTTGAAGTCAAATTGATTAAAAATAATAATAATAATAATAAAAATCAGAACTCAGTACAGTTTTTGCCAGAATCCTCATCATCTGTATTTAGGTATCCATAGATTTCCTTTAAAATTAAGTTTTGGGACTTTTTATGCCTCTACTTGGTAGATAACAGTAGATATAGCCCCATCATGGAGCTCCAAGCTTCTATAGATTCGATTGAGACTATTTTTTATTGGCAGAAACAAAAGATATTTTTACTTTTTAAATTATAGATATTTAAAGTAGGGGTAAAAGACTTTGGGGAAAGATAGTAGATCGCTGAGTCTTATTCCCAGGTTGTGGGTTAGTGACTCGGACTGAACCACTCAACAAAACAGTGAGCCTCAACATGTAACCCAACCCAAAGTGTCAGTATTATCTTTCTACAGAATCACTTGCCCCTCCTTTAAAGAAGACTAAGAGTCTACAACTACACCAGCTGTAGAAATACACAGCAGTACTTTGATTTAAATGCTAATGTCAGCATGCTATTATGCTCACAGCAACAATGCTAAAATGCTGATGTTTCATTGGTATAATTTCTACCATGTTCACCGTCTTAGTTTAGCTAACATTTGCTAGTAGCAAACAAAGCCAAATTATTCATTTTCTGTTCTTCAAGACTGCTTGTAAGTCTTATTGCACAGAGAGGTCATGAGGGTCACGAAGAGCGACACACTCCCAGTTGTCGGAGGAAGAACATTCTTCAGCGCCACTGGCTCCCAGTCACTTACATGACCTTCTGCTTTGCTCAGTGAAGTCCCTCGAGCAACTTTTGTCACATAATGACCTTTCCTACCTGGCCCACAACTCTAACAGTCCACTCTGTAATTTTATCTGCCACCCCGAGGGAATCCTCCTGTTCCACTGAATATCACTTCTGTCCTGTGGGTGCTCTTCTGCAGTCGCAGTCTTTTTAGTTTTTCCATGAAATAATGTTTTTGAGAATTTTGCAATTGCCACTTTCAGTTAGATAAGGACATTGGGGGTACACAGAAAGGTCAGTATTCTTATTTAATCCAGCAAAAATGTTGTGTTTATATTTGTACTTGGATAGGAACAGAGACAGATTTGTCTTTTTTTGTATTGACATTGTTTGGACTTCATTGTTTGAAGTTATTGTATTGTATTATATTATTGCATTATAACAATATAACTCGGGTAAAGTGCAACATTTTAATGTAAAAAGCTGATAAATGCATATCATACTTTTTAAATGATATACATACTTTACTTATTGCTTTTATTTTGGGTTTTTATTCATTAATATATGGTGATATAATGCACAGTCCACTTTGTAAAATAATCTACATTTTCACTTTACATTTCCATGCAAAATTAATATAACTTTGACACAAATAAAATTGAGTAATACACTGTAATGGACTACCATGCTCAAGCAACTTTTCAGAGATGTAAAGACATCCACTGAATTATCTCAACTATCTCAAAATGCTTGACAACCCCTATTGCTTCACATAAGAACTTTGCTGAACGTTGCACAAATCTATGGGATGGGTCTGCAGCTTTTGCTGATATCTCAACTGGCAGCCAGGCAGCGCACCAGGTACATTACTGTAAGCTGCGGGCCGGTGGGGTCTGGACAGCTTGTGTCTGTCATGAGTAGTTATGTGTATGGTCCTGATTGTTTGGGAAGAGAGCCAAACCTGCTGCTGTGCTGTAGATGAGAGGTGGTATGGATGAGGTGTTGTGTGTAGGAGAAGTGTGGAGAAAACAACATCTATCAGGCCAACACACTGTGGCATAACACTGTATATCCACAGCCTCAGAAAAGGAATTAATTCTTTGCCAAGTAAAATAAGTGCGCAGGTATTTGTCATTGAGGCAACTTCGATAATACGACAATGTATGGGTCTGTTCCTGACATCCACCTGGTCGATTGGTCATTTTTCAGTGCCACCAAGACAGCAATCCAATTGAGTATTCAACAACGCCGTGTAATAGGCATTCATTAAGACTCTTCCATGTTCACGATGAGTGTTATGTCATGGTTATGAAGGTGTCATGTCAATCCAGGGCTTTCACACCTTGGTTCACATGTACAGATTTTCATACATCTTCTGCCCTTCTGTGTTTCTGTTCATTCTTTTCTTTTCTTTTGTATTTGTATGTTTGTACTGTACACATAGCTGAAATCAGAACATTTTCTGAACAGACAAGAAAAGGCTGCTGCCTCACAAAAAGTGATATTCTGTATTTTACTTTAATATCCGTTTTCTTCACTCCTATAATACATATTGCATTGTACATGAGTCAACAACGCTACAGCCTCTGGTGACTATCTTTTGGACTATATAGAAAATGTATCTTGAAAGAAATGTAAGGCCCGCTTGCCGAGGGAAATAATCCCATCAAATTGGGATGAGGGCAGCAGCTCTTGAGACTGGACTGCAATAACATTCTTCCTGAAAGCAAAGGGTTTTTATTAATGAAAAACAAAAAGCTGTTATATGCTATACATGCAGAGTTATGATAGACTGCTGCTGGGAAATGATACCACCTCTACTTTTTAAAGAAGCGTTCACCCTTAACTTACACCATTATCAGTATATCAAAAAAGAATCATCAGTGGGCAGTTATGTTGTTGTAATTTACCTTTGTTTTTGCTAACTTTTTGTCAACTTTTTCGACTACGTCTACCGTTTTAGTAGACAGCCTCAGAGACAAGTCATCTCTGTGTTGTTTACTGCTTGTAGAGCTGAATGCCAGCATTAAAGAAAAAAAAAAGTGGAGTGTTTAGTCCAGTGGTCTTTCACGTTGCATGAAAAAACATCCAAAATAAATAGATGTCTGGCCCTTTTGTACAGGAGTTTAGCAGAATTTTCATGGGACAGAGAGTGTGTGCAGCTTAAGTTCTTTGCCGCCAGCAGGCACATGGTTACTCACCTGAAACAGTTTTTGAGAATACACCTGCTTACAATGGCCATGACTCATTCATTTGGTTGTTGTGTTCAACGCATTTGGTGTGGTAAAATAACTACAGCTGGTGCCTTCTTCCTTGTATTCATGCTCTGTTGGTGTTCAGCTCACAAACTTTCCATTTGTTCACTTGTCGGGTTTAATGGGTCGAGGCTGCTCTGTTTTAGTGTGGCTCAGGTTGTAGTTACAATATATGGCGGTGTTTTTTCTTTCTTTTTTTTTTTTTTTACACCTTCATGGCCGGTTAAGGTGTGTCTGTAGCAATGACAGCCAGTTGGATTTGTTTTGTGTGATGTCTTTCAGAGCTTTACATGGCAATTGAGTTTACATAAATTAGAAACACCTCTATGATCATATAGCGTTTGAATCAGAAATCCAGATGCAACTATTTTTAACATTTGATTTGTTTTGTGACATCACATTCTTTGCGGAGTTTACCTTCCAGTTTATAGGTTACAAAAAATGTGGTTTCAAGCAAAGTTGAGAGGGCAGGTTAGCTAACTTGGACTTGTAGTCTTCAGGCCCAATTGATACTGGCTGATGACAATTTATCAGTTTACATTTGCGGTTCTCTCTGAAGCCTCAAAAGGCTTTATACAACTTTTTTCAGAACTAATACACAAGACGTGTAAACAGACTTTGATGTGTAGAATCAGTGTTGTTTCCCTTTAAAGGATGCATAAGTCACAGATTCATTATATGTGGATTCTACTGGTTTTAATCATAGTTTGATAATTTGACTGAAGGTTCAGTTAGACCAAACACCACTCCCTGTTCATTTCACTGAAAAAGGGGGTCAGACATACTTGCTTCCAGATGTGTACTGATCACACCTTGTTCACTCTGCACATCTTGTTGCACTTTTTTCTGAAATTGAAATTGGCGAGGACAATGGCCAAATCGTGTCTGATTGCACCTTGACAATGCGTTTCCTAAAAAACTTAGCATGGTCTTTTAAGGGTTTGTTTCCTAGTTTAGATATTAACATATAAGATATGTGTTTAGGACTCAGGGGCTGTTTGGTGCCCTGGATTGAGCATGAAATGCTATACTTGTTAATATTGTACATGTATATGTGTATATAACCCAGCATTCCCTGCCAAACAAACACACACTGTACAGTCACTTGCAGAGAATAGGGTGTCCTCCAACAGCTCAACAGCTCCAGATTGTATCAAAGGTCCTTTAGTGTTCACATTATCACTGTATATTTTAATCAGTTGTGGCTGTGTCGTGGTTTAGGGTCATAGAGTGTGTGTTTGTTGGGGGTCATCTGTTATCTGCCTGCATATCTATCTGTCCTGTCCTGTCTGTTTACCTGTCTGTCCTTTCCTAAAGGTATGTCTGCCTGTCTGTCAGATCGTGTGTCTCTCCTGTGAAAATTTGAGGTCACTCAGTGCTGTCTGTCATGAAAGTTTGAGGAAAGTCTGCACACAGCCATTACTACAGTCACTACAGTTTGTCCCTCTGTTTCATGAGTGTCCAAGCCATGATGAAAAATAGAGAATAACCTGCAATATCATGTGAGTGATAATGAAAGCTACATACAGGAGTTTTTTTTAACTTCTGAACCCTTTCTTTTGAAGAAAGGGTTTGTCAAGGGTTTTTTGTAAGACTTAGGGTTACATTAAGAACGCTTTTCATCCAAAGAAGGTTTTTTTTTGTAAGAAAGAGTTCTTCAAAAATTCTTGGAATCTTTGAAGAGGTTCTACCATAATATGAAAGGGTTTTTGGTAGAACCTACTGGGGTGGTTCTAGATAAAACCCTTGGAATATAAAAGCGTTCTTGGAGAACCCCGAGTGTATTCTAGATGAAACCCTTTGAATATGAAAGGGTTTTCAGTAGAACTCCAGACTGCAGATAAAACCCTTGTAATATAAAAGGGATCTTGGTAGAACCCCCTGAGTGTGTTCTTGCTAGCACCCATAGAAGGTGGACAGGTACTGATAAAACCCCTAGAGATGGTTTTGGTTGGAACCATTACACAATAAAAGGGTTCTCTGTCGAACTGCAAATAAGGGATTCTGTGTGAAACATTTCACAGATGGTTCACAGATCTTTATTTCTAAGAGTGTGCATGTATTTTCCTTCACCCTGTTACCTTTATGAGTTACCTCCACTTCTCAGTACTAGTTCTCCTCCTGAACCTTTGTTGCCCTCTTCCCCCCGGTGTCTCTTTTCCTCTCACCTCTTTTAGGTTTCAGCTCAGTCTCTTTAGGCCATTTAAAAAAAAAAAAAAAAAAAATTTAAAATCCATCTCCTCCTCTTATGTTGTTCATAGCTCCTCTTTTCTTTATTGCCCTCCCCTGTACTTCTTGTATAAACCCCAATATCTAGCCCCCTTTTTTTTCTCCCACTCCTCTCGTTTCCCCTTCCCATTCACCTTTCTCCTGACTTCCTTTGACGTTTGAAGGAGAGTGGGGATCCACTCAGCTGACAAAGAGAGAGGCGATGACGTCACAGCAGACATGATACACCAGCATCTGCTCTGGTCTAAAAATACACACCACAGGGCACACACAGTCAGTCTGCAGCTGCACTCAGCATTTGTTTCCACCTCCACGCTCTACTGAGATGGCCCAGCTTTTACACAACTGGGGCTTGTGGGCACGCTGGGTTACATGCTGCTGGCCCACAACTGAGCTGCCTTGATGTGTTTAGATATTAAGGTTTAAAGGTCCAGTGTGTAAAATTTACAAGGATGGCAGAATATGACAGAAACGGAATATGTTTTCATTAGTGTATAATCACCTGAAAATAGCACTAGTTGTTTTCTTATTACCTTAGAGTGAGCTGTTTATATCTACAGATGGCGTGGGTCCATTTCCACAGAGTCCACTGCTATGTTTCAACAGTAGCCCAGAGCGTACAAACAAAACACTGACTCTATATAGGGCCTTTTGTGTTTTGAGATTCACCGCCACCGTAGGTGCTCCTACTCCTTGGAAGGGGACGGCGTGTTTGCAGTCCGAAATCTCACTGCTAGATGCCACCAAATCCTACACACTGGGCCTTTTAAAGATGCTAGGTGGATAAGGGGAAGGTGGGCATGGCTTTAAGGTTAACATCCAATCTGTCATTTGTGAATGAATTAAACTCTCCTGTTGAAGTTATCCTGTTAAATTGTTTAATGCCCTCATCGTAATTTGTTTTTGTCGAATACTGAAAAGTGCGGTATCTACTGTATGTGTCCTGATACTAAGGAGACTTTTTTCAATATTTTTGTGACAAATATATTTCATAATTTCATATTCCAGGTATTTCTAAAAAATATTGTTTTTGAACCTCCCCTATTGACATTTTTTTTAAGTTTCACTCTTAAACAAAATTAAGGTGCTGAATTATTATTCCAACTGGGTCCAAGTGGGTTAGAAATTACCAAAATGTGGGTGCTTCTGTGGCTCAGTTGGTGGGGCATTCACCTCATGTGCTGGGGCTGCTGGTCCTCTGCGCTGGTTCGATTCCCGCCTGTGGCCTGTTTGCTGCGTGTCTTTCCCCCTCTCTCTGCCTCCTTTCCTGTCATATCTTCAGCTGTCCCTATCCAAGTAAAGGCAGGGAGCCCAAAAAATAATCTTTAAAAAAAAAAAAAAGGACCAAAATGCATTTTCTGTCATTACTCTTGTCAGGTTTATACCGTGTCCTATTTGATACAGACAGCATCTCAACTGTGATTCACATCACCTGTCACTGACATTTCCTACACAGCAAAATAATTTGACATATGATATGCACAAATGTCTATATTTTTCACATTAAATAAACAGATATTGTAGTTATGCAGAACATTCACTTCAATTACAATTTTGCCACAACTAGCAGTAGCAACAGCTCGGTTTAGCTTGGTAGCATAACTTTGAGAAATAGACTAATACTTTCAAGGTTGATCATTTTCTGATGAAAATAAGAAATGAACATTACAAACTCCTACTGATGTGGCATTTAAATAACAGACCTTTTTCTCAGCAGCCATTTTGACATGCAATGGTAGAGTAAACACAGTTCTTACCAATGACACGAATGAAGGTGCTGTTCCATTCAGGTCAAACAGAGTCAGGGTGCTGCTCTTGAACATGTTGGCTTAAAGGCTCTGCTGGAACAGGACCTTAATTGGTGACACTTGTGTTTACCTACTATTTCATATTAATATGGCTGGTGTGAAAAAGGTTGAAAAAGTATTTATTATAAACAAAAAACACATACAAAAATTGGTGCTGACAACAATCTGTGTGCAACAGAGAAAACTGTAGAGTTCTTTACTTCAGTAATCTTTATTATCACACTTTCTTCAACATAAACCACAAAATGAGTGTGTATCAGGTAGTATCCACCTCTCAGTCCTCATCTGTCCTCACTTTGTTTCTTGTCACTCGTCATCCTCTTCTCACTCATCTGTCTGTATCATTTGTGTTTTGTTGTTGTCAATCAAGCTCAAATTTCCAGACTGCTTAAGAAAATTTGGACAGTTGCAGCAACACGCACTGTCTGTACCCCTGGTAAACCCCGTCTTTGAGCAAAGGCAGTGTACCTGCAGCTCCTCTGGTCTTCTGCAGTAGAGGACTGTGTGAGTGCTCAGTAGCTCCCTGCTGGTGCTTGAGTGGGTGTTTGTGTGTAACCCTCTCTGACCCTGCGTTTACTCCCTGAGGCCGTCACTGTAAATAAGAACGTGTTCCTCATGAAGTTGCTGGGCTGAATAATTAGTCTTTTTTATCTGCACTGCTTTTGTGCTATTACATATAGTTTTCTTCAACAAAATACTTTCTGTCCTTTTCTTCTGATAAATGTGTTTTTTGGTATTCAAACTATTTCCGTAATTGTTAAACAAAAAGATGGCTTCTTCTCTCATTTTACTGATATGATGGAAAACTTCTGTACACAACTGAAAAAAACATAGTTGTTATTTTAGTAATGTATGCCTTTCTCTATTCTGTCTCCACTTTGTGCGTGTGTGTGCATCTTATGCCTGTCTGTCGCTGGTGCTGGCATGTCGCTAGGGAAGTGGAGCAGGCAGGTCTGTCAGACTTGGAGATCATCTCGCAGCCAGTAGAGGATGAGAACCAGTGCTTGGCTCCTCCAGTCCAGCTGGTGAGTTTTGGCTACAGAGATCTGCCCCTCGCCGCTCTGGACCTCTCGCTGGCTGGCTCGCAGCTTCTCTCCAACGCAGACGAAGATGAAAACAGGGACGGGTGAGTGGAACTATTGTTGTATAGCGAAAATTGTTTTATGTGAGAGATACACTGGTTACATGTACGATATGAATGTTACAGTAATGTAGTAATGTACATCAAAAACTTAAATACACAGAGCACAGTGCCTAAGAATTCAAAGTAAATTCTTTGACATAACCTATCAGTCTTCCTTGTCAGAATAACATAAATTAAATCAGCCGATAATTTACCAGCCTTGATATTTATTTTGCATCCCTTTTGGTTTGTTTGTTTTTAATATGGTTTGCTTTTGTGGCGAGTGTGAGTGACAGACATGTGATCATTCATTTGTTGGTTTCAAGCAGCTTCAGAGTGACAACAATTTGCTTCTGTGAACAGTTTGGCAGCGAGGAAGTGTGAGTGACACACTACTGGTATTTTTATGTGCTGTAGGTCACTTTTTCTGAAATCATTTGGAGGTGGCACAAACACAGACTCACATCCGTGTTCAGCCAACAGTTTCCTGCATCTTATTATAAGCACTTATTTGTTTGAGGAACTCAAAAACGATTAAGCATATGACTTTTCTGAGAACCCCTACTGAACATCACTTTCTTCCTGCCTGCCCGTCGATATCTACCATCTATATGTTCTGAACTTTTTGTGCGTATGTTTGCTACTCATCAGATCACATTGCAAAGTCTGCATTTTTGTAGCCAGTTCACGGTAAAGCAGGTCTCTGGAGTCTGTGTCAGGAGTTGCCTGTGTTTTAGTGGAGCTAGGCAGATGCTGCAAACCTGACTAGCTCAGTTACTGACTGACTACCCTTGATGGCATTGTGAGTGCCTGGTGTATATGTTGTACATGGCTGTTATTTCAGTCATTATTTCCAGATTTTATTTGCTTTTGATAAGCTCCACAATAAAGTCCAGAGAGGACTTTTTGCATTGCCCGTCTTTTGTGATTGTAAACTGGGCTGAGTGGATTGAGCTTGGTATCAGCCAATGTTCAATGTTCGGGTATTGGTATCGGAAAGGAAAAAATGGTATCAAAAGAACATCTCTATATGTAATTACTGATTTCACATTATGATGTATGCAAACTACTACAAATTTTGTTTATAAGAGCTTCGAATCAGCTCCAAATTCTTCTACATCAACAAATGAATTGCCTGAATTTGAAACTTCTTGTCACAGCATAAAGTGGGTCCACATGCCAGAGATGTTATCATACTGGAATACTGGTCTCTACAAAAACTGAATGATGTGATTTAAACAAACACTGTGAAGTGGGATGACTGGCAGAGTTTGTGTTTCTCAGTCAGTTTCTCAGTCAACCTGTTCATATTGTAAGTGTTGATCTCACACGTCCGACCATAACAGACGGACAAAGTGTGGCTTGTTTCTGTGTATTTGGTTTGCTGCAGGATTTATCCAGTTTTTTTATTCATTATTTGACATGTTCAGGCCATTTGGTTCTTGACTTTGATAACAGCTTAGTCCAGGGTCCAAGATAGTCCAAGACTTTCTCCTTTTTACATATTACAGATGAAGTTGTTTATGATTGTGTTTCTAAGAGGTTTAAAAAATCACCAGGGGCCAAATGAATATTTTACTTTGAGCAAATAGGAAACATGGAAGAGCTGCAACTTTCAGCACAGACTTCACTTCATCTGTTATAAACTGTGGCCCGCCATGGCCTCACACATTTCACCTTCTATCTGTGCTGTGGAAATTTTTGACTGCAGCCCTGACAAGGCTCACTTATAATACATTAATATCGGGAATTTAAAACGTCATTTAGTTAGATTAAGTTTTTGCTGGGTTGTCCGTCATCCATCCATTCTCGTAAACGTGACCTCTCAAGAACGCCTTAAGTTTGTACGAATGCCCACTTGGACTCAGGGATGAACATATTTTTATATGTTAACTCAAGAACTGATGTACTAATTATGACAAAATTACACACGAATATCTAATAGGATAAAATGATGAAGTGATGATGTCGAGTTTTGAAAGTTATATACATTTCCCTAGCAGGGAGTTGCATCAAGGGAAATACTCATGTCTTTCAAACTCCTCATCCCCAGTTTGTAACAGAAATCCAGTGTTTAAGGTGCTTGACCCAAACTATAAACTTAAAGTCAAGGCATCTCAGCCTCTGGTGATTTTATTTTGATGATTCTTATTTTGATATGTCTCCTACTAGGTCTCCATTTTTGTGCAGACTTAACTTGTTGCAGTATTGCTCTATTTTAATTTTGCTGCATGCTGCACTCTATACAAACTAAAATGTTTTAAAAACCCTTTGTTCTATTTAGTCTGCACTTTAGTTAACTTTTTGTTCAACACATCATCAGAGTTGCTGTTTTTGTGATATAGTATTTTACATATACTTATATACAAGTCTACAGTACATATTTAATGGGATGTCAACATGGTCTTGATGTGAATGAACCCATATTTGTCCTGTTAAGATGACCATGATAGCTACTACATGGTGGCACAAGAGCCCCGTTATCTATTATAGTTATACACACAAACTCACTCTCTCTCTCTCACACACACACACACACACCCCATCACACTTGCATTACTGCCACATAGTATGCATGATTATCATCCATCATATGTTAAGTCTCCTTCCCCAAGTCCTTGACTTGCTGTCCCCGTTGCTCAGGATTACGTCCATTTATCATTAAGTGACAACCTCTGGGTTGTCCGGCGTCCATAAGTTAACTGAGATCAATTCATCATTTCAGACTAAATATCCGCCCTCCTCCCACTGCCTGCTGACAATAGGAGCCTTTATTGTAAGTGACATTTTGCAACGCATGAGCCAGGAGCCGATAATATCACACGCTTAATTCCTTGTAAGTCTTTTGTACAGTCTAACTATACATGCCGTCACTTTCAATTACTTTATTGGGTGATCAAAAGCAAGCTGTTTAAAGTTGTACTGCAACACACTTTGCAGTTGTTTGATGTCATTGAAACAGTGCTGTCTACAGTCTGAAGTCATGTAAAAGCTACAAATTATCACACATGGTTCTTGACTGATTTTATAATTGGGTTTTTATGTTCTGTATGTAAGCAGGCATCACTACCTGGTACTTAGATTTTAGCTCTTTTATCCATTCGTACTTTTATTTTTCATTTGACTGGGAATTCTGTTTGGGTGTGTCAACCTTTATTGTACCATACAAATACAGATTCAGAGCTTGTAGGTTTTTTCAATTGCTAATAAGCATCGATCAATACTTCACACAGTCTGTATTTCTAACATGCATCTTGAGCAACCAGTTTATCTCACCTCTAAAACTCACTCAAATTACCAAAACACTCAACACGTCTCACAATAAGATAATTTGACCTCAAATCGCAACAACTCAGAAAGCATATCTCGTCTCTCGTAACATACTGACCTAAAAAAACATTACATAAATGATGACTTTTATTTTTTATATCTGAATTTTTTTGGTACAGAAATTTCAGTATAGAATAGCAATTGCTTCATTACACTTTATTTTTCTATATCTTTGCCTAGAATAATTTACAAAAAATAAAAAGTAGAAACAAAATACCAATTCCTGAAATTCCAGGGCTGCAATAATAATTGCATTGTGATGTGTTCCTCGCTCTTTTGTCTGTTTGGTGATGAGAATAAAAACAGGACTTTCAAACAAAATTGTTATCAACTGTGTATGAAATGATTATTATTTCTTTTCATTGTAAATATTCTGCTCAGATTTTCTATATGCTTCAATATTGTTCATGCAGAAATGCATGAAATTTGCTGCCAGTTTGCTTTGAATGTTTTTGTAAATATTATTATCATTATTTATTTTTAAAACTGTGTTAGCATTTGAAAAATGTACTGCAGGTATTAAGTGTTTCTCTCGTGGTGGAGTATGAATAATAAGAGTTGAACCATTTATAAAATGTGGTCATTGAATGCATTTTGTGTGAAACCAATGAAAAATAATTCACAGTTTGGCCCACACAGATGTTTTTATTGCCGACTATGTGAAGAGATTTGACAGTGGCACTTTAGTCTTGACTAATGCATGTTAGCAATTGAAAATAATGTTCAAAAAAGGTTCAAGATTGTTATAAAGAATATGAACAAAGATGAATTATACAGATAACTGAATGAATGAGATTTTAGAGATGTCTGTCAGCACAGTCATCTCAGTCAGAGGCAGGTTAAACTGACCTGCTGATCACAGTCCTTGTTTATTCTGCTTTAACATGATAGTGTGAAATGCTGGTATGACATATGGATATGAGGTCACATCACAGCTGTCTTTTTGATTAGTCACAACCTTAACAGATTTTTTTTTTTTTTTTTTTAATTGTGCGAAAATGGTCTCCTCACTGTCCAGTCTTTCCATTCTATCCAGCGACTGTGACTCAAACCTGGCTGTTTGCACAAGCTCTCACCAGGATGCACATAAACACCATAAGCTGTAGTACAGGATCCAATACACGTACGCACACATGCACACAGGCCAAATCTATACACGCTGCCTCATCCAAGTCCTCCGTTTGACACCAAATCAGGTCTCACTCCATTGGTTCCCTACAGTCAGCCAGTCATGGCCAGAAACAGATGGATTTCACAGACGCACCGTCAACAGAAGGTGGTGCCGACACTCACACTGCGCTTGTATCACAACCAGTACACCCCTCATGTGTCCTGTTCCATATCAGGGTCAGTGATGGCATGTATTTCCATTCCTCTGCATAATAGATAGATAGATGTGAGTATGTTTACTTTGATTGTCTTCACTGTCTTGGGCTGGTGTTGCTGGTGTATAGTGATGAATTATGAATGCAGCATTGTAGCTATTGTAGCTCGATCTGTGAAATACCTGTAAGGCTGCTCAATAACTGTGTTGAAGGCCTGCTGTTATTGAATAATCAAAAAAGGAGAGTAAACTAATATGTTCAAATGAGCTTGGGTTTGAGGGCAAGAGGCTAAAGTTCTCCTTCCGGTCCTGAGGCTGAAAACCCTAAGAACCCCCGCTGTAAGAAGCTCTAACAACAGATTTACCAGTCACAGTGGTGAAGGTTATTTTACCAGTGAGCTCAATTTACTCAAACTGCTCTCAGTGCGATGGGGTCACTATTTCATATTCAAGTCATTAGTGCGAAATGTCTGCCTATAAAAATGCTGCCAGTGGGAGTTGTAAAAGTCATCATTCTTTCTTTTAGCTCTAATGAAATTCCATTTAAATCCACCAGGCATGAGCTCCAGTAATGCGTATGTTACATCTCCACTATACCTTAAATGCTATACTAATCTCTCACATTAATCACTATTAGCAGGCCTTGTGTTTCATTAGGATGTTGTGATACCTCTTCCTTTGTGATTTTAAATATCAGGAATCCCTGCTGTTCATACAACCCTGATTCCAAAAATTTGGAGTTCTGTGTAAAACATAAATAAAAACAAAATGCAATGATTTGCAAGTCCTTTTTGACCTGTAATCAATTGTATTCCTTGCAGACCTGCAAGGAATAGAGGAATTTCACCATCCACAAGCCATAATATCCTTAAAAAAATTCAGAGAATCTAGAGAAATCTCTGCACATAAGGAGCAAGGCTGAAAACAGCACTGAATGCCTGTGACCTTTGACCCCTCAGGTAGCACTGCATTAAAATCTAACATGGACCATCCAGATTGTTACCAGCGCAAAAACCTCAAAAGCCAGCATCTGTGATGGTATAGGGGTATAGTAGTGCCTATGGCATCATGGGTAACTGCCCTTAATGTTTAAAGGTACATACATATTTTAGAACAACATATGCTGCCATTCAGATGTCTATTTTTTTTTGTTTTTTTTAGACATTCCTGCTTATTTCAGCAAGACATTGCACATTCTGCATGTGTTTTAACATCATGGCTTCATAGTGAAGGAGTGTGGCAACTTGACTAGCCTGCCTGCAGTCCAGACCTGTCTGCCAGTGAAAATGTGTGGTGCATTATTAAGTGTAAAATACGACAATTGAGACTCCAGACTTTTGAGCGGCTGAAGTCATATATCAAACAAACTTTAAACAATTAGTGTCCTCAGTTCCCAAACACTTTCTGAGTGTTGTTAAAAAAAAAAAAAATGACGGGACACAGTGGTAAACATGCCCCTGTCTCAACTTTTGTGGAACATGTTCCTGGCATCAAATTCCAAATAAGTGTATACATCTCCAAAAAAACAACAAAGTTAATCAGTTTGAACATTAAATATCTCATGTTTGTACTGTATTCAGTTGAATGTAGGTTGGGATGATTGGCAAATCATTGCATTCCGCTTTTATTTATATTATATGAAACAAACTTTTAGGGAATAGAGTTGTAAGTCTCATATGACATCAGGTGTTTTTGTCCACCTTTGAAAGTGTTAGACTCAAAACAGTGAAGCAGGGAAAATTGGCACTGAAAGAGAAAAACCGACAGCCTCCTCTGACATTAAGGCCACGTCATTAGATGTACCGAGAGAGCGTCTCACTGAATATGTCAGTCAGCCGGCTGCCCTCGTGGACCCAATTCTATTTTATTCTGTGGATTTCAGCACCGCTGGGCTTTCGGTGATTACGCCTGCACCTCCGTCTCCTCATTACCGTATCGATCCACCTCTCAAACAGACACTGGCTATTAGCCTCTTTTAATGACATTCACGAGCACCACGCCTGTGCACCATCATCATGTTTTACGACGGCTTCCTGCGGCTGTGGGTGGTGCACCTTAATCAGCGCTCTGACATCAGCAGCTACCTATGAGGTGATTTTGTTTGGTCATAACAGTATGTATGCCATCAAGCCTGTATGTGTATTTGCTGTCAGGATGCAGATAGAAAATGCTGTTGTGAATGAGTGCGTCAAGCAGAGAGAACGATTGCTAAACTCACCTTTAGGGAAATGGGGCAGAGGAAATGAACCTTTTTTTATGGGTGTGTGGAATGATGAAGTGAAGCTGAGAGAAGGTGAGACAGTGGCAGTGGGACAGCAATCCACAGCCATCAAAAATGTATGTGGGAGAGGAATCTATTGACTGCTCCACTGACTCTACCTGGGAAAGTGGATTGCCCCACCACCACCTCCACCACCACACCCCCCCCACACACCGCTCTACTCCCAGCCTGCATTAGCTGGCTCATTGGCTTTCTGAGACAGTGAAGGAGTGTCATGAAGGAAGCTGCGCATGGGAAATGTTTAGGCATGCTCTGTAGTGATGTTTGGCAAAATGACTCCTGAAAGTGAGAATGTCACAACCATGGTCGAGGTGTTTCATCAACATGGCGACAGTTCATTGGGCGAGGGGTGGAAGTTATTTTCACTGGCGGTTTGGGAATGTCTCGCTGTCAGCAGAACTTTTCTCATCTGCTCATTCCAGAAAGAAAGTGCATGCAAATGAAAAATATGCAAAGCTAACATATATTTTCTGTTGCACTGTGTTAAAAGTTTACATCAGATTTAATGTACCAGCTTGTGAGTGTATTTTACAGCTACTGAGCAAATCAGTTTTGTTGATGAGTTCCTGAAATTGAAACTCAGAGTGAAAACTCAGGTAAATGATAACACTTTATAATAATAGAGTGTCTTTTTGCACCCTGGTGAGGAGAATATACACACAGCAGCTATTTGGCTATTCACACCTGACACCTTAGTCTAGTTACAAATGGTGACAAAATAGTGCTTAACTGGAGGCTGCAAGAGAGGAGAATGGGTTAAGAACAGGACTCTCCTGTGGAAAAGCTGAGGTTGAGTCCTGTTCCAGTAGAGCAGGATTTTAGTCTAGTGTGAAATACAAGTCAGTATTAACCACATTTTTAGACTTAGTTGACTTATTATTTGAAGTTGTTAAGTTATGATTTTTAGTTTTCAGTTACTGTTTGGTTAAATTTAAGAAAAGATCAGGGTTTGGTTTTTTAATAGTTATTTCACTGTTAACACTGATTATGTTTCCTTATTATTAATCATGCTATTATTTGTTATTTTATCATTAGTTTCTGTAATATAAAATAATTGGTTTCGGAAAATGAACCCAAAAGCAGACTAGGATACTGACATTGTAGTTCAAATGATTAAATAATGAAAAGTCAATATACAAAAAGATTAAAGGAAGAAAGAGTTTGAACCCAGATGAGCAGTCCAAATAAGGCTAACAGATTCAAAGCAGGTAGGCAAGAAATCCAAAATCTTAACAATATCAGGCAAAGTCCAACAACAAAGAAAAAGTCTACAAGACACTGGGAAACAAACATTGGAAAATGGCTGAAACACTTGACAGACTGACAGAGACAAACGTGGCAACTAAGGAGGGAATGACACAAAACTAAATACAAAGGGAGGCTAATCGGGGACAGGTGAAAACAATCTGTAATCAAAAAGGAGGGAAATAAACAGGAAGTAAAGCAAAAGAAACGAGGAAAGGCAAGAACTTCAAAATGAAACAGGAAACAACTAAACTAAAACCCCAAACCACGACAATTTAAAACAAATCATGATGTTTTCCTGAACCTACAAGTACTTTTGTTTCCTTAATCTAAGGAAGTACTTTTTGCAACTTTATTTTGGAAGTCTGTCTGGACTTTGCATATTCATTATTGCCAACATGACCAGGGAGCTCTGCATGAGCAAAACTGACATTACATTGGGGAGTCTACAGTGTCAAAGTTTGATGAACCACTGACCAAGCTGCTGTATTTGACAAGTTAGGAGTCAGAACGTGCTGTCTATGAACATTATCTGGATGGTTATTACAAGGTTGAAGCTGATGTTTATAATACTTTGTAAATAGTTAATAAATACTGTATAGTGCATCAACAAATATTAGATGGACCGCCATTAAAAAGTTGTAACTGAGGTTTATTAAACTTTACAGTTTCTTAATAAATGTTTTCTAAAGCTATCAGTTTATCATTTATTAATGATGGTTATTATAAAGTGTTTCCAAAATCATATATTTACATGTTGGGGCAAGAGACAAGTGGCAGGCTGTATTTCTCCTCACAGGTTTACAGATTAGATGCTAAACGAGCAAAGCTTTGTGTTATTATGGTCTTCCTATACTGTAAGGTTGCAGCGCGTGTCATAGCGGGAAGACAGCAGAGGGGGATTAATCAAGAGAAAAGGCTCCCGTGTCAAGCTGCCACTGTGTGATGAAGCACCTACTGTCAGCCATGTTTGCATATCATAGCCTGTAGCATCGTGAAGGTGGAGCTGACCTTACTGCTATCTCTCGTATACTGTGCTGCCCTCACTTCACATGACGGTAAAGTAGTCACTCACACACAACCCCTCCTTTTGCTCTCTCTCTCACACACACACACACACGCATACAGTGCATACATATTTGTGCATGCATGAACAGAAACACAGCACATAGAGCATTTATACACACACACACACAGAGGGAACAAGGCCAGGCCTGAAAAGCTTTCTCACTGCACTATATCGTGGCTGTTAATCTAATCCTCTGTAATCATGGTTCACTTCATATTCCAGTTTATACTGGGCTGTCACATCTCATTAGGAACAATAGCGTTCCTTCATTGATGCTTCTGCACATTTAGATTGGCTTCTCTTTCTCTCTCTTTCACCACCTTTCTACATTTTTCTGTATTTCTCCTGATTTTTTCCTCTTTGTTCTTGCTTCTCCTTCTAGTCCCTCAGTTTCGTACTCCTTTCTTTTCACACTCACTGTCTCATCTTTTTCCATCTTTTCTGCCCTCGATTTCACACAAAGTATGCCACTGTAACTAAACTAGAAGCCAAGAAGCAGCCTGTGTTTTCTCATCACTGTAAATCATGCTGTACACACTTGTCAGTACATCACACTGACCAAAACTACCGGAGGCACCTTCACCAGCATTCAGGAGGCTTTCAGTTCATCGTCCTGTGGTGAGGGTGAGGAAAGGTGGACAGGTTGGAGATTTCCAGCACCCGTTTACTGTATTGTTGCCTAACACAGTGTTCCTATCAGGAGAGACGTGGGCGACATTGTGGGAGGTGGTTGTTCTAGCTAGCATCAGGGGGCAGTTGCAGTGTTAGCAGTTTTGGCGTCATGGTAAGTGGAGTGTAGTTATTAATAGAGTTGGGCCCATCCATCTTCCTGTCTAGGAAAAATGCTGGGAGGACCAAGGTGGCGTGGGCTTGTGTTCAGCACTTTCATGGCCGCCCACTCTCCCCCTAGTCATCAAGCTGCTTTTGTTTGTTTGCTCACTTTCTTTTTTTTAGGTTGAAGGGTTCTTTTTGGTGCATTTCAGCTTGCATTTGTGTAGGCTGCTGCTGGTGGACAAAAAAAATGCCAGGTGTAACAAAGAATGGCAGCGAGGGAGATTTGAAGGGCCTGGCCTAATCAGCGGCTCACACTGATGTCTTCAATCGACAATTAAATGGTCACTCGTGACAACTTGGCCAATCACAAAAATTAATCTTAAAATAGCACAGCACCTGATCAGAAGGCAACTTTCATGCAACTAAGTTTTGAAAGTTTATGTTGAATAATTATTTTGTTAGTTAAAAACTGTAACATGTATGGCTAATTTCCATCAGAACTACAAAGGGTGCACTCAATAGTGCACTATAGTGCAGCTCTCTTCCAGGCAACCGTAACCAGTATTTGGATGTAACCCCTTTGTAATCATCGACAGTCTGATTAGTTACTGTAATTTAATTCAATTTTTTCCTCAGTAACTGCAGCAGATTACAATTACTATTTTTAACTAGTTGCATGTAAGTGCTTACTCTCCAGCATTGCTGCTATCTTAGAAATTTATGTGAAATTTTGTTATAATTAGTGTATAAATTTGTAACTTGCGTGTCTTTTGAGGTCACAGTGACCTTGACCATTGACCACCAAATTCTGATCAGTTTATCACTGAATCCAAGTGAATATTTGTGCCAAGTTTGAAGAAATTCCCTCAAATCATTCTTGAGATATGTTCACAAGAATGGGAAGACTGGATGTACAAATGGGTGGACGACCCCAAAACATTCTGCCCCTGGCCAGGGCTGTCACCTGCACAGAGGCATAAAAACAGTTTACAGGCAAACACCTTGAACCGGAAAATCTGGATATAGACAAAAGTTTTATCTATATCCAAATTTCTTGTCTACCCCTAGATATTTTTTGTCTCAAAAACCCCGTAGGCAATAACAGCCAAAGCCATGTAATGTAATGTACCTATACTTCACAATATTCTGGTCTAAGGCAAAACTGGACTTCTGTATCTCCTCTTGGTTCTGTGTTAAGGCTTGTGAAAAACTAGCAATGATGTGAAATAGTTAATTGTTGATTCTCATTCCCAAGTCATCAAATACAGACACTTTGGGCCTGTGGCTCTCAAACTAAAGCGCTGGTATATGATGACCCGGGAATGAGACTCAAGAATCAATTGTTGTTCTCCAGAATGGCGTACTGCACCTTTAACACTTTTTAGAGGACAAACGGAACATAGATTGAAATGTAGCCATGAAACTAAACTCTCAGGTAAAGCCAATCATAACACCATGTTACAACAACTTTTCAGCAAGACACCTGACACTCTGCTCAGTGACAGAAAATATCTTGCTGCCATCGTCTATGGTACCATGCAAACATAAAAAGGTATGGAAAAGATTTGTGTGGAGAGTACAATACTGACAACGTGATCAGGGATAAGAGGTATTACCCAAGCATTTTATTGTCTGAAGACAAGGGATAACACCTGGATAAGAGCGTGTGCTCTAGAAATATTTTAAGATTCAAGTTGCCAGACTGGCTCACAAGACCCTCACCCCCATCCACTTCCATTACACGTGCACACCTGAGCAGTAGAATGATGTCACCTCCCATCCCAGTGATGGGTGAGTGGTTGCCAGACGCGGAGACAGAAGCATATGTTGCTGATACGGCTGTTCCAAATGTGCAAGGAGTCCAGGTTTAGGTACCAACACCAGATGGTTCATCTAAATCTGTAGTGAGCAAAGGGGGGAAAAGAGGAAAAACAAGAGCTCCTTCTCTCTGCCCCCCACGATGTTGAGGCTAAGGGTCCAAATGTTCCATTTTGGAAAATAGCTACTGGCCCGTTTGCAAGTTTTAGGACGTGGTTCAAGGTGGAAGATAAACATGGACCTCTGCATATGATCACAAACATCTCTGGGGAATTTTGTGGTGGGCATAGCTCTGACAGTTGACTTTTGTGACCATGAACTAAAGTCGGGCATTTTTTTTTGTATAAGGACATTGGAAAATACAGTATGTGGGATCTAGTTGGATCTATGAGGAAAATATGGAATATAATATTCATAAGTATATTTTCGTTAGTATATAATCACCTGAAAATAGTAATTCTTGTGTTTCCATTACCTTAGAGTGAACCATTTATATCTACAGATGGAGCAGGTCCTCTATCATGGAGGCTCATAGATATATAATACGTAGACACAGCATTGACTGCTGTGGACGGATGTGTCAATGTGGCCTATGAAAAAATACCATGTAAATGGGGGAGCTGCCATTTTTTTAATGGGGGAGTAAAATGCACAACATTGCTTAAATTTCTCGACTGTATTTCAATGCCTCATTATATTCAAGTGTCTCTGATCTACAGAAGTAGGGAAAAACCATCACGTACCCTTGAATGTAAAGACAACTAGGTGCTAAATCTGTTATGATACATCTCTTATCTTTGGCAAATAAAGTTAAGAAATAAACCTGAGCAGTGTTTTACTACATTATTAAAGGGACATTTAGGATAGTTGTGGCTTGTAGGAATTTGTTTTTACACTGTACCTCTCTCAGTAAGCCAAACCAAAGAGACCTCTTGTGAAACCATCACTGCATTTTTACTTAACATGCTGCAACTTTGTTAGAGGGGGAACTAAAAGTCAAATGTTAAAGTCTTGCTTTTTGAAATAATGCATTCTCCTAAGGCTCTCACCTGGTCGAGCCAATTTGGCCTGATTTAATTAGAGAGCAAAGGAAGTTGTCTGAGACAGTGACCAGAGAGTGACCGGCCTCCCTGTTATCTCCCAGGCTTCTTAATTCCTCCGCCACAGGGATGGCCGCTGGCCCATGTAGTGAAGAGGCTAAATGTTCATTGTTCGTCAAAAAGATGTTTTCTGTCTGTCATGAGGACAAATGGACGTCAGAGATCCCCCCAATTATAAAAATGTTGAAATAGTGTAGTTGTAACATTTTATCTTCATGATCATGATGTAATTTATCCTCCCGCCCTACTACTATTCTTTCTATGAATATTGTTACATTATTAGACCTAAAAGTAAAACACCAATGATTTGACTGGATTAAAGGAACAGTTTACCCCAAAAGCAAAATTTCATACTTACCTGTAGTGCTATTTATCCATCTGGATTGCTTTGGTGTGAGTTGCCAAGTTTTGAAAATATCTGCTGAAGAGAGACCTTTTTCTGGAATATATATATATAACAAATATGTAAATACATTTGAAAAAATCAACAGCCCTGTGTCTTTCCAGAAATCATGACCTGGTAACTCAAGATAATCCACAGACCTTGTTGTGAGCAGCTTCATGTAGGAACTGCACCGATCAGGCATAACGTTATGACCACTGACAGGTGAAGTGAATAACACTGATCATCTCTTCATCATGGCACCTGTTAGTGGGTGGGATATATTAGGCAGCAAGTGAACATTTTGTCCTCAAAGTTGATGTGTTAGAAGCAGGAAAATTGGGCAAGCGTAAGGATTTGAGCAAGTATGACAAGGGCCAAATTGTGATGGTGAGACGACTGGATCAGAGCATCTCCAAAACTGCAGCTCTTGTGGGGTGTTCCCAGTCTGCAGTGGTCAGTATATCAGAAGTGGTCCAAGGAAGGAACAGTGGTGAACCGACGACAGGGTCATGGATGGCCAAGGCTCACTGATGCACATGGGGAGCGAAGGCTGGCCTGTGTGGCCCGATCCAGCAGACTACTACAGAGTTACTGTTGCTCAAATTGCTGAAGAAATTAATGCTGGTTCTGATAGAAAGGTGTCTGAATACACAGTGCATCACAGTTTGTTGTGTATGGGGCTGCATAGCTGCAGACCAGTCGGGGTGCCCATGTTGACCCCTGTGCACCACCAAAAGTGCCAACAATGGGCACGTGAGCATCAGAACCATGAACCACGGACCAATGTAAGAAGGTGGCCTGGTCTGATTAATCACGTTTTCTTTTACATCACGTGGATGGCCGGGTGCGTGTGCGTCACTTACCTGGGAAACACATGGCACCAGGATGCACTATGGGAAGAAGGCAAGCCAGTGGAGGCAGTGTGATGCTTTGGGCAATGTTCTGCTGGGAAACCTTGGGTCCTGCCATCCATGTGGATGTTACTTTGACACGTACCACCTACCTAAGCATTGTTACAGACCATGTACATTTTTTCATAGAAACAGTATTCCCTAATGGCTGTGGCCTCTTTCAGCAGGATAATGCACCGTGCCACAAAGCAAAAATGGTTCAGGAATGACTTAAGGAGCACAACAAGTTTGAGGTGTTGACTTGGCCTCACAATTCCCCAGATCTCAATCCAATCTAGCACCTGTGGGATGTTCTGGACAAACAAGTCCGATCCATGGAGGCCCCACCTCGCAACTTACAGGACTTAAAGGATCTGCTGCTAACATCTTGGTGCCAGATACCACAGCACACCTTCAGGGGTCTAGTGGAGTCCATGCCAGATCTGTTTTGGCAGCAAAAGGGGGACCAACACAATATTAGGCAGGAGGTCATAATGTTATGCCTGATTGGTGTATTTTTTTTCTACTGAACTGCTCCTGCAAACCAAATCAACATGCAGAAGGAAATGTGCAGAGTGGTGGCAGAGTATTTGATATTCACAGACATGAGAAGTGTGAGATTGCTTTTCTGGCTAATAAGGGAGAGAGAGAGGGATCAAGTGTCAGAGCAAAAACCTATTAGTCCAGTTTGATGGCCCCTGCGCAGATGTAAGTAGATCTGTTTTTCTTTACCCCTGTACTAAAAGATAATTTCTCTGTGTGAGAGCAGCATTAATTCTAACCCCACTATCTTAACCCCAAACACGAATGGTAACACGATGTGGCTGTTGTAAGTTTAAAAAGATCAGTTATCAAAGAGACATGAAGACATATCTCCAGACAGTTTTGAATGGAGCAGGGCTCGAAGCTGGGGTTTAACTGCATTTTATTTGTGTGGCTCAAAGTAACTGGAACTGAGAAACTCTCTGTACCTTGTTATTACTGCTCACCTCTGGGACCAGTTGGTGGTGCTTTGTTAGATTAAATCCTAACACAGACCAATCACATCTTAAGACCAGGTACGTGAAAGGAGACAAACACAGCAAGATTTTCAACTTCTGTGAAATGTTGATATTTTTTCTATTATGGAATTCCAAATAGATTTCTACTGTAATGTACAGCACTATTAATGACAGCATAGTAGCAGATGCCTGAAATTGAAAATTGCCTAAGTAAACTAAAGCCCATGTTAATTTAGCTCTCTTCACTGAGGGATATTTGAACTACTTGTTTTTAAAGGACTGTGGAAAGTCTCAGTGTTTCTTGAAGTCAAAATACTTTTTTTGCTTTGTTTGCTGCAGCTTACATGAACCTTGTGATTGGTTCTCCTTCAGATCAACTCACTTCTGTCACCTCAGTTGAGATCTATATCTAACTCTCAGTAACAGTGTACTGATCTAGGCTGACTCTGACTGGCTGCACACTCATGAATGCACACATATGGTATATTCAGAATACACCCATGCAGGCTCTCACTCTCACACTTACAGACAAACACAGCCGCAGGTTAAATATCATCTGTTCCATGTCTTTCTTGTATTATGTATGTAACATCACAGGTGATTACTTTCAGCATTTTAAAGCTGTTTTGGCCATAAGCTTAGCATTCACCAACATGTCTCAGTGACAGGGGCGGGTTTAGAGACTTTTGTAGGCTGGGACACAAAGAAGGGGGCCACATTTAGGAAGTGAGTAAAAATGTGTTAAGACTCAAGTTCAGGGTCTTGGCAATAGTAAAATGTATATTATTAGTTGTCAAATTGCTTAATCAGTGTAATAAATGAATGTCAATAAACAACTTCAAGAATTCTGATATGAAATAATATCAATAATTAGCTGCTGTTTGTACAGACATGCAAAGATTATGAACAACATAGGAGCAAGGGATCCAGAGTGAAAGAGACACAAAATGATTGCGTTTGATCGTGTGTTGTATATAGTTTTTGCTTGTAGTTGTCATGTGGGGCAGTTTTTTGTCTCTTTCTGGTCATTTTCCACCACTCTGGGGTCATTTCAGTTTTTTTCCTGTCATTTTGCATCTTTTTTGTGGTCGTTTGCATCTCTTTGTGGGAATTTTCGGTCTCTGTGCTCATTTTACGTCATTTTTACGTCATTTTTCCTTTCCCATGACTTTGAGGTCATTTTGGGTCTCTTTCTGGTCATCTGCCATCACTTTATGGCCATGTTGGGTCTATTTCTGGTCAGTTCCCATCACTTTGTGGTCATTCTGGGTCTTTTTCTGGTCATTTCACACGACTTTGTGGTCATTTTTGGTTTCTGTTTGGTCATTATCCATCACTTTGTAATTATTTTATTTTAATATTTATTATAATTTGTAATTAACAATCACTTCATATAGAGGTTCAGATAATAACAAGTTAACTACCTGTTACCTTAGGATTCAGGTATGGGAGGACGACCAGGAGTAGCTGATGTTTGGATCACCTATGAGGCTTGCAAACATTTTCAACAGTATTTTGACCAGATAATATAGTCCAGAGTCCAGATTGACAGTAGCTGCAATTAAATTTATACTAACATTTGAAGTGTTATCATCTTTATTTAACCAGCTGCACTACTACTGCAGCTAGTGTCAGCTATTGCTGCTATAGCATGACTTAGAGCGAAAGTAAGGGGCTGTTATGTAACTGTCACACATAAACAAATGAACAATTTGAATAAATAATACGCTTGCTTGACAATATTATTGATGTAAGAAGGTAAATACGGTTTTGTAATAATTCACTTGTCTTATTTCCTTTAAGCTATTGCCAAGTTTTAAAAAAGCTGCTCTATCTTTGAGCTGAAGTCAGTACCTCAGTGATTTATATCTTGACTCCAGGGTCAGTCATTTATTCTTTTGGTTCTGTTTGCAGTGAAAGTGCTGCAGGAGTTGTGAGGCTCGCTTCTTCCCTGCTGATGTGTTGTGATCAATGGTGCACAGGCATTGGTAATGGGGAACCTTTCAAATGTAAAATTAATTACCTGCAATCTGACAGCATCAGGGAAACTCAGCATGTATTTTATGCTTAGTTGGTACTCCCCCTTTTCCACGCTTGCTTTAGCATGAAGCATTGTGTATGTGTGTGTTTGTGAGTGTGTGCATTGGTTTTTAAAAATGTGGAACCTGCTGGAGACACATTTGTTTCTAGGGGAGGATAGGATGCCGGCTGTCAGGTGAGTCTGAATTTGCCATCAGCAGACTGTGATTTTGCTTTGATTTTGAGAGGACACTCATAGTCCTTCCTTCAGAACGAAGAGGGTGTTTTTACTTCTGTCCCTTCTCTCTTTCCTGTTAAATACAAACTCCACAAGCACTGAAGTGTTTCTTGACAGCATGTTGTTTGGCTGCACTGTATATACAATGATTTTACATCGACAAACTGTGGGCCCTGGGCCTTGAAGCCACTGCTGGGAGCATTGGCTGTAGGAGGTTCTGGTTTGGCAATAACAAAAATGAACAAACAAACATGGTGTGCTTACTGCCAGTCACTAAAAAAAAAAAAACTAAAACTGAAGGGCAAGAGTCTATACCCATGCTTATGATGTTTTTTTTTTTTTTGTTTTTTTTTACTGTATTGAGATTTTGTGTGTGTTTAATAATTTAACAAGTCTGTGCTGTGAGGTCTATTTCTGCTGATATATGAGTGGTGTAACAAAACTCTATAAGCTGAGTTTGCTTTTGAGTCAGCTTCTGACCTTTAGCGGTCAGGAACTGGCCAATGCAGCTTTACATATGTTGATACAAACCAGGATTCTGTTGGTGGGTCCACGAGACCTCAAATACCTCAACAACTAGTGAGCCATAAAAGCTTCTACATACATTCATGGTCCCCAGTGGATATAGTCTCTTGACTATGGTAAACTGCCGGGTGTTTTGTGCTAAAAGCAAATTTATGCTAACATTCTTAACTAAAATGGTGAACATGGTAAACATTAGCCTACATGCTGAATGTCAGCATCTTAGCATTGTTAACTATCAAACAACACTGTGCCCTCACAGAGCTGCTGGTGTGGGTTTAGACTCTTATGGTCCAAATACATAGATGCTGATGTGGTGTGGCACATCGCAGCAGAGGGTGTTGATTATAATCAGCTGTAAATGCTACACTGTGCATTATCACTAAACTAAACTTAACTAAACTAAACCTTTAATTTAATTAACTTGATTAAACACATCTTGTTTTGTCTCTCTCATTCTCTCTCTGTTTCTCAGTATGGGTGTAAATTGATTTCATCCACTGGGGTCACATTTCAGCATAAAGGTGTTGAGATGATGTCACTGGACTTCTACATTCACATTTGAACCTCTCATCCCAGGAACAATTGTCATCACTACCAGTTCCAAAGTGCCCCAAGTGATTAGCCAATAAAAGAACTCAAGTGCAAAAAAACTCTTGGGTTGTTTACAGGTGTTGCCCCAATTAATTACACTCAATTGAACATCAGTTTGGAAAGAAATTGATATATTGTGTTTAGACAAAAAAACTGTGATCAATCCATCTGCTTTTTATGAATCGTCATTGGACTCAGACTGCAACGACACAGGTTGTATGCTGTGCTTTTTTCAGTTGTTTTGGCTTAGAGTATTATGTATTCACATACAGAGCACATTCTGGTTGCTAAGCCCAAATCATCACAATTATTTCCATAACTTACTCAACATGCAGCAGTGATACACCTATACAAACCCTTGAACAATTAATCAGGTATGCAGGACCTGAGGTTTTTCTGTGTGAAGCTTATATATCTTCCAGTGTCCCTGCAGGTTTCCTCCAGGTGCTCCAGTGGACTTAAGGGTCTAAAAGAGGGCCAAAGTAAATAATAATATACAGCAAATATAATTACTATTATTGCTTTGTTTTATTTGGCAACTCTTGTAATGAGAATGGGCATAAAAATATATTTTTTGAAGGTTAAAAAAGTGCATTTCTCAAATTCGTGAGAAGTAGAAATAATAAAAGCATAATATTTCCCAATATAGAAAACTTCAAATTGAACTCACTGTTTGACTGAAAGGACTTATTCTCTATTGCGGTCTAGTGGAGTAAGGTTGAATGAATGTTTAAGCAATATAACCCCCTCCTCTGTGGAGGAGTGAGTATATTATCTGATGAGACCATCAGGTGCTGCGACTCTGACAGTCTCAGTGTTCGGTTGCTCACTCGGCATGCTGGTATTGATTACCTTCCCCGATTTAATCTCCCTCCTCTGTTTCCCTGTCCAGCTCCACTCAATCTCACCAACAGTGAGAAACAGTGACAGCTATATCAACCTGCTCAACACACACCGGCAGCTGAGAGGGTGAAGAGAAAAGGAGTGGACAGAGAACGAAAGCACGAGAGATAAAAGACAGAAATGCAAGGAGAGACCAAATGAAAAAAGAACATGCGTGTGTCCAAATAGTCTTGAAACTGGTCTAAAATGACAAAAGCAACATGACTTGAATTTTGTTAATCAATATTTAGTTGTGCAAAATGTCAATGAGAAAATCCACAAAGCTAAAGCGAGTTTGAAAACAAGCAGTCTGAGAGGTGACCTTGTCCACTGTATGTGCTTGTCTACTAGTGACTTGGGCCAGGTGGTTCTGTCAGGCCGTCAGGGCTGAGCGGGTCAGAGAAACAACATTTGCTACTGTTCTGTTGCTTTAATAAGACTCATTAATATACTGCATGTGTCACCAGCAGCGTCTGACTGCGTCCCCTCTGGGCTGGGCTAGTTTTGGCATGACATGAAGTAAGGACACACACATTCACCGAATTTAGCCCATTTGTCTAATGTATCAAAGCTGAGTCCTCACACTGCTTGTGAACTCACACCCCATGTTCATCTGTGGTACGTGCGTGTGTGTGATGATGCACTGGCTTGTGAGGTGCAGTTAGCCTGTAAAAAGACGGTGCATGTTATCAATACTGTGCAGGCTGTAATTCACAGGTTTATTTCTTTGTTGATTCATTTTAATATCCTCAGGTGATAGATTTGTTCTTGGCCTGTTTGCTGCCTTTCAGTGCATTACAAAGAAGTGTAGCACTGGTTACTAGATGTCGTGCTTGAAGGGACAATTTCTGAGGGAATTGTACTTTTTTCCTTTTGGCCCAAAGACAGACAAACTCATGAAGGCCTTTTCAAGTCTGTGTGGACTCCAATTGCTGGATATTTATTGGATCAAGCCCCACTCAGTAGGGAAACACACCAACACCACAGGTTTAGAGGAACAGATTGACATTTGGTGAAATTAATTTGTTCACTTTCTTGATGACACTTAGATGGAAAGATCGATACCACTCTCTTATCTGCATGCTACATATGAAGCAATAGCCAGTGTCCTAAAAGTTTAGTATGAAGACTGAAAATAAAGGGGAACAACTATCCTGAAAAAAGTTTTGAAAAAATCTCTATACCAGCACCTCCTAAAGTCTTTGTGCTAACCTAAGTTAGCCAGCTACTGGCTGTACTATTACATTTAGCATACAGACAAAAAGAGTGTATTTCCCAAAATACTGTAATCATATTGTGCCTTTATGGTGTGATTTTGTTGCTCAGTGCTGAGAATCTTTCTGCTCAAACTCAAAGATCACATTCCTTAGTTACTACTGATAAATACATCTTTATATATATGCATAGATGACAGTTTATTTTGTCCCACATTTCCAAAGCATTTAAAGGTGTTTTTACCTGCAGTTCAGTAGAGATACTACTTAATAACACAGACATGCATTAATTGAGGTAATATACCAATATACCATGTACCAAGAGACAGGACCAAGGGATGTAGTAAAGGAATTTCTGACTCACAATGTCATTGTAGCTAAAATCCTTGCTATTGTTGAGCTATTTTGGTGGTATTGAGGGAAATAGTAAAATGACCTCAAAAGTGGAAGTTGTTTTCAGTAGTATTCATTGTGATTGGCTGCCCTATGAAATGATTCCTGGAGCCATTAAAACCCGAGGAGACTGTACCCTTATAAAGTTTGTGAGATGAGTATTTCACTTTTACCACTTCATTTTACTACTCCCACTCATGGAGTTTTATTGTTCAGGTAATTTTGTCTTATTTTTTACTTCCCTGCAGCAGTTGAATGAAGCATGAAATCGTTTGATATAAGATGCACTTTGATGGACTATCTAATCATATGGTGGAAGTTTGCTAAACCATAACCTGTGGAAATGGAGGTTGTTTGAACCAGTGAAATGTTTGGATGACTTAAAATGCATGGATTTTCTTTTTTCTTTCTCCTTTTTTTTTCCTTCAGAGTAAAATAAAGATAAAAGCTATTCCAAAACTGTCTGCAGTCTCACTTTCATCAACAGTGGTATTTCCTTGTTGAGTCATGTCAGTGAGACAGTTTTAGAGTATGTTCTCGCTGAATTAAATGTTACATTTATTTTGTGCATACAATCAGATCTGATTAAAAGGTTTAGTTAAATTGGACTCTACTGTATGCTGTGTGCTGCTGAGAATAGCCACAAATCCATAAAGGTTAGAGAAGGTTATTACTGGAGGTTGACTGGTGCGAATCCCCAGAGTCTCATGTAAAATGTGGGTGGAGAGGGTGAATGAGAAACTCTCCTCACCTTCAACTGCCGTCAAGGTGGCTTTCAGCAAAGCACCAAAACCAAACTGCTCCAGCAGAGCAACAGTCGGTGAATGTATGAATGAAAAGCAATGCATAACTAAAGGAGAGCATTCACTCAGCTTACATTTAAAGGTCCAGTGCGTAAGATTTATGGGAATTTATTGGCAGAATATGAAGACTGTATGTAATTTAATATTTCAAAGTATGTTTTCATCAGAAATTGAATTATTTTTACCTTAGAATGAGACGTTTATATGTACAGAGTGGGCAGGTCCTTTTCAACAGAAGCCACCATGTTGCACTGGCATGTTTCTACAGTTTCCCAGAAAAGACAAACCAAACACTGGCTGCAGATACGACCTTTCACTTTTTGTGTGAGTTTTGTGCCCACCCTAGTTTCTGGTTCTCCTCCGTGTTTGGAAGGGGAGAGTGAGACGAGCCAATCTGCAAGCTCACTGTGCCCCTAAATCGTACAAACTAATCTTAGAAAACACAATGATTTATGTTTCTTGTTTAATGGCCTCATGAACAAAAACTTTTCAGAGTATTTTCAGTCTCCCAGTAAAATAATAGTGCCATCCTTTTATTTAAATGTTTTATTAAGTTCTCTTATACTGTCGTCTGCAATGACCGCTTTGATTGAGTTCTCAAAGCCTGTTTTAATTTGGTTAAAAAATAGATTTTCACAAATGCCTCACATCTTATTAACATTTTTTTTGTGGCAAACAAACTGAATCAGGGATGTAATAAAACAGTTTGTGTTTGCTTGACTTTCAAGTTCCTTTAAGTTTGGGAACATATGCTGTAGGCTGTGGCTGGCATGCATGAGAAATGAACTGCTGCTGATTTGTTGTTGAAATTAATATTGACAATATGTGACTGGACACTAAAAAAAAGATTGTAGTTATGAACAGTGGTCAGTTGGTCCTTGCACATATGCCATGACAAGATCTCTGAAGTTGAGCATGGTTCGTAAAGTTATAGATTTTATGGGTTTACTCAGTAGAACTACACAACAAACTCACGTTACCTTCGTGAAATCAAGTATAAATTAATAATTAATTTAAAAATTTATATTAATAAAGATTAAGATAAAATTAAATTCAAATAAAAAAAATTAAATTAAGATGAATAAAGTTTAATATTAGTTCAAGAATATGTCCAAAATTTCTTCTTCTTGTTCTTCTTCTGTTCATCATGTCAGATGATGATGTAAACGATGGCAAAATATAACAAAATATACTTTTGTTATCTTCTTCTCTGTTTTTGATAACAGAAAAATGTGTTACAAAACAGCATTATAAGAGGTATAATGCTGCAGAGATGCCCTGGCCTGCAAATATTGTTCTTCAGATATAATAAAACATGTTCGCTTGATACAGACCCCAACAAATGTCACATCACCATGGTTTAAATTTTTTTTCAGTGGAAATACAAAATTGTGATGCAAAAATTATCATTCCCACTAACTATGAAACAAATCACATCATAATGTCTCAGAATAATCACAATATGATTTTTTTACCATATCATGCAGCATTCGTATTAATTTATATAGTCATATGTTGATTTTATTTATACACTATATATAGGTTGACATGTAGGCTGGTTCTCAGAACGACACGATACCTGGCATCCACAGAGTCTCGCCGAGACTCTGGTGGAGCAGATTCTACACCATCTGGAGCTCACACATTTGTGCCACCCCACCCAAAGCCAAGAAGATGATTGCTATCAGCATGATTACACCTTTATTAGATTAGCTGTGCATTGTTTACAGGCTTGTGGCTCTGCCCGTGCCAGCCTTTGAACGAATACTTTGCTCTGATAAACCAATGGGAGAGTGGAGTGATCAACCCAACAGCTGCTGAGAACATTTACCTTATTGCTACATACAGTAAATGTGTTTCTCTGTGGGAAAATCATAAGGAGAAATTTATAAAAATGTGCCTATTCTGCTCTTGTGTAGTTTATTCTTCAGTGATGTCCTGTGTCTTCATGAAGGGTCTTTTATTAGGATCAGAATTTTGTTGCACTTTAATTTACAGCACACTAATAAGATGTAACAAGCTGTACTTTGTATCAAATTAGACAAAAACTGGAAATATTTTCTTCATGCTGTCTAATTACGATATAACTACTGTATAATAAAGAACATATTATTTCTAGTTTTTGTCTTATTTAATAAAAAGTACTACTTGTTACAATGTATTAGTGTACTGTAAAATAAAGTGCCATCCAGGGCCTTAAACACATATAAAGTGGTAAGATTTTGTCTAGAATTCTGGTTAAGGAATAGGGAAGAGAATTATGCTAAAATCATTAGTTGTCTCCATTATTCAATTAAGGTATATTCAGCTTAGACTGACGATCTGTTGTGGAGGTTGTGTGAAAATTCAGTTCTCCTTTATCAAATAGCCAAATAGCCACACGTGAAGTAAAAAAAAAAAGACACATGTGTGGCCTCTTCCACTTATTGAGCACAAGTTAATATGTCAGAGATGAGGAGGTGACACGTAAAACAGCCCTCTCCCCCCAGGGATAGTTTTGCAACAGCACTGAATCAACCACAGTAAATGCTCTTGGTCTGTTTGTAGTCATGTGCTTGTACTGGGAGCCAGCCAAGATATTCTTACCCCATATCATTTTATCTACGGAATAGACATTCACACAATCCGCTGTAGAAGTAAACGGATATATTTCAATCTGTCATTTCACAGCTGTGATTTTCTAAACTGGGGTTGCAGGGGTTGAAGTGGGGTTGTATAGGTAAATATAGATAGCCAGTGTATTAAGTACAGTAGGTAGTAGTTGGCATACCCCAACTTTGGAGAAGCAGAGTTACTTCACCGAACATAGGAGTTGCTAATCTAGAACAGCCTCAATCTGTTTTCTTTGTGTTATTGTGTGATTCTGTGTTTTTAAAGCATAGTTCAAATTCACTGAAGTCACACAATAACATAAACAAACTTATCAGTTGAGGCGGTGGTAGTTCAACAACTCCCATGTCCTGCGAAGTAAAATTTCTGTTTTTGCAAAAGGAGTCTGGTGTTTTTGGAAAGTGATATTTGGCTTATATGATGGAAGTTCTCTGTTGAAAAAGACTAATGCCAACAACAGCATACTCTTAAAATAGACGTTAAATACATTTGCTGCTGACTGTGTCCACAGCAGTGTATTGCTTAGTTTCGCTATTAAAATAATCCAAACTATCTATTTAATTTGTTTAATTCCTGTTTTGTAAATGATTCAAATCCACTGTCGGTTCAGTCAAATACAGCTCTTTTAAAACTAATTTCAAAGATAGCACATATCTTCATTGTGATGTGGTTTAATCAGCTATAACTGGTATTAAAACAGATAAAATGTCCAAATTCTTCCATAATGAATGCAGTTTAATCAGTTTTGAAGCCTCAGTGAAAACTGAGCCATTTTGCCACCGTCGCAGCTCATATTAGCATCATGCCAAGGAATGAAGACATGATCAGAGGAGAGAAATGCTCTGCCAACGTCTGTCTCCTCCATGCCAGTGCATGGGGAGAAGGGAAAGGTAGTGGGCAGAGCCAACTTTCCACTCCAGCTGGAGAGCTGGTGAGAGGTATTGTTTCTCTCATCTCCTACTGTCAGCCCTTGTAGTAGCTGGTCTGCAAGACTAGCCACTATTTCAAAATAGCATTGAGTCATCTTGCCAGACACCGTAATGACCTAAATGCTGGATTCGTACCTGGCAAAACAGAGCTTTTGTTTTTTCAGATCTTAAAAATGTTCACCTATTTTCTCTGGAGCATATTATCTCAGTTAAAGGCCTGATTTTCCTCCACACAGGAGACTGTGAATTTCTAATTTATGTACTGGATGTTTTACTCCATAGATTCACAAACAATTCTCAAATTGGCAGTAGAAGTGAATTCCATTTACATTTCAGTTTATATCTCTTTGACTTGTGTCTCAGGCCCCTAATTTTGCTGAAACCCTTTCTTCTAAGCAGCATCCTCTACAGTGACTCCCTTCATCGCCATGTAAAAAGGAGTCCATCAATATTCCAGTCACACCTACAACTGATGGTCAAGTCACCAGTTCACAGAGCTTCACTGTCCCTGTCTCTGTCAATGCTGTCTCTGACCATGCTTCCTTTGCTCTTGCTATCACCACCAAACTTTGCCTGGATTAAACAGACATCCCCTTTCATAAATGTAAACTACTGCCCTCTGTTGGCCATGTCAGGGAGTTCAAATGGCGAGATCAAACCACTGAAATATTGTTCAGCACTGCTCCCAAACTAAGAATCAACTCAAGCATAGATACAGCAATTAACCGATATATTTGTGTTTAAAGGTAGTACATTGTCCTCAGATAATTCCATTTAAGGCAACCAAAGATGAAATATTTTCTTGTTTAACACTGGAATGGCCAAGACGGTCATTTTGACAATTTTCAAATTTATGTGTGCACTAACTGTGATGAATTAAGAAAACACATGCTGACTTTTCCTAAAAGTTTCCTTATTTCATTTAAATGTTTTTATATAAATCACACAAAAGTCAGAAGAAAATGTGATCATTTGTACCTATTTTGGTCAGACCCAGTCATATTGACCACATGGAAATTGCTGTGGTAATATTGTTAATGTTTTATGTTGTCTGAGATGCATCTTGGTTGCTAAGCAACTAACATGGCAGAATTATTTGAGGAACGTAAAGTAGGGGAGACCAGGGACGGTTGTAACCTTTTTGTGTCAGTACCTATAAACTTGCTATTTTCACAGAAAGAACCATTATTTACTACAAATAGCAATTTGTCCAGTGTTTGTTTTTTTGTTTTATATTATGTACAGTTTAAAGAAAATACACAAAAATGACAAAGATAACAAGCAACCACTGCAGCTGCACACACCAAAATGGGAGCTGTGCCAGGAGAAGATGTAAACCTATTGATAAAAAACCCACTGACACCTGCTGGAAATTCAGAAAATTTTCACTTCTGTATGGTTTTATCTTTTAGATCCACCTGTTTTCAGCCCTTTCTTATAGGCCATGATTATTTTCTGTGACAGTTAAAAGGAAATTCTTTGTAGATCTTCAAATAAAATGTTTTAGCATTTTATAAAATCCATGTATTTCTTGTTATGATTAATCTAAAATGTGAGGGTTACCCTTGTTATGAGAGATTATGGATTTTGGAATTAAATGATCAAAATGAGCTCTTATGGCAGCTCTAGCAGCTATGACATTCTGGCTGTTCTAGTGTTAAAATAAGAGATTACTCTTTTGTGTCTCTTTCTTTTGTGTATTATGTAGTCTAGAAATTGCATGGAATAATCATTACTGATACAAATCTACTTACCTCATTTTTTGTGTTGTCTCTCCTCAGGTCCAACTGGCTGAAGCCCTGCTGCGGCCGTCGAGTGGCCCTGTGGCAGGTCTGTCTGCTCAGCGCTGGCTTCAACTGTATCTTGGTGGCCTGTGTCATCCTGGTGGTGCTCTTCCTGTCTCTGGAGCTGCTCATAGACACCAAACTCCTACAATGTAAATAGTGTGCCTGCCTGGAGGCTTATTTGTTTATTTCTCCTATTTTAACCTTTATATTTTTGTCAAGGGAAGGTTTGCTGAGCATGCATATTCTTCTGCAGCAATACACTGTGTGACGTTCATGGAACACCTGGGAGGCATCTAGTGCAACACACACTAGCGGCTCCACTGGAGCAGTGGAGAGTTAAATGCCGTACTGTCCTTGAGCATCCACCCACCACTTCCTTATTAACTCCACTGGTGCTGTTCCTGCACTGTGACCTACCTGCAGACAGGGTCAGAGAGAGCGAGAGAGGGAGTTTCTTTAAAAAAAACCCCAGATATCTGTGTTATTATTACTTGTATAATTGCTCTAGTACACTGATCATTCTCAAACTCCTAATAAAGACACAAAGTTTAGAGATTATCCTTCAGCACGGTCAACATAATAAGACATAAGGGAGAGCACATCACAGTAAAAAGGTCTTGGTTTCAGGTCTCAGCTGTGTGTCTCTCTGTGTGCAGCTTGCTACCTCCCCTTGTGTCAACCGAAAGTAACTATGTGCATTTACTCATACTGTACTTTAAGGTGTACTATTCAGAATTTCCCCCAAAAGAAAAATACCAAAATAATCATCATCACACACGACCCACCAGAAGTGTGTGGGCGCTCCACAGATCCCGCCCTCTGCTTGTACCTTGTGAATGAGAATCACCCATCAACTATCTTTTTGGTACATCTTAAACAGCAACTGAAAAATCGTACAAATTCTACTTTTAAATACGATTTTGAGGCACTTGCATTTAACTTGAGTTTTTTTTTTTCATTTTATGTTGCTTTCTGTCTTTCTACTCCACTACAGTTCAGAGGGCAGTATTGTTCTTTTTACTCCACTGCATTTATTTTACAAGCCTAGTAACTAATTATGATTTCACATGAAACTATAAAGGTGATAACCTTATAAAATGCAATATATTGTTAAATATTTAGTGCCTCCTTGGAGGCCTGTCATATTTTAGATGTCAGAGTTGTTAGAAGCTCAACCAGATAGTTCCTCTCTAAACCTCTCAGATGGTTTCATTCAAATAAAGGTAAAAGAAAGTGTGTTTCAAGAGAAAACAAAAACAAAACAGGAGGGAACAGGAGTCTAGTTTTCTCTCAGACCACTTGAATTAAAATTATGCTTAAAAAATATTATGGAACTTCTGCCCATTGATGCCAAAAATAAATTACATACCACTTAAACTGGCATTTTGAATGCAGAATCTTAAGTTGTTATTGAGTATTTTTAAATTGTTGCCTCTTTACTTTTACTTAAATGTACTACAAGATGTTTTGAACTGGTTACGAAACAGTGTCAATTAAATATTTACATTTACTTTATACTGCATCTATATGACCTACATAAGCAAATGAGACAAGCCTGTTTTTACGTTTTCCCTGGCAAAAGGCTACTATGAGTATCTTAGCCAAATTTTTTATTCAGATATTTTTTGTTATATTTTGTGGTTTTGGCCCACAGGGCCTCCAGAATCAGCAAAATATGAAAGTTCTATGTATATGTTAAAGTGTCTGAATACTTTTTCCACCACTTGCCTTGTATGTGTTAATGTTGGTGGATAAGGGAATCTAACAGGGCTGTATATAAATTAAAGTACTGAATACTGTGTCAGTAATAATCTTTAGACTAAGAATTACACACTCAAATAATCTACATAAATGAGACTTTGTCCTTGACAATTTACAAAGATTCATGTCTGAAGATCCATTACTTGTCAGTGTTGTGGAAATCATCGGAATAGTCATGTGTATGTGTTTAGTGTCCAGTCTTTCCACCTCTGCTGTGAGGGCAGTCCTGCCAGTCACAGAGGAGCTGGCGGTGTTGGATGGTAAATGGTTGTGATGGAGAAAGGTGATAATGAACCAAGTCTCTTGTCAATGGCAGCAGGCACACATCCCCATCGATTTCTGGCCGGTGTCCAGCTCTGATGACACCTGAGTCTTGCTGCGGGGACTGCAGGACTTTAGTCACTTCAGACCTGTTGTAATCTAGTGCTTCATCTGCTGCCTGTCCTGCAAGACAAATAGAGGAGTGGGCAATAAGGTGGGAGTGAGTGGAAGAGTGCAGAGAGAGATTAGTGGTGTAGGACATGAGTAGATACAGGTTGGTGAATGAGTGGAAGAAGCACAATGAGAATGTACAGAGTATTACAGAGATGAGTGCTATGGATAAAAATTCAAAATGCATTCAGGCACAAGAGAAAAAAAATATTTGTGCTGGACCTTCTCAAAATCAGAATATAAAGAATTATATTTGCCCCACATGGCACATGCTTTTAGAAGATACCGACTTCAATACACAAAGAAATTTTGACAGTTATTACTTTTTTGGTTTTATCTCTTAACTTGAAATAATTTGCGATCTCATGTCATTGTTTTCCGAGTTAATATTTTCCCATTTTTTTCTCTGAACAGTTTCCAATGCTTTCCAGTTTGCCAGCATTATCCACTGGATCAGCCTTATCATCCTGTCACTCTTCTTTTCAGAGGTAAGACATATTTATTGTTGTCCATAAAACCTTATTTTTGGTACCACCACTGTTTTTTTTTTTTTTTTTAAATCTTAAAATCTTTCTTCATATAGTTGTCTTCCTCAAATTTCTGTTATTTCCCACATACTTGCTCTTGGTCTCCTGTATGATGCTATATGGTCACTGCCCCGACTAAAGATTTTCCTAATCAACTAGTAGTTATCAACTAGTCATTCTGAATGTATTGGAAAAAAAACAGCAAGGAGGCTGAACATTTTGTTCATTTATGTCAATACACTATAACCTGGTTTAGTCAAAACACAACATAAAAAAAAAAAAAAAAATGAAATTAACTTGCTACAAATCTGTCGTCCCTGGAGGCAGAGCCTGGATCAGACCTGCTGTAAATCACCTTGGTACCGTATTCCCTGTCATAAATCTGGCCTCAGCCGGTACTAAGACTGCTAACTGAGCTAACTAGCTAATGGTAGCTACAGCACAGTTAGCAGCAGTGCAACAGTGACTTTGGTGGCTGCTGAGCCTGGTTCATTTGCCCACTAGCCTGGCTCTGGCTCTGGTGCTCATTCTGGTGAGCACTAGAGCCAGGTGAGAGAACAAGAGCAAAGGTCCATGTTGCCACAATCCCCTGATACTTTTGTTCTGGGCCTAACGGTATGGTGCAGTTCCTAAATGGAGTTTGAAGTGTTTTTTTTTAATATTCTTTTTATATATTTAGCCCTACTGTTCACAGTTTTCATAATTGAATTAAATCGAAAACTACATTTCTTTAACTATAGATTAAATCCTATCTACATCAATGTGAACCATGTACAGGCCTACAGGACTAGAGTATGTGCCTACTAAGGAAGAAATGCTACCTTGAGGCTGGATAGCCAGTAAAAAGTCTATCATTTGAACCATAATTGTAATTAGTCTTAATAAAATTTGAACCATTATTTGATAAAATAATGTCTTATCATCACTGTGGAGTGGTGAAAAACAAAATGGAGAGGGGAGAATTTGGCCCACAGGCCTCCACTCCAGTGCAAACCAATTACCCTGACAGCCTCAGCCCCAATGCCCTAAACCAAACATTAATTACCAGTGAGCCAGCAGGAGCAATAATTAAAGCTGAGCTTAATGAGCAGTGGGGATGGGGTTACGGTGATACGATCCATCCAAACACCTCGCCCCACTGACATCACAGAGGAAGCGTCATCTGGGAATGGTGTTGGATAGATGTAGCATATCGCCCAACCAGTCCCTTCGCACCAATAAGAAAACAGGATTCTAACATGTGGGCGGAGTCCCTGGCCGTCTCACTTGACACCAGCACTGTTGTCCAACATGTGCTCCAGATGATGGATTAGCAGCACCGCTTGTACATGACACCCCATGCTAATTGGAGTGTGAATCAATGGCCCTGCTCAACAAAGGGTCTCACACGACCAAGAGCATTTACAGAGCACAATGTTGAATTTGATAGGTGATCGGATTACAAGTGTTGTGTTGTCTTTTTGTAGGTCAAAGATCAGGAAACAGGCCATAACTAGCTGTTCTTGAAGAAATGCTTTCTTTTTCTTTGTGGTGTTTCTATGATGTGTCAAATGCAAATCAGTGTGTGTGCGTGTGTGTGTGTGTGTGTGTGTGTGTGTGTGTATTTGCATGTATTTACTATTTTGTAGATGCAACATATTCTACACAAAGCAAATATAGTTAGTCTTTTTTATTTTGGGCTATTTTAAGGGACCCAGTGGCACATATTTTAGCATAGTTATTATCCTATTTGGGAAAAAAGGTATTTAAGGAAAAAAACTGCACCACACAGGCCTGTTCTCAGTTTTCAGTCTGTCTTCACACATCTTGACAAAGGATGTCGGATGTGATGACAACTCAAAAGACTAAGAATATCACAAGAGCTTTTTATATGTATTAGCATACTCCCTCACCCGTCTATTTTAATGCATTCGTTTCTTTCTCTCTCTCCCTCGATCTTATTAGACTGTCTTCAGGATTGTAGTGCTCGGGATCTGGGACTACATAGAGAATAAAGTTGAGGTGAGTGTCGGTGTTCTGTGTTTATTGGCAGACACTGATGACCAGTTTTCAGTTTCTGTCAGTGTAAGATATTATTTTCAGTTGAACCACCTGTTCCAATATTATGCCTACATATCTTTGATTTCTTTTCAAACCAGAGTTTACACTTTGTAGTTGTAGAAAAGGTTCACTGGTAACACTTCATTTGAAGGGCTGTGCATAAGACTGTCATTATACTGTCATAACCATGTCAACACCTGTCATGAACATGAAGGACTTTTTATTAATGTTTATGACTGATGTCATTATGTGTCATTCAGTTAATTATATATGTAATTTTAATACAAAGTTGACATTATTTGAAATCTCTCATTATTAAATTTAAATAAACAGTTTAGTTTATGTTTTGACACCACATTAAACTTTCATATGTGGTTGGTTTTGACACTAGCCATTATGAGACCATTATATGTGTGTCATGAATATTTTCCTTGACTTCCAGTAAAGAAATACACTTAGCATAAAGATGTCATTAAATATGAGAAGGCCATTTTGACAGCAGAGTACAGTACCAAGGTGATTTAGCTCACAGTTACCTAATGGAAAGATAGGGGTCAGCTAGTTTACTTCTTGCTTAAGTAGCACTATCTGATGTTATCTATAGCTGGCATTAACTAGTTAGCTATGGAGCTCACTGCTTAATTAGCTGACCTAGCTCTGGGTTGCCAGGAGTCAAACCCAGCAAGAAAACCACACCGGCACTCTATTCTCTGTTGTTAAACTGGTCATTGTCAGTCTTGAGGGCTGTGTCTGCCATGTTCAGTCCAGCCAGAGTCAGCTTGCTAGCTGTACGACAGGGCCTGGGCAAAAGTGCTGAGAGCTCAGTACTACGCTGGTCAATTCTCAACAGAGACGAGAAGGCAGCGAGACATGTCACTTGCAGCTACTCCTTCATGTTCATGACAGGTGTGGTGACATGTATATGCCAGTGTAATGACGGTTTTACACACACCACTTCAAAACTGAAAAGTGTTCACTGGTTCACCATTTTGGGAAATGCACTTATTTGCTTTCTTGCTGAGACTTAGACGAGAATATCTATACCACACATAAGTGTACAGTAAATATGAAACTACAGCGACACAGCTAGTTAGCTTAGCTTAGCATAAAGACTTTTGTTGCTGTCCAAAAGTAACAACGTCCATCTTTCAGTAGCTTCATATATAACTTAACAGACATGTGAGTAGTATCAATTGTCTCAGCAAATAAATAATAAGACATTTCCCCACTATTACTATAAAGAAACATACTGTACATGCATACATGAATGAACTTAACATGTGGGCCCAGCCTATGAGGTCGGGGCTGGATGCTGGCAGGAGCCTATAGTAAGCACAAGCATTTGCACATGTTTGAATTTTATCTGTTCTTATATGTATGACCCACTCAGGTGTTTGATGGTGCTGTCATCGTGCTGTCCCTGGCCCCCATGGTGGCCTCCACGGTGGCCAATGGGCCCAGCAGCCCCTGGGACGCCATCAGCCTCATCATCACTCTACGCATTTGGAGGGTCAAGAGGATCATTGATGGTGAGGCAGGCAAAAACCTTGTATCAATCACAGTTGTCTTATTGAGTAGCTTGCATGTGAAACCGATTAATTTTGTGGAGTGACTGAAGGAAATACCCATTCTTTCTTAACTCACTGGGGCTCCACAGATGCATAAAAATCAGCTCGCCTTGAAAGAGCTAAATGACCCCATTCTCTCCATGATTATACAAATTATTTACTATTCAGAACAATATAGCTATTGATCAACCCTCATGGTAAATTGCTGCCACTCCGCTACTCTAACTTTTATTGATTGTACGGGCCTGGTTAAGTAGATTCAGAGAGGCCATAATGAATATAGTGGTTGTTCTCCCCTATGCTAATGCTGACTGGTTCGATATCTGTTTGGAGGTCACCCTCACCACAGGTCTCTGACTGCATACATGATCAGCTGCAGTGAGACAGTGGAAGAGTAAAGGGTTGTTTTCCCTAATATTTCCCATAAAACAACAGTTTTGTTTGTTTTCTGGAGTTAAAGAAGCTACAGCCAGCAGGTGGTCACACTGACTGTGGAAACAGGAGCCATGTCCAAAATCACTCATTACTCACTATAGAGACTACATAATGAGTTTACCATTTTGTGGTGCTGTCTGAATGTATAGTGATAATTATAATACCCTATATAACAGAATCAAAGTATCACACAATGCATCCTGAAAAGTAGTGTACAACTGCTGGTCAGTAACCAAGCACTATATACCATAATGCATTGCAATAAAAGAAAAACAGCGGTGATGACATAATTAAAGCCCAGATAGTAGTGTCCAGGAGTGTTTTATCTTCTTCTAGTGAGCTCACTATATAGTCATCTACATAGAAATTCCTAGATAGCCACTATATGCTAGCCTACTAGCACTTCTAAAGCTCACTAATTAACATGTTATATCTTGTTTAATCCATACAAAACAAGAAATATAAAAACAAGGGGGGTTGTGCAACAATCTAAACCTTATACTGTAGTCTACTGTATCTGATTTAACTATCTGCCAGAAAATAGATACACATATTTCCAAAAATGCAGAACTGTTCCTTTAAAATTGACAGTTGCTGTGTTGCAATTACTCATCCTCAATGAGGGATGCACAGGATAGCTGGTATGAAAGTAACACTTCTCAAATAAATGTGATCAACAACTCAAGTGTGCTCTATCAGTAGCAGGTGCTATTTTGAACAAATGTGGAGGGACTTTGGTGTAATTTGGCTTTAAGTGGAATTCAGGTGAAATGAACCTGTGTTTACATTTTCCCAGACAAAGTTACAGTGAATAGCAGCCATTTAAAAAAGACACAGAAGGAGAATTTTATTTAGATACTTTTACGTTAGCTGTTATATTTCGCGGTTATTACAGTGGAAACACAACCACCTTTGATCACTGAGGCCTCCGAAATCAACACAATAAGTTCCTTGCAGTAGCTTTAAGATTTATTTTCAATCTACATTTTTTAATTTTGTCAAACTTTTACACCAACACCAACTTATTTCTCCACTGAAGAATTCTGGCAAGGCAAACGTCATGATGTGTTGAAATACAAGATAATCTGTTGAATGGCCATAACTGTGATATATTACACAATAAACACAATTTTTTTAAACAAAAAAAATTACCACTCAGGTGAACTTACAGCAGTCCAAAACAGCCTTTTGGGTAAAACTTTGTGATAGTCATGAGAAATCTGACAGTTCTTGTTAGTGTTGTGTGCTGTACTGTATGTGGCAAAGTTCAGCATATCACACATGTTCGGGCTCTGAGTTTGCTTTTGTACCAGCTCTCCCCTACATTAAAAATGGATGGTTATTTTAATATTTAGATGGAAGCATCCAGTCTTTATTTATTCAGAATTATATTCTTCTTACACATTGCTTTTGTACATACAGGAAGGTCCTACATAGAAATGTCTGTCTTTTCTTGATGGCTTTAGTTCAGATCCTTAAACATAAATGAGCATGTCATGATTAATAATTTCAGGAATCAGTATGATTCAGCTTTCAACATCATTGATTTACTCCGGTGAAACACGTTCAGCAGGAGCATATTTCCTGCTTCTTAACATGCAGCTACAGTGTTGGTTTCCACAGAATGAACTTGAGATTTTCCTGCTGTACACCTCGACCTGTTGGCTTTGATTTTTGTGAGTGATTGAGTTTCCTTGCTAAGCAGGCGGCAACACACCTCAGAGGGAAAAAAATCACACGCAAACCAATAAATGTACAGCTGAAGGACCGGCTCAGTTATCGCAGGAGAGGGATTGAGTCTCTCACAAAATTACCTTGACATATAATAGTGGCAGTGTTTGTGTCAGTCCGAGGGGAGTCAGTGGAAATACAGAGGAGTGAACTGCAGCAGAATTTATAAGGACTAGAAAACTGAGGTAGCACTCATTAGCAGAGTGATATGGTAGGAAATATCAGCCTCTCACACATGTAGAAAATTTTGATTAAAAAATACTGAAAAGTTAAATGTCTTCTTTTCCTTCTTCAACACTGACTTCAGAACTCATTCTTTGTTCCACAGTTTCTACCAAAATGTATAAAAACAAAGGGCCTCATTCACTTACCTGAATTTATTCCTACTCGGAGAACAAATTTAGACCTGCTTCAGCCTGTGCGTGAGAACAAATGATGATTCCTGCCTGGATTAAAATATATATGTTTATTTTTTCAGTATGCAACCAACAGGCTTAAAATGGCACACAAGCACCTACTAAGGATATAAACATAACCAAGCTAGCAGCTGTGACCTTTTGTTTTGCGAGTATCTAGCCATTTTAATGCCTGGATTCACTTCCTCACATGCAAATATTCCACCAAAACAAGTTCTCTCCTGACACTGTTGTGCAGGGGAACGGTCACTGTATCCTGGGCTAAACACCACTCAAGACAACTGTGATTAGTTTAAAGAAAAGCTAAAAAGCCAGAGTAATTTTTTCCCCTCTAGCAGAACGGTATTGATGACCTTTTTCCAGTGCAGAGTGCTGTGGTGGTCATGCGAGACTATTGCATTTGCCAATGTAACATAGTTTAGTAATTCACCATTTGCCAATATTAAATGGTGAATAAATAAATGATGATGAGAAATGTGTCTGAGGCAATATACAAAATGGCACAATACTCACAGACAGAAAAAAAAACTGATCCATGCAAAGTCAGTCTACATCTGTTTAAAATGCAGGGAAAGGAATTCATGGGTCGGTGTGACTAAAGTGACACAAGTGTGTTTGAGCAGTGAAACACTTGAATCCAGGTGAGAGAAGAGAGTGGAGCAGAGCCTCGTGTTGGCCTCTGTGATGTTCTACGATCAGTCTTGGTGTAAATTACACTGTTATTCATGGGCTGCCAGCAGCTGTAAGTAATGCTGTAACACACACACACACACACACACACACACACACACACACACACACACACACACACACACACACACACACACACACACACACACATATACACACACACACATACTGATACACATACAATGTGCAGGAGCAGAATTTTTGCACACTGTGGGGTTGAATGATGAACCTGTGATTGAGCTTTTCATGCCTGTTTGAATTCTGACTGCACTGACCCCTTCTGACGTCCCCACTTTTGCAAATGTGTGTGTGTGTGTGCCAGCATGACTATAAATAGATACAAGGAGCATGTGGCGATGGCTGTGTGCCCCCCCCCCACCTCAGTACCAGAAAGCTTTTCATTCTCCTCCTCTCAGTGTTGTGACAAAGCCGCCAATTGAGTCTCATAATATTTCAGATCTACAATCACAACAACAACAACAGAAATATTGGTATTGGACAAGTATAATTACTGATTATGTTGCACCTCTTTATGTTGCCCATAGCAACATTCCCCATCAAGATACACAGTATGTGTGATATTGTGTGGCTGCCTTACAAATGTGTTCACAGAGAGGTGTGAGGGACTGACTGTCTGCCACCTGTGATGACAACAGGTATCCAAATTTACACTCACTGTCCTTTTTTTAGGTGCACCCTCCCATCTGGCTCCAGAAAGTGTGTCGTGTATAAATAAAATGAACAGTCAGATTTGTGAGAGGTGGAGTTACTGATTGAAGTGATTAAGTAGCAAGTGATTCAAGTGATTGATCATATTTTGTTGCATTACACATCCTATATTTTAATATATAATAACTAACTAAATAAATAAATATACAGATAAATAATCAAGTGATCAGCTGCAGTTCTGTGTGAAGAGAAATATTGGTAAGAGATGATGAGAGTTGATGAAATCAATGAGAGAGGTCACAAGAAAAAAGGCAAGTGTGATTGAAGGCTGGCCAAAGAAAGCTGGCAACACTTCAGTACAACTCTGTAGTAGGAAAAAGGTCATGTGAGACACACTGCTTGTGTGAATGAAGACTGTCATCCAGGAACAAGATTATGAAGCTCAGACGATCATGTGACCACCAATACTATACAACTAGAAATATTTCAATTTTGATAAACAATGTAGTGTTTGAGAATCATATGAATGCAGCACGTTTCTTCATGTCCACAGTCTTAAGGCTCATTGTTTTCAGTTTTTACTGATTGTACTATTTTAAACTTTGATCTAACCCTTCTTCTTGGATTTTACAGTCTGCCACATACATCCAAATGTTGTTGTGTACCACCCCAAGAAGACATTGTTACTTTCTTGAAACATAAATTATCTGAACTACGATAAGGACAGTTCAGGAAATGCTTCTGCTCAGTGAAAGTTAGAAAATGCAAATGTCAATAGTCCCCTAAAGTGACTAAAAGCACAATAGTATTTGCACTGCAATAGAAACTTATTGTCTGTTTTTTGTATTGCAGAGTTTTCATCATTTTTTGTTTCCAATATATCATACAAATACACATAGATGTCAAACTGAGGCCTGTCCATCATGTACCACAATGACACCGCCATTGTTTTATTATCTAACGAGGGTTACAGGACTTTGACTTGAGTATATCCAAATGTTGTATACCCAAGATGTCAGTTGTGATTTTGGTTTAGGAAATAAAATCACTTCTGTTAAGCGGTCTGACCGTTGACCTGGTAATCCTTTTTAGACCATTTAATTATGTAGTTGTAGTTTTTGTTTTAAACTGTATTTTTCTCTCTGCTTCCATGTAAGCTTATGTGCTACAAGTCAAAGTTGAGATGGAATTAGAGATCCAGCAGTGTGAGAAGACCAAGGCTGTGAGAGAAGAGCAGCTGGAGCGTCTCACTCAGATCTGCCAGGAACAGGCTGTGAGTAACAAAACACCTTTGATTTAAGACCATGTCCATACATGTCCACAAAATTAGCTTGTAAGATAACAGGAGGAATGAAAAATATCCACTCAAACTGGAGTTACATTGTCACAAGAGCAGCATATAAGCCTCCATGCACCACACACAACAAACTATCCACAGCCTCTGTCCTGCCTGATGGTCGACACAATGCAAAACATTTACAGCCAAGTTTTAACCTGGTGATGGGTGCATCATACGCAAAAGAGAAAGTGAACAGAATACAGATTTAAAGTCAGCTTTGACATGGTCATGAATAAATACTGTATACTTATTATTATTATTGTGTGCCAGTAGTAAAAATACAACAGTAGAAGTGTCTCACTCACTAATTTATAGTTAACTTATGGTCATATAACTATCTAGTCTTTGAAATAAAGTGGCCACATTACTTTTGGAGTCATGTAAGAAACTGTCAGTTCATCTACCACCAGAGGAGGGCAGCAATACCTCACAAACAGGTCCAGTTGTTCCACGCATTTCATCATGATCATTGCAGACCACACATGCTGATGATCTCATACAGAAAAAAGAAGACTTAATAAATTATCATGAAGAAAATTAGCAGAAAATTATCATTTCAAAAATTCTTAATTCTTGTTAATCAAACTCATCTTCATAAATGTAAGCAATAGTTTTAAAGTCAGTGTTTGAATGAGCATTAGATGAATTAATGAATGACCTTAGTCAGAACATGATTTGACTGGAAGTATTTCTGGAAGGTTTCTGCTGGAAGAAGAAAAACACTTTCTCCCTGCATGTATATTTTGTAGAAGTGGTTGCTACAGAAACTTGAAATCAATACAGAGACATCTCAGCTGTACATACGTGAAGTTTACAAAGTATCCAATACATAATTAGATAATGCAATAATTATGCTGAAAACAGCTGATCAGTAATTAATCTTTGTTTTTTAATATCATCTGTCAGATTTGAGAAAATATCAAAACTGATACCAAGCCAAAGGAATTAAACACTTTTTGGGAGCTTTATCTGGGATGGTGACACTCCTTCCTTCTTTGTTCTCTCTCTCTCTCTCTCTCCTTTTCATCCTTCTTTTCTGTTTCCTTCTCCTTCTGTCTTTCCTTTCCCTTATACCCATCCTTTTTTGTCCTCGTCACTCATCTTTTTAAAATCCATTTCTACTTTTTCTGTTCCGATCTTCTACTTTTCTCTCCTATTGTATGCATTCACACCAACTGTCTACAGTTTGAGATCAGGCAGCTGAGGGCACATCTGGCCCAGCAGGACCTGGACATTGCAGCAGAACGTGAAGCTGCCATGCAGATCCACCACGTATGGGGCAAACAGGGCAGGAGTTTTCAGGTTGTAGAAGGCTTGACTCCTGGGGAGTCTGACGATGAGGGCGGCCAGAGAAACCCCAGGGAGCCTCATGTCACTGCAGGTATGGTACAGTTTTCTAAAGCTAAATTTTTTTTTTTTTTTTTTTTTAAGGTTATTTTTTGGGCATTTTTGCCTTTATTGACAGTGACAGCTGAAGGTATGACAGGAAAGGGGGGTGAAGAGACAGGGGATGACACGCAGCAAATGAGCCACAGGCGGGATTCAAACCGGCGGCCGCTGCAGAGGACTAACAGCCTCAATACATGGTGCGCACGCCCTACCGACTGAGCTATAGGGGCGCCCTAAAGCTGAATTTTTAGGGACACTTATTTATGGGCCCCTAAACTGTTCTGGTGAAACTGCTTTTACCATATCAGTTGGTTTCTGGAAGTTCATCATGTAACCCAGAATTTTAAACTGTGAAATAAAGCATACACACTATACAGCTGAACTGTAAAGAATATAATAAATAAAACTGAATTTCTAAATCTATAATTCCGCTGATACCAGTTTTGATTCCAATATGACTAGTGCTGCACAATTAATGGAAATATAATGAAAAATGAAATATGGTCAAGTGAAATAAGCTGCACTTTATTGACAAAGGAAAAATGTGTGACAAAACAGCTTTATAAGTATTGTATGGCTGCAGAGATACCCTGGCCCACAAATTCTGCCACATGTTCTCCAGATGTAAGAAAAAAAAATGTTTTGTACAGATCCTAACAAATGTCACAGAATCATCATTTGAATCTTTTTTTTTCAGTTAAAAAATGTGATGCAAAAATGATTATTCCCACTAACAGGAAATAATATTTCAATTGCAATATCTGTCAGAATAATCACAATATGATTTCATTTTACCACATTGTGCGGGCCTAAATATGACTTGCAGTAAGGTAAATGCAGTAGGCATAATGTAATAGTAAAACACTATTTCACAAACTGAAAGTGGATGCAAGTAAGACAAAAGCCTGTGGCATAAGATATATCTTATTTGAATACACACCATGCCAGGTGCAGTGTTTGCTTGAGAAAGCAGCTTGACAAACTGGCAGAGAGGTGCAGCATAAACTATGTACATAATTATGTGGAACAAAAAGTCTCTAACGGTGTAACATCAGGTGAACCGGATGCCAGAGCAGTGTACAGTTAATCTGGAGCAGTAGCCCTGGAGCGTCTTCGGGGCCAGCCTCTTAGGCCCTCCACGCTCGCACACAACACCCATCTGACCGCAGGCGCTCTGGGATCAATACGAGGGCAAAAAAGCTTTTAGGATCTGGTGAATCCTGGAGAAAACAAGCATGTTCTCTGACACTACGTCAGCTTGCATGGGCTTCTGTCATGCCCCAACTATCTCTCTTACCTCCCCCCTTGTGGCGAGGCCAGCTTAGCCAGCCCAGACCACTTGGGCTATTTCAGGTACAGAGTGCTCTGTGCATTGGGCCTTGTTAGGGGAGAGTGGGCTCCTGTCAACATCTGTTCCCCTTCACCTGCAAACCACAATAGGGCACCAGGAGGCTCCATGGCGGCCACAATATTACCCCAAGGGCAGAGTGGGAAATCTGGCTCTCAGAAACAAGTGGGGCTTTTTACAGAAACATGGTCACTGGGATGCACAGTTAGGCCACAGGGCTCGAGTCAAGTCGGGACAACTTAAATCAAGTCAAGTTTATTTGTATTTTTTAAATACTGCACACGCAGCCTCAATGGGCTTCTCACCCTCGACAGCCATCAAACTATCAATAACTGTTGGCCTTCGTAAGAATGAATGACCCAGGAGATTTTTGTTTTTGCCACCTTAAAGTACTAAAACATGTAGAATTTAGGAACAACCAGTGACAATCAGCATTAATCAATGAGGCAGCAGAGGTTCCTCTTAGATGCTGAGAGTTGAGGTTACAGAGAAAGTATTGCAACAAAGACAGACATGTTTGGAAGGTACGCACATGTCAAATGACTCTACTGTATTTATTTTCAATGCTGTGACTTAATTTTCATTCCAATCTACTGTATATAATTGCTGTATAAAATGTATTTGTGAGTAGCGCATGTGGAACTCCCACATAAAGTGGAATTTTAACTCTGTTGTAAAATGGCAAATAAATCTAGCTTTTATTTTGCACCATGTATAAAATTGTTTAAACAAAAGCCTCTCAACATGTTTTAAAATATCAGACTAAGATACTACAGAGTTGTTGGTCCTGTAAAACTTAAGTACAGAAGTGCCTTGAGTTAAATGCTAACTGCGCAGTGCTAACATGCTGACTAGTGATGTGTGGATGGGCTCAGAGTTCATCCGAATCTGCATGTGCGCTTTAATCGTCCAACCACCACCGACCTGAATGTATTCTCTGAAGTAGAGACCTACACTCCTACCAAAGTGCAAGCTTTTCAGATGATTTCTTGATTGTGGGTTGTATTGATGTATGAGTGTTTTCTTCTAATAATCTAATGATTTACTGTGATGATTAGAGAGTCTGCTTTCAGTTTTGTTTCCAGGCAGACAGTAATGCCACTGTAACAAATATTCTTTATATTTGAGCAATAAAACTAAAACTGTAGTTGTAAACTTAAATAATCAAAGAAGCTGTGTTGCTGTGCCTTGTGGATTAATGCACACACAGCACATCTCTTAATAGGGAAATGCACCCCATTTCCCACCCACAAACTTATCCACTATTACATTATACATGTTAGAACATACAGTAGTTGCTGAAAACATGTGAAAAGACTGAAACTGTGTAGTACTTAAGTATTTATGAATGTATCTTCAGTGACTCTCTCAGTCCAAATCAGCCCCACAGTTTCATGATTTTGAAACTTAATTTTACATATTTCAAAAAAGGAAACTGCTTGTTTCTCACGAAAACACTGCACCTGGCATGGTGTGTATTCAAATAAGATATATCGTATACCACAGGCTTTTGTCTTAGATGCATTAATTTTCAGGTTGTGAGAGAGTGTTTTACTACTACTACTACTACTACTACTACTACTACTACTACTACTACTGCAAGTCATATTTAGGGCTGCACAATGTGGTAAAATGAAATCATCTTGTGATTATTCTGACAGATACTTCAATTGAAATATTATTTACTATTGGTGGGAAAAATCATTTTTGCATCACATTTTGTATTTTTACTGAAAAAAAATAAAAATAAAATGATGGTGAGACATTTGTTGGGGTCTGTCCCAAACAAACATGTTTTCTTACATCTGGAGAACAAAATTTGTAGGCCAGAACATCTCTGCAGCACTACAGTACTTCATTATGCTGTTTTATCACACTTTATTCCTTTAAAGTATCTTTAATCAGAATGTTAATTTTTATGGCCTGGCACACCTGATCTGTGAATTAACTGTAGTGTCTGCATCACTAATACTCACAATGACAATGCTAACATGTTAATTTAAGCCGGTACAATGTTTACCATGTTCACCGTCTTAATTGAGCATGTTAATTAGCATGCTAACATTTGCTAGTTAGCACTAAAGACAAAGTACAGCCAAGGCTGATGGGAGTGCTATTCATTTTTAAAGTTCTGATTTTTAAACCGAAGTACTAGACAAAGTTTTGGCCTGATGATGAAGCAAGATGAAAAGTCAGAGGAGTTACTGCAATCCATCCTAAGAGAGGCATGAAAGAAAATTTTGATAGCAGTCCATCCAAAAGTGCTTGGGAAATTTCACTAGAAACCACTAATTACATTGCTATTCCTGGAGCTGTGCCATAGGCATGGATAAAGAGCCGATGTGGCATATAAATCTCACAATCTGGGAAACTATTCTCTTCTCAAAGTATTTTTAAAATCTAAACAGTAATGGCCAATTCACTTAGTTAGTATCTAAGCTGCAGTGGTTGCTGATCTTCCTGAGGTCTAGTCTTAAACCACTTCATCTGGGGTGTAGAACTGATATTCACTCATCAGAAGTATAGTTTAGATTTGAACTATAAGGACGTCAGCATGTCACCTCTCTTTTTCCACAGACAGATGACAGCCTGGTAACCTGACTGTCACAGACAGAAGTGGGGAGTACTTTATGTATGCTGGACAGCCCATTCTTTTTTCTTCAGACTCATGTGTTATTAATTGTGGAGTGATTGTCCCAGTCTTGTTTGAGTGAGTGCAATGCTTCCTCTCCAGGGGTGGCTCAGGGATTAATATTTTAGACTGAAAAATAAATGAAATTACCCATCAGAGTCTGCAGCATGTCCCAGGGGACAGGGGCTAGCACTCAGGGTACTCTGGGTTCGCACTCAGCCAGCGGACAGTGAGCTCAAGACCAATCAAGCGAACAGAAGAGCATAGCAGATCACGGCCATTCACCACGCACGCTGAGGCCCACTAGACTGGAGGGATCTGTGCTTGAACAAAGAGACCCCCCCCCATTTCTCTCTTGGCTGAAACCAACCCCACCCTGTCCATGTCCCAGTTTTATTTCTGGTGCACTAGGGTGCAGCTAATGCACAGCGTAGCAGTGCGTGATCCTGACCACTTGCCAATAAAGCACCTGTGGCCTGGGGCAGAAGTCACTTATGTCAATAATATGTTGTAAACATAAGAGATATTTTCCATTTGGACTAGTTTGAGATGTTAACCCTGAAATGGACTTTAGTACTTACAGACAGAAAGGTGTGAAATCCAATCACCGCAACACAGAGTATCGGTATTGATAGTATACATATATATATCAAACACATTATATTAAACCCTGATTGACAAGTCACTTCTTACTCTATATGTACAATTTATAGTCCACTCTGTATTCATACACACCCAAAATTTAATTTACCAGAAAGTGCAGTCAAACTTCCATAACAATGTAGTAATAGTAATAACAGCGAAAACATATATATTTGGCATATTATTCATATTTATATAAAGTACATGGACTGGAAGACTGAAACTGGATGGCAGAACATAAAAATATTACAGGAACACATAACTTTTAATGTGTGGACAGATTAGTCTTATATCATGAAGTGGTAGTGAAGCTGAATAGAAGACCAGAATTGAATGTATGGAGGTATTTTAGGAGAAGTTTTTTTTTCCCCAGGACTTAATATTTACTGATGCAGAAGGATTTGCCACATTTTAACCAATCTGTTAACAGGTTTAATCACTCATGGGTATCCTTGCTTATAATTATAGTGTATTGAATTGTTTGTATGTGTTTTTTGTCTGTTTTATTTTGCCCTGTGCTTTTCCCCCTGTAGTTTGTGCTTCTATATCTGCAAAGATATATTAAAGAGTAATGAAGAGAGAGGCCTGTTGTGTAAAAAAATGAATGATTTCTTAAATAATCTTGATAAATGCTTAATTTAGTTTATATACAGTAAATTTAACAAACACACTATAGCAATTCATTTAGGTGTTGTTATTAACAACTATTTTAGCTTAAATATTTTTGATACATATATATATATATATATATATTTATTTTTTTTTTTTTTATTTTTTTTTTTTTAACTCAGATCCAGTTGTACGTGATGACATGAACAACTACATCAGCCAGTACTACAGTGAAGCAAGCAGTGGTAAGTGACTATGAACAATGACTTCATTATAGACCACTCCATGTTCATGTGAATAAAATAAAGTAAAGCAGCTACTCAAAGGTCTTTTTGAGTGGTTATGAGGATGTTAAGTCATAGGTCATGAGGCAAACTTCATTGGTTTGGTCACATATTATATATAGGAGTGATGGAAATCTTATATTTTAAGTGTTTATTTAAACATAAACTCAAAATTTTACAACTTCTCATTTGCCCTGGCTTTTGCCATACAGAAATTGTAATTCTGCTCTCATGTTGGTCTTTGCATAATATTATAGAATTTACTGTCACATTTTGCCAAAATTAGGAGTACATATCTCAGACCTTAGACCTCAGATAGTGGTTCATTCACAGATTTTAAAGTTTTGCCAGTATGGATTTCATACACTGTTATTTTATTTGAGTTGTCCGACTTTCTCTGAATTCATACAATGTCTTTCAAGATGCTGGAGCTTCAGGCTTAGGTGCCCGCATCATCACTACGGCAGCCATTGACATTCACCTCCCCACCAGTCCGAACCCCATCCAGTCAAACCCGATGCTTGCTATGGAGCGGGTGGGCAGCGCTGTAAGTGATGCCTCAACCAGCATGTCACGGTCCAGTGGCAGCCTGACGGCCCGCCCCCTCAGCCTGAGTAGCCACACCCCGGGTTCATCAATGACAGACTGCAGCAGCAGCACAGCTCAGGACCTCAGTCTGAGCTACAGCTCCCATCGCTGCTGCCCTCCTACCTTCTCAGGCCAGGACCCCTGCAGGGACCCCAGCATGGTGGTGCAGGAGCTACTCTCCTCCCTCTCTGAGGACTCCTGCCTTGCTCAAAAGGGCCTGGCAGTGGACCCTGTCAACCTTAAACTCCCCAGCCCAACTGGCTCAGAAAAGGCCAGCCCGGAGCTGGACAACAGAATAAATATCTTTAACCGAAGGAACCAGGAGGAGAGGAGAGGCCGGGGGAGGGGCTGTGTGCTTCTGCAGACCAAGCCACTGATCCACCTGCAGGGCAGCACCACTGAGCCGTCCCTGGAGGAGAAGTACCGGCTCCTGGGACCAGCTGACACACCTCTGGGCCACATGCCTGATACATAAGCTACATTTACACAGAAACAGAAGTCTTTTCTCTTTTTACTGCCACCATGATTGGCGTTTATCTGACGTCTTGTGGCAGGTCAAACCTCATGAGAAGGACCACATAAGATGAGATTTTTCTGTCGCTGTGTAAATCAAATCTTAGCCAATCGAGAGCAAGCTTCAGCCTTAGCTTCCAGCTAACACTGATGCTCCTTGACTTGATGTGTTCAGAAGTCAGTAGTAGAAATGACAATAAGAACTCTTAGGCCCTTTGCCATATTGTCCAAACTCCCCCATTCCTCCTTGATGGATTTTTGAGATCAGAATTGCCCTGATATAGCACAACAAAGACTGTAACACCCAGTAAGAGGGAGTCTAATGTGTTCTTGGACACATTCTTCATCAGGAATTCTCACTTTGAATAGGTCCTAAATGCACTGAACTTTACATGAATTAAAACCAGCAAGGGGCCATTCAAGCCTATACTGAACAAAAACTTAAATTCTGAACAGTGTTGCAAACCAAGACACTGTTCTCTCTGTTCTTGGAATTTCAAGCAGTTAAAGGAGTGTTTTCTAATGCATTTTTCTTGTTGTTTTGTTTCTTTTAATTTGTATGATCAACTTTAAACATCCGTCATGCTGTTCTTTGTTCAAACAGCCACAGGGTACATAAGACTGGCTTAACTATACAAACAGCCAATTGTTTTATACCTTTGCCTTTCTGTCACTTATTTTTTTGTTTGATTTGAAACCATCATCAAACTTTATTGAATAGCATTTTTGTTTTACTTGTTGAAAAAATGTTTGTAGGGTATATTTGTGTGGATGAAATGAAAAGGTAAGTTGACTGGATTCTTCACATTAGACTAGATTGGAGTGCTTGTAGCATGAACCTTTAAAAAGATATGTGCCCTAAATGGCAAGCAAATTCTTTGCACTTTAATGTTTACAGACACTTTTGTAAACTTGATATGGAGGAAGTTATTGCCAAATGCAGGTGTTGTCATTTGAATGAAAATAGCAAAAATAAAAGTTAGTATTTCCTTAACTGCTCTCAGTTTAATTGACTCTTGTGAATATTTCATTTTAACCAATTTAAAAACCTATTCAACTCTGTGGGGATGTCCACATCCTCTGGCTGCAATTACTGTATTTCAGAGGCTGTTGGGGGCTCGGGGTGAAGATTATTAATCATATGAAATTAGAAGACTAAGGAATCCTTTGCTGCCAAACATGTCATGCTAGCTTGTTGGGAAGTTGGTGGAATCAAGAGATATCTGAATGAAAATGGGTTCTAAGGGTACCCAAGAGTATCTCCTTTACGGACATGCCCACTTCATGCTAAATCCCATGCAGTTTGGGGCAAATATATATTAATATGGTATTTTGTGGGGGATTTTTGTGGAAACAAAACCAATTAAATTGTGCACCAAATCTGTGCAATAGTGGCATCAACCTAAAAACAGCTACTACAACTTATGAGACATAACAGATCATGGGAATGGCCACCATATACTTCCATCATAATGTTCAAAGCCCTTTAAAACTTTCAAATTTTCAAAATGTAAACAGGCAACTAAAGAAAGTACACTGTTAATTACAGACTTATGACGAGAAGAAGTTGACACATAATGCAGAACTGCATCTCAGTTTAATCTTACCTAATGCATCTCCTCCAAAAGACTCCTGTCACCCCTGAAAAAATGACCAAAAATAAGTGCTTGGTAGGAAAGTTAAATATGTATCAAAGACACTGCAGCAGGATAAAACATTGTTAAAATACAAACAGTGACACATGCTTTAAAACACGATCAGGTAGACTGAGTGGGCTCTGGTCAAATATGTTCCTCTCACAGACTCCTTGTTACACACTGCAGTGTACACCATTGTTTCATTAGCATAATCTCCTTATGTGCATATGATTTTGAAAAACCTGAATTATTTAAGGTTATTAACATTGGAGGACCTGTCACAACAACTGCTAATTGGTCAAGTCACTGTAAGTGTGTTATGAGAGGACTCAACCTTCCTAATTACCCTCTCATATCATTAATTTAGCAGATAAACTGCTGTACCATTTTGTTGCTTGTCAAATGTTTACAAGTATCTAGAGAATGTTTTAATTGTTAATAACTATTACAGCTACAATTAAGCTATCAACCCAAATGTTATAAGTTTGGAGAACAGAACATTTAATTAAATTGGGTATGAGAATTGTTTGTAACAGCCCTACTAATTTGTAGATGGCACAGTAGATATGGGGGGGTATTACAAATACTGCTGTAGTTTACCAAAGAATATTATCAATAATAGTGTGTAAAAATTCTGTTTGTAGCCCTTTTAAAGACCCAAAATTGAAGACTCATCTGTCTGAGTAACCGATTTGAAGGCTTGACACTGTATTCAAATGACACTGACCATAAGACTTACTCTTGGATTCTAAAGACAAACTACATACTTTTCATAATCCTACAGCCCGAAAACATCCTAAGCCTGTGGAAGTTATGGTGCAAACTGCCAATATTCTCTCCTGACTAAGACTAAAGTAGGTGAAAACATTAAAAATACAAAATTCTGAGGTTATGCAAGATGTTTGTATTATTATTTATATTTATTATTATTCAATGTTGAAAAGCAGCATGTGGAAGCCCTGAGATATGAGAAAAAATAGCTAAAACATGTATATAATTTCAAAATGCCTTGGCATATTCAAATTTAAATGTCTTCTCTTTTTTTGCTGTTAAATGAATCTCATATAAGAGAAGAGCAGGACTTAAGGAAAAAAGTTGGGAACACAGACACTAACCTGCACAAACCTCAGTCAGACGGTGGTCAGTACAAAAAGCCAAAACAAAACAAATGCCTCTTAGAACCTTGCACTGAATAAAGTTACTCCAAACAATTTAGAGACATGTTTGCCTGATCCATTTTACTATTCTACTTATACATTTTACAGCAAATAAATATCATACTATCAATGATGTAATTAAAATTGTAAAATTAAATTTGCCAAAAACAAACAAACAAAAACAAACCCAATTTCTACTGCTGTCAGCATCCAACTGGGTTGTGGGTTTTTGAAAACAGCCCACATGTAATTTGATGACCTTGCTCTGACTGCAACCTTCTAGCTATTACTAGACCCACCACATCAATCTAGTTTACAAAAACAACAATGCCTATCGCATGCCATGGATGGAGTAAATAAGTAATGATCTGCTTGGCTTCCGACACACACAAAGGAATCCTGTTGAATATGGGTGCCAAATTGTGGGTCAGCCTCTATTTGTCACAGCTGCCTGGGTATTAATGTCTCAAGTGGAGGTGCTGCGTCTCTAATCTGAACCCCTTCCAGCTCAACCAGCCATGTAAAAGAAGAGACAACTCCTTCAGTTCAACTTCCAGCTCTCTGAGCAGCACTGCACAGTGATCAAGTTAAATTATTTGTACATAAAGATACCTGTAAGTAAAATTTCTTAATAAAAAATGTGATGCCAAATGTATTTTCTTTATGACTAAAGGCCAAATGGAGGATGAGCCTAAATGATTCATATGAACCCAATTTGTCAATACGTATCATAACTGGACAGCCTGAGTTAAGTGTTCAATTTTGACAGGCAGGGACACCGAGCAGACCTTTAGGAGACATGTTAAGAAGTAAATTGCTTTTGGGACCTCTCCGACGAACTGAGAGGTACGGTCCCTGTCATACTCACAGGAAGCTAAGTGAATTAACAGTGACCATTAGACACTTAATAATTAAAATGTTTTAATAATGGCACAGAGGGAGTCACTTTAACTGCATTAACATTACATGATCATTGTTTTCCTTCACATTATCAGAGGGAACATGGACCAGTGATACATTAATGTTCTTTTGAGGCTTAAAGCCGTGTGGGATCAGCAGTAACCAGTTGTGTTCCCCATGCTATGAGATGGCTCCGGCACAGACGACTTTTGTGGGCAACACAAAGGCCTCCGAGGCCTAATGAGATGAAAATCTTATCTCTTAGGCCGCAGAGATAAGATTTACATCTATCGACTCTTAGGTACACAAGATTATGACTTCCTTCCTTACTGACAATATCTTTAGAGCAAATTCTACATGTACGAAAAACTAACGTTAAATCTTTCATTACCATTAAGAGAAAGAATTATTTCAACTCACTGAACACATAAATTTACTTGAAGCTCAGAGTTAAACCATACTGAAAAAGACTGACTTTGTTTCACTTCAAAAGCAAACAAAATTTTTGTAGATGTTTTGTTAAAAAAATAACTAAGTGGTCCCACTTTGGTGAGTATAATAAAGTCCTGTCTTTTCTGTCATTTGTGTTGTATAAAAGTTAGAGAAGCCAGTGAACAACTGTGTAGGAAAATTATATGGAAATATGATTTTCAAAAAATATATAGTGACATTGAGAGATGATTTTTACTGTTTTTTTTTTTTTTTTTTTACAGTTCCTTGTGAAAATAGCTTTCAGGTGTGACGTTGCATGAGGCAGAGCTGTCAGGCTCAGTCTACTTTAAAAAATCTGGATCTGAGCACAAGTTCTAACACTTCTGAGAGTGTATGAATATGACAGATTACAAATGCATCATGTTGATCCTGTTAAGTGTCCAAAAGATCAGACACAAACATGAATTAGGAGAAATAATGTTAATTTGCCAAAAAAGCCCTTAACCTTTAAAGCCCTTACTTTCAGAAAACTACACGACTTCTTATTCTGTGTGATATCCTAAATACACTGGCTGTGTGACCTGCTTGTCTGAGACCAGGGAGTTTTCTGGCACAGAGCAAACACAGACAAAACAGTAAAAAAAAACAAAGAAAACCAAAACATTTAATAAACTACACACACACACACACACACACACACACACACACACACACACACACACACACAGACTTAATAAAGCCTCTTTGAATTTGAATTTGAATTTGAATACATTTTCACCGAAAATTTGGTATTCATAATTTAAGAGTTTTTGAGACATGATTTGTCCCAATTCAAAAGAATGGGTGTATTATATTACAAAAAAACAAACAAACAAAAACAACCAACCACCAGGGTTTGTGATGGAAACTGAACTACTGGAATATCTAATGATGTTACTATTGAAATTAGCTGGTATTAATATACAGCAAATTGTCTGTCCAAGAGCCATTTACTGACTCACACATGAGTGGTTTTGTTTGTGAATGTTGTTGCTTTTCAAGAGGAGATCTTCAATGCTGGCCTATGGCATGGAACAGCTGGGTATATGTTAAAAAGGGTCAATCTCATTGAGAACAAATACATGCGGTGAGTATGACTGCATCACTGCTGCGGTCTGACAGATTCAGAACACGTCTCACACAGGACCCTCTTTCAGGAGGCTGTGAAGCAGGAGAAAAATACAAATAAATTATACATCATTCTTTAAAAAGCTTCTCAGGTTTTCTTTTCGAAACATATTTCTTAAGTGCACAGGATCCAGAGGTCCGCTTGGTGGAAGAAATCCACTCAGGAGACTGTTGTCATGGCTACAGAAGATATTTTTTTTGCATCTACAGAAAACTACTGTTTTCTTCTGGTACGATCCCCTCAGATGCTTGCTACTTGAGATAAAAGTGGGTCAACAACCGAAAAAAAAGAAGAGAACTGAAGACCAAGCTCAATCACTTCAGTCCTCTTGAGCTATAGTATCAATTATTGAATCTGTTTTTAGTAAATGTAAATTACATTTTTTATTTGCTAATAAAAGGAACACAGGAAAAGGAAAAAGAAAAGAAAAAACTCATAATTTCTCTTGTTGCTCCTGCATATGTTATAAGCAATCAGAAGAAGACGTACGCTAGTTAGTCATGTGATAAACATGAGGACACAACTGAGATAGTCCTCTGGGACATGGGACACTACATCACGCTGTGCTCCAAAGAACTGAATAAAATAATATACATAACATCAAAATTAATTCAGCTATCCAACGTGTAAGTATGTATTTATGCATGACTTCCTACATGATGGGTAAATTAGCAAACATTTTTAACTAAAAAGCCCAACTCTTCTGGGAAATGGCTGCAACAGATTCAACATTTTCTTAATCTTATTGAAGCCACATACATATTCATATTCAGTGTCTACCTTCTGCAACAAATGCATAAACATCCTGACCAAACATGACAGTAACGTACATAGATGGAAGTGTCACTGAAAATTAATGATCCACACACCTAAAAAACTAATCCAATTCCAAATGTTTCTCTGAATCTCTGACTGACATGAGCTGTTTATTGTTCTAAACCCAAACTTTTGAATTAAAAAAGAATTTTGAGTTTGGGTTTGAGTTTGTGAAAAGCTAATTCCATATTTATAGTGGAATGAATATTTATGAAGGAACAAATCAGTGCAGCTAGAATATAAAACTCAATTCACCGCAAAAACTGTAGAGCTCCTGCATTTTAAAGGTCCAGTTTTTCAAGATTTGCAGGGATTTATTGGCAGAATATGGCAGAAATGAATGATATATGTATATGTAATTACATGTAAGTATGTACATGTATGTTTTCATTAGTGTACAATCACCTAAAAGTAAGAATCATCATGTCTTTGTTACCTGAGAATGAGCCATTTATATCTGCCAGAGTTTTCAGGTTTTCTTCTTCTTACATTTTCAAAATAGGCTAATTAGTTTAGGGGCATTATTGATTTTTTTGTATCATTATGTGCCATCTTCCAAGCATCAACACCAATTTCAATCTAAATGAACTGGACAATAACACATAGAAAAAAACAACCCACAATGTGAGATTCAGTTAGCTTTGCACAGAAACAGCCAGTAGAAATGTCCTCCAGAGAGCTACTTTGTACTTTTATACTTAGCATATGTCAAAGCCTGTACTTTTTACATAAGGATCTGTACTTCTATTTGAGTACAAAATATGATTTTGGCGGCTGGTGTAGGTTCTCCTACACTAGGAATGGGAGAGTGAGACAAGGTGTTCTAGTTCACTGTGAGATGCCACTAAATCCTACATACTGCTCCTTTAATAAACATACTTGTAGAGATATTAATAGAACAGAATTCTTCAATAGCAACACTAACAGCATTAGCATTTTAATTTAGCCATCAATAATCATAAAATATCTGAGTGTGTCATGTCGGGAAGCAACTAACAATTATTTAAATTGTCGATTAATCAGCTGATCTATTTCTCAGTTAATAGATTAATTAATCTTGTCACAATCTTGTCAGTTGAAAACCAAACATGTGGAACAGGTACATCTGTATGCTCCACAAGTTTGGACTTAATTTTCCAAGTCGTTTCTGTAACAATTATTTTTATTTTCAATCAATCTGTTCATCATTTTCTCTAATAATCAATTAGCTATTTGGTCCACAAAATAGACTAAATGGAAAATACTCAGTGATCAGTGTTTCCCAAAGCCCAAGGTGACGTCCAAGACACGACAACCAGAAAAGATTTCAGAAACTGAAATCAGATAATTTGGATTTTTTTTGCTAAAAAATTACTCAAACCAATACTTGATTATCAAAATAGTTTATTATTTAAAAATTAATTAGTAGCTGATTAATTAATTAATAGTTGCAGTTCTAGCATAATGTATCCATCTAAAACTAATGAAAATCTAGTCCTTGTTGACTAGCGTCCATGCCAGAGATATTCCACAGCAAAAGTGGCTGTTTGACAACTTGGATCACTAACTAGTGATTTTGTACCAGTGACTGGTTTTCTTCAAATGTATTTTTTATTCATCCTAAAATCCTTAATGGCCTTCAAGTTTTCAACAAGTTTGTAACCCAACACACCAGATATTCTCTGGTCATCAGGGCAGACACTGACATCAGACGTCCTGAATCCGGTAGCCTTGGTAGCCTGAGCTAAATCACAATCACTGTCCCGGCCAGAGCTCGGGGTGTCTGCCAGCGCGTGCTGGGGCCCTGCAACATTTCCATCTGGCGTCTGGGGAGTCGCACATCAATTGCTCTCAGCTAAATGCACTCACATATGAATATTTCAGTACAATTTAATGTTTCAGCTACAGCCCCAAAGGAGCAGAGCATCAATTTGTGAACACAGTTCTCCTGGAGTTAAAAGCCAGGCCGGATAATACAGTATGAAAGGCGCTGTCAATCTAGAGGGCCTTTTTTTCACTTGAGAGACAGAAAAAAATGCACGCCCCTTTGCCTTCAGTATCCAGCTGCAGACAAACAGCTTTTCAAAGTTTCCTCTGGAAAGTAGCCGGTGGAGGCAGCAGCAGGCAGCCTTTGGTTCACCAGAGTCACCAGTCGATTTGCCAATTTCGGTCAGTTTTCCCAGAGCTCTGGTTGTCTGCCATTTGGTCTCCACATGCTCACACACACTCACTCTCACACACACAGCTGGTGGAGGGAGTAGGTCAGGGAGTCGTGCACCTGCTGTCCTGTTAATAAAATACCCTAAAGTGATGCTGAAACCTCTTCCTTCACACAGCAAAGCTTCCCTCAGGTGTGAGAACATGAGTGCTTTACAAAACACAGATTGTGACAAAACTGAATTAATCAGCTGGTCAGTAAGCTGAACGCTGAGGAGCACAAGGTAAAACACCCAGTGGCACCAATTTTTGTGTCGTACAGTGCAGACAAGAATGCATCCAATGCTTTGTCTTCAGGGTAAAGCTGCAACTAATAACTGTTTTCATAACTGATTCATCTGCTGATTATTTTTTCAATTAGTGGTGTGATATACTGATATCAAATGTTATTAATACATATACATATATGATTACGTTATGTAAAAAAAAAAATTAATGTACAAATCCAGTGCTTCCTTTTTGAATTTGATTGACACATGGCATTATTATGATTATTTTAAAAAACTGCAGACATCACAGTTATATTATTAGGGTGAATTCTTTTGGCTATGATAATCCTGTGGTGAATATCTGATACTGTGACAGCTCTATTTTAATCAAAGAGTTGTTTGTTTTATAAAATGTCAGAAATTAGTGAGAAATTCACGTCACACTTTCAAGATCACAAAGTAACAAATTCAGATTGTTTTTGTCCTGTCCAGCATCCCAAAACAGAAGGTATGTAGAATAAGATAAAGAAAAGCAGGAAATCCTCACATTTGAGAAGCTGGAACCAGAGATGGGTTCATTTTTTTGCTTGAAAAAATGACTCAATTTGATGAATAAAAAAAACCCAAAACTAAATAGTTGTAGATTCATTTCTAGTCATTCAATTCAATTAATTAATGCATGTATTGCTAATTTAAAAAAACAGCAGGAAGTGGCTGCATAAAATCAAAACAACTGCTGCACTGTTGCATTAGATTGTATAAAGAATGAAAAAATTAACATTTCAAGTCAAGACTTCTAGTAAGAAGAACTCATGGTTATAAGTTCCGAAGTGTTAATAAATAAATACTAGAAATCTTAAGTTTAATAAATTAATTTAATGTTAAAATATTACTTGATTCCACAAAATCCCTGTATGATTTCTGTATGCAGACAAAAATGTTACCTTTATTGCCTCAAATCATGGTGTTAGATTTGAAACTTTTCAAACAAAACTAGTAAACTGCAGATATAAAGAGATATAAATCTAATGACAACTAACCTGGATTATGGATATTTATTCTTTTCAGTTCTTTCTGTTTGGTTTCAGTGGATAAATTTCTTTACAAACCAACTGTTTCATTGTGTTTGGAGGTGCTACGCAGTGTGTGATAGCATTGTTTTGACTGTCCCAAACACAGATGCTTCTTGTCTCATTTCAGTGACAGAGCCTCTGGTTAAAGCTGCTGGTAAGCAGCAAGGCCACTGCTCTGTGCTGATGAGAGCAGCTGATAAGAAAATACAAGACGTGCATTTGTAAAATAAAGCACGCAGCTGACAGTTACAGTAATAAGGTAATAATGGCACAGGTTCACCAGCCCAACAATGCACAACTGCCCCGAGGCACCAATCAAAAATTAATTCTAATTATCATGTGAATACTGCATTAACTCTGAAGAATTATGAATTATAAATCTGCAACATGGTTCCCCTCTCAGAATGGTCTCGCTTGCATGATGATGTGATTTTCCTTCCCTCACTGAGGCATTTTTGAGGGCCCGTCATAAAATAAATAACTGTGCATGCAGACATACCATCACTGTTGTGATATACTTTATAAAAAACACTTTATTGTGAAATATGCTGTAATTACATATTGAAAGTAATACTTGACCTTCTTTAAGGTCATTATAAAACAATTTAAGAGATATCTGTTTATACATTTTTAACATCTTATAACCTGAGTGCTGATATTAATTTCACTTTTGGCTGACTCTGGACATAAGAGTGGACTCAAAGCACTTAAACTCACCGTTGGTTCTGGTAAATCATTTAGAGCTTTAAACCAGCCATCAGCCACATTTCAGACGGTTTAAATGTTGCTCAAGTGTCTGACTCAGCAAAAATGTCCAAATTAACTAATTTAAATGTATTAAAAATAAAGCAATTAAACATTATACAACATAGTGCAGCATAATACAGTCGTATATTCAGTGACAGGAATTGTTTAACTGGTGCTTCCATGTGTATGAATTAGCCTGATGTCCTAAAAAAAGGGACATGCCTTTAACATCTCATGACAGACTATAAATAGCAAAATACGACCAGGAATAATCTAATAAAATCCTCTGACGAAGACTGTTTGAAGAATACTGCTATAGGAATGCTGAGGAAGAGTTTTTTTTCTCATTTTATAGGGAACAATGGCAGCAATATTCATAGATTTTCTCTATATTTACCATTGATACTGTTGTAGTAAAACGTATTTTGTATTTGTCTTTTAGCAGTATTCAGACTGGATTGGTTTGGGTTTTATTGGATTTATTTATCAAAATAAAACTATAATTTTGAATTAAATCTACAAACAAATGGTAAATAAAGTGGTAAACAAAAAATGTAAAAAAAAAATCAGTTTTCAGTAAAAACTGTGAGCGTGTAAGATTTACAGAGATCTAGGGGCAGAATATGGCAGATATTTAATAAAATATTCAGATGTAGTCTTATGTTTTCATTAGTGTATAATCACCTGAAAATAAGAATTGCTGAGTTTTTGTTACTTGAGAATGAGCTGTTTATACCTACAGAGAGCACGGGTCCTCTTCCATGTAGTCCACCTCATTACATCTTCATGTTTCTACGGTAGCCCAAAATGGACAAGCAAAACACTAACTAGATATGGACTTTCACGTTTTTCGGGAGCTACTAGGTTCTCCTACTTGCTTAAAAGGGAAAGGTGAGACCAGATGTTTGTAATCCTCAAACTCACTGCAAGAAACCATCTAAATCCTACACACTGGTCCTTTAATTTATCAAAATAGAATAATTATGGATCCTTTGGTGAGAGACGAACAAACAAAGCATGTACAGGTGTGATTAATGACTCACTGAAGCAATAATCTCTCAGGTCTGGCTGACCTGCACGTCACTGGAGATGCAGCCGACATCTACAGCAGCTCCAGAAGCTCTCAGTAGTGCGTTTCAGTAAAAATGGTGACATAATAAAACTGCCTCCTTCTTGTGTCTGTGAATATTCTCAGTCATCCAGGTCAAGGTATTTGTATCTGCGTCCTTCTCATTCTGACTCACACAAAATACAGTATTCAGTTTATCAGTGTGTTCATACAGCAGCCTGAAGCTGTCACAGCTCTTCAGGCCTCGTCGTACAAAAACATTAAAAGGTCAGAAGAGTTTTGATACTGTTTGACACTGCTGTTGCTGCTTCAGGTACAAATACACACCAAACTGCACATTTTTTAAAATGTCAATATGCCCTGAAAAGCCATAAATGAACAAATCAACTTTTTTACAAGAATGGATATAATGACAACAGCAAGAAAGGTTAGGTGGCTCAAGATTGTTTCAGACCTTCAGATCTGCCTGAGGTAACAGTTGACAATTTAGTCTGATATCAGGCTATCATGATCGCACGCTCTACCAACTAAGCTATCCAAGCGCCCTGTTCGGTTAGTTTTTTGAAAATGAAATAACACCAAAATGTAAATTTTGGAAAATGTATTTACACATTTATCAGTATGTATGCCATCATGTGTAGCAAACCGTAATGACTGCATACATTCACAGCAGCATTTTTCTGTAGGATAACAACCAACAGGTATCAATTCAAATTTTAGATTAATCTCGAATTACTCAGAGAGAAAAATGATTAAATATATTTCATAAACTATTAACATGTTATTTCAACATTTCCATCCAGAACCATAACAAAAAAATAATTAAAGCCTATGGGAAAAGGCTGGAAAACAAATGAAAACAAAAAAAGCTGGAAACACTATTATTTGTAATGAGTAAGGGTACTTTCTTTCAAAATATGAGAGCTTTAACACAAAAGATCAGTGAGTTGTAGGTTCTATGAAAAAATTGTTACAACCGTCCCTGGTCTCCCCTACTTTATTTTTATTATTGAGTCTAATTAATTAATTATTTGTATTTTAATGTTGGAAAATTGGAACTCAGGACCACTTGTTAAGTTTTACTGACAGGAACAATGATAGATGCTAAGTAACCAAGATACATCTCCAACTGTGCAAAAAGTAACAATTTAACAATTTCAGTGTGGGCAATATGACTGCTTATGGCCAAAATAGGTAAAAACGATCACATTTTCTTTGCCTTTGTGTAATTTATATAAAACACATTTTAAATGAAAATACAGACACTTTTAGGGAATGTCAGGTACAAGCAGCATTATATTTCCTAAATTCAACAAAGTTATTGCACATATAAATTTTGCAAATATAAAATTGGAAACATTTAAGAATTACTTAAAAAATGAACAGTTACAAAAGAAAGGTTTATTGCCCTGTTCAACACCAGCACAAAATAAAGATGCTCCTATGACCAAATTGGCACAACTTCAGCTGAATCAAGCCTGGGGAGTTCCAAGGAATCGGCATAGTAAATTAGTTATATGTCTGACAATAAAGGCAGAGTGCCATCGAACCTTAAAACATTCAAGAGACAACGAGTCACTGTGAAAAGTTCGGTAATGCAACCCAGGAAAGCCCCCCTCCCAGAATTCCAAACAAGGACATTTCGCTCTTGCCAAAGTTTAAGTGGATGATTTCAGTCACACATATATATTTCATGAGGTTAATGGGCCCCATCAAATTGTGATTAGAGATTCTTCTGGGAGGCTTTTATGCTGGAGTGACAGCTAGGATGGCTGGGCTTTATCTGGCTGTCATTAACAGGTCACAATAACAACAACGCTGCATGTGATATTTCCTGTCACCATATATTGAATATATGTGCACGAAACACTCGGAAAAATTAACCCTTGACCTGCAGCATTAGGCAGACAGTGAGTGCACATAATAATTTAATCTGCATTCAATATTATTTTCTTTTGCACAGTCTACATATTGTGGCAAATGCTACACAATACAGCATACATAACTAAGCCAGAGTCTTGACCATAATGTTGACAAAATGAATGATTAAATAGACCACACTAAATGCATGCTTCTACAGCATTAATCAGGCTATGTCTATGCTCTATTATTATCATGAGCAATCTTAATATTGGGTTCTAACTCAGACAGAGAGAACCAAAAAGAACCTTGGAGCTGAATAGTGTTAAAGTGGCATTAGCTTTTCCATGTGGTTGGTGTACCTTTTGATACAGGTATTATACATGACATGACCCCCATGCAAATTGCAACAGAAAATCTTTCAGCTATTCTATGTCATTTATAACATACCAAACATCCTAAGAAATCCAAGTGATAGAAATTATTTTAAGAATAATGAAATTGGTGATGCCACAATCCATGTTTAAAAAATACATGTCTTCTTGTCTGATGTCCACACAGAAGGTTCAGTGCTGCAATTAACCACAAACGCAAAAGGAAATTCTCAAGTTCACTTTAAGTTCGTAAGTAGGTCAAATTGACCTAGTAGGTTTGTTTTCTTAAAATATCTTTGTAACAAAAAGTTTTCTATAATTTCATATTCCAGGTATGCCTCAAAAAATTTTGTCAGTCACAGATGTATTTGAAGTAACATACAAGACTTAAGAATAAGAATTGCCCACATCCCCAGGGCAAGTAAAGTGCCATATTGGCTTAGTAAGTTTAGCAACCCACTTGCCTGACTGGTCAAGTGATAACTATTAAAGTACAGTTCAGTTGATCATTAAAGTAATGTTTAATGCAAAAATGGCAGAAAATGCTGCTACACTTTGGGTGCAAATTGGGAGATTTCCTTTTTCCCTCCCTGACATTTAAAAACATCACCTTGGACTTTGAAAAACTGGGATGGATATTTTTCACTATTTTATGCCATTTTATAGAGATTGCAGCCCTAAATTAAACATGACAATTAACTTTAGTCATTGTTATTATTTGATACCCAATAAAAATAATGCAGTTTGTACAAAGTACAAATTGACTTTGAGAAAAGATTTCTGACCCACTTGTCCAACCACACAAATGGAAAAAAAAAACATTTATGTTGAGCCTATATGAGTGCTATTTTAAACTGTTTTAAATATTTTTGTTTCAAATGCATGTTAATTATGCTAACATTAGTGCCAATTTATATAACCTTGTATACAAGTAGCCTACCAGTATTGATGTTCATGTAAATTATTATTTTAGGATGCAAAAACATAGTACCAGGGTATACTTAAGAAACACCTCTGAAGCACCACTTGGGTCTCTTACGACTTTTTCTATATAACAGAAGAGACTTTTATGGGTAATAAATGTCAGATTTTAAGTTGTAATTTTTGTGAGGTTCACCCCCTTTTTCTATGCATTTGTAGTGGGATCATAGGTGAATTTCAAAACTTTTCCCTGTAATTAATTTTGGGTAAAATGCTTGGACTATTTCCTTAGTTGTCTTTACATTTTGATTGTTTTTTTTAACATCACTTACTACATTTATGACAACAAGAGGCTTACACACCTTCTGAAAAAAATGTCTTGGGATTTGACCTCAAAGATGTCTGAAGTAGTAGCCACATCCAGCTTAGGAGACTCTCTGAGGAGGAGATTCTGCAAAGGGAACCACAACATGTTAAGGCTCACAAAGCTCCTGAGTGACAGTGACTGAGACTATAAAAGTTAAAGTAATGGTTATAATGAGCTCTCTGAGGGCCGGGTTGAAAAGTTTATGTAAAAGCACGAAAGACGTAATGCTCGGCCTGGTTTTAAAAATATCTGCAACAAATTTCTATTACATTCAAGCCATTTTTACAGTAAGAAATAAAAGTGGCTTGAACATGATACGACTCTCTGAAGAACACCATACCTGTAGAACAATTTAAAGTAACTGATGCGAGTGAGTCAGTCACATTGAATTAATCACATGCTGCACCTTGTTCTAATACTAAACAGAGTGAGGCCTAGCCTAGAAATAAAGATCAATATGAGCTGTAATAAAATACCTAAGATTTAGTTTAATGCATCCTAATTCAATTGAAATACCATTAGATCTACGAGCTGACGGTTCTATTGAACAATCACAGATCACAGAGTGAGGTCACTTATTAAAAAGATAAAAAAAAACTTTTGACTGCATTAGAACGTCGAGACATAATCACTGAAGATGCAAAATCCAATATGCATAATACAATATCTGATATTTTATGCATGCCCAAACAATTCACAATATAAATTACAGAGAATTCTTCTACAGAGAGCGGGTCGGTATTCATTAAAGTTCAGTTCAGACAGATTGATTTAAGTAGCCAATAACTTTCATAGGTTTTCTTTGGTAAACTCATGATATATAACAAACTTTTCAATATTTAAAACTGTATTTTTAAATATTTCATGTGATTTTATTCTAATGATAACAAGACAGACTTAAACTGATTTCTATGTCCCAAAGTTCTGAGTGAGAAAGAGGTTAAGCAGAATCATGTTTATTGCAGAGTACATTTACACATGCAGAGGATTTGCCTTGGTGTTTTGGTGCAACAAGTAGAAACATACAATGAAAGAAAGCACATACTGTAAAGCAAGAAATATAAATAGAAAACTGACAAGAAAATGTGGAAAAAATATTAAAATATATACAATATGATAATTAAATGAAAGAGCTGTACAGTTTTGTGCAGAAATGTAATAATGAACTGACAAGTGTACAGATAACGTGTGACACATTGCTCCTGTGCAGATGTATGAAGTTTGGTTCATTTGGTGTGGACCAAAAATGAGCAGATGTTTTTACATGGCAGAGAGATACTCAGTTATAAAATAAAAACCATAAAATGGTGTAACAGATTGTTTTGATTTATGTTTTATAATCTATAACATTGTTTAAAACATGTCAATAATTATTATTCTCTTTTGACAAAACCAGCAAAGAGAAACTCATAAATTATATCATAGCCACTAGTGCCTTCTTGGCCCCTTTGACCTTACTGATCCACTAAGTCGCCCTGTCTAAAGGGAAAAAAAGCACCTCCTGCAATTTTCCAAATTACCTCGGTGATGCAGGTTCATGCATCCTAACTGAACTCACTGCGTTCATGTCAGCTGTGCTGTAATTATAGCCTGTATGTCACTTTTTGTTTGGGTACTCTTGAATGGTTTGAACCAGTGCCCTTATGTGCATGGGTGAGTTTGAGCAGACAGCAGTAGGTAGTCCTTCTTCTCCTGCTGCTGTCCTGTTTATGTACTGCAGGCCTACCTTCACATGTTGGTACCAGTTTCCAGGCATGATTCAGTTCTCCTCCTCCCAGTGCAGGCAGTTAGTGTAATGTTGTTGTGTTCTGACTGGCCTGCAGATAAAGTTTTAGACACAAACAAGTATGAAAACAAAATTATCAGTAGTAATACCTTCTACTACAATACAGTGACGTCAGCGCTTGGGTAGTTTGGTATGGCAGCCAACAACCTGCACTGAGGTCGTTGGCTGGCTTCTTTTATAGTTTAATTGAGTGTCAATAAACCCAGCTATGTCAAAGGCCAAAAGCATTTTCTACAGCAGACATGATGGCAGCAGGAATACTGCAGAGTGACCCTGTCCTCAAACATACACAGACATACAACATGAAACTACAGTGGACAGCTGGTTTAGTAAAGCCAAACAAGGTTACAAAAGCTATCCTTAACGTGAGACTGTGAACCTAGGATGGCTATGGACGTATTTATCAAATTTATCAACTTATTATTTAACATTTCTACCCGACACCAGTGGCAGACTAATGTGTAGACTTGTGAGCTGCAGTAATGTCCAGACACACAAATCTGCAGTCTGGAAACTGGTAAATCAATCAAATACTTACCATAAATATCATGTTTCTGTTTGGCTGCAATGCATTCGGAAAAACACTCATATTCATCAGGTTAGCTCATGAGCTAAAGTTGTCAAAGGTTCCGAGCCAATCAAAACACTGCAGGTGGAGGATATCTGGTTTGTGGCTTTCAAAATAAGACCCATTATTTAAGAACTTTTGCAGTTCTTCCGATTATTGACATAAGAGGGGTATTATTTTAAGAGAGGGGGTGAGAGAGGCGAAAGGTGAAGAAAATGTGTTTTGAAATTGAATTAGAATTTTTTCAGTCCACAATTTCACACAATAGCCTATCTGCAATTGACAACAAACAGACATTTTACAGGCCTAAAACAAACTAAACTATAAAAAAGCAAAAAACAAAACAAAACAAAACAAAACAAAAAGTAATATTTTGTGGACAACAACAGGGCGCAATCCGTCCGTGCTTGAGACACTTGCCATTATCAAACTGCCTGAAAACCTTGGTGTTCTCCTACAACAATGACTGACATGACTGAGACGACATGCAAATGAAGTGGAGTCTGTTTGTTTGGCTAAACTAACTAGAGAAAAGGAGGAAAAAATAGAGGATGAAAACAGTGTTTGAACAGAGACACAGCAAACACTGCCATTGTGCAACTGTTTGTATTGTTTGTTTTTTCCAACGCTGTCAAACATTCAAAGTTACCGAGCCAGTCAATGGAAAGTAGTTAATTATGTCATGTTTGTGAATCTAATTATTGAACCTAAAGTAATATATGGATTTATTTTTATAGCAGTGTCCTTTTATAGAATGTGGACTAACAGATTTCCATTTAAGAAACTAGATTTACAACTGTTATATATGTCTTTTAAGTAACTTTGGGTTTATCTGATGTGAATCATACACTTTCCTTTGATTGAGAGCTTTAGTTTTCATTCTTATATACTGATTAACGAAGAGATTCATAGATTGAGTTAATCTTATGCGTGCTCAGCGTGCGGAAGAACAAATCCACCTACTTTCACCTGTAGTTCTGATTTTCCTCCAACAGATGGCCTTGTTCTCGAGTAGATGAGCAACCCGGACGGAGCAGAGGAGACATGTCAACTGTCCTCAGATCCTGCTGCTGAATTTATGTCTGAAAACCAAATTGCTGCAAGGATTTCTCCGTTTGGTTTACACGTTTTTCTTAAAAAGGTCGAGGAAGTAATTTCCATAGTTTTTGTCCTCCAAGTCAATGAGTCTTGTGTTGTAACGAAATATCATTTTCCCATCAGGACCGTGATGATGTGGGTGTTTGAGAAAGATATAATGAGGGAATAAAATCAAATAGACATAGGATTAATATAATTTATTGATAACAATGAAAAACCAAGACAAACGTTCTGTTACCTCTGAGACCACTATGCAGCACATCATGTCATCATTTGTAATATGGATCAAATAACATCATAATATATTTCTTGTCGATATTCAGTTATTGCTTCTTTCTGTGAGCAAGAAATCTAATATTTAAGCTGAATTAGATATTTATGATAAATGTTTTGATGCAGAAGCTTTGCCATATTCTTTAGTGTTCCGATGATGATGATGATGATGATGATGATGATGATGATGATGATGATGATCAGGATGATTATCACCATCACTGAATTTTATGCGCATCTTAAAAAACTGAATCAAAATGGTTCATTGATGTCAAAACATTTATTTTGAATCGGAATCTTTGTCTGAAGAAACAAAAGGTGAAGATCTGCATTTTTAAGTTTTTCTCATACATAAATATAGGCAACACTGGATTGTTTTTACTGGTTGGTAGAGAGAGGTGCGGGAGCGCGACTGGAGAAGTCCGGCGTTGACGTCATGACGTCAGAGCAGCAGCGTGTGGGACCCTGCAGCCTCCTCGCCCGCCCCCCTCAAGTCCGGAGAGACACACGTTATCAGGGAGGCAGCCGAAGGGCCAGTCATCTCCTCACATCTTTTCTGCCTCTACCACAATCCCCTCTATCCGTCCTGTATGGTGGATATTATTTTCAGCTCTTCTTTTTTGGGTGATATGGGGGATCATTCCAAAAGTAAGTAAACTCAACTGTCTGCTGCAGTTTTTAGTGGCAGATTTTGTTTTCGTCGCAGTGGCAATATGGAGCCACATGATATATTGAGCAGTGCACCGATTGCTAAAGTTATATCTAAATAATGCAAGATTGTGTACTATTATTTCTTTGGCTGTGCATTTTGTACGCGCTTTTTTAGAAATTAAATAATTGTTTTTCTTTACGAATGCTGGCAAAAGTCCTCATCTGTTACATAACATCAAGACTTGTCCAGTCTGCAAAAAAAGAGGAGTTCACTGTAAAACTGAGACATGCAGACTGGACTTTAAAATATTTGAAAAAGAGGAAAATATTCTGCACTTTTTGTGATAGCGTATTTGTTTGGCTGCATTTCCCCTGTGTGGTTACAATGTTGTGCGCTCTTTGCAGAGAAGCCAGGATTCGCGATGTGTGTAGGATGTGGAAGTCAGATCCATGATCAGTACATACTGAGAGTCTCTCCCGACCTGGAGTGGCATGCAGCCTGCCTGAAGTGTGCAGAGTGCAGCCAGTACCTGGATGAGACCTGCACTTGTTTCGTCCGGGACGGCAAAACCTATTGCAAAAGAGATTATGTAAGGTAGGAGTTTGGAGATATTCCCCGCACAGCCTGAATAATCATGTTTAATCATTTTAAAATGTAAAGTTAACATATTTAAACACCATGAGAATTTAGGCCAAACCTAATTCAAAAAGACGTATTTGGACATTAAAAGAAAAATGCACTAGAAAGAACGATTCAAAAAATTTAACTGCACAGTTACAAAAGAGAAAAAAATACACACCAACTATTTTGTTGTCTGTCCAAATCTAAAAGAGCTTTAACAGCATGTAGATAACACTCACTACTCTGAGTTATCAGCCGAAAGTTTTCTTCGCTGTTCTTTTTTTTTTTTTTTTTTTTTTTTTTTTTTTACGTGTCTTCCAAGATTTTTTAATTCTTTAACAATGGTTAAAATTTTTCAGGTTGTTTGGAATAAAATGCGCAAAATGCAACCTGGGATTCAGCAGCAGCGATTTAGTGATGAGAGCCCGGGATAACGTGTACCATATCGAGTGTTTTCGGTGCTCGGTGTGCAGCAGGCAGCTGCTGCCGGGAGACGAGTTCTCCCTGCGGGAAGATGAGCTGCTGTGCCGGGCGGACCACAGCCTGCTGCTGGAGAGGAACTCCGCAGGAAGCCCCATCAGCCCCGGACACATCCACTCCAACAGACCGCTGCATCTGACAGGTCCGGCCATTATTATTAATATTATTATTATTATTATTATTATTATTACTACTACTACTACTACTTGATTTATTTGTTTTATTTAATTTGAGCCATTGCAATTTGATATAATAACACCGGAACATCATAAAATCGGCAGTAACCGAATAAAAGTAAAACAAAATAAAAGGCCTGCCATTTGAAATGTATATTTAAAATCCTTCATATTTTTCATGGTCAAGTCAAGCTTATTTATACAGCACATTTAAACACAACCAAAGTTGACCTGTGCTGTACAATAAAATAACGACAGTGAAGAAATATCACACAGTAAACAGCATGATAAAAGCAGAGATAACAAAAAAATACTATGAAAATACCATCCCAACTAATTAAACACATAAAAAGTGAACGATTTAAAATAAATACATAAAATAAAATAGCGTGAGTTTATAAAAAATATATATATTCTAAGATTGTCAAGGTGTTGTATTTTTTTTATTTTTATTTTTTTAATCCAGATTATTTGTTGTGTGGTTGTCTATCTGTGTGTGTGTGTGTGTGTGTGTGTGTGTGTGTGTGTGTGTGTGTGTGTGTGTAAAGTGTGTGCTGCGACTTTTCTTAAGGCTAATTTCATAATTGATCTCATTAGCGTTAACCTGCTCTGTTGCCATTATCTGAATAATCTGGTATTTGAGTCGCGACTCCTCGTGTGTGTATAGGTGTGTAGGCCTGTCAGTGTATGTGTGTGCAGAGCTGTCATCCTGACGCCGCCTCTCAACAGAAAGAGAACAAAACAAATGTGTGAATAATGTTCACCAACTTCCTGCTTAAAGCGCTCAATTCAAAAGAAGTTACTTCAGCAGCTGAGCTCAGCGCAGTGACTCACAGACGAGCCTGCAGCGGTGACACCCGCACCATTTCATATTTCAACCGAGTTTTCAAATGTAATTGAGATTAGAGCGAACCTCCTGTTTCACAGCGATACTTTTAAGGATTATTATATCTGATAACAGTTTTACTTTTAAAATGTGATCATACAAACCACTGATATTCAAATCTACGAGCCACTCAGCACTAACTCATTATTTTGAAATCTACCAGCCACTTCTGTATTTTACCAGCATTTGGTTGGTAGCTGGTCCTAATTTCCCATACTGAAACAATGCAAGACGTGAGTAGAGAATTACAAAACACAGCCTTAAAACATATAAATTTACGTTTCTACTATCAAAGTGTATGCATATTGCTGTCTTCCACGTCTATACCTATATTATTGAACTGAATTTCGTTGTTTTTTCCATGCATTTTGTAAATCAAAATAGTAATTTTTATCCTCTAAAGTCAAAGGAGTCAAAATGAGCTTTACAAAAATAGTGATAGTTTTTTTCAATCCATGAATACTCCATTTGTTTTGCCTGAGCATTTAATTTAAGCTGTTGAAGGCATTTATCTTTAAATAAATCCATGTCTTTGATAATATTTACCAGTTTTTCCTTCATAAAACGAGCCAATCTAAGAGATATAAGAAGATAAAACAGTACAGATTTAGATGAACTGGCTGCACAGTAACTGTATCAGCATTTAAAATTCTTGTTTCTGAGGCCTTGGCAGCCTGTATTACAGTTTCTGACTGACTGTTTTCCTTCCTGCAGACCCGGTGACGGTGCGGCAGGCCCCGCATCGGAACCACGTCCACAAGCAGTCGGAGAAGACGACGCGGGTCCGGACGGTGCTGAACGAGAAGCAGCTCCACACGTTGCGGACCTGCTACAACGCCAACCCGAGGCCCGACGCGCTGATGAAGGAGCAGCTGGTGGAGATGACCGGTCTGAGCCCCCGGGTGATCCGGGTCTGGTTCCAGAACAAGCGCTGCAAAGACAAGAAGAAGTCGATCCTCATGAAACAGCTCCAGCAGCAGCAACACAGTGATAAGACTGTAAGCATCTTCGTAAGTTTGACCACTTGATTACTATCAACGATTCTTTGTTTATTTCTTCATCTCTGCATTTGCTTGTCATTTAAAGATAGAATCATTCGGATTTATCCGAGCTGTTCCTAAACGCACCAGAAAGGTAGTTGATCGTTGAGACTCACTATCAGGACGTAAAGTAATTGACGTTTTGGTTTGTTAGAGCGACCTGAGCATGGCAAAATAACGGGAAATAAAAGAACGTGCAGGCAGAGGGGCTCTGCAGATACAGACACTGCCACAGGCTTACAGGGAGTCATAAGTGATGATTTAAAAATTATGACCAGGATAAATGTGAACTAAATTCCCCCAATTTTATTTCAACTTGAGGCAGGCATAAATTTTCATTAAATGCATAGTAAAGTGCAGCCAACATATGCAAGCCATATGATCATAACTTTATATGTTTTTAGATGAAAATATCATGTTTTTTTTTTTTTTTAGATTGGTGGTTGTCTTATGGTCACTTACAGGTTATAGTCTACCTCCCCTTTTTTGCCACTAACATGAATCACTACTAGCCCCGATCGTTTAACTCTTTTCTAAATTTTAATTATTACTTTACTTACCCTGAGACACAGTACAAGCATACCAGTTGGCTCTGGTGTTATTCTGTATTCAAACTTTAGGTCAATGAATAATGAATCAAGTGCTTTGGCTTCAGTTGCTTGACCTGAAAGATTAAAACATCCTCTGCAAACAGGCTTGGTCTCTTAAAACATCTCTTCCTCTGAGATCATAGTTCAGTCTTTGCTCCACCCAAAGAGGAAACTTTTTGTGGAAAGTGATGTCTCGATTAGTCCAAATTTAGCATTTATCTTAAATGTCTCTTCTGACTGGGAAAAAATTGAATGAGGATCAGCTTTGGTTACAGATGTTGTCTTGCAGGACAAATGATGCTCATGGTCTGTTTTATTTTATTTTTTAAATTATTATTATTTTTATGAATTTGCCAGAACCTGCAGGGCCTCACAGGGACACCTCTTGTAGCTGGGAGTCCTATCCGACATGAGAGCACCGTGCAGGGAAACCCAGTGGAGGTTCAGACCTACCAGCCTCCATGGAAAGCCCTGAGTGAGTTCGCCCTGCAGAGCGACCTGGACCAACCAGCCTTCCAACAACTGGTGTGTGTGTTCAGGACAGAACGAGTTAGATGTGCACAAACAAACATGCATGCACTGCAGACCAGAACCTGACATTAGGGCTGCAAGCAACAATTATTTTCATTATAGATTAACCTGCAGATTATTTTCATGCCAAAAATTGTGAAAAATCTTTATCACAATTTTGCAGAGCTCAAATTGACATCTTGAACACTTTTCATTTTCTATTATAAATGACAAATAAAAGCAGCAAATCCTTACATTTAGGAAGTTCAAATCAGCCAATATTTAATATTTTTGCTTGAAAAATGACAGAAACAATTATTCATTATCAAAATACTTGGCACCTGATTGTCTTTCAGCTGATTAATTAATCGACTAATCATTGCAGCCCTATCTATCTATCTATCTATCTATCTATCTATCTATCTATCTATCTATCTATCTATGCACAGACAGAACTGAAATAGGCCTGTAATGTTTTTAAAATCAGGTTTTCAAAATAAAAGCCTAGAATATGTCCTTATTCTGACACATTGTTTCTGTCTGTTGTGTTCAGGTGTCTTTCTCTGAGTCGGGCTCTCTCGGGAACTCCTCGGGCAGCGACGTGACTTCTTTGTCCTCTCAGTTACCGGACACCCCCAACAGTATGGTACCCAGCCCGGTGGAGACGTGAAACGGTGACACTTTCAAACCTGTCGGTCCCCCCCACCTCCTGCAAGGACAATTGCAGCATGATCCCGGTCCCCCCTGCATGTGACCAGCTCATCACATCGCCCAAACTACAGAGAGGAGAGTGGGCTTTTTTTTCTTTCTTTTTAATTTCCTGACGAGATGGAACAAAGAAAGCACCGACTGACTCCGATGTTTTTTTGTGGAGCTTTCATTGGACAAAAACTAAGCAGAACCATTGTTGCATGACTTGATACGGAGACAAAAGATGTACAGAAGACCTCCCGGTGGATATACTACAACAAACCTTCCCTCAAAAACAAATTGGAAACATTTCCATGTCGAAACAGAAGGACATTCTGCGAGTTCATTGTGATCATATTGTGTCTTGTTTCTTCAACATGAGAATTTTTTGATACATTTATTGCGTTGTCTCGAGTCCAGTTGACTCTTTGTCTTAAGGTCAGAGCATGATAATCTGCAAACTATTCGTGTTGTAAAATACTTTATCTTAAGGGCAGGAGGTTGTTTGAGCTCATCGAACAAAAAGTAAATTATTGTTATATTATTTATTGTTAGGAAAGCGATTCGTAAAGGGATTATTAACTGATAAAAATAAAAAGCTGAATACATAACGTGTTTTTGGTGACCAATCTGTGTACAGGCGCATTTTTTTTTCTTTTGTACTTGCAAGCCGATATCGTAATAATTTAATTTATTTGAAAATTCAGCAGCACTTTCACTGCAAAAATAAGACGAAAAACGAAGTGCCTGGATCTAAGTAAACAAAGTTTTCCAGTCCGTTGGTGGTGACAAAGTCAAATTCACTGTCCAGATCCAAAGAGGCGACAGGTCGTTACTCATCATGACAGCGAGTAATTTCTGATTTGGGAAACAAATAAAAACCTCCCAGGGCCGACTTGAGGAATAGATTCAACGCATTTAAAAACCAAAACAAATATTCATTCCAGTTGTTCTGAGTATGCTGCTTGTCCTGTCCAACTTATATCAAGTTAAGCTGCCTGAATTTGTTGTCTTATCATCCTCCTCCATCTGCGCTGTTTCCCCCCTCGGTTATGTTGCAGGACTCGGCCAGTGGTCATTTACTATCTCGGGGGCAAAAATCTGCTGTAAATTGTGCTCAGTCCAGTTCCTCTGGTTGAGTCACAAGCTGGTCTAGACAGCGCGGAGGGATCGGCGACCTCTTATCTAGTCCTGGCATCACCTGCAAGCGATACACTGACTGAAGCCACAACAAACTAACTAAACACCCCCCTCCTCCAAAGACACACACACGCACACACATACACGTGCACACACTCCCCAAAGCCCCTCGTATGTGAGGGGAGCAGAGAGCAGCTCGTAAAGGGTCACTTCTCCTCCTCAGTTTATTTTCCTTCAGTGAATTGCGTTATTGCGCACGGGTCAGCCGAGATGACAGCTCAGGCTAAATGAACTAAATGAACTGACCTCCTTTATGGCACCGTGTGTGAGCAGAACAAAACAAAGCTGTCATGCATGCACCGAAAACCTGCAGATCAAAATGTTTTTTTCCAGAAATATATGCGTAATTTATAGACTTTGTTACAAGCTTTGGAAGACTTTGTAAGCGTGCACAGGAATATACTCTATTCGTTTTCAAGTTTTAAAAAAAAGAAATCTGTTTTTAAATGTTTATTACTGCAGGAGTGAAAAAAAAAACAAAAACTGCCAAACAGATGAGGTCATTTCACTTTTCTCCAGTTCTGTTTTGCTGTTTTATCTTTTCATAAAAAGAGGCAGAAAAGGGAAAACATGTCTTTAATAACAAGAAAATCAGTCTCTATATATAAATTCCTAAAACAATTAGAGAAATGGAATTATCCTGGTGCGCTTATTTTCCTTATTTTAATAGAACTGGACTCAATATTATTTTTATATTTCAGTGTTTTTTTCCCGTGAAATAATTCAACCAAAGTTTTTATTTTTATTTGTATATTTTTTGTAAAATATATGTGTTTTTTTAATTTAAATCTTTAAAAATCGCTTCTAGTACACTGAAAGTGTCCTGCAGTAATTGGAAGTTTGAATGACAAAAGGGCAGATAATAGATTTGTAATTGAGCTATTTCAAATAAGATAAGTAAACAATGCGAGCAGATTAAGATAACGGAGATAAGTGAAGAATAACAATGGCGTTTACAGACAAGAATGCAGGCCTATTAACCCTCTCCTCCAGCAGAAAAATCATTGTGGGGCCATATTATGTTTGCAAAACAGATCATTTCCAGCATGTATACTGTATGTAACTCATCCCTTAAGGGCTTACACGACAATAGATCATGAAATAGAGTACATTAAATATAACTAAACACTTCTTACTATTATGTAAAAATAACTCTCAGTTTTTTTTAACCTTTGTGCAACAAAACAAAGCCAGAACAGCAAAAATGTTTTAAAATGAATAAGGGGGATTTTTAAGTCTTTATCGATAGATCAAATATTGCAAGGCGTTAAAATAAAATACAGGCCTGAGGGGGATAGTAAAATGATTTCTTTGTGTGTTTTCTAAAATTCGGAATTATATCAAAAATCCATTCCATAAAGAAAACAAAAACCAATGGATAAATAAAAAGACAAATAACAATTAGATTCACAGTTGCATTCTCTGAAACAGCAAAGTGAAGCTGGAGTTTATTATCTATTAATCTGTGTTGCTCACACAGATCAGAGATCACGTCCTCTGACAGCCATAAAATGACGCGAGTACCTGGAGGCCACATGATCTTCTATCATTTTTATCAATGGGCGTTTCCCCTCAGCGCCTTAAACAAGAACCAAAATAAACAGCGGTGATCTCTGTCCTGAGGTTCAGTGTCCGCAACACTCACTGGATCGCTGCTTCCAAGATTTTAACGGCGCATGTTCGGGCTTCATTACACCGACAAGACCGCATACAGCAAACATTAAATACCCTCGAATTTATTTCTCACTTTTTTAAAATAGAAACACTGCGACAATTTAGCCTTCCTCACATTATTAAGGATTAACCTGGAACTGTGTCAAGTCGCTGCAGACGCTGTCAGAGGGACTGACACCGTATCATTAATGATTAAGAGGACGAGTCCATTTAAAGGTGTGATGTAATTCTCTAATTGGTGGAGGGTGGACGTAATTAGATCACCCTGCGTGCTCGGGAGGACTGCAGCACCGCCCACGACCACGAGTCTCTAAACGGTCACTGACTGACAGACACACGAGGCGTTCATACATTTATATATTCATATAATGCTGACGAGTTTTTATTTTGTTTTTGTTTTGGGTTATGTGGGAATGAAAAAATAAAAAAAAATGTAAAAGGATAGCCTCTGACACGTGAAGACGTTGCACTCTGCTCCGAGTTTCATATCTTCCGAGTGTTTTCAAAATAATATTTCCCATAATGTGATGACAATTTAATAGGGAATTGCATAGTCACATATCAATGCATTTTCTGGTCTTTTAACCAAACTGTCTAAATTGTATTAATAACAACCACATGCAACTTAAATTCTAATATTATTTAAGAAATTTGACCCTTTTAAATGAAATATAATACACTGGTTCAGGAGGTGGCAGCTGCAGAGGGTGTGATGATGCCACTGCTCTTCCGTGGTTGTACAGCTCTGGGCACATACACTCAGTCGCCAGCGTATTCGGTACACCTGGCTAAAATTAATGCAGTCTATTACAACAATCCTGCAATAAATTCTGAAGGTTACAATGTTCAAGTGTTGTTCAAACACGCTAAAGAGAGTTCAACTTTTCATCCACGAGAAGTGTTTGGGATATTTTGTCCATCACATTTTTTTTTATCCACAAGGGTATTAAAAACCCCTTCACAGAGTAACTCTGTAGATTTTTACCATGTTTCACCAAACAGTAATGTTCAATTAAGCAACCAAGCTGTAAGATTTGCTGTCTATAAATTATAAAATTATCTTCAACAAAGTCATGAAATAAACAAAATATCTATGAGACTTTTTAAAAATCATGGCTGTAGGTTCTGTGAGATTTTAGGTGAATTTCAATCTTGTTGAATTTTGTGGAAATATAAGGTATTTAGTCATGTAGGGACAGAGAGAAATGGGACCAAAAGGGATGAAATGTAATCTTTTAGACTTAAATAAGGAATTCTGATCTTGATGGGAATCTAACATAAATAAGCCAACACATACAGATGCTTGGTCTGTCATTATATTTGAACCACCCATTACTGAATTTCACAACTTTTATTGCCTGTAGGTCACAAATGTGAGCCAGCATCATGCTGATTGAACATTTATTTTCAGTATGAGGAGTCATATCTAAACAAACGAGGTACTGAAACTCCACCAAACCTGTGACTGCAAAATGACATTACGACATTATTATTATTATTAATGTTATTGTTGTTGTTGTTGGTAATTCTGCACACATAAAATCCTCTCACATGAATGATCCATGCGCCCATATTGCCCAAACCTGACTGACATATATAAAAATAAATAAATAAAATCATGATAAGAAAATAATGAACACAAAAGTCAAACTGTCAAAATATGATTTATAACAAACTGACACTCTCATGTGTTAACCATTAGAAAACCTGGTCCAATGTTGCTGTGTGCAGACACAAAGGTTTTCTGCATTTTAATTCACAGGAATTGGAAAAAGAAACATGTTTTCAATTGTCTTCTTGACAATTTGCCTGCAACCTCTTCTGAACTCTCTTATTCCACTGAAAAAAAATAGTCCTGAGACTCCTGAATTAGCATGACTGACAAACATTGTGTAAAAATAAGTGTGTGGGATTCCTGTGGAGGCTCTGTGAAAGTTTCGACACTCGGGTCCACTGTGACCTTGCTCCTCCAGTGGGGGCCACCAGCAGAGGAACTGCTGGGACAAACTTCAAGTCCAAAACGTCTCTAGGGAAGCATTCTGACAGGCTGACTTAATGCAGAGTCTGAACTGAACTGAGCTTTTTTCTTCAAGGAAAAAGAAAAGAAAAGGGAGGGGGTGTGTGAGAGAAAGTGTGGCACTTGAGTGGAGACACAACAATGAGGGTCTCAATAACTTCAAATTAAATCATACAATATGAGATGATCTCTTTATTCTTCTTCGTCTCATATAATCCAACCAAACAGAGCTTTAACCCCCGTGTCAACATCATTATAACTGCGCACTGTGTGTTTTCTCCACTTCTTGTCAGGTGTTTTAATGGGAAATTTAAGGGCCAATTTATCTTAGATGTGTAATGGCCAATTTAACATCTGGTGACAAGAATTTAATCTTCTCTACTCGTAGGTTACACTGATAATGAAAGGGCAGCATCAACATCTATGTGCAGTGCAGGCTTCTTGTGTACTATCGATCCTGGGGAAGAGAATGCTGCTTTTATGGGAAACTGACACAATGAGTAAATATCCACATATTATCCTTTAAACTTTTAAAAGCACTGGGGCCAACAGGGGAGGAGGTATTTCAGAAAGCTGCATTAAAAAACAAATATTGATTTTTTTTTTTTCTGAAACAAGACTTTCTCTTTAAGTGTTGTGTTGACATATTTTGAGCATCATCTTTCATATTTTTAAGTCACAGTTTTATTTAGATTTAAAGTCCACAGTCCCAAATAATGAGTTGAACCCAAAGACGGTATATTAAGTTGAAATCTTATCTGTTACACAATCTATGATTGAAGTGAGTTGTTTCCCCCCACACCCTCCGCCCCAGACTAGAGGAAGCTCAGGCAGGCTGCAGGACCACTGCAGGAGTGCAAGACAAGTGCTACACTGTAATATGACAAATGACTCCCACTGTAAGCTGACCAGCTGTTTATAACTGTCAGTTTCTGTTGATGTAAGGCTAAACCTGTTATGCTGAAAACAAAAATCCACTGCTCTGAAAATACACACTGGGTTTTGAGTTCAGTGATTGCCTGCCTTACTTCCTGCTGAAACCTGTTAACATTTTGCTCAAATTAACTGTCATAAACATCTACTTCTTCTAAAAGATTATTATAATTTCTTATGACTCATGAAGAGACACTTATTCAGCAAGAATTTGGCATTAATTTGAACTCTAATTAAAAAGAAACAGGCATATCATAACACAAGTTACAGGCCAGAATAGAAATTTCACAGGACACTGCAGCTGTAGTGCTGTTGGCAGACAATCGAGTATTTTAACTTAGCATGTTTCCATAATCTCTGATAAATCATGGTCACTTGATTTATTACACCAAATATAAAGAAAAGAAAGGTAGAATTTTAAACTTTTAAAATGAATGTTCAATACCTGTAGAAGAGCAAAACATGCCCTCTTACCCTTCAGGTGAACCTAAAGGAAGGAAATTGCGAAAGTAGCAACTTGCCTGTTCTATTACACCACAACAACAGAGTGTGTAGGTGTATTAAAGTGTCTGTGTTCTCATTTGTGAGTTTCTGTGCATTTTGCCTCCACCGCGTGCGTGCGTGTGTGTGTGTGTGTGTGTGTGTGTGTGTGTGTGTGCAGGGACGGTGAGCAGACCTCAAGCTCACCTGGAACACACAGAGAGCTACAATCAGCCTCTTTGGTCCTGCTGCTGAGACAGTGTCAGAGCTCTGTAAATCACAGCGCCCCACCCACACATAAATCTACAGGAAAAACAACACAGCAGTGCCCATTAGGAGAGGAGAGGAAGGTTGGAGCCGCCCCACTCGACAATGACTCGCTATAAAACACAATGAGGCTTCACCTGTACTTGCCTCCCCCTCTTTCTTTGACAGGACCAAACTGTCATTAGCCCAATGAGGAAGACAAACACGTGTCACTAGAAGCAAACAATGGGGCAGTAGTGAACATGAGTCACTTCAGATGAGAAACGGCATCAAAAAGGTTTCAGAGAGACACTCTGGCATTCATCAGGGTCATATCAGTGTCAGTTCAGGAGTTCAAGAATGTTTTCAGGAAGTCTTTGCGTTTTAGATTTAGTGCTAAAGTTCAATTAACCCTCTGACTCGTAAGTTCGGATGGAACAGAGACAAACTTTAATTATAGCATGCAGAGCAGAAACTGAAATGTACATGCCACTGATATATTATTCCTGTCAAATGAAAACCCTGTGAGTCAAAAGAGTCGCCTGTTCACACGATCAGGGAAAATTACCTCCAGTTTATATTGATAAGCTTTCAGTCTTGAAGGCTCCTGGGCTGTCATACAGGGCAGATAGCACCATGCATTATACTGTTAAGAAGGGTAAGAATATCGAATTAACCATATAAAGGACAGTTGCTAATATTTTTAAACACTGGACCCATGGATCACCAAACCCATTTGGTGGCAAAAGTACATTTTTGGTGGCCTAAATGCAAACTTATGTAAAAAGAGTGCACTCAGAAAAGTGCAGATCTCCACCAAGCAACCCCACAAGGATAATGATGTAATTCCTTTTTAATGACCAGCATTTTGGTTTGTAACTGAAATTTAATTGTATTTTTCTCAGTAACGAATACTTGTGAATGACCAGAGGAGAACTAAGAGTGAAACAAAGTTAAATGAACATGATTTATGTAGGGGAAATAAAGAAAAAAAAGAGTTTGCTGGAGCTATCATGCTAAGCTTTATTTCTCTAAAATTCAACTTGAATGCTTTTTAAATCCTCTTTTTTAAAATCAGTCACTTCCCCAGTTATTGTTAATGATTGACAATAAATGTGAGGTGGGGGGTATGTGAACCTTTTTGGGTTCTTAAACAGGGCATTCCAGAGGAAGTTTCAGAACCACTGCATTAACTCCTACATTTTTGTTAGAATTTCATTTTTTCATAGTCTGCTCTTTGTGTTTTTGGTTCTTTGGTAAGGGTAGCTTTAGCAGTTTGAGTGGAATTAATAAACCCATACGCAAATAGCCCCAGCATATTGGTAGCTAGCCAGCAACAAGGACTGTTTGCCGTTTTCTTAGAATGTCAATGCTGGATTAAATGGTGCAAAGGAATTGGGATGTTTGTGGAACCGTAATGTGTTGGCAAAGGCTTGTGGTATTGGGATAGAACTGGTGGTCCTGCATGGCCACCTACATGAAATATTTGGTGGCCATGGAGTCACTTTTGTGGTCATGGGCCGTCGGCTATGGATAATTTTAATCAAGGTTGAATTCCAATATAGGTTAAAAATCAAAGTGAATCCTTTCCAACAAGGCAACAGTTACAGGTCCCTTGCCCCACAGCAGCAGTCTGGAACCACATGCAGACTGTGACCAGTTCAAGAAATGGTCCAACAACGCTAAGGACACACAGTGAACGACACACATGATCCTGAGTCAGTGAGAGATAAAAAGAGTCAAATAAAAAAAGAGGAGGAGGGTAAAAAAAATGGAAGGGAGGGCCCTGCCTGCCAACTACAGCGATCCCCTCGTCCCAAGGCGTTCCTGCCACTTTAAGAAATGAAGCAATATCATTAATGGAGGCCTCTGAGGGCTGACATCTTGCTCCAATTCACCAGTCCCCGTCCATCACACCATTACGGTGGGCCCAGCAGAATTAAAATCCAATCACTCCTCTGGCTAGTTTGATTAAGGAGGGCAACTGCACAAAGAAGGGGCTCTGACCCATTGTTGCCTCTGCCAGGGAGTCCCCAGAGGCTGCAGCAGGTTTCTAGTCTCAGGCAACACCCAGACAAGAGCTGGTCACTGTTGAAGCCTTGCAATAATCCAGTGTGATGCCTCACTCTAGTTATTTCTATGGTTTTCTGCAGTAATTTTCACTAGGCAGGGGTTTATATACACTTATGGTTAAATATAAACTTGCAGAATATGACTCATGGTGGGTGACGCACATTTACAGAGGAAAAGAGAGGTTGTTTGCATACTGCAAATTTAATAGATATATATAATTAGACAAAAAATATATACACATAAAATCCATAAAATGGACTTTCATGGTGCCCAGAGGATGAATCCCATTAACTTTGGTGGTTGCCTGATTTTTGCTGCAGTTCTGAGATTAATTGCCTTTAAATTTGGTAAAGATATACAAATTACCCTGAGGATGAATCCTAATGACTCAACCAAATCTCACAACTTTTTATGTAATGCCACCAGCAGTGCAAAATGTTCACTTATCTCAGTATCTGCTCGATGTATTGTCATGAAATGTGGTACAGATGTCCATGATGCCCAAATGATATATTCTGACTTTGATATTGCGCTGACTTTTCTGCTAGTCCTACCATGATGTTGGCTTTGTGTTTTTTAGTGAAATGTCGCAACAGCTTTTGAATGGATTACCATGAAATTTGGTACAGACATTCATGTTCCCTGCAGAATAAATTGCAATCACCTTGGTGATTCCCATGGTAATGTTTTATCTAGTGCCATCAAAAATTTAAGTTTGTCCGACACTTTGGTATATAATCAAATACCTGCAAAACTAATGACATTCTCGTCAGCCTCAGCTGTACTTTGTGGTCAGTGCTAATTCTGAAATGTTAGCATGCTAACAGGGTAAACTAAAATGGTCAACATTGTGTTGGTAACATTTCAACATTCCACCTGGTTAACAAAAGCATGTTAGCATAGAATGTGTTAGCATGCCAACATTAGCATTTAGCATACAGTGACTGAGCCAAGCATCTGAAGTCAATAGTGAAATGCCCGCATGTGTGTTAACCAATGTGTCATTGAAAAGGCTGCTGTTAGCCCATAGGCAAGCATAATACTCATGTGCATGCATGAATGTATGGTAAATTTAAAGGTCCTGGTTGAAAATGTGGTCAGCCTAATTTAAGACTACTGCACCCAACTACAGCCTCACAGAGCTGCTATTTTGGCTGCAGACCTTTGTGGATAATGTACGTTGTTTTGTATCATATGATTTTGTAAGATGGCGCTGTCATTCTTTTACAGTATATAGTGTGCTTCTTGTTCACATAGATGTTTGCTTTGCATCAATGAAATCTTTTGAGACCTTGCAATTTTCATTGATCTCTCCTGTGGCTTTTTGTTCACTTGTACCCAACTGGGGTTGACCATGCATGCTTTCTTTGCTTCTGATATGCATTTACAGACACAATTTTGAGACAGAACAAGACAAAAAACACTACTAAATCTTTAAAAGATCTTAAAAAAAATAACTTTGACTAATTTTAGTGCCTTGCTCAAAGGTACATCAACCTTGGCTGTTGCAGGACGATGTCCCAGCACTTTCCTGTCCCCTTGATCCAAATATGTTCATTGGTTTTTGAATACTTTTCTGAATTTGAGGCTACTGCTGCCCCAGTGAGGGGGTCACACCGGTCAGACTGCGTCTGGGAAAAAGCAGCAGCATCACAGGTACAGACCCTGGAGAGCAGAGCCTAAACCAAATTAAAACCAGAGGGCCGGGGTGAGCCTTCTCGAACACAGTGACATAAATTACTGGGATTTACAAGATTTTTAAAACACTTTTAACAATACTCCCCTTTTAATGTGCTCTCTGTTTAATAATGCACTTTAGGTTTTAAGAGCATGATAAACAAACCAATAATTCACTTTTTTATCATCTGCGGGTGAAGCCCTTCAGGACCGCGTTCTACAGCAGCGTTCAAAGGGGCCTCAAACAGATCAAATGAAGGGCTGTCGCAAGATGTTTTGGACGACAGTTGAGATGTAACTGGTGATCTCTTTGCTCTCTTGAGGATGAAAGTACCCCGAGGTTCATCTTCCCAAGAACCGGGCAACATTTAAAAGGGACACTGATATGGAAAAAGAATAAACACGAGATTTTGTAACAAAGGTTATTGGACCATTTCAGGAGATGAGGCTGAAAAAGTGTTGGGTCATGTGGATGGCACAGTGGTTATCCAACATAAACGGGCAAGAAGAAAATGTTATGCCTCCATTCAAATTTTAGATGGATGTTAAATAACAGCAGCAAAGAAGCAGAAAACTACATTAACACACTGCATACAGTAAAAGATGAAATAGTTTCCTTGGCTTATGATATTAAAGCCTCCATGCCTCTCAGTGCACCCGTTTGCTTGTGTGTCAGTAAAGTCTGTCAGTGGGAGATCTGGGAAAGCTCACAGTAGCATTTGGCTGAGTTTTCAGCGTGTGAAGCTTCACAGGGTAAGTCAGTGATTCTCCTGGCTGCCAAAACATATAAAGAAGACTCGGCAAGAGGAAGGTTTCATAAATCTTGGAACAATGAAATTCAAAGATTATTAATCTTTCAGCAGGCAATGAACATTATAGTGGGAACAAAGGACAAACATGTCACAAATGTCTTCTTATAGCAGCAAAAACATTATTGTCATAAATGTAAGAGGCAGCAGCATGGAAGACAACTGACATCTGTGTTAGAGTGAGGACTTGGAACTGAACACACACACACACACACACACACACAGACACAAAGACTGACACACTCACACGCACCAACACACATACTTACTCCAGCCCACTACCAGCCACCACAAATCACTGGACCATCTCATATAATCCTCCACCAGCCAGTGCCACAGCATTAAACATCCAAACAAATTGTCCTTCGTCAAGTGCTCGCTGCAGGAAAAGACATAAAGCAAAAAGCAGATAGCTGGGCAGGGCCACGGGGTTGGATGTGGAGAGGTGGCAGCCTCAGTGTTGCTCCAAGAAGCAGTACGATAATGTCTTGGCTGCTTTCAGCCTGTCAGCCTGCATTACACTGCTCCTTGCAACTTTTTGCAAAAGAGATTTCAGGGATAGCAGCAGAGGCACTGAAGAGCCACTCGATAAAACAAATGGGCATCTTCAGTTTTCCTCTCTCATCTTACTTCTACATGAGTTTATTGGAGTTGAATAAAGTAAAACCATGCAGTTGTTTAGAGTTAGCAAAGCAGAATTTTACAAACAACTCTTTTTTTGGAGCAGATGAATGATAAAGCTGCCGTGCAGATGAATAACTTTGGGCAAACTTTATGTGTCTTAGCTATCCTTGCAGTGTAGCTCTAGTGAAGGCTATGTAGGTCAGTCCACAACTTTGCTCCAAATCCAAATTTGCTCAAATATCTGGACAACTGTGGATTTCAGTGAAATTTGCTAAAGATGTCCATAGTGCCCTGAGGATAAATCAATGATGTTGGTGACTTTTCATCTAGCACCATCATCAGATTGAAATCATAATTTGTCCAACAATTTTCTTTATGACCAAATGCCTGCACAACAAATGGAATTCCCAAGAGCCTCAGTTGTACCTTCTGCTTTGTGCTAATTAGCTAATGTTAGCTTACTAACACACTAAACCAGCATTTCCCAAAGTGGGTGTGCCAGCTGTTTCCAAATATTGATTTTTATTCAATGTTATCAATATGATGCTTGACTTTATGTTTTTGTCAACTGATTTTTTTGGCCGATCACCTCTGCAAATGAATGAAATTACTGTTAAACAAATTAAAGAGTTTTCTTGAAAGTTTTCTTGAAAATATACTACATTTTCATTTAATGTAATTTTACATCAAGTCAACATTTGTTGACTCTCTGTGACGTTAACTATGATGTCACCATCATCAGATGTGACAAGGCTTGTTTTCAACAGGCATTTATTTACATAGTGAAGATATATCATCTCTTTTCAAGCAGTTTATTGCCCTCCCTTACAAACCATTTAAAGTTTTACAGAGGAAACAAAGTGGTGTAGTCTCAGCATACTGGACAACAAACAGAAAGACACACAGCCAACAGAGCCAGAGGTGTGTCTTTTAGTTGAACTGAGTTGTGTCCAATGAAAAATGGCACAAAAAGTAGATCTACAGATGTGAACATGTGATTTGCATCACATTGGAGAGAAAATTGACAACAAAAGGTACAAATGTGCAAAATGTGATTATTTTGTTGAGAGGTCTACAAATCATTACAGTACACAGTGAAAACCATATATCTCCAAAATGTCAAATTTTCAAGGGCTGAGAAAAATCTGCCTCTTTTTAGTGTTACAAGAATGCAGTTTAAGAATAAAGATAATTTTCTCAACCTATAAATCAACAGTTAATCTCTCAGTTTATTCAAAAAATCAGAATTTATAAACTGTGCAGATACATGTTTTTCACTGGACAATGATTACATATCATTCATGCAAAGAATAACTCAATGAAACAACATACAGAGGAAGGAAGTGACACATGATTGAACTAAATGGCTTCAGTTTCTCACCTTGAACATCTTTTACACAGAGATCTGTGATTGGTTAAGTAACGGACACCTTGATAAATATCAACCCTGCAACATTTCCCCCAACACACACACACACACACACACACACACACACACACACACACACACACACACACACACACACACACACACACAGACAGAAACACACCAGATCTCCATCTTTCTCTCCAAGCACAAGCTGGAAGTGGGCATGGTCAGGTTTCTGATAAGAGTGAGGGCACGGCTGTATCTGCGAGATCTGAGAGATGCCGAAGGCTCTTGTGAAAAGGAAGCTTGACTTAAGCTGCTGCAGGGACTTATCTTTACAGTTTCCTATACCACCTACTGACAGATCCCGAGACTGTGTAAATTCCTCTGCTCCCTGAAATGACTCCTGGGCAGACAATGAGACGACACTCTGTGTACTGATGTGAACAGAGGAGATTTTACAAGGTATGTGGGAGACAAAGACAAACACAAGTTTCATCTATTGCAAATTGTGTTTGAAAATGGACAATCCTTGAAGTAAACCAATGAAGCGTGCCCCTATGTCCTGTCTATTTGAGCTGGCTCTATGATTCAGGAGACATTAATATATCATTTATTTGTTGCATTTGTCAACTTTGATTTTATTTTATATACTCAGTAACAAGTGGCATAATTTACTTTAAAACATCCCAATTAAAAAGTGATACAGTTCGTGTCCAAATCTGTACTTGACAAAGTTCCCAGAGGATGATTCAATATGTGAGGAACACCAGGGGTGGAAACATAGCCCAATGTTATTGTAGAAATGACGGTGAATAAGTCAATCCTGAGATTGCTTTTGTACTATTGGGAAGAGTTATTTATATCTGAAGAGCAGGGGGCATTTATCATCCGGGGTAGTGGTTCCCCTTCAAAGTTCTCCTTTTTATGACGTGCATTATTTCTCGTGCACACACATAAACAAAGCCAGTGCTGCCGGCACTGAATCAGCAGACTGTGTCAACGTGTGGCCCCTGGGTCAGGCCAGCTTTCTTGTGCCGCCAGTGCTTACATTAGCATGTGAAAGGCTAAAGCTGTTCCAAATATTCCCTCTAAACATTTATCCTGCTCAGACCCCGCATGGAAAAATTCCAGGGAGCGGGATGAATCTAGGGTGCAAGGACAGGATTTGAACGGCTAATAACATTATATCTTGATCAAGCAGTTAACTAGATGATAAAATAAATGTTTAAATATTAAGTAGAAATAAAGAACTTCTTAAGATCTTCAAAATAAATTTGAATTGAAATTGTCGCACCAACTTGGATTAATTTAATCTGAGATTAATTGTCATCAGAATTTAGTAAAATTAAAACGAGTAAATCCAGATATAAAATTAAGCAGAGCTCTGTGGTACAATTATTAACTAATCTCTACTTACTAAATCAATTTATCGATGTACACCAAAATTGCTTGCAATAACTAACTAACTAACTCACTAACTAACTAACTAACTAACTAACTAACTAGATAAATGAATAATAGTGCTGTTGGGGCCTAGTAAGTATAAAAGAGGGAGGAAACAGAGTAACTTTCATCCTTTGTTAAGAAACTGTTTCATTGTTTGTTAGCTGGGTAAAAGGTTAAATAGACTAGTTAGCCCATTCATGATGGCTCGGCAGAGAAAAACTCGTGGGCTGAATTGATGGAGCAATGTGCCTGAATAATTAAATTAAAATAATAATATCAAAAAATTAGAATTAAACTAATTAGGAATTTAAAAACAGACAACAACACAGAAGAAAAAAAACTGCTTGGCAGCAACCAACTGATTTGATGGATCAACTGGAGTGAGACACATCATAAAACTTAATGGGGTTAAGATTTCTACCTGAGGTTTCTTTGAGAAAACTTGATTATTTTGCCAAATTCCGGCTCAGTTAATTCTCATCAAGTGTAAGTTTAAACTTAATACTGAATCACATTTTAAATCAGAGTTTAAAGTTTTGATGCAACAGGATTAACTTTAATCTGGGTTTAGTGTAAAGACAAAATGGAGGTTTAATTTTTTCTTTATTAATTTTCAGCTAGTTTTAAAGTTCGGTCCAAGATAATTCAAAGTTAAGCCACAGTTTAATTGGATTTAAAAATTAACCCTCGCTGGTGCGACCCAGCCTTATGAGGACTGACTTGTGAGTTTGATTTGATTCAGGAAGAAAAGATTATTCTTCATATAAAGCATTTCACAGTAGTGTAATATGCTTGCATTTTGTTTCCAGATTTATTTTCAAATGGGTTTAAACGATGTTCCACATTTCTTTTGCCAAAGCAGCCATCATCAGTGAGGTCGAGCCTGTCCATAATGTGGCAGGCAGGCAGGCACCAGGAGTCTGTGTTTACATTGGAAGTGCCTGGAAATGAATTTCCCCACACTAGTCTCATTTGTCTTATCAATCTCTAAATGTGTTGCCTCGATGATGGAGGAACACATTCAAAACCCTCAAGAAGAAGTGTTTCTCATAGGCTCAACATTGCCTCCAATCCACTCCAGGCACAGTGGAAACCACTGAGCAGCAGCCAGAGGTGAAGAAACAGCATCTTGAGACATGTGAGCGCCCAAGTTTAGCTGCTGCCCTGCTGCACATTTTTTAAATTAGCAGAGTGCGTCTGCTGGGGGTGACCATGGTGGAACATATAAATATTCAAAAGGCACATGTTGTATTCCCAGTCTGCCCATTCTGTTAACTTTTCCACACTGCGAGCTGAATCATCTGTCATTCACCCTAATTTAATCATCAGCCACTCTCATTCAATTATCCAATATAATATGCAAATGAGGCGAACAATGGCCAGCTCATGCTAATTATGTACATCAGAATAATTAAATTGGATAGAAGTGGTGGAGGGGAACTGAACTATCATAAAATGGGGAGCAGATTCTTTAATTAAGGCTGCAAAAATTTTATTAGAATCTGTAATCTGCCCGTAAATTGTTGAATGGTAGCCATGCACAGGGGGGACATTACTCTTATTGGAAAGCGCTCCCTGAAGACTCGCTCAGGGAAGCACCAAGGGACGTGGATCATATCAAGGGCAAATCCACCCTAAAACAGGATTCCCATTTATTATGGCAATGATCTTGGACTGCGCACAACTTGCCTCAAAATTCTGTAAACCCCTGAGCTGTTAATACACTACAGAAAGTGACTGAGAGAATGACAGTGGTCACAACTTTGTTTTGTATGAATGACAAAATAAACTTATTTAAAGGAGCAATGTGTAGCAATAGCCTGTGCAAAAATGACCGTATATTACATAGGTTGAAATCCTATCTAATATATAAACTATGGTTGAAGCAACTCCTTTTAAAAGATTATTAAGGATTTAAATGGAGCATAAATGGAACTCTAATTAACGTGAAATTGGCAAACAATAACGGTTATGGGCCCGGATAAAAATTTCAAAGGAGGACATTGTGGCTGTAGGGTTGTTATCAGACAAACAACTATTTAACTTTGTATTTCTTTAATCTCTGATGGAATATCATGGCCATTTTATGATGTATTAAAGTAAATATATTACAGATTTCTCCTTTAAACTGAAATCCTCACTCTTTTTTCCTCTCGAGAAGTTAGTGGTGAGAAATACAGCACATTCCCAAACTTAACGCATAATCTGAACTCTATTTAAGATAGATTTTCACTCCACAGTAAGCAGAACTAAATGATGTAAATTGTGTGTGCTGTGCCAAGGCGGCAGAGCATGCCTGGCAGCCAGTTAGACACAGAGAAACATCAACCCTAATCCTCTCCTCTGCTACTGCATGCATGCAGGCACCGCTGCCTCCCCACAACAGACCAGCCATGTCCAGCAGCACAACACAAAACAGTCTGCCATGGGACACACAATGGCTTGCTCTGAGGACCAGCAGACAGTGAGCAGCAGGACCCTGGACGAGGTGCTGAAGCCACTGAAATATTTACAGAGGCGTGTTTTGTTGCTTTTGTGCTGAGTGACTGAAGGGGTAGACCTCTGAGGCGGTCTCCCTCCCCACTGACAGTCTATCTAGCCTCTTGGTCGAAAGGGAATTCAGTGGAAAAACACAATATTAAAATTAAAAATTGTATATCTGTGAAAATAAAAAATATTGTCCCCTGACTGTGAATTTTCTTGGAGTGAAGAAATGTGCAGGGGTGTTTAAAGTTTTAGGATATTGATAAAGTTTGAATCACATATAATCCATCACTTTCCGTGCAGGCAGACAACAACACCTCTGGTATATCCTGTCCCGGCCCGACAGTATTTGTTAAACATGTCAGAGTGACAGAACAGCAGTAGGTCAGGAGCAGTGTAGATTAAAGTGGGAGTCAGTTTGAGTGAGGATGTAGAGACATGTAAACTGACACATGACACAGTACACAGTACACAGCAGTGATAGCCTGTCTGCTATCTCCTCCTCTAATATATCGACAGTAAATGTGCATACAGGAGAAAGGTTCATATAGTTTTCTACATTGTGCATCCTCTTTGTAGTACACAACATGCATAGCCTGTGTGTAAAACTTCAACTACTTACTCACCACTTACTCATAGTGAATCAGTTCAGTTCAATTTTTCTAACATTTTGAAACTAATTATTTCTGTTTCGCATTATTACTATATAAATGTTAGTCATTGATTGTTTCTCTTGATAAGCAGAGACTTTGAGCTGAGCGTAGGTATATGTTTTATCAACTGAAAACTTTTTTTTTTCCACAGTTTGTTTTGACTCTCAATCACTAACGTTCAATAACTGTCGTTAATTCTTATTTAGCTTGGATATAGAAAGGCAACAGAGTTTACTTGATATAGTTGAGAAACATCTGATAAGAATACTATTTAATGAATTTATCAATAATAGAAAGCTTTTTATGAAATCAGGAAATGAGACAGGGGTCCTGAGGGTATAGCTAACCCTTTCTATGCCTGATTAAATCATGTTTTTGTAAAGATTTGCCATTTGGGACACAATTTTAAAGGGCCAACATTTTCATTTAAAAAATATTTAAATAATTTAATAAAAAATATATGAAAACAAAGATGATTATGATGGCACATTTTATACCAATTTTATCAGTAGGTATTGTTAGTTATAGATTTTGAAGACTTTCAACAGTTTTTTGTAATTGTTTCAAAGTGAGTTGTGAGTTCTTGTTAGGGACCAGGATGTTTTCTAGCAAGTTTAGATGTTAAAAATAAATCAGACCAAAACATGTCAAAAATTACATATGTTCTATATATAAATCCTTAAACAATACATTTTAACCCCAAAATGGATATAGAGTGTTAGTGGTAATAGGACAAATGTCAAAGGTTATAGTTGTCTCTATAGGTAAACAACAATACAAACTTACTTTAGGATGTGTAATAGCGAAAATAAGCAACAGATAAAAACAAAATTCTTTTACATAACTGAATAATATGAAATCTGGCATGATTAAATGGGCAAATCTTCCTATAAACTTAAAAGGAAGAATGTCATGGCTTCCAAAAATTAAAAATATTATTTTTAAAAAGCATATTCTGCAGGCTTTACATGGAGGGAGAAAAAGGAACATGACAACAACATGAAAAGCATTATGATTGAGCTGAAACAGATTCCAAAAAGTACTTGTTTATGGAACAGTCTTTGGATAGCTCTTCAAAATTCACCATTAAGCTGCTCTATATGGAGGGATAGAGTTATGGAAGTTGAAGCTGATTTACTGAATGAAAGCAAATTTATTTCTTGGATGGACCTGCAAAATAGTCTGTCTAATCAGGATTTCTTTTAAATCTATACAACTCAGAAGTTTATTCCAAACTTTTTTATTCAAAGTCATTTGGACAGCAGAACAATTTAGTATAAGTTATATTTGATTCGGAAACAGATGAGTTAATCTTGCAGAAATCATAGTCTAGAGTCTAGTTGTGGAACCAAGATTGAAAGACAAATTATATTAATTTAAGATGGACTGTAGCAAAATTCAGAAGATTTGGTTTAATACAGAACATTGGTTATTAGAGATATTTGGTATGAAAATTTAATTTTAATCCATCAACTTGTATACTCTAAGAAGTTACAGGACACCGTAAGGTATCCATAAAGTTGGATTATTCTTTCTTCCTCAGCTGTATTAAAGAAACTTAGACTTACAGATTGGAAATTGACATACCCTCCTACACTGCTACACTGGAAAAATTAAATATGTTGTTATTTGCATATGGAAAAGACAATGGCAATGGAAAAGAATAAACTAACTCAATTTGAAATCATAAAGGCAGAAATATTACAAGCATTGTGTGCATAAAGAGAGGAAGAAAAAAGAGTGGTGTATGTACTCAGACCTAGTTTGAGGTTTTGTTTTGTTTTATTTCATTTATTATTATTATTAGTAGTATTTTTTTCTTTTCATTTTTTGTGGTGTTGTTGAAGGATAAGTTGACAATAATGCCACCAAAGACATAACCAGTGGCCGCTATGTGAAGGACTGTTTTTGGGGGGAAGATTTGAGCTTATGAAGTGATTAAGTTGATCAGTTAAAAATATACAGATGTTGAACTTGTGTATTTATGTGGAGTCATATGGGTCATCTGCTGATACGTCATATGTTCTTATCTAGACAACATAATATTTAGTAATCCTTCATGAGTCAGTCCACTCCTATTTGTCACCTGATTTAGTGTCCAAAAAACTGTACTAACCCAGACATGTTTAGCTTTGTCATCGGGATGGTTTCAGTAGTCAGCATTAGTCAGAAGAATTGTGAACATTGCAGACTGAACAACAGCGATCTGGTTTAAGTGTTTGCTGAATTAAACCTGAATCACCGGCTACCTACCTTGGTGTCCCGTCTTTAACTGGTCGAGAGGTGGAGAAGTCTGTCATGTACAAAACTAGTAAGACCTGACGTACAGCAGGGAGGAAATCACAGCAGATAACCTCAGATATAATCACAGTAATACACTGATATGAACTACTTCAAAGCTTGTGTTCCTCCTGTTTATTTGTTTATGGTTTATGGATCTCTGACATTATCTTTAAAAAGGGAACTTTTCATGACAGGGCTTGTTTTCCCTATTTTCAAAAGGCTTCCCCTGACGTACTCAAAGCACTCTTCATACTCACATTACTTGAAAAAAAAAAATACTTGAGTTCATGCATGTGTAAGCAAAGCAAATGAGGCTAGTGGGCCTCATGTAGGACAATGCCACCAGGGGTTAGAATTCCCAGAAAGACTAAATAACAGTTGACACGGGTTCCCCACAAAAGGTAAAAATTATTACAGAGACATGGATTTTGACTTCTATGGACAAGTTATTCAACACTAGTTATAAAAAGAAGAACTGGTTTATTTATTCCAACAATAAAACCAGTTGTCATAAAAATGGCTCAAATGGCTACTGCTAACTACTGTGTAAAATTTGAAGAATGTTAATATTGCCATCCAAAAAGGTACCTTCATGAGTTACTGAGGGCCACTGTCTAACATCGTCAGTCCAATAATTCATGCTGTTACTGTCAGCAGGCAACAGCAGACACAGTGTCTAGAAAGGAATCCCAGACCAGCAAAACGAGAGTTATCATTTTAACCAGAAACCATGAGAAAATCCTAGACACAACCGGCAGAAACCGAATGACAGACACTACAGTGTGCCACCGCAGTGATGTCAGCAGTGCTAGATGGCGGAGCACACAAAGCGGTCACCAGAGCTGTCTAAATATATATACATACAAAACTAGCCACCAATGTTAGCAGGAAGGCAACATGTTAAACTGTTGCAGACATATACACACATAAAACTAAATAACTAAACAAGGCAACTTCACTTCCATATATCAGCTCCCAGTGCCTCTCTGTGGTTAACTCCAGCACATCAATTCCCTTTATATATGTAAAATGTATTAAGTGTTAAAATCACCTTATACTATGTGTTTTCCAACATTAAGACAAGTCACTAGTCATGCCTTCAAAACAGGTTATGCAGCCTACAGGGCCTGGGGAACAGGTTTCTTAACGTGCCTGTAGTAAAGAGGTAAAGCTGATCTTGACAGTTATGACAGGGCTAGCTTTAAAACACACCTTCCAGGAGACTAACCTGTTACCAAGCCATGCTAAACAAAATGCATCAATACTGAGCTCCTGAATGCTACCTGTATTTATCAGCTCTTAATGAGACATTGAGGTAGGGGGCAGAGCTTCCATGGAGAAAGAAAGTCTAGGATGGTGGCTTTACTAGGCTAAAAGCCCACCTATCACACATGAAAGCAACAGGTTGACTTAGCTTGGCTGGTGCACTAACAATGCTATCTCTTGGTCCTGTCTCGTCTGTCCCCATGATGGATTAGCAGGGGTCAGAGGTCACACCAGTTTATTCTCACAGAGGAAACATCCTTTCCTGATGACAGTTTAGAGGTATAATAAGAAAGCACTTCTTCTTTTTCCTCTTCTTCTTGATATGCTAAAACATAACATTTAATTTGTGGTTATTTTTTGCACCATCTATTGGAGTCAGGACAGTGACAATGAAGTCCTTCCTGCAATGTCTAAAACATGTGAAAATTCTGAATTTGTTGCTCTGTTGGCATCTTGTATTGAGGCTATGGATCCCACACACCCTGACATGTGTGTGGGTGCGAGAACCTGATCATCGCTCCCTGCAACTTTAATATAATTTGATATTTTATTCTCAGATAAGACATTTTTATCCTGAGGTTTACCAGGACTAGCATCTGATCATATTTTAATTACATACCTTTATCTCTTCCCTCTTTCCTCAAGCTATTGGATTGTATGGCAAGCTTACTGAATGACAATAAAATACAACAGAAGAAAAGAACAATTAGTGAACACGGCTAATACACATACCACCATAAACCAGCCATCATGCATTCTTGAATTCGCAGCCTCTCACCTCCAAGATTTCTTGATTAAAATCTATGATGTGGGAAATTAGCAGAGCTCATGCCAATATGTTGTATTATTTTATTTATTTACATTTGATGAGCAATATTTGTAACTTTTTTTTGGCTTTTATACCTTTAATTGATGGGGCAGCTGACATGAGGACAGGAAAGGGGGAGAGAGAGAGAGAGAGAGAGGGTGAATTATATGAAATGAAGAACTGCAGGCTGGAATCAAACCCACAGTCACTGCTGAAGACTCATAGCCTTAGTAAATGGGGCGCACACTCTACCAACTCAACTCTTTGGGCACCCCCAAAAAGACACTTTTTGCATTTGTGGCCATGTGTGACCCTGTGTGGAAAAACAATGGAAACCTGGCAGCAACATGGCAGAGATTCTAATTATCTCTGCCAGGTGTAAGCGATTGCTTGTGTGCATGCCAACAAGACAGTGCACTAAGGATGGAGAGGGAGATGCGTGGTCTGGAGTGACACAGTGCCTGTGAGACACTCAGAGCTCCCGTTCATTGTGCAGTATGTTCAGTGAATGATTTCCTTGCACTGAGACAGGCTCAGTGAGTGAATCCCTGCATGTTTGCTCGCAGTTTGTTCACTTTACAGGTCTGTTCTGTCTAACTAAAGGACAGACATGGATGTAAACTGCAACTTGACTGGTTGACAGAGGCAGTATTTGTATTTTTTGACTGTTCTGTTTTAAATGACCATTGACAGCTGACTTCTCACACTTAACCTGCTACAAGAGATCAACAACTTCTGCTGTTTAAAAATCTTGCTTCAGCTCAAGTCAGCATATGTGGGGTTTGTGTTAATGTTGGCAGAACTTTGCAAATCTCTGCTGTTTGAATCTGGCAGTTGTGGAGGCATTGCAGTAGGTGCTTCAACACACTCTTAGGTGATTTTGTAAATTCTAGTCAACAACATTAAACATCAAGTTACTTCCTTTGTGAGAAAGTTACTTCTGCAAATAATCACTATGTAACTGACTCCATAGAAATGACTGGCAGACAGGCAGCCAAGTATGAAAAAAACTTGATGTTGAATATCCAGCGTCTAGCTGACAGAGTCCACATACTGAAAAGAAATCCTTATTCCCAGATGAAAGAAAAGAGAGCAGGCTGGAAAAGTGTTGATTTGATTCCACTCAATTATCACCAATAAAGTAATTATGTGATTAGCCTACGATCCCCAGTTCAACCCAATAAATGTTAAAGTTGTTCACAGCAGGCACACAAACAAACACAAATCTGTTGGATCTGTCACAGGGCTGCAACTCAAACCCCTTTCAGGATTCATAATGATTCAGCAAACATTTTCATTACAAATTTGCACCACTTTCCGCCCTAAATGAGAGTGCCGCACTTCCTCCTATAAATACCATGAGCAGGTATCTCTTACTCAGTGGCATGCTAAGCACAGGATGGAGACCTGTATGCCAATACCTCCACAGTGTAAGGGCCTGATTGTGTGCGGGGTTGCCTGGTCACACTTAATGCTGCGCTGAGACACCTGAGCATGGAGGACAGCTATTGTACATCAGCCAGCGCTGCTCCATGGCTTCCCTGTCCTCTGAAAACCAGGGAGGAAGGAAGAAGACGGCTCATTTCCACCTCCTCCCACTAAAATCAATGCATCTCTTGGACACCGGAGGGTCAAGACTGTCAAATGGCACTACAGAGACACCATTAGGTCTCCTAGAGGCCATGGGTTACTTCATGATGTACTTGTCTGAGACAGCACTAAAGACAAGTGTGCCTCTGTGCACAAAGGTAACGTTTTAAGGATAGATACAGACCAGGGCAAGAAGACTAAATCTTGAGCATGTATACCAAAGTATCTCCTCTCCTCTCCTCTCCTCTCCTCTCCTCTCCTCTCCTCTCCTCTCCTCTCCTCTCCTCTCCTCTCCTCTCCTCTCCTCTCCTCTCCTCTCCTCTAAAGCATTCCCAGACATTAAACTCTCATATTATCCACGACTATAGGTTACATTTACTGGCTACTATGCAAACTGCGGTTATGGTGGGACTGTGAAATGAGTGAGGGGAACAAACGGCAGGTTTCTCACACATATTCAGTGACAGGCACGCAGCCGATCAAACAGCTGGCTGTCATTAGAGCACAGCAGCTGGGGTTGACATGGACTCTGGCTGCAGCAAACAGTGAGAGCTGACACTGACACAGACAGGAATCAGTCACATAGATGTGAAATACATGTCAAGCTGCTGCTACAGTTTTCTGTCGGAAGAATAGTCAGCGCTGGTAAATAGTAACATTATCTGTGCTGATTTCTTTTTTTAATTAGTTTATTGTCATTTTCAGTGGTTTGGCAGAAGTGCCAGAGGTGGGACCAAGTCATTGTTTTGCAAGTCACGATTAAGTCTCAAGTCAAATCAAATCAACTCAAATCACAAGTCAAAATAGGCAAATCTGAATCAAGCCCTAACCTTGAAGTTTCAATCCTGTCGTAGTTTTTCATTTTTTTTCAATTGTTAAAACTCCATTCTCTGAACCAAATGCTCAGTGCCCTAATTTATCAAATCATTCACTCATCTGGCAAATCTCTAAACCCATGTATTGTTGCAGCTGTGTTGCAAAATAGTAAACACAGATGGCAGAGGCTGAACACAACTCCAACTGTCATTAATTTACACACAACTCAAAATTATTCACACTTATTTCATTTCATTTTTTCAAAATTGTTTATACACTAAAATTGGAACTTGAATGCAATCTGTCTTACACTCCACTCAATTCCAAATGAATAGTTTTTGCAAAACACTACACACAGTTCTCTGCACAAGTACAGCTTTCAAAATTACAGTAAAATCTCTTGTGTTCCTTTGGAAAGAAATGGCAATCACAATGACAACTTTATTTATCAACTGGCAGTCCCCACTCCTCAAAGGGGTAACTAGTAACTTACAGTGAGTAGAGTAGAATTTGAACGCGTGAGTGGTTCAGCATCAACCAGTGAGTCATACATACAGGAAATGCCTGCATTGTCTATAGTGAGACATCTATACCAGGATACATTTTCTACAGGTGACTTGGCCTGCAGTGATTAGCATGGAATCTGGTCAAATCTTTATCTGGCAGAGGGTTTTCTCTCATTATCGGGGGATAATATTTGATGTATATGAAGACCTCTTGTCTGACCCAGTACAAAGACGTGATGCTGATTCAGAAAAAATCCGTCACTTATATTATTGTATTACTTGAAGTATGTACAGTATAATATTTTCTGTACTAAGCAATGCATTTTTAGAAATATTTTTCAAAATTCACAATGCATTTCAAACATAATAAAATGTTTTCCTGTAGCTATATGCTCTGAACACTTTTTTTTCCCGATTTTTTGATACAGTGTGTAATGGCTGTTCAGTAGTGTTTATATAATGATTACCTGTGTGTGGTATCTGATAGTCAGAGGTTTTGTGTATGCAGTTTGAATATTTGATTTTGTGTTTAGAGTTAAAAGAAAAAATTGCTTTGGCAATCGTGAAAAACTGTAATATGACAGTGAGTTTCCAGCCTCATCGATTTACAAAGTTACTTAGCTGTTAAACATTTATGGTAAAGATCTTTACTGTGATCATACAGCCATACAGAGTACAACTAGAAGAGTGCATTCAGAAGAGTGTAGATCCCCGCAGGGCGACAGATGGTGAAGCACCTTCTGCAATGTCACCACAATTGCCAGATGCAACCAGCAGAGATCTTCAAAGTTGCGCCAACATTAACATGACAGCCACATACGTTCTCCTGAGCTGAAGATTTCAAAATTAAGGAGTTGTCGATCACTTGTGGCCCCTAGCGGCCAATTAAGAAGGATGAGGAATTGGGACGGCCCAGTAGCTCAGTTGGAAGAGCGTCCGCCTCATGTACGAAGGCTGTCAGTCCCCTGCAGTGCCCACTGGTCTGACTCCCGCCTGTGGCCCTTTGCTGCTTGTCATCTCCTCTCTCTCTACCCCCCTTCCTGTCTGCTCTTCAGCTATCCTGTCCAATAAAGGCAAAAAGCCCAAAACATAACTTAAAAAAGAAGGGTGAAAAATCAGCTGTTAATGGTGGTATAAAACAGGGCAGTCAAAAAATAGATAGAAAATAGCATTACAGCCTTGAAGTTGTTTGTCTCCACTAAACACTGAAGTTTACATCAATGTATGTCCAGACTTGTATAATGAATGCAGTGAAGATGCTGAAGGAATTTACCATAGAATTTACCACTATATTAACTTGTAAATTTTAAGGAATAAGATATTAAGTGGTTTTTTGGGGGGCAAAATGGAAGTTATCACTACATGTGTGATTCTGATGAAGTCTTTCCATTCACTTAAAGATTATTTTTACATAGAAGTTTCATGAAGCTGATAGAGAGCTGAACATTATGATGTCACAGTGAAGTTGACCTTTGACATCAAGTGAGTTCATGTTGAGTGATTGAGAGCACGGGCTGTCTTCCTTTTCTCTGATTGTTTCTGAGATGACTATCATCATCTCACCACCGCAGCAGATTTACTCACATTCTACATAATGTTGATAAAAACTCCCCGACCAGCATCACCGCCTGAATGACACAGCAGCAGCTTACACCTTTCATTACACCAATGAAAAAAGAAATTCATCAAGTGACAGTGGACGTTTGACTGAAGGTGGGGTGGGTGACAGAGGAGAACTTGATAGTATGAGAGGAAGTGGAGGCAGCTCTGTCCAAAACTGATTAAGTTTGAAATAATGCCAGCAAGCTGTGGTGGAAAGAAGCTGGGAAAAAGTGAGCAGCCTTGGGAAGGATTTCCTTAGGGTTAAACTAAGATTATCTTTCCTTTATATACAATGCATATTTAGATATTTTAAAGGAGCAATATATAGCAATTGCATGTACAAAAATTAGCAAAGCAGTAAAACTGTGTACTGGAGCCACAGACAGTATATTAAATAGGTTGAAATCCTGTTTAATGGTTAAAGTGAGTTGTTTCCTCCTGCCCTCGCCTCTCTGGAGTGCAGGAGAATGGGAATGAGAATCTACTCATTGTAAAATATTATTAATGATTTCTCATGAGTCATAAAGTGAAACTTATCCATTCATGAACATTTGACATTAATTTGAACTCTAATTAACTTGAAAATGGCATAAAAACAGCCATTACAGCCTGGGATAGAAATTTGAAAGGTGATGTGGCTACATTGTTGATGTCAGGGAAGTATTTCAAGTTAACATGTTCCTGTATCTTGAAAGACATATCATGGTCATTTTATGATTTATTACAGTAAATGTATGACAGATTTCTGCTTTATCTTGCTTTTTGTAATATATTTAAATATACTTACTAAACATAACAGCAAACAACAGAGGAGAACATACACAGTATCAAAACCTTCTCCAAAAAATCTGCTCACAGTAACGAGCTGAAATTCAATACACTGAGCTTTAAGGGAGAGTCCACCATGACAATGCATTATTGTGATATCACAAATTTGTCTGGCAGTGACAGGTCCAGAGGACATTCCCTCCCCGCCCACTGCAGTACAAATCACTGGTAATTGGCCCATTACTCTGTCGCCAGGTCTGCCTCAGTATAGTCGAGCTCACTGAGCCCTGGGAGGAGCTGGCGCGGAGATCCGTCTCACCTTGTCTGAGTGGCTCAGGTATGTCTACCCCGGAGGGATAGAAGCCCACTTCTCTTAAAGGGACGTCCAGCAGAGAGAACTGTCGATCACCAGACCTCCCAGTGTGTCAGAATTCTTCCAGTCCACTCCAGAGGCCAAGCAGTGTTCGGTCATCACCGCTAAGAGCATTTACAACGGCTTTCCCCTTGTCTGAGACAATCCCACTCCTCTTTCACGTCTTTGTTGGAGCTGTCAGTCAGTGCAGACTTTACATATACCAGTAATTACACTTTCAAACTGCCCACTACCTCCCTACTCAGTGTGTCACATGTCAGTTGGACTTAAGCTAGTTGTTATGACATTCTCCTCCTAAATGGCTTTATGAAGGCATCTATTGTCAATTTGTCAGTCTTTGACTCGACAGAACAGGGTGCATTTACCTGCAGTCACAGTAGACCTTAAGGACTACGTGTCCAAGGACACTTTGCTGTATAAACATTCAGACTTGAGTATTAAAGAGTTGGACTTTTTCAAAGTACAAAACTTACTAATTTTGCAGGTTTACCCATTATGATGCTAAATATTGCAAATCTTCTGTGTTGTGTCATTTGGTTTGGTTCAGCGGGTGGATTTGCATAAATGTCACTTAATCAACTGGTATGATTTGTATATAAATACACAGAAACTATCACTATGATATTTATTGTAATTATTATTTAGATTTTTGTTTGTATTTTATTGTGTAAATACATATTACTGATGCATTTCTGGTTGCTTAAACATTTTGACACACATTTTTGCTTTAATTCTTCACCCATACACAAAACAAAACAGTGCACACATGAACGATGAAGTGTGATCAGTGAAGTTGTTATTGATCATAATCTGTGAGTCCATATGTATTCACACATATCTATTCATTCATGTACCTCAATGTCTAAACATACACATGATTAAAAGGAAAAGTAAAAAAGAAAAGCAAGATGGAAAAAAGAAAATAAAGGTGTGGAAAAAATAAAAGGAAAAAAAGGAAATTAATTCTAAAAAGTTTTCAACATCCTCCTGCACAAATGTTTCATTTATTAAAATGATGAATTTGTTTTGTACTAAGAATTACTGGATTTGTTTCAAAATAATTTTAGTTTTATTAATTAATGTGTGGTTTTGTATTTCTCTTGATGTCATACAGGATTTTAGTGGAATCGACTATTTTTTATCATTACTTTTACGGTGAAAAAAGTTTGATTTGGTTTTTTGGTTGATTTGTCTTTTTTTCTTTTAAGAAACAGTGAATAAATCACAAACTGTCAGATTCAGTGGCATTTTAATGAAAACAAGCTGAAATGTTTACTGGCAGGCTGTTGAGAGGAAAATGGTGTTCAACACTCTCTCTCATGACTCACAAGTTTACCGACTGAGTGATGGGTCACATCTGCTCTGAACGCGGCCTTGCAGATTTGCTGCATTTTGTTTATTGTGCAGTAGAGCAGAACTGAAAATTCTGCTTTTTTAGTCTCTCAAATAATGGATGCCCGACCTCTGATCGGTCCATTAAACCAAGAATAATTTGATCTTTGAATAAATTTTAATGAACCCAAATGTTCCTGCAAGCAGACAATTACTTAATTGTATCGTTTTAACAGGGGACAATAGCTATATCTTTGTGTTACCTAATAGCGTCTTAGTGACTGGCCAAGATCATTTCCACCACAGGGCACCACCAGAAGTCTCTGCCCCTGCCAACACCCAGTGAAAAGTGGGCTCAATTAAAAGCCCTTCATAAATATTAAACGCTATCTATCAGCAAGTTATTCATATAAATGATGGATCCACTTGTAAGCATAGACTATCAACATCTAAATGTCCTCTGTAAATACAGCTCAGTCATGGAATCCTCACTCTGCTGTAATTCCAGAGCCGGCCAGTTTTAAATGGGCACGGTGCCAGCTCAGCACTTCGCCATGCTAGCTAACAGAGAGGCGGCAGTACTAATGTTTGGCTCCCGCTCGTATGGTAAGTGATCAGTTTCGTCAGAGCAGGGAGATTCCTGCACAGGGCTGATTCATCTGTCACCGGAATGAAGGAGGCCCGCTGAAAGACACAGAATGCTTGGAGGGAAAAATAGGACCAGTGAATTTATTCATAGTTACACTGAGGTGTTTGATATTTCACAGCTGAGTTTGGTTAAGTTCCACTTCTCAGTTCTGTAATGAAGAAGCATAATATCTCATTACCCTGGAAATACACCCAACAAAAATATAAATGCAACACGTTTGTGTATGCTCCCATTTTTCATGAGACTTCTTCCTTGCACACAAAAGGTTTATTTCTCTAAAATGTTGGATAACATAATATAGATCAAATGAGAAGGCCACTCTAAAATATGCTGTATTATCTTGAATAAAGACATTTATCAGACACTGAACTAGGGCTATTTCACATAGGGTTATAGTCACCTTTTTCCCACACGATTGTCATGACTGTTCTATTCTGCCTCTGATTGGCTAGTACTTTTTGCGTTGGTTGGTTGGTATGGTTAGGTTTAGTCATGAAGTGTGACTGGTTAGGGTTAGGCCAAGAATATCAGGGTATGCGAAACAAAAGCAGAGTACGGCAGGTCATGACTGTGCCCTCCTGGGGAAAAAAAGGTATCTGTAGCCTATGTTCAGTTCAGTGCTCAATAAATACCTTTTTCAAGATAAAACTACACTGTTTAGAGTGTTCTTTTATTGTGAACAGTCCAAGACACTTCTGTGCAATAGTCCTAGTGTTCAAACAGCATCTCTATATGTCACACCTCTCAGGTGGACGGATTATCTTGGCAAAGAAGTGCTCACAAACATGAATTCAACAAATTTCTTAGCAAGAGGAATAAACCTTTTGTATGCACAAAAAAGTCTTGAGTCTCCAACTCATTAAAAATGGGAGAATAAACAAATTTTTTGTTGGTATACACTACCAACCATTTTTTAAGCAATAAGTCTTACAGGTACTGTGCAAATTTTCACTTCTGCTTATACATCTTTTGACACCATTGAACAGTCTCAAAAGTGTCACTTTTCAATGTTTAATGATACAATCAAGCAATCTATTTTTGAAGCCAGGCTTCAGATTCTAATGAAATAAAATTTCCAAAGCGTTTTGTACCTTCTCAGAGATGATTAGTCTCAGCAAGAATCCCATAGCATTGTAGCATGAATAATAGCACACGTCTCTATATTATTCATCAGCTCTGGGCTAAAGTTGGTCACTAGAAGTCACGGTGACAGATGCTTTCTGGTCGGGTGCCAAGCTCAGGCAAGTGAGAAGTCTCTGAAGTGTTTGTAGTGGGGTGTAAAGGAGCCCTGCAGGTCATGTTAGCCCTGTTCAGATAACCACGGCTAAACACTGGGGCTAACTAGGAAAGCTTTACAATGAGAAACCGCCAAATCCCAGAATTAACCCCTGTGTGTCTCAGCAGAATGAATTGCTCCAAGTAGTTGTAGCTACTTTAGTCAGAAAGCAGGGACAGAAACTTTTGAACTGTATCTCAGTTTCAGTTTAAGTTATGTGTGCAGTTTTGAAGAATGCTAGTGTCTCACAATAGAGTGGAAGAATTACACAAAATGTCAAAAACAAAATGTAACATTGTGGTGCAACAGCATTGGTGAGTATTTCTGTTGTTATTTTCCAGATTAAAATTTTTAAACTTGCAATATGGGTTGAGGCAGCTCTGTGTCCTAGAAATGATGCTTATATACAGCTAATAGGCAACAGCGAAACATCATTAACGGAACGTAATGACAAGCGAAATAAATTTTGGATTGAGGAAAAGTTGCTTATTAACATACCTGGCAAGTCACAAAAAATATTAATGCTCAGCATATCAGTAAAATGTGAAATGACAATTCAGCAAAAGGCAATCTTGCAATACCAGTCATAGAGAGTCCAGCACTATTGAAAAGTAAGCAGACACATGAGATTTTTTAAAATGAACATTTAAACAAAATGACAATATTTTCCTAACCCTAACCAAAATGCTTTTATTGCCTAAACCATCTCAAAACTGCAATATTTCTTTAGCTTAACAAAGCACTTTTGTCACAGGAGTCTAGACACAAACCTTGGACTGTGGTGATAAAGCCCTGTGCTTCGTACGCCCATCATCCACTCCACCACCACCATGCTAATCCAGAATATTATATAATGTATTGTTTCATAGAAACATTTTCTTTGAACACAATCCAGTCAGGAATTACTACATCACCACAACTTAATTATAAAAACAATTTATACAAATATAATTTATAAGCGACAGGGTTGGTTGAAGCTGTTGGTTGACTGACACCTGTCAGGTCATTTTCTGTTAGTACAAGATTTACAGTACAATGGATCTTTGTATATTCCAAAGTATTGCTCTGTCAACATCCTTGTATAGTTTACTGTATGGTGTATATTTTATAGTTTTATGGAATTTGAAAATGATTGTTACATTCAACTTGCTGTGAGGTTCAGTGGCCACACAGACTAGAAGTGAAATGGTCGAAGTCGTCTGATTTAGGTTTTCCTAACAGGAACCATGTGTGTCATATGCTTGTGAATGATTCTGACAAGTCCACATTGTTTAGTCTGTGTGGTTCCGTTTACATGAAAATGTGACAAATTCAACATTACTGCTGTCTTTCGATCAAGAGATAGGCTTTAAAAATAACACATTATCGCAATGTGCAACAAATTAAGTTATCATAGAAAACAGAGAATTTCAGTCACTACACTCATCATTAACACATGTAAAGAGGTGGAGGTGAAAGCTCTTAGGTTTTTTCAGGTACTAATGTGTGGTATCGTTGCTAGGTGGAAACAAACTTGTGGTAATATTATTCTTACAACTTTTATTAGCCTAATTCTGAGCATGATAGATGTCTTTTTTACAAAGCTATTCAGAAAAGGCGTCTTTAGCCAAGCATTAGTGCCTCTATATTGTGCTCACATGGCTGTGGAGGATTCATTTGTGCCTCTGAACGCGGTGCTAATTCCAGAGACCTTGTATTCAATTATTCATGCCGAGTACATAACTTTTCAATTAACTAATTGCCAGGCCCTGGAGATTTCAGTGTGCCCCCGGCAGGTCACCCGCAGCCATAGACGGGATTTCTTCACCTGTGTTCTTAATACACAGTGACTTAAAGCGAAAAGAATTTAGTAAATATTTAAGAGAACAAAATGAGCTTTTATAATTATACATCTGCAGACTTAAGGACAGCAGTGCTTTTGTCATTCAAGAACTTTCACTTTGACAGACATTAAAGGATCAGTTCATACAATACTCACATGCCCATAAGCACATTAGCTTATGGAATTATTCCTCGTGTTCATGGGCTGCAGTGAAAATTGCAGCTAATAACGAATTGTTGCAACAAATCATTATTATTATGAGGCTTCTGCAGTCAGCATCAAGTGGATATTTTCCAAAGTTATGGCCTTTCTGGTAGTATTTCTCTGACGCAGCAGGGCCAAAAAGTGATTTCCTACCAATAAGACCGCAACTTTTGAAGATATCAAGTTGATTAGTTTAATTGAAAATGTACGAGCCTCATGCTAAATGTCAGTATGTATTTTTACCCTTAATGAGGACTGTGGATTTAACCTCCATCATTTATACTGAAATTGCTTAAGGAAGGGATTTCTTTAGAGTCAGTATGGATTGCAGGGACAATTGAAAGGACTGCCTTAAACAGGGATTCACTGGCAGGATTGTTGAGTTTTTGTTACCTTAGAATGAGAATCAAAGGGTGTGGTACCTCTTCCACAGAGTCCGCCATGTTGCACACCATGTTTCTTCAGTATCCCAAAACAGAAAACAACATACGTCCACTAGGTAGGGCTTTTTGAGTTTTGCATGAGTTCCATGGCTACTGTAAATTTTTCTGCATGCTTGGAAGTTGAGAGTGAGATAATTTATTTACAATCTGCAAGCTGAGATGCTACTAAATTCAATACAGTGGTCCTTTTAGATATACTAGGGGGAAAAAAAATGCCCCTGCCCCCCCCTTTTTTTTGTTAAGTTTGTTTGGTCTGTGTACTTTGTATTGTTTCTTTTTAATTGCACAAAATACACAGATGTCTTTTGAAGTTCAAATAAGAAATCAGCCATAAAACAATGGGATATAAAATCAAATAGGCACACACACTGGCTGAACTTTGCTGCTCAGACAGCCCATAAAATAAAAAAAAACTCATTAGGTTTGCAAGGAACACTAACCTTGCACCTGATTTGGCTTATTTAATTTGAAGACAAATGTGAAACTTATCAACTAGAAATAAATACAAGAAAGAAAGGCAAGGAAAGAAAATTAGCTCCTTCTCTCATCTGGATGCTGATAACGCTGACAATATGAGCATGAGTTTTCTTACAAATAAACCCTGCAGTGATCAGAACAGCAGACATAATCTTGCAGGGCGAGGAAGAACTACGATGGGTGAGGACATGTACAGCAGACAGCTGTAAGAAACTTGTTTCACTCACTTGCCAAACTCTGCCATGTTACTGACAATCTAATCTGTCTGACCTGATGACCTGTCCACAGAGATAAGATGCAGGGACAACAGGGAGTTCCCATGAGCAGTGAGACAGTAGTGCTGCACTCAGAGCTGATGCATGCTCAGTAACAGTTATCTCTGTGGTGTTACATTCTGTTTCTGCTGAATTTACTGCAATGCAGAGATTTATCTTTGTCTGCTGTGACCTGCAACAGAAGGAGAGAAGTTTTTGTAATCTTTTCATGAAACATTAAAACTGCAAAAGCAAGCCACATTTAAAGCTGCACTAAAATGCCCAAACATCTAAGATTTGATTAATGTGTTTTCCTGAAAAATCTATTTAAAGCAGTCATCCAGACAGATTAAGGGCTGGTAGTTTCAGAAAGACTGATGGTATTTCACTGTTAAATAGCATTAACTATTTTTGTGCTATTTTTGCTGAGTATATTAAGATAGGATTGAGGATATATTACAGAGTTTAGACAGCGTACCCAGACTAACCAGCCCAATCAACAGTGAGCCAATTTGGTTAATGCTGAAGCCTTTTTTCATATGTTTACTGTGAGTAAGATAATTACATTAATTTCACAGTAAAACAAATATTGTCATACTTCATGGCAAAATTTTTATTTACACGGTAGTTTAATTGAATTTATACAGAATGAAATAGTATTTTATATTGCACAACAAGGCATATTTCATGGCAGACATCATAATTTATGTGACATTTTTAGGTAATTTATATGAAAGCAAGAAGTATTTTTATATCACAGACTATTAATTACAATGTAAAACACTCTATATTTCATGTCATAAACCTTTATTTATACAGTATGTTATTTGTTATTTTCATGTTAATAGCATTTCTCTAATGGTAAACACACACACACACACACACGCACATATATATATATGTATATATATATATATATATATATATATATATATATATATATATATATATATATACATACATACATATTTTGTTACAGTGATATTAGTTGGACTGAAGAAACAGCTTATTTTGCCAGATTGCTAACTGTAACTATGTAACTGTCCATGGCTCCGGGCCTCACTCAAAACAAAATGTCATTTCAAGCTGAAAAGGAATTTGAAGGGAGCGACTTGTGATATTCTAAAGCGAGCCCCTGTTTATTCCTTGTCATAAACATCTCAACATCTATGATAACTGTCTCCATCTGGTCCTCATTCTCAGACCAATCCTCACTGGAATAACAGTAGACATTATAAACCACACAACCAAGCAGCTTAAGGAAGCTACGCATGGACTTGTGGTCGCTGCAGATCGAGCAGATTTGAATATAGTTAAAGTATGGCTGCCTCTGCCTTCAGGCAGGTAAACAATGTAATAGGAAACTGTCACAACTGATTTGAGGGGGCGCACTGCCAATAGCAGGAGACGATATGACATTTCTCCTCAGATCACAGCCTCCTGATGGCAATCTGTTAAGTTGGAGAGCAAGTATGGAGTAGCCGAGCACAAGAGGAGGAGGAGAACTGGAGAAGTATCCTAGAAAAGAGGAACCATGATGGTCGGAGTGGAGAACAGGGCAGAGATGACAGGAGGAGAAAGAGCAGAGGGAGGAGGTAGAGGAAAAGAAAGAGGTGACAGGGTGAGTGCTGTACAGTGATAATACTGGCTCCTTTCAGTCAGTGCACAGGGGTAAGGTGAGACTCCTTCCAAACTGTGCTTTCTGGGCAGTCGCCCAAGCCCGGGGCTGCCTGATTGATTTGCCCAGTAAAAGGCCCGTTTGTGCAGCTGTGCCAAAGCTGATTTCTCCCAACCTGCCCACTACAGCTCCCACTGCGGAGAAACCACATTAACCAACACGTAGAGACCCCTTCTGAGAGCAAATGAGGGTGACAGCACTTTCCTGCACCAGCAATGTATGAATTAAGGTTTAGGAGCAGATGTAACTATATGAAGTATAGTGCACAGATAAGACAAAGACATGTGTTTCTAAATATAATTATTCCGTCTATTTTACCACTGAACATGCAAGGTAAAAATATGAGCGAAATTAGGTGAGAGAGGGGTGAGTTGAGCCAGTTTTTATTAGAGATATCTTAAAAGTGATTGCACGACAATAATGTCATATATTTCAAGATGTGGTGCATCCCTGGGAATGATCACTTTGGATCTAAAATAAGCAATTATTTTCTCTATATGCTAGCTGCAAGGCCATAGTGCATTTCCTTGGAATATAATTACCAATATTCCCTGCAAATGCACACTTCCTGAACTGCTTTTCCATCCATCTGATCCAGCTTGCAGGGACATCAATGTCATTTTGCTGTACTAACTCAAATACCAGTTATATGGTCTGCAAACTCTGTTTCAAATTCTTCATCAAAGACGTCATTGGCATGACTTGGTTTGTTGTCTAGAATTCAAAATTTAAAAAATATAGAATTACAGTAAAATAATACTTAAATAATAATCATGAGGGGCAACAAGCTGACCTACAACTTAACTTCCCCAGGGCTTCTGGCTCAAATTCCCCCACCCCCGCAATTTTGACAAACTTATATCATCCAGCACTTTTGAGCTAAGGTCAAGCTGATATTGTTACTTGTAACATGAGATTTTTCAAATTTGTCTGTATTTATTCACACACTAGAATCATGACTCCTTGGACATGAGAAAATAACCTAGAATGTCAAAGAAACATGTTTTTTTTAGCCTGACAGTGCTTATCATTTATTTCATGGGCCTCTTTCCATTACAGCATGAATAAAAAGCATGACTCTTCAAAAATCTGTCGTCAGATAACAAATTTTGTCTATGGTTGCCTAGAAACAATGGGAGTCTCAACTTGCCCACTGGCTCAAATCCCCCTGCTCTCCCCCACTGGCTACATTTATGTGCAGGGAGTGACCAAGACGTTGTCAAACTCCTTGTCATGTTTTAGGTTAAACTGTTTACACCCTGCTGTGCAGTTTTCATATATACAACAGCATATTTATATGAACAAGAATATTACAGATGTGGATTTGTTTCTTATTTGATTAATAACAGGTTGCATCTGTCATGATTCTCAGAATAATCTCAGCAGTGGTTCTCATCAACGTGTAAATGTGCTGTTTGCATCATGCAAGTCTGAGCCTATGCATATGGTGAAAATCAAAACTCAAATAAGAAGCACGATACTGATGTAACAGATGTAACCAAAAAGGATTTTCATAAAGTAATCAAACCAGTTACAACATTTAAAAGCCAGAATAATCTGGGAACATGCAATATCAAGGGCAACTGCTTACATATTTCATCGTGGTTATTTAAGGACATTGTTGAAGTTACACTGTGAGTACAGAATGATGTAAGACTTGCTGAAGCCAAAAAAAGTGACACTGTGGCTAACTACAAATGACCGCTGAGGCTCCAATAAAAGAAACCGAGCATGGTTTCTTTTGACTGGGGAATCATCCATTTATTGGCTTGTGGGGCTGCAGGTTTCTGAGTGCTGTGCTCATCCCTGTGTGAATCAAACCCTCTCTGATTAGCCATTCAGAGTGGATGGGATAAGGCAGGCCCCAGGTGGCCCCCTCTGTTAAATGGCAGATTAAAGAGTGCACAACTAATTTCTTTAGCCTAATCTTATTAAAGGGAAAAACAGCTGTCAACTGTCACCATATGAATACAAACTGTCTAAGACAAGAGCAGAGGAGTGTGTCTGTGCTGTGTTGGTGGGATGCACCGTGATACTGCATGCACACACGACTTCATACATATTCATCACCTGCAAATGTGAATAGACCATTACACATATCATTTATCCACATAAAAACTACAAAGGGCCTCTCAAAGACGATTCATTTTCTATTCAAAACTTCATGTTGCAATTTTGATCTTGATCTATTTGGCCCATAATTGTGACATAAGTAACCAAGAAATAATTAAATGGGATATCATGTATCAAAAGACATATCGGTTACTGTTTGGCGTTGCCTAGGAAAGCTGCCATGGCCCTCTGCTTTTTTCACTGTACATACTTCCTTTAGGTGACATTAGAGAGCATACATTTCCACAGCTATGCTGATGGCGCACTGCTGTATGTTTCACTGGATTCAAGTGACGACCAGACCTTTTGCCATTTAACAACTTTGGTTTGGCTGTGGTGTGTAAGTGGATGCAGACCAACTTTCTTAAATTAAATTGTGAGAAAAAAAAAATATTGATTGGTCCAAAAACAAAAAGAGAGATACTTGTTGCCAAACTTGGCAGTTTGTCTTCACAGGTTAAACTTGAAGCCACAAGTCTTGGCATTATCCTAGACTCTGACTTAAAATTTAAGCCCAGAGTAAGGTGAGAAAAGCAGATATCTTTCATGTAAATGTCCAGTGTGTTGGATTTAGGGGGATCTATTGGTAGAATATGACATAAATTAAATATGATATTCATAATTATGTTTGCATTAGTGTATAATCACCTGACATAAGATAGGTTGTGTTTTTGTTACCTTAGAATGAGATGTTTATATCTACAGAGGACGCAGGTCCTCTTCCATGCAGTCCACCATGTTGAATCAACATGTTTGTACAGGAGCCCAGAATGGACAAACTTAACACTGGTTCTCTATATAGACTTTTGTGCATATTTCTTGGCCACCATTACTTCTCCTTAACACTTCAAAGTGGAGGGTGAGGTGATGTGTGAGAAAAAGCTCACTGCTAGATGTCACTTAATCCTACACACCGGTCCTTCAAAAAATATTGCAAAGGTCAGGCTGTTCCTATCCCAATATTGTGATGAAAAATTTTTTTATATGTTTTTTTTTTAACTGGACTGCTATAATGTTCTTTTCTCTGCCAAAACAGGCTCTTTTAAAACTACAATTAATTCAGAACTCTGCTGCCAGGCTTTTGCCTTGAACAAGAAAGAGACAGCAAATCACCCGTTTTAGCTAACTTGCACTGGTTCCCACTATCTTTTAAGACTGAAGATTTAAAGTTCTATTACTTGTTTACAAGGCCTTTAATGGTTTGGGACCAGCTTACATTACCAATTCTTTGTTGTTTTATAATCCGTCATGGCCTCTTGGATCCTCTGCTGCCTGTTTTTAAAACTATAAATGATAAGAAAATTGGAAGCTCAGCCTTTTTAATACAAAAACTGAGGAACACACTACACAAGGATATAAAAGATACATGCTCTGTGAACATTGTTAATGGACAATTGAAAACCTATTTACTCAACATGTCTTTAACTAACTTCCACACTTAGATTTGACATATTTTATTGTTTTATGTCTTTCGTTGTTTACATATCTTATAATTGTTTTATTTATTCTCTTGTCTCTTGTGATAAAAACCCCTAATGCAAATTAATTTAAGCATAGTATTTGGTCAATATATGAAGAATATAAGAACAAATTTATTTATTTCTAGCGTGTTTTGTTAACTATCCAACTTATGATCAGTCCTATGTATAAAAAAAGCCTATAATTAAACTGCATCAAGACCACATAAATGCAATCTTTTCATTGAAAAAAACCCCCAAACACTTAACACAGGCTCCATCTGTACCTCTTCACCATCATCACTTGATCACATTCACCTTTCAAACTTGGAATTTGTTGGCCCCCTACCCTTTGACATGATCTGACACCAGGTGCTCAGGACCCCCAGGGCCTTTTGGGGACCCCTCCAGTTTAAAGCCTCATCACCTCTGAATCCCTGCCCACATAATCCTACCACCTCCATACACTCACACAGACGCTGATGCAGCCTCAGCACTGTGTCTCCATAATGCATAAAGCACCAGTCCTGAGAGCGTTTGAGAAATGGTTGGTTTGAGTCGCAGTGGCTTATGACACCCGAGTACCACAGCCCACACACTCCAGTGCCGCGCCATCACGGCCTTTTGATTGCTCCTCCTCTCTGTAATTGCCAGTGATTAACCCTGGCATGAGAGCAGGCCAGAAAGAGTCTCTCTCCACTCTCTGCTGACAGTCCTTGTCAGTGGGTTTGAGGGGCAATTTGGCTGCTGACATGCCTTCCCCAGTCTCTTGTTACTGGGGAAGTATGCTGCGCTTGACCCTGTATAGTGCTCCACTATCTGAGGCTGCTGAATTCCTTTCTCTTTTTCCTCTTCTCCTCATTTCCCCTTTTTTTTCTCCGTTTGTCTGTCTCTTATTGCCCCTCTTTCCCCTCCCCAAACCTTCCTTTTCTTCTTCTGCACTCCATCCTCACAGCCTCCTCCATCTCTCTTTCTCAACATTTCTTTCTCTTTCTGCTAGAGTTCACGTTGGACAACCAGACTCCCTGGCTTTAATGCCTGGGCTGCCTGTGTCTGCCTGCTTGCAAGGCTGCACGGGGGCAACAAACAATGGGCATATTGTTAATCTGTCCATAAGAAAGCCTTATCTTGTTGTAGACATGGTATTAAATTTCGGAGCGGCCCCATGCGGCCAGCCTGGAGGAGGGGGGTGTATGGGGGGCGGAGGGAGAGAGAGATGTGGATAATAAGCTGTGTAATCTCCTCACCTACTCTAAACAGCTTAACCTTGTCAGTGGCTGCTGGCCCAGTGGCACTCTGGCAAGGGATAACAAAGGGTTAATATCTGCAAGCCAAGCTCAAGGTATATAAGAGGTAGAACTTGGTGACACTTTACTAAGTGCATATATCCAGAACTGATGTGATAAAACACTGTATTTGTTTCTCCTCATATATTCGAGCACTAACGAGCCTATCATAATTGTTACACTGTAAAAACGAAAAAGTTGAGAAAACCTAAAATTTCAAGGCAACTTACTCATGTAGATTCCTGCGTTTTGAACCCAACTCAAGCTCGTAAGTTTTGAAAAGTTTTACCAACTAATAAAGTTTCATTGAGATAATTTACTTTTCATTAACTTGAATCTTTGAATTTTAGACCCCCATCCCCCCACCACCCCCCAAAAATGTATTTCAAAAATTGTTGAGATAACTCATTGAAAACAAATAATGATTTATAATTTAATATTTTCAATTGCAATCATTTAATTTCAAAGCATGCAAATAACAATACCATGAACAATATTTGAAATACTATTTTTTGGGGGGGTTTCTACCTCAAAGATTCAAGTTTAAGAAGCAAACAAAATTTTCTCAACTAAATATTATAAATTGGCAAATATAGTTTATTTCAAAACTTAAAGGTATTCTTTCTTCCTTAATATAACTTAAAGCCTTTCTTTCTTTCTTTCTTTCGTTCTTTCTTTCTTTCTTTCTTTCTTTCTTTCTTTCCATATTTTTCTAATTGTTTTGCTGTGCTTGGGTCATTTAACAATCCCAAAAATGTTAATATTTGACATTCTGGTATCTTTCTGGTGTATTTTTGAACAGCTCTGACAAATCCTACTGATTCTACCTTTAAGAGTTTGAATTTGATTCAAAACACACATTTCTTTTTAAAATGTCACAATTTCTACCTGCCTTGTTTAAAAGAGTTTTTCTTGCACAACAGACAGTCTTCGCTGTCCAACAGACAAAGGTCTTCACAAAGTGAGACAGCAAAACTGACAAGGAGCGACTTGACCAGATGTGACATCATCATGTGACATAAAAACCTCGGGTTCAAATGAAAATATTATTTAATATAATTCTTGCTTTTAATTTTTTCTCAGAGTTGTTTTTGTTTTCAAGCAAACTGAGCAAAACACAACTAGAAAGCATGATCTTTGAGCAGACCAATATGAAAAATGGACTTTAAATAAAAGACACAGTCATTTCACTTTTTTCAGTGTGAATAAGAAACTTCTTCTATGTTAAAATATGAGCTTGTATCTACAGGTAAATATGTAACCAAACATACAAACAGATATGTATTTTTGTACACTGTACTGTAAAGGTTTTAATGGTTAAGATGCTGGGAATTTGTCTACTTAGCTGAGCTTTCTTAACTCTGTATGAAGTCCAATCTGAATTTCAGAGCAGATGGTTTATCTGGGTAGGAGAAAAGAGGATTAGTGGGAGCTACAAATGACGATTTTTACTTTAGACAATGCCCGTACTCCTAAAGATGCTCACTTAGCATTTGATCAGTTACAGGGTGTTTTAAGCACTCTCAGACATTTCAGTCTCCAGTGAATGTGAACACTGATACCAAGCCTGAAATGGTTACAGTAAATTTGAGTTTAGTCAAAAAGATGAAAAATCTCTCATGTGATGAGGGATCATTTGGGAATTAGCTAACTCAGGGGTGTGCACCCAATGTTCAGATCCCAGAGTTCAAACTGGACCCCCCTGCGATAACAAGAAATGAAAATGTGGATCAGGAGATCAGAAAAGTGCTTTGAGGACACAGGCAGTGTCATCCTTTTTTTATACCGAGGCACCACATTAGATGGTGTAACAGCTACATGTCTGTGGTGCCTTAATAAGTAGAACAGATATTTTAGTGTGAAAATTGAAAAAAAGGATAATTTGGTCTCATGTCATACCTACTTCTTTTCCCCCCTGTCACTTTTAACTGAATCATACAGGAAGGCACAACGCTCATAACAATTTCAATGAATCTTGCAACCATTTTGTATTTATTTAATTAGATTTTTTTTATTTTCCTCTGAGTTGAAGCAGACTTCAAACTCCACTTAAACTTCTTTATCAGAGTGAGCAGTGCCACTGTGGATTTGTGCAGTCAAATAGCAAATTGTTGAAGGTAATTTGCATTTCTGTCTAAACCTGACTAGGACACCAGTTTAACCAGTTAGTAGACTGCTCTGACTGTGGTGTCACGACCTTCTTTACTTCATTATCTGTACAGATTTGGAGCAGTTATAAGAGACACAGATATCTGTGGATATCTTTTTATTTCATTTCATACATTTATTGTAACATACTCATAGACAGTGGTTGATACACACTCAATAAAGGAAGTATTAGATGGATTTTTGGCAAGGACACAGAGGTAATTATGTCCTCTGTAATTCTTGAATTTATGAATTCTCCTGATGCAACACAAACCCACATGTACAGCACCTACTCATAAAAGCCGGTTCGACTGTATTTTGCAAATATTGTACTGTCTCAGGTGTGAATTGCCACTTAATGTTGCTGTGGCTTTTTCTATCAGCGTCTCCCTGGAGACGTGGTGAGTCGTGGTCTTGTGCGCTGACAGGAGGTTGGTGGTGAGCCCAGATTGTGGAGACGCACTCACAGGCACACCAGCTGCAACTGGACTGCTCTCCAGCAGCACCTACTGGAATCTGCATGAACCTGCATGCAAACATGTACTGTGTGTAGAGTCAGAAAATCTGTCCCACATTATGTATTAAAAAGGTGTGTTTACTCACTCCTGCTAATCCAAAGCCATACATGCAGGCATCTATAAATCCTGCTTATTTGCTGTCTAATTAAGTGTGAAAAAAGGTGAAAAGAGCAGGTGTACTCTGTGTGTGTGTGTGTGTGTGTGTGTGTGTGTGTGTGTGTGTGTGTGTGTGTGTGCGCGCGTGTGTGTATGATACCCTGAATGTGTGTGAGTGAGTGAAAGAGACAGAGGTTGCTATTGCAGGTTGGAAGGATGAGGATTATTGTAAAAAGTGGATGCATGAGCTGTATAAACTGTGCTTTATCATATGCTTTAACGTCTGCATGACTCATAACTGAGGCACTGAAACACACCAGAACATACAAGATAATTAACTCAAATTAATATGATCACATGCAATTATTAATTAAAAAAATATTCAAAGCTATAAAATCTATGGGAGTCTTAATATGAAAGATTTTATGCTAATGACACATAATACCAATGTATCATCTCAGGATAAACACCATTGAGATGTATCACCTCGTTCTCAAGGATTTGCAAACAATCACTCACAAATGAATTTACACTTACAATTTATGGTTTCTTTCAGCAGATGCTGTTATCCAAAGCGACAACAACAACAAAACAAACAAACAGCTACAGACAATCAGACAGATTACAAACCACAAGTAACAAATTATACACAAAAAAACAAAACAAAAAGTTAAAACCTTAGTCTTAGATACAACTAAAAGAAAAAGGAGCAATGATTACTCTAAAGACAAATAAAGGAAAGAAACAGTGAAAGCATTACTGAAAACATGGGCAATTTGTTTTAAGATGAGAGGAAAAAATAGTATTTTTACATATCTTAAATATTTTTATAACACATATTTACACACAACTCATTCCATTCAGAAGGCACCCAAAACATAAAAGCTTTTTTCCTTTCCTTTTCTTTTCTTTTTTTTTAAATCAACGTCCATAGATATAAAAGGGACCATAACACAGATCTGAGCCTCTTGCCTTGTGAGTAATTTGTCATATAAGGTACAAAAAATTGTTTCAGACAATCAATCGATCACAGTCAAAAACTGATTCCAGGGAAATTGGCATCTTATGTCCAGTGGGCGCCACCAACAGCTATTATAGTAGTTTGAGAGCCCATTCACAGTAGTAGCATTGTTTCATATTTTCCTGAAGTTAAATATATGTACATTCAGTACATAAATATAGCATCTGATTATTATCACTCACCCCCATCACATGAATTACAGCCATACTTAAAGGTCCAATCTGCTGGGTCAGTTCAATGAAACATGCCGGGGAGCAACATTACCAAAACAAAAATCAATCATTACCCATTTGAGGGTTATGGACAGTGAGGAAGAGAGAATATTGTGTCTGTGTGAGTGCGTGTGTGAGAGATGGTGAATGCCGCTAATGTGTGTAAGCTTGTCTTTATTTATTAGGGACGTTTAGGGTCAATGTCTTGGAGACTGTCCATACACATTACATGCATATTCCTGCTGCACGTTCAGGAGAGAGATGGTTATTTATGTGGATGAAAGCAGCTGCATCTCCCTCTGAGAAGCACAGTGTACTCTAGGCACAGAGAGAAAGAGGTGCATTCTGTTTACAGAGTTGTCCATTAAAACTGATGGTAGTTTATCAAGAGATAAGGCTCAAGGCTATAAGGCTATGAAAAAAAGACATAATTTATGATCTCTGTCATGCACAACCATAAAAATTGAAGCTCTAAAAATCTGTCTCTGGCTCAAAACCACCCTACAAACAAAACAACAAAAAAGGGTCCTGTGGTGGTTAGTTTGATAAATATGATAACATATGAGTTTCTTTGCCATTTTATCTGTCTCACACCATTAGACTGTGAATATCAAAACGAAGAGAGAAACATGAGAACATTCTCAACCTTTGCAGACAATCACAGCAGCCCACTGAATGAAGTTAAAGGCATAATATACTACATATGAACCATTTTTCAGTTTCACTCTTAAACGTGTTTTTCTGAAAAACTGTCTTAATCACTCTGTTACAACTGCAAAATGAAACCAACATGGAACCAGTAAACACTAATATATAATGTGCAGCCTGGTCAGAATTTATCAGATCACACCCAGGCAGTTTGTGACATTAAAAGCAGACATGCTCTGAACTTTACACACAGTAGCCAGACATCATTCATATCCCCCATAGTTCTGTTTTTTTGGCAGTATGGACATGAAACAGGTCTTAAATTGTGTTTTTGGTCTTGAAATCTTTAACTTAACTTGATGAAATCTGCAGAAACCCTGGGTTTAGTGGATAGTCACTTATGTGTGTCATCCCACCAAATGTTAGTCTTACATTAATAACTGCATCTTTCTAGAGAATAACCAGATTAACAGACCTCAGAGAGCTCTGAAGGGCAGCTGTTTCCCTCCAGGTATCTGTTTTTGCTACCGTAGTCCTTTTGGTTAATGACTTGACTTACTTAGGCGCTGCTGATCGATACGGTCCGGAGGTAAACTTGCTGAAGTTACTGTCTGCCGTAGAATCAGCGCACCTCACACCAGCATGAAGTAAAGACACGAGACTGACAGGACAGAATGGGTTGATCCATATCTATCATACGTGATACATATTAGTCTGACCTTGAAGAACAAGTAATCTAGACATCAGTCTTCAGCGGTGCAATTTGTAGAAAAGGGAGGTTTGATGAGAGGGGAAGGGAAAAAAAATAGAGGAAAAATGTAGAGGGTGGATGAGAAAGACATGGAAAGAGACTGAAACATAAACACAATCTGAGACAGAAAAAACAACTAGGAGGTTAAAAAACATACATTTTACAAAAAGTTCAGTGACAGTAACTCAAATAAAAAGGTAAAACAGAGAGAACACGGTGCAGTGAGGACGAAAGAAGGATTATAAAAAATGATGTGTGTGAGACGAGTAGTGAGAATGATGTGGCTTTTGTGTCCTTCCTGTGGTCCATTACTGTAAAACCCAGGCCATGAAGCAGACGGATCCCAGTGGACCACCTTGGTTGTGGGTTTTTACAGCTTCCTGGTGTTTCTGAGAGTGTGTATGACACACACACACACACACACACACACACACACACACACACACACACACACACACTGTGCATGATTTCTTACACTTGTTATTCTTCATTTAAATTCTAGCGTGGGAAAGTACTCAAAACAAGTTTAAGTTTTTGTTCGTCGGTTCTTTACTTGTGTTTAAAGGCATACTATGCAGGATTTTGAGGTCAGGACTATAACATATTGACCAGCAGTTACATTGCTGCCTCAGTCTCTCTCTCCTGCTCTTTGTCTCTTGTGAGAGCAGCCAAGAGAGATACACACATGTACACACACACACACACACACACACACACACACACACACACACATAAAAAGGAGGAGCACTTCGGGAACACTTCAGCTATATTTGGCTTTACTGTGCGGAGGTTTGATTTTTCAGATTCACTGCTTTGTTCTCACTAACCGCACTCCCTCATTTCATACACTATCCCTTTTTATCCACGGTGGGACTGTTGTGCCATTATTCCACCATGCTGTCTGTACAAAAGTTCTGGGGACACGATGCTGTTGAGTTACACTTTCACTGCTGTTTGTGATTGCGTTTTTTTTAATGACATACTAATTTCACATGATTTGTCTAAACAGAGAGCAAGAGAGACAAACGGATGAAGGCGCACATACCAAACACACACCTATCACCACACAAGGTGATGCTTTTAACATAATCTATTTTAGAAGAAGCGATGCCATGTTTATCCATCAACACATAAAAAACTTAATGTTTATTAATACATGAAGTTAAGGAATCACACACTGCGGCAGCTTTATGTAAAGGCAAGCCTTCATCGCACAATCTCTCTCTTATTTGTTGCCCGGGGAGGAGGGACCAACTTTGAGTGGAGCGTTTACAAACAGCAACCAACAATCCTGCATATTCTACTTTTAATGACAAATGACACAGGCCTTGTGTCTGTGTGTGTGTGTGTGTGTGTGTGTGTGTGTGTGTGTGTGTGTGTGTGTGTGTGTGTGTGTGTGTGTGTGTGTGTGTGTGTGATGGGATTCCTCACTGGTGTCACAATCCTCCCTGGCTCACACTTCTCAACACCAGCGATAACACAAGAGGAGAAATCTCTCACACTCACACACATACACACACACACACACACACACACACACACACAGGAAGCAGAGGTGCTGGGGAAGCCCCCCTTTGGACCCTCAACAGAGCCCACTTGCTTATCTTACACACACTCTCTCTTTATATTGCTCATAGAAATGCAAAGGAGACTCGTGGCACAAAAAGCCAAGAAATGTGATGCAACTCAAGGTGACACTAGACAAACAGCCTACTTGCATTTATTATTTTGATTATGCTTAAGTGTTTTTTTTAGTAGTTTTGGGCTGTGTGCAGTTTTTGCATTACAAAAAAATTAAATAGAAAAAGTTGTGTTTGTTTTATAGAACAAACTTTCTGAGTCAGTATGTTTTTTCTCCCTTTACTGTTCTACCTATTGCAGCAGGATTCATATATCCACTCCAGGCAGCTACCACACCCTTATCAAAGTGTTTTCTTGTTTTGCAACTCAAACCAATACTTTCTCCCTAATGCCCACAAAAAACCTTACTTCATATTCCACAATCATGTAGATTATGATATTGATCGTCCTGCTCTGTAAAAGCATTATAAATATAAAGAGCATTTCTCCATTAACGGAGAGTAGGAAGCTGGCTAATGCTAATGAGCCTCAGAGTGCCCATTCCAGTCCATTAAGGGCTCTTAGCGCTGGGAAATGATTGTGTTTTCGCAGGGAGAAAAACTAACACGGCCACGCGGACCCACAACTTACACACAGAGAGGTTAATGATAAATGGTACTAATGGACTTTCTGTACATTTGAGGGGAGAAAAAATAGGAGATTGGAAAATGGGGAAATGTATTTGTTGCTGTAAACTTGAAAGACTCAATTCATTTGAAGATCTAATTTGATTTCTAATGCATGACATGAAAGGGAAGGGGTTTTATGAAGCCTAGAAAAGTTATGCTTATGTTACGTCATGCAATTTTCAAAAGTTTGATGAGATTCACTTCATTTTTATGTAACCTGGAAGACCTTGTGTCACGTAAGTTGTTATGTTGATAAGTGCAAGTGCTAGGAAGTGAAACATGAGGATACAAGGGCAAGAAGACCTTGAATAAAGAGCAATGGGATGATGCATCACATATGATGTCAATCAGATCCAGTAAAGTGAGCCACGTGGTGAAATTTAAAAAGAAAGACCTGCAGTTTTGTAAATATTAACTATCATTAGTGATTTAAATCGAGGTTGTCCTGTCGTTTGCATGTAAATAACTTGTGCACCTCAGTTTGAGAGCCTTACAATAAAATGGCATCTCAACTTTATTATCCATTTGTTGAGGAGTGTTGTTTTTATGTATGTCAAATTTTCCAGGCTTTAAAGGGATAGTTGTATATGAGGTTGTACAAGGTATGTGTTGATAGTCAAGCATATTAGCTACAGTTGATGCCTGTCAGCATGCCCCCCAGCTTGGGGAAGCAAAGAGGTGAACCAGCACGGAAGTTAAGCAATGAACTGCTGTGTGTCAGCAGCAAAACATATTTTAGCCACTTAAAAAAGGTCAACCTATAAACATCACTATCAGGTAAAGTGATGATCTTTTAGTTTATTTGTCTTATTGAATGATTCGAACTATCCTTTTAAAAAACTGAAGTCACACAATAATACAAACTAACTAACAGATTGAGGCAGAGTAGACCAACAACTGTTGTGATTTTTCCTATGGAGTTTGGTTGGATTGGAAAGAACAACATTTGGCTTGTATAACAAGAAAAGGCTGTCTAACGGGAAAGTAAAGCAGTGAAAATGACACTAAATGTAGCATATGCTCAGACCTTTTTTAATTAGATTTGTTGCTGACTCTGTCCCCAGCAGGGGACCCTCCTCTCTACTTCTCCAAACTAGAGGTTTGCAGTTAAAACACGGACTATCAAGAAGTAGTTCATACAATCCCACATCAAATAATGCAAACTCTTTATGGCTTGTAGTGAAAAAAAATACAATATGGCCTTTTGGGTAATCAATTAAAACAACCCTGTATTGTTGAATGAAGATCCTTCTTGTGAAAAGGTTGACAAAGGTCAGTGCATTAAACAAAGTGACAGAGTGAACAGTGTGCAATCACTGGTGTGTTTAAGGGGGGTCAGGCTGCTTGTGCTTAATACCAAAGGAATGCACATGGGGCTGTGTAAAACAGAGGGGGCGGGTGGAGGTGGCGGGGTCAGAGAGATCTACCTGTCTACTGAATCAACAGGAGACGGAACGGGTGAGAGAAAAAGAAGAACACAATGAGAGAACATAAGAATTGGGGGGAGAGACAGCGAAGAGACGAGGCAGGGGTGAGAGCAAGCATGTGAGAAAAAGAGATGGAGCTGGTGTGTGTGTGTGTGTGTGTGTGTTTGTGTGTGAGGGAGAAATAAATGGGGGATATTGGGAGGAGGAGGAGGTAACTACCTGTCTGGAGAATCAGTGTTCCCCTCCGACCTGAAACGTTACTCCATCTGCATTGTTCAGTGACGGACAGAACAAGACACAGTCAAGAACAGCGAGCCAAGCCAGGGGATCAAATTATTCTCACAGAGGAAAGATTTACCCTGAACACCCACCACCCCCATCTACCCACATTCTCCTCCCGTCCTTTCCCTCCCAGTCTCCCCCTCCCTCCCTCCCTCTCTCCCTCCTGTGCTACCTCTAAAACTGAGGTGAAATCTGAAACAGAGTGATCCCCAAAACATTCCTGCTAAATCTCAAAAGTCAACGCATGCGCTTCACCCCCCACCTACACACACACTCACACACACACACACAAATGTGCATTGATAAACACAAAACACATAACATACCAACACACACTTGGATACACGCTCAAACATGCTCATATGCACACGCACGCACACACACATGCACGCACACACACACACGCACACACACACACACACACACACACACACACACACACACACACACACACACACACACACACACACACACACATAGGGGTGAGAAGTGAGATTGAGAAACTGAGAAGAAGCAGGTCTGTGTGTGAGCGGCGACAGGGAGGTCTGCTCTAATCCAGGACATCCAGGAGGAGGAGGAGGAGGAGGAGGAGAGACCATCAGCAGAGGGATATCAGCCATGGATTTATTTTACTATAGAACGTCCACAATATGATATTTATCAAAACTAAGAAAAATGAGGATTTGAAAAAATGTCCTTTATTAAATAATACATCTCATGTGTGCAGCATTTTTGTTTAAAATGACCTTTTCCTTTGAATCTAATGTGCTTCTGTTTTTCACCTTTAATAAATTAAAATAAAAAGTAGCCAGCCATGACCTCACCATTTGTAAAAAAAAAAAAAAAAAATTGCTTTGAATTGGCAATGAATGTTTGAATTATGTATGTACAATTGCAAAACAAAAACAATGCAGCATTCAGTAGAAGTTCATTAATAAAATAAACTAAAAATAATAACATAAAATACCCTGGTAGAGTAATATCACACTAGATATCATCACAGTCATTAGTGAGACATTTTTTAATTGCAATATTCAATATATTGTTACATCTTTAGCAGATGTCTTTTCTTCAGTCTTCTTGAATGGAATTTTATCCCTTCTGGTCCTTTTTTGCCATTTTTCTTTGTTATTGTGTCGCATTCTCTTTCTTTAGATTGTCAGTAACCAGATTGTGGCAGTCAGTGATTGTTTGAATTCAGAGACGGTTCATCATAATGCACTGAGCTCTGCAGATCGTTTAATCGTTAGGTATCTGTTCGGGCATGTGGTCATAATGAAGATAAACTGTTCCCACAGATAAATATCTGAAGCCTGGTGATGTTGGGTAATGTTCAGAACCACAGAAGTTGGTTAATCAGATTCAGATGAAATCAACAAAGAGAATCCTGCCATTGAAATTTTCTTCGGATTTAATCAAGATGAGAGGCATTATAAACCTTGTCATACAGTGATTAACAATCACTCTTTGGGCAATTGAAATAGGAGATGGAGAAAACATTCTAAGCAAGTGTACAGCACCCTCCTCCATTTCCCTTTTGCTGTATACACCAATGGTTTTGATACAGCAAGCTGAAAAAAGTTCATGCCCTCCATCTTGTACTTAATCATTAACAATGGTAGAATAAACAACTAATAACAAAGCATCCAAGTTAAACTTTAGTGAAATTAAGGTCAGCAGCTTCGTCTGCAGTGGCTCTATGCCCTATATTTTCAGAACCACTGTCATACAAAGATGTTATGTTGTACAGCAATCTGTCAAATGTCAGTTCTAAAATAACTTTATTCAACATGTCACTTGGTAATAAAATCTAATCAAATCTTTATAATAAATCAAACAATAAATCATTGCAATGATAAAACAAGAAGAAGAAGAAGAAGAAAACGCCCTGGCTGGCTGTTATCCTGCATGGTTGCTGGAGCCTTTTTGAGATGACCTTGTTAATCCATGGAATTAACAGACTCGCTGACAAAACTGCTTGCACATGCACTCAAATGTGTAGCATGTGAGTTAAACACCACCCACTTTAATGGTTTTAGAGGTAGTTGCTGTGTTCAGGACCTTTCACTGTGGGCAGCAGTAAGCCTTTACGATCTGTTTGCATTGTTGACATACTTACCTGCTTCCAGGACATGCACCCTGAAGGCTCTCTGTGTCAGGACTCACAAGTGGTTTTGCAGGAGTGGTAATGAGGCTCGGACGATTTGACTGGTTTTCAGGAAGTTGATAATTATATTTAATGATATATATTTTATTCAATGTTTATTAAATGAGTGAATGGCTTCAAATTGAAATGTATGAGATTAATGCATGACTGAAAACAACAGATCAATAAGGAATAGAAATACCTGCACTGATACAATTTTTTTATGTATGGAATTTATCAATCCAAATGAATAAATCTGACAAGCATTTGATAAGTAAAAAAAATACGAATCTTTCTTTTATCAGACAGACGACAAAATGAATCTGGGAAACAACAAGAAGAATAAAAAGATTTTCAGTGCACATCTGGACATTATATCAAAAGCCGAAAGTCTCATATTTCTCCTTGAGATTCAGTGCCAGCGATGCTTCACAACACCTGGACTTGGCAATGGTGAGCAAACTTTGTCTTAAACAGATCTGAAAGTTCAAAGATGTTCATTAGAATTCTATCCTGACCGGCTAACTTCAAGAAGACAGTGTGACAGTCTTGCAGTGTGGGTGCTTTGTTCTGACGTCTTGCGAGTCTCAACATATTTCCGATGGAAACATGGGAAAGTTTCCCCTCAATTGCATCTAAGCAGCTTTCTGTCCATCACTTCAACCGCCCAAAGGTTTCATCATGCAGCAGTAGCCAGAAGAATGGCATATTGGCATGCAGCAAATACTTGGGTTTCAACTGGCAGGAGTCCACCCATGCAGTTGACTACTGATTGAACTGTTCCTGTGATTTCATGACGAGACATGTTTCTTTGTGTGTGAGAACAATGGTGGAAGTCTTTACTTAACTTAAGCTTGTGTGTGTGTGTGTGTGTGTGTGTGTGTGTGTGTGTGTGTGTGTGTGTGTATGTGTGTGTGTGTGGATGATCTGCTTCATGAACAGATTCACCCTAGCATAAGACATGGAAGTCCCCAGTCTCAGACTGAGCTAGCTGGCACTCTTTGAGCCACAGAACAGGATGATGGTGACCTAAATTTGAGTAGGATTATTCAATTAGATTAAATTACAAATCAAGAACACTGTTTGTCAAAGCTTCTACATTATATCTTAATGTTGCATAATGTGAAAGTGCTGATAGAGCCAGGGACAGAGTCAGAGTTAAGGTGACAGAACTGTCAAAATTGTTTATTGGATGAAATAGCTTCAGTCCAACTATTTCATCAGCTTTCAGAAACTGACAATCTGACATTCACACCCACTTCATGCCATGATTTGCCAACTGTACAGAGGTGAGAAAGGAGTCAGGGTTAGACCTTCTCTCTCTATGCTACTTTACTTTTGAAAAATCGAGTACAACTCTATGAATATCTTCCGAGAGACAAATGTGTATTGTTAAGTGTGTCTCACCCCTCTCTATGACAGACAGATTTTCACTCTGCCTCCCACTGTGGAAACAGATTTGCCTTCTGACAAGTTCGGACAACATGTCACACAAACTTGTTTCCTCCAAGCATAACTTGACCCTTAGACTATGGTGATGACTGAAGCGCTGTTTAAGATATCAGATTCTGGATTAGGCTACTGTTCTGAGATATAATGTATAGTATATATCAGCCAGTATCCCAGTGAATTACATTAGAAATTAGCTGATTGTGTATTTTGCTATTTCGTCCAGTGCCAGTGTTCACCGCCAAAGCAGGAAGCAGTAGCCCTATAAGTTAGTTGGAAAGTAGGAGTTCAAGGTGGAGGATGCTGGGGCAGACCTGGGGTCACGATGAAGTGACTGTGGGGACTTTTAAAAATTGTGAGGGGGCATTTTTTCAGAAAATAAAATTCTTTGTTTTAAATATGCAATAGCCATAGAAAGCCAAAACAACACCAACAACATTAACACTACTCTAAGGGTACTGTTCAAAATCCCAACACACAACAAACAGTGCCGTCAATTGTTATGAAACAAAAGTTTAACGGTCACATGTATCTCAGACTATAATTTTATTGCTTTTGCTATCTTCTGTATATACATAAAGGACACGCTCAGTGACATGTTATCAAACCTTTGAAAGATTTTAGTATTTTAGAACAAAACGGACAGAGAAAAAGCCATTGAGGACATATAGCAGGTCAGAAAGACAATGTCCTTTTTAATGACAGGCTGAGGACAGAGACAGCCTGAGACAGACTGTTTGCCTCACTGACTAGTGACAAGATTAGAGGCTCAGTCCTTGAGCAGCAGACCAAAGACAAACAAGAGAGGTGGGCAGGGTGGGACGGGAAGGGGACTACCCAAAAGATGAGTGACACAGTCCAGCCATTTGTATCCCATGATTAACTCTTTGTGTCCAGGCGTTCTTGGCCCTAATCAAAAGACTAAGACATGGCTAATGGATAGAAATGATGGCTCAGAAAAGGGTGGAACGGGGTCAGTGGGTGGGCCAGACGAGGTCTTTGTACTGCCCTTTCCTCACCCCCCACCCTAATTAGTTGACATTGCAGGAGGAGGAAGGAGAGGAGGGTGAGGGAGGGTGAGGATGGAGAAGTACATAGAACAGGAGGAGCAGGACAACAAGAGAAATGGGAGAACTGAAAATGCTCATCCTGTAAGATCTAAGGCAACAGATGGAGAACAACTGGGCAGGGAGTGGATCACAGAGCAGTGGGAGCAGTGCAGCGAGGTCAGCTCTGCTACTCTTACAGCACATCTGACAGAAAAGCACACAGTGTGATGGAAACTGACATGCCGTCACACGCACTTCAACATAACTAAACAAATGCTTACTCAAGCTGTGATAAACGCCCTTAGGTGTTCCATTCAGCTGCACCAAGGTCCCGCTGTGTAATTCACAATATTTGAATTATAAATGTACCTGCAGCCATCATGACTACAATCAAAATGTTCACACAAACAGTTCAAAACACTGGAAAGGTTCATGAGTTCATTAATTGTTAATATCGTCATTATCTAGACATAAAAAAACTAATGACATTCTCATCAGCCTCAGCTGTACTTGTATATATTTCCAAATATTAGCATGCTAACATGCTAAGCTATGAGTGAAAACATTGTACCTGCTTGACATCAGAACATCCGTACTGTGAAAAGCAGTTTAAATACTGTGTCAGGACAAAGAAATGTGAAAGGATTTATGTTCTTCAGTAAAGGAGTAGTATGAGGTACATGCTTCCAAGATGGACAGACAGATATATATGGGGGAAAAAATGCAAATTGACAAAAATATACCATAAATAAAAGTAGAACTGGCTCTTCAGGTGACAAAATATTTCACATTTTCCCACACTGTAACATTTAAAATAATAAATTTATTCATTTTGCATCTGAAGAGCCTTTTCTTTTTGTCAGTGTAATCATTCGATATATATAATATGATATGGCACTATAGATTTTCTGTCCATTGAAAGCTGAGCAACCAGGGAAATCTGGCCAATGCATGGGGAGTCAACAAGCTTGTCTTTCCAGAGACCTGGCTGACACTCAACACCCTATAAGATTAGCATTCTTTCTGACCCTGCTTTAATTATTAGAGTTGGGTAACAATGGTCCCAAACATTGGCTGGCATATAGTGTTGATCCACTGGCGAAATGTGACCCTGATCAATTTTAGCGCAGGTCTGAGTTTACAAGCTTTTTCTCAAAAATTTCTCCTACTCATATCACGTTGGATCAGAGCGCTGCTCCTTGTCTTATCAGGGCTGTAGGCAGATTTGTTTAAGGGCTGCTGTATTCTGACACAACTGGACGTTGTAGTTATTACTGGGATGAGCAGTGATGTCGGGGGTTATGGGGATGTTTGTCTGTGCTTAGAACATAACTGCTATGAATCAATTATTAAATATTTTATTTCTCTGATTCACTGGCCACCACCACTCCCTCTCCTCATTTATATCTTACACAATCACAGCAGCATGCTCGCTCTCTCTCAAACAAATGGACCCAAACCAAAGGAAGCTTCTTGGTATCACTATTTTGCAGCATAACCTGAAAGCCAGATGCAGCTGGGTACATGAAATAAACCACGTGAGAACACTAGGAAACTAGGAAAGTATCACCATTCGGTCCATAAACTCCACCTGGATAACACAGTTTCAGCAATGAAGTTTTGTGACTGGCCACCATTGCATGACAAGGGGTTGCATTTCTCCAAAAGTTGATTTAGTTTCAACTTTTCCACTGCAGCCTGCCGTATTTTTTTTTTTTCATCATCCCCAGCCTTCACTGTCAAAGCCTAAATGGAGTACCTCAATTCAAAATGAAAGAGATGCATGGTGTTCAGGGACAGAACAAGTCCACTGTCAAATCTATGTTCAAAACACAATAATGTTCTAGCCATGAAGTGACCATGAAGCTTACAGACAGGCACCATTTGGCTGCAGGAGGGAGGAGGTCTCAGCAACCATCAAATTAGCCTCCAAACACCATCCCAGTGGAAAGATCTGCCAGCCGCAGCCCCCGACAGCTTCCAGCATCCTATAAACACTGTCCATCTTGGCTACCTTTTATTTGAAAGGTGTGACAAACAATGGCAGCCCTGCATTGTAAACATGTGAGCTCATGACCGGTTCGAGTTGCACAACTGCTGAATTTGTCCTGAACATTTGAGCAGAGTGGAACCAAAATGCACTTTGACACAAAATAAACCATTACTGGTCACTGAGGGAGCTGCACTGAGAGGTCAGGGGCTCTGCCAAACCAGTAGACGGGTAGAAGCAACGGAGGGTCAGACAGCGGAGGGGCAACAGTGGGGTGGGGTTGGAAAAGGAGGGGTGCTGGCTTCATTCTGTGCTTGCATTACTTTTGAGTGGAAATAGAGAACAGGATCAGATAATCCAGAGAAAACAAACTTTAAGTTAGGGTGGCTCCAGGACATGAGAGATGGTGTTTAGGTCTAAGAAAAAAAAAAAAAAGGATACATACCTTTTTGCTGATTTGTCAGAAGTAAGGTAGCGCAGCAGGAGGTCATATTTCTTTACATGATGATCAGGAGCCCCTGAGCCAGCTCCCTCCCTCTGCACCACACTTGAACCAGTCCAAGAAAAAAATGCAACTCTGACACCAGAGTAACATTTATACAAACACATACTTATTTGCTGTGTCAGGATTATAACACAAAGTGCTGTTCACTGGGCCTCTGCACTGCTTAGGAGTGAAGAAGCTGTGGCAGCCCAGAGGTAAACAGACGAGGCTTCGATCAGCCAACACAAGTAACCAAAGCTCACATTTCCTAACATGAGGTAAAGTTGTCAGCCTGCCACGTCTATCCTCACTGCTGGATCTTTGCAGAATGTATTTTTGATTTTATTTCGCTTTATATTTGTAAGATTCATTAAAGGAGTTCCAGTTATAAGAGGAAACAACAGAGTTACAGATTGTTGGTCAATTAACCCTTTGGGTAAAAGAGTGGTTTTTATTTTATAAAAATAGGGTAAAATTAAAAGTAGTCAAATAACTTTATCAGCAGTTCAAATTAGGCCTCATGCAAAAACATTTTCATATTCTTATCTTAACTTTCTCTTACTTTTTTTTTTGCTTCAATGGACTTGTATGAGTGCAGCAAGTCAGATTCAGCAAACACTCCTATCTTCAGATAACTGGATAAGTCATCCACCAATGTGAATTTGAGTGTATGGTCATGAGAACTGTAAATTAGCATAACTAACGGCCCAATAACTTCATATATGGCTATGCTTCCTGCCCTTGTGCGAAGAGGTGTTCATCATTGAAAGTGACAAGAGTAAAAAGAACTTTATGAATTCAGAGGTTGTAGAATAATGAAAAATTAGGAGTACTAGTGAGAAAATGATTGATTCAAGCAAACAAACAAGAAAAAATGTCTCGCCAGGTGATCAGTGACTGCGACAGGAGGATGGGGTCGAGGGAAAGTCACCATCACGGAGAAGGACAAAAAAATATGTAGCCACAATAGGTGATGTTGTACTATCAATGAGGACGTTTCTCTGGACAGTGACTTGCATAAACCTGCATATGAAGTTACAGCCAATAAAACTGACAGTCAATACCCAGTGTAAATTAATGATGATATCATTAGCCTATATGAGTATATTTGGAATTATAGTATAATTTGAGTTGCAGAGTCAAACAAGACGAATAAAACATAAAGGAGACTTAATATGCTGTAAATCAATGCGCTGCAGTTCCACAGTTGAGTCTATAGAAAAGGAACAGTATTGTCGGTGTCTGTAACAGTGACAGCAGCCAGTTTATTGACTGCAGTGGATATGTGATCTGAGCACTCTGCAGGGGGACGTCTTGCCCTTTGACCCTGCAGCCCTCAGGCATGGCCCTGGTGCACTGTTGGCAGATGTGACTTACTGGAGTAGACTTTCGTGCAGTGTGACAGCTTGTTACCCCCACACCCCCCCACCCACACCCCCCCAAATGCGCCTACACGGACCCAAACACATAAACTCCGCCTCTGGTGCCTCCTCTCCTGTTGCAGCACCTCCTCCTCACTCCACCCCTGCAGTCTCTTCTCTCTGGGGAGATTCATTAACAGGCTTCAGCTCCTCCGCCCTCACCAGTGATTGGCACCATCAACCACCAATCCACTCCGCCCCCTTTGGGCAGATGATGGGTCTAGTGCTCTCTGTAGGGTAACAGCTGGACGGAGGGTGGAGAAAGGATGGTGTATGTCTGTGGTTATAAACACAATAGGAACTTGTGTAATCTATCTTGTGTGACTTTATTGATTGAACACAAAGAGAAGGAACAGGAGTGAGACACTGACAGTAGTAATGACCATTTATGTGCCTTTGGCCGCTCATCACAATTCACTGGTCTAAAAATCAGCATCTGATATTTTTATGTCCTCTCCATCTGGCATCTCTGACATCATAAAAATATTAAGCTTTGTATCAGGAACCACAGGTGGGACCAAGTCACTGTTTTGCGATAAAATGATTTGATATTTTAACAACAGAGCCTCAACTCTTCAGTTATGAAATGAATTTGGAAGTTGTTGTGTCTCTGTCTATAATTTTTGACGTGCACATTTCGCACACCAAAATTAGTTTTTGTTATGTTTATTAGCATTAACCATGATAACAAGTCAGGTGTAAATGGATTCAGCGTATAACTCTAGTAGCATCCATGTTTTTTCCACATTAGGACTTAAAAGCTCATAAGCACAACCAAGTCATAAGAACGACTTCTCAACTCTGGAAATGAGACCCTCATGTCGACTTCCTGGGAAAGAATGGTGTTAACAATAGTTGAATAAGGAATAAAGGGAAATTAATTGATTTGTGGGTTGATGGTTTTTAAATAACACACATAACCCAAGTAATGTGAGTTGGTTCACACCTCTGTCAGGAACGGTTGTCCTCTCAAACCAGGAATCTTTTTTCACTGAACTTCAAGGCCTTAATGGAATGTTTTAGCCATGTTATATATTTGTATTTTATAATTATGAGTGTTAAGTAATATATCATCCAGATAATGAGAAAGCTCCTCTCCTGCCAGTGCAGCTCTGCCTGTACAAGCCATAAGATATCGTCTTCCTTGCCATACGCATATCTTGTGCAGCTCTGCTGTGGCTAAGTGGAAGGAAAACAGTGAGTGCTTGCCAGAGAGAGGTGTCACTTGTTCTCAGTATTAGCAGTGGAGTAGATAAGAAAACAGATGGGACAGGGGAGGTCAGAGGGCCATGCTACGGCTGACAGGTTTGTTTATTTGGCCTGTCTCTGATATCCTGCTTTCCCCCGCCATGCCCCTCACCGACTCTGCCTACAGCCTGACCTGGAAGTGACCACGCAGAGATGGATCAAGGCCACTTTTCACCAGAGAGTCAACACTATCCACCCCACTCACCATTCAGGCCAACTCAAAACACATGGGGCAAGTGTGGGCTTATTACCCTCCTCTGACAAGAATAACAATTGACTAATTTGTACTTGCGTAGACGTGCCGAGTTTGGATACTGTAGGGGGAATTTCAACCAAAACAAACATGGCTGACACCAACAGCAAATAGACATAGCAGAGGTGATGGAAGCTGATTAAAAAACTGCTGACATGTTACAATGTAAGTGTTAAATGTATCCATGTTATTGAAAGGGATAGTCTGGATTATTTGATATGGGGTTAAATGACCAATTCTGCCTATGAGGTCTTGTTGGTTTGGAGAGAGTAATATTTGGTATATATAATTGCTGTTTCCCATCAGAAAAGGCAGTCTGATGGCAAAGTAAAGCAGTCAAAAATATTATAAATATGGCGTACACTTAAACTGACATTGTTTTTTTTAGGTGGGCTAAACTACCATTGGTTGCTGACCCCTTTGACAGCAGCAAATTCCTTAGCGTCCACGCTGGTGTGCTTTTCTGCTTATCCAAACTGGGGCCGTGTCAACTGCCATCTACTGTAGGTAATACACTGACTATCAATAAGTACCTCATGCAACCCAACTTCAAATAATCCATAGCTTTCTCCAAAAAATAAAACGTCAATAACAGACTCAACTGCAGTGTTCCTTCTGTCCTGCAGTCTGTGTGAGGTCTGAGGTCCTTATTCCTGAGGTAGGCCAGAGCTGATAACCCCGCCTGGGCACCAACAGATAAGAACGTTCAGTGAGATCCCACTAACACCAAGCTAAAGAGGCTCTGTAGGCAAGAGGAAGATAAACTAAGTCCAACAGATTCCAGAAGATTCTCTCAGTTGGCGTGACTCATTTCCTTTAATGACAGATGGCAAAAAACAGATGGTTGAAGTCGGGAAACAAAAAAAAAAGTTTCTGGGGAGACTCCTGCGACTAATCACAACACGAGTTTTCCACAAAAGATGTTTTTTATACATATTATCCTCGGAAAAAATGATTTTGTCATCTTAGTCACAGTTAGATCCATGCCAGACCCATTCAGAGGATTGTTGTGTTCCTTGCATTCATTCTCATATCCTAAATGATCCTGCTTGTGCGTAATCATTTCAGGAAACTGCTTGAAAAGAACTGGTCAGTGGTTGGAATTCCACCATGATGCAAGCTGAAAATCCCTAAATTGTGTAACTGGAGATCTTGAATAAGAGTCAGCATTACTGAAACAGTGTATAATGTAGTAGTACAAGGAATCTGAGTTTTGACATATAAACATTCTTTTCACCTGATATATTACATTCTGCAAACCCCACATGCTTAACACAGTGAGTGAATAGCAGAAAGATAGCTGCAGTTTAAGGGTAATAAAAGACCATTTTTCAAAACTGGCATCTACACATGGGAGTAGATTTTATTTGGAAAGTGGTGGGAACATAAATTTGGCAGGGAGTGGGGGACCTCCCCCAGAAAACTTGAGAAGTTTTCATCGTCTTTCCTGCGATTCCTGCACAATATATAATGTCTATATGCTTTCTCACAATAAAAGGTGAGAAATTATGAGTAAGTTACAATCATAGCATTTTAACTTTCGAACAGTTAAAGGAGCGATATGGAAAAATCAAAAATCATAAACCGTAAATATCTACTCCCTCTAAAAGATTATGAATCATTTCTAATAACTCATAAACAGACACTTCCTTACTGTCTGTTCCATTGTTGTCATGTTTTCCAACTTGGCATGTTTCCTTAATGTCTGGTGACATATCATGGTCATTTTATGATTTATTACAGTAAATATATTACAGATTCATACTATAAATTCATAATTTAACTAGCATTTGTACAAACATGCACAACAGTTAACTTTGATAAATTTTTGTGTCATGAGCCAAGTCAAACTTAAAAGAACAAAATAATCCCACAGCAACCCTGTCACAACATTTAGTTTGATAGCCAAATACATTATATGTATACTAGGTACTATAATGTTAATATGCCTAACTATTTTTGTTGTACATTACTAACCTTAGACTACTATAATTCCTGGTCTGTCATGAGTTAGCCAGCACAGAACAGCTGTGCCTTTTACTGAACAATCAACGAGCCTAAGAGAGAGTAGATCCTAAAGAATTTCCATGAGATTCTGCTGCAGAAAGAAAGTAGTTCCTTCATGGCACTGTTCATAACAAGGTCTGTGGATTATTTTCAGATCATGATTTCTGACATTGTTGTTGAGTTTTTCATATGTATTTTTTTGGTGCAGTCTAGAACAGTCTAGATGGATAAATAGCATTACAGGTCAGAGGAAATATTTGCATTTTCAATTTTGTGGTGAACTGTCCCTTTAAAGTTTGTGGCAATTTTCTCATTGTCGTTCTGTGGCTGACCGTGGATCTTGACCTCTCAAGCAAACAAAAATCTTTCCCAAACGCATCAACATGATATCACACATGCATTCTACAACTGCTGTATGAACTATATAGACAAATATTTTGTTTATTCCATAATCTGCCAAGAAAATAGCCTACATAACCTCAACAAGCCAGGAAAGTAAACTATAAAGGCAGCTGCAAACAAATCATGAAATTTGACTCACAGCACAGAAGAGATGACCTTCCTAGTACAATGAACTATATGTTAAACAAGTTAAGCAAAGTACAATACAGTGTGATATGTTCTTAATTACATCTGTGCTCAAAGAAATAACAAAAACAGAGAACACCCAGGCTTCTTCTTTATGTGGCTTCGTATTGTAAATCTGTGTTTGAATGGTCCCAAGATAAGTGGAATGGCAGCAACAGTTTAATAGAAGGGGCACAACACAGAGACTTAACTAACACTTATTCAAATGTCCCATAGTGGATGACTTGTAATCCCTCCACTTCTAAACAGACGAGTGGAAATCAAAAACAAAGCAGTGCTAAAAACAACCAAAACATCTGCAGGGCAGCCACGCCAAGGCAGAAGGGATATCAAACACACCCAGATTCAGCCAAACAGATGGTTCGTCTCCGCCATCACTCTCGCACACATATCCTGCTCAGACACACACTCGCACACTCACAGCCTCATATCAGGACCTCGCCTGGGAGCGTCATGCTGCAGATCCAGCCCACCGACCAGGACGACGAGGGTGTGTCATAGAGTGTGTGTTTGAACATTCAAGATGAAATCAGACAAATTATTAGTGATCAGTTCAAATCTTTATGTGTCCACCATGGTTCACATGTTGCAGTGTAGCAGGAACACACGCCAAAATGTACATGAATGCAATAACACATGCCTTGTTTCCATTGTACTTGCTGTGGCAGGAAGGAAGGGGTGTTAACAGTCTCAAACTAACTGCTAACAAACTAATTGTGTGTGCATGCACCACGAGAGATACATGTATGTGTGAAGAACAGCGGTCGTGGGTGTTTCCTGTCTGAATTTCTTCTTCTCCGTCTCTGTCTCTCCATCTCCGTCCTTGCAACATGTTCAGTGTGAAGCAGACCTGTTCAGACAGCAAGGGTCGACTCCTGTTTAGACTGGGCCGGCGCCAGTCGTCCGCTCACTTCGCCTCAGCAGCGACAGGTGAGAGCCTTCAGCTGACTATCATCACACTCACCGCTGACAAGCCCGCGACACACCACAGTCAATCCATCACTCCTGTCACACACAAAACTTCTACTTCCAATGTGGTGTTAAGGAATTAAGGATTTTTTTTTTTTTTTTTGCTTGTTTTCTATGATTTAATCCTGTCTTTTGTGAATTACAAGAGACCACACAAGGTTCAAGGGTCTTGAAAACAACAAAAGAACCAACTGTCATTAAACAAAAAAAAATTAAAAAAGAACAGTTTGTCTGTGAGAAAAGAAAATTGTCCTCCATGAAGATTATTAATCCTTAAAAGCAGTAAAACTCTAGGATGAGGAGTGCTAAACAAGGCTTCAGGACAAGTCTCAGGACTTCTCTGAGACTTCAGAAAGGTGCTGTGAAATAGACAGGATGTATTTATCTCATTTCACACCTGACATTTATAAATTTAAAATGTTGATACTCAAATGTCCAAATAAAACCATAGAAATAGTTTAAAACATAGACGAACTTAGCACATAGCATATCTAAACTGACTTAAGTTCTGCTAATAATATGTCTGAACTTAGCACGTGCATTGAAGCCTGTGGTATTCTATATCTATGTTGATGCATTTTATTTGCTTCATAATCTGTGTACACTCGCTCAATATTACTAGTATTGTATTTGTGCATTCTGTATTCTGCAGATGAACTCTAATCAAATCAGCAGACCAGGGAGCTCTTTCTTTTTTTCTGTTTCTCTCTCCTCAGTAGTAATTACAGTTTATTTGAATACTGCTGTCTTGCTTTCTTGATGTCACACAGCAAGAAAAACATAATTTATTTTACATTATGGTATCAGGACAAATACAGTAATTAAAACACATGATCCTCTGACACATGGATTCCTCTGTTCTGCTTAGGAGGAGGAGGAGGAGGAGGAGGAGATTGAATTGTCTAGACTTTAATACGTGGAAATGGAGATTTATAAAAGTTAAGCTCAATGTAGTATGACTATCATTGGTTGGAATTTCATAAATTCATACTAATTTTGATGTGAAACTGGAAAATCAGACATATGATTTGATTTCAGTTGGTTGTGAGCTGCTTAATATTGGCAGTATGGTCAATGATTTATTATGCCAAAATGGAAAACATAATTAAAATATAAAAAATATTACAATATTAAAATGACTTAATCGTGTGCTGGATGTTTCATTCAGATGCCAGCATATTATATTGACATTTCAAATATACTGGGATGAAGCATTCTTTTGCATTCGGTAAGATGGGTGATTAAAATTAAGTGTGGATTAAAATAAAATTAAATTGAGGACTAAAGTTTTAGGCTTTAGTTGCCTAGTGTGAACGGTCATTTGCCCCCTAATGAAGGTGAATATTACGTTGTTCCTCCACGACAGCTTTACAGTCCTCAAGGTTAAATGAGGACCAATTGCAAAGCAATATATTACACCTAGACCGATCCCAGTTAAATGGGCTGATAGGTTATAAATATTAGTAATCAGCTGCAGCAAAAAGGGGGAAAACACAAGGCTTCAAAGCTGCACTAATAATCAATTAATCAAAACTGTCCCTACATTCACCCCTTTGTGGGACTGATGCAGACAACCCTTGTCATGAAAAGAGATCACTGAGGAATTTGGTTTTCAGCGCTGCTTACCAGCAGGCACTGACAGAAGACATATATCTGCTTAAAAGGCACTGTGAGTACATGCATTCACTGCGTTACATCTATCACAGTGTGCAGTGACCCAATGAATGCAATGAGGAATGTTTAAGTTGCAATGCTTTATTATCACATGGAAATTAATATGTGCAGGCATATCACATGTAAAATGTAACTCAGTGACCCCAGATGACAAAACCAGGCCATTTATTACTATGGAAGATGATAAAACACCATTTCCTATGTAACGTCATTTGTTTTAACAATAGAGATGTATTGTATGCACACGCTAAGAATGAAAAGTGGCAGCTCTTACTTGCTGCAAACAAAGAGTTAGTGATAAACATAAGACATGAGACAGGTCCCTCTAAAGCAGAGGCTCTCATGTTTTTTTCTCTGCTAAGTACCTCTTACAAGATACAAAATATACCAGGGACAATTTTTTAGATCATGATTATTTAAATGAATGAATCTGATATCTTTTCATGGCAGACTGTCACAGACCCCTGGAGGTCCCCAGACCCCTACTTGAGAAACTTTGCTCTAAAGGACCAGTGAGTGGTCACAATATAGCATGTGGACAAAGTCGCAATGTTTCATAGGTTACATTGCTCACCCTATTTAAAAGGCTAATCCAGCCTCACATCTGCAGCGGACTGGTCTCCCTGACTCCCTGCACGCTTTTTAGGTGTGCTGGACACACACACACATACACACACACACACACACACACACACACACTTACATGTAAACACACACACACACAAATACTGTGATGCTTAGTCTTTTCATATGCACAAACTACACTTAAGCGCAGCAAATGCACAAACCTGTTCACACGCAAACACACAGGACTCGTTATATGCATACACACATGCACAAACACACTGACACACAAACACACACACACACTCTCTGAAATGTCCAGTGTGACCCACCTCCCTCACTGCCTCCAGTCCCCATTTACAGCCTCTAAAAGCCTTTTCCATTTAGCGGTGGGCCTGGGGCTGTGAGTGACAGGGAACAGAATGGACCTTATGTTGTCACTTTCTCAGCACTGTGGCCTGGAGGGAGGCCTGGCACAGCAGTCTGCTCCTGGTGGCGGAGGAGTGGGTGGTGTGTGGGAAGGAGAGGAGGGGGTGAGTTAGTGGGTAGTCCACCACAGACCTGTAAGGGCACAAATATAAACTTGGCTACAGTCTCAAATTTACCTAGAAAGTGTAGCCTGGAGGGAGGCCTGGCACAGCTTCCTGCCCTTTTGTACTCATGGAAATGGAAGTGAACAGAGATTTGCCTGAGTTTTGTGACATTTGACCAGACATAAGGAGAGGTTAATGGGAAACCAATGGTGGCACCCCCAGCAGAATATTGTCCAGACATTGTTTGATTGATTCTGGGGTTCAGTGCAATCAAATGTGCTCTATAGTGAAAACTTACTTTTGAGCTCAGAGCTGGCCTTGAGTTGCTTTGAATGCTGAACACAAAATCACTTTATTGATTATCAGGTAACTGGGAGACAAAAAGAAGACATTTTATAAACTGTTTAATACATTGACTCTAGAATTGGTCTTAGTCCCAGATTTCAATTGTGTAATCTTCACTACAACTCTAAATATTGCCCAATTTCAAAGCCTAACGACAGCTTTATAGTTTCTTGCAAAACAGACATAAAACATGAAACAGACTCGTCATGTTTTTAAAGATTACTTTTTGGCATTTTGCCTCTATTTGATAGCCACAGTGGAAATTCAAGCAGAAGATATAGGGAAAGCAAGAAGGTTTGACACTCAACAAAGGTTATCAACCTTTTCTAGTCCCCCAGAATAATTAGGTTGGTGTTCGCAAACCCCCCTACCCCTGTGTGCCCAAGGCTGTTGAGGGATTACTGTACAAAACATATAAGCTACCAAACTCGCACAGGAAGACCACTAGTTTGATTATCACAAACACACTGAAATATAATCTGTTCTGAGCCAAATAATATCAGTGGTACAGACCGTGTAATATAAAAACCATGGCTGTTACATTACTTGAGAGCAGCTATATTTTGTATATTTTCAAGTACCTCATCCTTATGTTGGATATCATTAAAGGAGCAATATGTTAGACCCTAGAATTAAAAAATGAGTACGGCAGTCCAAATAGAAAATTGGAGCCACAGACATCATGTTAAATACATATTTAAGATACAGTCTGTGGTTGAAGTAAGTTGTTTCCAGTGTTGCTCAAAGAGCGGCGTTCATTGAACATGGTCATATTTTTTGTGAACGGTGAACTGAACAGCAATTGCAATTAATGAATGTGAACATGAGTGCTGTCACTCCTGAGAGAGACAACAGCACTCACATTGTCAGTTGATAAAGAAAAAAGTGAGCATGTGAATATGGACAGAAATGTCGGCACAGTATAAAAGCTTTGGTTTATCCTGCAACCTGAAGTGTATGAACTACATTGAAGACTAGAAACTGTGTTTGAGTGACAAACAGACTGATAGATCTGCATTATATTCACTTTCCTCCTCTGTCTCATCTCCCTCTTCATCTTCTTAGAGTTCTCATGCATTATGGTGCATTCAATTTGCACTGGGAAGTCGGGATTTCAAGTTCCCAGTTGGGTTTCAAAAGTATCTTGGTGTTCAAGTTTGCTGTTGTGTAAAACACTGTCAAATTGTTGTGAATTGCTGTTAATAAGTATAGATATGAGTAATACTGGGACTTCAAATTAAAACATGAATATCATGCATCAATTAAAATGGCATCATTATAGACTCGACCATCCCAGGTAGGAGGAGGCTCTATTTTAAATTACACTAAAAAACAAACAAAATAAAACAAAACAAACAGACAAAAACAGAAGAAATGACCATGAACTAGTTCATTTTTGGAACTAGTTTAAAATGTGAACTATGAATGTGAACTAATTCCTTTTTTTAAAGTGTGAACTTGCACAACACTGGCTGTTTCTGCTCGCCACCTCCTCTGCAAACTCACAGCTCAGGCTGGTTGCCTGCAGGCTGCAGGGAAACTGAACCTACACAGGCACCACGTTACACCTGGACAATGACAAGCGACAAGTCCTACACTGTAAGTTGATCAGCTGTTTATAACTGTCAGCTGTCTGTCAAAGCTATACCTGTTATCTGTAAAACAAAAGCCCACTGCCTTCTGCCTGTCAGACTCCATTACCTTATTACTCAGTTTAACTATTATAGAGATCTATTCTTTCAACAAGATTATTATGATTTCCTACAACTCACAAACAGATAAATTTGACAAATATTCTACATTAATTTAAGTCAAACAAAAACAGACGTTACAGCCCATAATGGAAGTTTCAAAGGAGAACTTGCTGGCTGTTGTTGGATAAGCCAGTATTTTAACTTAGCATGTTTCCTTAATATCTGATGACATACCTTGGTCATTTTATGATTTAGTAAATCTATTATATTTTTTCCCTTAAAGGCAGATGTTGCTGAGAACTGTCATTCTGTACAGCTTTTCACGATATTTTAAATTCTCTCCAACAGTATGATGACCCCCAAATATCATCTTGCTACCCCCTTGATGGTCGCTTTGAGAACCGCTGCTCTACAGCAGGTGTTCTGCAATAATACCCTCTGCTTTGTAACCACTGGAACATCGGATGCCTCAGCCAGACTTGTCATTTATGGATTATGGTCATCTGATTTATTGACAATGAGGAGACTGTTCATATAATAAAAACAAGTCAAATCCATTTATGCTCTTGAAAAAACATCCTGGCAAAGACAGCCGTCAGGACCAATGGAAAAATGTTTGTGGAAACATCTCAAACAGATACTGGTCCATTGTTTGGCCCCCATCTGCACTGTGACTGCCTTCACCTATTAAAAATTATGAATTACTCATTCAAGGTTTGGTTACTGACTCCTTCCCCTGTGGGTCTGTCTGTGCAACCAGCCATCATGGACCCAACATTTGCTCAACCTTCAGGTATGCAACGAGAAAAGAAGACATGTGACATTGACAGATGGCGAGGTGTTGACAGTGAGTGGCAGGTAGACTACCTGTTCCACAGTTCACTTGGAGATTCATTAAGCATTTTGGACAGGATCCTTTGGAAAGGCCTCGCCATGGTGTAATGTGATCCCCGGCCTGAGGGATACTGTAATGTTTTTACATGAATCGCCCCAAACTATGGGTGAGCACTCCGTCACAGGCCAGGGGGGAGAGGGAAGAAGAGCAGGGAGGAAGAGGAAGAGGGGGTGGAGAGGTTTGTGTTAGCTTGACATCCCTGTCTTCTCATCTCGTCTTCTCGAATGACAAATGGCTCATCCCACAACTCACTTTCCATTCGAACCAGGTTCTCAACTTTTTTTTTTACGTCTCCCCTTCATCCCCATGTTGTGACAGGCATCTAAATTGATTAAGCTGTGCCCCAGGATCTGACACTACAGCGTGTTGCCTTCTATTTGTTGATTACTATTGATTTTCTTTGATACTTCATTTAAAAATCAATAGCCAGAGCAGAAGAAAAATAGGCACAGTTTACACATACTTTAACATACTATTGTGCAACAGAGAAGGCCGCAGTTTTGGCAGTAGCCGTGATGGCAGCAGCCAATTACGAGGAAAGCTCTTAACAGGTGAAAGAGAGAGGCCCCAGATCGATTCTAAGCTTTCTTCTCCAATCACAGAAAGTGGCCATAAATTAAAGCGCATCTGTTTTGTTTTGAAGACAGCCATGAAGCATGGCTGCAACTTTTTTATTTTTTTTAATTTCTTGGTATCCTTTACTCTTTACGCAGCCCCCACTTTTCAAATAACTGCTCCATCCTCCATCATTACATGACAGACAGAAAGGACAAGTGTCGAATAACAGGCAAACAGCGTGCCTACAGAATGATATATCAGTGAAATCTGACCTGTCCCACTGCATTTGAATTTACAATGGGAGTGTAAAGTAATTTACAGTAAGTTATGTTATTCTAGTCCTCACATCAGCCACTCTGGCTGTATTGCTTCAGAGTCATTATGGATGAGGTTTCTGCGTTTTTGTCTTCTTTTATTTGTTTGTTTTGTTTTTTTTTCTCCATGAAATTAGTGTAAGACTTCACTGAAATTCATTGACACACAGTATTTTAGGATTTTATTTTTATTAGCAGTAACAGTAATACTTGTAGCACTATGTGCCATTTCAATTTTATTAAACAACATAGAGAGGCAATAAAGTTGAAAGAGAGTGACGGATTGCAAGCAACAAAACTGAAATGCCTTTGGCTGTTGGATGCAGTTAAGGTCCACTTGACTTCTGCCTTCTGCAGCGACACACAAACTTGACCTAAGAGGCGGATGTCAATTATTCCCTTTTCTCACTGAGATGAAATATGACAACTTCTTCATATCAAAGATTCTGGCTCTGAACTGAAGAACAGAAAAGAAAATACAAACACATTGATTTGAAAAGTGCATTCCTTCTGCGTACAAAAAAGTAAAAGGAACATTGTGCCAAGAGGTAATGTAAGTGCATATAACTGTTTTATGATTAATGTTAATCTCTTTGGAGAACTACAAATTCATCAGAAAAAGTGCTCAAATTTCAGAACTCCCTCTCATATATCTAGGTTCAATGAGCATCTCAAAACTGATTATCACATTACATTAGAATTAATCTTATTTTATTCTAATCTCAATTTTTCTGCCTAATTCAATTATCGAGTGTTTATTAGACCACAGTTACTTCCCATGTTTAACTGTCTTGATTTTATTTTAAATAAACAATTAAGTCTACAATAGTGTCAAAAATGAACAAAAGAAGCAATACAATAGTTTCATTTTTGCAACTTCTAATTTTTTGTGTGTATCTTTACTTGATAACTGACAAAGAATTTCACATGAACAATTGTTCAGCAAAATTATGGTCAAAAAAGCTGACTAAGAAATAGAGTAATCAAAGTTACTTTATAAATATCAATTACTCATTACATATTACGTAAAAGCTGATTTGCAAATAATTCAACAGCTCTGTCAAAACAAATTGCCTTTTAAGTAGCTCCAAAGCCTCTCATATACTTAAAGTGGACACAGACAACTTTTCAACTCTCCCCCTAGTGTTTCCAAGTGGTATTACTGCCTGTGCCACCATCGCAAAGACAATACCTGCGCACAACACCACATCACTTTACATTTCCTCAGATTCTGTGCCGAGCTCTGTGGAGAAATGAAGAAATAAGGGAGAAAAAGGAAGCATTTTCACTGAAGAGGTAAAATGGAGGTATCCTAATGATGTGCATTGCATAATGATAAACATAGTTTGAGTAACATTACTCTATAGCTTCTCACAAACAAGTAACTACAGCAGGGGTGACTTCATTGTGAAGAGGGGAGTAGCATTAAAACGTTCGGAGAAAAAGTGTTTTCATTTCATTTTTTCTCTGCTGGCAAACAGATTTTTCTTAGTGAAATAAAGGCTCATACAGTGCTGCAGGAATTCCGGTTCCCTTGTCTCGAAGTTTCAAATGTGTTTTTTGTTATTTTTTCTGAAATAAAGTCTGTGGTTAATGCTAGCTCAAGAGGTTTACATGTTGTTTACATTTGCATCAGAATATACCACACTTGTGAATTCTGAAGTTTTTTTGTGTCTTAAAAAAGGTGGTCACTAACAAGTAGTAAAATGAGGCTACAGTGGTGGAAAAGGTGGCATTCATCTATAAGGACTATCTTGCTGAACAAAACATGCAAATATCAGCACATATTCACATAAACAGAAACTCTAATGAACAAATATTATTGGGTTTTTACAGAAGGAATGAGAGGGATGTTAACTTCTGGGTTGGTCATCCCTGCAGCAGTATGGGGAATCACCTGAAATGCAAATAGTATTATTATTCTATAGTTACAACACTATGCAATCAAAACTTAAAAAATAGACATTATGACTTAGCAAGCAGCCCGCTAATGTTTTGGATATCTTGACTGACCTTCAACAGCAAGCTGAACCAGCTCCTGTTCTAGCCCTGGTTAGTGCACACACTCACCAGCACTCCCAACAAAATCTGGGAGGGGTTTTGTGACAAATTTGGAGCACACAACACGTAAAACTTTGTAGGTTCTCTCTACCTCTTTCTATTTGTTCCCCTGTCTATAGTGGTGAATGTCTGTCATTTGTCCTCAGTTGCACTAATCTTTTTTTTCCTTTCATTTCTCTCTCCTTCTCACCTATTCTTGTCCCTCCACACCCCCCTATCACCCCTTGCCCAAACTCAAGCATGCAGAACAGAGCAGGCAGGTCTTCTCTAGCAGACCAGAACGCTCTGTTCTCAGAGTTCTCACCTTTCACCCGGGGTGAACGTGAAGCGGCATCACTTGGGCCCCCCGAGCCCCGCGGAGACCAGAACACAACACCAACCTGACGAGGCGAGCTGTATGGAGAGTCAGTGGCACGCTGAAAGACACGAGCATGTAGAAAGAAAGCAGGTAGAACAAACAGGTGACTGACATCATAGAAGAGACACAGAAAGGACATCAAAGACATCTAAAGATGGACTGAGTGTAAGGTTGTCGAGTTTAGGCCTCTTATTTAGGCGGCAGGTGTCAATGTCTGTGTGACACACGGATCCCTCTAGGTGTAGTGACAATCTGTCAATAAGGTAAACTGTGTATTATATTTGTGTATGTGCACAATAGACTATGACGCACGTGATAATTTGTAGTCTGCCTGCTGTACACCATGGAAAATTTTCATAATAAATCAAATTAAGTCAAATTAATAATGCTTTGATTTGTGGATCAAAGGATAACTGCTTTGATATATAAAGTAACAAATCTAAGACTACTTTAATTTGAGCCCAGCCAAAAAAAATATTGCAGTACACATAGATGGGCACAAATACATTGAAAGTATTTTGTTACAAATGAAAATGAAATACAAAATACTGGTATGGAAAATGGATTTAATTAAAATACAAGTAATTTGTAATAAAAAAAACCCCTGATATTAATACATTTAAGACATTTAGTAGCTTCAATATTGGCCTGACCCTAAACCCCCAAAATTATGGATGTGTAAGTAGATCTTGGACTCTGTTGATTCCTGGCTATCTTCCAGTTCAGACCTTCAGCACCTTGAATTGGGATAAATTTGTTTAGATGTCCTTCTAATCTTTCTAAATTTTATATGACAGAATGGATCAAATTCTGAAATGGATACAAGTAATTTTTCTGTGGTTGTGATGCTCAAAAAACTTAATTCTACTTACTCTAACTTAAATCTACTGTTTCATAGCCACTTCTCTCAAAATGTAAGCTTATGGGGAAAAGTATTTTTGGGTCTTTGTGCATCACGTAAGTTGCAAATGCACAAATTGCCTTCAAAGCCCAGCACATATTCCGCTGACTACATTGAAAAGATGAGCTCTGCTCAGTTCCCACACCACAGACTTGAAGTGGTCGATCAGGATATCTTGGAGGTGGAGGCCACAAATTTAGAGGTGCATGCTGGGTAGTTTCTAGCTAGTAATACATTTACCAAGTCTAGAGCATGTACAGTTGCTAACTGCTGTTTTCTTCTGTTGTACTTTAATGTAATTTTGTAAACTTGCCTTATCATGCAATATCTGATTTTATTTTGATTATACAGCTTTATCTGAAGTGAAACACCAAAGCAGCTTCTCTCCTCAAGCTACTGTCAGGAGGAACAATGAGCGCATTACTAAACCCAACAGGATATGTCACTTGTGTGCCTTATTTGAGAATGAAATTAAATAATGTATTTTAAGTACTTCAAATGCACTAATACAAGCTCTTAAAGTATTTTATTATAATTTACATCTTATTTTTTTCCTGCTGAGCAAAATCACATTATAACATACTCAAACATTTTTTACAAATTTAATTGAAGTTATTTGAATAACAACTGAATTCTGCTTTTATTTATTTATCCATTTATTTATTTATTATTTATTTATCTATTGCACCTTATGATGATCACTGACATGACTTTATACCTTAGCCCACATTTTCACACATTTTATCATATTAAAAAGATTCTTAAATATGTTAAAAAGGCCACTCCTGTTTTGTCATTTTGAGGAATAACACATTATCACTAAACGTGCAGTTTCTTGTAGCTCATCATAGTTCAGCTTCTAAGACTTTGGAAAAGTTTGAAACAGTTTGTAAGAAGTAAACTTTGTGTGTGTGCCTGATTGGCTACTGTTGTGAGCCTGTGTGTGTGTGTGTGTGCGTGCGTGCGTGCTCCAGCAGTAGCAACCTTGTCCCTGCCCCCTCCAGCAGGAGTGACAGATGCTTAGTAATCTGTGTGAAAGGCGATCCACCACTTAATGGGATTGTTTCTGTTACACCTTAAAGAAGAGGCAGCCAGCAGACCAGAGCTGAGCAGTCGTCCTCCATAACTGCTGTCCTGGGACCTCAGGTGGACACAGCGGGTGAAGAAACGCCACACGAGTGTCGGCGCGGAAAGAGGAGGGGGAGGAAGGGTGGGCTTCACACCTCAGAATCATAAAACAGTGCAGAGCTCCCCTCCCTGCAGAGTGCATTGTCTTAAAACAGATGGCTGACATATTGACAAGGAGCAGAGAGATGATATGGTTGAAAAGTGTGAAAACCCTGGAACATATGGAAGCCTGTTTGTCACAGTTAATGGATATGTTTTGAGGTGATGAGGTGTCAAACAGGTGTCTGTTGAGGCTAGACCCAGAAAAAGTTATCTACCTAAAGTTATCAGAAAATTAATTAATGTTCATTGTCAATACTATCACCAAATTAACACTTTTAGGTCCATGTTGCCATGTTGCCACATCAGTAGTCATGTTTAAAAAAACTTCCTCAATTTCACGTGTTAAACGAGTAATGCTCTTAATGGGAGATGGAAACACATTTTCCGAAGTTCTGACGTAGACATCATTTAATTCACAAGCCTGATCAGCATTTTTGCTCTGAGAGTCTCCCCATTACTCACATGGCTCCATTATACATCCATGATTGCTACACAGTGATGTAACCTTCCTCAAATTAATACATGAGTCAGAGATGTCATATTTCATCAGAGATGTCATATTTTCATCATGCATTGTTTTTAATTACTTCCTCTTGTTGCAACTTCCTCTTCTGCAATGGTAAAATGGTTTTCTGACTGGGGAATTGGCGCCACCAACTGCATATCTTGACAAACAAAGTGGAGCTTTTACTCTGAAAAGAGCCATTTTATGCCAAAACAAGAAAAGAAAAATCTACCTGGACCTGCATCTATTAAATTCTGTTTTCCTTTGAGACTTTTCCTGTGTGTGCAGCCATAGCTAGCCTTAGAAACCTCAAGACTAGCCATCTGCAAAATTTAAAGGAAAAGATTCTGAGCCACAGATGTACACTACAATGCAGTTAATTGAAGAAATATTTAAACCTTTTTTGCAACTGGATGCTTTAGATATAAATGTTAATGAAAATGTTAAAAACTGTTTCCTTTTCCATGTAAATTTTTGTCAAAGCCACAGTGAGCAACTGGAGAGGAACAAAAGAGAGTTGGAGCTGCAGGTTGCTGACCCCTGCAGCAGTGGATGGAAATAAGCATATTTCATATTCTAATTAAAGGAATACTTGACATCTTGGGCAATATTTGTTTTCTTGTAGAGAATAAGAGGAGAAGATCGATACCACTGTTAGCTTTGCTTAGCTTAGCACAGAAATAATGGTAATAGGAGAAAACAACTAGCCTGGTTGTCCAAGGCAACAGATCCTCCAATCTGTATGTGTGTAAAGCTCACTAATTAAAATACTATACTGCAGTTTGATCTGAGTTTCGTGAGCCCTGTGTGTTGCACTGATGGTACTCACTGAGAATAACTTACCAATCACATGGCAGCTGAGGCCTAAAGTATACCCTGCTTTGAATGGGACTTGAAACAAGACAATGAGACAATAAACTCACAAAACTGTTAGCTGAGGCCATAAATCAAGTGAGAAGTGGGGTTATTTTCTTTACAATCAGACTAATTTTTGCAGTCAGTGGAGTTGCCCCCTGCTGGCAACAACAACAACACAACAATGCAGGTTAGCTTCACTTTCCCACTTGCTTCACTTTTCAGACCCAGAATGTTTGTCCATTATTTAATATATGGTCGACAGTTTCATACAAAAAACAAACTATAAAAACAAAAAGGGTGATGTGCCATCATCTTTCATTTTTTGGGGGGATTAAATTGACAAGATGTTAAAGGTGCTAAATGGCTGCAGGTGGAAGCTTCATATTTATCATACAGATGTGTGTGTGGCATTGACCTTCTCATCTGAGTCTGGACAAGAAAGCAAATAAGCTTATATCGCTAAACTGTTCCTTTAGCTGTCTTCTCATCACCATAGTAACCCAAGACAGAAACAAACCCACACACAAAGACAAGGAGAGGCAAAGATACAGGGGGAGAGACAGAAAAGGACGACAGCATCTTTATCTCTCCCTGCTCAGAGTAACATGAGAAGGAGTTTCCTTCCTTCCTTCCACCTATGGCAGCAGTAAAACTGTCCGTGTCATAACGCCCAGCGTGTCAAAATGATATGTTTAACCATCTCCTGGCTATTATCCCTGACAATAGTCTCCCTGGATGGATTTCCTCCCAGTGTGAAATGACAGATTCTCCGTCTTTCTTGCCGAGTGCCCACTCGGCTCACCGCTCCTCTTCAAAAGACGGTGACTATGTGTCACCTGTGTAGAATGTAAAGACACGTTAGATAGAGTTTCACAGCGGACCTCTATTCATGCTTATGATTGCTTTGTCTGACTGAGAGATTTCAGTGTCCATAGGGGATGGGAAGGTGGGACCTCTGCTTTATAAATGAGCCGTTGCTTTGTCAACATAGGAGTGGGGTTATCTCAAGCGTCAGCTGAAAGATTGATGGAGTGAGATGATTATCAGTGAGACCACAGTATGGTGATCGGACCATAGAGATACTGTACGTATGGAAGAATGAATGAATTAAGATTTCAACCAATTAGGGCTGTCAGTGTTTCAAAGAATGAAAACCAACACATGATCAGTTTGAATTACTTTGAACTACAGCTGCAACTATTAGTTAATCCATTGGTTAATTGAAAGAAAATTAATGATGATTCAAATTATCATTTTAGTCATTTTTCCTGTAAAAAGGACAGACAGTTGGTGCTTTCAGTTTCTCAAAAGTGTGGATTTGATTTTTTCCTTGTTATACATGTCATGAATGACTTTGGGGTTTGAACTGTTGGCTGGACAAAACAAGACAACTGAAGATGATAATAGATAAATCGACAAAACAGTCTGCACCGTAATCAATAAATAAAATAATCACTAGATGCAGCTGTAGTTGTAAAGTTGATCTTCTGTTTATTTGTGAAGTCTCTGCTGCCTCACTAAGAAACAAGCCAACAGGTGACTTCATGACTCGATGGACCTTAACTATGTTACACAAGTCACGTTACACAAGTTGTAAAACAACTGCAGTTTGGTTAAGTTTAGGCAACAAAACCACCTAATTACGTTTAGGAAAATATTGTGGTTTAGGTAAAAATAAGTATGTTATGTCATGTGATGGAAGTAGTGTAATCCCCATGATAGAAGTTACGTGACAGAAGTCATGTATATAACGAAATTTAAGTAACTTAAAACTTTATACCCTCTTTATCCTTCACCTGTCACAATTATCCCACCCACTAGAAGTTACCGCCTAGCAATAAACCTAAATAGTAGCAATAAGTTGCTTGGACAGACAACCAAGACTCTTGTTATCATGGTGTGTTTTGAAAACTTAGCAAATAGCCTCCCCTTTTTTTTTTTTGCAATTTTCCATCCATCCAAAATGCCTCCACACATTACTTAGTCATGGTTTGGTGTCATGTTTATCTGTTTTGCACATCTCATTAATTTAGCCTAATTTACGAAGCTCAACAACAGATCCAAGTGACACCTGACACTGTATGACATGACACACAACTGAATTTTTCTTAGAATTCTTTGGACATTTTATGCCGTTGTTTGACAAATCCAGCGGAGATATGACAGGAAAAGATAGATGGACACAGTTCAGGCTGGAGTGTGAAGTCTGAATTGTAAAACAGATTGAACATGGATTTTCTTTCCCACATTCAAGCAGTAGTTTGAATTTCAGAACAGGTTTCATCCTGATTCTAATTAGTGTGAGAAAATAAATTATCTCTTTTGTATTTGTTAGTTTCCTGTCATTCCAAATTGGTCACAGACCAAAGACATAATATACAGTCTGAGCCACAGAGGCTGCTTCATGATGCCTTTACACCAGAACAAAGAAGATAAATAGCATAACTGAATACAGTGGCAAAAACACTTTGGCTGAGTACTTGAACTTGCCAGAAATTCATATATTTGAACCCAAATTTACTGCGACAGACAGAGAGACAGACACATGAATGTTGAATGAGTGAAGACCTGAGGGTCAAAACAGAGCGGCATGGGGCCACAGATCAGGGGTCCCGTTCCTTTTCCAGCCTTTTCAATTAAGCCCCAGCACACTGGTAACAATTTATGAACATGACCTTCCAACTCTGCAGCTCCCGCACTCAGCCCCAGGAGCAAACCTCTCCCACCCCCCAACTACATCAAACCAACCCCCAGTACCCCTCTGACCCTCTGACCCACAACACATACCCCATCTTGACAAGACAAACCTAATGTCACACATGCAAAACTATATATGTATTATGTATGTACTCATATTGGTGCAAATGCACACACAAGATCAGATCCCCTGTGTTCACATTGAGGGGTCAGTGGTTATTCTTCAGCACAGGCTCAAAGGTGAGTAATAAAAAAATCCAATACAGTAAATGCACAGGGTCACCAGCATATCAATATATAATACAGAAAGGGGACAGATGACAAGCCATAAGACGATGGAAAGCGATTGAATTCTCTGTTTCTCCCTATCTCGCTATCTCTGGATGCATCAATCTGCAGCTGTTGATAATTGAATTAAGAAGGAGACGTGATTAACAAGTTCTTCAAAAAAGCTGGAATTGCCTGCAATCTGACGCCTGCAGACCTTGATGGGCTGCTTTGGGAGCGAAAACTATTTGTGACATCTCCACAGTTCAGCCAGCTGTCTTCATTTTAATTAAAAATCTTTCACGGGTGTAAGAGTTATGGAAGGTACAGCGAGGGCTCCTGGCAGCCGCCTGAATGAAATACCACATAACAAATTGTGCGTGCGGACAGAGTAAGCAACAGCTACATCAATCGGGTGTGACGGAGGATGCGATTTCCCAAAAAGGGGGCATACAGAGGCGGCCAATGCACAGTAATGCTGGACAACTTTATTGAAACTATGAAAGTTTATATGATATGATGGGGCCTACTGTCATTAACCTGAGCTCATTGCATTACCAGTACCTTTATTGCACCACAGCTTGACTTTGGAAGGACTGTTATAGATGTGTTTCATTTCTTGACTTTTATTCAACCTGAAACATGAAGTCAAACATCTATTAGAAATATTAAATCAAATAGAAACAGAAGTTTGGTGTTGCCACTGAAAGGTTGTGAAAGGTTTTGTGATATTATATGCGATATATGTTTTTTCTTGTCTGTCAGTTCTTTTCTTTTAAAATGATTTCATCATGAGGAATTGTTTGAGGCTATGAGCTTATTTTCTCCATTCACGTCTTCCTGTGTTGAACCTCAGAGGTCAATATAATGGTAGAGGTGCTGCAATTTACTATTAACCTAAACTTTCCTTAAAGTCCTTCTCTTAGTTGGTTTCAAAAAGTGACAAGCATTTTACTGTAATGCTGTGAGAAGATACGAATTCAAATGTCTGCATCCTAACAATTTTTAGTTTCCTTTTTCAGCAAAAATGACACAGACAAACTATGTTCCCCCCTCCCCATGCACCTGAATCCTATATTTGGGAAAGCACAAAAAAAGCAATGGAAATGGATGTTTTTTGTATCTGAAGTTGTTTTCAGAAAAGACAAGATTATTCCCCTCAGCTGAAAGATATTTTCCTGTAGAGTTTCTATTTCCTATGCAAAATGCTTTTTCACTGTCTTCAGACAGTTCATGAAAGACAGGTCATAAAACTTAATTTAGCTGAAAATAAAAGAAAGAAATCAAAATTACGGTGTGATGATGCGGAAATATATTTAATCATTAACTGTATGCCAGTATTAAAATGATTTTGATGCTTTGGCTCAACATTTGCAGTGTCAATGAATATTATGTTAGAAAATAAAATATCAGACCAATTTATTGTGACTTCTGTTATTAAACATTCCCACTTCTGGTCTCAGAATTCAGATACAGAATAATGACCATTTCTGTGCACCTCCATTAGCCTTCCCAGTAACATAAAATCAAAACACTAACAGTAATGCATTAACAAAAGATGAATATATGACACAAACCCCCAAAAACAAACAAACAAACAAACAAAAAAACAGCACAGCAGTACCAAAATAAATATATAGGGGAAAAATGCATTAAAATTATGTCGACACCCCAGGCGGTACTCTCAATGCCATCTTGTCTCAAAAGTGATTATATACATCATATTAGAAGAAAATAGAGAATTAATCTATTCCTCGACACTTGGACTATTTGTTTTCTTCCAGTTAACAGCAAGAAGCTGTTTGGTTTGTAAGATACACGTCTATAAATGAATATTCCTTCTACCTTAGTTTTAAGAGTACAAGTTCAAAATATAAATGTTCATCACGCATCAAAACAATTGTTGTAGAACTGCACATTAAGGGAAAAAAAACTGACTCCTCAACATCGTGCACAACCTTAAAAACTGTAATTCCAAGAAGTGTGAATAAACAAAAAAAATTTCATCAATCAACATCATCTGCACATCTGTCCATCCTGAGAGGGGAATCCCTCATCTGTGGCTCTCCCTGAGGTTTCTTCCATTTTTTTTTTTCCACGTTTAAAGTTTGTTGGGGGAATTTTTCTTTACCTGATTGAGGATCTAAGGGACTGCGGGTGCTGCACATTGTACAGAATACAAGTCCTCTGAGGAAAACATTGATTTGTGATACTGGGCAACACAAACAACTTGACTTGATTTCTGTTTTATTCGAAGAAAGTAAAAAAATCCCAGAGAAGAAAAAAAAAAAGTTAAATATAACACTTCGAGCTGATGTCTGAGTGCTACTTTCTGTGTATTATATTTCAAAAAGCAGACACCAGAGCGAAAGAAGGTGCTCCAGTTACCAGCGTAATCATATGAATAACATTAACACCAGCAGGACTGCAAGCTTCAGACACATGAGGTCGTTCATCACAAAATTAATTGTCAAATTAGTTCTGATCTCATTGCTTATTATGTCATGTCTGCACGCCAATGAATATAAAAAAGACAATATGCTATATCTGCAATATACAGGCCATGGCAATAATTCAAGACACCTGTGTTTAATGACTATGTATGTGGGGCCATATTTGCAAATCATTTTAAATACCAATGAATGAGACATAACTGACTGACCTCGCTGCTAATCTTACCTCAGATAACATCACCTCCTTCAACAAGTAAGACACGGGGAAATATATCTCAAAATAAGTCCGGTCTGCATGAGAATATAAGAAAGTGAGGGTCAAGTTTTATAGTTATAGCTTTTTATTATGCAAAACAAATTTTACCCTCCGCAGCCGAACTGTTCCAGTCTGTCATCTTTATTCAAGTTCACTCTCCCAAGACCTCCATCACACTCCCTGCTGCTCCTTAATAGACTGAGGTCCTCTCAGTGACACCATAACTCACTCACACGTCTCTGCTCAGGCTATTGTTCTCCTTCCTTTATCACTGCGCCGGGACTCACCACCTTCTGCTGCAGCCACGAGGAGTCAAACAATCTGTCACGACCGTGTTTAAGTTTTTAATTATGAGTCTAGATTTGCCTCACTCCGACTCTGCATCAGCTCAGGTGTCCAGCTCTCATCACCGCCCTCACACAAACAAGCCAACATCAGAAGGATGCACCAGAGATCAAATGCAGGCCTCGGTCATAATAGGGTCCAGTGCGGTGCGTGTCACTTCTGTGACCCTGGCAGGGCAGTGGAAGGGGAAGTAATGAATTAGAGTGGAGCTTGGAAGGCATTAGAGATTAGGCAGTAGAGTGGGCTCCACTGAGGAACGACTGCAGGGTCAAGGGTTGGACATATACCACCAACAGTTGTCAGACAACCTCAGCATGTTTATTAAGCAGAGATCTGCTTATTGTGGAATGGGAAAAGGGAGTGAATAGACTGGGTTACTATGTCTACTGCGAAGCCTAAAGCTTGTCCAGTTGTCAAAAGATGCAAGCAGTTCATTTCAGGTTGGCATGTACAGTATGTTGCAGATTATGGGACAGTTGGGAGTTTTGATCATTGACAACTGTGGACAAATGAGGTGCTGCCAGACAGTATGAACACACAACAAGAAAATGATAATATGATATCTCATGTTTTTCTCGAGTAAGATTTCTTGCCCATTGATGCAGATTTTGATATAAATATGTTTTCATATCCCAAGTGGAAAAAATATTTATAGTTGTTTCTCCTTTTTATTGGAGAAGAAATTACTGTGGGAAATAATACATGAGGCAAATATATGACAGTGGATTTTTTTTTTTTTTTTTTTTGCCTTTGGCCCTGCCAAGAAGAGATTTTATTATCTGAATTTTAGGCCTTATAGTGTCTTAAGAATACTAATTTCATAGGTTTAAATTACTAAGGTAACATTAGCTTCAGAAAATTTTCTGGTAAAATTTATGTTGACTGACCCAGTGCCCACCAATGCAAACTCCACTTGTACTATTTGAATATGGATGTAAAATAGATCTTAAATTGCATTCAAAATGCTTTTAAAAATGTCTTAAAAATTTTAAAATCAACTTTTTGAATCCCGCAGAAACCCTGTATTTAGATGTTATGAGAAGAAGTTAAAAATAAAGTTTTCTCAGTTGACAGTCTACACTAGGATTGACCAAATATTCTACATGGAGTAACTTTGTATTGCAACTTGAGTATTTAGGGTATACAGAGCATTGTTTTTCCATATGCATGTTCAGCTGTATAACTCTTCCTTTAAAACAGCAATTGCCAAACTTTTTAGACCATGCACCTTCTTCTGCATCCTGACCAGGTGTATACCTGCCTCCACCCCCACCAAAAAAAACCCCAAAACAAATCAGCATAACCTATTTATACCTGTCACAATAGTGACAACAGCAATCTCAGATGCTATTGAAGATACTGCAAAAGCCTGAATTAAATTTCAGTATAGTTCATATGATTGGCCCCATAATGAACAAAGATTAAGTCAGATGCAGATACAGTAAGAGTGACTGAGGAGGGATGCATGAGTGGGCTCAGTAACACTAAAATTACACCATTACACCGCCATTTAATTTTTCCTTTCTTGCACCCCCTAGAGGCAGCTGGCACAACCCCCTTTGAGAAACTTTGCTGTAAAACAAAATAAATGTAAGATTCATTACTTTGCAGATCTGATCCTTCCCCCTTTGAATGTAAAGAAGCACTCTCAGGAACCTGACGAGGTATAAATTGTGCAATACTCCGTGAGAAAGACCTCATTCCCCCTCCCTGCTGCCTGCCCCCATAGGTGCGATAAGTAAAACATCCCCATAAATCTGCAGTCATCAAAGAAGTTCGCTTTCCAGGCATCGTAACCGCAGACTCTGCTCTGAGACACAAGAGGGGTCAGGAGCGGAGGGCGTCCTGACTCACACAGAGGCCGTCAATAACAAACTCCTTCCCCACTGTCCAGCTTCTTGCGTCGGGTTCTTCTGACACATTGTTTTGTTGTTCTTGCGGTGGAACATTACAGAATCCAGCAATCCGACAAAGTCGTAAATGTCGAACAGACCCAGACGTGGGAATCTGAGTAACCTTCAGTAATCAGCCAGGCTTCTTGTGATGTCATTTCCTGCAATGACGATAACTGTTGTTTACTGTTAATCACAAGCTATGTCCTTTTCTGATAGTGTTTTTTTTTTCTTTTTTATAGAAAACAGTCCTGTGACTGTGAGATCATACTGTGTGGTGTACCTGAGTGTTTGTGGAAAGGACACTTACAGAAGGATGCAATTTGTTAAACAGTATTTTATTGTATAAATGCACCAATGTCATAATATTTTTTTTTATTAATTTTCTGAGGTATGAGAAAAGAAATTACTCTTATGGTGGCTCTTTCTTTTTATGTTTTGTTTCCATGACAAATAATTTGTGACAAATGAAACAAACACAAAGGTGTTCTGCAAAGAGAAAGAAAAGCAGAGAAGTAAATGTCATGTATCACTGACTGACCACATTACAGTTTAATGCTAACTGGCCATGTGTCTGAGCCGAATGCCCAACTGGCAAAATTTGTTTCCCGTTTGGTTCTGGGAATGCTGATTGATCATTCCTGCATAACATTCCCTGGATGTTAAAATAGCAGTATTTTCTGTTGGTATTACATCCCCAGAATGTTCTGGGAAGGTAAGTCAAACATTTTCCCTTAACATTTTTCTGACATGCAATCAATGTTTACTGTTATATTTTTAGAACATTCTTGGACAGTTAGTTGAAAGTTCCAGGAGGTTCCTTGAACTTTTCATCTTTGGATGCAGCAAGTTTTTTCTGACATAAAACCAATGTTATTGTTAAGTTATTACAACACTCTTGGAAGGTTAGCTGAATGTTCAAGGAAGGCTACTTGAACATTTCCCATTACATTCCCTCAAAGTTCTAACTGTAAGTTTGCCTTTTGTTGAACTAATATTTTGGTAACATTTCCATAAAGTTCTGTGAATGTTCATTGAACGCTCCTGAAAGGTCACTTGTCAAAGGTCACATTCCCTAGATTATAAAAGGAGTTTTTCTTCCAACCTAAACATTGTGGTCACACGCTCACTAGGTTCTCCTTTGCCAAAAAAATGTTCTTTATGTGGTTAATGCAGTGTTTTGGAAATGTTACATTGCACAGAAACATTTGCTCAATGCTGTGGGAAAGTTACAAAATAGAAACCTATAAGGAACGCTTGTAAGTTAAGTGTTAACTGGGTGCAGCATTGTGACCATAACACAAATAATGACACAATATTAACACAGCAGTGATCAACAGATCTAGCACAAGACGATTTTACTCCGTTCACTCGTTCTTACAAATAACAAAGTGCTGGGCATTCCTAATGAGTGGTTTTAAGACCAGCCTGTTGTGACAATTTTTTGGAAAACCTGGTCAAACTGAGACCTGCATCATCACGAGAGAAGCATGAACGGCGTGACTCCTGTCTGAAGCCTGGCTCTGCAGCCATGGCTAATGTCAATTAAACAGAGTGGCTTAGTGACTGTGACCTAAAGATGATCGCTGGTGTCAGCTGCTGGCCAAGGTCATGCCACAGTGTTAACAAGATTTGATCCTCTGTGCTCTCCGCTGCACTTTCCTCGCGTCTCTCTGTTTATCCTTTCTATGTGTCCTGTCTCTCATAACGATATTTCACTGTCAGGTTTTTGTTGCTCTTGGTTTTTACTATACTCTCTCTCTCTCTCTCTGTCTGTCTTTGTCACCCCCCCCTTTCTTCTCCTTCCGCAAGATCATTTTAATCAGCAAGATGCCGGGTGACATTCATTGTCTCACCCATTCCATTTTGTTCCGTTGCAGATAAACGTTCAGCATGTTTGATTTGTGGCTCGCTGTCTCTCCTCTATAGGCATAAACATAAAAGTTCATTTATCACCCTGGTCACTTCATGTTCAATGAATGTAGTTAAATACTCATTTAAATATGTTGTAAGCCATAACAAGAGTACAGGACCAACCTCTATGTCAGAGCATGTGCCAAAAAAGCAATGTAAATGTAACATGGCAATTCTATTTGAAAGCTGTATATGTACGATACAAATATGGCTAAAACATTTGTTTTGCTATTTCTCTTGAGAGTCACAAAAGAAAATCATGGCATAATTCAACACACCACTGTTTGATTATATTTACATCCCCGTCACATGTCAATACCTATTAAAGAAAATGATTTTGCTTTGGATTATTGCATAAATTAAGTCCAAGATTGACCTTTTAACAGCAGAGATTTTGACTTGTTGTTTTTACCAGTGGCATTATCAGTGATTCTGTCCTATTCAAGTGTCCCGGTGAGCTGTGGCAGTGAACCAGCATTCACAATACCACGATCCTGATACTGAAACAGCTAAATGGAATTCAGCAATTATTCATTTTATTATTTTCACCTGCTGTGACACATCAAAATGTCTTTGGTGAAGTGAGAAAAGGCCTGTCACAGAGGCTTTAATCACACATCACACACTTGCATAATTTTCCAATAAAACAAATGTTAGAAATCTAATGGTAATCGTCTCCAATTACAAATATTACTTCATATCAATTCAATGACAAAATACATTGTGCATCTCTGATGCTCCCATCGGCAGGTTGTCATCATTTGTTTGTTCCTTCCAAAACAGTTATAAAACACTGTTAGAGAATTTCAATAAATATGTTTTAGGATGAGACAACAAGGAATCTCATTACATTTCTATGAAAGTACCTTCCTTTGAATTTCCCCTAGAAGAATTAATAAAGTATACCATGTTCTTTTTCTTCTTCTTCTTCTTCTTCTTCTTCTTCTTCTTCTTCTTCTTCTTCCTTGGGTTATTATATTGACAATGTAAACCTGAATAAGTTAGCAGAACTCAAACAATTTGAGGTAATCATTTTCCAAAAATTTAGGAGAAGGTAGTTTAGGAGTTTATTTGCACTCTTTGATTACAGTTAAATTAAAATTATTGATTAGGCAAACTACCCTTAATCCAAAAACACTGACTTAATTAGACTCAAAATTATTTACCACAATTACAGTGAGTAATACTGTAATAATAAAAAAAAAACATTTCAAATACAAGTCAGTTTTTTTTTCATTAAAAGGTTGAGTATATAACATTTTTTGCCCACTCCTTCATTTTAGCACAGACTGAAACAAACAACTTCTGCTTTGTTATCCTTTAGTGCTTCAGTCTCAATTATAGCTCAAATTGTTAATTTTAGGACAGAAATTTGAGTGCTCAACTTTAACAAGACTTTTTTTTTTCTCTCAGTAAAGCTCTGAGTGTTTTCATGACTCACAATAGACAGTATACCTGCAGTCACTGATCTACCATCAGGAAATTCATTGATTTTCATCAGACATACAAACAGCCATACATCCATCTCTGGTAAGTGATGCTTAGATCATCACTCAGGCTCAGTAAAATGATTACTCAGCTCAATAAAGACATTTTTATTATGAGAAAAAAAAATCCTAATAAAGCAGTGGTCTGACAAACAGGCAGGAATACACATGTGGAATTACCTACACACACACACGTACACATACACACTTTAAATTACAAACACATTTATTGTTGCAGGGCTTTAATGTACTGCCTGTTGCAAATGTTCATACACACACACACTTTGCATTTAATACACAAACCAGTAAACAGAGAGGCAGTTGGACAGATGGACACATATGATGTCTACAAACCTTTAAAGCTGACACACACACGCACAATCACATTCTGTATTGTAAAGCCACTTTGCCTCACAAAATATATATACTGAAGCTCATAAGCCATATGATACACACACAAGAACATTCTACACACAGACACCATCTTTTGTTGGTCAGAGGGTGGAAAACAGCATCAATACTATCTTCATCTTCATCATCATCAGCAGTAGCATTAGAGGCATCGCTGGGCTGTGCAGGTCTCACTCAGATGATGTGATTATCTGCTCCACTGGTCACTGTCTCCTGACTGGTTGGCTGGCTGGAACACATTAGCGACCGGGATGTTTCTGCCTGGCAGAGCCGCCACCCCGACCTGTGTGAGAGTGTGTATGTGTGTGTGTGTGTGGTTGGACTGGCCAGCTGGAACACGTTTTCAACCTGGATATTTCTGCCTAGCAGGGCCAATGCTCCACACTGCTGCATTTCTGTTGCGTGGATATTGTGTATTTTGGGGTGTCTGCCTATTTGTGTGTATTGTTGTTCTCTTGTGAGAACCTGTTCTATATGGAGACCTTGTGCAAAGTCAGTTTATTTCATTTCTGGTTAAGAACATGGATTTAGGTCACCTCTAAATTTGTTCATGTCATGATGGATTATGATGTAGCGAAAGACAGAAACCAACTGAAGGTCCTCTCATGTGAGTACTACAAACACAAATGTACATGCATGCGTGCAGCGCCTATGAGAAGGCCCCCTGTGGACAAAGCAACCACACCAATACCCTCTCAGTCAGTGAGGCAGTGAGATGAGACAGAGATCAGTCAGACGTAATGGGCTGAGACCTGCCGGAGCTCCCTGCTGGCCCACCAGAGACTCACTCCCAGACACAGCAGCGCTGTACAAACAGCCTTTAACACACCTGCATGCTTCACTGAAGCCACCGCAAGTGTGAATATCTCAGCCCAAGCTCACTAAACATGAATACTCTGCTGAAAATATGATGAAGGCTGCGAGATACAAAGGTGGTTGGTTCATGATGCAATCACCGATGTTCATTTATGTGTCTGGAAATTCTGTTTAAAGTCTTGCACTTTTTAAATGCAATTGATGCATATTTCATTACATAGAAGCCAGTTCAGAAAGTTAACTTATTGAGTTCTGGATGAATTGTGCATGTAATTTCAAAATTTCAATGAAAGATCATCATTTTTTTCTACTCCAGTTGCTCAGGGGTAAGATGTTTTACTTGCAAGAAACTATTGTATTATTCTTTAATATTTCCGACAAATTTTCTGACAGATTACTTGCAATGTCACAAACTGGCTCAAGGAATGTGACAAGGAAGGAGTCCATGCAATAAAACAAACAATTTATCAAACTAAAGTCAGCATAAATGAACAATGGAGGATAAAGCAATGTCAGCAATGAAGACCGTGGACTGATGTGTGGTTAATATGCTGTGGAGAGAGACTGAGTGATGCCAGCTTTGATGGCCTAGGGGTCCCAGGTTGTTTGATCAGTTGATGATTGTCAGCTAATCAGCCATTCCTAAGTCCTTAAGTTCATGTACTTAGATATGCTATGTGCTAGGCTTGTCTATGTTGAAAAGAAAAACAACATTTGAAGAATGTTGCTGAGGGACATGTAAAAACAACATATATATTTACATCTTTAGTTAGCTAACATGAGCAAATAGCCAGCTAGCTAACCAGCTAATGTAATGAAGTTTGCAAATGACCATCACCACCAACCATCATTAGCTAGATTTCAAACAACGATGAGTCCTCATGTCAGGGGGAGATCAACAATATTGCAGAATGATGCGCAATGTCAGCAAAACCAAGGAGATGATTTTCAGAAAAAGGAGGTAAAGACAAATTCATGGGAATCAACATCAACAGAGAACCTGTCATGGCAAAGAAAGCTCAGCTCTTTCTTGCTGGCTTCTACCAAGAAGCAACTGAAAGCATCCCGACTGGAAACAAACACTGGCATGTGCACGGCCCAGGACTAGAGGACTCTGTAGCAGGTGATATCAGGGAGGTGAGGTACCTGTGCAGAAGAGGAATATCCAAAGGATACTAAAAGACAACACACACCCAAGCCCACTCACCCTGCTGCCATCTAGCAAGAGAAACAGAAGTAGCCGCTGCTGTACCTCTAACACAGCTCCTTCCCTCAGACTGAGACATTATAGTCATTCTCAGCACTCCACCATAATATTTTGTTTTATTTTCAGTCATTCAATCAATCTACTGTACATAAATTGAACAGTTTTGTGTTTGTTGCAAAAAGGGGACTTCAGCTTTCACTATATAGTCCTGTGTTGTATAATGATAAATAATGATAAATAAATCTACCTTCTACACTTGTCTTGAGAATCATAAGTGTTTCAATGTTCATTTTGAAGGCACAGATATAATGCTGTCATACATAGGGGCATTATAATATTGCACATGCTTTACCAGGCGGTGTAGTTTCTCTCTCTTAACACTCCTCAGTGGAGCTGTGGCAGGCAATTTCTGGAAATCTCACTCGTTCTTGAAAATTGATTTAGTGGACATGTGGGAAAGGGGCTTGAGAGGGATACCAAGAAAAGACTGAACGCTAGAGTGAAAGACAAAACAGGGAAAGAAAGAGAACGGAAGGGATGAAAGAATGAAAAGGAAGGTGATAGAAGGCAGATATTGGCCTCTGTGTGTCCAAGTCCAGCAGCCATCTCAGCCAACTCACTGTGAATGAGCACTGTGTTAGCTTCAGCAGCCAATTTTACACCAGTCAATGGCTCCTGGATGGCCCTCTCTTAACCGTTTTCACACCTCTTACAGTGGCCGCTGCTGATGCCAATATAGTCGTCACCCTCCTCTCTCCTCCCATCAACTGCTTCCACTCTATAGACCCTACACTGTTAAATTTATGGCATGGACTCTATCTGAGGCTTGCGCTGCCACGAGTCTGTCAACAGATTGCCAAGAAACCTGTTGCCTGAGGTGAAAAGTCCACACTCGTGTTTTTGTCTAAGTTGTTTCACACAGCTCCTTGGCTTTTGCTAAATGGCCTCTAGCCTTGGGTTTGTATCTACAGCAGACCCGCATGTAAGAGCATCAGGCAGCGCACACAATACACAATATATCCCTCTATTCCTGTCCTTCCAGCACCTCTCCTCGCAGATACCAAACCACCCTGTACTTGGTGATCTAGGACTTGTTTGACAGCAGATGGTATGAATTATTTGCTGGAGTCTCATCCAAGGCTTCTTGGCATCTTGGTTTTTGAGGTGAAATATTTATGGGGGCATACAGTGCTAGCCAGCCCAGTGCAGACGGGCACCTCACTGCGCTGCTGTTGTGTATTTGTGAGGAAATGAAGGCTGACCACAAACACAAGGGAGTGGATCTCTCTGCTAGATGAGCTCTGACTGCTCTCTCATGTGCTATCAGTACTGACGTGTCGGCTATGGTTATGTTAGATGTCAGATAGGCTTAGATCAGGCCATGACGAGAAGCCTTCCATGCACACAAATGGTAAGAGATAGGCCGTCTCATTGTGCTGCAGTCTGCCAAGGCTCATATCATCTCCACTGCCGGAGGAAACCTCATATCTCCTCCTCATATCTCCAAAACTGAGGCCCTAAGTTAGAGAATTATAACCTTCTCAGAAAAAATGCTTTGAATCAGGCAAGAAACTATAATAAAATAAATCTGTAATCTGGAAATATCTATTTTTTTAATGTTCTATGAGAGTAGGCAGGACTTGTGTCAAAGAACGCATTACCCACTGAAAGGAGCCTGTTATACTGTACACACCAACCATTGTCAAGTTATTACAAATTGAGTATTGAGAACATGATCTAATGTAATCCAGTTCCAAAAGGTATTCATCAGTTCTCTCTATAACATATTTTTTAATTAACTTCCAATATGTTATATCAGTTCTTGATTAGTAAAGGATAATGTACAGAGAGCAGGCCATTTTTGCAAAATAAACCTCAACATGATGATGCAAGACCCAACGCAAACCAGGGGGTCCTCCTCCAGTGTCTATGATCACAAGTTCAGCCATATCTATGGTCTCTTCTTCATAGCAGACATTAGTAATTGACCAATCAGAAATGACTGATTAACAAAACTGTGCAACAACTATGTTTCTAGAATGGTTTGGGTAAATACTCAAATCTGATTGGCTGCAGGGTGTCCATTATTAACTCATACTGAATAGTTCCAGTTAAAATGTCTTCATGTTCACCATTCTAAATTAAAGTGCTGGCATGAGTTACCATGGTAACAGGGAGCATCAATTTAGCCTACAATATATTGCAGCAGCTGGAGAATTAAGTGCTTCATACTCTGAACACCACACAAGCTGCACAAAGTACACTGCCCCTTTGAACTTTTTTAGCCCCTCTGAATTTGATATGTTGCCTCGCTTACATGATCATTTCACATCTCTACTCACATTCTACTCACTACTTCAGGCAGCGGCTAGCATAGCTAGACCTATCTCCACCCTCCATTCTAACACTGCCTGCAGCTGATAGCATATATAGCATTTGTTTGTGAAAATTTTGATATTGACTTAGCAATGATATGGCTGCTGTTACTGACTTTGAATCTAGTTGATCCAAACAGTTCTATAAGCTGAGCAGACTGGAAATATCCCCCAATCCCAAGTCGTATCTAAGGTTCATACTATTCACTAGAGTGGTGAACAGTGTTTCCACTGTATGAGAACCTTATGGGTTGGTAATTATTGTACCAGGCATTAGTCTAACCATCAAGTGTTACCAGGGAAACAGAGTTACAGCTTGTAAAAAAAATCTTTTGATTTTGATTGTGAAATGCATGAAAATTGAAATGTTTTTTGTTTTTTTCTGTTTGGCCAGTCACCCTGGTATAAGTTGGATAATGCCCGACAAAGTGTCCAAGATCAGGAATTAATGGACGTCGAATGGTTCTGGCATCCACATCATCCATTAATTACAGATAATGGACACCCTGTCTGGCATTATTCCTTAAGTAATATCTATGTGATACATGTAATGTCATATTTTCACTGTTCTAACTACTTAAGTATGCTTTCTTATCCATTTTTATACCAAAAAAAATTGATTTGACCATCATTATGATTTATGTTGCATATTGTCTTATCTTCAGCCAAGACTACTACACATTTCTGGCTAGAGCCCTACCACCTTTCTCTTGGTCAATGCATTTTCTGTCATTGCATCCGTTTATAGGCTGCTAATTTACCATTGTTGCAGGTCATTGGCCTGAAATGTATCACTAACGTCAAATTAAAGACAGTATAAAGAGCGCTAAATAAAGTTGAGTGAAGAAACGTTACAGGAAATAACATGATTTTTAAAATGTCTTATTTGGTTACCTGTAAAGAAACCACTATGAGATACTACCATTTACAGATGTACATACATATATACATACACACCCAACATGGTAACAGTCAGGCTTCGAGTGCATTAATGTTTCTTAGATTTCAACTTGCATCCTTTTTTTTTAACATTTTAGACAAGCATGTGTTATAGGTGTAATGGAGGCTGGCTGTCTGAGGAGCGTGTGTTTAGTTTTGAAATACTTATCCTCCTGTTGACAGATGAGACTGGAGTTTTTCCATGACAACCCCAGACTCAGGCCACCTAACAATAGCTCCCCCAGTCTCATGTCTGCTAACGGGCCACAACAGGACTTAATGAGGACAAGGAGAGACAGGGCTCCTTCAGCACCATGACTGTTGGTGCTATGAAGAGAAAATCTGCACTTAAATGGAAAATTTTGTTATGTTTTTCAGTAGTGGAACCTGCGGTTGTAGACATGCACAGGCCTCTGTCCTCTGTCAGAACTGTGACCACACCAACGAAAGCTTGGAAAATAAAGTAAAAACATAATTTGTATTAATTGTCACAGTTCTTTATTCAAGGCATCAAACTGACTGACATCCAGCACTGCAAATCGTCCTCACACCTTTTAATTTCGTGTATAATAATAACCAAAACATGAGTGGTCAATATTAGTACAAATAGTGCACTACTAAATGTAGTACTGCCTGGGATGAGCACCAAAACTCAAAAGAAAGAAGAAAGTATCCTGTATTTGTATTTTTCTTTCATATTTAGTGGTTTCAGTGACTTCTCGTTTTTGACACCTGATGAACATTTTGCACACATTGATTGGAGAGAAAGCATTCTTTGTCCAACTTATTCTTTTGTTAATTGTTACAAATGGATTCAGTTTGGGTGACATTTTGAGGTCCTACATTGGTGGGCTGCCTGCCACCCAATCTGGTGTCTGAGCCCACACTTACAGAAAGAGCCAGACCAGCCTCCTTAGATTAGTATCAATCCCTAAAGGCTATTAAAAAGCCATTTGTCTCAATACAAATGGCAGCCAGTCATACACAGCCCAAGTGTTGCTCATTATATTTTAACCCCATAGATTCTCCTCTGTCTGACATAATGCTGCTTGTGTTACACCACAGTCTCCAGATTAATTCACTGTTAATTTAAATTATAGAACCTTAGTATATAGATAAAATGGGAATTAAAATGACTTGGTACCCCTGTATGTTGGACCTTCCCACCAAAAGTTAAATGCAGTATAATAGTTAGCAAATGATTAGCAAAAAATTATTGAAATACATTTTATAATTGTTATTAGTATTGTGTAATTAAACAAAATTATCTTGGACAAGACAGCAACTGAGTTGTTTGTTTATTAATGTTTAGTTGCACATTATTGACTGAAGCTGTAAGGATCTAAGCTCTTGGATTTGAAAGCTGGGGCTGGCGGTTAATTTTTGACGTCATTAGCAAAAGTTCATTAATAAAATAAATATAAATATACATAAAAAAGTAATTTAAGCGGTTTGTGAAAGGATTAAACTTCTGCTCCTTCTCTTGGCTGTTTGTTTTCAGGCTTTAGAAAATCCAGCCTGTGATGGGAAACTTTAATTACAGGCCAGTAAGATAGCTGCTTGTCGTGTCTCATTTCCAAAACGTCAGTATTTGATGATCTGCGAATGAGACTTGACAATTAACTATATTTCTCCAGAACTGCCTCTTCAAGGGAGAACTGCACAGATAGAACATGAGCAATAACCTGATATGATATACAGTGCAATATGTTATTATTACTATATCATACTGTTACTTACTATGTTACTGTTACTATACCATTAATTTCATTGATTTTCTTTAATGACACAATGGCAAACTGTAATGTTTACAGTGACTATGTTTATATGGAGCATTTCTTCAACCTGATTGAAAAGATTCTTTTTAGAAATTCCAGGTCAACGCTTTAGTACGTGCTAAATAAAATAATTTGATAAAATATTTTTGACGTGCAAAGTAGTTCTGCCAGCTGTGGAGTGTCTAATCTGGTGGAAAGGTAATAGAAGAAGAAGAAGAAGTGGTTTGGGTTTCCCAACCCCCAGTAAACAATTAATAATAAAACAAGTGTTTCGGCCCAGTTTCAAGATGGACCCGCAGTGAATCCTGGGAACAATATCAGCATATTCAAATATTTTATACGCAAAAATTGTAACCACTATTGACCAGTTTTGCTTCCACTATGTTTCTGCCCCTCCCAAAAACTAATTTATGACACGTCGCCTACCATCACTTTGGACAAAAAGTATATTTATTCCAACCAGGGATCAGAATAAGTGTTTACATGGTTTTATTTTCCTATTGAACAGCTTATCAAACATTTTCACCACTCCTCTCAATCAAATTTAAAATTCCTTCCGATCTGGATGGGACCAGTCTCTTCTGATTAAGGTGTTTCCATGAGGCACATTTTTTTAATGATTATTTTGGCTTTTGGCCTTACGTTTGATTGTGACAGGTGAACATATGACAGGAAAGGGGGTAGAGAAAGGGGGGATGACACGCAGCAAATGGGCCACAGGCAGGAGTCAAACTGGTGGCTGCTGCAGAGGACTGATGTACTTAGTACATGGGGTGCATGCTGTACCAACCGAGCTATAGGGGCACCCCAACATGAGGCACTTGTAAACACAAAATAATCTTACAACAATGAGGCAAAGAACTTGACAAACATCAGTAATACTATACTGAATCATCTATATTAATCTTTAAGATTTCACTTGAGTCGTCTCTGTGAGGATGCAGTGAGGATGATGTGGCATAAGGCAAGAAAAGGTGATTTATCAGTAACATGACAAAGTAGTTTCCATCGGGCTGCGTGGCCTTTGTTGTGACTGAGACCAGAGAGGGGGAAAGACAGATGGAGAGAGTGGTGGAGAGAATGACAGATGACAACAGCGAGAGAGAGAAAAGAAAAAGAGATAAGGATAGAGACAAAGGGAGGGTGAGAGCGAGAGTTGTAGAGAGCGGGCAGGTTGGAGTGTGCTGGCCGGGCCCCAGTGGAGCCATCGATCCAGGCTGGCCTTACATCAGAGACAGGAAACCTGAGCTGCATGCTTCATCACCTTCCCCACGGAGTCCTCCTCCCTCTCTCCTCTCTTCTAAATCGTTCCCCCTCTCCTCTCCTCTCTCCTCCTCTCCACTCCTCCACTACAAGCTGCTGTCAATTCATCATTCTTCAGCTGAGGCTGCTGCGCCCAGCGCTAAGTGCACACAGCCACCCATTCACAACCACTCATTCGTTATACTCCTCGTGCATGTGTGTTTGTGCACTTGTGGCTGTCAGTGTGTGAACATGTGTGCACATCAGTGTGTAGATTATGCACAACCTGTCTTGGCTGTCTGCTTAAGCTATTGTTTTGAATAGGGGGGGGGGCTTTATGGAGGCCAGTGCCATGCGACTTGGGGGTAACGAGGTTAGATTATCGAATTTGTTTAGGCGTCACTGTCTCCTGTGGGAGTCAGCTCAACCCCACACACTCCACTACCTCAGCCCTCTCTCTCACTCTGCTCAGTCTAAAATATCTCAGCCGGCTAGTGTTAAGGGGTCTGTTGTGTAGCAGCTTGGGTGTTTGCTTATATATGTTTCATGACACTGTAAGACTCCATTTACTATACAGTTTAAGAGATGTTATCATTTACGCTCTGTAATTAGCCTCAGCAAACAGCAAAGGACTGAAGCCATTAGAGAGTATCTTAGGTTTCACTGCTGAGTCTGGCAAGACTGACTGTTTTGAAAGTAATTCCATGATCAGGTTAAGAAAACTAAAATTCAATCTCATTAAAACATGATGCTGTTTTAGCACTTGGTAGTTCTTGCAGCTTATCAGAGGTAGGGGTTCTTTTTTCCAAAAGCCACAGGGGGGGTTGGGCATAATCTGCACAAGTAAAAGTCGCATTGCCAAAAACCAGGCAGAAAAAGCTGTAATTAAGATTTGTTAACATGCAGTTGTAAGTCAGAAAGCTTTAGAAGAATTAATGTGAAGGAACTGGAAAATAATCCTGCTACCTAATAGACAGAGTCTAAGTCTGTGAAATAATGTACCTACAAAATGTTCACTGATAACATATTTTATCTGTATTCCCTAAAATATCTGCTCATAGTAATTTAAGAATCATTTAACTTTTCCAGGATTATGTTTAGGCTCTTACATCACTTAGTCAAAGGGACAGTAGTTATCCCAGAAAATTAGGATGAAGAGAAAGAAGAGAAGGAGGAGGAGATGGAGAAAGTGCCGCCAGGGTGGAGTTGTAGGAGCGCAGCTGCACTTGATTGCATCTGCGAGCTTTCCCAGACTGGCCACGAAGCTGCACCTCAAGCTGGCTCAGGTGGTTGTTCGGTTCAGACTGAGATGCAACTTCACAGCCAGTCTGGGTTGGCCGACCTCTCCTGTCACTTCTCCTCGCACTTTCTCTCTCCCACTTCTCGCTCCTCTCCTCCTCTCCTAACCAACAACTCCTTCTTCAAGATCTTCAGGTAGCAGAGCTGCATAACAATGATGATGATAATAATAATGAATTATAAAATAAAACATAATTTCAAGGTGCTTCGGTGTAAAACATAACCAATTACATATATGCATGACATTCATGGTTCATGTATTGTAGTACTTTTTTCAGGCATTGTAAAATAATAAACTATTTACACATGAAGCTGCTCCATATATTGTGTACTCTCAGTGTGTACTTTCAGTTCTCAAACCAGGAGATGCATGTTCGGCCTAAAACACACCCATGAATTAATCAAGGCACTTGTGCACAGCTAATAGCTGCATCCCACCATGTACCAGGAGTGCAAGAGGTGGGACAGGACATGATACCCCCGCACCCCTGGCACAAGACAGCAAAGCTGGATTTGGACAGGTCTTGAATAAATAAAAACTATTGCGCCGTGAGCTTTCGACTTGCACTTTAGATCAGTGTAAGATAGGGCCCTTAGTGTTGGTTTGTGTTGTTTCAGTCACAGCATTGATATAAATATTTTGCATTCGTCTACACTAGAGCTAAAGATAATTTCTACATTTAAATGTCATGGGAACCCCCTACCCAGATTTATACTCGAGTCCCATACCATGTTTCAGACCACACGTTCTGCACAACACACACTGTGATACTCTCAGCTTTCACCAGGAGACATGAGCCTAATGAACAACCCAAACAGGACAAACACACTTTTTCTCCTTTCTCATGCTGTATTGATTTATTCTGTTGATATCATACCCCCCCCCCACACACACACACACACACAAATGTACACTCTTATGGTCTGTCTCTCCTCACACATCACTCCCATCAAGTCTACACATCTAAAAGTTTAACAGCATTAACTGAGACAAATCCTCTTGAATTCCCTGCCTTCTTCTTCATATCCTCATCCTGTACATCCTGTTTGTCTGCTGTCCAGATCAATGCCGATGGAATTCCCTGGATGAGACTGCTGGAAGAAAAATATATATATACATTTTGCCATGAATAATACATTGCCTAAGAACTGCAGAATGACATCAGTGTGTGTGATCGTGTGTGTTTGTCAAGGGAAATGAACTAAAGCCTCAATGTTTTGTGTGATACTGTAATATAATTACAATTGCATATTGAGATAATAATTTTGTAATCTTGATTATGCGTTATTTTTCACTCAGGCGCTGTATCCAATAATCAAAGTCTTGATACATGAAAATCTGCATATATGCTCAGATAAGAACAGCCTAAATAAATGCCCCAGCTTCAGCTTGTTGATTTAACTTGATGGAGTTTTTTAAAGTTGTTCATAAAACTGGCTATTCACTGAACAATGCAAAGAAACTGCAGAAATTGGAGATAATTCACCCAGAGAAAGAAGCAGCTGCAATACAGGTAGAGAGACAGATGTATGAGAGCAGAGTCCTTATGAAATATTACCCAAGAAGCCAGTTCGGCCGTTCATGGCATCGTGGCAAACTGGACTATTCTGAAAAGGCATTAGCCTGTCGTTTTTACATGCATGACTAGTTGGTGCATTTGGACCCTCTTAATGAATTTTTCAGCATCACAGGTAGGTTCAGGAGCCTGATAAAGAAAAAAAAAAAATGCAGACACTAACCGAAGCTGAAAGCTCAGGCTTTAGTGTCTGGGCAAACAGATTTCTGGGATATGAATAATGTAAAGAGCAGAAGAGAGGAGATACATAAATAGCTGAGAAAAGAAGAGGATATGGCTACATCTCCTACTGGTGGCAGTTAGTGGAAAAATATGTGCTGTCCGGGTGGATAGGCCATGGCACAAAGGTTCTTGTCTCAACATTATGAGTTTGAAAATGGCTCATGACATTTATGTTACGTCTGTCCTGTTCCTGACAGTTTGACTTTCATATCAATCATAAAAGACATTAAATTATTTTAAAGGATAGTGCCCTGTGATGTAATGCTGTTATTATCAACAAAGTCCATAAAAAGAAACCAAAACCAGTAGTGTCAACACATTTTCAGCTTGTCCAATACTGACGCTGCTTTGTCACACCCCTCAGTGTCTCATAGTGACACACAAAATACCCTTTAGCAGCTGTAAGAGACAATGCCAGAAAGCCTTTTTTTTCTACCCCATACTTAATGTTGTAAAACTTTTACAGTTTGAGTAGGTTTAGGCACCAAAAAAACTTGGTTAGATCATGTTTGGGTCAAAATAAGTAACAGTTACGTAACACTTGATGTAAGTCACAAGACAAAAGTCCCATGATGCAAGTCACATGAAGCACATGAACATTAACTTCTTTTTGACTTAATCAAGTAGTTTTGTTTACTAAACCTAACTGAGTAATTTTTGTGCCTTTATTTTGAAAGTCTACTTGACGTTGCATGTTCATTATTGTTAACTTGACCACAGAGCCCTGCACATGCAAAACTGAAACCAGAGGGATACGTAGAGCAGTGTTTCCCAACCCTGGTCCTCAAGGCACACTGCCCTGCATGTTTTATGTGTTTCCCTGCTCCAACACACCTGATTCAAATGATCAGCTCGTCATCAAGGCTCTGCAGACGACTGACAACAACCTGATCATTTGAATCAGGTGTGTTGGAGCAGGGAAACATCTAAAACATGCAGGGCAGTGTGCCTCGAGGACCAGGGGTGGGAAACACTGATGTAGAGAATCATAGTTTGAAGCATAGGAACACTGACAGAGCTGCTGTATCTGATGAGTTTGGCATGAGAACATGTTTGGACAATGATGCAGTTCTATAGCACAGATGAATAAGATTAATCAGTCTTTGAATTCACAGATAATCCTTACAATTAGGATCAGTTCATTGCTGGATTTGGCCTTTTCACAGGGTTTGCTGAAAATTAGAAATATACAGAGTATCGTACAATAAGTAAATTTTGTCTCTAGAGGTCACAGAGGAAATAATGTTAAAGTTACATTTAGTCACGTTTGCTAACTTCCTTTCTCAGTCTCTGATGTATCTCCTGTTTTCCCAAAAAGTATTGCAACTAGATAACAGCAGCAAGCAGGAAATGCACCATTATCTTGACTAAATTATATATTTCTCTGTTTGAACATTGTTGGAAACATTTGGGTTAATGCAAGTACACAACATGTTTTAGACATTTTAATGCAGAAATGTTACATATAATAGCCTCAACACAGAGCACAACTCATTTATCTGCACCAAACCTAAAAGGCTGCGTGCCATCTCCACTCAACTAACAATCTTCTTGGTAGGTCTTGCTTTGCCCCCCACGCAGCCACAGAGTGAGTAAATGGTCATCATGATCAATATCTATTTCCTGTGGTGTCAGGTTTCAGAATAATGTCCATATTGAACCAATGTTTCAGCAGACTCCCACCACAGTTTTTCTCTCCCAGCCGAGCACCGTTTCCGTTGCTGAAGGAGAGAAAATCCCTACAAATCAGATTAAACAAATGATTTTCAGAGAAGCCATTGATCATCCATCTTGCTCCACTGGCCTAACTGGGAGATCCTAACAGTGCAGACTGGGCATCTGAGAAGGGAATGTGCCTCTAATCTGGTTTGCGATTCCTGTTTATCCTGCAGAGATCAGCAGTGTTAACTTAATAGTTGGAAACTCTTGATCTCACTGCCACTCTGAGCTGGAGAAAATCCACCCTAAAACAAAATTCATGTGTTGTGCTGGAGATAGAAGTGTTTGATTTGTGAACACGCTCTCTAGAAACCAGAAACAGTAACTTGCGTCTACGTAAAGCCAGCTTACCTCCTTGACATTTCAGTGGAGACTAATTTTATGAAATTTACTGTAGGTCAGGTCACTGTTTGCCGTTGCTGAGCAGTGTAAATCAAGATGGGGTTTATGATCACTGGTTAGGGCTATCTTGTTTCCAACTGTGGGAAAGAGTTTGAGATTGACACCCTAAGATCAAAGAAAAACATACATTTTGTTTAAAGGTGGATTTCCCTCTTGAAGGACAGTTAAGAATTAGATTTCATCAATGAAAAGCTTTCCACTAGTTATTGTGATGGTGAGTGGACCGCCTTGTTACTATTACCTCTGTCCGCTGGGAATCTTTGTAATACTAAAAAACAGCTCATGTAAAATACATTTCTACATCAGTAAACTGAGTTATTACCCTTATGGGAAACAAAAAGGCCAGAACCCATGCAAAGCACCAGTAAACCAATCAATGTACAGTCTGTGCTAAAAGCACAAATCGGGAAGGGGTACCTACTTAAAAGCCTGCACTTTTATGCCTTAATCAATTTATGGGTGTACTGGTCATTCTGTTTAAGCCAATAAACTAGTGGATTACCTTGAAATACTGCTTAGCCCATTGACCAGCTCTGTTTATGATGCAAGTTACAGAGGTGTATGTGTCTGCGTGTGTGAGAGAGGGTGAGTGGAAGTGCACAGATGTGTGAGCAGGTTTTTCTGGTTAGATTTACACTCATCATGCTGTGCCTATCCTAGACCATACAGGGGTTGCCCTGAAACACTGCTGGACTAGATACACTGATATATCTTGAGAGATGTGACAAGTTTGCAGATGAAGAGCTGCAGGCAGGCTTGCAGGCCTTGCATATAAGGAGACTGACATGCAAGAAATGATCAAGAGCATCTTGCAGTTGAACTATGAGAAGGAAACAAGCAGGCTACTACTTACAGTAAATACATTTTAGTGATAGATAGTGTCAGAGCAGCACATTAAAGGGAAAAAAGATGAGACCACAAACTTCTGTGAACCAATAAAGGTTAAGCATTATTTGAATCTGATCACTTAGGGGATCATTGTCAGTAGAATCTGATCAAACCACACTCACAAAGACAAATGAAAAGCAGATTAACGTTGTTTTGAGTGTTCTGATGCCCTGAAAAACCATTTTCTCAACTGGCTTTCTAATACAAATAATTTCCTATTACAGTTTGAACAGTTTAGATTTTTTGACACAGTATGAGAGATTTCTTTATTTTTGTGTTTTAATTTTTTTGTCTCCAATCACTAGTTGGAGCAAGATGATGGCACATACTTAAGGATTAAAATCATGTCAATCAATGTCAATCAACTGAGTTGCCCTCGAGCAAGGCCCTTAGCTCCAACCACTGTAGTGGAGCTGCTCAGTTGGCAGATCAGACTGTGGTTGTCTGGATAGCTTCCAGGTGTGAACAAGTATAACAGTAAACTATGCTTGAATATATAAAAATGTCAGTGTGTGACAGTCATGCATTTTTTATGTTGATGACCACTGTCAATCAAATCTGATAAAATCACACCCTGATGAAGCAGGTTTGCTAAGTGTTTGAGGTGTTAAACTGTTCCCTCTATTGACTCCACTATGAAGTATAATAGATAAATACATAAGCTCTTAAATTACATTTTGAGTGGTTTTAAACATTTAAACCAAATAAGCACTACCTACAAATGTTGACTGTTTCTTATATAGATGTGAATATTTAATGTTATAGAGAATTACCTCAGCCTTGACGCTAAGTTTTAACAGGGGCTTTAAGAAAAAAAATGCCAACTTACTTCATATTACAACTAACAAAGTCAACAGTTTAGCAAGATAATCCAAACCACTTTATTTTAAAGTAAAGGTGAAAGTGACAACAATGTCAGAAATATCAGTGATAAGCCCTCTTTGGTGAGCACATTGCACCAGTATTATAAGTATGGCAGGTCAAAGTTGAACTAGGAAGTTGGTCAGCAAACTGTGATTGATGCTCACAACGGACGGCGTGAGTGATCATTCAAGTATTCACTTGCATTTTTTCTTCAGAGTAGTTAGGTATACTTGGGGATTAAAAAAACAAAACTACATGATCATTTGAATTCTTGTGTTTCCTGACTCATTGGAATCCTTTTTAGCTATGTGTTCTGAGATATTGTCGTGTGTAAAATTCTATAATTACTAACATAAATGATGGCCAAAATACAACAATAAGACCCAGCAGGTCTTAACAAACTGGAAGCATCCTCTGACTTGTGTAGCATTCCTGAGCTATGATACTTAATAATTTCCCTGAGTAAGCAACATATGACAGCCAAACCTGAGACATTCTGCATGATATTTATATATTTGTATGCAAACGCACACCCTCATGGCAAACACTCACTTGTCCCATTTCTCTCACAGGTCCCGTGTCTACTCCTCGTTCGGTTTCATTTTCAGTCCCTCACACTTTCCCTGTACCTTCCTGTCCCCCTGTCCTCCCACTCCTCTCTCTTTCTGCTCAGGCAGACAGGAAGTGTCAGGTCAGGCCGGGTTATTTCAGGCCTAATTGGGAGATTGATGTTCCTCCAGAAACCTGGCACCTTGACATGCCTTTCATCCTCCCTCATGCACTTCCTCCCAAACGGCAAGAGCCAGACATGTTGACGGCTTGCTGAAACACAGACAACTGTCCTTTTTGAGGACTTTTCTCAGCCAATCAAAGGCACCGATGACACTGGAGTGATAAACAGAATCACTGGGGGTAAACCACAAGCGGTCAGAGGGTCTCTCAAGAAATGACTGCTTTTGCTCACCACCTTTATCTCCCACGATTCCATAGCACCAGACGTACCTATTACTGAAGCTATAGAAATGCTGAAAGGAAAAGAGTATCCTTGAATGGGCTTGAAGAATAGGGGCATCGGTCCCGGCTAATGGGGCTATTTGTGGGGAATGTCTGGAGGGAAATAGTGGGGGCAGTGGCTCTATCGTGTCCCCTATCACCAGGACACATCGGAGAGGACCGTAACCTGAACCTCACATCCACCACTTCTACAACATAAGCAACAAGCAGCTGGGGCAGACAAGGGCCAGTGGAGCATGTACTGACCAGTGTTCTCTGTTAAAATAAGATGTGACTCTGAGGGGCGTAGCACACTTTTAAAGGGTTAGTTAACCCAATTGACAAAGTATGTAAGATTTAGGGGGGTTTATTGACAGAATATGGCAGGAATGGAATATAATATTCATAAGTGTAGAATCACCTGAGAATATGAAGTGTAATTTCAGTTACCTCTGCCCCTTATTTCTACACAAAAGCCTTTTATTTCTTCCACGATACGGTCGCCCATAACGGACAACACTAATGGTGGCTGTAGAGAGAGCTTTTTGCATTTTTCACAGGTTTTGCTGCCACTCTAGGTTCTGAATGTTCATGAATGCGGTCCAGGAGAGACTGTTTAAAAGTGTGTGCCTTTATTACCATTTCAACTACAACTGTGTCTCAGCCCCTCCCTCTGACGGCAGGCTTTATGTCCCACATCAAGTTTGATCATTAGGGAAAGTTATAAACTCTTTTCTATCAGAATTGTTTAGAAGACACAGCATATGAACTAGTTTATTTTTTTCAAGCATACCCCAGACTTTGTGTCGTATAGTCCTCCAGTCTTCAGATATGTAGCTTTTGTAGATTTTACTGCCTCATAGAAATGCAATGGAGATGAATTGAATTTTGTTTAAAATACTCAAAACATTGGAAAATTACATGTAAAAAATTTAAACCTCAACCTAAACTGAGCTGATCTGTCAGTTTGTTGACCATTTTGGTCTAGATTGAAATATTTAAACAATTTTTAGATGGGTAACAATGACATTTTGTGCAGATGAGTTTTTCACATTTTTGGTTGCCTGAAATGACTTGAATGGATTGTTATAAAATTTGGTTCACATGTTCATGTCCCCCTCAGGACAAACTGAAATAACTTTGGTGATCCCCCTGACATTTCATCTGGCACCATCATCAGGTCTAACAGGGTAACATAAGTGAGAACATGGCAAACACTAAACCTGTTTAGCATCAACATGTTAACATTATCATCATGAGCAAGCTACCATGCCCTGCAAAGTACTGTCCCTAAAAACAGCCTCACAGAGCTGCTAACATGGCTGTAGAATCTTGTCTCTTCAATGAACTAGATTCAATTTAAGTCCATTGTGGTGGTGCAGTAGCAAAAGTTTCTGCAACAGTGATTAAACTTTATAATCACTTACAATATTTTTTTTCACAGGTTTTAAATCACATATTAAGGAAAATTAAAACAGTTTTGGTTGCCTGCTAAGGTAAGCAAATTGAACACATGAAGCACTGGGAACCTCAAGGGTCTTCAGTGATTCCAGTAACCCCGTGCCAGCACAGCTCTGGGTTTTGCTTGCCTAAAGCCAAAAGGTGTATTTTGTTTGGGCACGGCTACAGAGAACAAAAGTCTGTCTGAGGGGCTCCCACCTAGAACACCAGCACCAGTGACCACAGCTAGATGCCCATCCATGACTAGATGGGCAGCTGAAATTACCAATTAGTTTACCAATTGGCTGCAGCGGATTCGATTGGTTTGTAATTAATTCTAGTTACTGGCCCGTAGAGCAGGACGGATGGCGCCATGCCTTTGTCCTACTGACACACTATCCCACAGAGCTGAGCCTCGGGGGGGAGGCAGCGGACATCAATACAGGGCCCTGCAGCTACTGAGCCCTCCACCTCCTCCTCAGCACACACACACACAGAAAACACAGAGACAGCCCGCTCACACTCACACACACTTAGACACACAATACCTCACACACACTCACACTCTGATACACAAATGCGCACAGACGGACCCCCTCGCAGCGCTCGGCTGATTCCGGAGAAGGCGAAACCTCAACCGCCTGAGAAGGTGCTGACGACAAACAAAGACAACAGAAATCTTGTGTTTCGAGACCCCGACCCCCTCTGTGTGCATGTGTGTGTGCATGTGTCTGGGAGAGCGTGTGTTTGAGACTCTGCATGTGGACAGTGTTGGAGCAGAGAGGGAACTTTACAACTTTAATTTTCCTGCAATTTCCATGTGTTGTTACGTACAATACACTCCATAAGTACATTTTTGCATGTGCAGGCAGGTGCGTGTGACTGTGTGTGTGTATTAGTGAGTGTGAGAGAGTGGTGTAGCAGCAGTGGCCCAGAGCGGAGGTCACATGGCTCATTGATACCTCCCACACTGAAGGTCAAGGCTTCTACACCCAGGAGGAGCAGAAGAGGGGAGGTTGAAACAGATCGATGATCCAGATAAAAATACACTGCACCTCAGCTAGTCTCCTTTATAAACACACACACACACACATTCACAAACATCTTCACACACCCTCAACAAATTACTTAAATGCCACTACAAATGATCCAAGGCTGCTTTTAATGAAAGTGATATCAAAACATGAGCAGTGACTGCTGGCTTTTAGGAGAACGATACAGTAATGGAAGACCATTAAAAGATCATAACAGCTTAAACGATGAGGTCTCTATTGTTGCTCCGGCCTAAACCTCCTGCAATCAAGCCACCGTTTGCACTCAATAGAAAAGGGGACAGGTTGGGAGGTAAAGTTACTTCTTCTCCTCATAATGGCACTATACCAATATCCACAGAGCACGCTGGTCAAAAAAAACTCCCTGTGGGGCAAAGAAAGAAAGAAACTGCAGAGAGTGAGTGGGCAACTGCGGGCCGGGCTGGAAGCAGGGGGAGGAAATCAGACAAGAGTGCAGCTCATGAAAGACGACAATGTGTGATTTATGTGAGCAGTGAGAGGAGTGGTAATTGGGAGTAAAGCTCCACAATGCTTTTAGTTAATGACAAGCCGACTAGTGAAAGATGTCCATACCACCACCCACTCCTTATTATGGATGCTGGTTAACAGTAGGAAGAGGGCCGTGCCGGTGAGCACTCATCAGGTAATGAATGAAGAGCCATGGCAGCTACAGAGCAAGAGACAGGATTGTAGTGATTTCCTATTCAGGTAACCTTCCCTAATGGTCATCTGGCCAGTGCATTAAAGGATGCTGCCATAAATAGTTTGATAATGTTGGCAATAGTTGTGCTTCCTGCTGTTGTTCTGTTAAAAGGATAGTTTGAATTACTTGTAGTGGGGTTGTATGAGGTACTTATTCATCCAGTACTTTTCTTACAGTAGATGGTGGAGAAGCAGAGAGGAATGCCAGCGAGGAAGCTCAGCATGCTGCAGATGAAATCAGCAGAAAAACATATTTTAGCCACTAAAAAAAGGGCCAACCGAAAAAAAAAAATCAATATCCATTAAAGCTATATTCAAAATGTTCTGACTGCTTTATCTAGCTGTCAGACAGCCCTTTACTTTGGCATTACTTTTTCTTTACTGTAGTAGTTCTGCATTCCTATGCATAAGTGAGCCTACATATGCCACACACTGCCTTACAGCAATTTATAGAAGAGGCCACAAATACAAAGAAATGAAAATGAGTGCTTATGACAACAACAATAAAATGCCACTGTGGAGACAAGAGGATACCTTTAGGACTCATGCAGTTGAGAGACTCGGGGTGGCTTTTCATAACTGCCTTCCAAAAAATGATCACCGCAAATGAGGAGTTGTACCAATCTTGTTTACAGAGTGTTGTCTGTATTCAGTGCAACTAACCACAGCTGTCTAAGGCCAATATCACTCAACTCAACACAGTTAAATGGTGACCAGGACACCTCTTTGTTTCAACAGCCTGGAAAAACACATGCATGCACCATCTTTTATATCTTTTGTAAAGTAAAGTTTGACTTCAGTCTGATCTTGCAACTTTCTGACCCTGCAGCATAATACAGTGCAGACACAGGCAGACACGATTACATGTAGGAGTAACAAAGTACAATGGTTTTGATAATGTGGTGCCTGGATGTCCAATGGCAAAGTAAAGCAGTGAAAATATTCTTAATATAGCCGAACCATTCTCAATTCAAATTGTCATACACCACAACATTTGGTCACAGGCCCTCGGCATCTCATACAGGTGCACGAGACACTCTTTAGTGGCTAAAACAGACACTGTTGACACTGTGAAATGGTCATATCTTGGTTAAGTTTAGACACAAAAACCACTTGTGTAGGAGGATAACAGTGTAGGAGGGGCAGTGACAAAATGTGACAAGCTGGGAATGAGAACTGGGCTGATACTGTACACTTAAATAGATATTGATTTTTAATAGATATGTCTGTTTTTAATGTGGCTGAAATATGTTTTTCCATTGACCCCATCTACAGCAGTACAATGCTGAGCTTCAGTGTCGGGACTCTTCTCTGCTTCTAAAACTGATGGTGTGCCAGTTGCCATCTACTGTAGGTAACACACTAAATATGGATAACTACCTTACAACCCCACTTCAAGTAATGCAAACTATCCCTTTAAACGCAGGTCCCTTCATTTCAATTCAGATTTCAAAGAAATGTTCCGAAGAATGTTAGTAAAACACATTGCTGTCTGAGTGATTAAGAGCCCTCAAGTCAAGTGGGTAAAGAAATGGCCCCCTCATCCGAGAAAATGAATGAGCAACACATCTGATCTCACCGCACTCCTCATCATCAGCCATCAACAGCTGAGACAGATGAGTGAAATCACCACAGGAGAGTTAAAATCAATACTGTAACTATCTTTCACTATGAGATAATTGCTGCCATGACACTGTTTGTTATTAGTATAAGTAAGAACTATGCCATTCATATGCTCATCTACCCCATCAGAGTGCAAGAACACCCTGAAAATCTCTTTATCTAAGCAGGAATATTGATGAGTTTTGTTCTATTCAGACCTATGTGACAAAAAAATAAGCAAATAGAGTTCATTAGAAGGACAGTCAGAAGTGCACTGTGTTCTATAATATATGAAGTGACAATAAATAAAGACAAGGAACAGTAGGAGACAGTGTTTGATCAGAACTAATTAGGTATTTATGCTCTGGGTTAAAGGGGTCTCGATGTTATTCAAACAAATTCATTAATCATGATGTGAATGTCAGTGGAAGATATACAGACTGAAGCATAACTGAGTTCTGCTGACATTTTCGCTGATGTTGCTAAAACACGGAGGACAGTCAGGACTTCAATGTTACTTCATTTTGTATCATCAAGTAAATAAATTTAATGTCACCAGTCAATATATTGTAATTTATTCAGAATGGATAAGCCAGTTGCTTTGTAAACTGAATTGCTATAGCTTTTATTTACAGACCTGCAGACTGTACCAGAAGGGGAGACCGGGGAGTGCTGTTACATTGGGTGAGAAGTAAGTATCAGTAAGTATCCTGTAGTGGTGGTGGGGTGGATGACCAGAGGAGAAATATTGAAACAAAATTAACCAAATATGATTTATGTAGGGGAAACACAAACAAGAGTGTGCTGGTGCCATCATGCTGACCTTTATTTCACTGAAATCCTGCTTGAATCCTTAGGTACCAGTTCTTTTATTTTTATTATTGTTAATGACTAACAATACTTTTATATTAGGGAGTGTGAGGTTTTTTTGGGGGGTTGGCTTCTGGAGGTAGCTTGCCAGAAAAAAGTTTGGGAACCACAGGCATGAAACACTTCGTAAAGTCAAGGCAAAAAAAGTGTGAGTCAAGTACATACGTTGTCAGTTCTGGGCCCACAGTGACACAGCTCTGTATACCCAGTTTGCCATGCTCAGTTCCCCAGCTCTCCCCCAGATTCCTGACTCCCTGTTGCCTATCTTGTTGGTCCCTGACTTACCTGCCCTGTCTGTGTCCTGGAAAATCACCACATCCTTCTGTCCCTGACCACATGCTCTGTCTCAGCATTCCTAGTTTCTGTCTGCCTGTCCCTGTGGCTGTTCGGTGTTTCCCTCCAATAACGTTGCAGCCTGAGTTTCCATGTTTTCCTGCCAGTCTGTTCCTGTTGAGCGAATCTACTCACCTCTCCACTGGATCCCCAACTCTCTGCCTGGCCTTGACTCACTTTCTGTCTACTCCCTGCTGGACTGTTTGCTTGAACTGTTTTTTGACCTGCTGCCTTCATGACAACCTACCTACCTGTTGTGTGTGAGCATGCTCCATTGACACTGAACTCTCCCGCTCCAATTCGACTCAATCATCCTGAACCTCTGGGTCCACCTCAAGCCACAGCAAGCCCATGACCACAAGCTTGAACTGTGTAACAACCTGCCTGCTTATACCGATTTCTGCAAAACCTTTCATAGAGGTAAGTTCCAACACTAGCTGTTGAACTGTATGCTGCATTTGGGTCCAGAACTTAACCATCACAGCACCCCAGCAGCAGCCATCTACATTCATCACAGCTGTGACAATGATTGAACTGTTATGTGACATGCACACTGAGGAATACAGTCCACACTAGGGGTTCTTTTGTCCCTCTAAATTGTTCACTTGATTCTTTATTCTTCAATTAAGTTCTTTCATAAATTTTCCCTTTGCTAAGCCCCAGCTCCAAACACCAACTGTCCAGTCATAGGCTAGCAACAGTAGCTAGGACCATGAAGCTTTGCATTTTTCTACATGCTGTAGTGGTATGCAGGAGGCCCTGAGAAGAGCAATATTTGGTGTTTCATAAGTCTGGATGGTGGTGTCATGTCAATGTCATAAGCTGCAAACGTTACCACGTTCGGTTAAGTAACACTAGCTTACTAGCTGCAGCCAAACTTGTTAGATATTGCTACATCTACTTTTGTTCTGTGGGGATTTAAGGAGGAGGATGTGAGCTAGTTTAAAATCAAAGTCGGTGATGACAATGCATATCTCTGGCTTTCTGTCTCAGGTCTAAACTGGGTTAACTAACCTCTTATCACGGCTGTCTTCCGCAATTGCAGTCTGGCTAGGTGACCCATCTCAAGGTCCACTGAACTAATTGAGTCCCTGTGCTTCTTTTTCCCATGTTAGTCAATGTATTTCTGTCATCTACCATGTAAATATACTTGCTGTATTTCAACATCTGACCGATGTTTGCTGTCTGCCACCATTATCACCATAAACTGCATAAGTGCAGTTCAAGGATGGAAAGTTTGGCAGGCATAGCAACAGTAACTAAGGAGGACGATGCTTAATGAAGTGTCATTTGGAGCAAATTATTTGCTACATCTATCCCTAGCAATTGTTACAACTCACCCCAGTAGTGTGGTAGATTGTAACAAGAGTTTTATTTCTAGTAGACATATGGCACCGTGTATCAAAGTTTGAGAGATCTAGCATGAAGAACCACTGAGTTACTGATGCTCAAACAAAAAGTGTTACTAACATCCCCTGTCTCCCCTGTATTGGTTTAGAATTGCAATCACTCAGTCATGGATTCTTTGTGAACATTAATTGTTGCCCAATCAATGGTGTGCTTGCAAGGTGTTTGTCAGGTCCCATAGTCTCATGTAAATTTGTTTACTCAGTCATACGTAAATCAAGTAAGACTAAATTCAAATTACCGTTATTCCAGTGAAATACTTAATGACCAAACACAGAGGTGAGTAAACGCAGCTGTGGCCTACAATCATCTGGATGACACAAAATTCCTGCAAAAGTGTATGAACAGTAGCAAAACCACAATCAATAGTAGCAGTGTGTCATGACAAGAATCGGGCACAGTCAAGGTTAAATACATCACATCAAACAATCCACTTGATGTTGAATGAGATGTCCCCATTCTACCACGACCGTAACGAAACTGCTCAAGCTTGCAAAACATACTGAGAGGGGACAGGGAAAGCAGAGGTTTAGGGTGCTCGGAGCATGCCTGTGGCAAACCTCCGTCAGATATTGTTTGTGTTTAGCGCTGGGGCCACATGAAGAATTGATGAAGCTCTCTGGAACGGTGCTATCATTGGGACAGGGAAGAATCAGAGCATGGCAAAAACTGCATCTCCGCCTCCCCCGTGCAAAGCTCCCGCCATTTATGAGAGCCGTCCATTAGCTCCAGCCACAGGGCCCCAAATCCTGCACGCATCTCTGGTCACTGTGGTGAGGGGATGAGTGTGTGCTTCTATGTTTATGTGTGAAAAAGAGAGATTGGGCAAAACAAATGTGAGGATAAGTAAATGAGAGGGCAAAAAAGATAATGTATCATACTTTATATGTCATATCGGTGAGGAATCAGTCAGTCAAGCAGGAAGGTGATTGGTTGAAACATTTTACTGTATATTAAATTATGCACTGTGGCAAACATACACTCTCACGCAGCAGGGCCATTAGTACTGGTGGCTTGTTTGAAGCCTAAGGCACCTCCCAAATGCTCAACAGTAAAAGCGTGTGTGTGTGTGTGTGTGTGTGTGTGTGTGTGTGTGTGTGTGTGAGAGAGAGAGAGAGAGAGAGAGAGAGAGAGAGAGAGAGAGAGAGAGAGAGAGAGAGAGAGAGAGTGTGTAAATGGCAGAGGAGGGAGAACAATAGCAGAAGAATGAGATGAAAGATAGAGGTGGACATATAATAAGAAATAAAGAAATAATGCACAGAAAGCATGAAGACAACACAGAGAGGGCACAACGGTGGTAGAAGTCAAACCTTGCACACACACACACACACACACACACACACAGCTGATCTTCTTACACAGTCTTGGCTGTCTGTAGGCTAACCACAATCCTGCTCCCTGCAGTGCTGACCGCAAAGCAGTCAACAGAGGCACACAGGGCCTTATCCTGCATGACACGCTGGTCGATAATCATGCACACCACCGCATAGCACAACACCAGTGTAACTGCTATACCTGGACCTGCCTGCCTGCCTGCCTCCATAAACAAACACGCCTGGATGAAGCAACACTCACACTAACAGTAATTCATAGTGAGGAAATTAATATTTTGTTTTAAACTCATTGAATATTTGATTTCTTCTTATTGTTGTATGTACAGTATATGTGACATGAAAACAGTCAGAAGACAGGCACACACTGAGTTTGTGGGTAAATAAAAGAGAGGACAGACAGGAGCCAGTTTCTAATATTCCTCATAATGCATGACTTTGAATTTGATGATATGAATTTGAAGTGTATTTGAAGTATTTAGTACAGTGTCAAATCTGAATATTTGTATAACAATTCTACATGATAATGATACTTCCTGCTCATTTTGCTGTGCAGTTGCAAGAACTGTTGTAGATATTGAGGTTGAAATGATGAATGTTGGTGGTGGCAGTAAAGACAATAGTTTTGTTAACAGCTTAAAGGAGCAATATGTAGTACTGCAGTCCAAATGGTGAGTTGGAGCTATAGAGGGTACATTAAATAGTTTGAAATCTTATCATAATATAGTCTATGGTTGAAGCGAGTTGTTTCCCTCCGCTTCTCCTCCCCAGACTTGAGGAAACTCAGGGAGACAAGACAACTGAATAGAGTAATTTGAAAATAACAACCAATACAAAGTCCTACACTGTATGTTTAGCAGCTGTTTAGAACTGTCATTTGTCTGTCAATGTAAAGTTCAGCCTGTTATCCTGAAATAAACTTACTTACTTACATTACTGCCTGCCAGACTCCATTAACATATTGCTCAATTTTAAACATTAAAAACATGTACTCCTTCTAAAAGATTATTAATGATTCTTTAAGACTCATAAACATGTGTGTGAATGTTCTGCATTAATTTGAACTCTAATTAATGTGACAAGACAAACTAAAACTGTTCTTCCAGCCCAGAATATAAATTTCAAAGGAGGACACTGCAGCTGTTATGTTATCAGAGAAGTGAAGTGAACTAATCATATTTCCTTAACCTCTGATGACATATCACAGTCATGATAAATTACAGTAAATATATCACAGATTTCTCATTTAAAATATATTTTTGGGTGGTGGAGGCAGTTTGTAGTGGTTTTTCTGGTAGGAAATGATGACTGTGGGTACTGATTTGTCACACCATGACTATTAAAGATACTCTGGGATGCATATTCAGCAAAACAATTAGTTATCTTAAAATTTAATGTTAAAAAGTGTATATTAAGTTAAGATGGATGGTGTATAGTCATAAATAATCAACATAGTCAGTTGACTGTGACTCTGAGTGACTACAGAGGATCTAATTCTCTATATCACTACAAAACATATAAGTTTACCACCCATATCAGTGTATTCATACACACATCATTCATTATTCATTAGCTGTCATATATTTTCCTAGCTTAACAAACTGGATAAAGGAAGGCAAGAAGCCTGTGACGAACGTAAAGAAAGATAACTCTGAGGAGATGGCCTCCATCTTTCCTTCCTGTAATGCTGTAAAATGCAACCTGTGCTGTCCTCAGTTTTACCATGGCAATAAAATGTCAGGTGGATCAGCAACAACCAACCTTGCACTGCACACAGCAACTCAACAACAAAGACAAACTGTCACATAAAGCTGCTCACGCAGCCCTTACATAAGTCCTACATCTGTATGCACCACCAAGTTATTGTTACACCATCAGCCCATTCCCAGTATGAAGTTTCTGAACAGTTCTTCAATTTCTTGAAGTTCTCCTTTTTTAGACATCAGCTGATGAAAGAAATAATCACGTGTTTATAGAATTTGATGACCTGCATGTACTTAACAATTTGTTCATTAAAGAAGTCCAGGGATGATTGTTTGAAGGTACTTGTCACTGCTGTTCACCTCTGTGCTTTTTGGGCTGTTCAGCATTGTATAAAGAAAAACTGACTGAAATACACATATCAAGTCAGACAGGTGGTGTCTAAGAATGAATGGCTTCTGATGGGGTTGTGTCATTTCTAGGTGTGAAAGAGGGTATGACAGATGTATAAAAGTATATCTACTATACACCGTGTGGTGTCTGATGTGGTTCACGGACAACTTTCACAAGGTATTAAATTTTGTAAGATGCTGTTGAAAGCAGTGGAGAAAATAATTCAAGAGTTACAATCTCAAATCAGTAAATACATCTGAGCGGATTAGGTAAATGAGAAACATTCTTACTCTATTTATTAAATATCATGTCAGCGTTCTTGAATAAATTGCATCAGCGAGGCCCATCATTGTAATGGGAAGCCTCCAGATGAGAATGACATAGTGATTCAGAGGGATGTTTTCTGACATCTCATTAACATCATCGTTCAGATATAGGTTAGAAAAAGTGGCAAAAATTATAATTTCTAATTATAAATTATAATTTAATCTGAGTGTATCCTTTTTGGGTTTTTACACAGCTTTTTGACAACTCACATGGTGAGCAGATTTGACTCTTTTGCTATCAGGCTTCCTCGTGTGTGGTGGGCGAGCAGCGCAGCAGCCTGTGATAATTCTCTCTGAACACCTAAAAGTTGCTGTGAGACTGAACAGAAACAAAAGGAATGTGGGCAGAGAGATGCACGGGGAACAAAACTCAAACAACTTTAGAAACTCAACAGCCTCACCTGCTGGTTCATATGTGTATTGTCCTCAGGGCTCACGTTTATCTGTGCCTAGAGTGGTTTATAAGTGGTTGTTTAAAAATGTCATCATAAAAAGTCTGACAAAAAGACTATACAACATGTTCAAAACTCAAAAACTTGAATTCAACAGCCACACATGAAGTTCTGTGATATGGTGAATTGTGTAGACTTGTGTAATTTGAGTTGTATTTTTTTTAAGTGTGTGCTGAGATATTTTGTGAGTTGAATTTTCATTATTACATGTGTGCTGCAGATTGTATTTATGTGTTCATTTTATAATATTATATTTTTATGTGTTATGTGTTAAGTGTTATAGTCAAGGCAAATTTCCACATTGTGGACAATAAAGTTTCATATTCATATTCATATTAATTATCAAGAGGAAAAATGTTCAACCTATATGAAAACAGATGTTTAATTCTTCTGTTTTTTATTCTGGCTTTGGGCTTGAGACTTCTGTTAACAATTGGAGATGTGTAATTTGAAAGAAGTGGACATTTAGGAGGCAGGAGGGTCTAATATAAGACACAATGAAGTTGTATTATGAGATATGTAGGATCCACTTTTTTTTTATTCATATTAAGACTAAAAGTCGGGATATTCTGGCATCTGCTGCTATGATTGCTATGATCTCAGGGCACTTCATGTACAGCAGGTCTAAACCGTGCACTTCATAATATTATTTACAGAGACCCAGCTGTTACCACTGAGATTAAGCACAACTCCTTTTTTGAAATCAGTCTCTTGTTATTCCGTCAAATTAATGGACTTTCAATACTAAATTGGCAGAGTAGCCCTTTAAAACTCAATCAAGTCGTGAAAATAGAGACAGATTTATGCATCCAAATGTCCTCAGGCACATTATTCAAAGTCCAGGAGTCTCTCGCTGCATGTTGGATGTTGGAGAACAGAAGAAATATACCCAACGGTCCCAGGCAAAGGAATCACATCATTCTCAGTACAGCTGATACAGACCAATACAGTTTTAACATTACTTCTGAACAAGTGAACAGAAAAAATTCTGCGTTTTTTATTCTATTCATATATACACATTAAAATTATCATGAACATTTTTTTATCCCGTTCAGATACTTCTTCCAGGGAGTCCTGGTCAAGACAACAGCACATGTAGTTTCACATAAAAGATGGAAATAATAAAATTACATACCAGCAATATCCATATCACATTTCATCTCAAGTGAAAGATGGGAGTGATTCCAAGGAGATGGTATCAGATAAATAAAGAATGAATCCTGCTTCATGTTTAAACCTTTGTCAGCGTAAACAAACAATTTACATTTGATTGGCAAAGATAACTATTTCTGGCTTCATTCGGAAAGTCCTGTTGACAATATTGTCACAGTTTAGTTTAAAAAAAATCCAAAATCATCTTGTAGAGCAGGTTAAAACATGTCCATGTATGACTGAGACAGTGGCACTGAGGTGGATCTTACACACAAATCAAAGGAAGCAAACCCGATACCTTTAATCAGGAAGTCAAATCACAGGTCACCTTCCTCTTTATAGCCCTTTAAACTTAAAAAACAAATAAACAGAAAACAGAGCATGTGCATGCACGCACACATGCACACAATCCATTATCTTCCACTGAGCAAACATAACCTAAACCTGCACACACCTATATGCATGTCCACACACATAGACACACTTAAAAAATCCATTTGATCTATTTGAACAGAAATAACAAAACCACAAAGGGAGAGGATCCAGACTGAGTGGCCGGCCCGTGCATGTGTTTGTTGGTCTGCATCTGGGCAGACTTTGACTCCCCTTGTGGCCTGGATCAGAGGAGTGAAGCCAAGCAGAATCTCTGTCCTCTGTCAGATGGATGAAACCACTTAGCAAATTAGCAGTCTTCCCTTTCTGGCTTTACAACACACATATGGACACACACAATTCGAACACACACTGTGAAAGCACACATAGAGGTATGTGCTTAAGTACACACACATACAAACAGCAGCATGGGGTGGTAAAAGGCCAGGTCATGAGAGACCAGCAGGACCAGAAACATGTAGAGGCTGCACAGAGAGAGAGTGAGAGGAAAAGGGGGGAGTGAGAACGAGGAGGAGAGCGTGAGGGGAGGTGAGGATGATGACATGGAGAGAGGAAAAAACTGAGAGAAGAGGAGATGAAGATGGTCAGGAAGGAAAGAGGAGGAGAGAAGGAGGGGAGGACACGGGGGCAGGCGAGGAGGACAGGGTGCGTCCCTGTGGAGAGAGTGGCCGCTGGGCAAATTAGCGTAACACCAAAATCCAGTCTGCTGAAGGGAGCGTGCGGGGGAAGGAGAGAGGAGTGGGACGGAGGGGGAATTGCCTGTGGCACGCATCCCTTTTACAGGGGTCACCAGCAGTACACATCAACTCAAATGTATAGACACACACTTACATGCATGCAAACCCTCACACACAATCTTTTCCCCACATATTCTGTGTTTTCTGTGTTTTTTGTGTTTGTTCTTTGCCAACAAATTAACTAATATATGTGCTAGGTCAGCAGCTATTGATTATTTTAGTTATCGAGTAGTCTATTATTCCATCCATCAATTTATTCCATCAATTTATTGAGTAATCAAATAAGAAATACTTTTTGCTTTATTAAAGAGCAATAATATTATCTGTCAAAACCATTCCAAACTCCCTAAACACACCTGCTGTGTTAGACTGGTGCATTTTAGGCTGCAGTTTCTACTTATACCAAATGATATTTTGCTCTGTGGTGTTTTTTAAGCATCGCTGTAAGGGGTGTGTGTGTGTGTTACCATCATGATGGTCAGGCTTTAAGAAATTTTCCACAGCATTTTGTTTTGTGTGGTTATTTTCTTGAACAAAGCTTAGCTAACTTAGGGACATCAGAACGAGCCACCATGTTACATTCTTAAAAGGAAAATTTGTTGCTTTTCATGTGGATGTTCAGTCAGTGTTGATGGTAAATGTAGTCAGTTGAAGCAATAAATTCTTTAGTTTGTGTTATACTGACCAAGAAAACTGGTTCTCCTGCTTGCAGAGCTGGCAGTAGTGCCTACATGTACCAGGATGCATTGTGGGTGAGCTTCAGATGCCCACGCCCATGTTGCCTTGTGTCACCACCCTAGCCAAATGCTATCACTTTGTTGGCCAAAACATAGTGTTAGGTGACAAAAATACTCATCTAGCACAACCTCTGGGAGGATGTAGGAAGAACAACACATTTTGCAGCATTAGAGCACAGTTTTGTAGATCAGTATAGCACACACTGAGGAACTGCTTAGACTGACTATGTTTTATTATTGCTTAAATGACTACATTTACCATCAACACTGACATCAACATCCATGTGAAAAGTTTCCCCTTAGCTAGCCATTACTCATAGCCATAATTAATGTATTTCTTTACTAGGTTTCATCTGAACTATAGCAATCCTACTGATTTACGTTAAATGCTAAAGTTAACACTACCTTGTGTTGGGTTCTCTCTTTCACTTTCTGGCAGACACTTTCTGTCATTTTCTCTGTTTTCTCATTACAAAGTTATCTCAGGGTGCTTTTCATATAGAGCAGGTCCAGACTGTGCTCTCTGTAAACCCACTGAGATGACTGCTGTGAGGAAAAACTTCTTTTTAACAGGCAGAAACATCAAGGGATCCACAGTGTATGCACATTATTCAAAAATAACAAGCATCCATGTCAAACACGTTATATGGACTAAATGAAGCTTTGATGCAAATAAATTACTTTTAGTAATCGACTTACTCAAGTTTCTCAAAGTTTGCTTCAGCTCTAATATGTGCACACATATGCTGAGACCCATGAACATTTCAAAGTCATCATATAAACAGAAACATGGATGTGATTGCATTATGTGACATCAGTGCTAATTAAATATTTATATGAAGGAAAAGACACAAACATGCATATGTGTGTAGGTGTGTGTGTACGTGTGTGTGTGTGTGTCCATGCTGTCTTCATCCTAGTGTCCAGAGAATCACATCAGGGAATAACAGACACATGAGGATCAGATTGATTAAGGCTGGAGTTCTTAGCAGTAATGCTGAGGATTAAGACAGCTAATAAATGTTTCATTCAAAGCCAGACGCAGATCAAACGTGAGAACGGCCCCCAGCTCGCCCCGGCTGGGGTTACTGTGATTCAGCTCTGTCCTCTCTTCCTTCTTCTCCGTCTCCTCCGCCTCCCTCAGCTGTTGGTTTTCAGCTGTATTATGACAGCCACTACAGATCGTCTCACTCGCAACTACAGGCCCTGCCCTTGTGCCTACACATCATTAGCCCTCCATCTGTCAGCTTCCTAACAGGTTCCCACTAATGCGGCCAAGGACTCACTTCATTGCATTCCTATCCAACAGGCAGCAGGAGTCAATTCAGGGATTCAGACATTTTTAGGGGAGACCGGGAGGTGCTGTAACACCTGGTTAGTTTTAACACTGTCAGTTTGACCAATTTTAAAAGCGCTGTGGTGATGTCATCAATATAGTACACTGCAATTTCATTTTTGTGCTCACAGGAGAATTGGCATGTCTCTGTGAGGAACATTATGTTTTTTATGACCAAAAAACAGATTTTTGAGTAAGAAAGACATTTTTTGTCCAGCATCCATTATATTGTAGATGCTTGGGGTAGGGAGAACTGTAACAGTTCATGACAATGGGAATTTCTGCATTGTGTGCATGCAACACATTGAATGCTCAAGGCAACAAGACAAGTGGATCTAGTGTGTATGTTGTCAGGTCTGAGCCCAGAGGCAGCCATCTACATTTACCATAACTGTGACTGTGGGTGAACCCATATGTAGCACACACACATTCAGGAATATAGTTCACACTCACACAGTGTGGTTTTTGTGACTTTAAATTTTTCCTTAAATTCAAAACTGTTTATTTTCATTCTTCAACAAAGGTCATTCATTGAATAGTGTGGATCTTAATTCAGTCATGTTGTTTTATCTATCCCCACCCAGTGTTACAACAAAAATGGTAAAATCAAAATCTCTGTAAAAGACATCCGATTGAGTTTCTAGCATGAACAACGGTTTAGTTACTGAGGCTCAAACAAAAAGTGTTACTACCATCCCAAGTCTCCCCTACTACTTCATTGCCTCCCTCTGCTCCTGCATTCTCTTTGCCTACATCCCCTTTCTTTCTCTGCTCCTCATCCACTTTTAACCTTTCCACTCCACCCCTCTCATCCCCGTCTTCATCCTTCTGCTCCTGACTTGTTCCCTAAAGTATCTGTCGAGATTAAGGGCTGGTGCCAATGGTCAACAGGGGATTAGCACGAATGGAGGCTGGAGAATGTGTGAAAACCAGTTAAATCGCACACTCTGCAGGCCATACACATATGCCCATACACTCTTTTACACACACACACACACAGAAGCACAGATAACCCACATGTGCACATACCCAAGCAACCAGGCAGCTGCATCTGGCATCACGTTCATCACTCAGCACACACACACACGGTCCACACCCCCAGTGCAGTATAGGCAGAAAAAAATAAATATAAATGTTGTATGTGTTGCAGCTAAAGTGATGAGTAGGCTTAAATAAAAGTAAAATAAAATACGTATGCGTGTCAGAAAGCACAGGAAGATGTAGTGGCTAATGGCAGTGACGGTGACACTGGTCCTGGCAAATGGGCTTTGTGGCTGCGTGTGTAACTCTATCTGTGGAGGGGGAATACAGCAGTGGTTGGGTAATGGAAAGGTCATTTAGCCAATCCCCCAGGTAGGGGGGCTGGTCTGACACGGCTCGTTTGTCACAGTTCAATAACTGCCACTCCGGGGAGTGTGAGGGAGAGACAGAAAACGACTGAGAGAGGCAGGAAACTTAAGTGTGTGTGTGTGTGTGTGTGTGTGTGTGTGTGTGTGTGTGTGTGTGTGTGTGTGTGTGTGTGTGTGTGTGTATACACAGCCTGGCAGCACAGCTGATTCCCAGAGCTTGTCCCTCCATTAGAGGCCTCAAACGGGGTCACAGAGAAGGCCAAACACCACGGACTCAGTCATCTCAACGTGAAAACTCGTAAGCCTCGGCCTGTGAGGATTATCTTCGCTCTAACTGGTAGATGTTTCGTTTTCCAAGTGGGAAAACAGAATTCTTACACCCTCTTGAACCCAAAGACGGCCTCTCCAGAAGGATGGCTGACTGTAATCCAGGGCTTTTGATCAACCAGCAGGATGAGAAATAATATAGCCAAAATTATGTTTTTACCAGGTTAAATGGTAGAGAGCAGACTGCACATGCAGTAGGTTGACAGAATCAAAAGTAAAATATCTTTTCTTTTGCAAATTTATATGGTAGTTGCATCTATACACTGATAGAGGTATTTATAATTTTTAGATTTTTTTGATATAATATTTCATATAATATTCTAGAGACCCCTCATGAATCAAGTCCCTCAGAATATCTTTTTTTTACACTTTTACTTAATTACGTGAAAAACAACACAGGAGAAATATATTAGAAAGATCAAACACATGTTAAAATATTTGCCCCAATTACAACACAGAATACAAATGTAGAGAGAGATGATTTGGGTGACTGGCAGGAGGGAGATTTATATACTGTGTAAATTTATTGAAGACTTATAAATTGCTAGATTAGAACATAATATATGAACGATTCTAGATTTAAAATTGAAAATGTTTTCATTATTTGAGAACCACTGTGTTAAACTGACACACTGGATGCACACATTGATACTCCTCATAGTAAATTGCTGTCCAATGAAAATCATCTCCAGATTTTTCAGAGAAACTTAAGTCTAAATGTTAATTTATTGTTTTTATTATTTTCCCCAGAAATCATCATACCTATTAGCTGAATAAACTATTTTAAAATTCACTGAATTATCTAAATCTATTATATTACAAATAGAGCTGCAACAATTATTGGATTAACTGATTAACTGTCAACTATTGAATTAATCATGGACAATTTTGATAACTGATTAATTGTTTTGTGTCATTTTTTAAAGAAATGTATCCAAATTTTTGGGTTTCAGCTTCTCAAATGTGAATATTCTGGTTTCTTTAGTCCTCTGTGACAGGAACTCAAACTGAACATTTTTGCGTTGTATGATATAGTTAAATACAAAGAAAAGTCATTTTGCATCCACACAGATTAGTCATTAAACATACAGTACAGACACTTTCCACAAACGTACAAAAAACACAACAAATGGTCAAGACAAATATACATTACATACCACATTATATCCTTTGGATTTAGATCTCATTTAGCAACACGCTGAATGTGATTTAATAACATGATAAACTGATGTATTAATTAATTAATTCTTAAGCCTGTTGCCATTAAATGGAAAAAAAGTGGGCTGTGGACAAAGCAAGACATTTCAGGACATCACCTTTGTCTTTTGGAGACAGTGATCAACATTGTTGAGGGATTAACTAATAATGAAAATAATTATTATTTGCAGTCAGAATCACAAAACTAAAAAAACAGATCTGATTTTGTTATTAACTTACGAGAAGCTGATATTTTGAGGATAAATGGTTTTCACAGGACAACGATGAATCTTTTGAATATATCACCCAAAATAAGATTTGTCTGACCAGACAAATAATAAATCAAAAATTTGTCTGGCCAGTGCAGCATATGCAGAATTGCAGCTCAAAGTGCTTTTTAGTTTCAGGAGTCAAAAGGGTAAAAGTCTATGCTCCATTATTCTCAGTTGGCTGTATTGATTTGTTCTGTCCCTTTAACATGTAGTTAGGTGTGCAACAGAATGATCTCCCAGCTTTGTGAGAGAGCCAAAGATTTTCACACGTCTCATTGAGCGACTGGTGAGAGACACCAGTCTGTTCTTCTCCTCACTTTGAAAATCAATAATAAGCTTCTATGTGCTCATTCACGCGTCTCCATGTTCTTCCCGCAGAGATGCCCAAGGCACAGATTTGTATTCATCTCAACTGGATTGAGAAATTTGGGATTTTATGTCTGACCCCCCATGGAGATTTAAGAACTACAGACTCAGACAATGATGGGAGGGTTTGATCCCATGACACTTCAATTCTTGGTTTCTTGGAGGCGCTTTAGGAAGGTCTGTGTCTCCCCCTTGTGGTCATCACAGGAAACAGCAATTGGAAGAAAATGTGTGGAATAACAAAACTTTCAGAGTTCTCGTGTAACTTATCTTGAGGTTCAGTAAAAGTAAAAGGATGGATAAAAAGAAGAAGAAAAACAAGATAAACAGTCAAACAAATAATAAGTGCCACATTTACAATATAATTCAAGCTTTAGGGGAGACTTGAGATGGTAGTAACACTTTTTTTGAACATCAACAACTCAGTAGTTTTTCTTGCTAGATCTCTCAAACTTTGATCCACAGCACCCATATCTGTCTACTATGCAGTGGTGGACATATATACATTTTTTGAGTATCTATAATTTACTTGAGTATTTGTTTTTTTTTGGAAACTTCTGACTTTCACTCCACTACATTTCAAAGACAAATATTGTACTTTTGACTCCACTACATTTCTAGGAAGGTTGTTGTTACTTTTTGACTGAGCACATCGTTGAAGTCAGCTGTTGATGTTTTTTCTTTTCTAAAATGTAATTGGTCACTTGCTGTGTTCCTCACAGAAAGAAACCAATCACAGTAGCTCCTCTCAAATGGGACTGATGTAAAAGCAGAAATACGTCCAGGCGCACTAACAAGAACAAGCAAGCTCTCCCTCTTTCATTCAAACAAAGAGTGGTAATGGTGACGGCAGGAGAAAGACAAAATTAAATCTCAAGATGTTATTATAATTATTAATTATTCCAGGTAGCTTTTAAAGTTGGATTGTTTTTATCAGGGTGAAAAATACAGCATAATTCATGTATATACTGCCTCTGAAGACAGAAAGAAATCTCAGTTATTTAACAGACTTGTGACTGAACGTTATTTATGACCTTGTATCTAAAATACCTACCTATTTAAGACTTTTAAAAATTTAAATTTTAGGCCTTTAAATCTAACATTCTGCAAGAAAAAAAAAAAAAAAAAAAAAAAGCCCTGTTATTGAAGGGCACAGACGATGACATCAGTCATGTCTGTTGGAGATGCATGTCTCACGCACACGCTCACACGCATGTGCTTACGAAGGTGGGATGGAACTCCATGGGGGTCCTACAGCCCACAGCAACAGAGGAGGGGACAAATCGAGTTGAGTCCAGCTTTCCCAAGGCCGGTTTATGCCCGCTGACTTTGGGTCATAGTCAGTGTCTCAACTCGTTCACCTCTGAACGTGTGGGGGAGGTCCTCGCCACGCATCCCATCTAAGGGAGCCAGGTCGACTCCAGCTCAGTCCATATCGTCTTCTCAACCTCTATTTATACACTTCTGGATCAGTGACGTCATCATGACATCACAGGAGAAGCTTATCGCCGGCCAATAGGAATCCAGCTCCAGCTCACAGAACTTTAGAAAAAAAAATCAGATCAGTTACATCAGTCAACATGTGCAAATCTGATTTTGTGGACCTCAGAACACACAAAATCTTGAGGACCCCCTGTGATTTCTGGCGCCCCCCTAAGGTGGGCCTGGACCCCATGTTGACAACCAATGACTTACATCATCAGTGACGTAAAGCCACAGGTTTTATGGCAGTCCTATCTGAATTATATTGGACCTGACCTCTCCTCCACAACAAGGGAATCATTTTAAGATGTGACTGAACGTTATTTATGACCTTGTATCTAAAATCCCGTATTTAAGTCTTTTAAAAATTTAAATTTTAGGCCTTTAAATCTAACATTCTGCAAAAAAAAAAAAAAAAAAAAAAAAGCCCTGTTATTGAAGGGCACTGATGATGACATCAGTCATGTCTGTTGGAGAACTAGCTCAGTCCATATCATCTTTTCAACCTCTATTTATAAACTTCTGGACCAGTGACATCATCATGACATCACAGGAGAAGCTTATAGCCAGCCAATAGGAATCCAGCAACCAAATATGGTAAGTCACATGATCTGAACTGTGACATCACTGGTCTCACAGAACTTTAGAAAAAAAGTAAGACTTTTAAAGGCCTAAAATTAAATTTTTTAAATCTGTGATTGTGCAAAAAAAAAAAATAATAATAATAATAATTAGCATAATTCATGTATATACTGCCTCTGAAGCCAGAAAGAAATCTCAGTTATTTAACAGACTTGGAGAACTCCTTACAGTCAGCTTCAAACTGCTTTTATGCAGTGATTTTAATACAGTTACATCAGAAAATAACAATAGCTGTCCTTTTTGTTTTTGATTGTATTTCTATGCTGAAGTTTTTATAGGTGTTTCTATAGGCTTTGTGTAGCAGAGTGGTTCTACAAACAAGTCAGTGCATCATTAGATGGTTTCAGAGAGTTACAAGCTTCTGTTAATGCATCATGAAAACAATACAGCATGTATTGATATTAGAAAATGTACTTTGTAATTTGTACTTTTGAATACTTGAGTATTTTTAAAACCAAGTACTCTAGTACTTTAACTGAGAAAAAATTTTGACTGAGCAACTTTCACTTGTAGTTGAGTAATATTTGACCAGGAGTATCTATACTCTGACTCAAGTACTGGGGTTGAGTACTTTGTCCACCACTGCTACTATGTAATATAAATGTGAAAAAGTATCTGCGTAGATGGTGCCTTCTGCCTCTGTTTGGGAGGCTTTATCAAGCCTGAACTTTGGTGTTTGACATTTAGAGATGTTGTGGTGCATTTATTACATTTCAGAAAATCCTACTGATTCCATTTTTAAAGGGACAGGTGGAAAAAAAATCAGTGCCAGGGTTCAACCACTGTCACAGTTTGGACAAATGCAGATGACTGCCCCTGGGGTGCAGGCTGTGTGGACCCAGAAATGACAACGTACACACTTGACTTACACTTCTTGTTGCCTTGAGTTTACAAAGTATTCCATGCACTATGCAGAAATTCTTATCATTTTAATGAACTGTTACAACTGTCCCCACCACAAGCTGCTGTTTTATCACGTGGGCTTTAAGGAATGCAAGGCAAATGAAAGCAAAGGAAAGCAAAGCATTAAAAACTTCTTCTGCTACTTCTCCTGCAATCTCAAAAAGGAAATGGGAGAGTATGATATTTACTTAGATCACTGCAGATCACTTTTCTGATTGGTTTAACTAACAGTGTGACAACTAACCCCTGGTAACAACAGTCTCCAGTCTCCCCTACTTAGATCTGTACTAGAGTTATTCACATTTATTTGTATTTAATATGAAAGTGTTAATATATTGGGTAAATTTTGAAATAATCTTAATAATCTAATATAATCAATGTGCACTCTAGACCCAAGTGACAAGTGCAGCTGATAAATCTTAAGGCCATCAGTCATTACTCACACCAGCTGTGACTGAAACTAGCTTGTCACTGTAAATCACCAAACCAACACTTTCTTTAGCTGCAGCTAGACCACTTTATATACACATCTGCAGTGGTATAAATTGTCTGCAGATGTGTTTTATAAACCTGTACACAACATTCAGTGATATTGAAACAGATCCTGTCTTGCACATGGGCTGAGCTGAGTGTGGTCAGTGACATCATGGGACAGAAACTCTTCCTCATTCAAACTGACTCACTGACGTTTGGGCCACTCGTGGTTTCAGACGTGGTATACTTGGCTCCATATATGTATATGTATATCCACCACCTTCAATAATTTTATTCAAATTGTCTGTGAACATTTAAGTCCTGTAAGTGAAGAAAGCAACGGCGTTCAGTTCAAGGAAGTAACAACTGAGATGGCACCTTTGATGTTTAAAGATGCTTTCTGGGTGAGTCTATCTTTGTGGTCTTTTGTTGTGCTGAAGCCCTCCTTGTCAAAAACGGAAAGATTATTGATAAATTACAATCCTGCAAAGCACCTGCAAAACAAACTAACACTCATATTGTCATGGTCTCAATATATGAGTATACTATATTTTAACTTGTACCAGTCTTATATCACATAATGTAAACTGTAAATAACAACATTTTATAGACCAGTATTGACCACAAATTGTTTCCTACTCTGTGCTACATGTCTTCCCTTAGAGTTCAACTTACTGTTAGGTGTGTAAAATGTGTTTGCTTTTGCCTTATTTTACAATCTGCTCTACTGAACTGAAAGGTTAGTTTGATGAAGTACTGAGTATGTTGACTTGTCACACAGTACTATTTTTGCTACTTCTCCATTTTTACCACATAGTGAGGTCCAGGATTGACTCAGGAACATGTGGCAATAGTTATTGAGCAATTTATTGTGCAGTATATATATCTTTTGTATTTTTTGTTTTTCTATGTCTTCTAAATACAGGGGTCTGAATTCACTTGTCATGCCGGCTATGATGCTGTGATCCAGAGGTTACGAGATGGACGGCAAATGTGTAAAGATGTGGAGGAGCTTTTAAAGATGAGGTAGTAGTTCACTAGTTTCAGTAACTTGGGGATTTGAGAAATTCTTAAACCACATTCCTTTTTTTGTGATTGTTGTGTAATTAAAGGGACCATTCACCCCAGGTTCAAAAATACATTTTTTTTTTACCTATTTATCCATCTAGATTGTTTTGGTGTGAGCTGCCAAGTTTTGGAGATATCAGCCATAGAGGTGTTTGCCTTCACTCGATTATAATAGAATTAAATAACACTCAGCTTGAGGTGCTCAAAGCGCTAAAGAAAATACATTTGAAAATTCCAACAGCACTGTCTCTTTCCAGAAATCATGACCTGGTTACTTAAGATAATCCACAGACCTTGTTGTGACCAGTTTCCTGCAGGAACATTTTATTTTTCTATTAGAAAGACAGTAGTTCTGTTCCGACATTAAACAGCTCACAATGACAAAACCATTTTATTACCTGATTACTGACTGGAGTTTTTGTTATTATCATGAGACAATAGACGGTTAACTATTCTCCATAATATGAGCCTAAGATTACTATATTTGTTAACTGAGCTAAAAATATGTCAAATTTCTAGTGGTAACTTGATTTAACAGTACACGTAATCGGTCACACCGATGTTCAGGTAGTCCCACAATAGATTAACAGTTAAACTGATCTTTCACAGACTCCCAAATTCAGTAAACTAAAGTAAATAGTAAGGTTCTGGCTCCAAAACATCAACATATAAAAGTCTGCACTGTGTCATGTGAATGAACAAAGCCTCTCAAGCTTTTATCTGTATTAACAGAGTGAAGGATCCACATGATGGTATCTGCACATCAAGGCAGAATACAGTGATGCATACTGTGTCCCTTTTTGTTAGAGTTATTAGACAGTTCAGTTTTACTAACTGTTAACCAAATGCTAAAACAAATTCTGGGTGCCTGTCTGTTCGTACTGTACAGGGCACTTGCAGAGGAGAAGTATGGGAAAGAACTGGTGACTATTGCTCGCAAAGCGGGAGGACACGCTGAGATCAGGTAAATACACCAACTGACATTCACATACTATAGACTTTGTATATTGGTACAAAATAATCTTGTGTGGAAAAAAGTCACATATTCATTTTGTTGAAAGATAACACGATGAATTTAAAATACAGTTTAATGCCCATTGAATCTGACCAGAAACATAAATTATAAAACATCCGTCAGACACTATGAGTCATTATCTATTTGGAGGAAACACAAATTTCTGTGTCTGTGTGATAAAAAGAGGATAAAAAGAGAAACAGTATTGTTGTGTGTGTGTGTGTGTGTGTGTGTGTGTGTGCACTCCAGCGACCCCTGTCTCAGTATACAGGAGGTCATTATCTGCTGCCAGTTTCCTGTTTTCTTCTAAAATACAGTCTGCCCTCTTACAGTAAATGTCAGAGGTGTTTAAACTGCTCTGTTGTAGTCACTTAGTCATCAGCAGTCACACAGTTAAGTTGTACTGAGCTTCTTGGTGACTGTGTTCTTAGAAAATGAATAAAAAGAAACACATGATGCTGAGCAACGAATTCTAAAAATGTTAGGTGGTTAAGTTTATTTTAATCTTCTGCCTCTTTGTGCCCGACATGAAAATGCAAACGGTCACTGAAATGTTTCTTATCTTTTTTTTTTTTTCAGCACCTTGAGGGCATCTTTTGAACAATTAAAAACACGTAAGCTCATCCAGTCAACCAAAGCACTAAATACTGCAACATATAAAGAACAACATTGTTCTAATTTGTGCAAAGTGTAAAATTATCCATTTTGCTGTTTTGATATTTTTGGCTGCAGAAATTGAGAACATCGGGAACTTTCACATCCAATTGGCAGATATATTGAAAGAGGAGGTGAAAAAGATTGAGACATTCAGAGAGCGGCAGAAAGAGCAGAGGAAGAAGGTACTGGGCAATTTCTGTTGCTTGTTGCTTAACAACTGACTTATTGTACACAAACATAGAGGTTAGATTTGGTGGCTATCACTTGAGGCATGCACTGTAGAAACTCCTCTTCTCCACCTGTGTGCAGATTTCACAGGTTCACAGGTGGACCTGTTTAATCAATATAACGCAATAAAAGAGTGCTGCAATTAGTCCTACCTGTCAAGATTGTAATGTTCAATTTTGTTAACAACAAATTATAGGAATGTTGCCTCAATCCTATGACCATGTCAAATTTAGGGGAAATGTAATATTCAACCCGTTCTCATCCCAACTCATCACACAGTGTTGCTTTGCAGAAAACCTTTTTAACATGTGATTAACTTTCTGAAGTGATTGCACCAAAACTACTCAGATAGGTTTACACTGAAGTCACTTTAAAGCCTGGTGCGTTTCAGGCATTAATGTGTACCACGTGTATCTGTATGAGTCACCAAGGAGTGGTGATGACACATCAGTATTTGACGAGCTGGGAATGAAACTGGGCTGGAATGTAATTATCAGTAATGAAAACATACTTATGTGCGTTTCGTACTTAAATACGTTTTCATTAGTGAACATATAGAATAGTTGTTTTCGTGACCTGAGAATGAAATCCGAATCTTGAAATCTGTTCATTTTAAACCCTGTTATTTCCTCTTATAGTTTCAGAGCATTATGGAGAAGGTTCAGAAGAAAAAGGTTACTTTGTACAAGAAAACAATGGAGGTAGGAACCATTTACTGTAGTGTTTAAATCAAACATGACTCATTTTGTCATTGTAGAGAAACTGATTTGATGGAATACTGTAGATGACCATCACTGATATGAACAGTTAACACTACACAGCTCTTCCTGTCCCCGGGGGGACATCTGTGGTTTCTGTTTCTTTTTCTGACAGTCTAAGAAGAACTACGAGCTGAGATGCAGGGAGGCTGACGAGGCAGAGCAGGGGGCTGAGAAGACAAGTGTTACATCCAAAAACCCAGACAAGGTGCTATAATTAAATGAGCTGTACCTCACAAAGAAAGTAATGCCACAAGAGTTTGTGGTTTAAAGAGATTCAGATACAAACAAAAGTATTTCATTTCGATCTCTCACCTCAGCACAGAAAATGAAATCACTTCAGTTTTGTTCATGAAGTACACATTTCCAGTTGATAGTAGGGCAACATTATTGGCATGTGTTTTCTGCAACTGTGCGCAGTGACCGTGCAACAATCAGCGAGAAGGAACTGAAGTATGTTCATGTCCTTCTGTGACATCTGTCATCTCTAGTATGTTCGATCTTGGGAAATTTCCCAAATGATCCTGATTTGACATGTCTTACATGTTTTGTCTCTTTTGATATGATGATTATGATGTTTTAATGTGATAAAGTTGTACTGAAGTTTGTGATCAGAGTAATACTAGTCATATATGTCACTTCCTGTGATCAGTCACACTAGTCAGACATGCTGTTTCCTGTGTAATGTTAATTTCACAGGCTCGTCACAGGGCCAAGCAATGCAGACAGACAGCAAATGAAGCAGGTATGACCCAGAATCATCATCTTCAGTTTCTATTTTTAACCACCACACTATATCCTGTATTCATGACATTTCTCAATACAGCTACCAGTGATTCTCTCTGTTTAAAGAATACTTTATGCAAAGTCTGCCCTCCAAAATTATTTATTTGATACATTTTGAAAGAGAAAATTGATTTATTTCATACATGTTTATTGCTGAGCTGCTTACTACTTGTATATCTGTAATGATACTCTACTTTCTTTCAGAGAAGCTGTACTTTACCAACATTGTTCAGCTTGAAAGTGTTCGCCAGGACTGGGAGGAAACACACAGAAGCACATGTGAGGTACTGTGAACTATATTCCTGTTGCCCGCACTAAACTTCGCACTAAACTACTTCTAAAATAGTCACAACCCCGAACAAGAGCTTGTAACCTCACACTAAACCTCACGCCACATCCCCTGTTTTATTTTGCACGTCACATGTCAAAAATCAAACCCACAATCATGCGATAACATGTTTCATCACACAGATCAACTTCTGTTTTAAGCTTCTGGTACATTACAATTGTCATGTCCTCCATGCAGAATGTAATACAGTAGAAACCAGTGATGTGTACATGTTTCTCAGGTATTTCAGCAACTGGAGGGAGATCGGATCAACATGCTGAGGTATGCTCTTTGGGACCACTGCAATCATTTCTCCATGCAGTGTGTCAAAGATGATGAGGTGAGCTCAATTTCTTTTTATTTATATAGATTTATATAAATTGGACTCAAACACAATGTCACCCCAGTGAATCACTTAAACACTTGGTTTTAATTCAGGCACGGGTTCAGAACTTATGTACAGATGTCATTTTATCATCAGGAATTTAATAAAGTTGCAGTTTAGTTAGGGCATGATTTGGGTTTGTACAGGAGTGTATCTTTGTTCCCAGTGACCTATGTTCTGTGTTAACCCCTTTCCCAACCAATTATGTGCTATATACAGCTTGGGGACATAGGACCTTGGGAACACAGTACCCAGGAGAACACATATGTAGAACTGGAGAACAGGGGACCTTGGAAACGTATGACCTGTGCATCAGTGAAAACACTGAGACTGCAAAGGCCAGGATGCCATTTCAAATTGTTCAGAGGTTTTCAGTATAAATCTTAGTGAAACTATGTCGGTGTGTGTATCAGTACTTTTGAATATTAAGGAACAGCACAGTTGAACCAATAATAATACTTATAATAACCATATTTATTAAATTTGGTCATTCCAATCACAATATGTTATTTTCATATTGTTTCATCTCTAGAGCCTGTGAAGCATTTCACAGCTAAAGAGACAGATATTCCCCCCAAGAGTTGGTAGAGACCAAAACAAAGCTAAAAGAGTGAATATTGGACTTACGTTGATTAGGTGGTCATATCAACACCATCAGAAAGAACAATTAAGGAACTTTGTATTGTGCAAAATTAAGCTCCAAAAGTTTAAATTGAAGTCTTTATCGGAGGAGATATTATGACATATGCACATACCAATTTGGCAAAAGCATTCTCTCAAGTGACTTTTACAAAATAATTTTAAGAGTTTAGGCTACATTTTAGTACAATGAGCTTACATTTTTAAACCTGGATTAAATGTTTTGCCATGTAGTGACATAGCTCTATGGATGGAAATGTTTTTCATGTTGGTCACACCACCGCTTTTTGTCCTGACTGAAAATTCTCAACAGCCACTGGACATCACTGGATGAATTGCAATTAAATGTTATATTTAGATAGACCTTCATAGTCCAGAGAGAATGTGCTAATTAGCAAATGTTGGTATGCTAACAGGCAAAACTAAGAAGGTGAACCAGGTACTGTGTGATGCAACATGGCACAGTACAGCCTCAACGCTAGCATGGCTAGTAGTTATTCCTAAAGTCCTGAGGTCCTATGTTCCCCAGATTTATATGGTACATGATGGGAATGTGACAAAGGGTGCTGTGTTCCCAAGGTCCTATGTTCCTAAATTCTACATATATGCGCTCTTAACAGAATATTGCACTGGAGAACATAGGACCCTGGTAAAGTAGGACCTTGGGAACATGGGACCCATGTGAACATAGAAGCACTCCCCATGACTGCAGATACGTAGCTTCAGTCTTGACAGCAAAATTAAAACATGCATGTTGTCTCTCAGTGGATGATTTAGCCAAAGCGCGCTTTGCATGTGAGATGACAGTTTCTAACCAAAGAATAGTTTGCATGGTTGATCTGTTGAGTTACAGGAACAGTGTGTACAGTTTTGATTTCAAAAAAATTGTTCTTGTTTCAATATCAGTCTTACGAGGAGGTGAGAAAGCCACTGGAGCAGTGTGACATTGCAACAGACATCAACTGTTTCATAGAGATGAAGAGCACAGGACTGAAGCCTCCAGGTGAGCTGTCATGGTGGGCTGGGCATTTGACACAATGAAAAAGCTTTAGAGGAAACTCAGCATATAGATTGTCATTTCCTGCTCAAAGAAAATGACATAGTTGAGAAGTAAGGAAGAAGTGCCATTTACAAAGGAACTGGGCTAAGAGTGCTTTCAACTGTGGACCTTTCTCTTTCAATCGACACACAGACAGAAAGCACGACTTGATCTCACTTCTCAAATGAGCAGCTTCCCATTTCCCTTCACAGAGCCCATATTGTTTGAGAGCTTCAACCAGGCAGAGACATCTGGGAACAGCAATGGCCAAGCTCATTTTGCGGGAGGAGGAGACGACATGTTGATGAGGTCTGACACAATCCACCTTAGGAGAAGGAATCAAGGGGAGACAGCACTGTTACTGTAATACTTACGAGGGTTAAAAGCAACACATCAATTCTGCCAGGCTGTTGTGGCAATAAGAAAATGCTGCCTCTACTCCTGGTTCATCTTTCTTCAGTACCTACTTCTACTTTTTAAACCTACAAAAACCATTTCACATGCAGCTTGAATTTAGTCCTATACACTAAGTTTTAGAAGACCCCAATTTTTCCAGTTTTTTATTGAGAATTATACAGTTTAATGTCTCATTGTACTCTGAAATGAAAGCATAGAACAAATAAACAATTGAAGTTAAAAAATAAATCATGGAATCATTTTATAAACCAAAATGAATTCTAAACTTTTGACTCATCAAAGTGGCCACCTTTGGCAGATATAACAGCTGAACACACTCGTGGCATTTTTTCTACAATGGAAATCTAATATTCTTCAGAAAGTTCTTCCCAACTGTTGCAGAGGTTCCCATAAATGTGTGGCACTTGTAGGTTGTTTTGCTTTCACTTTTCTGTCCAGTTCATCCCAAACCAGCTTGATGGGGTTTAAGTCTGGAGACTGGCATAGCTTGGACTTATGTTTTGGGTCATTATCTTGCTGTAGGATGAATTCCTGACCAACTAGGTGCATACCAGATGGTACTGCATGGCACTGCAGAATGCTGTGGTAGCCACTCTGTACAAGTCATTGACCCTGGATCCAGCAAAACAACCCCAGACCATTACGCCTCCTCGTCCATGTTTGACAGTTGATGTCACACACTGAGTAACTATCCTTTTGCCTACTCAACGGCGTACAAAAATCCTGTGTGATGAACTGAAGATTTCAAATTTTGATTCATCAGTCCATAACACTTTCTCACAGTCTTCAGTAGTCCGTTGACAGTATATCATGACCCAGGCAAGCCTCTTTTTCTTATTCTGACGTCTTAGCAATGGCTTTCTTGCTGCAACTCGACATGTCAAACCTGCAACTTGAAGTCTCCTCTTCACAGTTGAAACTGAAACTTGCTTACTATGACCACTATTAAGCTGTACTTGAAGCTGTTGTCCTGTGAGCCGCCTATCACACAAGCTGTTGACTCTCAGAAGAGTTTCTGAGTGCCTTTTGATGGTGAAGAAAACTGTACTCAATGACACCTTGACTTTCTCCACTATTTCTCTGTAGGAAAGACCTACATTTTTAAGTGTCATGATGGTCTGTCTCTCTTCCATTGTTAATTGCCTTTTTCTCGCCATTTTTATAGCAACACACTACTTTCTGCAGTACAATACTGTTCAAATAACACTCATGAGGGTATGGTTCCACAGTGTGCTCCAACACTACTTTTATGCAGACAGAGGGGGTTGTAAGGAATCAAGAAAAGTTGGGACACCTGTAGGAATTGGTAGCACCAACTTTCAAGGCTTGGTCAACCTCCATAGCTGCAGAACACCTTTAAGTTGTTAATGCATTTCTTGTTCCCTGAAAAAGGCCTTTGTGTATAATTCTGAAATGTACATTATTTTTCAGTTTTGGGTAGCCTTACCATTTTTTTTAACCTCTGGTGTTCTAAAACTTTTGACCGGTAGTGTATGTCTGTTGATTAGAACACGTCTAGAAGCCACTGTCTAAATTATGCTAAATATCTCTCCTGACCTAGATCACTCAGGTCTTCTGATCCCATTCTTGCAAGTTCAAGTACAGTGAACATCAGCACGGACAGTCTACAAAACTCGCAGTCGGCACTGTCATCTATGGATGAGTGTGAGTACTGCATCTACTTGTTAGATTGTTCTTACACATTAGTATTGCAGGGTGTAATAAACATTTCAGCATCTTTGGGTTGCGAGAACATCTTCTTTTTTTTTATTAAAATATCAAAATATGGATTTTTTATTTACATATGTAAATTGTGCTGCATACTCTGAAACTAGACCTCATAGCAACTACCATAGTAAAACCAAATTTAAAAGTGCTCTAGATGTGTTATGAATTTCCTGCAAAACACCATACTTTCTATGGAATTCAGAACCACTTTGCAATAACACAATTTTTACTCTAAATGATTTATACATGGTTTAATTAGTTTATTAATCAGGTTGTAAACACTTTAGAAATATTATTAAGCTGTTACAATACGAGATAAAAAGAGCAACAGTTACCTATTGTTTGACAACAGGTAGCCTACATTTATTTGTACTGTTAAGCCTCTGATCTCATTGCTTACTTTGTCTTCTCCATCAGCAGCATTTATAGCTGTTAACTTCATCAGATATTTTTTTAATAAATTACTAGTATTTAACCACCATCAGCAAATCTTAATGGTTGACAAGTTTTGTTTAGCATACCAAATTAACTCATTAAATGATCAGATACATACACTAAGGCTCTGGCAATACTGTTTATTAAGTCACTAATAAATGGTGATGTATTAGTAACTCATTAGTAGTAAACAGTAACAGGAGCTTGCCCAATAGTGAGCCCACAATAGTGTATGAACACTGTTATAACTTGTTTATAATTGATAATTAATGACTTATAAGTTGTTACAGCATAATTAATAACCTTATTATAAACCACTGATAAATAATGCAGTCCCCGAATTCGATGTTTTGTGAATAAAGGCATGAATGAAGAAACACTGCTTATATGAATGACATCAGTGTAGTGTTTACAAGGTTATGTAATCTTTGACTTCTAAAGTCAAAGAAGTTAACATTTTGCATTTGTAATTTCTTCAGCTGGGACTTCAGATGGAGGATATGCTACCCTGCCAGGCCTCCAGTATGCAGCATCACTGGTCACCGTTTCAGCTGAAGAAGACAACTACATTGCACTTTATGAATACACTGCACGGGTGATCAGAATTAATGCATGACCTAGTCTTATTTAGTCTAAGTTTTTGAATCAGCATTACTCTGATTGTAGTGGATGTTTGAAAAAAGATAATGTAGTTATTTAGGTGAGAGATGTCAGGCTTTTTAGTTTCAGTCTATCTGTAACTAACATTTGTCATCTTTTGTCACCTTTGCTCATACTGACAATCAGGAAGAGGATGAACTGTCCTTCAGCAGAGGGGACGTGGTCCAAGTGTTGGAGCGAGGAGAAGACGGCTGGTGGAAAGTGGACAAAAACGGGTTGACTGGACTGGTGCCAGGAAACTATCTGGGGAAAATCTGAACACACAAACACAAGAAAATACAGACAAATATGCATAGAAACACACACACACACACACACACACACACACACACACACACACACACACACACACACACACACTCACACACACACACACACACACACACACACACACACACACACACCAGAACATGTGCATGTTTTTTTTTAAACACAAGCAAGTATACATCCTGTATCAAACTAGGACATGCCACTTCACCAACACATTACACATCTTTACTCGCATTCAAACTTGATTTTCTGAACCTGAATTAAAAACCTATTTTAGGTTGAGCAAGATGCACAAGTCTTCATTAGAACCATTTACACAGTAAAGCTTTCCAGAAAGATATCTGAATTGATCAATGTGATTTTTATTCATTAATGATTTATTACTCATAAAAAGATATTACATTGTAACCCTACTACCTCATGTATTGTTCAGCTTGGATTCAAACACTTCCAACTCTTTTCCCAGACTGTGCACAGTATAGTACACACAGTATACCGAGCACAGTCTGATGAGACTGAAGAATGATAAACTATCTGGTGCTGCAAATTTGAATGACCTGTTTAAAAATGGATTTCAATGTCCATGTGTCATATTTCCAACATAAGTCTAGTGAACAAACAATAATTGTACTAGTGCAAGCTTCATAACGTGACTTTTTTTTTTAGCAGCAGTCTGAACTCAGATCATCAGATCACAAAGAGATAACTGATAAGACTGAGAAGATTTAGCTCCAGTTCATAAACATGCTGTATTTCATGTAATAAATCCTAAGTTGCCAATTAGTGTGTTAGTTGTATAATTGAAAAAGGGCACTCTGCATATCTTCCAGCAACATGCACCTGAATCAGTAGCGTCTTAGTTTGAGAATGACAAACTTTCAAAGGGGGAAAGGGAGACTGGAGCACACAGTGATTTGAAGCCTTCTTTTGTGACAACAGCCTTTTGACTTTGAAAACTGACTTTTGATCCATTATCCAATAGATTTGAAATCCTGTTCACCCACTTATCTAATAAGACAATGTAGGTGTCTGCCTCATGTCTTTGTCCATTCTGACTCTGCTGAGGACAAAATGATAGTTTGTTTGCATAGTTAAAGGCTGCAAACTGATCAGTGTGCTTCAGTCCCCTTTTCACCTTTTTTTATGTGTATGATGTGTGTGATGTTAGTAAAAGCCATTTTTATGATGTCTACAAGAGATCATAAGAGTTGGAATTGCCTTAGATTGTTGCTGTTGATTCTTTTATAATAATTTTATGCTGTTTCTATTGCGCAAATAATTCAACTGTTTTTTAAGGATGATCCAACAATTGAATTCAGGATAAGCAGCATGTTGAAGTAGCTCTTGGTTTGATTGTGTCTCTCAGGTTCTGTTTGTTTCTTTGGGTTTGTGTGTCTGTGAACTGGAGAAGATAGAGGGTTACATGTTATGTCTGCTGGTAGACCAGCTTCTGTACCATGGTGGTAACTGTTCAATGAAATTAAAATATATTATTTATGTAACTGAGGAGACTGGTTTCAAATCTGTCAGCTAACAGCTTAAGTATTTGTTTAAATCTATCAATACTGTTCATGCAAAAGATGAAATGTGAAATCATTACTTCTGCATGTTTGGTTTAAGTGGGAACATATTTACTATCAGACACACCACATGGATGAAACTGAACAGCTGAAACAGTTGAAATGAGTTTATTTGTCTCCTGCCTGTTCTCCACTCTATACACAATGTTTGTTCATCATAGTGTTTCTGCAGCACTAGCTAAATACGCAGGGGTCAACTTAACAGCTCAAAAATATTAAAACGGTGCACGATTTCACAAAAATGTACAAAATAATGTGTCATGGTTCTTTATAGCAAGTTTATAGCTAACAAACTAAACAGAGGGAATTCTCTGACTTTAACAAACTGTATCTACACATACACAGGTCTTCAGGTAACACTGATAATACTCCTACTAATAGCACTGGAGACTAAAAGGTTCGTTCACAATTTACGTATTGGCAATGCTTCACTATTGAAGCCTGATTCAGAGAACATCTGCACCAAAACAAACTGTACATTATTCACAACCTGAATATTTGTGAATATGAAGATGTCTTTCTACCAAAAATGACTTTAAGAGAAAACGCAGAGCTGCTGCACAAACTGAAGAGATAAAATCACTGAATTTGTTCTGCTGATGGCAAAAAGTTTTTTCATTTTCACAAGTTTGATCAAACCGAGTTTTTGGGAATAGTGTACGTGTTCTTTTTAGCATAGATTTTCCATTTCAACAACCATGAAATATCTCCAGAGCTCCAGTCTTAGTGCAAACTAGCACACAAGAAATACATTCCATACAACACTCTCAACCATAATTTCACACATATGCTCCAAATTACTTCATTATGAGCGCAAATTTTAAGAAGCCACAATTAAAGGAAAGAAAAATCTGGATTAACATCAATTAGCCATATACAACTTTGGCTTCTGTAAATATTTCAGTATTTGTAAGAAAAAAGAACATTTAAAGTAACAGTAACTTACAAAGCATGTCAATAAATAACTGGTTTCCCCTTGAAGCCCCCTCCCACCCAAACCACATCATCAGTGTTCGCTACTTTATCATGAATTGTGCAAGGTGTGCTTGAGCTTATATAACTACAGCTGAAATCTACTGTGGACATGTCCGGTGACGCTCCTTTTGATTTTCTGAGTGCTTTGTTTGGCTGGCTGGCTGCGTTCTTCATGCATAGCTGTTGGTTGTGACCAGCAGCTCATATGCTGGGTCATGACTCCTCCTGCACAGCACCACGCAGGCACAAAGCATGCCCAGCATCTGCAAGCGAACAGGAAAAAAGCAACTAATTTGAGCGTAATTAAGAAGCAAGAACTAATCAGTTCTTTTCTAATTCTAATCAAGCATCCTGATCTCATGGATTAATTTCCTTTTGCCACTGTGGTAAATCAGACTGCTGTCTGCTGTTCTTCATCTTGTCACATATACAGGATGCAGGGTGTGTTATGAGTGTGGTTGAGTGTAACATTAAATGACTGGCCATGCTGTCTTTGTCACAGGAGCAGGGGTTTCCTGGTCAGCAGCAACCACGCTGAGCTGTTAAACACAGCAGAGATCCTTTGACAGAATTAGGTCAGGGCTGTTGTCACCTCATTTTGTGCAGACAGAATTAACAGCAGTTTTAATTATACTCCCAATAAGCACATTTTTGCTTGATTTAATGTGGTATGTAAAAAGGCTTTTATGTTTTTTGCAGTGAGAAAGCTATTTGTTTTGAATGAATTTAACTCAGTGTTAACTGCAATCTATGATTTGAATTTTAACAACCCCAGAATCCCACCTTTTTTTTTGGGTTGTAACAAAATCAATTTGAGCAGCATGACCAGTCACAAATTTGGACAAAACACATCTGCAGTTCAGCTGTATTATTTAAACAAGGGGTTTCATTAATACTAATAATCCCAGACTGTCTATAGGATCATGATCATGTTATTTGATCCCACAGATTCTCAACAACTGAGCCAAGATAGCCTAACATTGCTGTCTGACATAACTGCAAATACAAAAAAAGAAATTTATCAGTTTCTGACTGGAGTAAAGTGGGGAAAGCCGTACAATTCTAATCTATCACTGTAACCAAATAACTCACATTTAGGCTCTTCTATGTGACCTCCATGTAATAACAAATGTAGTATTTTTTCATCTTACATTCACTGAGCCTCCATGGAAACAGTTTGGAGCCTGTGAAGGCCAATCTCCCACTCTAAAAACCTCAGATTTAAGCCACTTATTTACAAGTAAAAACTACAGTCTGCACACAACAAATGTCATCTGAACAGTAAACCATGTGCACACACAACTACAGTAAAGACAACTGTTCTGAGATTAACCAGGAAATGGCTCTGCACATCTGCAATTTGAATATTTATCTAGCATTTACATCCTAGCAAGGGAACTAGGGATTTTTTATGAAACTGCGTGACTGTTCATATTGCTCATGCTGATGGACTCCCGTCTGATACAGTAGTGTCACTTTTCTGGTGACACTCCTTGTCCTCCTTACCTGTATAGATGCAAAAGTGAGAGCAGCCCATATGACATACATCATGATCTCCTTTAACTTCTTCACAACAAGAGCCTCACAACCCTAAGACAGAAAATAATGACATTAAAAGAGTTTCACTGCATTTTTTACAGAACAAATGCACAGGCAACTATATCAGAGAACCATTTACATTTTATGTCTGTTTGTGCCACAGGAAAAAACAAACAAAATCACCCACAAATTAAACTTTGTTCTGTGGTTTTAGCTGGTATAACTGTGCTACACTTGAGCATCCTGCCTTTACCTCTTGGTAGAGATCTGCTGGTCGAGTTAGAGTGCCGGTACAGTTACTGATGCTGGGCTGACAACAGCTGACTGGGACACTGTTGTTCTTCGACTCTTTAAACCAGCGTGTGTTCCTCCAGTCAGAGTAGTTGTGAATGCCGCAGCAGTGAAGCTAACAGAATGATATAAAAAAAAAATAGAGTTTGCAGTTAAGAGTGCAATTTCATATTTGTTTAACTATGACAAATATGCATACAAATTAATTATTTTTTCTCACCTGCCTCTGAACATAGTCAATAGCACGGCTGGGAGCATCAGTGTTGGTGCCATTGTATTCATTGTAAACCTTCTGAATGGAGTGATTCACTTCATCCTCTACCTGAAAGAAAGACGCAGCAGTTGGTACTGTCCCTGTTCAGTGACTGCATCTTGCTTACCTTATGTTACCTCAGAGGATCAGTTTTTCACATTAATATAAAAACAGTGTAGGCCCTTGGGCAACACTGTTATGCAAAGGGATTTGTAACACAAGGGCAGCTAAACAAATCAACATTAATTAATCACAACAAAGGAAGTTTTGAAACAATAAGAGCATGCAACTATATATTATGGTTTGCCAACATGTTGACTCCATATGCTATCTTCAAAACAAACACATAGAAGTAAAAAAATAAATAAAACCAGAAAAAATAAAAAAAAATCACACAACGTATAGTTGCAAACTTTGACTCTATCTCCACAAGATAATTTTTCAATCTGTGACCCAAAGGCTGCAAATTTAGACCCACTTTCACTTTACTTCACTGTCTCTACTGAGACAGTATTTACCTTTGCTCTGTATATGTAGCCAAGCACCACCACCACACATTCTGTTACAAACACCAGCAGGAGAATGGCAGCAAACTGAAATGACAACAAGCACAGTGGCTCATTTGTAAGATGAGTTAGAAATAAAATGATTACTTAACATTACTAATGATTCTTCAGTGTCATTGAACAAAAAAATTCCCAAATATTATTCTGTTTTGTGTCTTTGTTTCTAGTATGTAGCAGAAAAGATGTATGTATGTTGGCCTCTGCATTCAGTTGATTTTGAGGTCAATAATCCACACTCACAGTTGCCAGACCACAGGAGCTTTCACGTATTGTCGCACAGCAGCCGATCAATCCGATGATGAAGAGGAGAGTTCCAACTGCTATTATTATGACAGCAGGAATCAAAGTGTACACATCTTCAAAGAAGTGGTCGTAGTCGTCATATGTGATGAACACATAGGCTCCAATGTAGCATAAAATTCCAGCTGCGGCCTGCAGTGAGAAACAGAGAGCCAGGAGTCAGACAGACACAGAAAGAAAGAGGAAGCATCTATTTTTTTTTACTTTTATTCTATATTTATATATATTTTTAACATTTTACGTTTTCTTCCAAGGGTCTCATGTGAGAGTTACAGCTTCGATTGTTAAATTATGCCTAATGATGACTATTTTATTTTTTTTATTTGTTTTACTTTCATTATAATAAGAACCGAGATGATTAGTCAGTTTGTTGTCAACTATTAGCCTAAATTAATCACAGACTATTTTGATAATCGATTTATCATTTTGAGTCATTTTTTAAGAGAAAAAAAGTCCAGATTCTTTTGATTTTAACTCCTCTATCGTGAATATTCTTTTTGTCCTCTTTGACAGTAAACTGAATATCTTTGGGTTGTGGACAAAGCAACACTCTTCTTAGGCTTCTGGAAACAGTGATCAACATTTTTCACCACTTTCTCACATTTTATGGACCAAACAGACTATTGATTAATCAAGAAAATTATCAACGGATTAATCAATAGGGATGGGTATTGATAACTTTGTGTTGATTCTTGACTGTTCAGTACTTAAATATCATTAGGCTCAGGGACAACCTGTATGCTCATCAGTATTTATTTAACGTTATATAAACGGCACAAAAGGAAAACATTCAAAAGCATGGGCTCACTTTACTAAATTTAATGAAAATGCAGCTAAATGTAGTAACTCAGGAAACGATTTAACCTGTCATATCTGAAAAACACAACAACTATTTAATCTTTTCACATCTTTTTATGTCAAGCCCTTATTTTGTGCAGGAAATTAAGTGTTATTAGTTGCCCTAATTAGTCCTAATTATTATATACAATACAGTACAGTAATCCAGTTAGATAATGTATTATAGAGTTGTATATGTATACAGAGGTGTAGTTTTGTACAGTGTGTAGGATTTTGTAAAGCAGTTTTTGTCTTTTTCTCCCTGACATCCAGAACAATTATATTTACATTGTAAACCTTGTACAGCCGGCTTTCGCAATACTTTATAACACTATGGTCTTGACAATAAAACAATTTTGAATTCAGAAGTACAAATGCAAAAGATAAAGAGCTTATGTTTTGGAAAATTCCCCAGTTGCACACATTAATAAACATTTATTTAAGAGTAGCAAAGCCAGATTTGCAGACTGGTGCAATGTGAACTGGGCCATATGTTGTCTCCATCCTGGGGACAGATTGTCTTCTTTAAGATAAACCATCTGGAGCTTTGTTCATCCTTTCAGTTTCCAATATCGGTCTACTTTAATCCACCTGAGCTATTCTGTCGATTTCATGATAAAGTCCAGCTAAGCTCAGATATCACTGCAGCTTCACTCAGCAGCTGCTGCATAACGTCATAGCTACAACTTGTGGGCGGCAGCTACCGAAACACTGTAGCTTCATGTAACTCCCGTCACATCACCGCCTCTCCATTTTGCATCCCTCACAGTGAATACAGAAGTAACTGCGTCTGTGAATATCTCGAAATAAAAAGCAGCTCGTCTATCGCAGAGCCGCACACTGCAATGCATCTCTGGCGCAGTTTGCTAGCTTGCTAACGCTCTCCATCCCTCCTGGCCTCACTGTGATGCTGCTGCACATTGTTCAAACATCTGCCGTTTTCTTACCCAGAATATGAGATTGAGAAAAACCAGGACGGTTTTGGATGAAGTAATCCCACACTGGCCCATGGTACCGAGAGCTGCTGTAAAATTAAAACTGTAACAATAAAAAAAAATACTGATGCACCTGCACCTTTGCTGTTATAATAATAAAATGGCTTCGGTGGTCCAGCCCCACTGTGCAGATTCTTCTGCGCTCGACCAATGAAATCGCTGCAAAGACATGAAAAAAAAAAAAAAAACGGTCACATGTTCCGATGACATCACCATTCAAAACAAACCGTCAGATGGAAGACATTTGAACAACGAGCCTTGCAACGATGTAACACATTACACATTACATACACTGCATCTTATAATGACTATTTTATCTGCGTGCAACTTGTTTGAAGTGTGTGTGTGTGTATTTATAACAACGAGTCGCTGCAGACTCGTCACACGGTTTATTACAGACCGTCATTTAAGTATTCTTTACAAAACAATTCAATGTGAGAACTGAAGAGAACTTGTGCATCACAGAGTGAATTTTAATTCGGATCATGGTGCAAAGTTGACTTTTCTGTGCTTGATGTCATGTTTAGTGCAGTGGTTTCCAATTTTTTTTTTGTGCCATGGCCCCTAGTAGCATTAACTTATGACCACCCCCACACCCGGCCCTGCTTCAAAAGTCATTTACAATACTGCAATAAATGTTTTTTAAAAAGTTAAAACACACACAAGCAATCAACTTCAGAATACATTTCTTTACTTGCTTTACTTAAATGCAATAATAATTACATTTTAGATAACATATACAGTGCTTGACAAATTTATTAGACCACCACCCAGTGTAAGGTTTATGCCACAGCTGCCCTAAATTAACAGCATTGATAATTACCATTTTTTTTGTTTCTATAATGGTTAATACACCAGTATATAGAAGCTCTTTAATGAAATGATATTTTTAATGCTAAAATATAATTATTATTCTTATGCATGAATTTTCAAATTTACTGTTTTGCAAAAAAACTGAAAAAAATAGTAAAGTGTATTATTATTTCTTGATTAAGATGTCAAATTATAGTTATTTACTTGCATTCCTGAACAGAAAAAAGTGGTTGAATGTTATGCTTGATTAATTTCTGACTTCTCAGAGAAGCTCAGTGAACCGGCTCAAATTTGGTATAAAAAGGTGAATTCAGTTTGAAATTCCTCATTCCTGTTCAAAATGGTAAAATGTTGAGAGCTCGCTGAAAATGAAAGAGTCCACATTAAAGCACTTCATGATGTTGGATGGTCTCTGAGACAAATAGGGAAAGACATAACGTGTTCTCACAGTGTGGTCAAGTATGCTTTGGAGTCAATTGCCAAGAGTGATACTTACAAAATGCACCAAGGAAGAGGCAGGAAACAAAAGGTAACTGAAGCAGATGTTAGACACCTCAAGATTTTAAGTATTAGAGACAGAAGGAAGACCGCTGCTGATCTTCAAGCAGAGATAAATGCTTCTAGATCAGCGTCTGAGAAAGTCTCCAGAATGACCATAAGCAGACGACTGATGGAACAACACTTAAAGGGAAGACTAGCTGCTAAGAAGCCATTATTGAGGCCTGCAGACACCCAGAAACGCCTCAGATTTGCCAGGGAGCACAAAAACTGGACTGTTGATGACTGGAAGAAGGTACTCTGGACAGACGAGTTCAAGTTTGAACTCTTCAGTGAGCATCATCATGTTTCTGTCCACAGAAAAGCTTGAGAACGTTTTGATGCCAGATGCATTGCACCCACAGTGAAACACGGTGGAGATTCCATTATGGTATGGGGTTCCATTTGTGGAAACAGTGTGGGCAAATTAGTGAAAATCGACAGTATCATGAACAAGAACGTCTACCACTACATCTTAGTGCATCATGGAGTCCGTTCTGGACTGTATCTGATTGGTCATGGGTTCATATACCAACAAGACAATGACCTCAAGCATACTTCAAAGCTGTGCAGACCAAGAAAAAGGAATCTGCAGTACTGGAACTGATGAAGTCCAAAAGAGACTGTCAAGAAGTACATAAAAACAACACCAGCAAGAATGCATAGAATATTTGTTGTTGTTAGGATAAAATAACTTCCTATCAATCAAAACACCCAACCTTATTGCTTCTAATGTTGTTACAAATTCCAAAATATGTGATAAAAATGAAAATATTCTGTTCCTCCTTTCAGTGGGGACCCTCTACAATGCAATCAAGGACTCCTGATGGTCCCTGCACTGCATTTTGAAAACCATTGGTTCAGTGAATGTTCAAATTTTGCTAGTCGCTCAATAGATTACCATTGTAATTTGGCTGGTGAGTGAAGCAGCTCGACAAGCCACTTGCATGTCATTTGACTGGTGCTGATTTTGTGCCCAGGTCAGAATATAATTAGTCATAAGCAATGAGAAGAATTTGATTAAAAACAACAAGAGTGTGTCTAAGTACATCCAGTGCAGTTTCTATCATTCAGTGTCATCAGTCCAAGTCTGCCTGTTTAGTAATTGAGTGTTTTTGGGGAAAAAGATTAATTTATCCTGGAAATTGTTGCTGATTTCTCAATATCAGGACATTAATATGGCCTTCAGTAGCTCAGCTCTGATCTACTGAATGCAAGTGCACAGCTTGTACTGATGTTGGTCGAATGGTTTGTTTCAGGGTTTTATCATTTTTCTGCACTTGTAAAACCCGTCTTTTGAACACATAATCCTATTTAAAACAAATCGATATGCAGCATCAGCACTGGGATGTTTTCATGTGTAGTGTGGGGTTTTGTGCCAGTGGGTGGCAGTGTATCATTGCTAGTTTTACACTGGAATAAATGTGGAGGAAGATGTATCAAGTATAAACAGTTGGTAAGAACACCCTACAACCATATGGTAATCCTTATGCTGACTACATACATTTTTCAAATGTTTAGTTTCAGGCTTTAATAATATATGCATGGCACCCACACAGTCCCTTGGCAAAAATAAATGAATGTAAGAGACATGTGGTGTGTCCCTACTTTCTTTATTTAAACCTATGAGACCTGTTTATCTCCTATGAGAGCAGGATTTATTACTCAATTGAAAATTAGTGCCTTAAAGCCTTGTTTTTATTGAGTTAAATTGTGCCTTATTTGTCTCTGTCAGCTTTTGGTGTTCAGACTGAGCAAGAGTGAGCATGTACAAATTCAAGTGGAAGCCAAGGCTACGACTGTTGACACAGTATACATCCACACTGTGAATTATGCATCAAGGTTACAAATTGAGCCATTATTATTAAACAGAAAACTAAAAAACAAAGACAAAAGCAACAATGCCTGGTGACAAAGACGGGACGCCAAAAGTCTCAAAGGCATAAACATACGCTTAAGACTGTGGGTCATATGCTTAAAACTCACTACCTTCTACTGAATACGTGAGTGGCTGTGTTAAAGTTTGTACATCACCTATGAAAATGACAGATTTCTGCATCATATGTAATAAAATGATGGCTGCTTGCTTAACATTGTGGTGAATAAGTCAAGAACATGACTTTACTCACAGATAGTGTGCAAACTATGCAATGGCTCTCAGGAGAGCTCACTTTTGTTTTTGTTTTTTTAGCAGATATACAGTATAATAGTCAATTAATCACAACATCAAACTTCCACACAGGTATCAAAACCACACATAACCTTGGCCTTTGACCATTGACCATCAAAATCTAATCAGTTCAAGTGAGTCCAAGTAACATTTGTGTCAAGTTTTAAGAAATTCCCTTAAGGTGTTGAGATATCACATTCACAAGCTGACCTGAAAACATAATGTCTCTGGCCAAAAAAATATAAAGGACTAAAAGTCATCACAAAAAGGGTTTTCAATTAATGCAAATCACAGAGGTCCTTCAACAAACAGTCATGAATGTGCACAAAAAAAAAACAAAATAAAGGAACCATCTAGTAGTATTCAAGATTAGTTGTGGACAAGCTGCAGGTCCAATGATCATGCACAAACTCATGTACGCACACATGGAGGTGATTGCATGATCCCCTACCAGGTTACATCTGGCAGGGATAATAATTGATTCAGTGTGTAGTCTGGGTGAGACTAATAAAGTTTGCTTTTATTAATCTTTGAGTTTAAGTGAGTGGAATTTACATAATTGTGACACCAGGCTTTAATGACAAGAATATCAGGCATGCTGGAATCTTTATTACTGTAAAGTGAATTACTGATGAATCACCCTCATGCTAATAGCCAGCTTTTATGCATGATCCATGATGATGAAGATACAGAAACATAGAAATGCATAGGAAAAAATACCACATTGTCAACACTTTAGAGACCCCCAAAATTTTTACGGTCATTTAAGCTCATGTCTTAAGAGGAGCCAAGCTCCCTCTGGCTCCCCTGTGCTCCGTACCCTGCTTGCAGAAAAAACTAAAGGGTTTGGTTGACTTTACACATTTTAGCCCCTCTTTCACATTTCAGATGAAACATGACATTTATTCTCATACAAGTGAGTTCAAATTTCCAGTTCAATGTTGTGACAAAAATGCTAAATTATCATAAATCACTTTTGCATGAATGCAGACCTAGTTGTCTAGACAGGATATCACTATTTGTGTGGTATATCTTCTAATTAAAATGCCTTCACATGACACGTGTGGCATATTTACAACCAAAGCTTTAATTAGTGAAAGATCAGGTTTTCAAAAATTAGTTAAATTTTTCACACAACGGCAGTTTAGGATAACATGTGATGACTTTGATGACATTGCAACTGTTGAAAACAGCCAGGTGAACAATATTAGTTTCTCTGATATGAGAAAATAAAAATAAAAATATTTAGTAAAAGAGTGCGCTCAGTAGATTGCAGATCTCTGCCAGGCAACCCAAAATTCATATTCAGATGTAACCCCTTTGCAATCACCAACATTTGTATTGTTAACTGTAATTTAATGACATTTTTTTTTTAGTAACGGCACTGAATTACAATTACATTTATTTTGAGTTCAATTACATGCAACAATTACAGTAAGTAGTTAATCCCCAACACTGCTAAGGAAGCATTGTTTTTAGCCTAGCAGCTGTTGATGACTTGTGGTCCATATTGGTCAGTTAAGAGGAATGAGGAGTCAACTGTCGGTATGGTTATATGTACATTTTTGAAAAAATGCGAATCGCTGCATAAATGTGCACCAATAATTTTAGGTTGATGGGTATGTGACAAGCCCAACCATATATAAAGTCTCGCCATTACCAAGCTTGCAAGATTGTTGGATACTAGAGGTGCACAGAGACATCTGTATCTGTTCAGCTAATTAAATGATTTGTCTGTGTGTTTGGAAAGAAGACCAGACATGGGCGTGGTTTGTACCAGACATCACATTAAACCAGGCAAATGGCCGATAATCTGCTAATTTTCATTGGCAAGGCAATTGATTTAATATTGGCATATAATTAATTATGTAATACATCTCCACATCCTCATATACTATCTCTCCCTGTTTTATTTTTATTTTTAACTAAACTAAGTTGCGTGAACTTAAACCCACCACCACCACACCCCTTTAACTGAGGGATGAACTAACGGTATGAAATTATCTCTCAGTCAAAAGGAGTGATCTTAAATTGCAATGTTGCTGCATTCAGTGTCATTATAATATATTATGATAATATTACAATATTAAAATTAGGCAAGCTGTGAAAAAAGTACTTTGATAAAAGTAAAAAGTAGCACTCTGGACATTACTGTATCATGTTTTAGACATTATTTTTTGCCAAATAATAACAAACAACTTCAGATAGAGGAAATATTTGTTTCCATCGCATTATTTGTCCTTTCCCAAATAATGTCTTTAGATTCAGGTACATGTCTACTGGATACAATTAAATATAGAGTAAGTATACCTAGTATTAAGGCCATCTTTTATCTTTCTCCGACTCATCTCAGCTTCCTCCCCTCCTATCTAATTAACTGAGATTTTTTCAAGGGGAATAAATTGTAATGATTTTTGCGTGGGTTCACTCCAACCAACAAAATTGAAAAGAAAAAAAAAAAAAAAGAAGAAGATCATATCTGTGCAGGAATAACATTTCCTCTTCCTGGAATTTAGATTTATAATGGTTCTGTCCTTGGCAGGCATCAACTCTCCTGTGAATTTGGAGACACAGAGCTTTTCATTTGTGTAGGTACAGACAGAACGAGGGATTACTAGATAAACCTGAGCATATCAAGGAAGGAGGCATTTATATGAGCAAACATTCAAAGTAAACAGAGGGTGCATGGATGCTAAATCGAATCTCTCATTCCCCCAGGAGTGAGGAAGCATATATCTATGCCATGGGAGTTCTGTAAATGCTCAGATTGTGTCGAGACGTCATCTTCCTCAGCAGTTAACACTCTGACTCTACAACATGTCTGGATCTGCAATTTGAATTCAAGAGAGGACAGTTATTCTCTCGTTCACACGCTCGCACACACAAATTAATAATAACAACACACTGAGCTTCACTGTGCAACAGATTAACATATAGTTGCCTGACATTTCAGCTAATTAGACAGTGTTTGAAGATGAAGTTTCTCTCTACATTCAAATACACACAGCTCATCCCATGAATCTGTTTCTGCTATCAGTAGAAAAATAATAAGCTATAGCTGACTCATTACTATACAATACAGTGTCCTGGATTTTTAGCTCTTAAGAAGTGTTTTCACTGCAAAAACCAAGGGACAGTTTGTACTTTTAACCAAAAAGACCATTTTAACCAAAAAGAACACTGAATAATATGTTTTTACATTACAAAATCTCTTCATCAAAGTTTTGAATGTAACTTTGAATGCTTTCCTTTAGTGACTTAAATTTCCTGTAACCTATTGAGTGGGCTTATTTGTCAAATTGTAGCCAATTTTCCAGCCTACTAACCTACTTGTGTACAATGTTCTGCACCTGAAAGTTCCAGAATCTCTTTTAAGGTTGTTGTGCAAAATAATGATAATGAAGTGTGCATTTATGGAGAAAAAAATATTTTGTTGTCCTCCACTGACCCAGACTCAGGTCAATATGGTCAGTATGAAAAAACTGAATGAAAATACCTAACTAGGCTTTTTGTGTGTCGCAAATTTATTGAGATCGTACACTAAAATGTCAGTGTACACCTTGTTATAATTAACTAATACAGCAGTATGAAGTTATCAAGTTAAGGGTCATTTTGTGTCACTGTGAGGACCCCATTTATGATAATGAGTGCAGACAATTTAATAGAAACACCAGATGCTTTAGCCTTCAAAATTACCTTAAAGTTGAAACAACACCATTTTCAACAAACACTGAACATTAGAACCCTCATGAAGGTAGATTGTATAGTACTCAACATTAGTTTGGTTTAATAAACTGGAAGCTGTTTGTGTTCTTTATTATAACTCACTTATTGAGCCACAATTGTGGAGTTAACCAGATATCTATACTACACAACTTTCATCTCTCACTGGAATAGTGGATTATCATCTGTGTGTTTCCTCCCACCACTCACAGTACTCTGGACGGGGAGCATATCCCCTCACTTTGAAAATGATATAAAACAGACGACAAGGCATTGTGGGAGGCTTGTTGAAATAGCGTTCCCATAAAGATTAGCCCAAGGCAAAGAATGGGCCACCTCACTTCACCACTATCGATCGAGAGTACAGATCATCTCTGTATGCAAAGGACAGAAGTACAAAAGATAGTATCGACTTCATGTCGAAATATTCAGGAAACTGGAAAATGTGATTTATATAAGCTGCCTACATTTGTATTTATATAAGTGCTATTTTGGAAAATGCCTTTGGCACAAAAGGGAGAAAAAAAATTCTTGCTCACGCTGAACAATCAGCAGTTTGTGTTGGGCCTATAAATAAGGACAGTGAAGGTCAAAGACCCCTGTGGAAAAAAAATGAAGGGGCAAACTCAGTATAAAAGTTTTTATATTGTAAAGCCTGGACCAGGATATAGTCATTTAGAGGCCAGAGTAAAATGCAAGCAAAGAATGAGTCATATTTCTCACTAAAGTGGCTCTAGACATTTTCAATAAAGTCTTTTCTCCATAATCTGAGACAAATAGAGGAAGCCCAGTGGTGTAGCCAGAACGACAGGGTCAGTGTATCTTAATTTATCTCCCAGAGTCACAGCAATGCAAATAATTATTTTATTTAATATAAATAACTTGAAACAACAAGACAGTGTGAAATATCATCATCAAAACAAATTGAAAAAAAAAACATTACGTGTATTGCAAATGGCACATGATCTGTAGGCTAATATGACAGTTACAATAAATTACAATCATGATGAGCAGGAGACTGTAGGCTGAGTCTAATTCGTTGATTTAAATCCAGATGAGGCCAGAGGACATCGGACCCGTGTTCATGCGTGCCAGGTGTTCATCACTTTCTGCTTTGGATGTAGCTTTCTAAAATCTTCATCAACAGGTCCGCGTCCTGAAACAGAGAGTTCATAATATCACATTAAAGAGCCTCGTTTGGATCATTTTTGTGCGCAAAGAGAAAAAGGAAAAAAATGTTTTGGACTTCAGCGTTACTCACCTGATCTTTCGAGCGGCTCTCTTGTGTATCCACCTGCGCTTGCAACGCCACCCGCAGGAACTCTTGGAAAAGCTCCCCGAGGGCGCTCTGCTCCGCTGGCAGGGTGACTTCCAGCGCATCAACGCCCTGTCCCTCCGCTGAAGGCAGCAGGGGGGTGTCCATCACGCTCTTCTTACCCATGAAATGTCCTGAAAATCAATGAAAATGTTCGTTAATATGCTATAAATTAAAGGAGAGACAAACCTTGAAGGAGCATGACAAATTCAACATGGTTAGAAGCAGAAAATGATGAAAAATGCATTTATTACATGTAGAAAATATATGAAATTAGATTAATTAGATTCCATCCAGCGCAAACACAACCGACTGGTCCTTAGTTGTTTTATCAGAAGATGACTTACCTGTAGCCCAAAGATTGCCTCTTGGATTCACCTTAATTTTTGCAACTTTATTCCTAAGCTCAGTCAGGTCGAAACTGACTGAAGCGGTAAAAGACATGAAAGAAAAGAAGACGAGTGAAGTAAATAAGCCACAATGGCAAACATTATTCAGTGTGAACCCTCTCATCTCAGCGCGGAGTGGCGAGCTGTTCTCCAGGGCGCAAATTTCCAAGTGTCTTCTGCTGGTCGTGGATTGCTCAGACGCATCCCGCTTTTATAGGCTTTCCTGAGGAGGGTGGGCTCTGTTTATATTGCGTGGACTTTTTACTCATCCAGCTGCAAAAATGGAAATTTAGCCCACTTAGTCATTGACAAGGTTTTGCTGGACCGCGCCTCTGGGTGCGCATCTTTTACGCACCATACGATTCATCTTGAACTCAGGGCAGATGAGAATGTTTGCTGAAAAAAACATTTTTTTTTCAGTCACACAAATAGATGAGCAGCAGTAAATCAGTGTGGTAATGTTCAGTGCGGGCTGACTGATTAATCCATCTGTGTTTTATGTCTGTTTGTGTGTGTGTCTTTTGGTATGTTTTTTTTTTTTTTTGGTTTGTTTGTTTGGTTTGGTTATGTAGCTACATATGTTTTGTATTTCATTTCTGTCAGTGCGTTTATACGAAACATTTTATTTTGTTTCCCAGCTTGATCAAGACTCCCTGGCAAAAAAAAAAGTGTATCTCAATGAAATATTCCTAGTAAAATAAAGTATAAATTAAACTATAAGTAAAGGGGTCGATTTTTTTTTCTCATTAAAGGTTGAAATTATTTTCAGGACATAAACAGTAGGGGAGACTGGGGACGGTGCAACACATGCAGTTCTCTCAGTTTCTCAGAGACTATTTGGATTACACCAAACAAATCTTTATATTAAACTTACATAAGTCTGCTCATTCCCCTTATTACAATACCATTAAGAGATAATTACATACCACATTTCATTCACAATATTCATTTCAATGGAAGAAGAAGTCAGACACTTCAGGTGACTCCAACCCTGTGGACACTTGCAACACAATCAAAGCTAGTATTGTAAAAATGTGCATTGTCTTAAAATCATGTTGTAGTAATATTTATTTATAATATTTGTACACTTCAGTGTGTTTTGTGGGTTTATGTGTAGAAATTAGGTCTACCTTGAGTTGATGTGCAGAAGTTACAGATGCTATTCAATCTCTTTATTTCAGTGTAAGACAGCAAGAATAGAACGATTTGCAATGCAACAACCTTTTATTAAATATGTATTTATTGTATAAATAAATTTATGTATTATGTGGTAGTTAGACACACTCACCTTGACAGATGCTAAAAATATCACTTAGAAGTCAACAAAACAAGGATTCAAACTCAGTAAGGTTTATTCATTCATACAAAAGGTCAGGACAGTGTGACAAAAAATACAGGTCATGAAAAAAATACTTCACAACTTGAAAATAAGTTGTTGTTGTTATTATTATTATTATTTTTTTCAATAAATGCAGCAGCACATGTTGATTGTGTCATCTGTCCTCTTGGTGGTGAGACGGCCAAACTGAGCATGTCCAGTATGGTTATCATGCTGATTGGAGAAAAATGCCTTGTTGCAACCGTCCCCAGTTGCAACCATCCACAGTCTAATCTATATCTATATTTCTTTGACAAAAAGTCCCCTAAATACATTGTTCCTGCTCCTACAGTTCATATTAAACCAATTAAACATCATAGCACAATTGCAACCATTAATAAAAGCTCCACAAACTGGCACTAAAATAATGTCTTGGAGGTTGTGCACTGTTGCTGTAAATGGTGTGACCAGATGAAAATGACAGAGGTGACAGCTAATATGGCAACACATATAGTAATTTCCCAGGTGTCTCTACCCCCCCCACCTACCCACAGCTCTCACGGCCAGGCCTGGCCCCCTTAGAATGAGCAACATGACATTTGGCCAGTTGCAGCATGCTGCTGTGATCATCATCAGTCCTCTGAGGACAGGAGAACCTGCTGATTCTCTCTGCTAATTTAGAGCTGATAAGACAGACGGCCTCTTTGTCACTTCAGGGTGCTAAAGTTGCAAGTTTAGTGGAGGGGCTGCAGCTTGTGTCTTGCTCTTTTCATAACCTTTGGCATTCACACACACATAGTTGTGATTTTAGACATTCTGCACAGCTGAATGTCAGTCTAATTAGAATAGTGTCTGACCGTCAGGACATCACTCTCACGGAGTTCACAGATTAGATGAACTGAGACAACCGCAGTTTTACACAACACTGCACATTCCTGAACAGATGTGAGAGGTATCTGTACCTCAGGCTCAAAATAATTGATTCATTGATCAAGGGCCCGCTTATACCACAATACTTGGTGCTGCACGCTTATTTTAAAAGATATCCCAAAAGGCTGGGAGAGGTTTCAGTGTGATTATAAAATGATTATTGATGCATCTTGATGCATCAAATTATTTGATTTCTATGTACCATACATTATTTATATTACAATTGTTCTCACTGTGTGACTGTGTATTTGTAATGATCCATAAATGGTATAGTTAGATGTATCTTGCATACAGTGCAGCTCTTGTACACGTCCCTGTTCCTGTGAGCATTTATGTGATTCATTTCTGTATATACAGTCTTTAAGTTTTACGTAGGACCCCCGAGAGGGGTTGTCCTATGGGGACAAGCTGGAGAACCCCATATAGTTCTAGTCTGCACCTTAAGAGTGCTTTGTCCCCTCATTGACTCATCATGTAGAGAGGCTCATGCTCATTTTACAATTAACACTGTAACAATGACTGACCCATACCAAGTTTATCTAAAAGTCACATTTTAAAGGACACTGCTCTAAGCCTACTGAGATGAAAAAAAAGAAAAAAAAAAATAATGGTGACAACTGAAACCTATTTTTTTTGTGACAGCAGGTGAAAATAACAGTGGTAAATAGCGCAGAGGTAATAGCCAACACAGTCAAGGTCTTCAAGGTCTAATGAGGAAGGCGGCCAAATACCTTCAATTTAAATCAAAGTTCAAACCTCAATAGAGTTTCAAGTGGCTCCATACTGAGATTACGTCGATCCATATTACTGTATGATTACGTGCCACTGTCGCATGGCTGCAGTCAAATTCACCTTGATTTCAAGAACACTTGAGTGTGTACAGTGGTAAAATAAAGAGAACGGCAAGAAGGTGAACAGTCAAAGCACTAATGAAAAGCTCAGCCCACTTCAACAGAGGCACAGCCTGTGTCCCACTTCAGTGACCTTTATAAATAAGAAAGTTATCAAACAAGCCACTACGCCATTTAATATACAAGAAAATGTGTGGACAACAAATAACTTCAGCTGCAAATCTGCAAATTCTGCATTCTCATTTGACAGAGTTTGATACTGGTTTCATAGAATATTTGGATAATTTCTAAATGAAAACAGTTAGAGCAGCAAAAGGTCTGCCCTAGGTCATATGTTGCTTATTTCAAAGAACCTTTTAATACTGATTCTTGTATGAAAAAAACTTTGCTCAACACTTAAAATGATCAGTAACAATGATTTAAAGGGCCATTTAATGTAGCTTTCTCTTTAACAGTGATAGAAATATAAACAATGTCTTTCAAAGAGATTTCCAGAACAGATATTGCTCATTGTTCACAACTACTAACAGATACTTTTATGTGAATTAATTTGATTTTGTATATGAATAAAAACAGAAGTAGACACAATAAGTCCACTTGTGACATGTGTTCTACATTTTCAGATCACTACTGCTCCATCACAAGAAAAATGTCTTTAATTCTTCTCAGTGGTGGACGACTGCAGGGCAGACCAGGGGCCAAAAGAAAATGAGACAAGACTTGAAATAATTCATAGTGGATGGTAACCAGATTTCATATTTAATATCATTCATATTCAGTTGTCATAAAATACTTCACATATCTTTTTCAAAGACAATGATTCAACAGGAAAGAAACAAGACTTAATTTATCTCGATGAATGCTCTTTCACATTCTGAGGAATTACAAATAAAGATTAGTTTCAAACTAAATCTAGCCTAGTTCCCTCACAAAAATATTTTAAAGCTTGGATTTTTTTTTCAAATGTAAACACCCTATCCACATTTCTACAAAATGTTCAAACAAATGGTACAAAAGAGCCAGTTGGATTTTGACAAAGTCTAACTTAATTCTGTTTTGAAAGGCATGACTTGAGGTTTCCTGGACGTAGTTTATCCTTCTTGAGTCCTGAAGTTTGGGGACCTCACTCCCGATGGACCAACACAAAGAGACCCAGCAGAAAGAGAACAGCATACTGCAGGATGGAAACAGGAGACTCAACAAATTGGATATTCATACAAATTCAACAAATTAGATGTTCATTTTGAAGCTTAAAAATGAAGAAAATCTTGTCAACTGGGAAAACGACAATAGTGTCAACCAACTTACTTTGAACTTGGGGTAATCATTCATGAGGATGGTGACAATTCCAATGTATGGCACAAACCTGGAGGTGATAGAAATGCTTACAGGCGGGAAATTTCATTGATATTTAATATGTCAGTTTGTAACCGATAACATTTCCTACGGTACACAAATTGAAAACTTTTCTGAGTTTTGTTAGTGTAAGGGATGCAATCAAGACAACACAGCAGAAGCAGAAATGAATGATGCCTAAGTAAGCAGAAATGAAGGCAAGACAGTTAAAATAACTAACGATGAGCTGGCAGACAACAACAGAAACAGCTACAACAGAAACATGGCAGCCTACAGAGAAGACCTGCACCCTCTATAGCTATAAAGGGCTCATTCTGAGGTAACGAAAAGGCAAGATTCTTATTTTCAGGTGATTCATATTAAATTAATGTTAATCTTACATACTGGACCTAAAAATAGAATTATGATATATAATTAGAAGAAATGTTTTTGGGATGAACGAAACAAACCCAAGTGTTCAATGTCTTTATCTGTGGAAGCAATTGGTGTATTTGAGTTGCACGCCTGTCACTCAGTCACTGATGGTAATTGTGGGTCTACATGAGTGTGTGCCAACGGGACACATCAGTTGTTTATTAGTTTGGTGTGTGTTAGAGAGAGGACAATTTGAGAGTCCTTATTTTCTGTTGACCGCGATCTTTTGTCCAGTTTTGCTCTAATAGCGGATCATGCAGAGCACCTTATAAGGCAAAGGCGTGATTTTGTCTCTAAAATAGAGAACCAGAGCACAGTTACGGAGTCACGCTCTTTGTTTGGACATGGCGGTCTCTACATTATCCCTCTCATACATCTGGACAAGCACTTATGATGAGGATGATGCAACCATGAGTTTCCTTTCTTCATATGAACTTGTCTGTCTGTCTCCAATCAAAGACAAACAGGGCTATCATACTAAATTCAACTAGATTGTACAAGTGTTGCTTTTATGCCTTAGTGACACATTGTTGTATTTAGCCCCTGTAGACTATTGAATAATTCATAATCTCTGTTAGATGTTTCAAACTTGAATTGGTTGCAAGTGTCTGCCAGTTTTGAGGAAAAAAACATAATACTTGTGGCCACTACTATAGACTGAATCACATTAATGTCATGATAGCAGTTGATTTGAATTGCAAAGTAAAATCTGTAAAACAAATTTTTAGTTGTTTAACAGTGGTTATATTCAAAGCATAAAGAACCATGCCCTAACCCCCACATCGTCACACAACCCTGTGCAAATCACTGCAATGCCTGATTTGTTCTGAAGATAGTAAAACTGCTAGTTTTGGGTAAACTCAACCGTCCATTTCGTTAAGTCCGTGGCCCAACAGGTAAACTGTGCCTCAACTTAATGTTAGTAAAAGTATAAAGAATCCATTTTAGATTCATGAGATATTTGCTTTGAAATAACACATGAAAAAAGACATTCAACATGTTGCTGCACTGAAATCATATGTAAGTTACACAGGGGTTTTCTGCCTAGAAGTCACTGTAAACAAATGTGATTGGTTCTATAAAACAGATGAAGTTACCCGTCCTATTAAGAAATCTATGCTATTATAGAATTTCTCCAACAAGGTACTCACCCCCTAGCTCGCCCCACCACATCTTTTTTCTCCAGCCAGTGTTGGCCCTGCTTGTACAGTCCTCTGTCATCCACTGCATTGTTGTCACCTTTGGTCAAGAACTTAATGTCTCCATTTTCCCTGTGGACAAAGTATCAGAGTGACTTTAGACCACAATGTGAGCAAACACCTCTTTTTCAATACATCTGTCTAGATGAGGACACATGGTAAGTGTGAAATATCACAGATGCATTTTTAGATACCCTTTATATACAGTTTACCTCTATGAATGACACTCTCAGGGTTGTTATGTCAGGCATGGGTCTCAGTGATACTGAAAGTTCAATTTAATCAAGGACAACAATGCTAATAAAATGTGCATTCATACTTTTCATGGATCTTTAGTACTCTGTGTACTATTGGGATCTCTCTGCCTTCTATCCTGAAGACGACAATCTCTCCGACTCTGATGGGGTCCTCTACCCGGTTGGTCAGAAACAGCAGGTCTCCTCTGTGGAAAGCTGGCTCCATACTACCACTGAAAAGAATGGTAGACACACATAACCATACTTAGTACCATTTAGATGACTTAAATAGAACACTTAATGATATGCTATGTCACAAACATAATCCACAACTTGTAGCTGCAATGTTTTTTATTACTGTAGTATTGCCAACAACTTTCAGCATGACTCACCATGCTCACCATTACATGCCACAGATTAGGACCAAAAGACCAACTGCATCAGAAAATCCATGGTCATTTCTACCTACCAGTGGTTACACTGGGATTGTGCTGTTTGCAACACTTGAAATTAAAGGTAATATTATATAATAAAATTAAATACATTTCAGTCAAAATGATGACTTTACTGAACTATCATTTGGTAGGAAAAATACTTACAGGGAGTTGCATGCCACAACCTCAGCAGTAACTCATTTTTGTGTACATTGTTACTGTTCCCAACCCAATACCATATAATACCAATAGGCATGTCTGAGAGGAGTAATTATCACACAGCTTCAAAAAACTAATTTTCAAAGTAAATTAGGTACACAAACTTTCACAAAATAAATAAAAGGATTTTGCAAAGATAACTTGTATGCACTTCTGTTTGAGTTTTAAGTATTTTCAGTCCTCTATTGAATTGTTCTTCCATCCAGGAAGAGGGATCCCCCCCTTTTGATTTTACCTGATTAAGGTGGCGATTATGGTATGGTATGTATGGACTAAAATGCACACTTAAACTCAGTTTAATTCAGACTGAGGGGTTATGTGACCCTCACTTCCATTGCCATTTAAATTATGGACAGTAGGCAGAGCGATAAAGTACAGAGTGAAGATGTAAAGATATGGGAAAATGACAAAGGGAAATCCATGAGATAATCCTAATTTAATGAACCACTCTAAAACCATATGACTACTGTTGGGGTACAAACCTGAAGCATGAAACCAACCAACCATATGTTAATAACTCATTGTCCTATTCTGCTCTCACAAGTTAGAGATGCTAAATTTAGGCAGAACATGACTCAAAATCCCAATAAATGTGACTGACTTACCTGAGAACAACAACAATTGGACTCTCACTGCCAGTGACAACCATCAGTCCCTTCCAGATCATCAGCGCCGAGGAAACAATCATACCAAAGTTCAGCACCTGGTAATAGAGCTGCAAACAGAAAAGGAACATTAATACTTTAAAAACATGTGTGTGCCTATACAGCTATAAATAAGACAATTCAAGGTATAAACTAGAGACCAACATAATATTTGATTAAAATTTAGATTTTTGCACCGTATGCTGAGATAACAGTAAATTCACTGGTAATTCATTGGTAAGCACATCTGGTGTTAGATTTTAGCTAACCATGCCATGACAATTGTGTGGTAAAATGAAGAAAACAGCTAGCTACACTTAAGCCATGACTGTTGTTTGAACAAGGTTTCTATGTGTCTTTGACGCTGCAGTACAAAGGGGGCATTTTGAAAGACACAGGTGCATAAAACAGTTCACTTTCTGTGTTGCTAACAAGTGACACACTGGCTGCAGATTTAAAAAGCGGTCGACGGCTAGTTAACGTTAGCTCTACAATACAAAGAGGCGGTCGTAACATCAGAGGAAACTAAAGCTCTGGCACCTACCTGCCGCTTATTCATGCGACGAACATCGTCAAGAAAGTCTATAGATAACATTGTTGCAAACACTACTGGGTAGAAAAAGCACCTAAATCACATTAAAACGTTTAAAGTAACGAGCATATGGATGCACGGTTGAGCAGAGAAACTTGTATCTGAATCTTCCGGGTGCGCTGGACCGGAAGTCCCGCCTCCTGTGAGCGCTGTGTTGAGGTGTCAGTTCAGGATACGAGAGAGAGCTCAGGGACTTTCCAAAACTACAACACTGAAGTGGAACCGTTTGTTGGTGTTCAGCAGTGTTTTACAGCGGTTTACAAGAGCCAAAATGTTATTCATGAAAGGGTTACATTTAAATACGAACAAAAATGTGAAACAGCTGGAGGACAATTATTATTGCATCCTAAATGAAACAGTATAGGCTGTGAACTATTTATATTGTGTTAGTTAGTTAGTTAGTTAGTTAGATAGATAGATAGATAGATAGATAGATAGATAGATAGATAGATAGATAGATAGATAGATAGATTGATTGATTGATTGATTGATTGATTGATTGATTGAGTCTGAGCTTTTAAAATATATTTTCCCAAGATAATTAAAGAGTAACAGTCAAAAACCCTCAATATATTTTGCAGATTGAAGCCATGCCTGCCAAAGCTTTTGCAAACCCTGGCAGCTACATTATACCTTTTCCTTCATATTAATTTGTCTGCAAATTTAAACAATCAACTGAAAGTCTGTTTCAGTCTGCAGAGCTGAGGAAAACTGCAGTCAGGTTATAATTCTCTCAGGGTTTGTTTGTCAGCCCTTTGAGCCATTGTTTTTATTTTAAAAAACTATAAATTAAGCTTCTTCAAAAATGTGACCCTGTCTTAAAGACAGGGCTACAGGATTTTGCATGGCAGTGCAACATGAAGAGGACCTGCAGCCCATAGACAGCTCATTCTAAGGTAAAGAAAACACAACAATTTTTATTTTCATGTGATTATACACCAATGAAAATTTACTTACAAATATTATATTCCATTTCTCCTATATTCTGTCAATAAATCCACATAAATGTTAAACCCTGGACCCTTGTGCCATTGTTTTGATAAGAACATTGATTAGAACAGCTTTCAAAAAAAGCAAAGCTTTGGTTAAACATTCATAATATGAACAGAGTAGTGTATTTCCTTCTATAATTGTGAGTCATACAAGAAAAGGCTTCCAATGAGTGACAATGACATAGTTCATATGACTCTGTTAAATCAAACAACTACCAATAAAAACAATAACACTGAATTAATAATTTATGAGACATTAATGGCTGCTTTTAAAGGTGGGTAAACTCTACTCTGCAAATAAAAGAGTGCTCCAAGTGGTTTTATGTGCCTTTACTTTCCACAACACATATAATTAACATTTGGACAGTCTCTCAATCAAAATTTATTATTCTAACACACAAAAAAGGAAAATCTCAGTTGACAAGTTAGATGCATTCATCACCACTAATTATTAACTACTTTCTTTTATCATGGGCCACATCTAATTTCCTACAGGAAGTTGCTCTGCCTGAATAAATGATAACATTATCAGTGACCGCACACCTGAAATCCACTGGCCATTTTTTGCTTGTTGACTCAGCCTGTGGGGATTATTAGTAAAACATACATTACACACGTTTGAGCCACCATTAAACAGTCAGGTTTATGTTAGTATTAATATGACTCATACTTAATTGTGTTTCCCCCCCATGTTTTAAAGCTCATGTTGATTTTACAATATGTTCTGAGACTGTGTGTTTTCTGAGATATGTTTTGTTTCCCCTGATGTAATGTGTTTCAGCATCACAGATTGATTTCCTGGGGACACACACGCACATCAATAATGGCAGGGCTATATGTCATACAAACATCATTTATAAAGTACAGATTATTCAATCTTTCACACCAACCAACCAAGGACTTAAAATTACCTCAAATCCTTTACAGTTTTGTGTTATCAATAAAAAAAATCTGATCTAATTTTTTGACAAAACATTTTAGTTACATGTGCTGCGTCTGTGCTGCATGCATGTATATCCACTTACGGGATAACAGCAGCTGTCAAGTTCCCACACGCTGCAGTGGTCAGTTATTCATTAATGTATATGCATCTCTTTTGCAGGTTCTTGCCTCAAATTATTCTTTTCATTCAACATGTTATTTTTAGTTTTTTTGTGTGTGCATTCCTTGAAGTGCAGTATGTAACTCAACTTCGGCTGTCTCAATTCATACCTCCACACAAGCTAATTCTAAGCATAAATCAACAGAATGAGAATGCTGTATGCAAAACTCAATTTCACAGTTGGTTTATGATTGCTTTACACTCCATTAGATTGTCGTGATCTCTTAACATCTTGGCTATACATTTGTCATGCTATATACAGAGGAAGTTGTGGTTGCTGCTGTTTTTAACTGCATCCTGTCATCCTCTGTGAAGACGAGGACAGTCACTGTGAAAAGATACCAACCATTCTAATGATTTTAAAGACTTGTGTTTGATTTTTTTTAGCTATATTCCCCCAAAGAACACTGAGTGATATCTGTTCAGAAGGCACTGCCTGGCAGTTTAACCTTCTACCTCACTTCCTCTTCTAAAACCCAAATGCATTCGTCATCAGACACAGACAGGAATTTATATTCTAAGCTTGGTAAATTAGTTTTTAGTTTGTTTGTTTTTGTGCATGAAATAAAATTGAATTAGATGTGTCAGTACATCATTTTAAGTGTCTGTTAGATGATGTGGTTGTACAGTGTTTTTAATTGACCCCTTCTACATTTTGTTTTGATTGTTGCTGTATATACTTCTTGGCAGACTTCTTTGCTACTTATTTGTTGTTATTCATTCTATCAAGCCATATCTGCTAGTTATTTGCTTTATTTGACTTTCTATTGTTGTTATCAGTGTTGTTATCATATATTGTATATCCTTTTGGTCCATATGAATTTGACCTCAGAGCCTTGCTGAGCTTAAAGGTCACATGGATGCATAAACCATTTTCATAAAAATGAACCACCAGACCAACAGCACACAAATAATCACAGCAAATAATCAGGGTGACAATGCAGCACAAGTCAGTTCAGTATAAATCAGTGTATTGACAGGACAATGAAAAATCACATTTAACCTGAGAGAAAGTAATTTTCAGTAAAGTCCAAAATAAATATTCTGTGAAACTCTTAAGAGTTCAACAGAAAAACACCACTTGTCAGGTCTTCAGCAATAAACAGCAAAAAGAAAAAGTTTGTTCACTTCGGTATCTCAACATTTGGCCAGAGTAACACCTCCTCACCAAAACAACTCAAATGAGGATCTGTGGGAAAGTTCTAGTGGTTCCCTTTAGTTTTTACCCCAAAGAGTTTAAATCACCTCCCAACAAAGTTAATCAGAGATCACCTGTGAAGGGAGATTATTGATCAGCTGGTTCCCGAGATATTTGAGCTTTTTGGGGGACTGACTTAGCTTTTCTGTCACCCAGCAGCATTCAGACATCACCACGTGACTTTTAACTCTCATAAAGGAAGAAACGTGGGCCGACTACTCAAAAACCGCTAAGTGATTGGTTGTCAGGATAGACAGGAGAAAGTGGTGTGGGGTTAATTAATTCAGATTAATTGATTAATTCATTTCCCAGGGATGGTGAATATAAATAAAGATCACTGTAAATATGTCAGAATTGGCCAAAAGGCTAATATTTCTCCATAGTGGAAAAGAATATCTCACAATGGAGGAGGAAGTGCATCTCTGCTTTTATTTGTCCTTTTGAGCTGTGACCACACATACATTCCTGTCTGGGCTGCCATGTCTGTCTGTCTTGTCCTGTTTCTATGGTCAGCTGGTGGTCACTCAGCATATATTTGGTGAGGATCAGTTTCTGTTTCTTGTCTCTGACAGCGTGGTTTACTTCATCATTAGCTGACTGAGGGGACTTCATTCAGGGTTCACCTCTTGGGTTTTTAGTGCTTTGAATGGTAGTGTGTCTTTAGGACTTGAATTTAGATGTGGCCAAAATTGTATTTCCTGTTTCTGAATGTTAAATAGTTCTGTTTTGTGGGCATTGTTTGGTGATTTCCTAAAATTTATCCATAAAATTTACCTCCAAGGCCCAGTTCTAGCAGTTTTGTATTGTGAGAAGCACACTCACACTTTAATTGTACAGATTTCTCTTTAATTCAGCAGCACATTGATGTCTGTTGTGGTTTCTTCAGGTATCCTCTCCTCCTCCTCCGCAGAATGTGAAAGGGAGATTGCACAGCCCTATTGTACAGCGCTACATCATGGGCATAGCCATTCATATACAGCATTGAGACAACACTCATTTTATTCAGATGTAGCCTTTAAGTTCCCCCTGTGAGAGGAAATAATGTGAGATATGCATCAGAATGGCATTATTTCATAGTCAGCAAAAGCTTGCTGTGATATGGCAGATTAACTCAGCACTGGCACTGCGACCGGTGGCAGCCTGCGACTTTTGGTGCACCGGAGATAAAACTTTTTTCAAATGCCAACTAGTCTGTGGCATTTAGGGACGTGTGATCCTTTTCATATAATCTCCCTAACTGGTCACAACTACCCTGGCATGCCAATTGTAATTGAGGTCAGTCAGGAACAACAATATGAGGTCAGAATCACAGGCAGCCTTGTGAGAGGGTGGATCAGTCACGGTTCCTATTTTATTTTGGTTTTCCTTTTTATTTAATGATATGTTTCTCACTGTACATTTTCATTTTGCATCTGAAATCAATGCCTTGCTGGATGTAAAGATATTATTCTATATCTGGCTATAACCTTGTACAGCTCTTGTCACTGTCTGTTGCTGCTGAGATCTGCCAGAACTATCCAAATGAAATGCAAATCAGATTTCCTGTGTGAGCATATTTTTACATGATGCCACACAGTGAGCCTGAATGTGAGACTGAATGCTGCAAATGTGTTTAATGTGCTAAAGAGACGCTCTCCAAGTGTGAGATCTTCATATTAACTCAACATTATGTCCTATTAAATGAAATGGCAATTACTTAGGGCCTAAATGTACACACAAAATTTCTACAGTTGGAGACTAACAATTCTCTCATTTGCTGTGTCTTATCATGGGTATTAATGCTGAGATTACTTTGAGAGATCCAGTGCTCTTTATAACATGCCGTCAGAGCTACTCAGTGCAGCAGGAAGAGCTGTGCCAATGCATCTTTGCTCTGTAATTTTCGCTCCTCGCTCATTTTTTTCTCTGTTACGCCTTGGAATAAAACTCATTTGGATTAAGGTATGTCTCGTTGTCTGAAATTACCCCTCTCAGACAAATATGATTTTTCAAATAAGATTCTTAGCTACAATGTGAAGAAATCTTATCCTACAAAGTGAATATGGTGATTTTAGAGATGGTTTGAGTTCATTTTAAAAATAACATCAGTTCTTCATTTATTTGCCACTCAGTGATAGTTTGCGCATAACCCTTTATATACACTGATAACACTTAAAATTTTGTTTTTTGTATTGTGATTAGTGTGTCATTTTTATTATGTTGCCAAGAACTGCAGCAATTAATTGATTATGAATTGATTATTAAATTAATCACAAACTATTTTGATAATAGATTAATCATTCATTTTTTTTATAAAAATGTCTGAGTTCTCTGATTTTAGCCTCTAAAATGTGAATATTTGCTGGTTTCTTTCTAGTGTCTATTACAGTTAACTTAATATATTTGGGTTGTGGACAAAAAAAAGTCATTTGAAGACACTGACAGATGAAATAGACAGTGAAATGTGTTAAGCCAGTTTCCCAGATAAATTAAAAATTAACCTCAATATGTCCACAAAGAGAGTTTGGTCAAATAAAAACAGATTTGACCATTTGACAGTGCAAGTAAACAGTCATCTTGCTTGTATTCATCAACAGTACGGTGATTGAACTGACAGTAGATGGCAGAAGTGTCTTGTTTCATGATAGGCCCAATCTTCATGTTGTTATCACACCTCAGTTATACTACATCCATCCAGTCTGTTACCTCTGCAAGTCGTCATCCACAATACTTCTGTGTGGCTGGTCCAAACATACACCCACCCTTTGAGAAAAGAGTGATGAATAGAGTGTGTCAGGTTCAGCAGCAGGACACGTTGGGAAACTTAATGAATTGGTGATACTCGTGGGCCAAATGTCATTCAGTTTGTGTTCTATTTACTGTTCAATAAAGGTTTGTATTCATTGTTACAGAAAATTGTTTCCTTTGCCTAAAACATGAAAACAGTGGAAAGTCTATGACTGCCATTATCAGTAATTCTTGATGGTGCTACATTGCAAGTGTTACTTGTACTGCTTTTCAACTTACTATCATTCATAGGCCTAATTAATTGCACTTTGCTGCAGACGCTTATGCTGTGTAGGCTGAAAAGTAATTTCATCATAGCCTTAAACAGTTAGGGGTAGGCTGGGAACAGTTGCAACAGGGGATGGTTGCAACAAGTCTTATTCCTTCAGTCAGATACTTCCTAGAGTGATACTCATACTGCACATGCTCAGTTAGACCCTCTCCCTACAAGAAAGACAGAAAACACGTTCAACATCTGCTGCTGCTTGAAAAAAACTTGTTTTGGAGGTATGAAAGTACTTGTTTAATAAGTTTTGTCACACTGTCCTGACCTTTTCTATGAGTTAATCAAAACTTACTGACTTTGAGTTACTGTTTTGTTGACTTAAAGGTCAGCGTTATCTAGCACATAATGTTCTGTTATGGCTAATAGAGTGGGAAGAGTTGCAACATGTTGTTGCAACTGTCCCTAAGCTAAGCAGCCATATCAAAACAGACCACACGACAGAATTTTTCAACATAAACTAGTCATTGTGGGGTACACAAGAAGATACATGTAAACATTTAATAAAATTTTTTTGCACTGCAAATTGTTCAATTCATCTTGACTCACACTGGGGACAGTTGTAACGTGATCAGGGGATGCTTTCAACATGGTAAAAATACATTAAATTTCACTAATTAACTTTTGCTCGGAAAATATGCACTGGTTTATGATGGCATTATAATAGTATTTAAATATTCAGTAATATATATAAAATAACAGTTATTGAGTTTTGCTTGTTTATGCATAGAACAAAGGCCTAACTTTAGTGTACAAATGTTACAAATGCTACTTAATCAGTTGCAACATCTGACTTCTTCCTCAGTTATCATCCATAGTAATTATATTTAAATGGTTCAAGTAATTAGCAGAAAGATGTAAGTTTAATATACAAAGATTCAGTTGGTCTAATTCAAATAGTCTCTGAGTAACTAAGTGTCTGTCATATGTCTGTACCCAGTCTCCCCTATTTTTCACTTAAGTTCTCTTTAGAGGTGCACTTACTGGACAGCTGTAAGACCAAAACTCCTATCATACTGACGGTACTTCTATTTCTGTCCTGCTGCCTGAACAGTAGATGTGTCACAGATTATAACAAAATGGTAGAGTGTAAGAAATATAGACTGTGTAAAAGAAGCATCAGCTGCCTCCCACCAAAGTCTGTCATCTCTTCCCTCTGTTGACAGTGTCTGACCCTCGCATGCTACTGGACCAAATCAGAACTGACACTAAGTGAACTTTTTTGTTAAGCATACATTTAGCTTCCCGGTGCTGTTCACACTTGTGCGTGAGCTCCCCACTTACATAAACGATGAGTCACTAATGACTGGGAATCACAAATGATTATCATGATGAAGTTAGCCTTTCACCCTGTAAACACGCTGGTTGCGAGCAACACTTCATTCTCCAATATTAGCGACGGCATCTGAGTGGTAGTGCTATTAAACATGCAATGGCTGACACAAGGACTCTTTTGTTGTTTACACTAGCTACAATATGATATATGTCTTTTCTCATGTTAGATATTCATTACATGCCAAATTATATGAAAGCAAATTCTTGTGGATCTGCGAGCAATGCAATGTCATTTTTTTTGCAGAGCTAGAGGTTGGTTTGCTGGTCAGTCGAAGCACTTTGACCACTGATGTATCTCAACACCTATTAGATGGGTTGCCATGAAATTTTGCAAAGACCTTCATGATACCCAGAGGGTAACTCCTACTGACCTAATCACTTCAGAATGAGAATTGTTGTGTTTTTTTCACTACTTTAGAATGAGCTGTTTGTATCTACAGATGGTACAGGTCCTCTTCCACCAAGGCTGCCATGTTGCAACACCATGCTCAGAACAGACACCACATGCTGGCTCTAAATATGGGCTTTCACATTTTGTGCAAGTTTTGCGGCCATCGTACATACTCCTACATGCTTGGAAGATGAAATCCGACACATTACTCCTTTAATCTTTACTCTTCCCTTTGACATACTTGTGCACTTATAGCTAATTGTGTTTTCAGTTTTTATTTTTATTTATTTTTGCCTTTTGTCTTGCCAACAACACTTTTTAAATTGTCCTTCTTCCAGGAAAGATGTGTTGTACATTCATAGACCAGTTAGATATTACTGGACAAATGGAGTATAGGATACTATAGGATATTGCTGTGATGAAGAACACTACAGCAAAGTGGATCGGCTATATTTGTAAAATTGTGATGTAGGTAGAAAATATATAAGCAAAAACAAAGTGTTGCTTTACAAATTGTTTTTCTTTCTAACAGCCAGCCCAAATATGGCCTTTTCGTGGAAATTTGTGCTATAAATAATCGGTGCATGTCAGTATGATGACAGAGAGAAATGTGAGTCCGCTCAGATAATTGGAGTCACTGAGATAACACCGGGTTACTTATCTTTTCTGATAATTGATAATGAGTGACTGCTGATGTCAGATAGGCTGAGTGGGGCGGCTTTCATTATAGTGATTCAGCCCACTCCATAAATATGCAAATTTCTATTTAAACTGTCACTCTGAGTCTAAAAAGCACATGTCATGCACTTTCACAAATGCCAAACGTACAAGATATCTTTTATTTTACAGCCAGTTGCATTCACAGGTGCAGTTTCTAAAAATGCAGTGCAATGTAGAACAGCAGGTAAACATGACAGGGTACAATATAAAAGCACAGCACCATTGGCCACTGTACAACAGTGTCATGTGAAGCTACATTTGGCTTGATACATATCTGGAAAACGGTCAAAAATGTGCTGTATGACCATGGGGCTTACTGTATATCCATGTCATGGTTTTACTTTAATCGACACAATAACTCCCCTATATTCTCACAAGTGTGACTACAAACGTTTGTGTTTTTACATTGAAAATTACACAGTCTACATATAATGCCACTTCAGTTCAAAACTTTTCATCTCGCACATTCATTTAGTACAAATACATTATCCTGAGATTGAGATTCACAATCTGGGACCTTCAGTGGTGCATGGATTGATAGAATACAAACCCAGGAAAGCTTCTACCCACTACACTGTAGGTTCAACCCTAAGATTTGCTGAATGTATAAAACCTTAACATGTGAGGGCACCAATCCACAATAATGGCAAGGAATGCTAGCTGTTAAAATTAAATAGTTAAGTCATATTATTTATTAATCTCTTTCTCTCTGAAGGGGTTTATAGCTCTCTTCATAAAAAGAGATGCATCATCAGCCTTCTTTCCGTCTTCCAGTTTCTCCTGTGCTGTTTTGCTGATACAAACCCAACAGTGAACCATTTCCTGCTTAGGACATAACATTTGATGTAATCCATTGAAAAATTCTGTGCACTTTAATGTCTGATTGAGTGATAATTACTCTATTCTGTTTTAACAGCTTTGGGAGGATCAGCAGCTTTTTGTTTAGTGGGGGTCTGTCTGCCCTCTTGCTCAGTTTTCCTGGGCAGTCTGGGGCTGCTACCAGCTTTCCGGCCGGTCTGAGGGCTGGAGGAGCCGGCAGCCATTTTGCGTTGAAGTAACGGGCTCTTGGAGCCCTTGGGCTTTGTCGGCGTTAATAAAGAGTCCATGACCTTTAGTGACCTCAGGCTGAGCAGACCACAGAAGTAGTTACACTGGTGCTGGGAGACAAACTGCTCAAAAACTTTGGGATTCCCTTCAACAGGTAGACCTTGATGCCTGCAGCAAAACACAGCACACAACAAAATCAAATGTTACAGTCAAAAAGTTATGAATGTAAATTACCTGTAAAATTAGGTTTTCACTGTATAATTTAGAGAAACAACACAATACAAATATACTGACCCTGTTGATTTGACTGAAATTCCAACATTGGTGATCTTAGTGTCAACACCTGCAAAATAACACCACGCAATTACTTTTCTATCGTTCAGGTAATATTATTCAAATGTGACAGACATGCAATGGGAATTCACTCCAGCACTAAAATATGCAAGAGGCAAGAGAAAAAATTAACATACAAATTGAGTTCCTGGAACAAAACATACTTAAAAGGATGGTACAGATTTGGTCTGGTTGTATAAGGTGCTTATCCACACCCTCAGTTTGAAGAAACAGCAGTAGTACTGGTGTAGGAAGCTGTGGACAGGGTCATCAGCAAAATGTATTTTACCTTTCACCAAACCTTTGACCTTGCTGTCAGAAAGACTTAGGGGAAACCATCGTTATATAAGCCCAACATATCTTGCCAAAGCAACCAGACAACACTGGAAAAAACAGTAACTTTACCTCACACAACATGGGATTTGCTGGTCTACAGCTGACTTGATCAGTTAGTTTGTTTGTTCGATTTTGTGACTTCAGTGTTTTGAAAGGTTAGTTCAGAATCACCAAAGTCACACAATAACACAAACTACTTGACTGATTGAGGCAGCGGCAGACCGGCAGCTCCTGCACTATATGAGCAAAGGTAACATTGCTGTTATTGTCAAGGGAGTCTGGTGGCTTTGGAGAGAGCAATATTCAGCTAATTTTACAATGGTGTCTGTCGGGCTCCTTTGATGGAAAATTAAGTGGCGAAAATGTCCTAAATATAATGTACACTTAAACCAATATTGATTGTTTTTAGGTGGACCTTTGTTTAGGTGGCTAAAATATGTTTTGCTGCTGACCCTGTCCACAACAGTACATTGTATAGTTTCCTTGTACTTCAAAAAATCCAAACATTCCCTTTAAAGTGCTGTGTAACAAATTGTCTGTAAATGACCTGGAGGTGTTTAAAATATATATTGGTCTTAAACTTTAAGATAAGTATTGAGAAAAAAAAAGTTTAAGTTGCTCAGCACAAAAAAAGTTTGCTCTTATATACTTCATTTATTTATTAATTATGATAGCGGTGTAATACATCAACCAATTTTGAGTTTATAATTTCTACAGTATGCAACTGATTTGAACACAAACTTGGTAGATGTGAATGTTTGTTGTATTGAAGTGTCAGTCTACCTTCTAACCGAGTGAGTAGCAGATTGCCATTGGTCCACTGAAAGATCCAGTGCTGCAGGGCACAGCACTTCTGCTCCACCACAGAACCAGTCCTCATGTCTATTCTGCCTGTATGATCCAGGACAGAGTATTTCTGATAAACTCCTGTCAGATCAGCCTCCACAGTGGCATAAGGGATCGTGTTTGCCGGTCGGTACATCAAGTAGACTGGAATCACCCTGTGTAACAAAGATTGTCATCATGTGAATGACCTTCAACTCTGGACTGTATGTCCCCGGCCGCCATTACTCTCTTTCAGAGGCTGTCATAGGCTCAGTTTAAAGGTAGAGACGCGAGTGAAGATACTGGTATCATCCACTGGCTCTGCTGTGAAAAATTTCAATTGTATTCATGCGTGATGATGTTAGTCCCCATAGTAGCCGTTTCAGGTAGTAAGACCATTTTTTTGAAACTTGACCCCACAGTATAAAATGACCTATTGTGACCTCTAGGATATTGACAGCTTCATGAAACTCATTCATTCATTCATTTTCTGTAACCGCTTATTCCGTAAGGGTCGCAGGCTGCTGGAGCCTATTGGGTGAGAGGCGGGGTACACCCTGGACAAGTCGCCAGTTCATCGCAGGGCTGACACATAGACAGACAACCACTCACACTCACATTCACACCTACAGGCAATTTAGAGTCACCAAGTAACCTAGCATGCATGTCTTTGGACTGTGGGAGGAAGCCGGAGAACCCAGAGAGAACCCACGCAGACACGGGGAGAACATGCAAACTCCGCACAGGAAGGCCCTGCCCAGCGAGCCGGGGGATTGAACTCAGGACCTTCTTGCTGTGAGGAGGCAGTGAGGAGGCAGTGCTAACCACTGCACCACCGTGCCGCCCTTCATGAAACTCCACAACCACAAACTAGAGATCTAGAGCAGTCACACATCAGAAAATTTATAGTTTTCTTTGGTGACAATAGGGAGGATCTCTGAGCAATCTCCAGAACCGAAGTGCTCGCCATCCAATCACTGAAAAATGCACTTCTTGCAGCAATCTCCAAAATGTTGAAACTTTTTATGAGACATACTAGAGCATGGGGATCACTATCATATACTTCCATCATAATGCTCCAAGTAGCTGATGTATACCACTTCTATGTGGCATATACTGTTGACCTGCTTTCTCCCCTTACAGAGCCACTAAAAATGACAAAAATAAGTATATGGTAGGGAGGGCTGGAGTGGAAAAGGTTAATGGTTCACACGTTGTAAATAATACTCAGGAGGATATTAAGTTTTGGTAAAGAGTAAACTGATCATACTCACTCAAGAGGGGGGCCGAAGTTTTCAATCACTCTTGCTTCTGCAGAGAAGATTTTGCAGTATTCACGAGCCAAGTTCTGAATTTTACACTCCTGTGAGTAGAACATTGGAGAATAGCCAGTAGAGATAAGCTCAACATACACCAGTATATTCAGTCTCCATTTGATAAATAGCACATTAATCCTACGTGGGTGGCAGGAATTACACCTGACTGATTCACTTTAATGCTGGATTTAGTTAGTTTGTTCATATGACATATTCAAATTTAAGAAGACATGAATAAATTAAAGAAATCTAACCTGTTTGACAATGTCCAGATTCCTCTCTAAAAGGCAGTTTTCTCCTTTACCTCCATAGGCGATGGGGTTGCGTACTTTAATGATACATGTGTTTCCAGATTCAAACACAGGCTCCAGACCATAGATGACTTTTGCCCTCCAGGCTTTATGAGAGCAGCCATTCCCAATATGAGATTCCTGAACCATTATACGGCCAAAGAATTTGTTTCCCCAGCCGCCAGAATCAGCCACACCCTTGTTGAATATCATGGGTGTCATTTCAATTTCTTCTCCAACTGCATACAGAAGAATGAATGGCAGTCAGGAAAACATTTGGGGTCAGACACAGGAAAAACAGTGATCTAAACATGCAAACTCTCATCTTACCACCAAGGTCCTCACACAGGGACATTCCAGCCAAAACTGCAACACAATAAGAGACTTGTGAGAGACTTGAGTGAGACTTGTTGTGGCCCAGTGATACAGGTAAAAACATTAATTTTATGTCAGATATAAGGTAAAAGAGTACTTACTATCTGCACTAAGAAGACAGTCTGTTGAGTCTGTCCCATATTCATTTGTGATTGTGCACCCGTAAACACCAGAGTCTTTGCTTGATGCCTGAACAATGGCAAGATTGACCTGAGTTTCATCCCCTGCACTGAGAAACAAACAAATAAGGAATGACCCAAAATGCATCAGGGATATTTTTTGCAGGAATACAAATCCAAATAAGTGACTATTATGTTACATGCAGTAACTGGAAAGCTATTATTATTGCAGATTTACTTCAGGGTTACTTGGGATACTTACTTTCTTTTAATCTGGGTAATCAGCTCTTCGTTTTTGTACCATTTAACTGTAGAGTCACTAAGAACATTGAAGAACTGGCACCACAGTTTTAAGTGTCCTGAGGCATCTGCGAAGGTTTCACTCCTGATCTTACGAATAACTTGAGGAGCTGGAGAAAAAAAGATCAACACAAACAACATGGTGAAAAGACACAGTCGAGCAAACAATCAAGCCAACCAGTAAGTTCCCCTCCACGCACATTTTAATATATGTAAAAATGTTCTATTATATACATATATCGATATGATTTGAATCCAAGACCTTACTGAGCCACCACACTATAAGAAGCGCTTTGATAAGGGGTAGGAACCACATCTACGATTTCTTCCACATTCAGTCAGACCCAGACTCAACTGAGGAGTCTGTTGAGCACTAAAATCAGCGACTAGTAAATGTATCAGAATGGTTAGTGTCGTTACTATCTTTTTTAGCTTGTGGGTTAATGCTAACTCTCTTTCTCTGTATTGACAACTCTGCTCTACACTAGTCAGTCCAGTTAAAGTGAGAAATTTAGGTGACATAAAGATGAGAAAAACACATTTTTGAGTGGAGGGGATCTTTGAAGTTAATTTTACCTTTAAATGGGTCATGCTTCTCCTTCTCTGCAGGTTTCTCTTCAGTTTTGGGTGTGTGAATCTCCTCAGTGGGCTGCTGGCTTGGTGCTGGAGTCTCGGGTGCCATCTTCCTTCTGCTAAAGAGTGGAGAATGCCTTTCTACATGAGAGGTTGCCTCCTCAGGGGGTTGCAGTAGAGGTGACCGTCGTGACAGGCTTGGGGATGTAGAGAGGGTCATAGGGCTTGTGGAAAGCTTGCTGCTCTGTGTTGAAATTTCCTTTTTCTGTGTTTGGTTATCAACTGGTGATGTGGCCTCTGGGGACTCTTCAAGTTTGGCCTTGGGTATCAGGATTTTGCGTCGGGCCCCAGAGGCCAGCTCTTGTGCAGTAGCAGAAGGAATGGGAGAAGCACAATTTCTTTTCTTTAATGATGGACTAGCCTCAGGAGTTGGACTGGCAAAGGAGTCAGTCCTTGAAAACTCCTCAGTCATAGAGCTATGCTGCTTAATTGGTTGGAGATTATTCTCTTGTGTATCTGTGCTTAGTCCACTTTTAGTGATACATTTTTGTGTGTTCTGCAAAGAACGGGTTTTTGTGTTTTGTTCTTCCATTCTGCCTTGATCTAATAGGTCAACAGCTACCCTTTCAGTTTTGCCGTTGAGATTCATTTCTGAACTCAACTTCTGTATAAATCCCATGTTTTTGCCTTGAACAGGTTCATCTTTGGCATGCTCCAAAACAGAAATATTTGACTCCCGATCACTAGCTTTTATGGGTGTCACTGTAAGTGGAGTCCCAGGTTCTTGACTGACAATTCCAGAAACCAGAGTTGAAACCAGAGTTGATGCTCCTGTTTCCTGGGAAATGTCCATAACACCTTCATTAGATTTCTTGGCACTGCCATGATGCCCTGCGTTCTCTTTAGTGGGACCAGTGTCTACAACAGAGATAGGTGGAACTGCAAGAGGTTTTTGTGAAGCATGAATGGGTGGTGAAGGTGCACCTTGAGTCTGAATTTGTTCCTCATCAGTCTTATTGAGTTGATGATAAATCTCCATAAGTGTTTCCTTTATGTTTTTGGGAGGAGTATCATCAATACTTGTGTCAGTTTTCCTGTCAAGCATTGACTTCCTCACTTCTGGTTTATATTTGCTGTCACAATCTTTTAGCTCCTCACGTGTTTCTGTAGAAATTGTAGTTGGTTCTTGCACCAAGTCTGCAAGGACTGGTATGGTGGTCGCTGAATTTTCTAGCGTGGACTCAATAGCCTTTATTTGTGATCTCAAAAGTTCAGCTATAGATATGACTTTTGTTACAGGTTTTTGAATTTCCGGTAAGTCTTTGATTTGGTGTTCGGGTAAGTTTTGTTTCTTTTTTAGAGTTTTTGTTCGGGGTGGGATAGCAGGTGCGGATATATTTGACTTCAGATTTTGTAATTCTGAACTACTTTCCTCTGCCATTTTTAATGTATTCCCATTCTTCTCATTTTCCTTATTAGAAGCATCCGCGATGACAACATCAGTGTGTTTATCTGCTGCATCTTTGGTTTTTCCTGTTTCAGTGTGTTCAATCACATGTAGAGCAGCATTCTCAGTCTCCATCTCAACTATCTTCTCACTTGGGGCCACACTGTCAGACTGCACCAATAACTTACCTACCTCATAACCATCTACCTTCTCACCAACTTGTATTTCTGTCCCTTCAACAAATTTTATTGCTGTATCAGTTTGGCTTTGCTGGCCACTGGCCAAAACAGTACACCCTCGGGTGTTCTGCCCACCACCAGGGCTTTGGAGGGGTGACTTCTGTAGGTCTGTAAAAAGGACTGCATGGCTTTCATTTGATCCCCTGGAATGATCCCAGGTGTCCTGTGTCATTTTGTCAATGGCTGCTGGACGACTATGGAGCAAAGAAGGGGTCTGGATGTCATCTGTCGTGGTCTCTCTCTCTGATGGAGTCTTTTGTGGTGGTGGTGGTGGTGGTGGTCGTGCTTCCATCGTACCCTGGTTGAGTGGAAGCTCACAGCTGACAGGTGCATCATTCCTGTTCATCTTTGTATGGGCCTGTGTAACCTTGGGGCATAATACAAGTAAGGTTTCCATGCTGTAAATACTTATTAACTTATCCCTGGGTATGCTGGAGATGGATAAACACATGCAATTTTAAAAACAGCAACAGCGTAACCAGCAACAAAGAGAGAACAAAATGGAAAGACCTTCAACCAAAAAAGAAATTTATGAACCAGAGAAAATATATAGTTAGAGATGTAACAAGAAACCTTTCATATGGCTGGATAAGGTGCAAAAGCTTAAATACCTGCTAGCGTTTGCATTCATACCAGTAGTTCAGAGAGAGGTTTGTAAACAAATCTTAGAATACTTCTTAAATCTTTTTTTTTTTTTTTACATTTTGAATGAGAAAGTATTTCCAAAACCCATGCTGACATCTCAATCCAAATCCAAACACTTGTTTTATATATTACCTTTTGCTAAGTCACTAAACAATTGCATGGCAGTTGAATATTTCTGGTAAACTTTAGAGTAAAATGTAAGTGTGCACTGCTTTGTTCTATACATATGTGCCATACAAGTATGTTTGTTGAGCGTCAAATGTTATTAAGCTGAATCCCTCTCTAAATGGGAATGGGAGGCTCCCCGTGTCATATGTTATTCCATCATGGAGGAAATTAACTCTGATATAGCTAAAGGGTCATTTTCTTTCCTTCTATTCTCCCTGTATTTTCTTTCAAAAAGCAACAGCAAAACTGGCCTCAAAGTACTTATTAAAACTATACAGTATACAGTCAATGTCAAAAAATACATCTCTTCTATCTAATTCTGACATTGTTAGGCATATTCACTTGTGAGGTATCTATTTTATGTTTAAGTGTGCACAGAAAGGAATGTGAATCATTTTAAGAGGTGCTTCAGCTGTGCAGTGTTTGGTCTCAGCTCTCAGTGCCGTCAGTATTCAGTCATGCAGCTGGAGTCAGAATGATTGCATAAGCAATGGACAACAATCCAAACACCAAAAGTACTGTCTTATTTGAAAATAAGCCAAATATTTCTTAATTCAAATTTATATTATGATGTAATCTAATGTAATTAGTTAGTAATATGCAAGTCATGTTATATCATCATTCAGGTCACCGCCTCAACACACTCCATTCACTTCTACTTTTAAAAGAATTAGTGGAATATTTGCAGAATTATGAGTTAGGTGAGAAAATAATCACAACCTTTGTTTCTGTCTGTTAAAGTTCGACTGAAATTAAATTTGTTTTGTTTTTTTGTCTGCTACAGCATACTCATCTGAACTAATCAGCAGCTGTTAGCTTAGCCTAGCAGAAAGACGTGAAACAAAAAGAAACACCTGAACAATGGCAAGACTGACTTGAGCTGTTTCCCTCTTTTTCCAGTCTTTGTGCTTTGCTGGAAATCTGCTTCATCCATATACTGTTACTACAGAGTGTATAATGCCATATCATAAGAAATGTGGTGATGACCACATCTCTGACCTTTGAACTTACACTATCAACTGCACTGCATTAGTATACCTGTTGCGTCTATCAACATGTGCGTCATTTAATTCTTGTCACACAGCGGGGCATACTTGTAAAAGCTATAAATAGCTCCAGGTTGCTTGTGTTACTGATGAGGCCTGTGTTGGCAGCACAAAGCACTCATGAGCTCATGCGAGAAGGCTCACTCACCTCACTCTGCAGCTCTGGCTGAGACACAGACACATTTTTTTGGCAGGCGCTTGTTTCCTTCTCAGACACCTGATCTCCAGCCTGTTCACACGTAGGCTGAGTTAAAGCAGTCCTGCTTTCACACGGTGCGTTCACTGACTCGATATCTCTGGGTGCTAAAGATGCACCATTGGAAGTATTTGACTTCTCGTCAAAATCCATGACTGTAACTTCTTCTGTTTTAGGAATGTCCTCCTCCTCTATGTTGAGGGGGTGTTGTGGTGCTGCTGCAGCACTTGACTGGAGTTTTGTTGGGGTGATGTGAGGACTTTGGGTCTGAATTTCCAAATTTTCTTCTGTATCTTTACGTCCATCACTCTTCTCATGCTTTGTAGCTTGTTTTCCTTCAGTTCCTGACACAGTAGGACTAGTAAGAGCAGCAAGGGGTACTGAGGCACTGAGCTGTTCTGTCTGTGAAGGCACAGCTACCTCAACACTTTGGTTTTCATCCTTGAAAGGCCCTTCAACAAGCAGTACTTCTTCTGTTTCTGGTTTCTGATGTTCTGTCACATTTCTGGAGTCTGAATCCACAACTGATGAACTAACAATGTTCTCTACTTCCATAACCTCTTCTGAACTCACCTCTGACTGTACTGGTTGTGTACAAGCAAAGGTTACGGAGGCTGAGGTCTCATCTTTTGCCCTCTTCTCCTCAGATGCCCGTTCTCCTGCTGTGTCTGATTTAGCAATTTTTGCACTGTTGGAAATTTTAATCTTCTTTTTGACAAAGGGATTTTTGGGTTGGTGTGCAATGAAAGTCTTCTGGACAGAGTCATATATGTATGTTCCACCCTTGCCGCCATTTTCAGTGATGGCCTGTCCATTAGTTACAGTAGGCACTGCTCCGTTAGTGATGGGAACAGGCTTTTCTTCCACCTTTTCCACAGTTGCCTCCTGCAACCTGGCTTCAGTCTCTACAGCTACAGCACGATGGCTCTCCTCACTTCCCTCATCCTCCGTGGAACTCGGCATGCTGAGAAAGGCCTCCATGGTGGAGCGGCGTTTCCTCTGCGTGCGGTCTGGACTGATGGTTCTTAGCGGCTCCTGGTTTTCTTTACCTTCTGCTTCCCTGCGTTTGTTTTCAGCCTTTTGTTTGAGCTTGGCAAAGTACCGCTGGTGGATCTTGAATTCGTTCATTTCGCCCACTTCTAGAACCCCGGAGCAGGACACAATCCCTTTAGTGTTGGTTGCTGACGCCTGGTATATAGCTGCATCCTCCACAGTGCAACTGCAAAGATGGTTTATAAAGGTCAACTTAATTATCCTACAAAGTACTTTTATAGAGCCAGATTCTGTCTCCGTATTTTACCCATCCTAGTATTAGGAGCGGTGGGCAGCTGCTGTGTAGCAGATCTAAACCCACACCCTGGTCAGGGGTACTGACTGAAGCTTTCACTTGCATACATGTTTTTGATGGTACGGAAAAGTGCTAACTATTGTAAGATTAAAATAAAGCACTACGGTTTTGTTGCCTTCATCAGAGTGCCCTTTGCTGTAAAGTTATTTCAATTTCTTTAACAGGGTAGTATGTAATGTCTTCAGAGAACAAGTGCAGTCAGATCAAACATATCAGTGATTACTTGTATATACTTACTTGTAAATATGCAGGGAATGGCTTTGTCCATTACGGAATATCTCATATTTAGGCAGTCCACAGTATCTGTCTAACTGTACATCGTCCTTATACCAAATAATTTGAGGAGCAGGGTGTCCTGAAAAAACAAACAAACAAACAAACAAACAAGTTCTGGACATCAGGGCAAACAAATTCTGTATCGACTTAAAAGGCAGCAGTTTAGCTTACACTTGTGTCATTGCAATGTTCTGTAGCTACAGAAAATTCTGTGCATTAAGCTTTCTCATCAAGATGCATTGGAAAATATTTAGCCTTTTTATAGAAACAGTACATTATTTTTATTAATTCACTTTCTTTAAGTTATTACATTCTTATAATCATGCTGCTTAGACATCAAGTACACTGTGTTATTGTATGTTCCTGTAATATATTTCCAATAAGTTACAAATATCTAATGTAAAGCCATGTAAAATATTACTATACAGTGTAACATGGGAAGCAGTGTTTACCTGTAACCACACAAGAGAACTTCACATTGCAGGTCTCAGACACAGCTTTTGACTTGAGGGTTGTTTCAAAGCAGGGCTGCGTTTCCTCAGTTAACTGTGCCATCATACTGCAGAGTGTGCTCCTGTGTGAGGAAAAGGAGCTGGTCAGTCAATTTCTTTTTATAATTAAACATAATTCCAAATACACTGGATTGTTATTTAGTGTAGATGAGCAGTTCCCATACTGCAATGATTTATATTGTTGTTTGGATTAAAAATTATAGCCTTTAATAGTTTGTGAAAGATCATTTTTACTTTTAAATTGATTAAGCCTATTGACCAATTTTTCTATGATTCTAATATTGAGTGGACATAGAATTTGAAATAAAAACAGACCCTGCTCCCATTACCTCTAGGTGACATTCTTCACATTAAAATGCTGATGATGGAAGCTAATGCAGCGAAAGACACAGAAAATTACTGATTAAAACTCAAAATTTCTGTAAGGACCATAGAAAAACATGAATAACTATGACACCACCCATAAAAAGGATGTAAATGAATGTTTTGAGCCCGCTTGCCACCAGCTTGGCAGATTATGTGAAATCCAAATTTGGGCAAACAGTGCCTGGGTGGAGCTAGCCTGTTATTGAACATTACTAGAAAAAAAAAAACATAACATACTGTAAGCTCTCAAGTCTGAATTTATTCACATCAATAACACAAACCTCGACTAAGTACGGCCTAGACGTCCTCAATATGAAGAATGCCCTGAGATAACTTCTGTTATGCCACTAAATAAATTAAATTGACATAACTTGAGTTGACTTCAAAAGCTCTAATTAGTCCATATGACATTAATTAGAAAAATGAAACACATCACCATAATTATAATGATTCAAGAATATTGAACCATTATAGCATGCGGAAATAAGGAAGAAACTTCACACACATACCACAGAATAAGAAAATTGATGAGGGCTTGCATGTATATTGCAGTGTATCATTGTGATACATGTGTATATTACGTGCAGCAGTTGATCCATGTCTGGTGTTGACATCTATGTCAGTGTTGGTTCAGTGCACAGTTAAAGGGTACTGTTACACTTCACTGCATATTACTCATGATAAACAAGACCTTAGTACTAAAAACAGTCACACTTAAATGATTTACTGTGCATATGTGTCTTGCAGCATGCACTACGTACAGCTATTCATCAGGCTGGTATTCAGTGATCTACTGCAAATACAGTAAAGATTCTACTGTAATTTCACTCTGACAAATGAATTTTTAAGTGAAAAATGTTTCAGTTTTGCAGGAAATTAAGATTAACATTTTTTTGTTTCTCATTTCTTTTTTTTTCTTATAGTTTTTAATCATAATATTTGTCTCAACTCATGCTGGAAACAATTCCCATTTCCATTGCCACATGATTAGCATCACATATAATTTTGCAGTGATTGCATGCACATTACTTGAGTGAATCACATGAGCAATAGTCTTGTTAAGGTAGGGTGACCAGAGGCACCCACTGTCTGGGGACAGTGCCTTTTTTTGGTGGCCTGTCCCCAGGTAAAGTATGTCCTTCAGATATGTCCACATTTTTTGAACTGCATTAAAAACACAGTGTAAAGTGGAATAATACATAGCAAGAAACGTCAGGTTTACAACGTAACTTAGGTGATACTCAGGGTTATCAATCAGCTTGCACCATAGTTTGTTAGTACAGTTAGGCCTACCATAGCCACCATATACCATGAGGGCCTAAAAAGGGTGATAAAGAATCAAAAAGTCTAGCTGTTACATATCATCCTCATCCCCTATTAAAAAAAATAAAAAGCAAATAGAAAATCCAAAGTTACTTTGGTAATGTTACTGTAAAGGCTGTCCTGTACCACTGTCTAGAAGAAAACAATATATTTCTAAGATATATTATTATACTCTTCGTAGTCTATTCCTATGAACTGAGGCACCAGTTCAATGAAGAAATCTTTCCACGCTGAAGCTGTTGTCAGCCTATTGCTTGATGTGAAATGGGGCCCATGCCGCATAACTGAGATGCTGTTCTTAATCAGGAGTTTATTTAAACTCTGGTGGCCATGGCAACAAACAAAGAAATAACACGCCACACACTTACACCCCAGGTTAGGAAAATTTATAGAGCACACGGTGGGCTAGCAAGGTCCTTACAGAGGTGTTTGAACAGGTAGTATATCATATGTGTCAGTGTTGAATCCGTACCTGTTTTCTGGCCTCACATTAGAGATGTAGCTGCAGCCACCAGGCCGGCTATTCCCACCAATATCATTTCCATTGTTGGATCTTCCATTGCTAGAAGAGGAACGTGTCAACCTTCGTGAACCCATTTTCTTCAGGTAGAAGAAAACTCAGAAGAAAAAAAAAGCTTTCCAGGAGAGAAAAAAGTTTGTATTGCAGTTTTTGTCTTTCCAGAGAGATTAATTACAGCTAAAAGAGAGTGAAAAGAGTGAAAACATGAGTATGCTGATAACTTGACCACAGACAGAACAATAAAAGTTATATTACATAAACTTGTGTTATAAGTTTTTCTATTGTTCAACATTAAAAACACAAACATCAGTAGTAGATGTTCTTTAAAAAACAGCTCTGTCCTGTTCATTACTCACATAAACAACATCCAGCAGTCCATTTTACACAGTTAACTCACCGTTCAAAGGTTTCTTTCCTTCCTTTGACAGATACCCCACAGCTCTGACTTAAGGCACTGCGATTTCCAATCAAACATGAGCATGCGTAGGCTGCTGGACTATTTATAGTTGGCCTGCAAATAGGCACAAGAACACATCACACTTTCCAAAACTTGCCTTTGGACCATTTTATAAAAAAAAATATGCCAACACCAAAAAATTTAAAGCCATGTAGTAAAAAGTCTGTACAGAAACAAGAAAAGAGGAAGAAAAAGAAAAAAAAACCCCACAATAATTCCAAGTCAGATACAAGGTTATCCCAGGTTTGATAGTTCCCCGAATAGGATAAGAGGATTTAAAAAACAGGGCGAAGAGTTTTTTTCCAGCCTGCTACCAATGGATTACATGCGCTCAGAGACAAGAGGGACCACTTGTGTGGTCAGTAGTTGGCTGCTCCTCTCTTCAAACTTTAGAGGTCTGACTGTAGTAAAGAATCATATGAGCCTGTCAATCAGGAGAATGACGCATTCATGTTGAACTCCAGTATGAGCTCTTAATATGAGCAGCTCATTGTTCCAGTCATCCAGTCACATGATGTTAGTTTCCAAGCATAAAAGTGTGGAGTTATAATGATCCGTCTTTGCCAAAGGACTTGCTGACACAGAGTTATAAGCAAAATTTGACGGAAACAGCACAAATGGCCACCCTTTTCCGATTTTGTGTTTTCTTGTTTTTAGAAAGATAAAGTTTTAAAATATTATTTAACATACAGTAACACAGTGAAACCTGCCAAGCTCTGTGGCATGCATTGTCCGGTGAGTGACAATTGCTTTGGACCCCCAAGGAAAAGCAGTAGGAATAGAACAACCTTATATAGGCAGATCCCACTGACTGCCAGAGAGCTCTTATCGTTACACAAGTATGCACATACACACAGTCTTTCTCACACTCGCACATGAAACAGTGATCAGCACTAACTAAGTAGTTTTTTTGTACTTTACAAAACTAAACATGATCCATATAAATGTTACATTGACCATCATTTTTAAAAAGTCTGAATCTGCTTGCGGTTTCTGCCTGCTGAAAGTTTTTCATCACCACAGTCGCCTCAGTGCTTTTTCTTGGTGGGAACTAAAGGATGAATAATATTATAGCTGAGGGACTTACCACAAATTTCTTTTTTTTTAACTTTTCGCTAATGAATTGTGTCTTTCTAAAAATCTATACACTGAAATGGCATCAGAATGCTTAATTCACGAGTGTCTCAGGGCCTCCCCACTAACTTGGAGTATTTCTATGATCTCCACATCTGTAGAAATGACTCAGACAGACAGTAGCCAACTCATGTAAACAAAAAACTTATCATGGTAGACTAAAATAATAAGAGAAGCTACTCCAGCAGGTGGATACTAAAAGAAAATACTCACCTTAATCACAATTTGTTCACCCTGGCAAGCAATACAGATGTATCTGCTGACATACCAGCAGACCACAAAATAGCATCTTGCTGAGGCTGCAAGACTCCCTAATTTATCATCCACACTCCAACATGAGTAAAAGTTTATTTCTATGACTTATTATTTATTCAAAGATTGAAAACCTGCCCTATATGAAAACTGCCCAGACATAATTGATAAGCGCTATACAGATAATCTTAATTTGACTTGACAAATCCTAATTAAAATTAAATTAACCTGAGAGTTAAAACTATCCTAAAACTATCACCTGTAAGAATGTTTGACTTTCACCTTGTACTTATTTTCTGCCTGGTAAACAAACTGCACACCCTCCACATCTTCTTTTGAAATCTCTTACCCCAACTGTCTGGCACAAGTACCACTGTGATTTATAGCTTCCTGAGTGTGCTCGCCCTGAATCTACTTCAAAGGTATCAATCCAAAATACTCTCAGGTTACCACTCATCTTATTACAGATGCTATGTGCCTTCTGATCAGCTATTTTCTTGTTCCATCCATCCATCATGGTCATCTGTAACTCCCACACTTTCCACTTTTATTGCCAGGGAGGTGATGCACTGACTCAACCTTAACAACCGGGATTAACTGAAGAATTTCTTTTCACAATATGAAACTATCAAACTCACAATGTGCAAATATTTTTATTTAAAAAATGATAGAAATGCCTCAGTGTTTGTCTTAAAAAGGGGCACAGACTGAGGCATTTCTGAATGGACTCCATAAGCGATTCCCATATAGCATGCCCCATAGGCTGTAGTGACAGACACGTGAGGGCTGCAGAGCATCGTGTGTGACTGGTTGACAGTCCTCTGTGAGGGGGCTGGAAAGCACAGTTGCCTCAGCATGGTCTGGATATTCTGGACAGGGTGTGTACAGACAGATCAAAGCACGACAGAGTGTGGAGACACTACAGAGGCCCGGAGACTCTGTCAAGTGACTCTGTCTGACAGTGTATCCCCTTTAAATATGTTACTCAACTGCTGATGGTTGGAGAGGGGTTTCCTAACACTGAACCACATATATGAAGATACAGAAAAATGTACCACACAGATATAAAACTCTGGAAGAGAAAATAGCACCAGTGGAAAAAAAAGACTATTTCGACAGACACCACATGTAACTTTTCCATTAAGTTTTATTTCATCTAATTTTGTTATCCACGTCATATTCAAGTCAAGTCAAGTTAAATTTTATTTCTATAGCCCCAAATCAAAATTTGCCTCAGGGAGTTTTTCAATCCGTTCAACACCCCCTGTCCTGTAAACCCTCAAAAGAGTAAGGAAAAACTCCCCCAAAATATATATATTATTCCCACTTTCCCCAAAACAAAGAATCACGTCATTGATTTAACAACCCATCTCCAAATCTGAATTCAGATGGTGTCTGGTGGGGGCATGATATCAACATTGCATGCCCGTTGCCTCATGCTTTGCTATGTATAGCGCTTCTCCAAATCCTGTTGTGGCTTTAGTCTGGCAGATTTATAGAGGGGGGGTTCAGATGATGCTCACTGAGATCACTACCTCTGGCTTTGTTGATACCATTATCTGTCTTTTGCAAACATAATTGTGCACTATCAGGAATAGATGGAGGTCACCGCGGGGCAAATGTAAATTGTCATAATCAGTCATTATAACCAGAGTGGTAATGGACAGTCCACAGGACTGTTGTTGTTCAGGTTGTGTGCAAATTTCTGTGTGTGTGTGTGTGTGTGTGTGTGTGTGTGTGTGTGCGCGCGCTGGTGGATAAGGATAGACCAAAAGGTATGAAGCAGGTTGGAAAACTGTCAGCTCTTCAGTTTCACTGTGGCATTTATTTACCAGCTCCATAGCCATCCAATAAATAGTGACCTTTCAGTGTGTGCTCATGAACCTTTCACTCACGACTTCCTCTTGTCCCTTGCTCTTTGTCCAGTTATAATCTCATTTGTAGGGCTGGGTACCAAATTACGATACTTTTACGACACCAGCTGTATTGCTTTGATTCAGTATTGAAAAATGCCTTTTCATTCGGTACCAAATTTCAATACCTGAGGAGTAAATCTAATCAACTTCAGTGAGCAAATAAGAATGCAGCTTATACCAAAATCTGCTGGTGACTGGCTATCTAATGTTACATGCTGTTGAAGCATAACATGGGGATCACTGTTAATTTATTTTTTCACCACCAGCTACTTGTCTACACAGATAACTAAGTGAAATTTGTGCCACTTGTTAGCTGGCCAGTGCAGCTAACCTGTTAGTTTGTCGTGGAGTCTGTTTGCTATCGTCCACCAGGATGAAAGCCCCATCATGTTCTCTCCTCATGACTATGGGGATGCATAACCTGGAGCCAAGGCAAAAAGTGTTTCTGGCAGTTGGCATCATAGACATATATAAGTAGACGCTGTATTGGCCTTTGAATTGTAGGTCAACGTCGCAGTCATATTGGTCCAGTCAAGCTGCCCTGTAAACACATACATGTAAACATAGGAGCTGCATTTTGTTGTTAATTTATTTTTTATTAATGTTCGTTTGACAGCTATTTATATTATTTTTCATATAGTTCAATACTGTATAGATATTTCATCAATTACTTCTCCTTTGAAATGTGTAATTGTAGCATAATGTATAAACTCATTTCCTTTGACATTGATTTTATAAAATTGGTATAAAAAATATTGCTTAGGAACCAGTATCAAAGTCAAGGTATTGTTAGGTATTCTTTGTCTTTGCAGAAATTCGTCTCACCAATATTCTTCTTTTTGTGTTTAGTTTTAGTGTAACTGGTAATTGGAGAACACCTGCCTTCAGCCTCCAGCAAACCATTATGCCCTTGACTCACTGTCAGTGTCAGCCAAAATGAATGTCCATGCAGTGTTTTCTGTGCAATTAAACAATCACAACATTTTTGTCATGAGCAGGTACTGTCTGTACGTCTGTCTGTCTGTAATTTCTCACCAGGAAAGTAGTCCAAATGACAGAGTCGCTATTATATATGGCTGTACTGAAGCATGAGGACCAATCAGGATGTCAGTGTTGATGTCTAGTTTAAAACTAGTTGATATTCTGTCTTAATGTCTTTTCAACCAGCTAAAAGGTGGTTACAGCATCAACATGTCACATAACACAAATATGTTTAATCATTTTGATCATATATTCATTTGTAGGTTGAAAGAGAGACAATATTGAACATGAAGGAATTTCTCCAAAGTTATGTGTCACTGGCAGGTGAAATGTGGTCAACACACAACACAAAGACGTGTGGTCAACACATTAAATGTTTCATATAAAATGTCAGAAATACAATCTATACAGGCTGTGAACTGCCAATAAGAGGCACATCACACTGGGAGAAGTTCTTAATGTAAAATAAAGAAATTGCACTTCTTACTGTAGCCTAATGTGCATGTATAAGTACTTAGGCCAGGGAGGTATCCAGACTTTTTTGACTGACATGGCCTAAGTGGGGCACTGACTTAAAAAGGGGTGGCCTCATACCCCTGACGTAGACCTATTGCCTATAGGGTCGACTGTATGTACTGTATGTATGCACCAGGATGTAACACAAAGAGCAACAAAGACATTTTCATGATCAGGGAGACGTGGTCGATGAGTGGGTTAAATGCAGGATTTGCATCCAGTCCAGTTTTTTGGCTTCCAGCTGAGAAAAATGTTACTGACAACGTCTTCAAATAGTTGGTTGAAAAACTTTCACTTTTGAATTTTTGACACCCACTCCTTCATACTCCAGAGTTTGCCCTTTCTAGCTAGTAGTACAGCTGTTACAGATGTGACTGTGACCATTTGAAAGGCCAGTAACATCTTTTGAGAAGAAACATTGACACCTTGTGTATATTATATGAAGTTTTTAAGACTTTTTTCGACAATTGTGCAAAGCTCTGGAGTCAGCCTGTGCCCTTTTCTGTTTTGCACAGAAAGCTTAAAAAGTCAGTGTTGGATATAACTTACTTAAAAAGACTTTCAATGTTGTCTTTTACAGGAAAAAGAGCTGTGGTCTCTAATGGGAAACCAACATCTCAGGGAGACATATTTGTTGATCTATAACCCAACTAATGTGAAATATTGTCTATAAATGTGGCATATGAACTTGGGCCACTACATTAGTTGAATTTAGACATTTGCCACATTGATAGATGACTGTCGACCCCAGCAAAGATTTCATCGCACTTTGCTGTGTGGTACTCTTCTGAAAAGGTTTTTATGAAACTTGGACTGATCCACCTTAAACTAATGAAGCCAGCTCCTGCTTCAAAAGAATGACTCCTGGCCAATATTAAGAGTCTCCTCTTGTTTGGTTCTGTTGAATAATCAAGTGGTTGAGTGCATTCATATTATTTTTAATGTCAGTTAATGAAAAACATTTCACACAAATGATGTTCCTAATGATCTTTGAAGAACCCTTGCCATATTATTATCACAGCCACAGATTTGTAAAAAATAAAGGTTAAATTGAGAAATAAGTGTTTGATGTAGCTGCCTGTGGAGCAAACAAGCTCCTGAGATAAATCACTATTAAAGCTGCGTGAAACACCAGCTGCATGGAGAACACGCTGTTCTAATCCAACTGGGATATTACAGCACCCAGATCCAAGATGGTTTGAGTGGCGAGGTGTCGACACGGAGAGATGAGGAGAGGGGCACGCCAGTGGACAAACAGGGGTAAAGGCAGTTATTATTGGGATTTTAATCAAGTATTAACAAGTCTTTTGGGGGCTGGGGCTAGATTACCGTGTTCATAGGACCAAAAAACTACAGAATATTGATATTTTTAGATCAGCGTCTCTCTTAACATCTTAGAAAATATAAAATCTATAATCAAGATTTGTGAGGGTCTGTCGTGAGAGTTTATTGGCAGGGTGGCCCGGTGCCAAGTGTACTCCCAAACACCTCCCAACACGCAGGCACAGTTGGACAGCAGATTGTTTTGATGTTTGACAGGTCTCTGTGGAAACTGAGCTTGGCTTTGTACGGACGTCTGGCCCACTGCTGAGGTTGTGACATCATCTTCTGGATATTCACACCAGTGTCAGCTCCAAGGAAGCAGAAACAGGAGAAGACTTGACCTCCAAGGACAGCTGTGTGCCCCACACACTCTCACACACACACACACACACACACACTGTGCTTTACGTAGCACTGCACTGCTCACACTGCCTTCAGCCAATCACATCCACAGACTGCAAACATGCAGTGTTTTCCTATACTGACTTAATGGGCCGTGGTTAATAGTGCAACGCACTCTACATCAGACAGAAGCTGACAACCATTGTGATTGACTGGGATAAATTTGGCCTGTTTCCATTTTTAATTTAACATTTAAGGAATGAAGATGCTGAAAAATTTACTTCTCAAGCAGATAAATGACGTTTTGTTTGCATTTACTGGCATAAAATGGAACGTTAACTTTTGTGACAGATATTAGAACAAAGATACTGAATATGAAACCCTGCAAAGTTATATATTTGATTTCAGTGCATTTACCAGTTTTTGATATAATTTTTTGATAGTAATATAAAATGGTCTGCTGCCCAGTGTTGACCACAGCTGCTATGTGTGTGAAAAATTCCATACAATTTGGGGGGTTTATTAACAAATCTACAAATGTTTTCAGAAATATTGCAAATCTATCCATCTGGGAGCTCAAAGCCCTAAACATGTTGCTAGAGCATCCTCAATTAACTTCATCTATTTAATAAATTAAAAAAAATATATAGAGGATAAATGAACACCAATGTGACAGATTTTTATTCAGGTGGAATTACAGTGACCTCTAATGGTAAAAGCGAGTGCTGTAAAATACCACCAATGTAGCAGCTTCCCTGCTCTATGATGCTTACAGACAGACCTGGGCAAAATATGGCTCAAAGGTTCCAGAAGGCCATCATGAGTATTTAGGAATATTGCACTTTAAGTCTAAATCTAGAGACAGTTGATATAATTTTGCTAACCATTAAACTGTTATCAGGCCTTTATTCTGAAAGCATCAGTGCAGTGGTCAATGATAATGATAATAAACTGTGTTGTTTATATTTAACTGTAACTTTACTTACTCAGTGCCATACACCCATGTTGTTTCCATTGTTATTGTACTGTTGCTGCTGCTATCACTGCAACCTGTATCCATCATGCATTGCATAATATAAAACTTTAAGTTTTGGACCCTGCCAACTAAAATAACTAGCCAACATTACATGGCAATTCAGAGGTGCTGACAAACAGTAGAAATGCATTACTGTGTTAGCCAGCTAGTAGCTTATATACATGTATCAAACACTTCTGACTAGGGACACTGGACTGACTGTGAATGAATTTGGTGTGGCGATGACCAACAGAAACCAGCGGCTGCAATGTGGTGATGATGATGATGATTTCTTCTATTCCATTCAGCCAGTATTAAAACTTTATATCAGATATCTGTCTGACCCACAGCAGGCTGATCAATTTCTCATGTGACCCCACCCCTGCTATAAGGTCACCTCACTTGTAAATATCTGGAACACACACTATGTCATATGAATTTTAATTGAGTTGAATACAAACACCTGAGTCATACAATGTACAGAGTAAAAAATAAACATGAACCTTCTAGTAACGGTTAGGCACTTTGTCATTTCAGCAGCATAAAAACAATAAAAAGGCCGACAACAACAGTCTCAATACAAACTAAATACAAAGCTTCATAATTTTTAACTCTATCTCCATGCAAGAAGCATTCTTTAAGTAACCTGATGTACAGTACATAGAATAGATACAGTATAAAAAGTAAAAATAAAGGCAGTACTGGAAATAATAAATATTTACCAATAAAGAGGAAGATAAAGTAGACCTGCACACATAATTAAGGCAAGACACAGATGAAACATTTTTGTCTTCCTTAGTTTCACCAAGTGGATGAATAAAATATCTAAAGGGGATGAATCCCAGTCCACTGTACACAAACATTACTTATTTTTCTGTTTCTTGTTCAGCAAGTCGATAACAGATGTTCCTTTACGTTTTTCACCTAGGAGAAAAACAGAAAAAGAAATACTGACAGATTAGGATTGTCTGTAAACTTGAATAACATCAAAGGAGATAAACCTATTATAAAAGTATTTGTGTTTTGCAGTACCGCGCTTTTTGCTGGGTGATTCTGCAGTGTCTGCGGACCTCTTAGCATAAGCTAACTTCATCCTCTGGATGTTCTTCTTGCTGATCACTTCATGCTGTACGATAGGATGAGGGTAGTCTTTACCCACAATGCATCCTGCTGCCTGCTGGATACTGCGTGGAGCTTTCCAAGGCTCGTAGATATACTGAGCTGGAAACTTCTTTAGAAGAGGAAGGTACTTTCTAAAACAGTAGAGTAGAGGAAATTATTATTTCACTCACACACACACACACACACACACACACACACACACATATACATATATATGTATGTGTGTGTGTGTGTGTGTGTGTGTGTGTGTGTGTACATAGATATATATGAATACTTTAAGATATATATTCAGAATTTTGTCCAGGTAATGTTCTTACTTGATATAGTCTCCATTTTTGTCTGTCTTCTTGCCAAATGCAACTGGAGAGTAAACTCTGAAGAACTGGTGGAAGAAGGCACTCGCTGAAAGCCACTGCCAGTTTCCAGCATTCAGAGCCCAGTCTCCATCCAACAGAAGTTCCTCAAACACCTTCAGGAGCAGTGAACAAATTGTCAGAATACTATTTTACCAATTTAAGATGACATTCCTATAACACTATCAGACTCATGATAGTCAGTTCAACAAACAGAGAGATCATTTTATCAAACTTTGTGCACCTCCCACTGGAACAATGAAAGACTGCATCAACTTTTTTCACATGCAGTGGGGCTGCTAGAGACCTATAAACTGTCTTTATAATAGGCTACAAAAAGATAAAATCCTGTAGTTATAATGAACATTCTGATGATAAACAACTTTATTTAAACAACAATTGATGGGTCCAATTGTTAATCATTTAACAATGTTTTGCAGTATGTTTCACTGCTAAATAGCCATTTATCAAATCTTAAGATACTTTTTAAAGGTCTGAATAGGTTCTCCAAAAATGTTTGGATATGTATGAAACTAAGTTTGTCTGATAAAGATAAAGGTAACTCCAAAACATTCTCTTGTAAAAAAAAATCAAAATGGCCTTATTGTCACAGCATGGTCATGTACGACCTAAAAACAAACAAACTCTGACACATTTCGGCATCAAGTCCTCAGCAGGGAGTCAAACGATCATGACCATTTTTCTGGTAAGGTTAGTTTAATTTATCGTTCTGATTTGAAAAATCCATTCCAAAGCCATTTCATCCAGACTCGAACACAATGAGGTGTTATTTTATAGCTGTGTACACTGTACAGCAAACTGCCCCTGCAGACACACGAAGTGGGCCTGGATGTGTTTTGTTCTCGTTCTTTCATAAAGACACCATCACGCTAAATGTCCACAGTATCAGTTTACACACCTTCTGTCCTTCTTCCCAGCTGATCCACAGGTCTCCCCTGGTGAGAAAACAAGCAACAGCATGTCTGGCCAGGTGGTGGATCCAGCCCTCCTGCCTCAGCTGAGTCATGATGGCATCGATGAAGGGAAAACCAGTCCGAGCCTTAAGAAAAATACAGGAAATATTTATAATACAGGAAATTAGATCATGTCTAATTAACAGTGACGTTGCTGAATTATCATGAAAACTCTTCCTCCAACAGCATAATTTATCTTCTTTTCCTTGATTACATTTTAAAATAAGGTTAAAGGACTCAGTACCTCTCTCCATGCAGCCAGATATTCAGGGTTTGTATCCCAATCAACCTGGGTACAAACACAGTTGCCCTCCATCTTGTTAAAGTTAGGGATCCCCACACTAGCTGTGTAGAAGAATTCTCTCCACAGAAGCTGACCATGCAGAGATACTGGAGGATCTGAGTGCTTCTTCTGCAAATACCAGAATTACACAATAGTCACAACTTAAGTCAAGGTTTAACAGGATCTCAAAGTTAGGACCATGCATTAATAGCTAAATGTATTCTAACATATTTTCTGTTGTTTCTATAGCTTAAAGCAACATAGAGTTAATTTTTTGCATTATACATTAAGGAAAATTAAGCTAAAATACCATCAGTTCTGCAGCCTTGTTTATAGTGAAGCACGCTACCTACGAAAACTGTACCGTATGACTTACCCCCTGATAGACGTCTGTCAGCCTCCACCAGAAGGTGCGAGCAGACAGGCAGCCAAAAGTGACATATGGACTGAGAACAGTGGTGCTGGGGCTCAGAGAGTTCGGAGACGTCTGTGGCTTCTCAAAGCTACACACCCATCCCTGAAGTAAGAAAACAGATGAAACATGTAAACTTGACTTAGCATATATTCATGCATTTCTCTCATAACACCATGATTAGAAGACGTTTAAAATAATCAGATGTCTATGTGTTTGAAGCTGAAATACCGTTCTTTTCATATGTTCATCCAGTCTCCTCAGAGCCTCCTGTTCTCCTCCTGGGAACTTCTCCTCCTCCACGAGCGCTGCAGTGTCCTGGCCGAGCTCCTCCAGTGTCGGGATCCCATATTTCTTGTCATGGTTTTCTGAACATGGGGTCTTCACACCTTTTGACAGAAGAGATATATTTAAATTTGACACTTAAACATTTAAACAAACTAGTCCTAGTGTTTATTCCCATGAAGACTTTATGAATACACCAGCACTGTCCAATGTTGTTTGTAGTACCTTTCATATCTTCCGTGGTGGGAGCAGGGATGGGTTTCTTAGGGGCACCAAGACTCTTCACTATTGCCTGCATACGGTTATAAGTGAGGGGAGGCTTCCCATTGTTTTCCTCAAGTATCCTGCGAAGACATGACAGATAGAAAAGTGCATCAGTCTTAAAAAAATTAAATAAAATATTGCATTAGTAACAACTGTTTAGGAAGATATACTGTAAAGAAACAAAAATTGTGTGAATGCCCCGATATGCGTACACTAATACCTGTCTATATCATAAAGAGTGTGTGAGATTTTGTAGATGACTTCGACTCCGTGTTCATTGGCCAGCGCTGTCACTGTTTTGTCCCGTTCCAGACTGTAGGGCTCTGTGTCGTACTCGTAGGTCAGCTTTGTTACTTTCCACTTGTGGAACAGCTTGGGGAACACGTCCTCTGGCTTCCCTCTTACAACAAACAACCTGAAAAATGACATTATGACAATGTGTATGATCACAACAGTGCAACCAGTCTGAATTAAATCTTGTAATTGTACGCCTTCTAACAGCAATCATGATTGTTTTATTTATTTTTTAGCCATTTTTACTTTCTTAAATTGTGTAGGATTTTTGTGGTATATATAGGATATAGATCTGCCTGAATCTCACACATTGGGCCTTTAATATCCAATATTAATGACTGTCATCCTTGTGTCTCTACCTGGAGTTTAGCTTCCTGAGGTTGCAGTCCAGGTCTTTGAGGGCTCCGATGAGGAACCTCCAGCGGTTGACACCCACACAGGTGTTGTTGTGAAGGTAAGGGTCCAAGATGAACACTGGGTAGAGCTCCTTACAGTCCCTCAGTGCAGCCATTAGTGCTGGGTTGTCATGCAGCCGCAGTCCCTTGCGGAACCAGTGAATACAGGTGTGAGCCATGCTGAATAATCTGTGAACACCAAAACAAACACAGACGTTTTTAGGGCTTATCTTAAACCCACTAAGTTAGTATATGGTAGAGCTGAGCAATGTGGCTTCTAAATAATATGTTGACATGTCTAGGCTATTCTGCAATATACAATATATCTCCCGATATACACACAGTGTGAACTGTGAAATATAGAGTACAATAGGACTGGGTGATATAGACAAAATCAAATATCACAATTATTTTTGACCAAATACATCAATATCACTATACATATATACACACATATATATGTATATGTAATGACTAAGTGGGTAAAGATATTAGATAAACTGGAGTGATCGGTTCAGAAGATTAAAACACTTTACTGTAATGCAGCTTTTACAACTCTTATGCCTTTACACGACGTAGCTTTATATATATTGCCCAGGCCTACTACATGAGCACAGGTAAACAAACATTGCAGGTAGTACATTTTCATTCTTGCACAAGTATTGTCTGCAAGTCCAAACAGTGGCAAATGTAACAATATGAGCTTAAATGTAACAAAACGTCACCACATTTTACAGAAGTGCTTGACATAGATGCGTTTTAAAGTTTGAAGTAAAAAATATAAACCTACACAGCTGCAGAAACAATGTGTTTGTCACACACACGGATCCAATACAGCGAACCAACGATATAATAACATGTTTCTGCGTCAATGAATTACATGCTTTAATTGAATCAAAAATATACAAAGTTGCGAGGCATAACTTTACCTTAGTTTTCCTTTATCTACAGTCACAAGTCCGCTTGTTTCGTAAGCTGCCGTAGTAAAATAAAACTCGTGTTTGGTAATCACACGTTGAACGTGTTACAAAACCGGACGCTTTGTTACGTATGCAGCAAGCTCGGCCAATCAGAGGAGAGCTGGGTGAATCCCCACATTTAAAACCTGCAGTTTATCAGTTTGTACACCAGATGGCACTGTAGTGTAAACAATAGTAAATTTTTTAATGATTAAAACCAGCGCTGTTTAACATTATCACACTAACTTTAATGTTAATGATAGCTGTCGTCTGAGATATTATTTCACCCTGTCTCCGCTGTCCTGTCAGAAGACCCTCGGGGATATTAGAGAGTTTACCCAGCTGCAAGTTAAATGTAAAACTGGACAAATTATTGAATGTAAATCTTCACGCTGTTTGCCGTCCAGGTTTACTTTCCATGAGTCCGGAACAACACACAGTACAAGGGGAGTATTCCCCCTGCAGACCAGTAATTCTTAATGTGAGGGACACACTGAGACCGTATTCTGTTAATCACCCCGTGTTTTGACACAGTAGAAGCCATCAGCTCATCGTAGCTCGCCGTGATCGTATAGTGGTTAGTACTCTGCGTTGTGGCCGCAGCAACCCCGGTTCGAATCCGGGTCACGGCATTGTGGAACAATGTCACGGCAGATGAGTTGTCCTTTTACACTTACGCAATTGTTTTGCGGTGCTGAAATAATGGCACAAACCCGGTTATTCTTAAGGTAAGCAGTTTTACTTTATTTTTATGACTTAATATTCGTTCACCCAATCTACTCTATACTTTTTGTATACACTGTTTTTTGTGAGAAACAAAAAGAGAACTGCAACGTAATCCCGTTAAAGGCCACAACTCTGTATTGTAAAATGAAAATTTATCAAAACAGGAAATTGATGGAAGTAGATTCTAACTTGTATCTTATGGCATACTGGTTAAAGACAATATCCTTCTCATTATTTAATGAGGAACTTTTTAACATTCAAAGACTAATTTTATGACGGTTCACAACGACACAGTTGGTAGCAACAGGTAATTCTTCATGATGTCATTCCATTCAAAAAACACAAAAGAAAATTCGATTACATTTTACACGGACGTTTCCCCCATTTCTTTGTCCTTACCACCACATGACCACTAGAGGGAGACAAAGTCGAAGAAACCGGGAGACTATACAGTTAACAAGTTGGCTCAAACTTACCAGAGAGACCATCTCTGCAGTAGTCAGTTTGGACCTTTAAGGGTTTTTATTAGCACAGCAGCTCCCAGAAACAATCAAGATGGGCTATACAGAGGGCGTTTGGTTGCATGTAACCGTAACAAGATATTTAATCCTAAATGGTTGCAAGATAGTGCAATTAATGCATCTTTCTCCCCAGTCTAAATTCGTGAATGTGAATGACTGGTGTTAGAAACAAAGAAGTGACAAAAGACAAAAAAATTATATCATATGATTTCTGCTTCCAGAGTACTTGCAACACTCTACATTATTATTACTTACATTATTATTATTATCATATTATTGCTGCTGTTGTTGCTGATATTTGAAATTCATTTATTTTCTTCATTGCATTTAGAAAAAGTGGCCTACAACTTAGGCCCAAATTACCTCTTCTGTTAAACCGACTCTGACTACATGTGGCATAACTGAATATAATATGTCTAACGTCTTATGATAAAAGGCCGAAACATCCAGTGACGTCGAAGACCACAACCAATGATGTGTGGTACTAGTGGCTTAGTTAGTGGTCACCTCTAAGAACAACCCCACTCAGTCTTATGTAGTACTGAATCTTCAGGGATTGTAACACCCAGTCCTATTAATGAATCAGATGGAAACAATGTTTCACTTTGTTGTATAGCCTCCATGTTATACCGGAAAAAGACAGGAGACCCAACCTGTAAAGGAAAAAGTGTTTAGAATAAAAAAATGTGTTGCTGCATTCACGTTCTGTCGGAAATATCGCGCTTAAACAAAGAGTTGAGACCTTTAAATGTGTCATTGAGCGCCAGACATGTTTTTAAGAATATTAAGGTGATATACTTGATTATTATAGTGATTCATATGACACTGATTTTGTATGAATCAGTTAAAAGTAAGTCTTATTTGTATTTTGATTTTACTGTGTTTACGAAGCATATGTGTGGTATGGTAAATTGTATAAATGGTATAAAAGTCTATTTCATTCATCAACTTCTACTGCAGTAGAAAGCACCTGTCCATTGTTTGACTACCCCCCCATCCCCCGAGCTATGTTATTATTCCGAACCATGTGGCTGTAGTCACGACCAGCATCAGCCTATCGGAATTTTGTCTCCAGTCGTTCACTCAGTGAAGGCAGCATCTCACTCATTGCTCCGTTGGCTGACAGACTCGCCATTCAGCTTCCTTCAGCCCGCCCAGCAGCATTTACAGCGGCATGGCAACGGCGAGGAGACTGGGCTGGGGGGAGAAGGTGTGGTGAGGGGTGACACTAGTCTAACCGGACCAGAGAGAGAGCAGAAGCAGCAGAAACAGCAGCAGCAGCAGCAGCAGTAGCACTGTTTCCACTCATCCTCACTGACTGAAGGAAGAAACGCGCCGTGTGGTTCCTCTGCCAGTCAGATGAAAACGATGCACCACCGCCGCCGCTCCGCTCAGTCGCTGCCCCTGACCAGGTGTTGGACCACAGAACAGGGACGTCGTTAACGTGATCAAACTTGTATGTATGTGCTGTGCGCCCTTCTCCTCGGTCCCGTACACAGACGATCGAGAAGATGCTGAGCCGACTGATGAGCAGCAGCATCAGGAGTCTGGACAGGGAATGCAACTGCACTGTGAGGCTGCTGGACGACTCGGAGTACACCTGCACGATTCAGGTCAGTGGGGACCAACATTTGCTCTTCCTCAAATCACCTTGTTGTGGAGGACGTGATATTGGCACGTAACGGGGTGGGGATCAGGTGAAATGACTTTCCACCCAGCACATTTACTTTTCTCTATGTCAGTCTGCTGCTCACAGAAAGGATCTGATTAAAGGAGGTGTCATTCAGTTTCATCAAAATGTTTGAATGCTGCTCTATGGCCAGACGTCTGTCTGTCATCAGTGGGCTGCAGACGTTACCTGTGTGGACATCATGACATCATGTGGTGTGCATTGCGTAGCAAATTCAAGGATTATTAATCAGTACTGTTTTGAATTTCCAACAGAAGGTGGAAAATAACAAAATGATTTCTCCTTATACGCTGTTTTCATTTCAGCAGCTTCATGCATGAATTGATTTGAATGCATTATGAAACAAATCTGGATAATCTGATCTTGAACGATTTCAGTGGAGGCTCAGAGAGGATTTATGGCTCCTCTGGCTACATGAGACAGGCCAGAGGCACAAAGAGGGTTTTGGTCTGCAACCAGGAGAGGTTTAAGGTTGTTTAGATTCTAATTAGTCTAAATAGAGTCTGGACACATCCTCATTTGTCTCAACAAAGCAGGGGTCATACCCTCAGTTGTCAATTTGCCCTTCAAACTGACCCTGGATTTGATTATGGAGTATCACCTTGGTATGTTGTTGGACCCTCTGTTTTAATGGAATGCATCATCTGTGATAAAAACTCTCATCTTCAGTTTTCAGTGTTTTGTAGGTGCTGGAAATCATTAAAAACATTTGAATCGTAATGTAGTGTTTCCTTTATCTCTGTCTTGTTTCTTATCAACTTGGTAGAAACTTCATACACTTCTTTTATCAGTAAAGACAGCTGAAGTAGTGCTAAATAACAACTTTAGCTCCTACTTTATTATCCATTTATCAAAGCTGAATGTTAGTGATTTTTAACTTTAAGGGACCAGTGTGTAGAACTTAGTGGCATCTAGCAGTGAACACATCGTCTCACTGTGTCCAAGCGTACGGGAGAACCTGCTCTAGAAAACGTGAAACTTGCACAAAACACAAATGGCCATATCTAGATCCAGTTTTTGGTTTGTCTGTTTGGCACTACTGTAGAAACATGGCTGTGGCATGGCAGTCTCCATGGAAGAGGATCTGCATCCCTTGTAGATATAAATGGCTCATTCTTAAGTAACAAAAACACAACGCTACTTGTTTTTAGGTAATTATACTCTAATAAAAACATACTTTTTAATATAATATTCAATTTCTGCCAATAAATCACCGTAAATCTTAAAACCATGGTGAAAAAGCAACATATTACCACAGGATGGAAGTGACTACCCAAATAATCCAGTTTTATTAGACTTTTATTGAGAGATACTGTTATAAGAGAAGCGTAGTTCCTTTAAGTAATAAGTCAGTATGTAATGTGTGTGAGGTGCACAAGTAAAGGAGAGTGAGCAGCAGACTGAGAGTGACGGTCCATCTAACAGAGCAAAAGAAAAGGTGAGCAGTAGTTTGTCAGTCTGGCAGTAAATGTACAGTACAAGTTGCAGTGTGTCACTTAATAAAAGCTGCAGCTTCTCAAAACCAAGAAGAGTCTGTTATCCCCCAGCTATTGGACACAGGGCAGGGGAAGTAAGCTGAACAGGAAAGGCTGACATAAGGTTATCTTTGCACCTTGACAATGTTGGCTCTGGTGCAATTGTATCCCTTTCAGAAGCTTTGTAACCCTGCCTTGAGCTGCAGTGGGTTGTTTTTTTAGCGACCTGGCAAAATTAATTCTGAATCATATAAATACTGATAAATACAACATGTCTTTTGAGGTTATGTATCCACTTTTCTGCCTTGAAAACAGATGTTGATTTCAGCATGTTGTTAGTTGTCCACTGGCAATCTTATGATTCTTTGGGTTGAGTCTGTCGACCAATCAGAGTGTGTCTTTGACTTGCCAACTAATCAGAAGCTGTGTTCCTGACTTGTCAGGTGTGTCAGTGCTGATCCGTAGATGTATTAATAGCTTGCGCTGATGTCAATATGGAATAAAATGAGATTGACCTTTCAAAGTAAAATTTGCAGTGATGATGGTAGGCATCACATGACCACTGTATTGTGGTGATGTGGTTATCATAAAAGCCCTACACAATGGACCTTTAAAAGTAGTTTAAGTGCTTTTGGTCTCATTTCTGTGGTCTGTTAAGTATTACCTCCCTTGTTCTCACTTTGTGGTTGTAGTCATTTGTTTCAGCTATTATTTCAGTCCATCATTGGTTTTTAGTTGTTGTTGTTAATACAGTGGCATTGATTCCACTTCATGGTCACTTCTGAGGCTCTAGTTTGTGGTGCTGTTGTATAAAATGGACTGAGGTAGAATTTATTGCAAGTCTGCTCTGTTGCCTTTTAAAAGATAGGTGTTTATTTCTCTGGTAACTTGGTGTACATCAGTGTCCTTTGTTCCTGGTGTGACAGGTTTACTGATAGGTCTTCCACTTAATCTGGTGATATCGATTAATTCTACACATTGGATTAGTCCGTCACTCAGTGAGTCACTAGCAGACTTGTTTGAAGCATTTCTCTTTATTTCTCGCACTTTGAGTCGTCTCAAAAATCAATTGTTCTATTGACATGGATGAAGGCGAGACATGACTAGAGTCAGTAAACAGACGGTGTGTTTATAAGTCAGAGAGAGCAGAGGAGTAAGCAGCAACTGATTAACGTCTATTTACCTCCTTTGTAAATCAAGTGTGTGTGTGTGTATGTGTGTGTGTGTGTGCGTCCCTGTGACGTCTTGAGTGCGGCTGCATCATTGAGAAGTCTGCATCATATAACCTGGTCCTTTGAGTTGCTGGAGCGGCGTTTGATGCTTGTTACTCAAAGGGATTCCAACACCGCTGAATTAGAGATGACAGCACACAAAGACCATCACCACCTGTTCTTTTCTAAGATCTGACGGCAAAGGCAAAGCAAGCCTTTCAGCGTCTAACAACTTAAAGTGGCAGTGCTCGGGGGACAGATGAAATGCTGATTTTTATGCCAGTCTTAGGGCTTTTACGTGCTTGTCCTCATCCTGTCTGTGATTGAATAATAAATATCGGCTACATGTGGGAAGTACATGGGTGTTTTTCATGAGATTTCATCTAATCATATTTTTAATTTAACACTGTCAAATGGCTGTGGTAGTGATTTTCAGGCCCTGAGTTTAGCTTTTTATCAATTCCATTTTGAGAGAAAAAGAACACCCCCAGTTGGTTAAGCAGAGAGGAGTGCCAGCACTAAGCAATGTGGACAGTGTTAACAACAAAAGGTATTTTAGCCACTTAATGATGGTTCACCAAAACAAAATCAATATGATTTTAAGTGTCCACTGTATTTAGAATAATTTCATGGCTTTTCCTTGCTGTCAGACATCTTTTTCTGATGAGAAACCACCATTATGTAAGCCAAATATCGCTCTCTCCAAACCAACTAAATTCCTTGTAGTTGATGGACTACCGCTGCCTTGATCTGTTAGTTTGTTTGTGTTATTGTGTGACTTTGTTGAATCCAAACTAATGTTTTAAAACACCAATGTCACACAATAACGCAAACAAACTAACAGATTGAGACAGCGGAAGACCAGACAATCCTATGATCTGCAAGGTAAAATGACTGATTTCACCCATGGAGTTTGGTTGATTTGGAGAGAGTGATATTTGGCTTGGTTTCCTGACAGGAAAGGCTGTCTGATGGCAAAATACCGATCAGCAAAAACTGATATTCATTGTTTTTAGGTGGACCTTTTTTTAAGTGGCTAAAAGACACATACAGTACATTGCTTAGCTGCCTACACCGGGATTGCTCCATGCATCTCCAACCTGGGGTCATGCTGACCAGCATCTACTGTGCAGCCCCACTTCAGAAAATCCTAACTGTTCCTCCAACACTATCAAATGGTTTTGGCAGTGAGTTTTGAGTTTAGATTTCTTTCTGTCATGGATGGAACTTTTGCCCAACTTTCCAATGTTATCTCTCTGTTTTAATGTTAATGTTTTACAAGCAAAATGCTATTTTTGCCCTCTGGTTAGGGGAAAACACAGTGTCTAGTGTTTTTTGTACAACCCGTACTTATTCCCCCTTCACTTCTGAGCAGCTCCTTCACCCAGTCATGATTCAAAGTTTTCAGCAGTCAAGATATGCTGATCCCACCCTTCTAGCAACTGAAAACACACAGCAGGGACAGAATGCTTAATATCTAGCGGAGCTTCTATTGAGAGGGATTAGCTCTCTGTTGGTATGTTTCATTATTTCCACCATGGGAAATAATGAAATATGCCATTATTCCACACTGTGGGACTCTTCATGAAGCACAACTGGTCTAAATGGAAACATAAAAAGGATCATCGGCTTAATCAATCGTCTATTGTTTACAACAACAACATCACCATTTATTTGCTGGCATTAGAATGTGTGAACATGGCATTCAGGGAGCGATATTAATTACGTTTTACACAGAGGGTTTGTAAAGCTAAATAAGCACAAGTGAAAATTTTTCATCAGCATAAAGGACAGTAGAGTGACCTTACTGGCGCATGACAACATTGTTGGCTTACAGGAAATGGGAGCGGATGGCTGCTGTCCTCTCCTGCACACCTTGGAGATGTGGCCCAGAAAAAAGACCCCTCGTGGGGCTCAACGGCAGTCACACTCTCCATTTAGCTCAATTAGCCTTCACCTTGAACTGCTGCTGTTACACTGGAAACACATCATATTGGGATGATGGTATATCTGACCTTCATAAATGAAAAACATATCGGTGTGAAGGCGGCGTAGAGTGGAGTATAAGCACAGTCAGGAAAAGATGAGGCAATCAAGTCCTGCTTTTTTAAACTGGACACGGGGCCCCAGGCAACTCCTTTAGTCCATCAGTTTGCTTATACCTGCTGTACCAGCCTCATCAGATTCCACTACCACCACCCATTTACCTCACCCACGCTGTGTGCCTGTCCCCATCTCATACTGATGACATTGTTGCTGATTACATCATGACCCTGGAAGCATGGGGAGACTCGTGTTCATTGATTTCTCCTTTTCTTTCAACACCATTCAGCCCTCACAGGCTTCTCACAGCCACAGGTCACAATACGATCTCTTCAAGCCTCAATCCAGGATTGATGGACAAGGCTGTTTATTCCAGCAGAGGATTCAGCACAGAGTTAATTGGTTGAACGCCAGCAGAGGGCTGGTATGTGACTGTGCTGTGGAGGTGGCGGCTGCTGTGGTATAACACCGGAAGATGGAGCACCATGGAAGCTTTGGGAAGCCCTAGAGTAGATTCACTCTTGGAGCCTCCAGGCAGCAAGGAAAAACTGGCTCAGGAGAGACATGATTAAGAGTGGTATGTGGAAGTTACCAGCCACAGCACAATGGATAGTTTTACCTCACTATGGTCTGGCAGTAATGGTAGAAATGCTAAATGGAAAATGATCACTTGGTCACTTCCTCCAAGTAAAAGTGGTGGAGTTTCCGACTGAAAGTGGCTGGAACAGGAGTTGGTTTCCTCCATACTACTGGGCTGAGTTAAGAAGAGCTCAGAAATGTCTGCAGGGTCCATGTAGGTTTAGGCAAGGCAAGGGTTAGAGATTTGCATAACTTTATAGCCAAATAAAGGAATATGGGGTTCTGTTCTGTTTATCCAAAGCCTGATAAATCTTATTCTTGTTGTCCAAAAACTTTTAAAAACACTTCAAACTGTTGGACAGGATGACATGTTCTTTCATTACCATGAAAAAGGGTATGGTATAGAGCAAATCCCATATACAGCGTCCTAGTAACAGGAATTACAGTGCAGTGCATCTGAACTATACAATACTGAGACAGACAGATTAATTTGAGAAGAGCAGGGAACAAAGTGAATGAGTTTTAGAGAATTATTAATGTAGGGGGTTTACTGCATGTGCATCAACCTTTACTTTCCAAAATAACGCTTTAATGAGCAACTGTGTAAGATTTATGGGGATCTATGGATAGAATGTGGGAGAAATTTAATACACTATTATAAGTATGTGTCACCTGAAAATAAGATTTGTTGTGTTTTATTATTGTAGATCCACTGTACATTTTGCTTGTTGTGCTCTGGACAGCTTTGAATTATGTAGTCATAGAGTGTGGTTAAAGAGCGAGGGTCTAGCACTGTCATCCAGCAGTATCTCATTAGATTCTGCCCTATATCTTATACTGTTAATTTTAATGAGTTTATTATTGGAACATGCAAGCTGTGTGATTGACATGAACATTCATAACGTGAATGATGAGATGTAGATCACACACTCAATCTAACATTTTTCATTTGCTAAACATCAACAGGGTAAAAACAGATTACACTTTTATCACTCGTAAGTCAGCATCACATAATGTACACGACTCATTGCCTGAGGAAACACCACAGCGACTGGTCTTGGACTACTTTTTCAAGGTGGATACTGTGGGTCATTTGCTCTACATTAATATTCCAACCATGAACTAAAAGATGTATATCAGAGATTGAAAGCGAGATGAATGATAGAATGGCATTGATCGCGAGAGACGTACCTCATCACAGTGAGTAAGTGCTTCAGTCACCTGGCACCAGCTCAGACCCTGTATAGTCCACTAATGAAATTAGGGCCGTTCCTTTGAAGCCAAATGCAGAAGTTGGAAGGAGCTCCTCTTGTTATGCGTTTTGAATGCATTATTGAAATAGGTTGCTCTTGTCTCCTAAGTGGTCTCCCTGCATATCTCATATTGTTTTCTTCTTAGTGTGCACTTGCTAAAATTGGAACAGAGGTTGTAACATATTGTGTTTTCATACATGCAGGGGTCTGTTCTTCCTCTGCCTTTCACCTCCTCGCTGAAATAATGATAGTGGCTAAATTTTGCAACATCTTTCCTCTGAATCAGAACAGATTTTACCATTTTGTCCAAACCAGACCTCATCCAAACACTAATGTGCAAATGCATTTTATTTATTCATTCATTTATTTTAGCCCAGACAAAGAGCTCAGAGAGTGCTGGAGCATTTTACATTAACAAGTTAAAACATCAATGTATTGTTCTATCCTGACGTAAATGGTTCTAATGTACTGAACTATAGCGGTCTTTGATTTATCCATGATATATTACAGTCCACTTAAGAGAGAGGGCTTCGGATGCTGACATGGTTTTGATAGGATGATGAGGATGTACTGCGATCACATGTATGCTATACATGTATACAGAATTAGTGTTTTACACTATACTGAAATGATTAGCTGATTATTTGATTTCTCAATATAAAATGAATTCTTGGTTATTTTGATAATCAGTAGATCATTTGATGTACTTACCAAGAAAAAAGACTAAGGGCTCTTTTTTTGAGGCAGTGACTAGCCCAAGCAGCACTCTGACCTTTTGGTATTTTCTTGACCTTGAAATTCACTTTGTGTTGCTCTGTGTGGAATTTCAGTGCCAAGTGCAGAGCACACGGTGCACAGGTGAGAGGAGGGGAACAAACATGGGAGGATAATTCAAATGAGGCAGTGCAAAGCAAGTTGTTGGTATTATGGTGAAAATGGGGTCTTAGACTTTTCTGACAATGGATGTCCCAGAGCCACATCTCTTTCTGGCACACTCCGCTGCCCTTTTGGGGATTTTTGTCTACATGAGCCCACAAAATAAATAAGCAATTTTAATTAATAACTCTCCACTGTATACCATTTGCATAAAAAAATACATTTAAATAAAAATATGAGCATTTATTGTGTTTAAAGCAGGAACATCTGAAAATCAGTCTGCATTTATCTATAAATAAGAGTGTTCACAGCTGTTTAAACTGCATGAAAATGTTTCTCAGTTCAAGTTTCTGCAGCCGTATGACAGGACAGATATGTTGATAAATCTGCACTCTCTGATTGAGAAGTGCCGTGCCAGATTGCAGTGCCATTGTACATGTGGCCGTCCACCATGTTTACTTTGATTAAATTACATGCAAATGACACCAAGCTGCTACAGAATAATCACACACACACCAGACGGGTCAGTTATAACTCTGTATGCTGTTGTTTATGTGAGAGATGTCCAGTTACAGTGGCTAATCAACCCTGTGTCACTGCGTCCTTCAACTTGTTTTTTTGGTAAAGTGGCGGTTTTATCCCAGGAATATATGTGGTGCAAAAGCTGTTGTGTCACCTTTTTTGATATGATGCTGGGTGGAAAGTCATCAAAGTGCTTCCAGTTCATCTAAAGACGTACCAATCCACTTCTTTTCTGTTCTCATTAAATTCTGATATTTAAATGTGGATATCTGCCAATACCAATACTATACCAATACCACTGCTATTTTTTCCCTTGATGTGTATGATTATTAATTATTGTCATTATTATTATTATTCGTAGTAGCAGTAGTAGTCAGATTACAAGGCTGAAACTGAACTGCAGCCCAAAGCTAGCGTAGTTTGTACCCGTCCTGTGTAATGGCATTGTGGGGAGCCAATGGATTCTGGTTTGTGACACTCACACGTGAAGCTGTTAGACTGAGAGAGGGATTTGAGATAGAGGATTTACATTATTTCCCATGATGCATTGCTGAGACTTTAAGGTATTTCATGTTCAAAAATGCAAATGATATTGCTGTATCGGAAAATTGTAATTCTTTCTTGTATTTCACACAAATGTAGAATAGCCCTCAAATCACACTGTTTAGCATTGTGTTTACGATCAGAAAATCACGTGGCAGACATGTGACATTGTGAAATTTAGATCAGAATACAGATTTTTGTTACAAGTCTGATATCTGGTCAATATCTGGCCCAGGTACTGATATTGGATTGGAATGAATGAGCGTAGCAAATTTCATTGCAGTTCATCCTGTAATTGTCACGATGTTTCACTCAAACACACAAACGTGGTAGAAAAAAAATCAGAGAAACACCAAAATCATCAGGATGCATCCTCTGGGAATCATGGATGTTTACAAAATGCTGTGTCTAATATATCCAGTGGCTGCTGAGATATTTCAGTCTGGACCACAATCAGCTGACCAACATTGCCATTCATACCGTACCATACCTATGACCAGACAGCTTTGGGAAACAGACAAAAAAAAAGAGAGAAAAGAGACCTGATGCAGTCAGCGGTCAACCAGCTGTGATTTGGGCTGTGCCTTCTGCACACACGTTTGAATCTCGGATTCACTGGGACTTGCGTGAATGCTCTCACTTCACTCAGAAACTGCTGTCAAAATGTCTTTGATCAGGGCTCTTAGTCTCAGCTCCAGTGAATCTGCTCAGCAGCTGATAACAGAAATCTGTGTGAGGACTGGGGAAGGAGCTAAAGGAACTAAATGGGAAATATGAGGTGTTCTGTCTGTATTTTTAGACATGTAAATATTAAGTTCGTTATTGAGACTGTTGATAGCCTCTTTCTCACACCACAGCTAAAGGTGCTACACGTAGCACCCTGGTCTGTGTGAACAGTGCTGCTAAAAAATAGCATGCACGCTCAGTCAGCCTTCCTTGATAAAGGCTTAGCATAAAGTATTTAGCATATAGTTATAGTTAGCATAAATCTGAATTCACCTGACATCTAACCCTTCAGCATGTGGCTCACAGGCTCCTTAGCTTCCTGCCCATAATAATCCACAGGCTGGGAATGGTGGTCCCCTAAGTATGTATTTTTTTTTTCTAACCTGTAAAGGCTTAATATAGAATAAAAGTAGGATGTGCTTTAGACAGAGCTCCTGCTTATCAGCCTCGCTGCCAGCTATGTGCCGCCCTGCTGAAATCTCCCAGAGACATGTCTTCCTGATGGGAAGGCTTCCTGCTAAATAACATGTTAATCCATAATGTGGAGAAATGGTGAGATAAGCCCTCAAGGCTTTGCTGTGCTTTCAGATTAGGACATTCGGCTGTTGGCCATGACAGTAATATCTACGACTCCAGTGATGTCATGGCCTCAACTCCACTTGCCACACTGACTGATTGTTTTAGTCAGCACATATACTAGGTTCATAGAGACGACATTACAGTGTATTGGCTACTTCATGGTAATGAGCAATCAGTGAGGATTAGTTTCAGTCAATACCAGTTCCAATTAATGTTAAATGAGCGCAGCTTTATCATTTTCAATATAATGAGTAGACTTTTAACTTTTACACAGGGGATTTTCTTTGTCTGTACTGACAGACTGTTTTGCAACTTGAAGGTTTCATTTTGAAGTCCAGTTTGTAAGATTTATGGGGATATATTGGCAGATTATGGCAAAATGGAATATAATCTTCATATTATATTTATGAATATTGTGTTTATGATGGTGTAATCACCTAAAAATAAGAATTATTGTTTTGTTTTTTTGTTCCCTCAGAATGAGCTGTTTACATCTGCAGAGGATGCTCAGAGCACAGCGTGTTGCATTGCCATGTTTCTACAGGAGCCCAGAATGGACAAACTAAACACTGGCTCTAGATATGGCCTTTTATGTTTTGCACATCCAAGACCATGATTGGAAGGGGAGAGTGAGACAAAGGGTTTGCAATCTGCAAGCTCACCACTAGATGCCACTAAGCCCTCACAGTGTGTACAGAATCAGGGCTATTATAGAAACATGGCAGTACAGCACGGCGACCTCCATTGAAGAGGGCCCACGTCCTCTGTTTATATAAATGGCTCATTCTAAGGAAAGGAAAACACAACCATTCTTATTTTTAGGTGATTATGTATTAATGAAAATATACTTATGAATATTATATTCCATTTCTGCTATATTCTGCCAATAAATCAATGTAACACACTGGACCTTTAAAATACTGAAATAAAAAAAGACTAAAAGATACATAAATTGATGTTGCACATATTTCAAACACATTAAAGATATATATGACTTTGCAAATAGTTTTTAAGAATAAAATATGTTTAAATTGCATTTGTTTCCATGTGTATTCTTAATAATCTTCATTTACATGTATCTTCATCTGCAGTGGGATTTACAGTCAGGTGTGAGCGGTGCATCTTTAGCCTCAGAGGCACTGGTCCTCAGTGTTTTGTCAAAGGCTTTCATTTAGAATTCATGCCAGTGAGGACGACTGAGATGGTCTATTAAGATTGAGGTTGTTGGCTTTCCAAATGTGTGTGTGTGACGAGAGTGAAAATTTAATGCTGGCCATCTCTGATGCACATGTTCCTTGAACTGTTTGATGAGGTCAGCCTATAGTGGTGCAGCAGCAACAGCAGTGATGGGAGAAGCATTCGGCTGCTTCATAGTGATGTCACTGATTTTAGTGTATAGCAGCATCAGAAGAAGCCAGTTTATAGTGAAGCAAGCCTTATTCTGCATGCTCTTACTCACTTTTCCTCTCTGCTACTCTTTTTTTCTCTCTATCTCTCTCTTTCTTTCCTGATCGATGTCTCTTTTCTACTTCTCTTTTTTGTGCTTTTTCTCCTGCTGGCCCCTCAATTCCACAAAATCCCCCCTTTGTTCCTTTTCACTTTCATTTCTCCTCTTGTTCTCTCTGTCTTTGTCTCTCTCTGCTCTCAGCCAGTAGCACTGCAGCTGAACAGATTAATGAGCTTGCCCTGACTGAACCTGACACCGGTAGACGACACCGCAAAGACATGCTATACGTGACACAGCAATAAGGATGCTGGAGGCATTTCACTAAAGGCTATAAGCATTACAGACATTGTTAGCCACTTAAGAGGTTTTAAGTGTGTCATTGAGTCAATACTTTCCAAATACACAGTACATATACAGTGCTCTCTGTATGAGTACTGCTGTTTAAGACTCGGATTGTTGTGTCTAAAAGAATAGCCCATCAATTTAGCATTGCACTCCAACATTATTGGACTCACAATAGACAGATTTTAAAAAGTATTCAAACTGATGCAATGGAACCAGAAATTTTATTCCACACTTTTTTTACACACTACGTTGACCACAATGCAACATGGACACTGACAGTTTGGCCAGAGATGTGTACTAATAGCGACTCATTTAGCCTCAAACTATTAGCCTCAAGCATAGATGAGGAGTGGGCTACAGAGGTCTGGTAAACTCACCTCTTTCTAACTCCACGCCCACAGATTTTGCAATTTTCAAACTTATAGTCTTTAGCCCTCAAGTGACATCACTTTAGGCAGTTAATCATATTTCATGTAAGTCCTTAAGGAGCCAGTAGAGGCATTATATAGTTTTTGTCATATTTATAAGAGTGTTCCCCAAGACCTTCTTCTTCAGTACAGCCTCAGCGTTGCTTGCAATGCTGTAGACTTTTAAGTTGGGTAGTCACTGTACAGGTTTGGCCCAATTTTAGCCCAGAATTGATCCCTATGACGCAGGGTTTGAGGGGGATCACAATGCCTGAGCAATCACCATAACTATTATGCTAGCAGTCTGGCTCTCAGACGATGGAATGGATTTATGGTGTCCAAAATGTTGGATGGTTGTCTTGCATTCTGAGCAGTTCCACAGTCCAATTTCCCAAATAGTCTAGTTGGTGTGGAAAGAACTGTTATGAACTGTTATGAAGTTGTGAGACTGCTGTGATATAAAACTGAACTTCACTGCAGAACAGACAAGCCATATAGTCTGCCTTTCTTTATTTTTGTCAACCGTGAAGACACAGCTATCTTGATTAAACTTTATCAGAGTTGTCCGGAAAATAACTGACTGGAGGTTTAGTGTTTTTGGCCCCTCAATTGGTCCGTACAGTGTGAACATAAAAGTTGCAGGTTCTTGCCGTGCAGGAGGGCAGACTGAAACATGTCAAGTGAGTTAACACAACATGAATGTCTTGGCCTTGTCTAGAATTTGTACTTGTTTTAATAAACTTCTGTCATTTTTACATGCACACATACTTCTGTGCCTCTCACTTCTTTGTAGCATTGCTTTAACCACAACAACCTTATTTTTCTTCCAAACCAAAGTTTCACAGCAAGGAAATAAATGGAAGCCAACAAGTAATGTACAATATATTCATTCTCTTCTCTTTTTCTGCTGTGATGAATTACATCTCACAGGGAGGCAGTCTTTCTTTGCAGTTGCCTTTGATGCTTTTAGAAATAAAAAAAATGGGAGAGTGGAGAAAACAGTTCACTGTTGGGAAGCAGTGAAGGCAAAATCTGACACACCAGGCTGCTTAATTTCAAACAAACACATACAGAAATGAAGAAGTGATTGCAGAAGTATGGGTCAAGAGCATAACCTGAGCTTCCATCAGTTTAATTAAAATGGTAACGATCAGTATTAAAGGTTTTGTGCACCATCTAGTGTGAATATAAGTCCATAGCCCAGCATGGCTCCATTTAATTTTGTAGCAGAAACATAATTAAGTAATTTTCCTGTCACATTTGGGCAGCATCAAGGAGATGTGGTTTCATGTGGGAAACTGAGCATCAGATAGACTGTAACCAGCCAAACTAAATCACCCAACTGCATGTATGGGAGCAGTTAAGGATTATGTAGTATGAATACATACATGGGAGTCAAAAGGAAAAAGGTCTGGAAATGGATGTTCCTTCGTTTTGTAATGCGCTCTGTCTGTCTCTCTTTTTCTAACATCTTTCCACACATGTCCCAATTAGCACATTCTGTCACTACTCCATCCACAACATTTGGCCCAGCTGCAATAAGGTGTTGGAGGTACATCGTGTCTTCAGAGAGCTGCAGCGAGGCTCTGAAGATTAGCAGAATGAATGTGCATTAGCCCCTCAACGCTGGCTGATATTCTCACCCCGGCTCAGACTTTCTCCAGCGGGGAAATCTTAGAGGCTTTACAGAAATAAGAGAGCCCGTTCGTGTTCGCACTGGAGAGCTGCTCCTCTTCCTCTATTCTCTTCTCTTTTATGTCAAACTTGAAAGGGGAGACGAAGCTTATTTGGGAAGGGAAGAGGCTTGCTGCGGAGTTGAGGACGTCACTGGAGTTCAGGCACAGCGGTGATTCTGTGTAGACTGATGTAGGCCGCACTGAACTTGGAAATAATTCTGTTGTGATTTCTGCTCAGACATGGGTCTCATGTGTTATTCATGATCCATTTCCTTCTGGCTCCAATGGTTGCTATTTAATCACCATACTAATGATGTTTTCACCCAGGCGCTCTTAATTGTTAGTGTGTGTCTTCTCTTTACTTGTGTTTGCTTGTGTGCTGTTTTACTTGTGTGTGTCAGTGCTAAGGAAAGAGTTCACATGCATATCTGATTTTTCTTGTGTGAATTCATGCACAAATAAAAGATGGCACCATAAAAGTGCTGCTGGTGTCAAGTGTCCGCTAGGGTATGAGTTGGGTGCTTTGTAACGAAAAGGCAAAAAGCTTTAATTACACACGGATGCTGACGTCCTGTAGGGCGGCTTGCTGGCTCGGCACATTACAGACAACAGTATCCTCTGCATGTGCATGTGTGTGTGTGCGTGTGTGAGCATGTGCGTGTGTGTGTCTGCAGGTGCTTTAGGAAGAAAGGTTTACACTGAACAGGATATGGAGACATTACACCATAAAGATGTCTGCGTCACACATTAGCATCTGCTAATTACTCTGCAGCAGAGTGACAATACATACAAATATTTAGGGATGAGAATCAGCCAATTCAATATAGACTTTAGAGATGTCAATTCAATTCAATAATTCTTTAAATGTTGTGATTCTGCAATGTTGTAATTTTATTGTTTGTTGAATTGTGAGCAGTGTGAATTTCTGACAAAACTACACCCATCATTTTGCTGTATGCCATCAGATACTATATATGCATGTATAGTTCATACTTGGTCTGCACAGTATGGTAAGGAAAAAATGTATGGATTATTTTGACAGATGGTGTGATTGTGATTACTAGGAATGATTATTTCTGCAGTACAATTTTCATTTTCCTGAAAAAAAGCAAAACATTAAAATCATGAAGATGTGACATATGTTGGGGTCTTTACTAAGCAGTGGTGTGTCCAAGACATTTTTACTGGGGTGGCCAAGGTGGACCATAGAGCTAGTGTGGGGTGGCCATGGCATAGCGAAACTTAATGAATGGCAGGTGATCAAAATATGTAATACATATGTTTAGTATGTCGCATTGCTTTAACCAATGCACACTTGAATCATAATTAAATTTCAAAGCATCCATTGTAATCTTCAGCAATTAATGAACGGTGCCATGCTCACCACCACCGCAAAAAATAAAGCTGATATTACAATCTGAACAGCACTAACATGCAACTACCGTTCTATTCATTTTATTCTGTTTGACTGCCACCCATCACAGTCTCTGGGAAGCTGTAATTATTTTATCATGTCTATTTTAATAATCAGTAATTATGTTCAGAACAGGCTACACATTGTCTCTGAGCCATTTCCTTATAGTGGAATATAGCCCTAATCTCTTCCCAAGTTAGTATGCAAAATCCAGCTGCTTTTAACATGAAGTATACTGTACAATCATGAAAAATTATATATGTCAAACTAATGATTCAATTCTTTTCATTTTGGCTATTCTCTCTCCCTGGCTGGGGAAAATATAAAGCAAATCAATCATCTTAATTTATAGGACCCCAAATATCAAGTGGCTTATCTTCATGTAACCATCAATATTTTCTGATGTTTTTTATAGTAGTACAATAAACATTGTGTTACATTGCAAGTCAAAACATTAAGGGCATTAGAAGGGCATTAAGGGCTTGTTTCTGCTGCAGAAACAAGCCTCGAGTGTTTCTTTTTTTTTCTCTGCGGAAATTCTGCAAACCACGGGTATAAATTACCCCTATTGCCTATGGTTAAAATAGAGTTTTATTTTGAAATGTATTTGTTATGTTCTTACGTTCCCATTTCCGGTGAAAAGGGAAGTTTTATTTTGAAAGGTCACTGAAAACACGTAGCGACGCGAGAGTTAAAAACGGTAAACAGTGTATCAATGGAAAGGAGCATGGGGAGAGAACCGAGTGATAACAAAGTCATAAACATAAACGGGAGAGTAAGCTCTTAAAAGGAGTTTAGCTCCAGTCGAGAGTGGCAACAAGGTATGTTAATTGCATTTATTTGTGTCCAAAAAAATCATGTTTGTTGTATGTATTTTCAATTTTATATTGTTAAAAGAGTCCCATCTTATTTGCTAAGCAAGCTAATGTGCTATTGTCTTGTGATTCTTGTCAGTCTCCAATTCAGAAAAAAAAAGTTTGCAGTCAGACTAGCAAGCTAGTAACAGTATGGTGGAGTTAGCGTTTTGCCCTATTTACATACAGTATAACTGCTGTGCTGTTATGTGCTAGAAAAACACACATTCAGAAGAAAAGTCAGCTTAACTACACATTAACTTACCTCTCAACCAATAAATGTCTGTAATTTAATCCATCTCAACAACAGGTGTAGCATGGCATGTAGTATCAAATAACCCTCAGTAAAAAACATTGGTCAAAACTATGCTGACCAGAAATCAGTTGTTATGGACTCGGTCGACTTTACTGCAGTAGCTGGAAATGGCAAACTGATGCTGAATCAGTAGATCAGCGGTTGTCCCCTGTATGGCTGATGGGTTGATGGACTTGACCAACTACAAATCAGAATAGGGTCTGCTCTATGGATGGCCATTGGGTGGCCAATGAGATTCTGGGGATGGCCATGACCCCTTATTTTGATTTTTTTAGCCTGACTTTAGACTGGTTCAGCCAGCAACACACAGGTACAGTGGGTGTGTAATTCAAATCTGTCTGCTCTCTATACTTAACTAAGGTAGAAGTATGTATGTATTGTAGCAAAATGTGTTGAAAGTAAATGTAACATTACCAGTGGTGGACAGTAATGAAGTACATTTACTTGAGTACTGTACTTAAGTACATTTTTTGAGTATCTGTACTTTACTTGAGTATTTGTTTTTTTTTGGAAACTTCTGACTTTCACTCCACTACATTTCAAAGAAAAATATTGTATTTTTGACTCCACTACATTTCTAGGAAGGTGGTTGTTACTTTTTGACTGAGCACATTGTTGAAGTCAGCTGTTGCTGTTTTTTCTTTTCTAAAATGTAATTGGTCACATGCTGTGTTCCTCACAGAAAGAAACCAATCACAGTAGCTCCTCTCAAATGGGACTGATGTAAAAGAAGAAATACGTCCAGGCGCACTAACAAGCACAAGCAAGCTCTCCCTCTTTCATTCAAACAAAAAGCAGTAATGGTGACGGCAGGAGAAAGACAAAATTAAATCTCAAGATGTTATTATAATTATTCATTATTCCAGGTAGCTTTTAAAGTTGGATTGTTTTTATCGGGGTGAAAAATACAGCATAATTCATGTATATACTGCCTCTGAAGACAGAAAGAAATCTCAGTTATTTAACAGACTTGGAGAACTCCTTACAGTTATCTTCAATATAATTTTATGCAGTGATTTTAATACAGTCACATTAGAAAATGACAATAACTGTCCTTTTTGTTTTTGATTGCATTTCTATGCTGAAGTTTTTATAGGTGTTTCTATAGGCTTTGTGTAGCAGAGTGGTTCTACAAGCAAGTCAGTGCATCATTAGATGGTTTCAGAGAGTTACAAGCTTCTGTTAATGCATCATGAAAACAATACAGCATGTACTGATATTACTGATATGTACTTTGTAATTTGTACTTTTGAATACTTAAGTATTTTTAAAAACATGTACTTTTGAATACTTAAGTATTTTTAAAACCAAGTACTCTAGTACTTTAACTCAAGTAAAAGTTTGACTGAGCAACTTTCACTTGTAGTTGAATAATATTTGACCAGGAGTATCTATACTTTGACTCAAGTACTGGGATTGAGTACTTTGTCCACCACTGCTTGTATCTAAAAGCCCTACATATTTTAGACTTTTAAAAATTTAAATTTTAGGCCTTTAATTCTAAGATTGTGAAAAAAAGAAAAAAGAAAGAAAGCCCTGTTATTGAAGGGCACAGATGATGACATCAGTCATGTCTGTTGGAGAACTAGCTCAGTCCATATCATCTTCTCAGCCTCTATTTATAAACTTCTGGACCAGTGACATCATCATGACATCACAGGAGAAGCTCAAGCCGCCAATAGGAATCCAGCTGTGACATCATCGATGATGTCACAAACCAAATATGGTAAGTCACATGATCTGGACTGTGACATCATCACTGATCTCACAGAACTTTAGAAAAAAATCAGATCAGTTACATCAGTCCACATGTGCAAATCTGATTTTGTGGACCTCAGAACACACAAAGTCTTGAGGACCCCCTGTGATTTCTGGCACCCCCCTAAGGTGGGCCTGGACCCCAGGTTGACAACCAATGACTTACATCATCAGTGAAGTAAAGCCACAGGTTTTATGGCAGTCCTATCTGAATTATATTGGACCTGACCTCTCCTCCACAACGAGTGAATAATTTTAAGATGTGACTGAACGTTATTTATGACTTTGTATCTAAAATACCTACCTATTTAAGACTTTTAAAGGTCTAAAATTTACATTTTTAAATCTAAGATTGTGAAAAAAAGAAAAAAGAAAGAAAGCCCTGTTATTGAAGGGCACAGATGATGACATCAGTCATGTCTGTTGGAGAACGAGCTCAGTCCATATCATCTTCTCAACCTCTATTTATAAACTTCTGGACCAGTGACATCATCATGACATCACAGGAGAAGCTCAAGCCGGCCAATAGGAATCCAGCTGTGACATCATCGATGATGTCACAAACCAAATATGGTAAGTCACATGATCTGGACTGTGACATCATCACTGATCTCACAGAACTTTAGAAAAAAAATCTGATCAGTTACATCAGTCAACATGTGCAAATCTGATTTTGTGGACTTTGTAATTTGTACTTTTGAATACTTAAGTATTTTTAAAACCAAGTACTCTAGTACTTTAACTCAAGTAAAAGTTTGACTGAGCAACTTTCACTTGTAGTTGAGTAAAATTTGACCAGGAGTATCTATACTTTGACTCAAGTACTGGGGTTGAGTACTTTGTCCACCACTGAACATTACTCATTTTGCAGTGAAATTGTTCCTATTAGTGCTTTACTGTGATATGTGATGTTAGGCAAAGTTAGATGGTTAATGTTAAGCTCATTTTAACTACTTTATATACTGTTGGGTTGTTTAATCCTCAGCAGTGTGTCATATTCTATATGATCATCATCAATTTACAGTATGTAATTTTACAGAAGAAGTTTATGCATGTATTGCATAGCCTAAAAATATAAATTCATTATTTTTAAGCCATATCTCCCAGCCCTTGTCTGTACCAACATCTCCAGATGTTTTCTTACATCTGGAGAACAAGATTTGAAGGTAAGGCCATCTCTGCAGCATTACAGTACTTCATTGTGTTTTGTCACATATTTTTCCTCATTATCGAAAAATGAAAGCTTCTGAGATTTGGATATTATACTTGGTCATATCGTGATTTTGGTAATATTTCAATTATTGTCACAGCCCTTGTTCATACAGAAGCCTTACCATTTATAAGGTAGAGTGCCTCTATGTGTGTGGTCAGTCTAGGCCGTGTGTTTGTGGTCTGTGGAGGGTGTGTGTTGTCTTGTTTGTCGTCTCTTGGGAATGTGCGGCTGTCTTCACTGTAATGTGGGATGAAGCTGCGCTCTTCTTCCTGCTGCAGCCACACAGTCAGTTCAAGAGCAGAGGGAGAGGCCATACAACCTTGTTCTATAGTATAATAGAACTTTTTCACTGCAGCTGTATTGATATGAAATAGTTGGCTAAACACAGGTGTTACCAATTAAACTAATTAAGGTCTTGTTCCATTTAGTGTAGCAGAACCCTCTCAGTGAGCCAACATTCACGTGCAACATGCAGCACCCTGAATGTAACAGAACTTTAATTAGTATGATTGGTGACACCTGTGTTTGCCTCACTTTTTCATATGAAAATGGCTGTTGTGAAAAAGGTCTATTCAGTCCATATTGACACTGTACACGCTATCCTGAGAGTCCCTTTGACAGTGCAATAAATGGTTGAGAGCTTCAAGGTAAGAAATACAAAAGATATGAGTCAGCAGATTGATGCCCTTCTCCTGATCACACAAACTGCACATCTAAATCTGCGAGTTTGTCTCAGCTCGTCTGATTTACATGTAAAACATTTGAATGTAATCTTCCAGATGATGTTCTATAATAGTCTTTTTTGGACAAAATGTTTTTGTTTCAGCTTTTTTAATGCAGCCAAATATAAATACAAAATCCCCCACAGTTTGTTTATATCCAATCACAATGGTTACAGTAAGCAAAACATTAAGAATTTGTGATACCCCCTCCCCACACTCACATAAGTCATTGCTCTGTGCAGTAGTCAGCAAATCCAGAGCTCACACGCACACACACACACACACACACACACACACACACACACACACACACACACACACACACACAGTCACACGCACACACACACACACACACACACAGTTTCTTTTTCAAAACTCATATTCAGCACTTATTATTATTTTCTGTTTTCATTCCAGCTCAAATGCTGATATTTATTTGGATGTATCCCCTTGTATGAATTTAGGTCAATTTTCACATCATTTCCTCCAGTTTATTTTGAAAGACAAACACGATGAGAGCTGGAGATGGTACAGTGTTCAAGACACAAATCTGGGTTTCTCAATATTCCACATTAACAATTAGGCGATGTAACCTACAATCCTGCTCTAAGCTTTGCACAACATGATCTGCTGTGATTTACCCAGTTCCATATTTTCTCACTCTCTGCACGTCACAACAAAGGCCTTGTACTAGCAAAATACCTAGGTTGTTATGGTCAAGCAGCTACAGCGAGTCACAGACGCTCATTAAGTAAGTCATTGTTTCATCAAAACTCATCAAGCTACCTCAAACTTTTGTGACCTGGTCAAAGGGTCTGAAACAAATAATTCTGTTGTCTTTGTTGCCAATTTCTCTTTCTTCTTTCAAACTCTTAAATGAAGTGAGACAGCAGAAGATTTCATGTAGCTCCATAATCCAGAGTGAAACACCAACCTTTTACTTGCAAACTTTACCTCATCTGCCTTTTTTGGTAGTTGAGATTTAGCTTAAGTATTATGAATGTCAGTGGTCTTCTCCTGGGAAACAGGAACAGAAGTAAAACAAACCTCTCTAGTCCTTCAGATGCCTGCAATCACATTTTCATTCGAAACTCTCGCTGCAGTTTGCACTGATATGAATTGCGTCTGGGCTTATCAATTTTTCACAGGGCTTCGGAAGAGACACTGTTCATCTGCAGCTTTTGTTAAATCACTTTGGTTGGTCCTGCTAAAGGAGCAATTGAATTTAGCAAGTGCAGCAGATATTTCTGCAGTACTTCAATTTAATATTTTATATGTGTTTGAATGTAGATTTATAGGGGGGCTCCTAAGGAAATTAAGCAGTTTGGTCATTCCTTTGCCCTTAAATTCACTTCACACTGATGAGATGGTCTCAAACTCTTTGTAATACAATATGCTGTTGTTATACTGATTAAATGTTTATCTTTTATGCATGGTCACTTTGTGTATAGGAATACTATCTAGGAAACTTGATGATAGTGATCTAACTTCTGACACTGGCCTAGATGTGGAACATTAAGTGTATGCCAGTGTTTTGCTGATGTGCTTCAAATATTAATTGTGATCTGTTTACAGCAAAAGCTGGTTTTGTCCTCAGGATCAGTATAATATGCTATCATGATGAACCTTGTGATTTACCTCCCCACTTATTTCCTTTGTTGTTGAGAGTTTAGCGGACTGATACCACTTGTGTCTGTCTGTATTTTCAATATGATGCAACAGTTAGCATAGCTTAGCATAATGACTGGAAATAGCTTACACCTCTGACTAACTTTACAATCTGTCTGAATTTCTGCCAGTTTTGTTATTGATCAGTTTGATGTCATGTTATAGTCATGTTATATTTATCTTTTATATTATCTTTATCTTATTATCTTATCTTTTCAGCTGGCAAATGGCAATGAATATTTTTCAAGCTATTGTATCAAAATTAGAAATTCCACTGTTGTGACAACACTACTTTTGCATGCACATGAAATAATCAGGACTCACTGAGAAGATTTAATACTTCTATTGCAGCAAATATTAAATGTTATTGGTGAGTGCTGATGCTTTCATGTACACATTTTGAGTTTTTTGGATTGGCACCCATCATATACTAAAGATACTCGAATTGAGCATGCCAGTTCTTTCCCTTTGTCTGAAAACACTACTTTTGCGGCCACAGTTTCACCCTAGGATGCTGGAATTTGGCATGGAGGTAAACTGTGATTATGTGTGAAGGTGTCTGTTCATACCAATTGGCTAAAAGGGGCATGGCAATGGGAGTGACCATGACAGTAGAATTGTACAAACTACCACTGCCTTCCTATTTTTGTTAATATTGTTGAGGATGCAGACATTTTGTGTGAATGGACTTTATTGGAATTATCACTGGAAATAATAATTCAGGCACCCATGTTTTGAGCAGTCAGTTGATGATTGTTGCAGGTTCTTGCTGGTTAGTAAAATGTATTGTGTGAGTTAACACAATGTACAAGATCAATGAAAATGTACAGCACTGTAATCAGTACAAAAACAGAGGTGTAAAATGACAAGTTGTGGTTTTGTGGAGGGCAGTGTGCAAAACAACTAATTAGTTAGCTGTGGAGATTTGGATAGACAGCTTTTTATTTACCTTTTGCCAGAACCAGGCTCGCTTTTTGCTCCTTATTTCCTGTCTCAGCTAACCAGCTGCTGCCTCTATAGATTCATATTTATCACACAGACAGGACAAAGTTATTGATCTTCTCTTCTGAATCTTGGCAAGAACACAAATAAGTTCATTTCCCAAAATGTTGCACTTTTTCTTTAAATAAGGCAAACTCTCCATGCCTCTCCGTGATGGTGATTTATTTATGAAAAATGTTTGAGAAGGCCTGAATGAAATAAATGAGATCTGGCAATCATAGTTTCAGAGATGTGAGGTTATTTAAGAGCACATGGAAAAGTAAACAAATTGATAACCCATTTATGTCTCTCATGCTTTTATTATGAAGTAGTATGCAGTTTTTTTTACACTTGCGGTTGATACATAGTACAGACTGAATTTGAAGGTCCTGTTTTACTATGTTTTTCAGAAGCTCTATGTTTAACAGGAGAGATTAATCAATAATTACTTTTCCCAAGGGCAAAGCCATCTATCTTCCTCCCCTTCACATCATCCAGACCCGTCTGGATCCTCCTCATTGTACGCGTCTGCACACTCTTTTTAGCTCAGCTCCTCAGTCCACAAGTCTGCTGCGGTCTATTTTTAAACTCTTGCTATAGCGGAGCAACTGTATGTGTGTGGAATATTAAGCACTCCCCCTCTCTAACTGTGGGTAACTGTAGTCATCATCGACTCACTTCCATACGCAGAACAGTGCACACTTCAGTCAAGTGCCAGCCAAAGAGCCCTCGCTTTTTCTTCCTGCATCTCTTGCTTTTCCCTCACGCACTCTTCCACGCACACACAAACGCACAATCAATCAGCTGTCTTTTCCTCCTATGTCTCTCCTTCCTCTCATCCACCTTTCATCGTCTCTCTAATATTCTCTTTGTCTCTGCTGAGCTTAGTTTCTTCAACCTCTTCTGGCGTGGTAAGCAGAGGGATCAGTGAGCAGACTGGCTAACAGACTACTTTGTAATCTCATGACGTCTCACAGAGAGCTGCTGTTGTGATGCGCAAGGCTGATCAGCCTTTCGCTGAGTGTGTGTGTGTGTGTGTGTGTATTTTTCTTAAATCTATAAGAAGGAAAAGGTAGCACAGGTCTGTTTGACCTATGGTAGCTCTTTCTTCTTCTCTCTGGCTTTCTTCAGAAAGGTGGACAGCATGAGAATGACTCACTGATGGACTGATCTCCCGAGCCTGATATACTCTCAGATACTGGAATTTACAACATATAGCTGCTGACATTTTGTGTAACATGCTGTTCTACACTAAAATGAAATGGCTATTTAGGATGTTTGCCGACCAGCGTCTTTTTTTGAAATGCAAATACTTGTTGCACAAGGTTAGATTTCAATTTAAAATTTGCTTATGTGGACATGAAAAACATGTACTCCTCCTGACTTTTTGAGCAGCAATTCCTTACAGTGTAATTCCACCAGGCATGGCTGCGTCACGTTGTGGCTTCATCATGTCTGTGCAACGTCTGCATGAGCTGATCACCACCATTCAACACAATGGTTGTGATTCCACCAGCAGCCCTGCAGAGTGTCCCAGAAGCAGTTTGCTCTATTCTGCTTCAAATACTTGCTGAGTCTATTTCGACAGGTGCTGTGTCAATATCTACAGAGCAGATCGAGCAGGCACAAAGTCAGATACAGAAAAAACATAGATAATCCTGTCAGTTTTCAAAATAAAAGACCCTCTGCAGACTTGAGATCATAAAGTGAGAGAAAAATAAACTACATAGCCTACTTATCCATTGTTTAGGGGCACAAAAAGCAAGGAAAGAGGACCAAATCAACAAAATCGGCACAAGTAAACATAATCAGACAGGCAAAATCTCTACTGCTGAAATGTTTCTGAAACGCTGCTGTGTGGAGGATGAATCAAACTGTGGCGCAGACATGCTGTGCCCTGTGGAATCAACAGGTTAAACTGACAGTATATGTCAAGTAATTCAAACCAAGTCTTATCTGGCAGTACACTCATATAAGAAGTAAACTCATCTTAGACCTCCTCATGTATGTCGCTTGAGTATACAAAAAGACACTTTGCACATGTATGAGGGCACACACACTCACTGAGAAATAGAGACACACAACCACACCATGCAGCCAGGCCTGTGCCCTCTGTCATTAGCACCAAGGCAGGCAATTAATCTATTCTAGGCACGTTTTTCATCAATCTCTGTAGCCCCAGCGGTCACACTATGAAATATGGTTTTGGACATCCACAGAAAATATATTGGTTAGATTGGCACTCAGCCCTGATGAGATCTTTACAAGATGTTCAAGAAACAAGAGAGCCAGAGGTTGTCCTGTACCCTAGGTCAGGGGTCACCTTTCTGTAAAGCAGCTACCATAGCTTGTCATATAGCGCTTAAAGGATTTAAACTGATTGAGATCTTTCATGAAGAAATTATTACATCAATTTCCAGAACTTTGTCAGCTTTTTCATATCCTCTTATCACACTCTTAAAATTCTGCTTACAAATCTCAGGTGTGTCTTTATTCCAATAATATCTGTGACCAAATAAGCAACAACAAAATTTGATCACATTTGAGCTCGTGAACATGCACTGGCACCATGAGCAAAGTGTATTTCCTCATTCTGTATTTCCACTTCATTTTGTTCTTTAAATGAAATCCTCAAAGTTACATGGAGACAAAGGACTGTCCCAGATGATGTAACAATCGTATATTATGGACCTCAGTTTTGATTATTTCTACTTTGTTTCTGAGAAAAAAGAGGCCAGTCAGAGTGATCGCAAATTCTAAGCGCTTTGCTGGTACAGCCATCATAGTTGCTGAATTCCTGCACAATTGAGCCAGAATTTAAAGGTGAAGTGATGCAAGCTGTGCACTGTTTTCTTTATAGCATTATCTTTAACTTCCACTCACTTTTAACAATGCATGTTACAGAATTTTAAGCTCAATGATTGGTGTTTCTTTGCCAAAAATGCACCTTGCATGAATGTGTCTTGAGATTGTAGAATTTCCTGTCATTGCTCCTGTTGTGTCATTATCCTGAAAACAATGCCAGTGGGCCAGATATGCTTGCATATACTTCTCAGATGCTTCGGTGTCCTGATTACCTTCTCCACTCCAAATTTTTAGCTTAGTTTAGTAATAGGTTCATAGGAGATGTAATATGTCCCTCTGATGGTGAATTTTAAGAATGCCCTCTGCTGGACCACAAGGTAAAGTACTTCAAACTGTAGCTACAGACTGCAAATTTTAGGTGCACCAACTGCTTGCATCCATATGTTTTTAATTCCTGTCAGCTTCCAAACAGGTACTGCAGCTGCAGAAACAAAGCCTTGGTCACAAGGTCCTTATTGGATGCTCCTAAATTGTAACAAGGTTGGAGTAGGGGGCATCAAGGCAATTTGACGCTCTCTATAATGCTTTTGGTGTGCATTCAGCCATTCAAAACAATATGTGTACTTCAAAAGATGCATGTCATGTGATGCTTTCAGTGCGTTTGAGTCTGAAGCACCCCTTCTTCTTTGATTTTGTGGCTGTCAAAATGGATGAGGAGAAACTTATTGTTGAGGGAGAAAAATACCCAGACTTCTATGTCCCACAGTCCAGGCAAGAAAATATTAACTCCAGCAAATTATAGCCTGAGAGTTTGGCTCTATAGGTGAGGAATCAAGTGAAATAACACCCAAAAGGCTCCTGAATCCAAGGCAGCAGTTCAACTCCACTTGGTGCCATATATTATATACTCAATATGCTTTGCTCACCTGTTGACTCTCTATTACTTTTAAATGTGCATTATTCTCTATATATAGTTTTATATTGTAATTTATTTAGCAAGAAAATGATCCCTCAAAGCATTCTTGTCATCTGAAATGTTTCCACATACTACTTATTTCTAATATAAACAGACATCTAATTAGATTCCTGAGCTTGGTTTCTGGGCCTCAGACATCAAGGCAAGGGCACCACTTCATTTCCATGTTTTGAAACAATCCCCAGGCGTTAACTGATGATGAGATGCAGGCTGCAAGCTCTTTTTTCTCCCCCTTTCTTTGTTTCTCGTTGCTTTCTTTCTCAGCCAATGTTTCAGCCCTTTATTTCTCTGTCTCTTTCCTGAGACTCATCTGGATCTCAAATCATCCATATCAAACGAATAAAGAGGTTCTCTGCCTCAATTAGGGGTGAAAACTGACTCAGAAGAGGACATAATAGACAGGTTGCGGTTGTGGGATCACTGTGAATAAAAGTTTCCTCCATTTACATTTGCTCTACATGACTAATATGAGAAAAGACAGCAGAGACTCATTTGAAATGCAGGTTCTTCTATTTTTCCTGATCACTCCCTCCTAACTGAATTCCAAGCAGCCATTTGATTGGGAGATTTACTTTCTGACTACGCTGACAGAGGATTTGGGCAATCCCAGTACAGCTGTTGTGACGACTTGCCAGAAGCTGACAAGGTCATGGTGATTTAGCTTGAAGTGCCAATTTTCTTACATGAAAATCCTTCTTTTTCCTGTGCCTTACTCCCTTCCTGTTAATTAAAGAAGAAATATATAAGACCCTGACGTTCAATAAAGAGTACTGTAATCTAAATAGTGAATTGGAACCACTGATGGCATATAAAATAGGTTAAATCCCTGTTAAATAGGGTCTCCTACCGGGACACTGAACAGGAGCACAAGACAGGCACAACATTAAGAATTGGAGAGTGACAAGCAGCTAGAGAGTCCTACACTGAAAGTGGATCAGCTGTTTATAATACATAGTGTGTCAATGTAAATTTTAGCCCATTATCCCAAAAACAAAAGCCCACTGCTCTGAAAACACACACTCTGGAGTTGAAGTTTAGTGACTGCTGGCCTTACTGCCTCCCAATCTGACAATAAATTGCTCAGTTTAACCGTTATAAATATCTATGCCCTCTAGGGCTAAATGGTTTTGAAGAAATATCTAATTGCAACCATTTTGACTGATATTGCAATTGTGATATGATTTGAGACATTAGAGGAAATGATAGTTTTTACATCATTATTCTCAATTTATTGAAAAACACATCAAAATGATTATGATGTGTTATTTTTTCTGGGATCTATACTAAACAAAAATGTTTTGTTACGTCTAGAGAATGATGTGTTGACCAGGACACCACTACAAGACCACCATATTTAATTTAAAATGGTATTCTGACATACACTTCACCTTTAACGAATACTGTGCATCCAGCAATTTGGAAACTACAGTTAACCATATTGTGATTTCGATAAAATTCCGATTAGTTGTTCAGCCCTAATGCCTTCAAAAACAAATTGGTTGGTGTTGGAGTTTGTGTTATTCTAAATTTTGAAATTGAATATTTTAATTTTTTCAGCATATGTATATCAGTTTCCTTGATTGGTATCAGCCTTGGAAAACACTACAGTACATTACAGTCAACCCTTAATGTATTCTATCATACTTGTACTATTGTTTATAAAAATCATCTTTCATGCAACAAAACAACTACCGTTAACTTTACACTGCACACATTAGCTTGATGAGACGTGAGTGAAGTGAGTTCACATGTCCTCGCGCTATTGGCTGTGTGTCATCTTGTCACAGCAGCACTACATGTCCCAGCCACCCAGCCCAGTGACTTTCCACCGCCCTTGGATTTTTGGAGATGCCGGGGAACCACGGGTCTCCATGGCAACAAGATTATTACATCACTACTCTCCAGCTGCTGTCGTCAAGCTGGTGTTTGGCCAAGCTCTGCGGCAGCCCAACAGTGACTCCACACACACATCACACACACACACGCTGCTGCGCATGCCAATACCCTCACTCTGAACTCTTCCAACTAGAAGAGCATGACCATATGTCCAAATGTTTCAAGAATCCAGTTAGGCTTTCTTGCATAGTGTGCATGTGCTCTAGAGTATGTGTAATTAAAGGCAGAGTGCCACCTCCCTTAAGCATCCTGTATTTGTGTGTTTGAGCCACTACACTGCAGTAAGATTTTAAAGGAGATTCGTGCAGTGAAACATGAATGATGTAAAAAGAAAAGAAAAATGTAAAACATTTGATGGTTTCAGCATGTCAGATCTAACACTTTGATGCTTCTCTTTGTCTTGCATTGTAGTAAAGTGAAAATATCTGAATTTTGGATGGTTGGTTTGACAAAAAATGGCTACTTACTCTTAAAAATTGCACTATTTTTTAAAGCTTTGAATCTTCTCTCATTGTTAGGGCTGGGTATCGTTCGGTTTCATTTCTGATACCAGTGCTAAAACAATACTTTTAAAATGAATCCTAAACAGTACCCGCACCAGTACTTTAGAAAAATGAGTGGTTTTTACTCCAATGCGCCGAGCACAAGATAGCAAATGTGCCGGGCCATAACACGCCTTCATTTTGCCTTCATGTTTAGACATCCTGCCCACAGCCGCACAGACCAGGCACAAGTGCATTTACACTCTTGCAGACATGGCAAAAATGGCACTTGCGCCGGTTTAAGATAGTAAAATCACTTGCGGCAGTGGCACAACGGCTCTGCACCAGGAGTAAGATAAGGCCCATTGTCTCTGATGTCTCCCCTCCTGTCCTCATGTCTCATATAAAAAATATAAGCAAATACAAGAAAAAACATAGCTTGTGTTGTCATTCATGAAAAACATTTTTTACATGTTAACTCAGCAATTTTAGGAGGTAACTCTTAAGTGATACAAGAAATAGCAGAGGACTGTAAAGTGAGATGCCTTGCTCTGTGACAGACGGTGTAGCTGTCTTCTCCGCTTGTAGCCTCCTTTACCCCAGTTTGGTTTTCGCCTTGGGGAAGGTTAGTTCTTAAAACATTTGGCACTGTTTAAATGGGGTTAACAGTCTCTGTTAGTGCAATTTTCACTGGGTTGGGTCCCTGTGGATGCCTGTGATAGATGGCCACATGAAAGCAACTTACCTACAGTCAGCTTGGATGTGCACATGCAGAGAGGATGAGGTTGTGATTGGTACAAAAAGGTTCAGCAGCATCAGGCCTGTCATTTGTTTAGCATCGACACAGCTGGCTCTCTTTTTTTAACCCCTGTCTCTTCTGGCCAGGTTGTTTCAAGTGCAAGAAGGTTGAAAAATCCACCGTGTCCCTCAGCTACATCATTCATCAAGTTGCCATTACTGCCGCAGACAGGACAGTGTATCCCAGAAGGCCTTATGTACTTCCTGCTTCAGCAGAGGTCAGCGTGACCTTGCCGCCTGACTGAACCCTCTCTGCTCTGACTCTGGTCCCTCAGCTTCAGAACATTTATGTGTGCACAGCGTGATGTCAGCCCCACGGTCTCACTAAGAGGAGAAAGTTGAGGATAGATGTGTATCAGGTGAGTTTTGACAGGAATGAGAGGAGTAAAAATGAGGGAAGAGAGGATGGAGGAGAGAAAAGAGAGGTGATGGAAAGCTCCAGGACAAACTCATTCAGCTGACTGTGGCTGTGGTGCATTCCACCAAACATGACTGTAATTTTACTGGATATAAAGAGGTAGAATCATAGCAAGTAAGTTAAAATAGTCGTGTTTCTCTTCATTATATTCATGGATGTTAGACATTATCCTCTTGCCCTTGCTTGACCAGTTCTTACGTAATTCAGGTACATTTCAGAGCAAATCTAAAATAAGAGTTATGATGTCAGCACGTATATCTGCAGAACATTCATGGGTGTGTGGATTAAAAATTCATAAATTGTCAGAAGGTGGAGGATAATGCAGCAGAATCAGAGGTGAGGTCTAGGCAGATATTCATGGGGTGAGTAAAACGGTACAGAGAGAGGGAAGAAGGAAAGGCAAGAAGGATAGGGAGAAAGAAATAATTACACACTTTGGTGTAAAAAGTGGTCTGTTCTTGTTCAGCAGAATATCTAGCCTTTTACTCAGAATCTTACCTGGCTTTAAAGAAGAGAAGATGGCTCACCTCTTTAATGTCAGCATCCATCAGCTGGATTACAGTCACGTAGGATGAATAACAAACTTCTGCTTGGTTTGATCACGTCTAGTATGGGCCAATAGGGTGAAGATAAGCCACAGTATACAGTATGTTATTTTGAATTTCACTGCAACTATTATGCTTCTATTAGAAAAATATTAAACCTTACAATCATTACTTGGTATTGGTCTGAATGATGCTCTATCATTTGTTTCAGGCTGCACATGGGCACAGTCTCAGACAAAGAAGTGTCCATTGCTGGCAGTTATCCTGTTGGAGACAGGTAATGTCAGACAAGAGCTTTTAGCTATGCCGCCTTATCATTTAGGGGGTTGCTAAGGGGCTGGAGCTGAGCCCAGCTGACACATTGGGCATGAAGCTGGGTGCGCCGTGGACAGATTGCCAGTCAATTACATGGTAACCGGAGCTTCAACATTGAGAAATTACTAGAGGATATTGGAGAGCACCTTGATATCCTTTCATTTCAGCACACCAATTAATTCTTCAAGAAGGATGCTTCTTATTCTGGCCAGAATCACGTGCAGGACTGGACTAAACCACTCAGATTATTAGGAACTTAATGAAAAGGCAAGACTGCTTTACTCATAAAGAGCACATTTCAAACACAAGTCAATTTAAGGTGCTTTACACATGAGCAAAGAAAAGCATTAAAATGACATTCACAAACAAAAGCAATAAAGACCATAACATCAGTTAGGATAGGTTATAATTAGTTCTAAAAAGAAATAAAATGAAATAAATAAATAAAACAAAATAAAAGACAAATAGAATTGGCCAGAAATACAGTTAGAGTGCAAGTTGTAAGTGCCCCCAAATGCAACAAAGGAAATAAAAGTGCAGTAAAGAGACCACTAAGCCAAAGGCACAGGAGAGCAACAGAGGTTTTAATTCGGGTCTAAAAGCGGTTAGCGTTGGGGTGCATTTTAGATCATCAGGAAGAGGGTTTCATCTGTGTGCATCAGAGTAGTTAAAAACAGCATCACCCTGTTTTTGCCCTTTTGGATTTATATTCTTCAAAGAGATCAAAAATGTGTTTGGTCCCAAGATTATTGGTCAAATCTTTTCTATACATAACTGGAAGCCCATGTTAGGATTTAAGAAAAGGATTAATATGCTCAGTTCTCCTTGTTCTTGTTATACGTCTTACAGCAAAATGTAATGAGCTTAAGTAGTCTGACGATTGTTTTGGGAAGACCAAACAAGAGACCGTTACAACAGTCTGCTGGAAATGAAGGCATGAATGAGTTTCTTCTAAATCATACTGTTTGTTTGAGATGATAAAAAGCAGGTCTATTTATTGTCTTGATTTAGCTGTTGAAGCTCAAATCTGAGTCTATCAAAACACAAAGGTTTCTTCTGTGTTGTCGGATCAAGCTGAGCAATAATTTTTGCTCTTCCTGTTTGTTGTCGGATATAGAGATTTCAGTCTTGTTTTAATTTCATTGAAGGAAATTTAATTGCATCCACCTCTTTATTTGCTCCAAGCATTGATAGAGTGAGTTAATGGGGCTGTAGTGACTTGGTGAGAGAGCTAACTAAAGCCAACTGTTGTCTGCGTAGCTGCAATAAGCATTTTTATTTTCATGTATTATGTGACCTAGCAGGAGCATGTGCAGGTTAAATTATAATGGTCCAAGAATAAAACTTCACATTTCACAATCATCTGCCTTTGAAATAGGAAGAAAACTGCATTATAATGAAGTACTGTAGTGCTGCAAAGATGCCCTGGCCTAAATATCTTTTTCTCTGGATGAAAGAAAACATGTTTGTTTGGTACAGATCCCAACAAATATCACGTCATCATGATTTTAATAGGTTTTTTTTCAATAAGAATTAAAATTGTAGAGTTGAATTCATTTAAAGTTGTAACACCTTTATCGGTGCAGTCTTAGTGCTGTAATCTGGTCTGAAGGCAGATTGAAATATGTCCAAAATGTAATTGCATTTAAGTTTTTGAGTTTAGTCAAAACAGCTTCCTCATATTATTTTTCCAACAAAGGAAGATTAAAGAGATCAGTCTGTAATTAATATTGAAGGTTCCAGGTTGCCTTTCTTTATAAAGTGTTTAATAACTGCAGTTTTCCGTGTTTTTTGGGAAATTGCCTAATAATAGAGTGAGCAGACTGAGCTATCAACAATTTTCAGCACATCCATTTCCAGGCAACTGGAAAACCTGGTTGGCAGGGTGTCAAAACAGCAGGTGGATGAATTATGATGCATCAGTACATCTTTCAAGTCAAATAAGCAATTAACTATGTTAAGAGTTTTTGCTTTGGTACACAATTCTGTTGTTTAGTTTTGTATCTTTTCTTGATTTGGAGTACATTTGTCCGATGTTTATATTTATGATCATGTATGCATTGTGTCCTAAGGTGTCACTGTACTAGTCCTCTGGTGTAATGAGTCATACAGGCAGCCATGGTACCCAGTTAATCCAGAGTAGCACTACTCGCCTGCTGTAGATCTGTAAGTGAAAAGCACTCTGAGCATGTTCTTCAGCTAATGTACTGAATGTCATGAGTGTCATAGTAATGTGGCTTCTGCTACAAATTGCTGCTACAAAGCAGCTATAACTGGAAATACAATTCAGCCGGTGCATTACAGAAACATACCATCTAAGAGAATTTTTACAATCCAAAAACATTAAATCTTAAGTGAAATTTGGTGATTTATCAAATTCTAAGAAATCGAACATATTTCAGTTAACTATTACATCCTAAAGTATCAGATGTGCTTAAACATATTCTTAAGAGTGATGAAGTCATGATTGTTGATTGACTCATTACAGCAGTGGGTTAGGAAATGTGTATATATAGCTTGGACATTCAGCCATCTCACATTCCATTTTCATACGAGTGGCCTTAATTTCACCCTGAAAAAAGAGCAAATTGTTCACTCTTTCCCAGACCTTGAAGGGACATAAAAGCTGTGTTAAATATGGAATAAGGTGGCTGCCATTCAATTAATGAAATGTCACCCATTTGACATCAATTTACAGACGTTTCTCTTAAAATGGATAATTGGGCAGTGATGTCAGAATACGGAATGACTCAATAAATTAACACAATCCCAAAATGTATATTCTTACATGAAAATATCTTGTATTAATTAATATTTACATAGGAGTGCAGGTCAGGGAGGATCAGAGAACCACTGTAAAGTCATATGAAATGGAAGGCAAAGGAAGTGGAGAACGTATTTAAAGCTTGTGAGCATAAGTATTTAATTGTTTCCTGGTGAAACATCATATGACTGGATAATATCTTTGCAAGAGTGCATTTGATGGAAATGTCTGTAAGTTTCTAAAAGCTAACTGGAGACCTGTTTTATTTTAATGTTCCTTCTTTGACACAAAAGCATCTTTCCTGTTCACTTTAGTAATAAGACTGGCTCTCCAGACTGAATGGATGACATTGTAGTGAATAAAAGGCACTTCAAGTTGCAATAAATCATCCAGACTTGTTTTTGTTGTTGTTGTTGTTGTTGTTGTTTGTAGTGCAATTAGCATTTTCTCATTAAGCTTCCCGCTGAAACAGGATCTGATACCTGCAGGTGATGTGGCTAAATTTGTTTGTTGTCTAAAAAGATGCATTTCTATCTGATGACTTGACAGAACTTACTGTACTAAGGCTCTTGCCTTGTACATTTACATTTTCCCTGAACTCTCCTCTGTACGCGTGGCTCATCTGTTGTCACTCATTAATTAGTCAGTGAGTTCTGACTTTGCAGAAATATCTGATCCCAGTTTCCAACAGTCCTACCTGGATACTTGGATGGAGAGTTAATTTGCTCTTGTGGGGATAAACCGCGACAAAAGTGCTTATCCTGAATTGTGGATCATGGATCATGTTGGAGAAGACTGTTTTGTATATAATTAATCAGTGACAATGTTCTCATGCGAGGAGACTCATTTCCTTTGAGGATGACTTTTTAAGGTTTTGTCCTCCATGTTTTACAGTTTCAGTTTGATTTACTCCTTTCAAAATTTCTCAACTGGATTCTGCCAAGCTGCAGAATCCAGTTGACAAGCTGATGGAAACGTCTCAATTTTTACCATGTGCTCAGAGCAATACTTACTTACTTACTTGCACTATCGGGCAACATAAAGGCCAACTGGAAAGTGTCATATTGAATGCCATGGTGAAGGTTGTTAGGGCTCTATGCAGCTTGACAGGAAGACCTGCAGACAGTAATCTGTGCAAAAAAAAATATGTTATTGGTGCCCCTATAGCTCCATGTATTGAGGCTGTCAGTCCTCTGCAGCGGCTGAATGATACACAAGTATCAGGTTTTTATTTGATTAGCAACATGATATGCAAGAATGGAGTTGGGGTTGGCATCTCTATAAAAGACACCTGTACATAAATGCAGATAAATCAAAGATAATAAAAAGTTAAATCACTGTCAGACAATAGCTGAGAGAGATTGCATTTCAGCCAAGGCATTCTGCCTTTTTTGCTTTCCTACTTACCTGAATGCAACAAGAGCCTGCTCAAACATGATTGGTCAACACTACTTGATCTACAAATGGAAATTGTAATTCCTTCAATGCCAAAATCTTGTCTGTTGCTGTGGTGCTTTGAGCTAAATGCTAACATCAACATGCATGCTAATGATAACACTACTAATGTTTAGTAGATATAATGTTGAGTTTAGTTTCTCTTTATCATGTCAGCATACTGACATTTAAAAATTAGCACTAAACACAATGTACTGCTGAGCCTGAATGTCATTAATCTTGCAGGTAGTTTTGCATAAACCAAAGTACTGGACAAATTCAAATTGGACCCGTTGATGGCGTTGGATGAAAAGTTAAGGGATCAACAAAGTTACTGCTCTTTGTCCTGAGGAGAACATGAATGTCTGTACCAAATTTCATGGCAATGCATCCCGTGGTTATTGAAACATTTCAGTGAAAGCCAAACATGTCAACCTCTGGTAGCACTACAAGAGAAGACTGTGACTCATCCAGTGGACATGACATAGTCATCCATATAGAGCTGCACCACCAACGTGGCTAAAGACAATCCTCTTTTTCACAAGGGGTGAAAGGTTGCTAAAAACTCTGTGACATTGTATTGACAGTTTATTTTGGAGACCGCAGCAATGAGGCTGGTTTGATACTTGTCTAAACAGTAATAGCGAAAATCCAGTATTTTTCATTTACTGGCTATTAAAGGACAATTTCTCTGTCAGTCATGCTACCTCTCCCTTTCAACGGCCAGCCAGGCTAAACACATTTAGAATGCATCTAAAAGTCAATTACCAACTCACAGGATCAATAATTGCTCTGTTCTTTGCAGAGAACAGAGTCAAATAATGATACTGGGACCTCAAAACCCAATTTTCTCTTAATTAATCTATGTTTTGTTTTTTTTATAACAAACTTGCTCCCAGTCTGGTGGGCTGTTTTACTCCAAACATCACGTCATTTGTTCATTTGACATTTTGTTCAATATTGAAGCAGTGGAGCAATGGTGAACGTTTATCAAGCCTGACTGTTACTGAGAAACACAGCAGCTCTGCTTTAAAGACCTAACCTAACTGTTCTCCTTCAGATGAAACATTAATGCACATGCAGGCATTGATGCTATTTGGACATCTGGCTTCAAAAAAGCTCCCGTATGTGTCAGTCATCCTCTCTAATGGAGGCTCAGCAATACATGATCATATAGCAGTCAGCTGCCATTTAAAGCTCTCGTCCTCTCCTCCTCAGTGTGCAGTGAGAACGATGCAATTGTCGGAGGTACTGGAGCTTTTAATTGAAAGACTTGTACTGGAAGTATCTGTCCTAAATGAAGTGTCGTCTCAATGGGATTTTCACTCTTCCTCTTTAGCCAGGTACTGGTGCTCAGCTGCAGCTCTTCCTTTCACTCTCAGTAGATGTTTATTTTTCACATTACTATATCAAAAGACAAGAGGAAGCACACTTTTGCTGTGTCTCAATTAACATACTTCTGTACTTACATGCACTGTTTTGAGTGTATAAGTGCACATGCAACCACCCAGATGTAGTACTCTAAACAGACAAAAAATATCCAGTGTAAAACACTGAACACTTTGTCCTCAACATATACCGTCTTGTCTACATAGTTGAAGATGCAGGGCTACCAAACTTGTGAACATGGCAGCCAAGAAAGCAGCCGCAGTGAACACAGAATTATACAGATATAAATCATGCCTGTATTTTTATCATGAAGTACCACTATACTGCTGTCAGACTGAAGCCACCATTGTGTTTAATTAGTTGTGTTTGTAAAAATTTGGTAAGATTTGGATTCATATTTGATTCTGCAAATCAAATATAAATCAACATATTGGTGTATTTTCAGCCAGTAAGAGGAGGGAGGGCCGGCATGTTGTTGATGGAGAGATGCAAAGAAGAGCAAATAAAATTAAAAGGACGATCATACTGAATGAAGTGAAATGAACACAAAAGAATCAGCAAGCTGGTAGATGTTTTGGCAGGTGGCAGTTAAGCTCCACCTGGGTTCAGTTCACCAACGAAAAAGAAGAAGAGTCTGCGATTGACATTTCTGGTAAGGGCACAACAGCTGTCCTTGATTTGAGACAGCATACCCTGTCGAAATTTGCACACTACATAAATGAGTACATAGTGTGCAAAGTGTACTACTACCAAAAAGTGAAGTTATGCTAAAGATAAAGTAAAGTTAAAAGTAATGTTAAGGAAGCTATGCCCACTAAAGATCATTTGCTTAATCTATTTAAGAGTCCAGATGAGACTTTAGTTACAATAAATACGTAACCTGTAGCCTAAAAAATATGAAACAGAACATATAAGCCACAGTCTGAGACCTCTTGAAAGGCCAGGATAAATGATATTGCTAAATGGGTGAATGATTTTGTTCTCATACAAATAAAAGGTCCAATACAAATTTGTAGTCATCACACAATAGACACCTGTAGCAGCATATCCACATTTAATTGTAGTGTGTGTGTACATGTGTTTGCGCTCTCTGTCAGCACTGTGCTCCTCTTGGCAGTGTTCAGCACTCAGGGTCAGTTTGGGATACAAACAATCAGAAAAGCCATATCGTCACTTAGCTCCATTACATAAAACAACAAATTGGATTAGCATTATGGAGAGGTCCTATATTTCACTAGGCAACCATCATGATAAGAATAGACAGATTAATTGACAACATTCTCATGATGTGTTATGCACAGAAATGTAATTAATTTTCATGAAGTTAATTTTAAACTAAGGATGTCATTTGCACAAGTAGCCTAGATGTGAACTATACTGCAGATGTCTATTTGAAAAGCATAATGTTGGCCTAATAAAGCTGAAAGTGTAAGAGGATGAATGGATTGCATCACTAAGGGACAGTTTACGAGTGGTTCAGACCACCCCTCTAAAGGTATACCTTTCAGGGGGTATATCTTAGCTAAGGAGAGTCAAAGAAAGGCTGTAAGCTTAAAGGAGACCTTGAGGTACAACTTGGGAAATGGGAATAGGGTGTAGATGGTTTACGAGTGACACCCTCCACATAGATGTAGTCATTTGATATACTGTGTATTGATTATAGATTTAAATAAATACCGCAAAGCATCCACATTGAGTCCACAGTAGCCTGGGAATCAGGTGAATCTGCAAGCTCACGTTTCATTTTAGCCCTTTATTTAATATTTGAAAGGTTTGATACGATGACTGAATGAGATGCATCACCAGCAGAGGCTTGTAAAGTCACACGTCAGTAACATCACATTTCGAACAAACCAAGCTCAGATAAAACTCTCAAACTGGGCAGTACTGTATATGAATCAGGATCCTGTTACTATATTGCCTATTTCTCACCTCAGATGTTTTCAGAAACACACTTACTGTTTAGCCATAATTTAGGACAGTTTTCTCTAGGCAGCCTTTTTTCCTGCTTGAAAACGGACAAATTACCGCTCCAACTTACATGTGTCACTTATCACTACGTCACGCATTTTGTGCCTCTAATTAGTTGTAGGTCACATTTAATTTCTCTGATTAGTTGTAGATCTGTGCAGTTGGCAGAGGCATTTTGGTCTGCACCTGTGGATAACACCCCTTGGAAATCAAAAATGTACTGAATGATTCCAGACTATCTTGCATCATTGGTCCACAGGACGAAAAGCTCAGAAACACTGTAATAAAGCACAACGGGGTTGTGTTCATGCTATATTTGAAATACAGAAGTAAATGCTATGGAGCTATCTCTCTGTCTCTTAACTCCACTTCAAATTGTATATTTCACCTGCTCTTTTATATGCTTCATTTTTCCTCCAACCTCAAAAAAGACAAATACTAAGGGGACTAGACTGCTCACTCCTCTATTGTGTTGGACACGGTGTTGGCTGAGATTGCCGGTGCTGTGCTGTTTGCCCATGTTAGCACTGCATACAATGCCCTACAAGAGGAAGCTGGCATGGCTGCTGGGTTTTGCCGGGCATGTGCCCTTGGAGGAGGCTTAACCCACACTGGGCTAGGGGGCAGAGCCCTGTGAAATAAGCCAGTTTGGTCCTGAGTGAGACTGATGAAATATCCAGCTCTGTCTGAGCTGCAGTTCTCATCAGGCTGACCTCCTGCATCAAGCTGCACTTTAGGCTTCAGACATCCTCTTGGAGTCTTGTCAGTCAGTCTAGTTGAATATGAAATAAAAACTTTACAAGGTTAAGGGCAGACATAGAATGACAAGAAACAACGTCAGTCATCCAACAGACAGAAAACCTCTCATGCCGCAGCTGCACTGTGAAGGCACCCCCTCCTTGACCTGTCTGTGTTGTTGGACATTATGTCGCGCCCAAACATAAACAGTCTGAATCACGGCTTGAGCCTTTTTTGCTTTCTGCCAGCGTGGTTTATGTGTGAGGAGTGTGTTGTTGAGCTGAGGGCTGTGTGACAGGAATAAGAACGACTCCTGGTTGTCCTCTCAGGGGCTCAGTGAATCTCTGCAGCTCTGCAGCTAATTGTCTCCTCTGCTGTGTGTCTGCATTTTGAATGCTGCAGCGGCGTCACTCCCGTCACAGGCCGCTGTTTGCTCCTGGTATTAATTGAGAAGGTGCTGCTTTTGCCTGCGTGTGAAGATTTGCGGTCATATAATAAAAATAATCACTTCCTTTTTGTACATACTTTTAAGAACTGAAGTTTTAAACACACATTATGTAAATTCAGCAAACTCCAAATTTTCATTAAAGTTATATAACATATCTCTAGTGTTTTTAGACATTTTAATGTAGAAATGTTACATATTAGTGCTTTAACTTTGTCCTAAATGTCTGCCTCATTTATTTCTCTCAATTTCAATGGAATGACACTAGTAACCTCCCAATTAGGGCCCAACTGATACTGGATTTTTGGGGCAAATGCCAATACTGATTTTAGGGAGTAAAAAACGATCTGTGTCAGCTGATACTCTTTATGTGTCCATATAAAAATAAAATCTGTTCAAAAAGAACAGAAACACAGGAACAATATACTTTCGCTGTTATTTTTCTAACAATTATAAATCGCTATAAATCTAAAAAAGAAAAAAACAAGACAGAAACAATAAAAACAGTCTGCATTATGTTCAGAAAAGTTTTTATATCAGCACATATCAGACAACATATTCACAGTTTCAAATATGGGCCAATTAAGCCATGATAGGCCAGTATTAGTCGGATAATATCAGTCGACCGATGTATCAGTCTGGCTCTACGCCCAGTAACTGTCAGAAATTAGAAGGCTTACTTATTATTTTCCGTTACCCTTTAGGACTTTCTCATGAGTGTCTGTGTACTTGATGTGTTGGCTCATTTGCATCATCTGTCTTTGTGCATCATGTGTTTGTCTTTGTGTCAGTGGATGCATGCAGTCACTCTGTGTATGCGCCTCTCTTGAACTCTGAGTGAGTGAGTTTGTGTGTGAGCGTGTGTGTGTTTGTGTGTCCCAGAGGGCTCCAGAGCTCCACTGTCATTAAATGAGAGCAGCTTTATCCTTATTACCCTTGCACCCTGGAACTGACCAGCCCCAGAGATTAGCATGGCTATTGGGGTAAAATAAATGTGTTGCGGTTCGTCTCTTACCGACTTACCATCATCCGCCTCGAAATCTTACCAGCCTAGTTTGGTTCTCTTTTTGAACCAACTTTTGCCTTTAATGATGGTGAAAGATGGGGAAAAGCCAGAACAATCAACAATATCTCAAGCTTTTTTCCACCATAGCCTGCAGTTATTGCAAACTGGAGCAAAGTCCTGTTAAATTTATGAGTGGGCAGACCTTTTTGTCTGTTCACTTCAGCAGACAAGCAATCAGGGTTGCTTGTCTCCACAAACACAGAACACCTTTCATTTATGTTAAACATAATGTGTGTCTCTCTAACATTATTCTCACCAATAAGGAAAAAGGAATTATTATTGTAATTATAAAGCCTAATAAATCTCAGTAGACCTGCAAAAGGTGCACAGGACGGGATCACAGCTGCCAGATCATGGTATGTGTCCTGTCAGACCCTGATGCTGGTTAGATATACCAGGCGGATAACCTGAGCATAATTTTGTGCGTGTTGTCAAACACTTTCTTATTCCGTTTCCTCAACCCACAGTAGCGTGTTCAGCTGGACTGAGGTGCAGCTCTGCTCAGTGGCTCCTTCTTCAGCATCTTCAGCTAGCGGAGCTATATAATGACGATGATGATAATGAATTGTAAAATTTAACATAATTTCAAGGTGCTTCAGTGTAAAACCTAACGAGTTACATACACTTCTGGTTCATGTCACAGAATTTTTAGTTCTCTGATTGGATGTTTCCTGGACTTTCTAATTTTCTTTTTTACTCTTTTAAATGATGATTCATCTGTGGTCTTGTTGATCCAAACAGTAACATCATCTGTGGAGAAAAAATCATGAGGCCAGGGACCTCTGGAATAACTCTATGGAGGAATGGAAGAAGGGGGTAGAAACATGGGAATGCAGCTCTAAAAGACATGAATTTAATTTGTGTTTTTGGATAAAACCCCTCACTGTGTGCTAAGAGACTAGACTGACTGGTGGTTCTAGGGTTAACTCCCACTTTGCAACTCTGTTTCAATGGTTTTATGGACCTTTATGGTTTATATTTTTCTTACACACGGCACATCATTTACACGGCACATACAGTGTGTATGCTGTAGTAGACAAAAACGTGCAATTTAATTTCATTTGGACTTAAAGTCATGAGGCATCAGCCATCTATTAACAGATGTTGCTTTCAGTCCTTCAGTGTAAGGCTGAAATGTAGTCAGTACTTGGTTTGACTGACAGATATAATATGCTGGCTTCTCTTAATTTTTTTGTGGTTTGCTGTGACTCAGCTGAACACTGCTGAATATATACAGTATGTGTTTATTTCTGCCTGCAACATTTGCTGTGTTGCAACTGACTTGCATTTTAATGACTCAGCAAAATCCATTTTCTGGCTTCCCTTACATCTCTCTTGGTATTTGCAGTCCACTGTGATTGTGTACTCTGCCAGCAAACACTGTCTTTGAAGCTGTTGTTTACATGAACCCCAGTGATGTGTTTCCATGGCAGTATACAGAGGGCTGCTATGATTAAGTGAAAGTGGTAAGTAGGTTGGTAGTTTTAACAGTTTTTGGCATTTTCTGGGTGTATATATGAATACATGTAAATAACAATGTATATATTGCTTTATTTTGTCTTAGATTTAATCCTATTCTAGTAATTATATGTATATATGTTGTATGTGTGTGTTACATGAAGGAACAGTAGTTTTCATTTTATTGTGCATCCAACTCTTACATAATGATTATAAATAACCTGGATGAGCTTAAAGGAAGAGGGGCGAGTGACCATGGTTCTGCTGTCCCAATGTCAACAGTAAAAGCAGCAAAACCTGAATGGAAATAATTTACTATTTAATTATTTCATAGCTGAAAAATGTATTAAATGTTCTGGAAAACAACAATAAATGTGTTTGTCACACCACAAAAATGTGTTATTAACCACCCAGCCAAATTTGAATGATTAAAAAAGCTTTATTGGGCGTGTGTGTGTTGTTGGAACTGAAGTGAGCTGAAATGAACTGCTGGGCTGATTTTGACTGAGAGAGTCTGTTGAGGTACGTTCATAACTGACTGATAGGGAGGGGGAGGGATGCCGTTTTTGTGTCGGTTCATAGAGCGTATATCGTATTGGAGGGGACCATGGCTGTGTTTCAGGTCTGCCCAAAAAATCCTGATGACAGAAGTGATGAATAACTGTTCACCACAGTTCAGTACTACATAGCTCTCCATCTTTTGACATGTTTTCAGCAACTATGAAAAACTTGAAAAGCTCCCCTTTTCCTTTACAACATATGTGCTATGAGAGGGTCAGTCAAGTACGTGTGTGTGTCTGTATACATATATACATATATACATATATACATACATACACATGACATATCCTGCCCTAGGACCCTTAAAGTTTTACTTGGGATGTTATTCACCTTGGCAATTGTATTTTCAAAGGCAGCAGTCTATGTTCTGAGTTTAAGCCACTCTCACTGGCCTATGTGAGCTCTTTCAGTTGTAGAAGAATAAGCTTGGCCGCCATGATAAAACATTTTGCTCAGTCCAAACTCTGCTTTAATAAGGCCTGGTGGCACAAGAGATTTGCCCCCTCACAATTGTGGGGATTCTGGTAGAGGTTGTTTGATCCACTCTTTGAGGTCTTTCAGTGCCACCCTCCAAAGAGCAGTACCATGGAACAGTCCCAAAGAGCATGAGAGAGATGTGCCCACCTCTTTGTTACATTACACTGAGTCATCTTTGCTTCAAACCATGTTTGAATTATCATCATTATCAGGAAAAAAATATTTCCAATAACAAATTTTTCACACCTTCCAGTATGCAATGTACATTATCCATAAGCCTTAAGTATGAGACAGACTTTGCATACATCTAACATTTGTCTTATCTTTGTCTTGTTTAATTTGTTTATCTGTGTTATTTGTTATCAGCCTTGAGAGTACTACTTTAAAAATATGTAGTATAATATATAGTAGTTACAAATTGTAGTCAGTAATGTAATCCAAGTGTCACAAAATTATTAGTAATGTAGTCTGATTACTTTCCTTTACTTTTGGATTACCTCAGTGCCAAATATGTCAAAATTGTTTAGCCTAATATGTTTCATGTTTGTTGTTAAGTTTATTAATTGTTTGTCCAGATATTCTTCCATCTCAAATACACATTAAGATGAACAGTGGTACTTATACAGATTTAAATGTACTTCACTTCACATTCAAACTTTATGTATATTAACCTACATACATCCTGGTCACCAACATCACCACCTACAATATATTCGGTGTCACTGGCCAATTTACTGACACAAAAACTAGGTTTTGAAGCATGAATGAAATGATGAAATGAAAGGTAACAAACATGCAAACCGTTTTTGATGTTCCATGACATACTTGTGACAACTGCACTTACAATTTAGAGAATGTTAAGACTGTTGTGAGAAATGAGCCAAATTGATTGAGAAAAACTGTGATGGATTCAACTTTTTGATTTTTTTGAATTACAACACATCATTTTATTTTTTGATTAATATTGAAACATGGGAATAGCATATGAAGTCTCTTTCAGATTTAACTCATTGTGAGCTCATAGATCTTTTTTTTTAAAAGTTCAGTCAAATTAAATTTTCTACTTTTGCAAAGCAGACATGGTGAGTGCTCCTCAAAACCTCGTTGGCTAATGGAATCCAGCAGGCTGAATATATTGACATGATGTGACTGGACTTTCATCTAGTCAAATGAGTTGGTTTGCAGTAACTCTTGTCATCAGAGATATTTTATTCTGACGCCGGAGATGTAATGTGACAGAGCTGGAGGACGATGAGAGCGGCAAAGAAAGGCAATGAAAGAGCACTGAGCTCGTCTCAGGGCACTGGTGCAAATCTGGGAAATGAATGTGCTTTGCAGTCAATTCAAGTCAAGTGAATGTTGATGTTGTAGTGTCTGCGCCTGCACCTGCTAACACTTAGACGCTACAGGCTTTAATGTGATATGTTCCGCATAACTCTGCACTGGAGGACGCAATTGTACTGTGAGGTGTTGGATAAAAAGCAGCTGGCTGCATCCCTGTTGGAGTGATTTGATTTAGTCAGAAAAGCATAAAAATTGTGTGCCAATTTCATCTTAAGTAAATAAAATGCCTTTTTTCTCCACTCTTCAGTTAGAACATGTTAGGCAGAAGCAATACACTTCTTCATCGAGTGCTCTTTACGCAGTGACCCTGCTGTCTGGCCTGCCATTACTTTGATACTGAGATACTGCTACTTCTCTCAGTCTCATTTGTGTGCTCTTCTGCCCTTCATGCATTATCATTTCCCACTTTTAAATGTCTCAGAGACCATCAGAAAGACCAGGGTATGACAGCGGCCTTTTGTGTATTGTTCAAATAAACAATTATAGGAATAAATACAGTACTTTACAGGAGAAAGTGCACATTTCATCTTAAAATAGATGATTTGACAAACTCTAATAGCCTAGTTGAAAAGGTTATACTTTCAGAGTGCTGCCCTACAGCAGACAGAGCAGACTTTACAGACTGGAGGTTGTGGATAACAGAGGAAACAACAAGAGGAAAGAGAAAGAGAGCCTTTGATAGTGCTTCTTTATCCTGCAGGCACCTGCTCTGACACAGGGGCTTTCTTCTTCAAGATTTCATGTCTTGTTTGTTTCTGCCAGGTTTGAACTCTGAAACAAAGTTTTTGAAAGTCTCTTATCATGTGAATTGTTAAGGGCTCATGAAGCCGTGTACAAAATTCACTCACCTTCCGTCGCTGTCAGCTGTCATTTTATCATATCTGCTGTTTATGTTGAAAGCAGAGGCAGAGCCGAGCTAAGTGGAGCCACTGTCTCGATTCTGATTGCAGTTTGTGCTTATTAGGTGACCCTATAGTATGAGCTGCAAGAGGTGGAAAACAGGTCAGTTTTAGCTCCACTTCACATTACTTTAACTTACCATCATCACCACCTGTGACTGCTGCAGATGTACACTATGTATTGACTGGCCTGGCACTACAGGGCTTGTTTTCACCCCATAACAGGAAAGTGACATACGTGGTTCATACCACTGACCAGCATAGATGGGGGGACATAAACAAAACCTTCAGAAAATGTTGCGTCATTGTGTGAATTATTTCAAAAGTGCGGTCAACATATCTGTCTACACAGTATCAGAGCTGATGGTCATGCTGTTTTCACAATTTAAATTCCCTCTTTGCTCATCTGCCTTCAGCTGTTCAGTGCTCCTGTATATGTGAACAAGTTTTAATGTCAAAGGCATCACTGCAACTTGTTTGCTTGCATTTTTTGTTACCGTGAAATGCACATTCAGTATTTTAGTTTCACTCGTGTGAAGGCGAAAGGGAGACTGTGACAAGGTGAGACTTCCGTGCAAACAAGTTGGCACAAAGTGAGATGTTGGTATTTTGATGGAAATTGAGTGTTTGACATCCTGTTAAGAAAAAATGTCAAGGGCCTGATTTCAATTGATGATTTGACATGGGGGAGCAAGGAGGACCTCAGCTCCCCTGAAAGGGACATGAGCTCCTTTGAGAGCGTAGTTTGATAAATTTAGGGGGAGCTCTAAAACATGATGTTCCTGAAATAAATAATAATAGTAAAATACACCAGTGTTGTGTGTTCATTGGCTCATTACATTGTAATTTCCCAAACATTTATCTTCACTGTATTTTTGCAATCTTGTCATGAGCCACCAGGACTGGACAGAGAGGATCACTCATCATATACACTGACTGATATTCTTCTTAAACACTTCTGTGCCTGTGATACTGTGAGTATATGAATGAAATACCAAGTGTGCTTGGATACGCCCTCACAGGGGAATAAACATAGTCCGTGCAGGCAGTGTGGACCTGTGGGATGCCACCGCAGAAATATGCTCATGTTCAAAGAACTCACGTAAAAATAAAAATGGTGCCATTATGCTATATACATATGCCCTCAAAAAGCAAACCCATCTCCATCATGGTTTTCTTTTCTTTGTAAAATAGTCAGTAGCAGTCTACAACAATTTTGTTGGTATTTTTGTCATACAGATAAGTAATGGTGATTGCTGGGTAATGTGTATTTTGATGTTGTCCACTGTCAAGTCTCTGTTTGATCATGTGACAGCTTTGACTGACAGAGCACTATTCATGGTCCTGATAGCTTTCTAACTCATTTGACTGTAAAATCCAACACATTATTGGTAAAATATACAAAACAGGCTTAATGGCTTGAGTGTGTATTTCATAACTAATAATTGATGTGAACTAGGGCCCATCCTAAAAGCAGGCACTGGGGATTGGGTCCTTATTACCTTATGCACCTTTACTGTCTTTGTCCACGTGGCTTGTGTACCGGTCTTTCCAATAATAATCCTGTATGTAGTCTTAAAAGGTGGATAAAATAAAATGATCCCAAATTGTTTATCTTTTATGCTAAATAATGCAAGAGCAGATGTGACTTGGGTGATTACTATGAGCTTGTTATTCTCTGTTGTGGACCACTGACTTTCTTATGTCAGCACCTTGAGGTTCAGAATTTCATATTTAACATCACGCTTCCAAGCTGTGTTTTGTGTTTTTGTGTGTACGCAGTGTTAAAGGTCCTCTGTGGGTGGTTAATCACTTCTCATGTGCTGAGGTTATATGAACGAGATGAATACAACAGCAGGCTGTGCATGTCCGCAGGTTAAAACAAGGGAAATACAGTAGTGTAGTATTGTTTGTAGAGCTTTGTTGCAGAAGTGATATGAATGATGGTTTAGGAATAAGAGCATTTATCTGTGTAGGTAAAGCATAAGGTTCCAGGACAAAGACGCTCCTCTAATCTGTAATTAAGAACATTGTCATCTTGCAGTAGAAAATAATTGCTCACAAATACACCATCTGTTTCTGGTGTATCTAATGTAAACAAAGGTGTTCAAATAGAGATGGTTTGTCTGCAAGGTGGCTATTTTCTCTGTGGATAAATCCTACAATTGTAACTAAAGTGTGTGGGCAATTACACCACTAAGGAAATAATTACTCTCAGCAGGCATTTTGAAATGTAAAAATTAGCTTACAAACAATAGAAATAATCCCTATAACCAAAATAAAAAGGCAATATTGGGCATATGAAGATATTCTCTAAGGTTTAATTTTAACAGGAGATAATCACAGTAAATGAATTTAAACAGAGAGAACAAGATGGAAAGTCAACTGTTCAGACTGCAGTGCTTACAAAAACAGGCTCGTTTGAAACAGTTTTCCTTATGGCGTTTGGCTGCGTTCCTGTGAATCACATGATCCCTGAGCAAGTGTATGTGGAGGACAGAGCACTTTGAGGCGAATGGAACACTCACACAACACACTTTCATCTTAGCAGCCAATAAAATTCACACAGTTTGTCTTTTTGTAGTAAGAAGAACGGGTTCAAGACTTTTCCTGACATATGCACCATCCTCCCAGTTGGTGTCGAGGGGTTCCGTCCTCTGGCCTTTTTCTCATCACATCCACCCACAACAATGACAATGACTGCAGGGGAAATCATTCAGACAGCTCAGCGTGAGTTCAGCTGGTGTCATAACTGCCTGAAAAAGTGGTATACTCGTTGTCTGAGCTTATGTGCTCTATATTAGATAAACACATCTTGGATGTTATAGGGACAGTTTGGATTGTTTTATGTGAGATTGTATGAGGTACTTATTGTCAGTGTATTATCTACCGTAGTTTTACATTGCAGAGTTGCTGGTCTAGTGCTGCCTCGGTCTGTTGTTTCATGTTATTGTATGACTTTTGTGTTTTAAAAGGTTAGTCTGGATCTACCAAAGTCACACAAAACAGAGTAAAGTGGCTAAAACACCTTTTATTTCTGCCCCCATCCACAGTACTTCATTGTTTAGCTTCCATGCTTGTGCTCCTCTCTGCTTCTCCAAACTGGGGGCGTGCTGACTACACCTACTGTAGCTAATACACTGACTGCTAGGGATGTAACGATACATTCAACTCACGATGCGATACAATTTCCAGTACTGGGTTCATGATACAGATATGATTTTTGCACAATTTTTTTTTAACAGAATGATCTTGCAGGCAAATTATGACTGAAAAATATTCCTGTAATTATTTCTCAGACAAAAAACACAACATGTCTGAGGTAGAGTGTAGCTGCATAACACAAACTATGCAATGAAAGTATATTTAAAAAAAAAAAAAAAAAAAAAATATATATATATATATTTAAATATAAAAACTACAACATATATTTTCTCTTATCTTTAACAAATTAAAGAGAATCCCTTTTAATTTATTTTTTATCTCTGAGGTAGAGTAAACTGCAAAACAACCCATATGTCCTCTTATATGTCCTACAACTGAAATTATATTTTATCTTAAATAACAAAAAAATAAAAAAAATGATTTTTAAAATAAATCTCACATCACTATAACTAAATGAATAATACAAATAAATGAAATCTCTTCAAACTAAGACTTGCATGTGTTCCTGGTTTGCAAATCTGCTTGTCAGCGTGGACTGTTCTTTTAAGAGTTTCTTTGCTCAGGCAGTGTTGACTTGAGCTTCTCACTATGGTGCCGGGTGACGTGCTGCATCATGTTGGTTGTGCTACTTGTGTAGGTCATCACTCTCTTGTAATATTTGCATGCAGTCTTGTCTGCGATCTTCTCGCCCTCTTCATTTTTGAACACAGGGGGCCTTATCTTACGCTGATCTAAAGCACAAGTGGAAAGTGCGACGAGCAATGGATTTAATTTATTGAAGGTGTGTCCAAATCCACTTTTCCCGACTTGCACCAGGGGTGCAGGAGTATCCTGCCCTGTCCTGCCTCTTGCACCACCAGCGTACAGTGGTATACACCTATCAGGTGTGCCCAAGTGCCCTCATTAATTCACCGGCGAGTTAAGGCCATTTCATTTTTCATCTCAACTGATTTCAGTCATCACACATCTGTATCGTTTTTTTTAACTGTCTCGCGATGCATCGTTACGTCCTTACTGAGTACCGATACATATCTCATACAACCCCACATCAGATAATCAGAATGATCACTTTAAGATCACTGGTGTTTTGCTGAGGTGCTCCTTTCCTCCCATACTGTAAAAGAATTTTTGTTTTCCCCAGATTTTCCTGCCTGCTTCATTGGTTCGTCCAGCTCCTTTTATCAACAGATCTTTACAGGAGGGAAGCTGTTTTACTGCTGCTCTGGCTCACTTTTCCATTCACAAAACCATTCTGGCAGCATCCTGACTGTTATGACAGCACACTGACGGTCACATTGTCCCCAAAGGAAATAAACCAATTCATCCAATGCACAAGTGTGCTCATGGTGCATTCTGGGGAGCAAGAGGAGAGATAATGAAAAACCTTTTGTGTGGAGGATACATTGCCTCTCCATTGTCTGAGAGCATGTCTGTGTGTGTGTGCACACCATCTGGTACTTTGATGAAAGAAGATAATGATAAACCTTGTGCATGTGTGTGCTTGGGTGTGTGGCTGCATACTGTACGTGTGCATGTGTGGTTGTAAGAAAGCTGAGTGTCTGGTGTGTTCGAGCTCTGAAGCAACACAGTGTCCTTCTGAATCCTTGTCTGGATGCAAGCGCAGCAGATGCAGGGCGCCTCCTTCTATCATGGGCGGTGATCAGTAACACGTTTGACCTGCTGTCTGCTCGGTCAGGGCAACAGTATCGGCTGTTAGCACTTTTTACAGAGTGAACCACTGTCTGTGGTGTCAGAGCGCCAAGCTTTTGTTACAGTCCTGCTGTAAGGTATTGCTCATTGTGTGCAGCCAAGATCGCTGTAGAGAGAAATATGTGTTTTTACAAAATAGAAATTTTCTTTCTGTTCTTCATTACGCATTTAAGTCATCCTAGGGTTTCTCTTTGGGTATTTTTCAAATGGTGTATTTTGTTTATTCACTTGTTCAACCACAATCTCATGCAGTGAATCGTATCGCTTACCTTTTCATGGTGAGTCAAACAGTTGCTCAGCCAAATAATAACATTTATGTATTAGCAGTTAATCTCTTAAATGGGCTGCCATTATAGGGTCCAGGAAGCTGAGTAGTTGTTTGGTAAAGTGACCTCTGGGCATTTAGTGCAGTTAGCCTCTCAGCACTTAAACTACTTATTTCTGCCACTTTACATGAATGAAAAATCATAGAAGCAGTCACCGCAACAGAGAGGGAAGGATTCCACTGAATGCCTCTATTTTGTATTTGTTTTTTTGCCCATAGTCGCATATACTGTGGTGCTGTGGTGTGTGCTGGAATATGTTGACCACAAAGAACGTCACCAGGTGTAGGTCTACATTTCTGTTTTAGAAAAAACAGTTTCATATTCAACTCTTATACTGATTTTGAAGCATGGAGAATGTTTTACACCAGAGTGGCAGAAGGTGTGCACTACTGGATGCAAGTCAAGTCAACATTCCCTAACATCTGAGAGAGAAAGCTGGATGGTTATAATTTTATATTTTAGTGTAAAGCACTGTGACTGATGTTATTCATTGTGGCATCATGGCATACTATATAGCACCTTCCAAAAAGAAATAATGTATAGAATCAAACATAAATCCCTCTAAATAATCATTTGCAACCCTATAGAAGTATGCGGTGGCGCCTGTATCTGCAGAGATCCTGCCCTCTGCCTGTATTTTCTTATTTTCTCATATTTTGCTGTTTTCGGGACGTTTCTGTGCTTCAGCCTGTTTGGCAGCGGTGTTTAGTCTTCAGCTAGGCTTGCAGGTTTTGAGGTGTGAACTATAAAAACGTAGCACCCAATGGTTACATTGCATCTCCTCTGCTCTCTGCTGCAGAAAGAGATTCGCACACATACACTCAGGCAGAACAGACTGAGGATCGCTTTAGCTGTGTTCACACAAAATAGAGCGTTGTGCAGAGATGTGGGTGTGTTTATTTGTGCTTCAGAATGTAACCACTGTGAAACAATCGGAAAATAATGTTTTACTTCTCTGATTCACTGCTTTGTTCTCACCAATAGTGCTCCCACACTTAATTTACTCTATTAGTCTCTCTTCCTCTCACTCTTTGATTGAGTCAGGAAGGAGGAGCCAACTTTGGATGGAGCATTTACAAACAATGCATATTCTACTTTTAAAGTAGCTGATAAATGTTAATATTGACAAGTGATAATATGATGATATATTAACTTGTATACATGATGTAAGTTTTATCAGATATTGTGAGCAGTACTGTCCTGCACAGTGGTTTTAAGTTTCCTCTTGATTTTTGTGTTTCTCACATAGCAGCTATCGTTCTGCTCCATTTATTGGTCTTTCTTCTTCATGGTTAGTGACTTATAAAAGAACTAATTGACATTTGCTGAGCTGAAAGCTGTTACAGTAGAATATTTCTTGCTGGCCCTCCTGCTCCAGGTCAAGTTTGTGTGGACTTGGTTTGGTTAAAATCGATGTGGACTGTGTTTGAAGTTTAGCTTAATAAAGATCAGAAGTTTTCTGCAATGTAATGCTTTCTACCATCTATTGTTCTCATCTGGTGTCCTCCCTGCTCTTGGGGCCAAGTTGTTGGTGTCCTTAATGATACATACCGTAGAACAGTAGCATCAGACAGACCTTCCGACTCCTGAGTGTGTTTGGTTGTGGGATCAGTTCCCAAAGTGAGATGAACGTCCTCTTGTCAGTGCCTCATGTCTGTGGCTGTGATGGCACCCACCTGTCACTAAAGTCCTTAATTATACATACATTTAAGCCTTCATTTATACATTTAAAATGGTTGTGTTATATAAAAAATCTTCCCCATTCTTCTACAGTTTTTAGGAACAAGGAAATTATATAGAGAGACATTTTTGTACCAGGCCATAAACATATTTAGTTCTACTCTAAACTTGGGCATTTTAGTATGAAAATCTGTAGGGATCAATTCCCTTTGCGGCCAGACTAAAGTGGCACTTCCACACTGGCTTCATTTTTCAGCCCCAGAAGTTGTCGCCTGCTAAAAAATAGTATAGTATTGCCATTGTGAGCATGTTGGCATATCGATGTGAGCATGTAAGTCAAGACATCGCTATGCCTGGCCAGAGCTGCTAGCATTGTCTTTTTTAATCTACAGTAGATTAATCTGGAATTTGTTACGCAGTTTTCCAGTTTACTAGATAAATCAAATTACTTGTTAAACAATACTAATCTAAAGGTTTTAATATGTTCTGACATGTAGGTTGTAGTTTTTTTTTCTCCTCCTTTTTTCTAGTTTTTGGTGGTTATTTTTCTGATCCATCATCTACTGTTCTACCTGATGTTTGCCAAAATGTAAAAAGTATATTTTTCAGGGTGGTAGGAAAACTGTAAGAGGAGAAACCCAGAAGCTCTGTTTTTTTTCTCCCCAGCAGCTCCCTCTGGGCAGACTATAAGCACTCACATGTCAACTCTTCATCCATACCACCACCAGTGACTGTGCTTACTTATAAACACTTTTTTTTTTTTTTTTTAACACAGGCTAAAGGATGATACTGCAGCTACATCAAATCATAGTCATGTCCCCCGAAGCTGTGGCAGCTCAGTTCAAATCGGTTTGTTGAGCTGTGAGCACTTCTTGTCTCATATTTGTCACAATCACAGAGGCTCCTGTTTACCATCATTATGCATGGAAGACAATATCATACTGTCAGCATAATTGAACTGAAGATGATTGATGAGTTAGTTTTTGTTTACCTGATTTTCATTTGAGTGTGAGTCCTTAGCATGCTCAGCCGTAATGAGCTTTCTATTGGAGCCCGTCTAAGAGACGTCTGTGAGTTTAGACCCTGACAGACACCAGATGCTGCAGGTATGAAGGGGTGTGTTTGCAGCAATGCTTAAACTTCAGCCAAAGCAACACAGTCGATACACTGACAATACATTGTACCATACCTTAAATTTAATTTAGTCAAGCGTGTATATGCTTGTCTTGGATCTGCAGCCAACAGGATATGTTAAATTTGGTTTGTCACTGCAGTCACATGCCTAAGAAGACTAAAGTATGATCTCATGCAGAAAAGCTCAGACTAATAAATGAAAGTGTGGAGAGTATTACATTTCTATTTGCAGAAAGTCTCCTGTGATCAGCAGCAATGTTCCAGATTTTGGCACAGTTTAATGGATCCAATTTAGTGTCCCCTCATTTCTTAAAAGGCTCAGTTAAGAATGACAGTAATAGTTTAATGTGAGAAAAACTGCACGTCAGTGATGTCTTGAGGCCAGATTCGACTCCATCGCTTTCTGGAATTTAAAATGGCATCACTGCTGATCTGTAATATAGCCTACATGGCATTATGCTCTATATTTTCAATACACCAGAATAAGACTTTTCTAGTATTTCTGCCCTTGATGCTCTCATTCTGATGAATGTAATAAAACAATTTAAGTTCATACCTTGCAACTATATTTGAGAGCCAACATTCATCCCATTCATGCATTTTTAGATCAACTTTGGTTGCCATTTGCTAAAATTGCATGACATAATTAGGGCTGTGCTGAAAACTTTGTTTGGGCTTCAAACATCCTGCAGCAATTATTTGACTTTTTTCAGAGCTTCACTATGACTGACTACAGTCACTTTTCTACGGCCTCTGTGTCGCTTGTGTTGATGGTGTCTGAAGTTGCTATAGCAGCGCCGGTGGTTTGTCTGACTCTAAAGATGTTATTATACTTTACACATCCATGAATGCATGAGGGTCCACTAGGGTAAATTTTGTTATCAGAGATTGAGCACGTAGGCTCTGTGCGGAAATCCACATATTGCCAACTTGTTGTGACCGCACAAACAAGTCTGTGAACAGAACAGATGCCAGTCTACTGTGCATAGGTAGAATGCATCCTCCAAGCAAACTTCAAAAACTGTATAAACAAAACTAATAGGTGGTGTTGGTGTCTGCAGCTGTCCCTGTATACACCTATTTGGGACTATAATAGAGCTCTGAGACAGACAGAGAAGAATCAGCAGCAACTGCAGGGTGAGCCTGACACACACTGACAAAACATCAACACAACTGACACCTAAGCACCTAAAGGGGAAAATATATATATGTATATGTAGAAATAGTTGTAAGCTAGTTTTGCAGTTTGAATACCATGCCAATGAACAGAGCTTCAAAGCATTTGGTCCTAATAATACATTTTGCACATGTACAGTGACTGACAGGAAAAAGAAGAAACTATAACTGTTTAGCTGGACACTGGTGTTACCTGACAGTACCAGTTTGTATGTCTTATCTCTGTCGGAGAAGATGGCATTATATACCTAGATGTTCCAGGTTTATTGATTCTGTATGTTCTGTCCTTGGTGTATTTGTTAATGTAAGGCCAGTTATGTTGTACTGATGTACAGTAGTGGGAAATTTTATAGTGTATTATATGTGTTATAGTGTGTGGAATGTGATCCACCAGATTCATTAAGTTATATATATTTCAGAACCCCACTGCTACAGTCCTCACTCACATGAGTCCAGTTCTCAGATATCTGCACTGGCTTCCCATTTGTCAAATAATTTTCAAACAGTGCTGTTGGTTTATGAAGCACTGAATGGTTTAGGGCCAGAATACTTCTGCTGCTCCATTATGACCTGTCCAGACCTCTCAGGTGGTCTGATACAAGTCTGCTTACTGTCCCCAGAATCAAAACTAAACATGGACAAGAAGCATTCAGTTATTCATCTTCATATAACTCCCATTAAACTCAGGGCTTAAGACTTTCCTGTTAGCCACTGGTTTTTGTTTAATTACATTTGGAACTCTTTATTCATATCTTGCACTGTGCTGTAACAGCACTGTGATTTTTATTCTACTGTTATATCTCTTATAGCTTATTTTTATCTTCTGTTTTATTTTACTCTTGCAAATTCTATTTTAATGTGTCTTTTTATATTGCCCTTTTCTTCATTCCTTTTATGTTTTATGTAAAGCACTTTAAATTGCCTTGTTGAAAGGGGCTACAACAAATAGCACTTCCCTTGCCTTTTTTGAATAACTGTGGTTAGAGTACAGTGAAAATGTTGACTGGGCATATTGTATGATGCTGCAGAGCTTGTTGAAATGCCAGACACGGCACCAGTCCTTATACCTTTCTCTACAGAGAGCGAGCATTCAGCTGCACTCCTACTTGACTTTGAAACAGTTCCCTGGTCTGAATTTCTTTTTTTTTTCATCACTCACCAGTTTGTTTTATATTTCATGGCTGCAGTTCATTGATATAGCAATGAAAGACAGTTGGTATCTTCTGAGCATTTGTTTGTAGTTGTTTGCTCAAGATGTGTACATGTCATAAACTCTTCACACAAAGAGCAATTTTTGCTATGATATCTTGATCGTGAGTCCTGGAGTGTTGTCAGAGTTTTTTGATGTATTTTCAACCGTTCTATGAGCAATGCCAAATACAGTCAGTGCAACCTTAACATCTATCTATCTATCTGTCTGACTGACTATCTATCTATCTATCTATCTATCTATCTATCTATCTATCTATCTATCTATCTATCTAGCTATCTAGCTATCTATCTATTGCTAACAAGGGAGGTGGTATCCCCCCTCCAGTCGCCTACTGCATATAGCAAAGTTGAGGTACCAGGATACAGTGTATGGGGTACATGGGGGCAGTAAACATGACTGTGACTTTGATGATGTCTCCTGCTGCCCATTGGCTTACTTCGCCAGTTGGATATGGCTGGCAATAGTTTGTGTTGAAAATAGAAGCACTTATGTTTTGTTTGCACACTGCTAAACAAGCATAAAAGCACCCAAATATTTTTTTTTTTCCCCTACATTTTGGCTCTTGCCAACAGGATGTGATGTGGTGAGATGAAAAAAGGCTTAAAGAAATCCAGGTTGAAATAATGTTGAAAATAGGATCCAAATTGAAAACTGTCAGTTGCACCAAAAGCTTTAAGGTTCTGCAAGGACTTTTTGTGAGTGCACTGCTGGGTCCCTCGAGCTGGACGGTTAAAGGAAGGACAGAGAGAACAGGTGCTCAGTGGTTTGGCTTCTTTTTATGTCATGCACATCACTGCCCTTTTCCTGGAGAAAAGCCTGAGAGACTGCTCAACTGGGCCAACAAGAAACCGACTGTTGTCTTTTTTTTTGTACTGTTGCTTTCTTGCTTACTTTAGTGTTTGTTCACCTTGCCTTTTTTTAATTTATCTTCAATCAGCTACTATCACCTTCCTTTCCCACAGAGCATTTTATTGCCTTTTCTTTTTTTTTCCCTCTTCAAAGCCATTCCTTACCAGCAGTGGTGAGCACTCAGAGTCTGGTTGCCCTTGCTCCTATAACTCTTATGGGTTTCCTGCTCTCAGGGCCTCTCCTCCACTGTCGCATGTCTGTAATGGAGCCCCTGGGAGCCTGAGCCTCTATCTCAACAAGAAAGGATTTACACAACTGAGCACTGATTGGGAACGCAGTCACAGCATCGCTGAGTCCAAGGGCAATAAGATGGCAGCCTGCTGACAGTGAGCATCTTTTTAAGAGGATCGCTGTCTCTCTGTCTTGCGGTAAAGGGGGGTTTTAGGGGCCTACAAGTGAACATAAAAATGCGATCATAGAGGTGTATTACACTGCATATGTAGTCAAGGAATGTCATAAACCTGATCAAAGCAAGGTGTTGTCTCAAGTGGGCAAGGCATTGTACATTAAGAACCTATTTAGTTTGAAGAATTGCTTTACTGAAGAAGAGTCTGTCTTTGACAATGTTAAATTGTCTTTTACTAAAATTGCAATCCTCAGCACTGACTGATACCACTGTACATTGTGAGTGTTGTGTTGCATTTTTCAGTATAAATCATAATAAAAATCCATAGAAATGTTTTTCTTGGTGTATTTGTCATTATTCTTATTGTTTTAAAAACAGAAAATAGTGGAGTTTATCTAATTGGATGTAATAAGTTTTACAACTATGTGCTAGTCAACCACATTCGTAAGTGTAAGCACAAACAATAAGCTTGAGATCAAAGAAACTAGAAACATCAATGTCTCAAGCAAAAAGGAGGAGAAACAATCATATAGTAATGTTCAAAAACAGTAAAGTGTAATGTATTGATTCAAGCTGTTGGTAAACACAAATATTCTAGAGATGAAAAGATGGACAGACATTCAAAAATATTTCTACACTTCTAAAGCTCACTGATTAAAAAAAGGGGGATGGCCCTGTGGATGGGTTAGGGTTAGTGATGGTGTATTTTCACTATGAAGGTGACACTACTCTATAATGTATGTAGGCAGTGGTTGACAAAGTACTCAACCCCAGTACTTGAGTCAAAGTATAGATACTCCAGGTCAAATATTACTCAACTACAAGTGAAAGTTGTTTTAGAGTACTAGAGCACTTGCTTTTCAGAATACTTAAGTAGTCAAAGGACATGCCCTTAAAATACTTAAGTATTCAAAAGTACAAAGTACCAAGTATGTTTTCTAATATCAATACATTTCTGTATTTTTCTCACAATACATTTAGAGAACCTTGTAACTCTCTGAAACCACCTAATGATGCACTGATTTGCCTGTAGAACCACACTGCTACACAAAGCCTATAGAAACACTTAAAAAAAACAGTTATTGTTTACGTGAATTATGTGGTATTTTTCACCTCGATAAAAACAATCCAATATTAAAAGTCCACTTGGAATTACTCGTCTTTTTTAATTATAATAATATCTTGAGATTTAATTTTGTCTTTCTCCTGCCGTCACCATTACTGACTTTTGTTTAAATAAAAGAGGGAGAGCTTGCTTGTGCTTGTTACAGTGCGCCTGGATGACGTATTTCTGCTTTTACATCAGTCCCAGTTGACAGCGGATACTGTGGCTGGTTTCCTTCTGTGAGGAACACAGCGTGTGACCAATTGCATTTTAGAAAACAAAAAATAACAACAGCTGACGTCAAATATATGGTTAGACTAAAAATAACGAGTAACAACAGCCTTCATAGAAATGTAGGGGAGTCAAATGTATAATATTTGTCTTTAAAACGTAGTGGAGTGAAAGTCAGTTTCCAAAAAAAACAAAAAAAAACAAGAAATACTCAAGCAAAGTCAAGATACTCAAAAAATGTACTTAGGTATAGCAGTTACTGTCCATCACTGTATGTAGGCAACAATATTGCATAGAATTGAGTATTTAAAGTATTTAGTTAAGAGACTATTATTGATCATAGATGAAAGTACAATTACAAATCTGTTTGCTACTTCAGCACCATGAACAGCCATGGATTTATCAACACACAGCACAGTTAGGCTGCTAATATTTCAGCACTATGGTTGGGGCCATAGGCTGTGACTGTTACAAACCATAGTCAGATAAAGGATCAGTGACTAAGGCAGACTAGACTAACATATTCAACTCAAAAACAACAAGGATTTGGTCCTTTTGCTAACCAGGGGGGTGGCACCCCCCATATCTGCCCTCAGATCACCTTCTGGCTGTGATTTCCTCAAATTTAGTTACAAGATCCTTATGAAAACACAACCTGTCAGTATTACATGACGTATGAATTAAACAAGGACTTTAATCAGTTCATTGATTAATGAGCTTTAGAGAAGCTGATAGGCATATTTTTGAACTTTGGCAGCCAGCTAGCTGTTTAACCCTGCTTCCAGTATTTCTGCTAAGCCAAACTAAGCTAGTCATCTTCTGGCTCTGACAACATATGTAGTGCACAGATATGAGAGTGGTATTAATTCTGTCATTTAACTCTCAGAAATAAAGTTAATGAAATCACATTACCCCAAAATGTCAAACTATTCCTTTAATTGCTATTACCTACAAGCTTTGTGCGTAACTTTGATTGTCAAAGCTGGACCCAAATGTGACTACAAGTTATTGCAGTCTGAATTATAAAGACAGTGTTTTATTAAAATATTCATGCAAGTTCTGCTGAAGAAGTTTAAAACACCTCTCTTGAAAGTAAAATAAAATGTTAAAGCAATTACACTGTAGAAGCCCAGACACACAAAACAGGCATTCTCACAGCATTATTCACACGCAGTGATGTTTCTAGAGTTATGTTGAGGTTAAATCTGAGGACGAATTATATAGCCTGACCAATTTAAATAAGTGTCTCTGTGGTGTGCAGCAACAATGAATCACCAGCATTCAGCCAAATATAAAGTAATGACTGTGCAGGCAAATAAAGATCTAATCTTAAACAGTTTTTGGGGATTTCATGTAGCAGGCTGAGCGAGTCTGATATATAAGCAGTGGTATGAGTCATCCCCACTGGATTACCAGTACTTTTATTCCCTTTTTTGCCACAGTCAGCAGCTTGTACTGGCATGAGGCCTTATGTTTTTGGATGAGTTATACTGGATTAATGTCATTTGTGGAACAGCTTCCTCCATGCTCTTGGGGTGGTGAGATGCGTTCTTGGCAATTCTTTTAGTTTGTACAGGTACAGGCAAAACAAACAATGTATCGCATGTAAATTAGTGAGCTTTATAGGTTCCAATCATAGCCTGTATAAAACACAAAACATTGCCTCCTCACCGTCTTGGCAGCACCTGACACCACTTAAATGGGTGAGTTATAAAAATACACCTCATACAATTGTGAAGTCATGAACAGGGAAATAACCAAAACTGTTTTTTTTTTTTTTTGTATGAGGCGGTAAACGTGTTTGTACACTGTAAACTGTTAATCTCTGCCGTAAAGTTGGGAATTTTAGTATGGGTGTCTATGGGGACTGACTCGCTTTTGGAGCCAGCCTCAAGAGGGCATTTAAGGAAGTGCAGTTTTTGGCATTTCTGCATTGGTTTAATTTTTCACCCTCAGTTGCTACTTGGTTACAGTAGACCTCAGCATATTTGTTACCTTTGGATAAAGCCGAGCTAGCTATTTGTAGAATTTATCCTAACCTAAACTAACCTGCTAGTTGTAACTTTGTATTTGTAAATATTTGTAACAGGCAACAATCCTCTTATTTAACTCCCCGCAAGAAAGTTAGGTATAATTTCCCAAAATGTTGAACTTTACCTTTGAATTCCAAGCACTGTATGAGAGGCACTTAGTTGCATTGCAAATGATCACTAACCTCATCTTAGAGTCGTGATTCAAACCATTTTTTGATGAACTGAAAACATTACAATTCACTGTTAAATTTGATTGGCAGAAATAAAAGTCATCCTGCTTAGTTGTTGCCTAAAATTTAAGAGAAAACAACACAATTTTTTACAAAAAGAAAATTAGCCTGTATATTCTGTTAAGTGTTAATTCATTTGAGGTCTACTGTAAATACTGAGAGACACATCACCAGGTTCTTTAAATTTATGATGCCACTATTACATCATCAATTTGCTGATGACTGCTGTTTATTACTTTGAAGTAGTCGAAGTCAAAATGTGTGCACAACATACCTTAATTACTCGATTTATCTGCAGATGGCATTGTAATACAATTGATGTACTGCTTCCATTAGATTGCTTGGTAAGGCATGTTGAGTGTAAATCTTAATACCATTCAGCTGCTGACTGATAGGAGCATGCACTACGGTCTTTCACTTCTGTGTCAGCTCTCTGGAGTATGGAAAGTACACATTACCATATCATAAGATTATAGTAAGCCATTTACAGGCTTTGCTGCTCATGGCCTTGGAGGCAGCAACTTTAAGAACGGTGAAAATAAGCATAAAGATCATGCAGTGAAGCTCTGAAATATGCTAACTATCAACACTGCAGTTGAGCCCCAGAGAAGCGGGCGTTGTTTAAGACCACCATAAACCATTCTTTGACTCAATCACCTGCTACCCAGGAGCTCAGAGCTATATGTAAATACAAAACTAAAGCAAAACATTAATCGAGCACCAGATGCTACCCCAGCAGCAGTAACCTTTCAGGACCATTCGTTGTTGCAATTTCCATCCCTTAGCTTAAAGTGACACAATCTTTTATTGATGTGGTGTTTCCCAAGCTGATATGGAACCCCTCTCAATAATTAATCTGACGCAGGGCCCAGCCAGGCCAAAGGAGTGGCGTGCTGCTGCTCATGCTCCACTAAAGACCAGACCACAGTGATCATTTGGCCCCAGTCTGGGTTATTTCCATCTCGCCGTTTATCACTTTTATTATAGCTGTGATGAAACAGTGCGTGTGCTTCCATAAAACACTTACGGGCCTCTGCTTGTTTAATACATTCCTCTCCCACTGACAGGCCTGCACTAATCTCATTTAGCCATGAGTCACTGTGGCTAATATCACGGCTGCCCGCTGCAGAGTATTACTACTCTTATCACTAACACATCACATTTCTCATAAGGAACGTATTACATACATGAACATGGGCACATGCAGCCGCACGCAGGTTTCTGCTGTTACTGCTACCCCTACCACTGGCACAAACCTACAACTGCTGTTACTGCAAGTATTTACCTTTACTGCTGTGCGTGCCCCAACAACTATTAACTGCTATCCAACTTTGTCCAGTTTGACAAGAGCAGTTATTAAAATCATTGATGCCACCATCCATTAGAGTCCATTGGCAGATGTCCCTCTCCTCAGCCACATACTCCTGTGAGATGCTGAGGCATTCACAAAACAAATAAGATAAATAATCTCTCTAGCATTTTCTGTGTTTGTCCTGGGTCTCTGTCGGACTTAGTCACAATACCTTCATAGGGATGCATCCAGGAGGCATCCTGATCAGATTCCGAAGTCACCTCAACTGGCTCATGTAGAGTGAAGGAGCAGCAGTGCTATTCTGTGCTCATTCCTGATGTATGAGCTCCTCACTCTGTCCTTAAGGGTGAGCTTGAGACATTATCACATCATCAGATGATCTGAGATCTTGCCATCTACCTATCGTCTGGTGTTTCTGAATGCAAAATAGTTGCTTGAGCAGTGGCGAGAATGGATGCTAACAAACCTACACCCCTTACATTTTTTCAAGGACATGCCTGAACACACAAGACACTGTCCCACCATTCTCCTCAGTGGTAGGTGCACAACTTCTGCATGTTATCACCTCAATATGAAGGGCTGCCATAAAGACTGTGGGTTGGTTCTGTAGTCCAGGTTTTTGTAAACTCTCTAATTGTTTACACAGTTTTAGCAACAAATGCTGGGAGATTGTTCTCAGCCTCTACTAAGCGAAGATTTTAGAGACTGACTTGTGAGTCTACTATTTTGTTGGACTTATCCAGAATACCTTTGAAGAATGCATCCAGTGAGGACTATGATCAGATGCCCAAACCACCTCAGTTAGCTCCTTTGGGTGTGAAGGAGCAACAGTGCCACTCTTTGCTAACATCTGATTTACGAGCTCCTCACCCTCACCTTAAGAGTGAGGACAAAATATACTACGAAGAAAAATCTTTTCAGCTACTTGTATCCCCAGAGCTCATGACAGTTAACATGTAATTGGAGCAACTTTCTCATTTGTCTCAACTTCATCATACCCTCACTCATGAACCAGACCCTGAGATACTATCCCACTCCTAACTATCAAACTATCAAACCACTACAGTTCAACAACCTTGTGCTCATCATTTCAAACACTTGTACCTTCAGATTCTGTCCCTTAAAATCACAAACAAATATGGTGACCCATTGAGAATATGTTTGACTTACTGCCAATAATGTGGACACAACTTGGTCTCTGGTTACAAGCACCAGATGGCTTGTAGCAGTGGCCCTGCCAACCTGTATTCCCACAATTATTCATCATCAAGACATACCAAAGGATACTGTCGTAAGCCTTTACCAAGCCCACAAAGCATGTGTAGACTGAATGATCAAACTCTTTCGAGTAAAGAGTTGATCCACTGTTCCACAAAGGATGGAATCAATACTCCTGAAGTCTCCCTTCTACAACCACCAGCCCCATCTGCCAGGACAGTCTGGGCCCTGCCTTCTCTTCTTCACTTGTATGACCATTTGCTGGTGAGCCTTTGAGACCGAAGGTCTTTCCTCAAACATCTTCCACGCCTGAGGTTTTTCTTCTGTGACCTCTTTTTTTAAAGGAGATATTGACACAAAGAAGCTATCCCAGTTGCAGGTGCACTGGAAAATGTCACTTCAGTCTTATGAAAAGAAACTCTAACTCGTTGCTCTTGCTCAGCCTCACAACTTATTGGTTGCACTAACGTTTTGCTCCCTCTGGACCTTTGTCAAGAGTGTTTCAAACAATTCATGCAACACTGATTGTTTGAAATTAATTATGATACTGTGCTTCTCTGACCTCAATAGTCGCAATACTCCTGGTCTGCTGATACATGTTTGCAGATTCTTGAATCCCTCTGACCGTATTCAACTTGACTCACCTCTGTATCAATGTTTGTGATTGTAGTTACCAGCAAATTAAAATTATGCTTTTGCCTGGCTCCTTAAGATAGTTTAAAGACTGTCCTCTCAGCTACCTTGGCCTCTCATCTGCTGTAAGTCCTTAAACACATCCAAGTCAGCTAGGTTTCATAGACACCTGGACAGGCACACATACACAGCAGGTAGAGAACAGGGCCTCCAGCCCTGTGAAATCACAGTGAAATCAAATACAAGACCTTAATACCTTCCATGTGAATTGTATGGAAGCTGACAAGATAATCATGGCTCCAGCTGCTTTATTTTTGTCAAAGGTCCCAGCATACATAATACCATAACATCACCTATTTGTCATAGTTTTATATTTACATCACATCTCATCGGGTATATTGATAAATTCTCAAGTTAAGGATGATGTTGCTTGCAGTAGGACTGGGTCATACACTGAAAATGCTTGTCATTTTATTGGTTAATATAAATATAATGTAAATCAGTTTGAGTGATAACAAACAAAGCTACCTCAGTAGTATTTTATATTTTCAGTTAGGAATTTGACCACATTATGAAAGTGTGGTCCTCTTTACACACCATACAACTGAGGAAGTGAGTTTGGAAAGTAGGGTAACGAAGGGGGTTTAATTACACTGGGAAGATTGGGACGCTGAGTGTTGATTTGTGAAAACTAATATAATATTTTAACAAGTACTTTAAATATTGTGTGGCAAATTTCACAGATCTAACCCTAAATAATCTTACATATGGGTCATAAGCACGCCTGAAAAGATACTTCAGACATGCAGTTGAATAAGGACGTCATGAAAAGCCTCCAGTCATTTAATGGCTTCAGCGGATTACGAGAGATCAACATCTCGATCTTTGACTTGGAGTCTATGACATCTATTTTGTGTGCAGGAAATAGACAGATTTTCATATCTATTCAGCTATTTTTTTTTTTTTTTTTTTTTTACTGAAGTCAGTTAAGTGACTGTTTGTCAGTACAGACTAATTCCAAATGAATACATAGGAAAACAGGCTGATATTAAGCCCATTAATAGTTCCAGTTCTCTGTGATGTGATGTGAAGAGATGACAGTATTGGTAATGATTAAGCCATGCTTTGTTTACTCTGAAATATGATGTGGAATTACTGAAACTCAACTCAATAAGTCTGTTTTAAAAGCCCTACAACCTGCAGTACTCAGCTATCACATGAAAAATGACTTTTTTTTTAAAGATTCTCGGGTGTCTTTTGTGTGTTGTTTATAACACAAGTGTTACACTTGCTCACATGAAATGCTGAGATTAAGTTTGCTTTTTGTGCACAATGCAAAGATCTTCAGTTTACTGTCATAGAGAGGTAAAATAATTATGTAAATATTCACATTTAAGAGAAAGCAAAGTGAGAATTTTGATCTCTTGCCTTGAAAAATAAATTAAAGATTAATAATAATCTTTAAATAATTAATTTAATAGTTAACAGTTAAGCAATTAATTGTTGCAGATCTATTCACCTTTTATTCTCATTCTACACCATAGAAAGGTCATTCTATGGTGTAGAATGAGAATAAAACAAAACAACAATTCTACTGCAGAACCTATTGTATAAGTGCTAAAGTATATAGCCATTTATCTCCATAGCAAGTTATTTTATTTCCCAATTTCCTGATGTTTTGGCAATAAAAGCATTTTAATCCTAAAATAGCATGAATCTAATCATTCCCCCCACAGCAGTAAAACCTCAGGGAGTGAAAACTGTGAGAGAAGCAGTTCCCACACTGAAATCACATGAGCACAAACCACATAAAAGATGTACAGTTTATCTACTCAAAAACAATAAAACAGTTCTTTAACTGGCACCATATAGTATTTCCTCTGTGTAGCCACCAGTGTATTGCAGCTTGGCTCTGGGTTTAAATCTCATAAGGATGTTGAAGAACACTTAACTTCAAATCAATAATGTTTCTGCCTCAGAGCCTGGCTTTGTGTCCCAGCGGAGCCCCGGTCAGCTTACTGAAGTTCAGTGTGTCTCATCAGTATGCAACACAACACCACATATACATTACAAGTGTTTGGTCAGCTGCCTATGGGAGGCTGTGCAGCTTTATCCTATGGCTGTTTAATCAAGCCAGACAATGAGTGTGGAGCAAAGTTAGAGAGCGCTGCTTCGATCTCATCGTTACAAACTGCATCAGAGTGCAGAGTCAGGTAAATTACCAGGAACAATAGGATTATCTTCTCTTATTGCAATGCAGAAGACAAGACTCAAGATCAGAAGCTCTTTATCAAGTTGTACAATTTAAAATCTACTGTAACATCTGATAAATCTATTGTAGAAAATGTGTCTGCTTGCACTATGCTGATGCTATAAAAAGCACCCCAGTTTGTTTTTTGTGAGGAATTTTTTACAAAACAGTTAAAGGGTAACTTATGTATTCTTTACATGGGAAAACATGGAAAAAATATATTTTCCCATTTTTGTGTGTCAGTGACTAATGTAAGCAACAATTTTTGGTCCAGTATTTAGGCAGAAGCAAAACTGAGCTGCAACGTAACCCTTACAGGCAACTGTGCACCATCAGAGTATGTTCACTTAGTGCTTGTTTTTGCCAACTGGCAGATTGTTAGACTAAGTGTCTGACAACATTATAGAAAGGATACCTACAGAGATAAAAAAAAAAAAAAAGCATGTTTTGTTTAACCAGAAAAACTGTTTTATTGCCCCCGCCAACAAACCAGACTCTCTTTGCAAAACTAATTTTAATTCAATTATGACAGAAACAAAATAAATCTCACCAAACACATCTTAACTAATCTTTCCACTGTTCTAACAATCACCAACTCTGGTTTGATCGAAACAAACCCTTTTTTCTCTGTTAGATGTGAAAATATTCTGGCTCTACAGCCATTTCTCACAACTCAGTCTCTGAAGTCCAACCTCCCTCTCCCTAACACACTGACTAAAGGGTTTATTTTGACCAAACCAGAGTTGATGATTGTTTGAACAGTGAAAAGATGAGCTGAGACTTTTTGGTGAGTTTTATTTTGTGTCTGTCAAGTTTGAATAAAGATGATGATGACAGTGTTCAAAATTCCAGTTTTGCAAAGGGAGTCTGGTTAGTTTGGAGGAGCAATAAAACAGCTGTTCCTGGTTAAACAAAGGTATCTTTGGTTTCTCTCTGTAGCAATGCCAGACACTTGTAATAACAATCTGACTTTGATAGTACTGGGTATCGTTAGGGTTTTGATCCAGTGGCTGAACCAATACTTTTTTTTTAAAAAAAGACAGAAGCCCTAACATGAAAGAACAGCTTTTTTTTTTATTGCTGAGACATACTTGAAATTGAACAATATATTAACTGTTAACAGTTTAAAGTATACTTAAATACATGAATATACTGTATAAAATACTTAACACATAACAAATTCACATGATAAGTAAAACCTAACCCAACCTCAATGACTGAACACTATGTAGCAGTTACATAACTAATAACAGCAAAATAAAAACACCAGCTTCAAACTTGATTGTTAGCAGAAATATTGTTATGTTGTCTAACCTGAGGAGAAGCTGCTGTCATCATTACAAGTGGTCTCCTCATCATAGATATAAATGTCAAGTCATCACAAAATGTCTCATCTAGTATTGTCTATCAGTGCTCCTCATCTCCGGGGCTGTTAAGTCACAAGTGGCACATGCACACTTATTTTGTCCTAGGATAGCAAAGTCAGGAAGTGACCATGGGTCATGACTACACCATCCTGGGAAAAAATGCATCATGTACATAGCTGCTTCCACTATTCACACACAATTACTTTAAACATTTGTTAGACATCCCGTCTGCTGTTGGAATCATTTTGGGTGTAATACAGCCACACTTTAGACTGTTTAGCTCGGCATTTTAACTATGTTTAAAGTACCTTCTATTTCACAGAAAGCTTTCTGCTGCTAGAGCCATGTAGAGAGAGTTTTACCATAATGTTAACTAGGCTTGTTTAGTGATGTATCCGTAATGTCAGAGGGAAAGTATTTCAATTAACAGCTCAGACATGTGACACCGTAATGAGGCACCATATTCTGTGTCGTGATTCCAGTGGTACGAGAAGCGGTACCATGTTGGCACCAGACATCAAAATCCAACCTGACTTAAAACTGGACCAAATTTAAAAAATGGTAACTTAAACAAAAGTTACTTAAAACAAAAACAGACAGGCCAGGTTAAAAAATACCAAAGTTACCTTTAAGAACTCCTCATGAATGGCTTCTACTAATACATTTCATTCCTTCTCATTTATTTGCTAAAGTGTTGGACTGAGATGAATCACACTGCCTCTGTGTTGTTGTTTCATACTAACTTGGACATAGATCATCAGTAACTACACACACACACACACACACACACACACACACACACACACACACACACACACACACACACACGTTAATTCAGACACACACACACTTAGGCATGGCACAAACAATTTTGCACGCATAGAAGGAAACAGGCAGTAACAACAAGATTAATTGCAAAGGCTTTTTTGGGCAACGCAGTAGTTTCCACTACAGTGCGCAGCAGATGGAGGGAGTGGGAGGTACAGGCTCTGAAAATGTTGTGGATCCTTTCACAGGTGTACCAAAGACATTTATAATAGAGCAAGAGGGATTGAGGCTCCTGCTGTGATGTGTGAGACTGCACATGGATGTGTGTGTTTCTATTTTTACTGCTAGGCTAGTCAGCAGGCCTGTCTTGGTGAGTCAGGGTGTGTGTGGTGACAGTGACAGTGACATACAGACACACTGACAATGGAGATGGAGGGTCAGCCCGGTGCATCCTGGGAAAGGTCTGGCAAGCGCATAGCTTGACACAAGAGGACCTGATAGGTTTAGGTTAAAGGTTAAACTATTAAACTCTGGCTCAGAGACTTTAATGAAGAAACACTAGCAACTGATGTTTATTATTAACTAATTGCATTTCCTGACTTAACTTGTGGTTGTGCTTTGATGGTGTGTTTTAATGTAAAATTACTCTTCAAAAACCTTTGGCAGGCTTATTTGGTGGATTATGTTGTGAAGACAAGTGTTCTTTGGAGGACATAAGAATTAAGTTTTCATTTTAGTCACATCTTGGATTTGAATGTTTATGTACATATAGCTGAATGAAGTTCTGTCACAGCAGATAAAGTATATGAGATGCTGTCCAGGGTTTTGCGAAATGTAAAAATCTTGCAACCGTCAAACACCAGCCATGCCACTAGAATAGTTAAAATATTTTTGTTTGTTTTTTCCTTTTAATCTATCCCTGAAGCATTTTTAACGAACTATAAGTAATAGATAAGTTGTTACAGGGTGATTTGCCTCTGTCTGGCTCAAGTTGGAAAGTACAACAATGAGCAAATTAATCTGAACTATTGATCAATTGTTGTTTATGCACATCGGTGACAGTTAGTCAGCTGTTAATATTTTTCAAACCTCTCCATAGACAACCAGAATTTCCTGAGAAATCCTTGAATGAATAAATGCAGTTTGGGTTTGATGATAGCACAAGTTTAACCAAAAGAAAAGCAATAACTCTAATCTCAGTGTGCCCTGACAGTATGAAGCCACATGCTACCTCAGGGCTGTTTGTTCTGCCATTTGATCTGATATTAAGTGAAACAGAAGTGTGAACAGGCTTCATCACAGACATTTTCACATTGTCTTAAATGTGTGTCTCAACAGGGATTTTATCTGAAAATGGTTCATACATGAAGCAGTCTTTCACCGTAGCTATTCTCCTGATATCTTCTCTTTTTAATTGCTGTGCTGTGGCGTGCTGTACAGGGACAGATTAATCATTGTCGACTGGCCTTACTTGCTCTCACACTCTCTTTCCTCTCCTCTCTCTCTTTTCTCCCTCTCTTTATTTGGTTTTGTCTTTCTCTTCTCTTTTTCCCTTCCGTTCTCATATATCTGCCTTTGACTTTTTTTCTGACTGTGCAGTTTTGTGTCACTTATGTGAATGCAGTGTCTCTTCTAAAGGGCACTGTAGGATATTTTATATGCCCTTTGCTACAAATTGTAGTCTATATGTAGAGTGTGTGAGGTACAATTGGAGAAGTCTGTTGAACTTACATTGGATGTTAATGCATTCATGCTGGTTGCAAATGTCCTTGGTGTCGATGTCAGTAACTTTAGTGTCTATACGTGTAGGTGTGTGTAAAAAAACCTGGAAACCTTGTTATTTTTCACATTTAAACTGTTATTTTGTCAAATTTATCTCCGAAACTTCTATCACAGATGACAGAAATACACTAATAGTGAAAAGGATGAAACGGCACTCAGGGTGGACAAGCACTGAGAAATCAGAGACTGTTGTACCCACATCTTACAGAGACCAGCTCCAATATAACATCCCAGATCAAGCTATTGCACTCAATGGGTAGCATTTCTGAGCTGGCAGGATGCAACACGCAAAGCTCTGTGCAGTCTGTGCATACTCACCTAAGAGGGACCTATATCTATTTTAAAAAGGTTTAGTTCAGAGTAGAATTTAGCTGGCTATGCAGTTGTAACCAAAACTTAAATTACTGGCTCCTGTTTGTTATGCACTCATTTGCAGCCTTGTTGCCATGTGCCTTATTGTCGCAGTTAAATCTAAATAAAGACTTCATTAATGAGTCTTTTGTGGCAGATGCAGCTTTATGCAAGGGCTGGGCTCACTATGAGTCTAACTGCCTCTGCCAGGGCAGCAGGCCTGTTTCCTCTCCTACTCACTGTCACACCTGATATATACAGCTCATTTGAATTTGGTTAGCTGAACATCTTAGCTCATTTTCTTGATATTTTAACAACCTAACCAAAAATGTAAAGATTGTATCGCTAGGTTTTTAATGATATAAAAAGTAATCATATATTTCAGAGGGTCTCATTTTTGTACTTCACCGCATGACAGGGGCTTCCTCTCCTTTTCAGCCTGCTTTTCTTTTTCCTTCAGTTACACCTTGTCTAAGTGTGTTTCCAGGTATTTTTCAGCTGCAGAAATTTCTCAAAGCTTTCACAGGTGGCTGCTGCCTCAATATGAATATTTGATAGCCCTCATATATCTCCCTTGAGGGTAGTGAAATATTAAAACACTTTCTGGTGGCCGTTTTCACTCCTCAGAGGCTCTAAAAGATGGACTTCCTGATGAAAGCGGAAAAAATCATGTGATATGACACTATCAATATGTCCAAAATGTCCTTTTCAGTTTATAATGTTGTTGGGTGGTGTGTAGGCTTTGGATGTGAGTATTCACATACGAATATGCACCATTGATCTGCTGGGGATTCATTAACTGTGTCTGAGAATATGCAAATATTGGGATGGAGAGGATGGGATCTGTGGATTAATGTCCCTCTGTGAGTTGTATATGATATGAATTTCCTCATATTATTTTTCTTTCAGCGGGACGCCAAGGGACAGTACTTGTTTGACCTCATCTGCCACCATCTCAACCTGCTGGAGAAAGACTACTTTGGTATTAGATATGTCGACCCAGACAAACAGAGGGTGAGTATTAATCTTTATAATAAACCCAACTAGAGTTCAGATGGATTTAATTAAGTTTAATCCAGTGACTCATGATTTGGTCTCTTCTCCTTCTTTCTCCATCTCTCTATCTTTCAGCGTTTAAAGTGTTTCCACTACAGTAGCCTCAGTTTACCATTTTAATTATTTGTGAGTCCAAATTAGTAATTTGTCCCCCTTAGTAAAAACAGAGGTTGCAACAGTACCCACATTCTTACCTCAAGTAGAAGTACAAATACAACAAGAAAATTAAAATGAACACAAAATACATGAATATTGTACACAATTTAGTATGACATCTTTATACAAAGAGATGGTCTCTCAGCACCATCCAACTGTAAAAGTTATTATGTTTAGGAAACCCAAATGGCCAGCAACAGCTCTGCACCACAGAGTAATGTTTTCTATACGATATTGTCCCATTTAGAGTGAAATTGGTCTTGAAGTTGGGAAGGTGATGCACAATGATGCAAAATAAAAATAATCAATAATTCTCCTCAAATGCATTAAAAGAAAAGCATGTAAGGAGAATTGTAAGGATGCATGTAAATGTAAGGAGTGTAAAGTACACATAATTGTGTTAAAATGTTGGGAGTCAAAGTTAAAAGTTGGCAGAAAAATAAATACCCAAGTACAGACACCTGAAAACTCTAATTAAGTCCAGTAATAAGGTATTTGTACTTTACTTCCCACCTCTGATTAAAAAATAGTTCACACAAACAACGTAATTTCCTGGGGTCTCCCTGTAGCTCAGTTGGTAGAGCATGCAGCCCATGTACTGAGGCTGTTGGCCCTCTGCAGTGGCTGCTGGTTCGACTCGTACCGGCAGTCCATTTGCTGTGTGTCATTTCCTCTTTCTCTACCCCCTTTCCTGTCATATCTTCAGTTGTCCCTGTCACATTAAAGGCAAAAGTCCAAAAAATAATATTAAAAAAGACATAATTTCCTGCTTTGACTTGGCTAATAATTTGTGTCCCCAAATTGAAAGAGCAACTCTTGAAAAGTACATTTTAGGTGATCAAAGGTAATACAGCAGTGTTTTACAGATTTGATGGACTGGAGGATAATAAAGCAAATGTCAATCTTAAAAGGTCCAAGGAAACCCTGTAAAGGTGATGCAAGGATAAAAAAAAAACCTCTATGGCCATTTGTTCTGTTCTTGCTCTGTCTGCCTCCCCCTCCCTACACTTTCATACTCCACACCTCCACCTTTACAGCCTGTAGATCACCAGATAGAGCAGATTATCAATTAAGTCTTACAAGCGGTGACAGACACTTTTAAAAATGTTGTTAAATTCCTGAAATTACTGGTGTAATGAGTCTTTTTGCTTCCTCTACATAAATATTCAGAACAGGAAGGTAGGCCTGCAGGTCAATTATGCAAGCTGGCAGAAGACCAACCCCTTTGATTGATATGAATATCAATCACAGAAATTAACATAGTCCTTGGTGAATTTGCAGGGCTCAGAGCGAGTACTTGTTAATCATGCACTTTTGAACTGTCAATGGGATTACAAATGCTTTCAAGGCTTGAAAATGTTATCCACTTTACAGATTCTCTCTGCATCTTACTGCAATTTATCAGACAGCTGAGAAACAATTGAAGAAAGTATGAATGCAGGTGTTTCTAAAAGAAATTAGTAATTAAAAACTAACGTACTGGAGCATCACTGTGTTGTACAGTTACTGTATTGTGAGCGCAGTGCCTCGTTATTCCCAGCGTGTCATCATCTCACTGATTAGAACCAGTTTCACGTCACTGACAGAAAACAGCTCTCTCCTGATTATCTTCCCAACAGCTTTCTCTCATCTCCTCTCTGCATGGTGACTGTGTTGGAGGGGGTCTAAATAAACAGAAGGCGAGGAGATGGGAGTAATTCTACTGTGCCTTCCAGCTATAGATTACAAGTCATCATGCTCTGCTGCTGAGCAATCAGACCTCAGACTGACATTTTTAGCAGCCAAATGTTCAGTGTCCAGAGTGTACGTCTTAACTTGTCTCTCTCTCTCTCTTTCCCTTTCAGCACTGGTTGGAGTTTACAAAGTCAATTGCCAAACAAATGAAATGTGAGTATATCTTTTAACATGCCCCATTAGTTGGTTAAATCTAGTATATCATCTTCTAAGAAAGAAATTGCTAAATATATCCTGCAGAAAATACAAAGAAAAGGAAAAAACACCACACCAACCACTTTAGAAACAATGCATTTGAAATGTTTGTCTTTCTTCCCCAGCCCAGCCTCCATTCACCATGTGTTTGCGTGTCAAGTTTTACCCACCCGACCCTGCTGCCCTAAAAGAGGAAATCACCAGGTAAGATTTCATGATAGCTTGGTGGGCTGCAGGTGGAGAGGGTGGGGGTAAGGGATCGATGGATGGATGTAAAACTTTAGTCTGACAATATTTGCCTCTCATGACTCTTTCTGTCACAATTTCTCTCAAAATTTTGAAAGTGAAAGTTGTGACATTTTTATGAGTTCCTGTTTTGTTTTTCCAGTTGAGTCAAACCAGTCATTTAAGATAAGAAAATAATTATAAAAGTACAAATGGCAACAAAGAAAGATTTTGAAAGATTAAGTGTGATGTACCAATTTATTATTGCTCTAACATTGTCAGACTCATGACAGACAGTTAAAGGGATCTAAATAAATGCAGCAGTACAAAGATATTGTCTTTTTTATTCCACTCATTCTTCAACCTTACCAAACCTGGTGCTTACATTAACCACAATGCAACATGACCACCAACAGTCAAATCAGAAGTGTGTTATGCTTCTAGTGGGTAATGTAGTGTGTGTGAAGCTGGCTGCAATGATCTATAAGCACATGTCTTTCTAATTCCACACATCCAGATTTGTTTAATTTTCAAAGCCCTTATAGTCTTTAGACCCAACCGAAAAGTGTCGTCATTTCAGGTTTTATACAACTTTTTTTTTTTTTTTACATATCTAGTAGTGCTGCCCAAGACCATTAAACATCCAGTATGACTTTATTAAAGAAGATTACCCATAATGGATGAGTAATTAACCATGTGTGTTATCTGTGTGTCCATGTGAAATATGTCTATCATGCTATAAAGTTCCTTTTAGGGCAGTGGTAGGGGTTCAAGGAGCCTGTGGGACTCAGGGCAACTGACTAGGGCGTCTGTGAAAAGTCTTAAGATTCATTCATTTTAATTATCGTACCATTTAACATACTTGTTTTTACAAAAGGCTTCATAGTTCAATTAATATTTCAATTTTAAAATTTATAATAGCTCATTGACCACTGTCTAATACATCAATCTATAACATTTAAAAACCAAAATTGAAAATGATCATAAATCATTATTTACCCACCTGCATCCTGACTGAAGGTCGAATTTGGTTTTAATCCACAAAACAAGGCCAGAGTTTCACAATCTAAGTGAAGAGTGACCATTTTTCAAACACAAAAAAACAACTGAAAAAAAAACAAAACATAAAATACCTCCATACTGCTCATCTGGTGTAATCCAAATCTCCTAAAGCCCTGACTTGCCAAGTTGACTTGAAAGGCATCATTTACACCATGTTTTTAGCCTAAATCTTCACTGTAGCTGCTTAGCCTGGAGCCATGTTTACATGCATGTGCACACCATCTAAATTGGGTGTGTGTGGTGTGATGGTGTGCATGCTTAAGTGAAGTGGCTCTTTCTAAAGGACAAAGTCCTTTCCAAAGGACATAGACTACATGATGGGGTCCCTGGTATATTTTCTATCTTGTTTTGGGGTCTATGGATGAGAAAAAATTGAAAACCTCTGCTCTGGGGTGCCATTCCAAAGCTGCAAAAAAAAATGCTACAAAATTAGTTGGCCTCTAAATGGTTAAATAGTTCCATCTGTATTTTATTACAGAGATGTTGTAGTTGTTGTACAGTGATTTGCGAGCACTGCTTACAGAGAGAATGCAGCTGAGGTGTTCTCGTATATCCATGCATGCGTCACAAGTTTGTTATTTGTGTTGATTATTGAAATATGTCAGAATTAATAGAAGAGAACGTGGTCATGCAAGTCATAGCTTGAATAATGTAAATTTGGTGAAAGGGACGCCAATATTTTCTAAGGGGCAGAGTAGGCACACAGTTTTCTGAATCAAGAGTGAAGTAACATCCAAATATTTTTTACAAACCTCACCACAGACAGCCAGTATGTCCTCAGAAATCCTTCTGATATTGCTTTTCATCAGTTATTGCCTCTCTGGTTATTCATTGCAGCCTCTGCAGCTTTTTGTTTGTTTGACCGCTCACTGGTGGTATCAACAATAATGTGGAAAAGGTAATGTCTATTTTAAAACAGAATTCAACACAGGTGACTTCTTAATAATCTTCTTATACTCAACCAGGGACAATTACATCACACATCTCTATTTTTTGAAAGTCATAACCACAAAAAATTGCTGACAGAGCAAACCTAAATAGTTTCCACAGCACTTGGACGGGGATATCGCTATTTTCTGGCTTTCTATTACCTCCCTTGTGTCATAAAATCAGATCAAAATATTCTCATGTTTTACTGTTATTGTTTTATGCCCCTCCAGCCACCTTTTAGATAATTGAAAAATGAAGACGACCACTGCAGCAAGAACCTGTTCAAATACTTACTAGAGTAAAAAAATGTGAAATTCAATAGTTTTATGATAGTTAAGACTGAAGATATGTTTCCAGCCTGCATTAAAGCATAATGTTTTATATATTAATTTATCTTAAATATTACAAAGACATCATATGTAGTGATGCAGGTTCAAAAGACAAACCATGAGTATAATTTCCTAACAGTATCCAGAGCTGAACAGTGTGCCCGTGTGCAGGAGGATCTGAGTATTCCTTTTTTTTCCTAAGCTGCAGTGTCATGAAGCTCTTCACCACCACTGTACTGTGTGTGGCATCCTTGACAGCTGAACAAACTGCTGTGCGGAGACAGGCAGAGAGCCACCGAGTGCAAAGATCCCTGTAAATCACATCCCTCGACTGGTTGCCACGCAGTGAAATCTCTTATTGGCAATCCAGCTCTTCTTGACAGAGCAGAGCGCCGGCGAGGGAGAGCTTCTCCATCCTCCGCCATCTGTTCTGACTGGAAGCTCACACAAATACATAGTAGATAGGCAAAAACATGAAAGGTAACAACATCCTGCATAGATTTGTGTTGTTTTGTTTTCTTCATATATAATTTCACAACAAGGTTTTTGCAGGATTTATTACAGATTTGCCCAGTTGACCAGAGGGATTTGCTCCTGTGCATCTTCATGATTTGTTACCAGCTGGAGGATGTTTAGCTGAACATAAACACACTCTAGGGAATAAATTAAGCTTAACACCTCATCAGAATTACATATAACACAAATGTAAATTACATTTAATTTTTATTACAGACATCAGGTAATATGATTAGGTGATGACTTGTGCATTCTGCAGTATAAAAAGGCTGAATACACTCCTCAACTCTACCCTGACATTTTTCATAGCAGTGCCTAGTAGTGTCTGCTATACTATTTATTGCTTTGCTGCTTGGAGAGAAGCCGGCTCACAGGCGTTTGAAATGAATGCTGGGCGGGAAAATTGACATATGAGCAATCTGTGGATGTTGTGGACGAGACCAGAAGATTGAGTTGCTCCCAGTGGACTTCTGCAGTCATGTTTTAAATCATTGTCAATTCTCAAAATGATTATGCTTTAGCTCCAGTTCTGCCTCCAGAGTAGGCTACACTTCCCATGTCTAATGTTCCAGCACAAAACTTTGGATTGCCAATCATGCATTCATTAATTTTTTTTCCAAATTGTAATTATAGATTAATTATTAATGGGTTGTGAAAGGGCCCAAGAGTAATGGAGTTGTCGCTAGCTACATTTCTTTTACATTTCACTGCGTAGAGCGACTGAAGCTTATCTGTAATAACCACAGACACCATCTAAAGCTGAGGGAACCTGTTATGCTTGTGATATGTCATCAAATTATAAGGATGGTAATGTCAGTCTGTCAGGCTTTCAATCACCTGGTCAGTCCATCGCTTTGGACCGGCTAAAACCATGCTGAATCACTATGTTCCTACAGTAGCCAAGAACGGACAAACCAAACACTGGCTCTAGATAATTCCTTTTGTTCAATTTCTCCTACACACTTGGAAGGGAAGGGTGAGGCAAGCAGTGTTCAGTTGTTTGTAATAAACAAATTTCACTGCCAGATGCCACTAAGTCCCAAACACTGGGCCTTTAACTTTAGCATGTTAAAATCTTTGTTAGGATCATGTTACCATGCTGACATTGGCGTTTAGTTCACTGTGCCAAAGTACAGCCTCATGGAACTGCTAGCAAGGCACACAAATAATACAATGTACATTTCACAGTAAATCATCTCAGGTCCTGATTTACCCAATATTCTCAAAAATCTCTTACTCACAATCCACCTGAAGGGGCACCTTATTTCTAAACATCAAGCATGTACTGGCAAGAATGAGAACATCAATACTGATCCTATCTAAATAATAACCCAAATCAGTTTCTCTGTGTTCCGCTCCACAGATATCTCGTCTTCCTGCAGGTTAAGAGGGATCTCTACCATGGCCGCCTCCTGTGCAAGACATCAGATGCTGCTCTGTTGGCTGCCTACATATTACAAGGTAGGATAAAACAGAGAGTCATTTACATATAAAAAAGGCTGCAAAACCTCCAACCAGCCTTCATTTTAAATTAACCTCTCAAACAAGCACAAATGTATTTCTACTAGGTAGATATTACGATCTCAACCCATGTTTGATCCATGTTTCCTCTCACGTTGGAATCATCACCTCACAATACAACTATAAATAAATTACCATATTCCCTCTGACAGAGGTGTCTCTAACATGAATTGCACTATATATATATTCATAACATTTGTAACCTCCTATAGATTCTTTATGATTTCCATATGACCCTGACTTGTTAATAAATACTTGCCAGCTGTGTTGTATGTTTGTGCGCTTACATTACAGAGGTGTTCAGAGGTTGAAGGCTTGAAGGCTGCATTGAGACACTGAGAATCTGAATTTTTTGGTTTTATCTTGAATTGAAAATTATCTTTTTAATAACCCTGAACTCAGTAACAGAGTATTTTACACACAAATATTGCTTAAAACATTCAAGTGATTGAATAAAAAAAAAGTTTCTCCCTTCGCAAAAAACATAGTTTGTTTTTTTCATCAAGTTCATCATTTTGGAAAAGGCCAGATTTTTATTTTTGGGTGTCAGGTTCATCAACATGCAGAGAGGTAAAAATGCATTGAGGAGCAGTTTCTCTGTCACACGCTGTTCCAACCAGCTCTCCTGCCAGCCTTTTCTCAGCCAATCCCTAAATGTAAATGTTCTTGGGTCCTAAACACCACGAAACGGTGCATCAATATATTGGAAGACATTGGCTTGGACACTGCCTTGCTTGTCAAACGAATCGATGCAGGGCTATATCTATCTGTTCATCTACTTATCTACACCATTAAAAAATGTGGTGGAAACTTCAGCACTGGCTAACTGTAGGCATATATTTTTGAAAGTAGTATAATATAGTTATTGAGTGTACAGTATAGTTATTGAGTGTACAGTATTATAAATCAGTTACTACCTCAGGCTTTCCTTTTTCTCAAGTGTGAGAAAATGTGAGTCCATGTCTTTTACACATATAAACTAGAACATTTTTGCTGGTCTTAAATGTGTTTTTCATCAGTAATGGCTGTCCGAGCATTGCCGTGTTCCCCACAAAGCAGACGGGTAACCAAACTCTTCATGTAGTTCCTCCACCGCCTGCAGTCTGATGTCAGTGGTTAGCAGAGTGAAGGCTGCCAAAGTTACAGCCATGCAGAGTACACTGGCAGGTGTTTCTGATGGTAAAGACACACAACTCAAATGACTAATGCATTGAGACATTTATTGGCCTGTACACGTTTTTGATGTTCTCATCTATGTCCTTAAAATGTCTGGCCTGGAAATGCTAAAATAAAGGGCTGCATTGCCTCAACATTTACAAATGTTTCACCTTTAAACTGAAACAGTACAACAAAGAACGTTCCACAGCTCCAATAAATCACCATTAGCTGGGATTTATGGGAGACTGGGGGGACAGTTGTTGAGGATATTTGGATGAGATCAACCAAATCTTCATACCTTACAATACATGATTAAATATGACATATTGTTCACAATATTTATTTGAATGGTAAATGTCAGACATCGCAACTGACCCCAACCCTGGAGACAGTTACAACACCTTAAAAACACATTAAATTTAGCTAATTAAATGTTGCTTTTTCTCTTAGTAGGCTAGTATTGTAAAAATATGCATTGTTTTTGTAATATTGTAGCATTTTTATTCATTAATATTTATTAAATAACAGTTATTGAGGTTTGGTTATTTATGTGTAGAACAAGCATCTATTGTACCTTGTGTCAATGTGCAGATATTATAGATGCTATTGAATCTGTTGCATATTTCAGTGTGAGAAAGGAGGACTGGAACAATTTGCAAAGCAACAAACATTTATTAAACATGTATTTATTGTGCAATACTGCAACAGTGACTCATTTGTTGAAGGAAATGGTTGTGCATTCTGTTGTTATATAGTTGCATAGCTCGGGAACAGTTGCAACCACATGTTGCAACCATCCCCACCCTATTAGCCATGACAGAACATCATGTGCTAGCTAGACACACTGACAATGATACATGCTAATTATGTAAGAGGTTAAAAAACAATGATTCAAGCTCAGTAAGTTTTGATAAATTTACACAAAATGTAATAAAACAGTTTATGAAAACTTTTCCCCAGTATTTGCAGCAGCAGATGTTGAATATGTCTTCCTGGTGGGGGGAGGGTCTAACATGTGCAGTATGAACTTATTGCTGATTTGAGAAAAAAGACTTGTTGCAACCCTCCCCTGGTGCAACTGTCCACAGTCTACCCTAGTCTTTTACGTTATATGGAAATTTGAGTGTTGGAGCTTATTTTTAATCAGCCCTGGACTATTCAGTATACACATCAATCAATGTTTTTGTGTGGGCCCTTTATTGTGTACAGGTAGACTCAAAACCTTGACTTATAAGCCTTTACTTTTTGAAATTAGACCACCATGCACCACAGCACTCTGTTTTGATCAAGACAACCATGTCTAAAGAGGAAAGTTGAGAAATGTCCTTGGTATTGTAAAGATGAAATTTAATAAATCTGTTTATTAAATCTGACTAGAAATTACTGAAATATTTTTTGTCCTATGAATGATCTGCCCACCCACCCAACACGTGTTAGGTATGCATCACAATTTTTTTTTAATGCCACATATTGTTGTATTTTTTACTATCTCTGGTAACCTATAGCCAGTGATATCTATAGTGTTTGACAGGGCATTACATTTGAAACTACATACATGGATTAAAAAGCCACCATCAAACATGGAAGTTAACCTTTTCTTCGTTGTGTTTTTTGTCCCATTTTCTAGCTGAAATTGGTGACTATGACCCCGGGAAGCACCCAGAGGGCTACAGCTCCAAATTTCAGTTCTTCCCCAAGCACTCGGAGAAGTTGGAGCGACGGATTGCTGAGATACACAAGACTGAGCTGATGTAAGGTGACACTTGTCCATGTCACTGTGTACCTGTGTGCTCCTTCACTTCCACAGGGCAGGCATCACAGAAGCACATTTAACTGTTGATCCTACTCTTATGCATCTTAAATTCAGAGGTCAGTCGTATGGAAACTGACATGTATGACTGCTTTGGTGGTTTTAGTTCTCCGTGCAGCAACTGTGCCTTAAGATTTTGTAGCAGATGGGGCGCACTGGTGGCTTAGTTGGCGGGACTGTGTGTCGTCCCCTCACTTTCCTGTCATAACTTCAGTTGTCCTGTCAATTAAAGGCGTAAAAGCCCCTCATAATAAGTTATACATCTATCAAGCAGCATTCTGGCAACTGCTATCTGTGTCCCTGGGAAACAAGAACAATCTGCAACCTACATGCTGAAAATGGCAAATTAGAGCCTAGTATGCTAATGGACCGAATGTAAACAAGTTGTTACCATTTCTTTTGTAGTGATGTAGTCATTTTAATGCCAGAGCTCACCTCCTGATGTGCAAATGTTCCACCAAAACAACTTTTGCCTCAACATTATTTTGCAGCAGTACCGTCACTGCATCTTGGGCTTAGTGCCACCCAAGATGTTAGTGATTGGTTAAAAGAAATGTAAACAAGAGAGGGCGTTTTTTTTCTACGATAGCAGAGTGTGCATGTGTGGAGCCAGACCCTTCTTCAGCGGTCAGCGCTGCGGACAGAGGTTTGCATATGCAAGACTAATGAAGAAGAGCATGCTGTTCAAAGTCTGCCACCACTGGCTAAACTGAGATATTTTTGACTCAGTCCAACCACGAGAGGACATCTTGCATTCAGGACACATCCACAAGGAAATAATCAGATAAGATATGCAGAGCTATAGGTCTGAAATTTCATATCTACTCAACGCGCTGAATATTCACTTCCGTTGCTTTGGTTCGTGTGTGGTCTCTGACACTGTGCTGTTTAACAAACTTTGCCTGCAAACTGGCTTCACAGATTTGCCCACCAACCGCTAAATGTACAGGATCAGTACAGATTCAGAATCAGAATCGGACTTTTTGCTATGTGGATTTTCACATACATGGACTTTGCTTTGGTATCTTAGTGTGTAACAATTAACATAGTACAAGAAAAATCTAAATAAAGATGAAAGCAAGTACTTTTACTGCTCCACACTGATTGCCTCAATCCACAGACTCCTCCAGACTACAGTATTTGGCTGGCAGGGTGCTCCTTACAGTTCACCAGTTTTGGGGGGTTCTGCCTCAGGCAAACAGTGGCCAGAGGCCAGTGCTCGGGCAGTCTGGTGGATCTGGGTTTGCTCCCCTCTGTGATGCTGACTGTTCAAAGAATCTGAACACAGCTCACACAGCTACTACTTTCTCCACACCTTTTTTTTTTTTTTTTTTTTTTGATCTTTTTATAAGTTTGTGCCCTCTTTGAGCTCTTTGAACTTTTGGGAAAACTGGGGCTGCTGCATGTTCCATCTTTTAGCAGTAAAAGGTCAGCTGTAATGGTGGGGGTGTTGGCTGTTATTCTCACTCCCACATAGAGCTGTTGATGACCACTGTGCTGGACAGGTCTGAGGTTGGGATGTCACAGCCACTTGGCCCCTCTCCTGGTCCGTCTTTCAAAGAAGTGCTGGTGTGTGAGTGGCACTGTACAACTAGCAAAAGCAAAATTAAATGGGACACACTCACAAGCTTTTGTGTCTTTATTTGTCAACCCACTATTAAGTGTTGCCTGACTTCAATGTCCTCCACCATCGCTGTGATTACATCGTCCAAAAGGTTTGCTTTTCTCTTTTCGTCCTTGACTAGTCCTGACTAAACCCTCATTTGTGCTGCATTATATAAGAGGAAATTGCTGATTGTAAAGCAGTGGCTGTTGATTTTAAGTTCATTTGAGATTTACAGAGTACAGGGGTATAAGTTACAAATGGGCTTTGTGGAACTTGTGTTAGGAGGGTTTTATCCTTTTATCCTCAGATCTTTTACAAATTGAATATAAACATACTGTTCAAAATAATCCTAAGACTAAGTTCAAGTATAGCTAAGGATATTTTTAAAAATGAGACCCCTAGTCCCTGAGATTGGTGGTGTTGGGAAAGGTGTGCCACCTTTGGATTATGTGTCGTGAGGTTTTTGTTTGTTTGTTTGTTTTTCTGACTTCTCAGCCTTAAAGTGGAAGGGTGCCCGACAGTGCAGGCCAAGGTCACACAGTAGCATAAGCATCTGGGAATTCAGGGCACAGAAAGCTCTAACCTTGTTATCCTATCCTATACACTCTTCCAGCTCTTATATATTATGTTATAACACTCTACTTGTGTGCCTAGATCTAAGGTTATAATGCAGAAACCCTGTTTGATTCATAAGCAGATAATTAATTTGAATCAACCTTGTTTACGTGTAAGACCTTTGTATTTTTCTCTGGTCTTCTCTTTATCTCAATTTTTTAAATACACAAACTCAGACACTTTCATTATAGAAACAACCCAGATGGACACAGGCTCTGGTTAGAGATTTGATCCTACACTGCCCTCTATCGCTCATTCTCTCCTTCTTGTTTGACAGCAGTTTTGAACAAACAGACCAAACATACTTGTGTGTCAATAAAGGAAAAGTTGTACCTGAAACCATTTTAGAAAAATATCGTCACAGTTCTGGTGGAATTCAAAACTGTACAATGGTAGGTGACGGGGAAACATTTAAATGTGCTCCCATGTAATTCAACAAGATTCAAGGACTCTTGCTTTGGTGGAAGAGGATAATGGAGGAAAATCAGGGTCATCTACAATACCAGAGTGGAGGTGAAGAGCTACAGAATATGCTTCAATTGAGCCAGCCTGACTTTTTCTACTCATACACCAGTGTCAGTGAGGAATCATAAAACAGATTCTTAATCTTTTATTTCTTCTGGTCAGCACCCAAGCTCTGAATACATCAGCTGTAAGATGATTAGTCACTGCTTTAGTCTTTGACCTTGGACAAATAGAATCAGCCAGCTCCCTGAAAAAACTGTTAGCTTTAACTTTAATCTTTCTACACAATGACCACACTTGATCATAAGAAGACGATAACATGCATACGATAAAAACTCTTTTCTGGCGGTTAAACACTCTCTACTAGAGTTGTCATGATACCAGAATTTTAAACTTTGATACAATACTAGTATAAACAAACAATACTTCCTACCTCTGTCAATTCCACAACAAAAAGAAATAAAGTCCTAGACACACAACATATTTTTAAATTAACAAACTGCAAACAGTGCTGGCAGAAGAAGTCACTGAACACTGTCTAGTCTACAAGCCAAATTTCAGGCAGGACATTAAATAATGCACTAATCTGAATGAACACTTAGATCATTTCTTAAATATTTGGTGCTTTCAATAATTTGTTTAATTTATATTGTGTTGTTTTAAGCACGTGGTATTGAAAAAGAATCAATACTTCAATACTGTTGACAACCTTACGCTCTACTGGAGAAAAGAAAACTTTTCAGGGCTTTTTCATTATTCATAATACCCAGTTATTCCTAAATCATCTCTGTGGGTCACTTTACATCTTATTGACAAAAAACATGACAGATGGGCTGAACTCGCAAAGGACAGAGTGCAGTAAATTCTTTGGATGCTCTCATCAACAGACCGTATGTTTTCTGATTTTTATGTCAGAAATCAAAATTCTGATCTCTCACTAAAAACTCTTTGGTTCTAGTTTATATGCCCAAAACTGAGCACGAACTTTCAGTCAAATGACGTCCTCTGAGATGACAGATGGCAGTGACAGAAGCCACTTTACTGACTTATTCTTGTCTTGTTTTCTCTCAGAGGTCAGAGTCCTGAAACGTCAGAGCTCAACTTCCTCCAGAAGGCTCAGATGCTGGAGACGTACGGAGTGGACCCTCATCCTTGCAAGGTGGTCTTTACAAAACAGATTTATCCTACAATTATGAGTTTGTGGTTTTTTATGATTTTGTGCTTAATGTGCAGTTTCATGCAGTGAGTCAGTTTTTGTGTCTTGGAGTAAATGTGACTAAATCATAAAATGAATTTCTTATATTACTGTCTTGAAGCATTCTTTATCAACATAGATTCATGAGAAAATATAATCTGCCTGTAACGTAAAATTCTCATTCTACAATAAGAAAAAACATGGATTTTCTGCCTGTCAGGATGTGTCTGGGAACCCAGCTTTTCTGGCTTTTACTCCTTTTGGATTCACTGTGCTGCAGGGAAACAGGCGGATCCATTTTCTCAAGTGGTGAGTACAGATGAACACTTAAAACTAGACATAATGCTAGATAATAACCATAATTACCGTGTATGTGAATGTCCACATTAGTGAGCAAGACTTTATAGCTATTTGTATATAGATAAAGAAAATTCTAAACGCTCCATATGGAAGGTACTAAGCAGACAGAACTGAATAGAGAAAACTTTCATGAATATACAGTTCATCCTCCATTAACTAACAGCTTGAACAAAGCAAAGTGCCAGAAAACTCACCAAGCTGCTTAATGTTCAAGTGAGTGATCTAGTACAACATGCTACACTCCTCTTCTAAATAACAGAAATGCTTTAGAACATGTTGTCTATGGTGCCAGCAAAGACAAAAAAAAACTGAAAATCACTCCAAGAGCTTGCATGGCCAAACTATCACATTGTTGTTCTAAACATTTGTTTCATTGTCTTCTGCAGTGAGATTCTTCCACCTCCTCTTGCATACAGTTTAACTCTTGATTGAAAGATTCACATTCTGAATCACATCATATACGAGCCAGAAATCTAGGCTGGCCTCTGACTGAAGAGTTTCAAGTTAGTTCAAGCCATTAGTCAACTAGTTGTTACATTTGTATTATATTCAATTAATTATTTAAATATTTATACTTTTGGGGTATCAGAAAATTGTGAGAGTTAAGAGGGTTAATGATAAAGTAACATTGTTAACACTGCTACATTACAGAGAAATACAAAACCATAAGCCTGTAAAATATAAAGTTTACAAGCACATAAACAAAGCGAGCCACCTGTTAATGACAACGCTAACAGCAAAAGTGGAAATGATTTTAGGGCAAGAAGACTGAATATTTTGTCAATTAATAATTTAACAGCAGCTACAGTTAGAAGCAGACTGCCATGTTCCAAAAGAAAAGGTCCCTGTTCCAACCGTCCGTGATGCTTTTGTCTCTGCATGACAAGGCGCAGGTAATGAAAGTCATACCAATCCCCCAGGAGCAGCGCCGTGCTGCGAGTTTTGCTTGTGTCTAGATCACAACATACATTCACTGCTATTTCAAAAATGATCACTTGAACTATTATCTGCATTATTCTGTATGTTCTGTATCTCTTCTGTCACTCTGAATTGGTCGTTATTACCCTTGATGGCTTGTTGAGCATTTATCCATTTTGTCTGTGCTTTCATCAAATGCAGAATTTGGTATGAAACAACTAGAAGAAGTAATTAAATAAAAATAAATAATTTTGTGGGCCGGATTATGTTATATTTTGGACATCATCAAGTCAGAGGGAGGGGGAGGGGTAAGCTGGGAGTTTGAGACCCCTGTTTGAACCCATCCATTGTACGTACATGCAGTAGGAACAACTTGTTCATTTATCTCCAAATTTAGTAAAATATGAATCAAAGGAGTCCAAAAGCAACCAGTGATCCATACAAGAGGGTATTGGACCCTCAGAAGTTTGAGTTGTTTAAAGTTGTGTTGTTGTAGAAATTTGTTGTTTCATCTCCTGCAGCTTGTTTTTGTAATATTCTGTGACTGGAATCAATGTGTCTAGACTTTTCGACACCAAAATGAAACTGTTGGCCATATTAATTTGCCTCCGGCCATAATTAATATTTCACCACCTTTATCCATTTCTGTCTCTCTGTTCTGTCTCTGTCTTTCTGCCTTCATCTCTCTCTATGTTCTGTTATTTGTTCTTCTTTATTTTGCTTTTCTCGTTTTCTGTTCTTGTGTTTCCATTTGTCATCATTTTCCTCTCTGTCTGTCTGCCCTTTGCTCTGTCTGTCTCTGTGTCTCAAATTCAGGGAGGAGGTGACAAAACTCAAGTTTGAAGCAAAGACATTCCATATATATGCAAATCAGAAGGAGGTATGTGCATGCATTATTAAAACGCTGCTTTTCTCTAGCCGGTGGAGCTCAGGAAGTTAAATGAGTGTGGCCTTGTTTTATGCATGGAGACACCACCACCGGGGAGCCAATGTAATCTATCCTTAACAGTGAAGGAAACGGGAAATATTTAGGCAAAAATGTGTGTTGGCCGTGAGTTTTTGCAGATAAAAGAGCATAATGCCCTGTAGCCAATAGCGCAGTAAATCCCAGAGCTAATTTTCTCCACACAAGATGAAAATGTCTAGAAAATCATACAATGCATGTATGAATCACTGTGCTGGACTTACTACAGGATAAGAAGATCATACTGACATACTTTGCACCTACACCTGAGGCCTGTAAGCATCTGTGGAAGTGTGGAGTCGAGAATCAGGCCTTCTACAAGTGAGTCACAAGATCTGAAACTGAAAAAAAAAATATGGAAAAGATATCATTCAGTTTATGAGATAGATGTTTTATCTTTCCTTTTTCTCTCAGGTTGGAGAAGTCGAGTCAAGTCCGCACTGTGTCCAGTAGTAATCTGTTCTTCAAGGGTAGTCGTTTTAGATACAGGTATTTGTAATACTTTATAAATCAACAATTTATGGATATTAAGTACACATTTACACATGAAAGATCCACTGTGTAAGATTCAAAGAGATTCATAGGCAGAATATGGCAGACATGGAATATAATATTCAGAAATGTGTTTTCATTATTGTATAATCACCTGAAAATAAGGATTGTTGTGTTTTTGTTAGCTTAGAATAAGTCATTTATATCTACAGAGGGCATGGATCTTCTTCTGCTGAGGCCACCATGTTACACTGCCATGATTCTACAGTAGCCCAGAACAAACAAACCAAACTCTGGTTCAAGACTATCCTCCAGCTGTTTGCAATCTGAGAAGTCATGGCTAGATAACACTAAATCCTACACACTGGACCTTTAAAAACATCCTTGACTAAAAATGTTGTACATACATACATGTCCTATGGTGTTACAATGCTCGAGTTTTGGTGCTCACTTTTGTATAACTGATTTTTTTTGTTTGTTTTATTGTATTCTCAGTGGAAAGGTTGCAAAAGAGGTAATGGAACAAAGTGCCAAAATTAAGAGAGACCCGCCTGAGATACACAGGTCAGAAATCTAATACAATATTGTCCTATAATGATCTGAAATGTTGATTTATGCATGTTCATGCAATGTATTGAGTCATGCACAGCATCAATGTACACAGCAGCCATGGCTACCATTGCCCACTCAGTTTGGCCTTATGTCCCTTATGTCATTGAGATTCTGATTAGGCAGCATCAAGGCTGGTATGAACTGCTGGAAAACTGAACAACTGAGAGCCTCAGGACCAAGAAAGGGAGCGTGCAAATATGGACAGAAATGTTGACGTGATATAAACTTTCTTTAATCATGAAGTGTAATGTTACTCTACAATTCTGCGGTTTACATTCCAGATTGTTAACAATTAGTTAGTTAACAGGGAGAAACAGACACATCCATGCTATATGTGTTCATCTCCTCTATGAAATGGCTTTATTTTCACTGCACTGCTGTTCAGGCACTGTCTCTCTCTATGGAAGCACATTACTGTCAATGTGGTGAAAAGAAAGATCCTGGAAGTCATTATAATAAGGATCTTTCTCAAACTAATGACTTTGTATCTCAAAATAATTAGAAAACTTTTCATAATTATTCAGTGACTATTTTGAGAAAGTTTCTCATTATTTTCAGATAACTACCCATTATATATCACACACTATTTAATATGATGTCATTATATAGACTGACCTCTGACTGACTTCCAGTGCCTCTGTACTTAGAAATAACAAATGAGGAAAAAAAAACAAAATCATCATTTACCCTTCAGTTAAATTCATTACATCTATGGACTTAAAATCATTGCTATATTTGATGGCTTTGCTGCCCTAGCATTTGGCCTTTGTGCCCTCAAAAAATTTACACCAAAGGCCAAGTGCCACTAAAATGATGCAGTTCCACGCCTGATGTCATGTATGTCATATGAAAATGTGGCTGTCTGTGTCTTTGTCCAGGGCTGGCATGGTGCCAAGTAGGAGCTGTCCATCCATCACCCATGGCCCTCGTTTGACCAGTGTGCCCAGGACCCGACGGAGAGCTGTGCATATCTCCATCATGGAGGGTAAAACACACACTCAGACGAATAGAGCAATGCTGTAGAAGAAACGGGTATGAGGCCTGACTAATGTTAGCTTCACCCTCTGCACTTTTGGTTTCAGAGGTGGAGGCTATGTCAGAGTCTGTTGCTCATGAAGTTACAAAGCATTATGGCTCACAAGAGTGTCTCTGCACTTAGGGTAATAATACAGCCAACTACTTTAATGGTCATAATAATAGCTTTTTTAACTAAAAAAATGAATACAGCTAACTGCTGAACATGTAGTAGTAATAGTAGTTAAATAGTTCACCATTATGGATAGTGGTTTAGTAGGTTAGCCAGCTTGCATGATGACACAAGGATTCATGAGTAGCTTTCTGCCAATGTTGTGTGTAATGATTTGGTGAAAAAGTCACAAATAAGCAGTATTCAGGTGTTACAACTTGACTCAATATATGGATTGTGTGGGTCTTAATTTCTATTTTTTAATTTTAGTTTAGTTAATTAGTTTAGTTGATGCTATAAAAAGGGGATATCCCATCTTGTTTGTCAGCTTGCGATTGATTCGACCAGCTGTGTGGATGGGAACTTGAAAGCACGGCTCCAGCACTGTGCAGACTCTGGCTCCAAATGATGTCACCAGTTTAAGATGGCTGCACTGGTAGCCAAGATAATTTGGCTTCATTTTTGTACAGTGGGAAGAAGTGGAGACACATCATCCATTTTTATTTACAGTCAGTCAGTTAGGAATCACTGTCCTCGTCCACGTTACTTGATCTGCTGTGGATTACACACCTTTTTAACACCCTCACACAATTTCAGTACACTCACACACGCAGACATACCCTGTTAAGACAAAGTAGCCTTTCCATGTGAACAATCTCCCACTTGTGAGGGTCAGTCATCCTCTCTTCTCTTAATGTGAAATCTCACATTTTCTCTCTCGGACATGCTTTTTCTGAAACACACACACACACGCTCAAGCACATCCCGTCAGCCAGTGGCTGCAGCGGCTTTGACATGAGAGAGTCATCTGTCAGTTTATAAAGGGCACTTACTGTCCCCTATTTCTTCCAACAGGCTATTAACCTTTTGCCAATGCTGCCACTATAAGCAAGTTTCCTCTCAGTTCACCGCCGTGGCTGAAATTTAACAAACTTTTAGCGCAGTCCATTCACAACAAAACACATCTTTTGTCACACAGCCCCCCTCTTGTTATTGACATGGAGAGCAGGCTCTGACATTGCACCCCACTGTTGCAACAGTGAAACAAACCCCCTGTGTCCTGTTGCACTGTCTGCACTGGTATTTCCATTGGTAATAATATCACAGCCTGAAAATAGCTCCTGCTGTCAGGGGCCATGCCGTGTGTGTCACAGCTGACAGTGGGGAGGGACGAGGTGAACTGTGGCACAAGTGGACACATTCCTGGGCCTTGTCTTTCACTCTCGGTCTGTCTTTCCATTTATCTACGACTGTCAGTCTGGCTGCCAGCGTGTGGGGAGCTTTCTGCAGAGAAGGGGGGGCTGTTTAGTGCGACAGTCGTAGTCAGAGACAAAGACAGGCAGCAGGGAGATAGAGAGGCGAGAGACGGAGATAAAGAAAAGAGAGCAGCAGTCTGTTGGAACAGATTGAGGGTAAGACAGGTGTTTTTTGCTCTCCTTGAACCATGGTGAAATGTCTGATCCGGATCAAGACCAAAGTGAACGTTCACCTGCGCATGGTTAACCACTGCTATCGAGATGTGAAGGTGCGCGTGCTGTCTCTGGGACCCAGGCTCTTGGGCAAGGCCCTGGGGGTCCTACCGCTCTTCCCCGCCCTCCCTGGGGGTTCTTCCGCCTCAGGCTCTGCTCCGGGGTCAGGACAGAGCTCTAGGACGCCTTCCAGGCTAGCCGTCCCACCGCAGCTCTATGGCTGCAGCCCACCAGCCAACAGTGCAGGTAAAAACCAGGGCTGGTTTTGTCATGCAGGACTTACGGAGTGCAGTGGGTGCTGCATTTGAACAGAGCAGCTCTGAAAAATTTCAAGTTGGACAATTTTCTCTTGAAGAATATTGTTTGAACAAGTGTGTGTATAAAGTAATGTATTACTGCAATTACACTATTTTTGTCAGTAACTAGACATGTAACTTATTACTTTTCACAAGTAACACAATAACAAGTATTGAAATTTAAATGGGCTTGTTACTTCTTACTTTTGTCTTAGCTTACCTGAAAACACTGGACAGCTGCAGATAACAGTTCAAGCAATATTAGCTGGCTTTTCATCATATACACAATATAAATTGTTTATCATATCATTATTTATTAACTACTGTAGCAAAACTTGGTTAACATGTCCAGCTTTCTGTGGGTGTTCTACTAAATCTGTCTAATTTAGGGCAATAATATGCAGCTTATGGACAGACACTAGTTGTTGCTGCCCTCTGGTGGTCAGGAATAATAGTGAGTAAGAGCGATAATGGCTACAATGATTGATAAAAATTTGGCAGTTGTCAGTAAAATAATATAGCTACACTAAAATAATACATCTACACTAAAATGATATAGCTATATGCGCACTAATAAGAGAATTAAATCAGCCATTTAAAACTAATGTTTTTACTTTTCACAGTAAATAATTACTAGTAATTAGTAATTCAAAGTAATTCAAAGTAAAGTCATTCGGTTATGCTTTTAGAAAAGTAACTAGTAACTGTAGCTAATTACTAAATTTCAGTAACTTGCACAACACTGACAATAAACCAGATATTTCATTGAGCATATACATGGATTTATCTAATAATATGCTGTTGTAGTCTAATGCATTGGATATTAAAAAGTAGAGAGTATTAAAAGTTGACACTGTCATAATGTAGCTTTTAGAGAGCATGAAGAGCAAGAGAGAACTGAATAACAGTTCTTAGAGGACGTTGTTCTGATGTTTCGTGTTCCTTCGAGGTTAGAGTTGCCAGTAATAAGTATTTAATTTCGACAGATTAATTAATGGAAAGACAAGATCAGTTTCTTGAGCACAGGTCATGACAAGCCGACCATTAAAAACAAATCATGCTTCGCTTGTTACCACATCAGAATAATTCATGTTGGCACAGTGTTCAGTGTAGGACCATGTATGCACTTGAATATTCTGGCAGCCCAGCAAGGCAGGCTGAAAATAATTTCTCCTTAACTTCCTCTCTTAAGTGCTCAAAATAACAGGTGTAGGTTCTGTATAGTCACACATTTGCATTAATGACTCGGAGACATAATAATAAGGTCTTTACTTTCACTTCTCATGAGTTCACAGAACAGAAAACTAACTGAAGTCTAATCTCTGACTAATTAGAAGAAGTGTGGTGAATTCATTCAAGCAATAAACTTGAAATCTTTTTCATCTGTGACATTTTAATTATCTGTCAAATTGTACTATTTGCATGTCTACTTCTGACATGTTTTGATTTCACATTCAAAAAATGTCAATTAATTAATTTATTTAAAATTTTACCATTTTGACCTCATATATTTGATATGAATGAAAAGACTGGGCTAGATCTACAGATTATAAACAGGCTCACATTGTCAGACTGGATCATTCTTTATTTCACTAACCTGATAACAAAGCGCAATACACACCAGCAAACATGCATGGAGAAAAAAGCATGTTCTTCTTGTTCTGTTTACTTCAAACAAATTAGATTTCTTATCCGCTGAATTCTTTTGACAATAACTCTTTGTTCTCCTCTTCAAATCTGATTTTTGTCACTGTGACAACATACAAATAGTACAGTGCTACAGACACCGTATTGTATGGTACTACATGTTTTCTACTACATGTGTGAGGGTTGAGAAAACTAATTTATTCTCAGTAAGTTCACTCCATAAAAAAGTTACCATTAAGTTCAGCCTCTGGACTGTGTTTATTGTAAGCAGTGAGCTTAACATGTCACCTCACCCTCCCCTTCCTAGCGTGCAGGAGAACCTACGGCTGCAAAATTCTAGATACAGCCACAAAATACAGCCGAGATTGTGGTGTGTTTTCAATGCTGTGTTGTAGAGTTTGTGGAACTCTGAAACACTTTTCGTCCATCACTCTCTGTTGTTTCAATATTGGAATCCTTAATTTGCAAAACTCGCATGAGATTTGTACGCATTGTTTCTTCACTGTGCACGTTTTATATAAAGTACAAGAAAGTCATGTCAGTCTCTCTTTAAATGTCTACGCATCTTGCAGCAATACTTCCTACTAATTAAAGATAAGATATGGAGGATTTCTTGGTTGCTGTTTGTAAACATGCCAAAGAGATAGTTGATTGTTAAGTTTTATTCCCAGGTTATCAAATACAGAGGCTTTGGGTTGGTAAAGCATCGCAATCTCAACAAAACAATCAGAAAATTAGGAAATACAGACTGAGGGCAGGGTCTCTGCAGATAGACACCACCACACACTTCTAGTGGGTCTTAAGTGATGATTGAAAGGGATTATATTTATAAATCTAAGTCCTGGTTTGTATGCCTTTAAGTACAGTATATCTCTCTGATGAGCTGAATTCTTCTGCTGTGTGTTTCAGGTCTGGAGTCCCTTCGAGACAGTGCCCACTCCACGCCTGTGCGCTCCGTCTCCCATGGCGACTCCTTCATGTCCTCTCGGGGACAGATGGTGGACGGCAGCGAGGCGAGCACGTCAGCAGTCATCTCAGACGAGGCCTACAGCCCTTCAGACAGCGTGCTGCCTACGCCCGTGGCCGAGCACGGGATTGAGATGCCTTTGGCTCGTCACCTCAACGGTGCTCCCTGCAGCATCGACGAGGAGAAGGAGTCGGAGGCGGGAACATCGAAGGAGGGGCAGGCGGCGGATTTCTCTTCTGGCAGGAGAGCTCTGCGCATGGTCAGGAGCAGGCCGTCACCACAGAGCGATGTAGAGGAGCTGAACAAGTTCGTCCTGAGCGTGTTACGTTTGTTCCTGGTTACCATCGGACTGCTGTTCGCCCTGCTGCTGCTCCTCATCATGCTGACAGAGTCGGACCTGGACATTGCCTTCCTGAGAGACATCCGCAAGACACCTGAATTCCAGCAATTCCACTTTGAATATTTCTGCCCTCTGCGGCGCTGGTTCGCCTGTAAGTTACGGTGGATGGGAGGTTTCCTCATCAGCAAATGAGGCTAAGTGGAAAGTGACTGAATGACACAACACAGGCCTCTGCTGACGGAGAAGGGACGTAAACAACAGACGAGTCAGGAGAAAGGGTGGGTCAAGAGAAAAGGAAAAAGATGGCAGTCCTATTCCCAATATCAGCTAAGCTTCTCCCAGGATAGGAGTTCCTGTCACAAGCCACGGACTGTCCCTGAAAAGCCTTGTTTATTATGTTTGACCATCACTGCGAGGAAAGGAAATCACATTTTACTTTGAAAATTCAGGTCATTTCAAGGCATTTTATTTTTACACAAAGTCACCGTAACAGGGTTTGATTTAAACACTGATAGGGACAAGCAAGTCTGACAGACTTCACTTGTTCAACTACAGATAACAGTTGCCTTTATTTTTGTATTAATTTATATGTTGCAACATTATTGTAAGAGAGAGTGGCCTGATGTGTTGTGGTGTGTGTTGTGTGACCTTAAAGTCTGAGTAAAGTTTGGACAGAAGATGAGACATGGTGGGAGGGCATCTAGCTTATCAAACTTAAATATTTCAAAGCCAACAACATTCATTATGATCAACTATTGTCGCTGCTATGAGACTGAAAACTGTTGTTGTGAGTTGTATGAGTATTAGGGGGTTAGAGAAAGTGTGGAATGGAAAACCAAGCAACACTTTACGAAATGTAGATCAGTCCTGAGTCAAATAATGTCTGCAGATATAAGTTTTATGAATGTTTTAGGTATACATGGAATTTGTCATGTAGACTGACACAAGTGAGGGTTAAAACATCACAGGAAAAATAGTTTAATGAATTCAACTAATTGACAACTTACCTGACTCTCCTTAATTGGACTGATGTGGTTACTAGACATCTTGTACGTTGAATTTAAGTAAATAATAAGAATTGCCCCTTCTAAGTCCCACCCCATTTACTTTGTGCTACAGTAGCAGTTTTTACTAGCTGGCTAATCTACATCAATCATTAGCTAGTTAGTTATCTCTCAGTTTGCTAACACTGACTAACCTAAGATGTGACTATAAGATGCAAAATGAACCTAGATAGGACATTGCTGCCCAGCATTTGCCTCCAGTTTTTTCCAGTGGCCACTTGTGGTATTGCAGCCAAAAATTCTCCTGCGGCCCAAAAAGCATTTGTCCCATAAGACACCGTTATTTAAAAATATCTTTCAAACTGTTGATAGGACACCATGAACAGTAAACACAGTCAAAATGTGGTTTTCTTTTCAATACAGACAACCCTTGCACATAAAAGTGCAGGAAACATGAAAGGAGAAATTTGACTGAGGTTCTGCTGGGTACCAAACTGTTTTTTAGGAGACTAAAAAGGGGTGGGGCTTAGGAAGGGTCAGTTGGTTGCATTAGGTATTTGATGCAGGAGTGATGTTGGTGCTGCCCTGTTAGAGGGTTTGAATGATCATTTTTAAGTGTGGTCAGACGTCTGTTAACAGCGTGCTCGTGTTACCATTTCTGTCCAGCCACTAGAGCACTTCAAGTTTCATTGTCCAACGACTATAAATTAAGGATAAATTGTAAGGATATAAGTAAGTAATGGAAGTGGTAGGTTTACTGATTTTATAACATAGCAGCCAAATAATGCTAATAGCTACAATCAACTTCTGTGTGTAAGGAACAGTTGTCACTTTGCTGTAGTTGCTTTTACAGTAGTTGTAAAGGCAATGGGACTGTGAGCCAGCCCTGTAGTGATAGTTAAGTGTTTGGTTAGCTCTTTGACTCCCACACTCTGTAGAAGATGTTTTTCTTGATGTGCAATACTGTTAATATAAAAAACCCAAGATCCTTTCCATTAAGGGAAATTTGACCTTGTTTTATCTTTGTAAAGTGCAAACATTAGTGCTATTTTCCCACATTATGCAGTTAAGAGAGCTTGTTTTTAGTTCAAGAGCCATGTTGACTTAAGGTCATATAACTTTGTTTAGCCCTGCTCTGCTCAAATTTATGCATTTACATGTAAAGGCTGAATTTATTTAAATCATTTTTCCATTTTTGTACAAACTCATGTCTCGTTAACACATTGAGATTTCCTCACAGTGACTTATGATGGACTTGAAGCATTTTTTTTTACAGTAAATATAGAGTTCAGCCCTGCAACAAGACCACCTAAGATAAGACATGTTTACGTCCTACTGCAATTTTCATCATCACACCTACCAAAGAAACCTCTGTTGTCTGATATTTCTGTCAGTTTGCATCAACAGATGGAAACTCTAATAGTCTACTGTCCTTCTCCAGCCTTATGATGTATACGTTATTTCACAGTTAAGCCTGCAGGGCCGCTTTACAGCCCAGAACGATCAACAGCATCAGTTAAAACCACGAAGCTAGTTTGTGACAGTGAACTATTGGTCCTCTTAACAAAGCCTACAAGTAGTTGATTAGGAAGTGTATATGCTGTGTCAGTGGTGATTATAGGGTGATCAGCAGCTATTCAACATTATACCTAAAAAAAAAAAAAAAGGATGTTTTAATTATGCAACAAGAGGAATGGTTTAGGAAAGTGATTTGCTGAGGGGTATAGGATGTATGAGCCTTTAGGCAGTTTGAAAAGGTATTAATATTCAAATATTTCTTTACAAAGTTCAGTTTAACACAAAACCAGTACTTGATAATCCCTTTAGTATTAAATACCTTTAAATGTTGATTTTATTTTTGTACAGTATTAATATTTTCAAATCCAAAAACCCTCATATTATATTTTGTGGTTGAATTTCAGACTTGATAAAATACTCATGCATTGCTTTAACTCAGATGGATGTGTAAGGTAAAAGGTGATTGTGTATGGAAACAAAGACCAGTCGAAGCAGAAAACCTACATTTATTTCAAATAATTTGTATTTTAAAGTCTCATTTTATGTTCATGCATATGAAAAACTTAATTTGAGCAATACTTATTACAAATGTTATGAGTTAATAACCATAAACTGCAAACTAATGTGTTTGTCTGCTAAACATGCAAAATGTTCTTTTAAATCCCCTGAGAAGGTAAAATAGCCTGTAGATGCATGTGTGAAGGGAATGGTGTCCACTTCTCCTGATTACCCAGTGTCAAAAATACTTCTCCAAAATATCTATTGCTGAAAAAACATTTTCATGTAAATCCTGTTTGTTGCCTAATCCTAGATTGCTCTTCCTTGACTCAATTTATAGAAACAGTAAGTTTTCTTGTGAAAGTACATGTAAATGAACTGAACACATCTGACAGTTGATCCATTTTCAATTGACTCTGAACAGGTTTTACCGCCATGAAAGTGGAGCAGTTTTTGTATTTTTTTGCTTATTTTAACAGCAGAAGTAGCATATTCAACTACCTGATTCTTTCTTTTTGCAATGCAGTTCAATATATGTTTTTTTCCCTTTTGTATTGCTAAAATCTGTTTCAGATCACTTGAACTGTCACAGTGACAGTGAGGGGGGACAGGTCCATTGACGCTCTTGTACTCATTTTACTAAATAATGTAAACAGGAATAAGGCCTCAGACTGGGTCTTACTGTAAGCTTCCTTCCTGTACCATGGAAATGTCTCTGTAAGCATGTGTTCTGCATTTATTACCTCCAAACATGACTGCTTATTTCCAATCACTGACTGAACACTGGTTGTAATCTATTTATGAATAAATATTATCTATTCTTGACATCTGGCAGCTAGTCTGGCTACAAGTTCAATCTTTAATTCACAGAAGAAACCAGCAGCTTCATTAATGTGTTTCAGTGCCAATGCTTAAAAGCAAGAGATTAGTCAATGCTACCAGACACCATTCTATTATATCACAATGCTGCCATCATTCTGTGACAATACGTACTGCTGCTGATGAAATGAACAGTATTCACACTCAAAATGTTTTGTATAAAACATCTCTAAATTTATTATTATTTTCTTTGGATGCAACAAATAAAAAAATAAAACATGGCATGAAATCAGTTTTATAACAGGCACTTCTCACAGCCACAAACAAACAAGAGAACAAACTTTAGAAACTTGCTTGGGTTCTGAAAGAGACGGAGTGTAACAAACACAACACAAACTTGGACACGGCCACATTAAGTCATTTACTACTTGTTGTGCCGGTATAATGTTTTCAAGGCCTTTTTATCACACTGGAATGTTTTAGGCTTTTTTATTTTTAACTTATGAACATAAAAAACAGCTTTCTAATCTCAGCGTGGACAAGTCTCTACACACTAACCCAAATTAAGTATAAAACTAAGTAACTGATCAATTGCATTTTTAGGAGATTGCAGAAACTTGAAATAAAACTTAAACACATAGTGACTCTAAATGCATCTTCATCTCAAATGGTCCAACAACTGGTTAGTTAACAGGCCAGTTTCAAAAACTATTTGGAGCAAAACTGAGTTGTCGGCCATAAAAACGCTACACTTAATGAATGAATTGCTCGAAACACACCATCTCCACCATGAAAGCTGGCAGAGGCAGCATCACGTTGTGGGGAAGCTCCTCTGCAGCAAAGCTTGACAGCTTGTAGAGGGAGAGGGCAAAATCAATGCAGCAAAACGCAGATAAATCCCTGAGCAAAACCTGCTGCCGTTCTCAAGAGAACTGTGACAAGATTTCTTTTCCAAAAAGGCAACAACAAGCCAAATCAACACAGGAGAGGCTTCAAAACAACAATATCATCCTGGAGTGCAGACCTCTATTCTGTCCAGAATTGGTGTCCCCACACAACTTGACTGAGTTTGAGCAGTTCAGCAAAATTTGGAGAAGAGTGCTGTGTCCTCATGCGCAAAGCTGATGCAGCCCTATTCACACACAGCAGATATAGTGCTGAAAAGGGTGAATTCTATTGTGTTTTAAATCAGACTGTAATCTACACTCAGTGGCCACTTTATTAGGTACATGTGTGTTAATGTGCTTCAGCAGAAGATGATCACACCTGGTTCTACGGTCAGCCCATTTCTACAATATGTCAATGTCACCACCATATTGGACTTGTCAAGACCAGCCTGTTAACAAATACATGTACATGGGGGAGCTACACGTTTTCTGGTTCAAAAGCACTCATTTCCATTTTTCTACCAATTTCAATGACTTGTGTTATTTAAGGGTTTGTGATCTTTCTAATTTGATCATGAACTATAGAAATATAAAAACAACCAATTGTAATCAGTTGAGAAATGTAAACATTATGGTGCTTTTTATCCAGAAAAACGTACGTGTAGTTGTTCACAGGCCAGTCTTGACCAGTTAGTGCATTAAACACTGACGTACAATCCAAGACAGTCTCACCAGAAAAAGACAGCAGAAGATGGAAAAAGAAGATGTCTGTGACTTGATGGCATGAACAACATGAATACATGGATCAATCCTGACTTTTGTCAACAGTTCAGGCAGCTGGTCGTGTAATGGTGCTGGGAATATTTTCCTGGCAGACATTACGACCCCTAAATACCAACTGTGCATGATTTACATGCCAGAATATTGTTGTTGACCATGTCCACCCTTTCTGCTCAGTCTACCCATCTTCTAATAGCTACTTCCAGCAAGATAAAGCAGTGTCACAAACTCAAGCTGGTTCCAAAAACACGACAATGAATTCAGTGTACTGCAGTGGCCACCACCAGATCTCAATCCAACAGAGCACCTCTGATAGAAAGTGGAACAGGAGAATGTCTACAGCAACTTCAAGGGTGACTTTTGTATTTTCCAAACTGGAGCCTATTTTCCCATGTTTTTGTGTCTAAGTGACTAATGGGAACAACATTTTTGTAAATTGGTCAAGAATTGAGGGAGAAGAGCTTTATAGATTAAGATACAGTTCATTTAACCACAAACAGATGTCAAGACAAGACATTTTTGATCAAGTTTGAATCAAGATGAGGATGATGTTAAAATTATAGCAAAAAATTATGCAAAGGGGGTATGATAAATTTGAGGAGAGCAATAAAACATCCGTTTCTGGTTAAAACATGAAACATATCTTACTATAAGAACAAAAAAAGGTCTATCTCTGTAGCAATTGTTTCCATAATATTGTCAAACATTTAGGACAACAATCGGAGCCTGAAAGTGGCAAAAAAACAAGCACTTTTAGTGGTCAGGGATTACACTGCAATTTATTTTCACTTCTGCCAACTGGTCTCCCTCAGTATCAGACTAACGATCGTTGTTGTCCCCGTTATTCACTTACACAAAAACATGTAGAAAAAAGGCTCCAGATTGGACAACACCAAATTTACCCTTTAATGAATCCATGCCATGAAGAATTCAAGCTGTTCTGGTGGCAAAGATAGAGTCAAGCCCTGAATAAGTAAGGTGTTATTAATAAAGTGGCCACTCCACGTGGATTAATATGTGGAGATTTGTTTTTACTTTGACGAAAGACACTATTTAAAAAAAAAATCCTGAACTGACTTGATCCATTATTGTAAGTAAACATGAAAAAGCCCAAGAGATAAAGGAACACGCTGCATCACATTCTGAGGCCAAAATGCATTTCACTGCATGTCCAACAAGAGAAGGATGCATCACACAAATTAATATGTATTTTGTTTAGAATACTGAGAAAGAAAATTCTGATATTTTGTTAATGATACTGTGCTACCTAACACTGTATGACTGTCTGTCTTGTGTGCGTAACAGCTCTATGAATGTGTCTAATGACTAAACAAGTGTAGAGTTTTTGTTTGTTTTACAGGTATGTTGCTTTGATATTATATAGTATGGGAATGATGACCATATGGTTAAAGCTCTACTGAGATACAGAGGGGAGACCAAGCTAAGGATTACTGAGTTATCCATCTACATTGTACGAGTTATCCATCTTGACTTTGACAAACTTCTTTACTTCTTCTTCCCATCTCACCACTTGCAACCAGAGGGGTCACTGTCATACACATTTTGGTCTTCATCTTAGTCAGACAAGATGTGCATACGCCCTGATGCATTGCCCCCCAGTAGGGCATTCCTTGTGGGGTGGAAAGCTGTTACAGACAGCACTGTGGTGAGATTCTCGCCATCTCTGAAGGAGTGCTGTGGCTGGCCGTTTTCATGGAACACCTGCACTGTCCGGGGCCTCGACATGCTCCCCACCACAAAGCAATCTTCCCGTTTGGGGTCCCACACAGCTGACAGTTTGGTCAGCCAGCGGCCTGTGTGCATGTCATGTCTGAAAATGAAGATTGATGAGACAGTTTGTGAATATGTTCAAATTGCACGTGTAACAAAAAGCAGAGAAGAGACAAAAACAGGAAAGCATGGATGTACCTGATGGATGTCAGCAAGGGAGATTTAGTAGTCATTGCAGATGTGTCGTATATCCTGTCAAAAGAGTTCATGACAGATACTGAGTTGGGATTGAAAAAACAGCAAGTATGACACATTTACTGAAAGTGCAGTTCTGGCCTCACCTTATGTTGTTATCCATACAGGAGGTGAGAACTCTGTTCCCTGTACAAGGGGAGAAATAAGCACTGGATATGCTTAAAGAGTGGCCATGCAGCTCTGAGACTGCCTGACTTTTGGTTTTCTTCAGGCATCTGCTGTCGTAAATACTCACTACCCTGCAGACAAGATCAAAACACTTATTTTGTGCAGTCAAAAAAATAAATTGATACATGTGGATCAAATATACTGAATCAGTATGTAAAATTAAAAATCAGACATACTTGCTTTCTGCCACAGCCATGTACTGCTTCTGTAAAGGGTGGACACTGACACAACGCAGAGTCTTGGGGTCCAATGAGTGGAGGGACTCATGTGAGTTCCTGCAAAGAAATGAAATGCCAACATAGCAGGTTTAGAAATTGTTTATTAGTTGACAAGATAGTTAAACTTCAACTACAGACCCTAGAGTAGCTATAGACAGAAAAAAATATGTATGCACGCACATGCACACACACAACATATATATTTTTCTCTATGGCCACTCTGGGGCTCCGTATTCAATACCACAATTAAGGTATGATGGAAGACTACAAACTTCTACAACACATCATCAACGATAATACATTACCCTGGAGTGCGCCTATCAACGATGGCAACTTCTCCAAAAAAGTTTCCAACCACTAGTGTTGAGCAGTCATGCGACAGGAAATCAAATGTTTTCAGGCCATCCTCAATGTCATACACCTAAAACAAACAGATGTCAACTGGTGAAGCAGGACACTTTGAATTCAGAGTGAATGTGTTCACTACAAACTTAAAACTTAAGTTTGCAGGCGGTTTAACTTTGAACCATTTCAAAATGACTTTTAAAAACCACATTTGAAGGAGCAAATGTTATCTTACATCATCAAAGACAGCTTTCTCTACATCCATACAGCGTAGAGATCCGTCATAGCTGAGGCTCAGTAGGTGAGTGGGATTAGCCCTGGAGAACGCCATGCAGCCCACTGGACGAGTGTGGGGCTCAAAGAGCAGCACACCGTCATCATCCCAATCACCACCCTGAAGGAATATTCACATGCAAGAAAGTGGTGTCTAAATGTAGGTTTCATATATGAAACTGCTGTGACTTAAAGATAATTTATTACTGTTTTTCCCTGTAGCTCTGTTGTTGTTTACTAATGTGTTAACAGTAGATGATAAAGGACCTCAGGACTTGCTGCTATGAGCTTGTTTTGGATCCCACTTCCTGCCACTAGTGGTCACATACCAATTTACAACATTATCATAAGAGCAGAACAAAGAAAACACACCAACTTCCAGAGTCCAACTTTCCCCCATTTGTCTCCTGCAGCCACCAACAGGCTGCTAGTGCACGGGTGGAAGGCAGCAGAGAAGATGCGGTCCTTCACCACTTTGGCCACTTGGTCCTCAGTTAACCTCATGTTCTTGAGGGCTGAGCGGTACCTGGGTGAAGACATGAGTATAGATTTTTGTCTACCTGTATTCAGATTTTCAACCATTTGGGAAAATGTGACAATGAATACAATGGGCAAAAGTTGGGTATAAGATGGGTGATTGGCAAACATGTCATATTCAGAACTTAAACTCTTACTCTTTCAGACCAAGATCCATCTTTCTTTCTTCTTTGGACTCCTATGAAAATAAAACCAATTTTAAGATTTACTAATTGATTCACAGGTAGCATAAGTAAACAATTATCACCCAGCAAACACACAAGGCTACATACAGTATCTCAAGTTTAGAAAGTATTTTTAGCTTTATATATAGATATAGATATCATTGTGCCTTTTTGTCCTGGTGGCACAACAGCCACCAGCTAAACAGCACTGCATTTAATTACCATTTTGAGAGAATATGAATTTAAGTAAAAAAGAAAAATGTAGTACAATTTAAAGAGGCCATGAAAGATGAAAAGTAAGTCCTACCTCGGAGCAGAGCTCAAGAAGTTGTGAAGGCAGCTTGCTTCCCTCTTCCAAGTTGATTGGATCCATGGGCAGAGGGCCAGATGGCTTCTTGGGTGGCGAGGACTTTAAAGCAAGCAAAATAACTAAAGTGAGTAAAAGCAAGAAATAAAGAAAAAAAGAAGAGCAAGAAAAAGAAATGCTAGAGAGAAAGACAGCAGTGGAGTAGCTTGAAGTGAGGCATGATATGTATGTATCGGGTTACTTTATGTTATTACCTGTTCATAAATCAGCATTCCTCTGGGTTCAGGGGGAAGTGTTAAGACTTCTGCCTCTTTATTTTGGAGACGAAGGGATTTGCGAGCAGGCAGCACTTCTTTTACAGCAGCATGTGACCTGAAACCACAAAAAAATGAACATTACAGTGACATCAAGAAGACACAGGTCTCTCTGTTTTTATGTTTCAGAATGGAGAATAAACCTTTAATAGTCAAATGATCTAAAGTGATGTCACTTCTTTGTCTGACCAACAGTCAAAAAACCAAAGTAATCAACTTCAAGTGGTATAAAAATTAGAAAACAAATCAAATCCTCACATTTGAAAGAGCAAAAGAAAATCTAATGGGCTGTTGTATTTTTATGCAAGGGCAACTATCAAACAAACAAATGTAAAGTAATTAACAGTAGCATGAACCATGCAATTAATTCAATCCCCCACTCAGGCTTGGGCGGTATCTATTTCCTCATACGTTCATGACATTTTACCAAGGCGTACAGTATTATGACAGTATTGGTACAGAACTTGTATAAATTGGCTCAACTCGACTCTACTCCACCATACTGTAATACTCTCTTGATATAGGTGGAGCAGATCGACATAGCAACACTATTCCCATAGCTTGGAAACCAACACATACTCTACGCACTCAGTAAAATACGCTATTCTGACAAATTAGTCGTCTGCTGGCTTACATTTTATTATCAGGACAAAGTCTAAAATACCCCCAAACGGAGGCCCACGCAGGTAACCAGGCAGATCTAAGCCCCTATGAATGCTGGGTGATATGGCACTATGTAAAGAACGGTCCCCAAATCCTCTGAAATCTGTTCTGTGTATTGGGTTTGTACAGACAGAGGTCTTTCCATTTGTATGATGGACAACACCTCCTAAGCTAGTGTGTAAAACAGGGTGGAGAGGTTGACTTCCTATTCAGGAGACTAAGTTATTTAGCAACCACTACTCCGAGGTGCAGAGCAATCTGCATATCGTACGGCAGTCCTGAAGTCTCTATAGAGCATCCAAAGATGGCAAGGTAATGGTTGGGCTGAATGTCTCTGGAATAGGCTTTTGAGAGCCACTCGAAAATTGCAGAGTACAAGTTATATAATATAGGGCAAAACCAGAAAGGACGTGCAAGTGATCCCTCAGCAGAATGACATTTATCACATTCAGGAGACACTGATAGGAAGATGTGGTTTAGTTTTGTTTTAGTGTAATGCAGTCTGTGCATCACTTTGTGCTGGATTAACCTGTGGTGTGAGCTGATAGAACAACAAGGAACCGGTGACAATTGCATCTTCCCAGAACTCTGTTGATATCTCTGAGTTCAGGTCAATTGCTCATGCCTGCTGAAGAAACTGAAGCACCAAAGCAATTCACAAATTTAGATACCAGCTGTTTGGAATCTCAGAAAGTGGGTGCTTCTCCTAAAAATAGTGTCTGACTTGAAGATACTGGAAAAAAGTGAATTTAGAAGATTACATTTTGTACTAAATTGAATTAAGGAGGCAAACTGGCCATCAGCATTCAAATCTAGAAAAGTTCTGATACCCACTCTCTAGATTGAGTATCTGTATTTATGACAGTATTGAAAATCATTTTTTAATACTCTGGTATACCGTAATACCTTATAACACCCATGTCTACCTCCAGTCATGTTATTCAGAAATTATTAATATTAGCCAGCTGTACCTCACCAGACCCCTCTGTGAAGGCTTTGGCCGTGTCACCTGCTTCAAATCCTCAGATGCCTTTTGAAAAGAAAAACAACAATTAATACTCATCCCATTTGCTCAGAGACAGCAAGAGGAATCAATTACATGGCTGTGTTGAATGGAATGAATACATATTAGTGCAAAACACACACTAACAATATTGACCCACATTTTAACATTACACACACTGTGAGAGTGTTCACGGGGCTGTTGAGGACACATGAGGTAATACTGACTCAAAATCAAAAGAGAAACCAAAAGTTTCCACTATTTACTGTATGACAGTGAACTGTCATAATCTCATAATGAAAGCTGATCCAAGGGTCCCATTTTGACAGCATAACCAAGTACCTTGGCAATATGATCTAAAATGTATTTTATAATAGAGTTTCACCATGATATAGAAAACAACAGATTTCATGATTTGAGGGTTTTTTGGTTTTGTTTGTTTTGTTTTGTTTTTTGTTAAATCAGTATGAAATTTCCTTTCTTGTGCTACATTACAAATTAAGATTAATTTGGATCATCCAGCCCTAAATCCCAGTATCCAAAAATTACTAATGCTGCATTCCAGACAACTTGGGACTAAACATTTTAACAGTTTAAACATGTCCTACTAGAAAAAGACACCACTCAGAGTTTCTACTTGTAAACTCAGGCAAATTCATCTACCCATGAAAAAGCAGTTGGCTAGCATCACACATCACTGGCAACAGCCCAGGAAGCCAAAAATAATACATACCATCATAGTAAAAGATGTTCTACTTTAAACTGATGTTAAAATATGTTGCCTATCTTATTAAGTTCAATAAAAATCTAAATTAATTTCTGTGTCTGTTACCTCAGGCATGGTTTTTCATTCTCTGTGTCTGCAAGGTGGCTGTACTATTGAGAGCTTTCCTGAAGGAAAGGTTCCAGGTTCCAGACAATGTTAGCATTGTCCGGAACGCTGCACAACCCTCCTGTCTACCCACCTGGAATAAGTTGATAGAGGACAGGAACACTTGGTTCTGTCTGATGTTCTCAAGCCGCTCCAGTTCATATGCCGAAAGTCCTCCATGTCCCTCCTGAAATATACAAAAATATAGCACAGACAAACATTCAATAAAAAATTGCTTTATAAGCCATGTAAGAGTTGAAAATAGTAGTGTCTATTTGACATACTAATTTTGGTAGATGTTGTAACAGACGTGGATTTTCATACTTACAGTTGTTTGCTCCACATCACTATTTTCAACGTCAGAGTCCTCCTCCTTTATGTCCTTTCTGTTATTCTGGCTGTTTAGGCTTTTGCGTGGTTTCGATTCCTATCAACAAAATATGGCCACATTAACAAAAAACAAAACAAAAATACCTATAGTGTACTACTACTGTTTCTATGGGTTTCTGAAGTGTCTTTACCCTCTTCCTTTTCTTCACGGGGGTTTCATCTGTGCTGCTTTCAGGGGAGTACGTGAGGCGTTTAGGTGCCAGGCCGTTCCGTGATGATCGTCGGACTGCCGTCTCCGGATCCTCCGGGGTTGTTTCCTGTAAGGTCTGCATCGTTAATAACTAGCTAAAAAAATAATGCTCCATTAAATATCTCAACAAAGTATTATCATATATAGTTTAATCTTTTCCTACGCAGTTGTTCAGTACTGCATTGTGTTGTTTCGCTTTATATTGTGCGTAATATTTATCATGAAGTTACGTTAATTTTAAGTACGGTTTATGGTTGTACCACGACTGCTAATGAAACCAGCGAATGAGCTTTTCATTATGCTGTATACCTGAGTCTAAGTACAGTGAAAATGAAGTTTAATTAAATTGAGTAAGTTGTAGCGAAACGCACACCACACTGGGCTGGACTAAAATATGCATAAAATAATGTTTCGGTATGTCATCTGCGTTACCGAAATACTAAACCTTCAACTAGTTTAGCTCCCAAACTTACCTAGCTAATGTTAATGTTATTCAGCTGTTAGCTAACACAGATAAGACGGGTTTAGATAACAAAAACATGCAAAACATGATTTCAAAACTCACCATTCTCTGTAACTTCTCAACAGCTTCCCGTTTTGCTCGTCTTGTCGCCATTTTAATGCACTTATATACGTACTAGTATTTCTTGGCCAGAACAGTAAGTAGGTGATAAACTCACACTTCACGTCTGGACACTGAAGATAATTGACAGACTCTGGGGGAGAATAATTCGCGCCACATGCTAGAAATGTTTTGTAACAAGCCCCGCCTCTCTGTGTTGTGAAACAGAACCCAAGCAGCTCATTGGTTAATCTTTTCACATTATTTTAATAAAGGGTTGTTCTCTGCTGCCAACAGCCAATGAACGCCTGGCATTTTGTTATACCCGGTTTCGTGTTCTTGCTTGGCACTTTCAACATTTTGTGTTACTATTTTCTTGTTTCGTTTTGTACAATGCGCTTTAACAATATTGTATTTTATTATCGTCATACCAATAAAGCCACTTTGAATTTGAATTTGAAATTGATTGAAGTCTCATCTCTTCCTTCCTGTTCAGCTTCCTCAGAGTCAGGGATAATGTCTACACCTGCTGGCAAATATGGGCAACAGCAGAAATATCAAGCATAATATTGAGTTTTGGCTTAATCATGAAATACGGGGCCAAACCTTTCAACACACAACAAGTGCCACACAAATCTAAGCAGATTAAGAAGAAGAAGTAGATGAGAGAATGAGAAAGAATAATTAGAACAAAGTGCCAAAAAGTACAGGCCACAAAAAGGGGCAAACAAATGCTTGACGACTGGATCAACTCTAAATATCTAAAGCAAGTATATTCAATCACTTTTTTTAGATGAGCCAGATTTGAAAACAGTAAAGTGCAGGGCGGACAATTACATTTGCTATGTCTGATAAATAATTTAATTTTTAAATTTTTTTTCTCCACTTTAGCTTTCAGAATTGGAAAAGAAACATTACATAGGGAACAAGCCCCCTTGTAATCTTAGATTCAAGGTAGTTTGACTCCTAAATTCGATCTGCTTAAAGATTCAGTCATCATCTACTCAACCTTATGCCAATTGAAGTTTGGATTAAGTTTTTCAGTCCACAAAACACTGCTGGAGTTTCACAGGAAAGCGGCATTACAGAATCTCCCAAACAATGGAAGTGAATGGTGACCAGTTTACACACTTAAAAAAAACAGAATAAAAATATAAAATACCTCCATTCTACTTATCTGGTTTAATACAAGTCTCTTAAAGCCCCAACATGCTGAGCTGACTAAAAATATGTTATTTACACCATGTTTTTAGCCTGAATCTTCACTGTAGATCTTCAGCTTGGAGCCACGTTCACTGCACACCGTCTGAACTGGGTCTGAACTGGGTCTGAACTGCTGTGACGGTGTGCAAACAGCATGTCAGGACTTTGGGAAACTTGATTGTGCCAGACAAGTAGCATGAAGATATTCTATGTTTTTTTTTCTGGTTGTTTTTATGTTTGAAAACTTATCACCATTCACTTACGTTGTTTGGGAGATTCTGCAACACTGTTTTCCTGTGAAACTCCAGCAGTGTTTTGCAGACTAACAAAAAAAACCTGACCCTCAATCAACATGAGAGTGAGTAGATAATGGCTGATTTTTCTTTTTTGGGCGAACTTTAAACAGACAAACTGCTTAAAATATTTTTAAAATTTTAAGATATAGTTTTTTTAGATTCATAAATGATTAACAGTTGGGGTTGTTGCTGTTTAAGGACCAGATTCAGTCCATGGGATGTCAGTTGAATAAATCTGCCAAATTCTGCTGAATCTGAGCAGGTCAGAGAAAACACACAACCATACAGGCCAGAGAAACAGTCTAGCCTTGTTTTTGAAGGCATTCAGAATTTCTTACACGCTTGATTTTGTCTATATAAACCAATAAAGAGCCTCTCAGTGAAAAATTAAGTCAATCAGCCATGAATGATCTACCATAACATGATCCCATTGGTCTACAGGGATGCCTATCGCTCAGCGTTACACCAGGCATGTCATATGATTATAAAACTGTAAACAGTGTTGACAAAGCAGCTGCTTCTCCTGCTTGTTTCCCAATGCTATTACTTAAAAAATACTGCATAGTCAAGCTTCTGTACAGGCAGGTATTTTTTTTGTGTGTGTAGCCATTAATAACAGTATTTTTCCACAATACCCACATTATGAAGCAAAAGAAACATAAATGATAAATGAGAACAACTTACAACCTTTATAACAAGGAGAATCATTCATTGTTACCTTAATAGAAAAACAAATGCACAACACAATCGTGTGTCACACTGACTGTTTGTAACAAAGTGTCCAGTATGAACACTTAAACAAATGTCAAAGAAAAATCTGAAAACCCATTAAAAAATGATCAAGCAGCACACAATCTGAAGCATCACACAGATCCACTTGAATCATTTGATGAGTCTGATTTGCTTCAGTAAATTTTTTTTTACTGAGCAACAAACACTGTAGCTGCAATGGAAAGATCTGATTTATCATTATGAGACTGACTGAATGGAAAAAGTTTATTGCCAGAATAATCTTTAAATATTCAGGAAACACAAACTGAATGAAATGTCATCATGCTTTAACAGCTGGCCTGTTTAGTCCACATCCTTTGACACACTCGCACTTCAACCATACTGAACAGTTATTAAAATCCAAGCACAATGTGCTCTTTAGACATTAATTGTGTACGCACATGATCCAGCAGAGATACACTGCAGCTAACTGTACAAGAATGTGGTTACTGGGTGGCTCTGAGGTTGTAATACGTGTGATTGTGATTATGATGAAACAACCTTTCCTTAAAAAGTGGTAAAAAAGTGGTTTGTTGCATTTACTCACTACATACAGGATGACAGAGTACATATTGTTGACTTTCACATAAAACACAAACATGAAAGCATAAACTTCCTATCACATTCACTCCATTGATGCTGTGTCTGGGTGACACTTTCCTGAGTTTTGTCAGTCCTCCACTTTTTTGCCATGTTACTCCTCAAACTACAGGTAGAGGGTAGGAAGCGCATGCAGCCAGTCCGCACATGTTTTTTCCACGCTCAATCAAAAAATATCTGGTGGAATAAAAAAGAACGGTGTTGATGAGACCCGAAAACTGTAACAAGCCATCACAGTGAAATACACACACACAGACGCAGACTATATTTACCCATTGATGCCCCAGGCTGTGCCCCAAGAGTTCTTCACAATCCAATATGGCGTGTTGTTCTCTGAGGTGCCGTAACCCACAGCCAGGACTGCGTGATTCACCTTGTCTGCTGTCTTCTTACACAGGGTGCTAAACAGACAACACTGATGCTTTTAGATCAATGGAGTACATGTCTTTTTGTAGGGTGAGTGGGCTGCTATCCCCCGTCAATATCACGCTACATCCTGCCTATGCCAAGATGTTTCTCTGGATATTTTTATGAAAGGTTCAAGATAGAGCCATGAGACAGACACACACAGGCTGAACAAACTAAACAAAATCTAACATCTAAACATTTTTAAGTTCCAAAACATTACAAATATCAAAATACTACTTTTCTCAATTAATATTAGTACAGTTATGATAGAGAGGACAGAAAGTTGAGTGAAGTGAACCACAAACACTCCACCATAACACCATAACAAATGAGCCATCAGGCCGTCACAGTAGTCAACCTATGAATAGCTTCTTTTTAGAGATGGACATGTTCCAGGCCCGCAGGCAGTACACTGTATGAATAAAGGCTTTGTAGCAGAGGACCACAGGACTAAATCTAACAAACTTGTATGATTAAAAAAGATGTACAAAGCTAATACTATAATGAATGGGCCTTATGCGTGAATGTGTTCTTGTTTCTCTCTTAAATGTGTTCTTACATAAAGAAGTCAAAATGAAATGAAATGGGCCCTAACAGCCAAATTTGTTCTTTTGTACCTGATGATGTTAATGTTTGCCAGAAATGTTGCAATTAGCATGTTGAAGAAAGGACGTGCCATGTAAAGATAGCAAAAAGAAAAAAAAAACTTGGATGAACATGAAAACAGTGCCTTGAAGTGCACCTGAGTACAGTGCATTTATGTGGCCTGTTCAGCATCAGTGGTGTTTTAACACGAGAACTTTGGGGAGTGAATGATATGTCCATGTGTGCATCCTTTTTCGCTTGATAGTGGATTAGGATCTAATAGTGGTGAGTACTTGCAGATAAGGTGGCCATGTTCAGACCTGCTATCAACATGTTTCCTGAGAACAGGTCTGAACACACCCATGATGCATTTGAGATCCAGTGGCTCACGTCACATTTAGAGGTGGTCTGAGCTGCACACAGCCACACTCCTCTAGCAGTCCTGTAAATATATTATTTGTTTCGTTGAATGCAAATAACATGTTTGGGCTCTCGACTTGTAGCAGATGTTAATTAAGACACATGTAACCTCAGACTCCATAAAAAAGTGCAATATGTTTAGAGTTGCTGAGTGAGGTGAAACTTCATGAACTCTGAGAAATGCTGTCAATAATTTTTCAATTGCTTGGGTCCACGAGTCGCTGGTTAAAATCAACAGCACATTTTGCAGATGTGTTTATTTGAATAGAGAGCAGGGAAGTAAAATCACCACAGTAAACTCTCAATCAGTTGTGGCTTATTGTAAATTCAGTTTTAAATACAACACATGAAGTTGTAAAACAACACTGTGTTGCTGCCAAGACCAGACAGTAGACAGGCTCTGTGGTGAACCAGGATGTGCACTTTTACTCTATGACTGTCATTAATACCTGTATTAATCATCTGTGATGCGAAAACATCAAATCTCCACACAGTCAAAATAAGTAAAGGATGCATTGTCCTGGTCATAGTTTTTACCTGACAGCACAGGTAAAAATACTGAGGTTCATTGTTGGCTGACAGAGGACTTTAGTGTGGCACTGAACTAAAAAAAAAAAAAAAGAAAGGATGAATAAACAGCCTATTGGACAGTAATGGACATTAAACTGACAAAGTAGCTCTGCTGTTTATTTGCATACAATATTTCACATCACAAAACGTGACGTGACTCATGTGTGTGCTTGCTTAAGTACTGATAAATGCCACAAAAGATATCAAATTGTTCTAACTCACAATTCATGATCAAATACAAACGATTCATGCATGAGGCCCATTCCTCTCATTATACTTCTAGTCTGAAATATGTGCTCTGCTCTGTTGGAGGTGCTGTACCCACAGCTGTCAGCTAAGATTTTGGTCACTGCAGATTTCACTGAGTAGCTTTGTTGGTTCCATAATCCTGTTCCAAGACTAAATAAGTTCTGTGCTTGTGGATTACTAGACAAAAATCCCATTACTGTATTACAAATATTTCCATAGTACAAAAGAGACACAAACAAGGTGACTATGGATTATTTTCTAACCACACATGATTCATGGACATCAGTAAATGCATGAGTAAATACAAAAAGTGTTAGTTGAATCACTGGGGTCCTTAACTCACCTGGTGTAAACTCCTTCTTTGTAGTGCATAAAATCTTCTATGACCTCAAAGGCGAAGGACACAGGGTTGAGCCTGGCCACAGCATCAACAATGGCCTTTTCATCATACTGTGGTTAGATCAACATACAGAAATTAAATATTAAAATACAGTTAGGAGGTAAAATATTAGCAATCCTGTGTATCAGACTGTAACTGCACGTGTTCACAACAGTGACTCATCATCAGAAACTAATTTGCTGATACCAAAATATCTGCTTCTTGTCTCTTCCTCTTTTCACTTTACCCAACAGAGACATGGTCAGTTGTATCTGATCTGTGACTTTGTGTCCCAGCACTAATTGCTTTAAGGAAACTTTTGCAATTTCTTACACAACATAACTTCACAACAACTTGTTCACTTACACTTGTTATGTTGACAACATCGTGGACAAAAGCAGCTGCAAGTTCGGGTTCAAAATGGCAAAGATCATCCTAAGTCAGGAAAAAGAAAATAATACGCTGAGAATTTATTTTATATCAAAATAACTTCAGTCAGACATTATTTCACAAGAGTCATACATAGCCTTTGTAGGGATAGTCCTCCTCTGTCATAAGACCGTTGTTGTATTTGATGTACTCAAACGCCTGGCTGGGAAGCCCTCTGAAACAAACCAGGAGGAGTTTTACTGGTAGACATAAGTATTCTTGTTTTTACTATAACTTCTAATATCTTATAATAACAAATTCATGTTATTTACCCCATGCATCCATGATTGTTGAAGTCATTGGCACAGTCTATCAGCTGCTGCTCAGACTACACAGAAAACACACTCCATTATGTATTTATACACAGCTATGGCACTGCACTACAGTTACTACTGCTAGTTCAAATCATGCAATGAATCTAAAAGACGCAAAGAGACAGTTCTCCTCCCTGTATTGCTAAATAATAGTCAGTCAGATCTTACCAGAGGTATTAGCTTTCCAGTAGCGATAGCATTCACTGACTCCAAACAGCCAGTGGTGGAGAAGGTCCAGCAGCTGCCACAGTGACCCTGAAGATGCAAACGCAATAAGACTCAAACAACTGATTCATGACTTACCTTATAGGGATACACTACCAAAGTTCAATTGCTTGTGAAAACACACATGTAATGTGTTTGCGCGTCTCAGGCAGAGATTTGTAAAGTCATAGAAAATTACCCTGTTGATGACTTTAGAGTTAAGACTGTAAATTTACAAAAGATACAGATATAAAATATAAAATAAAGATATAAAAACATATCTTTATCTACCCACATCAGTTTTGATATGTCTTTTAATCTGTCTTTCACAAGCAGCTTTAAAGTACTTTGTACTACATTTCTGAGTGCTCCTTTAAAGGAAAAATTCACCATTTCTTATGTGAGTGTCTAGTCAGTGCTGATGGTAAATGTAGTCAGTTGAAGCAATAAATTCCTCATTACATGCCTTATCCTCCACCTCTGGGTAGATAGCGGATGTGCTAGATGAGTATTTTTGTCACCCAACACTATATTTTGGTCAGCAAAGTAATAGCTATAGGCTAAAAGAAATGACATTACCAGCTGTTGTTTTTCTGTTGTCTTTGTCACTTACTCAGGAAATAGTCAAGCCAAAAGAATGAAGTACAATATGCAAATTAATGTAACTGCTTGTGAATGAAGCATTAGCTGTTTTCACTTCAGTGCTCATGTTTAAAATACCAAAAGGAAACATGAGTGTTTCTTTGCTGCATTACATGGCCATTACCACGCATTCCTTATCTACATGCCCCATAAAGAACAATGTAACTAACTGATTAACTGATATTTATAATAAATTTTGCAGTAGCTTTTGTCCCAAGTAACTAAATGAGGGATAAGCCTTGCCGAACAGCAGGGAAGTGAATTCATATCCTTGAATAAATATCCTTATCCAAATTCTAGTCATCCTGATTCTCCCTTTAGATCCGTGATGGTTCTCCTGGACCGCTGAGCACCATATCAAGATACCTGGTTCTTCACAGGAGTCACAAAGTTGCCTCTCATCCTCCAGTCTACAAACGCAGGGAAAGGACCAGACCTTCTGACATGACCCCCGCTGGTGGCTGAGCAGTTCTACAGAGAACAATAAAACTATAATGAAAAAAACAAAACAAAAAACAAGTATAAAAGCACCAGCTGCATCAAATTGTGTCGTATCATGGGATGTATCATACCTGAGGCTCTGTCAAAAGATATAATTTCCTGAATTCCTCAAATGTCATGTCTGAGAACTGATTCAGCCCCACTAGAATTGAAAATGAAAAACTTTGTGAGAACATGCCTGTCATAACCTTCAAGAACTAATAATAATAATGATGCATAGTAATAATCTATGCATTATACACTGTGAGACAGGAGTTAGTGCAGAGCTGTACTGTACTTGTGAAGGAGTGATTCCCAGCATTATGATGATCAATTGTCCTCTTATTCTCAGTGAATATGTGGAGGCGGTGGTGAAACTCCTCAGTGTCGTAAACTTTGTTATGCTGCACGTCAACAGAAATGTAATAGCATATGCACAGAAAAGAATTAAAGTTTAAAAAGTTTGTTATCAAAGCATTCAAAATAAAAAGTAACTTTGATAATGTGTACATACCTGTGACATCCACAGTTTGAATTGATATTCCTCTGATGGGACACAGAATGTAGCCATCAGTTAATAAAGCTGCCTGATAATCAACATTTTAAATTTAATCTTGAAGTCATTCAGTACATTTATTCAAGTAGCATACTACAGAGGAACTCCCTCAACCGTTCAAGTCTCACAAAGTCTTGAGAAATCCAAGTGAGGGAAAGTACATAAAAATAATGAAATAGGTGATGCCACAATTTCCTATTACTGCCCATTTAAAAAATTATGTATGCACGTCTTCTTGTCTCATGTCCTCACAAAGGACTGGATGCAGTACAGTGAATGTGCAAAACAAAATGACCTGGTGGGTTTGTTTCCTTGCAATATCTTTGTAACAAAATCAAGTTTTATCATGTTTATCATGTTTACTTTCATGTTATTCACTGCCAACATTTATGTTGATCTGTGCAAATTTGTCAAGTTTGAAATAATCTTTAAAAAAAAGAAAGAAACACATTTAAACAGTCACTTGCATCCCTTAGAAGTTTTCATATGTTGTGGAGGAAACTTTTCTGAGTATTTTTTTTATTTTTATTTTTTTGTTGTAATTTGTGAGGTTCACAGCTTTTTCTCACAAAACACCTACACTGAAAATGACATTTTTGGTGATCATATTGAGGCGATTCTCTTAACTTTCCTTTGCGGTTCCCAGCCTCCAATTTTGGATAATTTTCCTGGACTAATAAATATGTCCACATTTGAAGTGGTGTACTTGTGATTGGCTTTAGTTCTTTCGATTAATGCTAGTGCTATGCAACAAGGGAAATTGTAATTTTCCCTGCACTGCATTTATCTGAGCTGTAGTTACTTAACAGATTGAGATTTTACATACAACATTTGAAGACCTCACAAAATGTGATGCATGCCACAGATTAAACTATCCAACAGTATATAGTTAAAATGAGATATTTTACACATTAATGCAGCTGTAACAGGCAAATTATCTCATAATATAACAAAATGACACCAACATGACTCTGTTGTGAGTACTTTAACGTTTGATACCAAACACATTTTTCCCAATATTTACTTTTACTAAAGCACGTGACATTTGTAATAGGACGTTGAGGACGATGTAACTTTTTTATATTGCAGAATTGCTACTTTTCTCTTAATAAAGGAGCCGAATACTTCCTCCACCACTGTACATGATGTCTTATTGTAGCCATTAATTCATTAATATTCTGCACACCTGTTGTTGAACTGACCGACTTTAAATTCGTTTCAGTGAGACAACAGCGACGGACACAACACGAATAAACGAATAAAATACAACCATCAGAGTTCGTGTGTGTTTACTTACCTTCAGGTAAAATAACCGGTGTTAAATGAACTGAACAAAAAACGTTGAAAACGATGAAACAAACAACGCCGAGCGCCATACTGTCTCTGTGGACTCCAACAAGCCGAGAGACGGTCACATGACTCGGCTCTGATTTATAACACGGTCCTCACCCTCCTCCTCCTCCTCCTCCTCCTCCTCCTCACGTCCTCACCCCTCTGATCTTCCCCCAGCAGAACTACAAGCACAAAGTTTATGGGCTAATACTCAGTTTACGGTGTAAAACAAACATGGAAGCCTTAGAGACACTTCTCCCCCTGAGAAAGAATAGATTTATTAACAAGAGGTAATCAGGAAAGAATACACTTTTATACAAAACTGGAAATACTACTCAAGCTGTTGAAATAGACTGAAAGATAATTCTCATACCACTGGGTATTGCTCACTGCAAACATCTGATGTGCCTGTTAGAGGGTAAAGATCCATGTGCAAGGGTGGGGTTTAAATACAGTACACATACTGTCCTAGATATAGATTTTGATTTGAACACGTGAAAGTGGTACATGCCGGCCACTTAAGCTTTAGGTGTTTTTCTATACAAAGCCTGTAAAAAATACCTATAAATATTCCAAGAATAAGCACAATATTACTACTGTATAGTTCCTGCTAACACGTTGGAATAGACAGGATACAGAATGTGTTACACTTATAAGTTGTTTTCAACATTTGTTTTAAAGTATCATACACAGAAAAATTATTACAGAGTTGAACGATCATAAGGATAACACATTTCGAGGGATATGTTTTTTTTTAACACATTGCACGTTAGGAAATGCATCAGACTGCCTGTACACGGTATTGTACACAGCAAATATTTCTGCTTCATTGGCAAATTGTAGAACAAAATAGTTTACATACTTTTGTGGTATATAATCCATTTCATGATTAAGGCAAAACCATAATGCACTGGCCAAAGAGGATTAACCATAAAAACTATGTTCTTAGTGTCTGAGTGTAGAAGCTGGGAATTTGACTTCCTGAAGTGGCTCAATATTGGTTACATCTGCTACATACACTGCCCGGTGCTTATACTGTATATACAATGTGTTGCCCACCAGGGGAGTAAGGTGATAATAAGCAAAGCATAAAAACCCATCTCTCCAAACTGAAAACAAGTTTTCCAGCTCAATCAGAAATCAGCACGTTTGACTCCAACTCTTCCAAATCTCTCATCTTTGTCATTCAGTGGCTACAAAAAACATCAGAGGACATGATTCAACTTTAGCCACTTTTCAACTCCACATTTCCCTTGTTTTGTCAAGTGTCTAGTTTTAAAATCTTAAAGTTTAAGTCCTTAAGATCTTCATGAAATCAGATGATATTTTTGATACTATTTATGCACTTTTTTTTGCTGAAAAAGCTATTCATTGTATTACCTTTACATACTTTACGTACCTTTACTCGTTTTCAGTGTTTGGGGTGAGGTCCACCATTCCTGCACTGTATTCAGATAAACCAGGACTGAAGTCTTAAGGGTTACAACTTTAAGACTGGGTTGTACCAACAAAAAAAATCTAAGATTAGTTCTACTCAGAGTTTAGCAAAAGTGGGATCAAAATGAGAAAATTCAGATTTAACATTAAGCAGAGCTCTGTTGAATAATTCAAAGTTAATCTATCTTCAGTAAATCCAAGTTTAGTGATGTAAACCAAAAATAAATTGTTTAATTTATATGGACATCCTTGCCTACCAGATTGAAATACAGTTTGGCAGCTCTGTATTCCTGAAATAAAAACTGTTATGCTGTTTGCTTCCTAGTGAAACAGTCAGTAGCATCGTTAGCCTGCTTATGATGGCTCAGCAGAGAATTATTTTTCTCTATCGGTCTCAAGAAGGCAGCTATTTTCAAACTTTAAACCTATTAAAAAAGTGTCGTTAATATTGGATCACATACTGGAATTTAAAGTTTTGATACAATAGAATTGTATTTAATCTAGATTCAGATTAAAAAAAAGGTTTCAGACAGGTTTAAATTTAGTCTTTCTTAATTTTAAAAAAATCTTAAAAGTTTGTGCAACATAATTTAAAGTTAAACTATGATTCATGAATCAGGGTTAAAAATGAATCTTTGTTGGTGCAACCCAGCCTAAATGAATAATCATGTAGTGGATTAACAGATAATTGTTTTAACTTATAAGATCTATTTGAGGACAAATTGTCTAAGAATGACTAATCAGTTTATATGAAGACTTATTTAGGGACAGCTGCAGTTATGTTCAGTCAGTTTTCTCTTTGACATCTGAGCAGAAAAGTGGGAGTTGATCATCATGTTTCAAATGTGACCACCGTCTCTCATGAATGAGAGCCTTTTTTTCATGCTGCACATTCAGATATGACTCACATTTTTATACTCTCTCATCTGTTTACTCTGTGGCTGAAAATAACTTTATCATAAAATGGTATTTAAGACGATAAATAACATATAAATACTCTGCAACTATATAAATAAAACCTCTCTGGGCTTCTAATCAGTGTCTAATAACGATTTTACACAACGAGTCCATTGGGGAGCACATACTAGAAGGGCACAGCCTACTGTGTCTAATACAAATAATAGTGTATGTACATTATGATATATTGTTCCTGTACACTCCATATGATGGGTTGAGAGAAAGAGAGTCCTCTTCATGATGAAGTTTTGGGCTCGATTCTCAGAGACGCTTCATACAGGCTCTCCTCATCCAGCGCTGTACTGCTGTCCAGCAAGTACTTCGCAACCTAAAGCAATAATCAACACAAACAAAGCAGTTTGTTCAACACTTCTTTTTTCAGACTCAAACTTTAGAATACTTCATTGTCAATGTGCAAGTTGGCCTTTATACCTGCTACGTGTGAAAATAAAAAAACATTTCCCCAATGGGCAGTTATATTGTTTCTGTTTGCCACCTAGGTTTTAAAATCAGTGTTAATTCACTGTTTTTTAACAATTAATTTTGCTTGATTTGGTCAAATTATTGTCCCAAAATGATTTAAATATCTTCAACGAATGACATAAACTGTATATTGTTAATAAATTATTAATGTAATGAAAATAACTCCCACTAATGAAACACATGATTTATATTATTCCTCATAGGTAATTACTGATCAGTAGGATACACAGGTGGTGGTAAGTACATTTTAGTACACTTGCTCCCTCCAGCCACTTTATTCAGATTAAATAGGAACAGATAAAATAAATTAGCTGTTTTTTAATTCAGTATAATCTGCCTATACTGAGTACTGATCAGTGAAATATCTTTTGCTAAAAAAACACATACTTACACGCTTAGATTAGAAAAAACAAAGGATGTTGCAATATTAGTTAAGTAAAACCCCAAACAAGTAATCAAAGTCTGTCACTTTTTTCTCCTATTTTTTTTTTTTTTTTTTTACCTTTTTTCCTTTTGTATTGTTTGCTTCTTTCTTTTTTATTGTCATTGTTATTTATACTTTCTTTTTATAGTTTGTGATTACATATTTGCCATATTATAGTAAGGATGAGAAGTGTCAATGGTGTAAAATGGAAGAATTTCTGAAATCATAATTTAAATAAAAAGTCTTTAATTGCTTAAAATGTATAAAATACACAAATAAATACAGACAAAAAAGAACCTCACCTTTGGTTGATAATCAATCTTGTAAGCCGTTTGCTGAAACTGACGTATCTCTCTGATAATGTGAGATATCTGAAGACAAATAAAATCGTATAAAATTAAATTTTTCATTTCACACACAGATTGCTGACATGTAACAAAAATGACAAACCAGAGTTTCTAGACCAGAAATAATGTAAAGTGCATGTTATTGTATTTCAACACATCGGTGTTCTTTACCATTCTCATCTTGGAGAAGTTGACCAGGTTGTCCTCGGTGTAGTTGGGTGTCCCTTCCTCAATGAAGGCCAGGTCAGTCAGGTACATTCCCAGGTATGGGACACAGGGAGGGTCACAGCTGAGGTCAAAAGACGGCTTAGATATAGACATACTGTATACTGTAGTACACAAAAATAAAGGGGAAAAACTCTTTTAGACACTCACTTCTTCAGAGCTTCTCTCAGATTTTTGAATCGTCCCTCTGATGACACCAGCTTCTGTAACTTGTCAATCACAGTCTTTGTCTGGAAAATGGATCAAAGCAAAACTGTTATTGCCAGCAGCCAGAAATGTAAATGAAATCTTCTGTTCATTAAGTTTTATAAAATCCACAATGTTATTCCAAATGACCATTATCAGACTCTTTAAAAGCATATTTTCCTCATTTCATTTTGTTTCATTTCAAGTGTCCTGTTTCATTTTTGATACAAGTTATAGAAAAAAAATATGACCATGTCTGGAAGAAGTAAGCTTTAGAGTATAGTTTGACATTTTGGGAAATATTGTTCACTTATTCACCGTCTTGTCAAGAGGTAGGTGGGAAGATTGATATCACTTTCATATCTGTATGCTAAATAGGAAGTTACAACAGGGAGACAATTAGCTTACCTTAGCATAGTGGAAAGGAAACAGGGGAAACAGCTCGTCCTAAATCTGCCTACCAGTACCTCTAATGCTCACTAATTAACAAGTCATATCTCATTTATTTAAGCCGTGCAAAAACTGAAGACTGCGTGGTTTTAAGGGGAGTCATGGGGTCTCTGCTTTTCTCATCTAATGCCCTACAACAGAGAAAATAAAGATATTTCCCAAAATGGCAAACTGTTCCTTTAGGTTGGGGGATGTTAAGGTGCATGGACCAGCTGAACTTTCGTGATGAAGTTGAAAAAATAAGCTAAAGCCTGGAAATCTTCTTCCCCCATGAAATATTTGTTAACATGTTGGAAGATATTGTTCAGTATTTGACTGCTACCTGCTTGGAGACTTTGAGCCAGGTCTTCTTGAGGCGGAAGATTGAGCTGCGGTTGAGAGAGGACGTGATCTCCAGCATGGCGTTGTAGTTATGGAGGCAGCGACAGATGTCAGCCACCGCCACCCATTTCTCGATCACTGCCACTCGCATGTTGACGTCGTCCCAGTGCAGGATCTCTGTGGCAATCCTGTTGCTGATCTAACAAAAGATGAGAGAAACACAGTGATAATCTGTCTTTTAGACACATCTATCTTTTTATTCACAATAGCGGAGTAAACACGTACATCGTTGAAATGCTTGGTCGTCTTCATAATGTACGGAGTTCTCTCGTTCTTGTCGTTCTTCATCCAGCCTTGACCAAAGAACTCCCTGTAGAAAAAAAATGTTGTTCAAATAATTGACAATGAAAAACACATTCAGTGCTTGAGTTTGTGTGTGTTTGTGTGTGTGTGTGTGTGTGTGTGTGTGTACTCACTCATATGGGATGACCTTGAAGACCAGGTGGTCCAGCAGTGTCAGTTGCTCAGCTATCTCCAGGGCAGAGTGGTTCTCAAACGGCTCAGTCTTACAGTCCTCCATGGCCTGATACACACATGCAAAGATAAACACAGTTTTCATAACTAAAGCATAAATTACACTCGGTAATTTCAAGAGGTAAGGATTTTTTTTTTATATACTGAAAGGGGTTTTTGTATTCTTCCTCTCACCGTCTGTGTGATCTCTTCCAGGGTGACCTGGTTGTCTCCAGGGTCCTCCTGAGTGAGAGTCCTACATGCAAGAAAGAAAGAAATGTACTATTATTTGACAGTTGTGTCCACGACTGCCACAACATCAATTGACATGAACGGATTTCGCTTGTCCAAAAGTGTCCAACCTGACCCAGTACACCGGGTATTTGTTTCTCTTTTTGTTCAGTTTGAGTTACAGGTACTTTTGCTCTCAGCTCTGCAGGTTGACAATGTTAAGCAGCAATACTGCACTTGGAGAAGTTGATTAGATCTCACGTCATTCACAGAGAAACAGAAGATACATCAGGTATATTCACAAAGTGCTGCTCAGAAAGAAGTAGCTCCACTGCCAGTGCCCAGATATTTCATAGGGATATGGAAAGCACAAATAATGCTATAGAGACAGATATTTCTTCTAGTACTGGCTTATCATTTTTTGGAGAAAAAAACAAAACAAAATGTAACACAGTAATGTTACAGTAAGAGTAGATTTTTACACAAGTTCTTAGTTTTAATATTATAATGTTACTATAATATATTATAAGTATACATGCAAAATATTCTTGTAGTGTGACCCTTAGTGAGATTAGCACGTCAAGAAACATGAAAGCAGCATCACTGCAATTTAAGATGATTCCCTTCAACTGAAGGGAATGTTTTTTATATCTTTACTGTAAAGAGATCCAATTTCCAATACAAAACAGAATCTTTCAATTTATAAAATGTCTTTTTTTCTGCTCAGTTCCCCCCCAGTTAAAGGTTGGTTTCAGTTCATAAAATTTAGTTTACTTAAAAATAAAAATAAAAATAAAAGAGAGATGGAAAGTATAGTACAAGGATGTGGAAATATATTTAAATTAATTCTAAATTAATTATATGACAATATTAAATCAACGTAATGCTTTGAAGGCAGAACAATTGCATTGGCGATGAGTATTAGATTAGAAAATAAATCATTTGGCATGTTTAACATGACTTCTGGTGTAAACTGACTTCTGGTCTTCTATCTGAATACAGATACAGAGAATGATCATTTTGTTAATTGAACAGATACAGATACAAATAATGACATGTCTGTGCACTTCTAATGTTTTGTCCACGAGGGTTTAGATTTAGTCCAGGCCCTGGGTTGATGCACTGCATCTCCAGTTCTTTAGTATTTATTACCATGACTGATTGTTAGCATCAGAAATACCGTTGCAGAAAGTTTTTTTTTTCTCCAGGAAGTTGATAAACAGATGTGTCATATATGACTGTATGTGCGATCAAGCGATGATTACAGAAAACCAACCTGATGATGTTGGCAGCCGCCTTTCTTTCCTGTGTCAGGAGCTCTGGGTCATGCATCACCTCCTCCAGGAAGCCAATTACCCGCATCTTCAGCTCTGTGTTCAGCTCAAAGTCCTGAGGAAAAACAGCAGAGTCATTACAGAACTGCTGTTTTTTTTTCTTCTGCAGGGACACACAAAGGTGCAAAGAAATAATGAAAAGGAGTGAAGGGAAAGGTGAACTGTACCTGTGAGTGTTTGGAGACCCAGTGACGCAGCACATTCAGGACTCTGTTCGTGGCAGCTCTTCTGATAACAAATTCTTTGTCCCCGTTCCTCTGGTCTGTAGGAAAACCTGGAATCAGGTTCAACAAAGTTATAGTCAAACTGAGCTCCTGCACCACAGAGCAATCAGCTGTCATATAACACTTTTACCTTTACCTGCCCACCCATATCATGTTTTTTCTTTGTTTTCTTATTCTGTCTCTGCGTACTGAACAAGCTGTTGATTTGTTTATAAAAATGAAAGTTAATATCACCGAAACACGTTTGAATGACGACATAAAATTTCATTTCATTCAGTTTCATTTCATATTTGCAATTTGTTTTGAGGCCCCCTGGTGGACATGAGACACCACTGCTTATGCTTTGTTGTTTGTAAATGCTATTTTAAGGACAACTTGGATGCAAACAGTTCTGACACTGTCATTGTTGTGATTATTCTGGTTAAATATTATATTCATACTGGTAAGCGGAACAGAAGTTCTTCTTCATTCAGTGTTCATATATAATTTTGCCAACTACTTTGATCTACTACTATCTCTGTCATTGCTTTTTTTTGTGTCTCTTACCTTCCTCCTTTGTGATCTTTGTGTTTCTCTTTCTTTTGTTTGTTTGTTTCTTATTTTTATATATCACTTTGTGATTTTCAGTATGACTCCTCTGTTGTATGATGTTTGCATTTATCTTTGCTGCAGTATTGTTGTTTGATTTTTGCTTTCAACTTTTGTATATTTGGGTCCTGTCATGTTTTGTATATTCTAAATAAAGTTTATTTAAAAACGTAAAAATATTACTTGATCTATGTCAGTCTTTTCCCAAACATGTTGCTTAATAATCCAAACAGAAAATAACTGCTTTTACAAAATCATCTGTTATAGTGTCTGTGTCAATGACTTAATTTATTTATTTATTTATTGTGGTGATCATATTAGATTTTAGATACAGTTTCTATAATATAGTTCTCAACAAGCCTCTCTATTAGTCAGCAGAAGTGGCATCTCTGTGACTGACCTGTGCTGGCGAGTGACATTCGACGGTACTTTTCCTTGGTCGGAGTGCCTTCGTTGGCACCAGCAGTGGCGATGGCGAAGGCCGAGGCGGCAGACAGGGCACTGCGGTTATTGTCCAGCTCCCGGCAAGATGAAACCACCATGCCATTGTTGAAAGAAAACAGGGAAAACTCTGCAAGGAAGGAAACAAAACAGAGATATTTAAATAAAATTTATTTATTTAATTTATTGTTTTTAAAAGGAAGAAGACATTAAATTGAGAACATTTCATCCCCGCATATACCAATATTACACCCCTTTTAATGTAAATTTCCAAGCGTCTGACAGGATTAGGCTCTAAGAGAAATAGCCCATGGCAGAAGATGATTTGATTCCTTCTGTTAAGTGCTTTGGATGGACTATATATGTACAATCAAACAAAGTTGTTGACCAGTGGAGGGCAACAGAGAGCTAAAACAGAGCAAGCACAGTGTGTCCTGCAGCTCGTGAAGTGACGGTGTACACTCTGCTGTGTCTGCCTCTCTGCCTCCCTCCTTCACTCCCTGCCTTCCTCCGTTCAGCCGGGGGCGGTAAAGAAGAACATGCACATCGTTGCTAAGGTACAAGGTTTCCTTCCACCTACTCACACAAGGCACTGGCTTCCCTTGTATCCAGCACCGTGGGAAGAGAACACACTGGGGATGAATTGTGCCTGACTACCTACGGGGTGGATGCTCCCTCTCTGTGCGGTGCGGGGAGGGCCGGGAGGCTGTGGGTGGTTTTTATCAAGACCTTATTTGGCTATAGTTACGCTTGTCATTTTCTGAAAAAAAAGTTTGCTATACAGTCTGCTGTAGCAGGGTTTATTTAGCTCTAAGAATTACTTTTCTCATCTCGACCTCTGTGCTTCTCATATGGACAATCTGACACTGTTGGATGGTGAAAATGGCAAACATTATTTGCCCCTAAAATTACCATTTTCTACTATTCTGAGACAGCTGCCATTTTCCCCTGCTTTGCTGACATCTTTAAGATTGAAGCCAAACTATTAAAGGTGCTTTGTGCAAATCAGATAATGACAGTTGAAAGTGAGACAGTGAGAAAGTTGAATGTTTCAAATGTATTAAAGCAATAATGTGACATTTTGTGAAATATGCTTATTCTCTGTCTTGCAAAGAAACAGATATGACTGTTACCACTGTCATGTCTGTACAGTACGTGACAGCTTTTTTTTTTTCTCTCTTATCCTAACCCTACCCAATCCCACTCCTCATACCTAAACATAACCCATCCAAACCAATGAAGGCAACAATCACTAATCAATTAGAGTTACAGCAGGGCAGGCCATGACTTCATAATTATGGGGGGAAAAAATGGCGTGCAGTAAATCTGAAGCTAAAGGCAGCAGCTGGTTAGTTTTTCTTAGCACAAGGGTTGGAAACAGCATGAAACAGATAACCTGACTCTGTTCAAATCCAACAAAATCTGTCTATCAGCACCCCTACAATTTACTTATTCGCTTACTTCATAGTCATGGTGGGTTAGTGACAACAAGACTCGAGAAAGCCACGGTGCCTGGCCAAGAAATCATCCCTCATGTAACCCCAGTAAAAACATATTTTTTTTCCTTTCATACTTCAGGTTTTGTATGAATTAAGCAAATGAGATATAACTGTTAATTAATGCACATTAGGGGTGCTGGTAGGTGGATGTTGTTATTTTTGGACAGACTAAGCCTGGCTTTTCCCCCCTATTTCCAGACTTTATGCTAAGCTAAGCTAAGCTAATAGGCAGTTGGCAGTAGCTTGTTATTTATGTAAATTTACTGACATGAGAAAGGTAAAAATATTCTCATTTAAACACACAATATGTAAATTCTTGTTGTTTTCTTCTCTTTTGGACAACCACCAAAGCTGATGAAAATATTTCATTACCCAGGCAGACATTATGTTCATGAATGAGGTAATGTATTTAAGTTTTACTCATGTTACGTTCATGCTGACTTCCTTCTACACTCGCTGTCGTATCCGACGTCTCGTTTTTCACTAGCAGGAAACCGTTACTTTGAAGAAATTAATGTATTTCTCTGCATTTGAAGATTGTTGGAAACATTCGGAATAATGTAAGAACACAACTCAACAAAAAATAGAACATATGTCCAGCATTTTTATACATTTTAATACAGAAATGTTACATATTATAGCTTTAACTCCCAGCACACAAATATGAGTAGTTCCCAAACTGTCAAGTTATTGATCTAAGCTTGATAATTCTGTGTAGCCACTGCTGACTCTTAAACAGTTAGGAAATATCTGTAATCAGAAGACCAGCTGATGTTACTTCTGCCATAGGTCTTTTCGGTGCAGTTCCACTGGACAATTGCTCATTTATAAATTTAAATTTATTTCAGTTTAACTGCTCATTTCATATTATCTGGTTTTCTGATAAGTTAAGTCATCTGCCAGTTGGAATGATTCATTCAAGTGCTCATAGAGTTTGTAATACAAGAAAAGCAGGCCTGTTGAATCTGCTTCATGTTACCAGTGGTGTTTCTTATTGAAATGATCTATTATTATAGATTTTATTTTGTCATATTTGTATTTGCCAAGACACTCCGCTGGCAAGTACTGTATGTCACTAGTGCTAAGTGCTAAGCTACTGTAGTTTGCCATCTCTTACATTCTTGCCAAGTTACTTAATATTCTTGCCAACTCATTTGTTTTTTTTAACTGGTGGGTTGGGATTCAGAAGTAGATCACAAGATGCTCTAAAAGGGTTTCAGATAAAGATAAAGATAACTGTACCAGAGTTTTTTGACTTGACGTTCTTGGGTGTTGATGGAGACTTGGGAGGAGACATGTCTGCTTCTGTTTCGTCACTCTGGCTTGGGTCCTCATCACATTCCTCTCTCACAGACAGATCTGAACAGAGACAAAGTGCTTTACAATCAAGAAAAAACAAAGCGAAGAAGAAGAGGAAATGTACATACATGGCTGTTGGGCTTGGCAGCAGAGAAGACAGCAAAAAGTCTACACCAAAATTGAGGAAAAAGCTCAAGGAAGATTGAAAAAGCATGCATTTTCAAATCTTTATGGTTGATAATCATGGTTAGTTGAATTTTATGACAAAAAAATAGAAAAGAGAAAGATATATTTTAAGTTTGAAAAACAAAACAGAACATGGCCTGCATAGTATTGTGATATTTTACATGGCAAGATTATATCAATAAACGGGCACCAAGTATACATTGTTTATTCTATAAAATACTAATATTGCAAATGTAATTTAAACTTTTTGGTCCGAATAATGAAATAAATGTCTTTCTCAGTCTACTAGATCGTGCTGAGTTTTGTTATGGTGAGGTCAGCAGAGGTCACAGTTAGCAGGACTGGTAGATTTTTAGGACAATGTTAGTCAGTCTGTCTACTTCACAGTCCAGTTTTACTGCAATAATGATGACTGAAGTGAGATGAACAGACTGCAAACTTTATCTTATTGAGATTTTGGGGGAAAAAAATCCTTTGGGGACATTATTTGTAGTTGAAAACAGGTAACAAATTATGATATATATATATATATATATATATATATATATATATATATGGTGGTGATTCCCACCCCTGGGGTAAGTTGGATGAATTGCCACTCATTTCTGTTTAAAGGAGCTCATTATTTTTACCTTCAGACCTCTTATACAATGCACATGCAAAATATACATCAGTACCACTGTACTGCCTTAATGGGACAGAAAATAAAAGTTGCTGTCGTACGAGTAGAGGATAGATAGATGGAAAACACTTCCACAGTACACATGAACCTCATTAAAAGTGAGCAGAATCCTTGGACAGTGATTCTGACCTTGCTTGTTGAGGACAGACTCTTCAGCCTTGCCTTCAGCCTTGGTCTCTCCGTCATCGGACATTTTGCTGGCCATGCTGCTGGACACGTAGAGCTTGTTGATGTCAAGGGTGGTCTTACTGAATGGTGACATGGTGGTGTGCATGCTTGCATAGCCATTGGGAGAACAGCTGAGCGCAGCTAGGTCCAGGGCTTTGCCCCCCGTGATGATGGGGATGTTGAGCGAAAGCTTGCGGCGGCGGTTGGGCGAGGATGTCTTGGTAATGGAGAGGGGAGGAGGGGAGGAGAACTTGCGGCTGGCACGTGGCGATGTGGGTGGCTCGCCGTAGAGGAGTTTGCTGTTCTGGCTGCTGGCGAAGAAAAGCTCCAAAGAACTGCAAGAAAGGAGAAAAAGGAGGGACGAGTTAGAAAGACATTATTTTATGTGGGATTGTATTAGGTAGCCTTAGTCAATACACCTTTGGCTCACCACCATTTTGGAGAAGCAGAGTTTGGTTGGTTTGGAGTGAGCGATATTTGGATCATATAAGTGTGGTTTCCTGTCAGAAAAGGCTGTCTGACAGTGAAAATATTTTAAATATAGCATACACTTAAACTGGAATTAACTTTTTTGTGTGGACATTTTTTAACTGGCTAAAATACCTTTTGTTCCTGACTCTGTTCACAGTAGTACTTTGTTTAGCTTGTTTAGCACTGACTATTGATAAGTGCCTGATTCAATCCCATATTAAATAATCCGCACTATTCCTTTAGGAAGAACGGCTTTCACTACTAAAAACAGCACTTTTTGAATTTTGGGTAATTATTCCCAGTGACCTGAATTGGAGCGAGCAGAAAGGGGAGAAATGGGGAATATGGTTCACTTGGTGTCTGTACACAGAAGCAGAGAGGGAACACATTAACCACAGGGCTCTTCGGGAGCTCCTGCCTCTTTTATTTAAGCTACATTGTTTAAGACAGCATCCTCCTTGCACTGAGAGCCACCCCCTCTGAAGGCCTATAAATAGCATGTCAAGTGACAGTGTGGGAGGCACGGGTGCTGCCAACAGCAACCAGCCCAGGGGAGGCCCACAGAGATGTGGGGAGAGCGAAACCAAGAGAAAAGGGGAGCCATATAGAGATGGAGAGGGGAAGTGGGAGAAAGAGACAGAGGTGCAGTGCAAAAAAAAAAAAAAAAAAAAAAACAGGGGCAAAAACAGCAAGACTGAGAGGGAGGGGGTGCGCAAGAGAGGAGCAACATAGTGGATATGGATTCCACCACAGCGAAGGCTGCTGGCTGGGAGTGGGCGAATGGGAAGCCTCCAGCCCTGTATGGTCTTAGCTGCAGCCATGTTGTGTCTCTGCCTAAATTTGTAAAAGAATTGAGATGAGAGGAGGAAATATGGGAATGGAGGAGGGAAGGGGGAGGCTGGGATGATGTAGGAAAGGAGAGAAGGGGGAGTCAAACAGAAAATGAAAAGTAAAAAGCAAAGCGGGAGTCAAGAGAGGACACGAGTAGAGCAGGAAAAGAGGAGAGGAGAGGAGAGGAGAGGAGAGGAGAGGAGAGGAGAGGAGAGGAGAGGAGAGGAGAGGAGAGGAGAGGAGAGGAGAGGAGAGGAGGGTCTGGGTGCAAAACACCACAATCAATATTTAATACCGTAGAGTCGCTGCAGATGATGGGAGAAACGGAGAGGGAGAGGGAGGGAGGGGGGGAGAAGACGAGAAGAGAGGGAGAGGGTGGGGTCCTGCAGCAGAGTGAAGGGTTGCCATGGTGACAGCACAGCGGAGAGAGGAATGGTCAGACTCGTGGAAAGAAAAATAAAAGTGCGAGAGTGGAAAAGGGTAAAGAAGAGAGGAATGAGGAAGAGGAGGAGGAGGAGAAGGTGTGGTTAGGGGGGAGGTAGGTGTATGCAGGACCCAATTAACTGTGATGGTGAACACAGGATGTGTTGGTGTGACCTCTTGCTGCCTCTCCTCTGGTCCCTTCTCACCTGGATGAGCTATGATAGCATGATGGGCTGCTTGCAGACTGTCCACGTGAGAGCAAAGACAAATCTAGACACTGGGGGAAGTCCCACCTTTTCACTGCACCATTACAGCACTGTTGCTGCATCCTCAGGAGGACAAGTGTGGAAATTTTAAACTTTGTTCCATTTTCAGTTGTCATGGGCTGCAGGGTTTGGCTTCGCAGTGAGCTGCTTGGAGGAGCTTAATGTAACAAACTGCTTTAGCTCTGCTCTTTAAAGGCTACAGAAAGGCTACATAGCTCATGCTCCATTTTCTTCTGATTATTCCAGCTCCACATGAATGCAAGATAATGTTAACATGCTAATGTGGTCACAGTAACAATGCTAACAGGCAGTTGTTTATCAGGTCTAATGTTTATCATGATCTTTTTAGCATGTTAATATGCTAACATTTATTAATAAGTGCTAAACATAAAAGACAGCTGAGGCTGATGGATAGGTGAATGTCATTAGCTTTTCATGTTTTTGGTCATTAAAAATTAATATAAGTAAAAGTTAATAAAAGTTTATTGAAACTTAGGCCAGATGTTGCGGATCCTTAAAGTCAGTGGGATTCATCTTCTGTGACCATGCATGTCTGTACAAAATTTTATGACAATCCACCCAGTAATTATACACTTAAAAAATATTTAATTCTGAAGCAAAGTGAAGGACCAACTAACCAAGCCGCTAGTGTAGCTAAAGTGTCACATGTCACAGTGCAGGCGTCTTTCATACCTGACAAATGCTGCTATCTGATATTCCGATTAATATGACCCACTTTTGTAGCATGTTTGAAACTGTTACATCAGAGTTCAAGGCATATTTTATGAAAGAGACCTTCCCAGGATCCACAGCCATGAAAATAAAATATCTTGGTATAATAAATGACCAAACAAATAAAACAATGTGTACACATATACATGTGCAAAACAAGATAATAAAACATTTGATTCGCAATAGCAAGCATCCATTTTCAAGCTCTCCCTGTTAGCCTGCAATCAAGATATGGTTAGTGTGGACAATTTCATACAAGTAAGCACATAAAATTCCTAAGTAAACCTCTTAGTATTAACTGCTTCACTCACCGTGCAGGGATGGCACTGATGGGCTTCTTGTAGATGGTGATGAGCTTGTCCAGCACTACATCAGCGCTGGTGAAGACACGGTAGGAGTGGAGGAAGGTGTTCAAGAAGTCAATGGAGAGGAAGCGCAAGTCGGTCAGCCTCTCCAACAAGCGCTCCACGCTGGCATAGCGGATCTGCAGCACCTTGCACGAGTTCATCATCTTGCTGAAGCGGATGTCAACATCATCACAGTACAAGCTGGTGTCAGACCTGTGGTTGAGTTTAAATGAGGTTAGGAATGCTGCTCACAGGGATTTAACTCCCAGTACTTATGCAGCCATCCAGTTAGTACACTTTTCTGGTCATGTGTGGGTCACCCTATCCATAGAATTAAAATTGCTGTGGGGAGGGTAGATTCCCTGCTGGAAAATAATCCATATTTATCAGAGAAGACTAACTAACATTTTACCTGCCAGAATAAAAATGTAAAATATGTAATGTTCTGCAAAACACTGTTTTCCAGCTTCTGAATAAGTTAGTGTTAGGGTAAGGAACTCTAGGCTGGAGAGGGTGCACTGAATCATTCAGGGCCTCTGGAACCTGGAAAACACTGTACACACGTATTGTGTTAGAATAGTGCCAGGTTGCATTCAGGGCCACCAGATTTGCTGTGGCTGTGTATACATTCACACAGCAGGAGACTGGAATTTTTTCAGCTATCATTGTGAGGACCAATTTTAGACCTCGAAGAGGCAAGAGTAGGAGGCTAAGCAATGAACTGCTGTGGACAGGGTCAGCAGCAAAACATATTTTGGTCACCTAAAACCACAACCCCACTTGACATAGATGATAATAATAATCATACAGTTAGGCAATATGCTATGTATATGCTTGGGAATATGCTATGTTACTGTTGTGTGAGTTTGGACATACATGCTCATACATTTTTCATAGATTTGTCATGTATTTATGTAATGCCGATCTCTGATTGTGCATGTATAATGTATGTGCATTCCTGCGTAGTGCCTGACTCTCACTTAATCATCTGTGGCACAGTGACTTTACTGTTTTCTTCGAAGGCGTTCATCATCAGACCATTGCAGCGGATGTTGTCAATGCACTGCAAGGTAAAAAAGAAATTCTCTGTCAGTGTAATAAAGCAAGAAGGTGAGTGAGTTCACAAACCTGTGGATGATTCAAGTTTCTGCCCTTACTTACTACAGTTTTTCTGTTTTAAACTTTTTAATGGTTATGTTCTGTCCCAAAATATTTATTTCATCATGCCATATGTAACTTCCACTGTTATACCAACTAACCTAAAATAAGCGTAGATTAATGCAGTTTAATCGTTTTTGTTCATAGTAGACACAATGCTCCAAACTCCGCTGTCACTTTCAGGTAAGTTTCAAGTTTCATACTGGTATTGTAGCTTTTTTTGTAAGATAGAGAAAGTGTCGGATGTAATTTTCTGTCAGCTGTCCCTCATCTAATGATGCGTACCTGGCTGATGTCACTTGTCCATGCTGACTTCTCCTGTCGGGATGAAGCCACCAGGATGACGGTGTAGGGCTGACCGTCTTTGGGCTCTACCATCACTTTAAAGTCCAGATGCTCTGTGTCCTGTCCACTCCGCTCACCTTTGGCTGCAAGGAAAAAAACATTAAACAACCTTAATTTTACTGTAACACAGAAAATTAAATACTCTGATTGCAAACACTATGAGAAAATAGTGCAATAACAGAAATTACCAAAATAAATAAAAATGTACACTTGAGCATTTTTTTCTGTTCATAACTGAGTGTAGTTCAAAGCTCTAAGGGACTACATTTAATTTGAAATTTATTTCTGTGCACAGTCATCCACATATCTATCCATATATCTAAACATTTCCATACATATATATTTGTAAGTGAAAGGTTTATATAATGTATTTAGTCTTGAATGTATATTTTGTTAATTAGAATATTTTATATTTTATAAATGCTTTAGAGAATGCTGTAACATATGAATTTCCCCACTGTGGGATCAGTAAAGTTTATCTTATCTTATTTGTATAATGATAAATATATTTTGTAATTATTTACACATTTAGAATCATTTATCATCACATCAAAAGGTCTGAAAAGGTCTTATTATTAAGTCTGAAATAAAAAAAAATCCCATCCCATGACAGTCTTGCCTGGTGAGTTACTGTGCAACACATCATCAAGGAGTTGTGTCATAAAGAATCCTGCTGTGACTTTTTTCAGATGGTCTTGCCAATATTGAGACACATTTTAAACACCCCCCAACCAGCACTGAGCTCAACATCAAAAATACAAGTGTCACGATCACGCTGAGCTAAAGATGACTGATGATTCTTAACAGTATCTGTGGCAAAAGAACAACCCTGCATTTACGCTGCATGAAAGCCCTCTCCTTGTGAAGATTAAATCCCTACATTCATCTGAGGGAAGCCGCAGTTGTTTGTTTTCCTTCTGCAGCCTCTAATGTGGATAGTGTGGCATGAAAACGCTGCACTATTATCCACAATGATCCACTGTGGTTACCTTGATTAAATCAACCAACACCATTCAACCAGTCAACGATTATGACTGCAAGAAATATGTTTTTGGTTAAATCTGATTATGGTGAGTCAAGAAACAATCGAACAGGTTATTTAGTTGAAGATTTATTATAACGGCTCACTTTTTGCTAATCCCAACACAACAGTTACTGAGGCAGTGATGGTAGAAATGATGAAACTACCAGCAGTCCAGATAACATTATTATACTTTGCATAATCAGTATTTAAGGGTATTAAAGAAAGACAAGTCTGTATCTGATGACCACAATAATGTCATCAATTTTCCAACAAAATCCCAAATGTTGAAGTAATTTATTGATTAATTATTGTCAAGGAAGTAGCCAACTAAGGGTAATTAATATATTCTACTCCTCAGAGATTACAGAGTTGTGTTACAGAATAGCAGCCCCTCAGAAACACAGCATGTCCAATAGTTTATGAGCTATATTAACAGAAAATCTGTAAATTTAATGCAGTACATGAAAACTTCTACATATACATATTAAGAAAAAATCTGAATATACTGTATGTAGTAACTTACACTCATCATCTGTCCCCTCTGTCTCCTCCATCAGTGTGCAGTCGATGAGAGAGACGACTCCGTTCTGTGACAGGGTTGAGGGGTCACAAATGGCATGTTACCAACCAAGAGACAGTGGAAACTGTATAGATTAAATACTTTTTATAGTGCAGACTTAGTAAATGTCTCCACCAGTACAATTAAAATAACTTTACAGCTGCTAAATACATCATATAATGAAAAGCATACAATTTGAAGAAAATGACTACCTGCATCCTTGAAAGATTAATAATACAATGAATTTGTTGAATTATTAATTCTATTTGTAATTCTCTGGTTACATGTCAGTATACACATCAATACTATATAAAAGTTGGATTTGTCAAAGTTGTGATGCTTCAGTGCTTGGATAACCAGTTTAGAGAGGTATGATCTGTTTTGCAGGATGAGTTAAGAAATAAACACAGTTTATTGGGTTGTAATTTTTTAGTATCCAGTTGTCTTGGTTACAAGACAATACCACTGTACCTTAGTGATGTGAAGTTTTCCCCCGGAGCCGCGGGTACAGATGATGAGATGTTTGGAGAAGAGGAAACATTGTCTCTCGCCCTCTTTCTTCAGAGACAGAGAGCCCAGTCGGCCTCTCGTGATCTTCCCTTTCTCGCTCATCGGCACCTGGATCAGAGAACCTGTGGGGCGTCAGAGTCACACACACAAACACACAGACAAAAACAGATGAGAAAACATGTGATTTGCTCCCAACTTTTCTTACTGACTTTGACCTAGATCTTATAATTGGTGTCTACTCTCACTGTCTGTATTTTTTTCTGAGTAAATATTCTAACTCTGTTGTTTTTAGTTTACAGTCACAGTGAAATCTATGACAGTCTTGTGTTTGTGCGTCAGTAATCAATTATTTTGTTCACATGTCTGCAGAGATGGGGGAAGGTGTTGAACATAGGCGGGAGAGTACATGCGATGCATCACAACTGAAAAGGCTGCAGGAGAGATGTGTGAGGATGCTGTTCAATGTATGTTGGAGAATAATATTTGACAGTAATACATTCTTACTTTTGTCAGGATAACAACTGTCACTAAGGTATATTGCTTTGCACATTTAAGAATATGCAGGATGATAAAATCAATCAATCCAAATCACCTTTTATCCTTGTTTCCTTACATAAAGGCTTAGCTAAATACAAAGCATGTGATATGTGCGTGCAGAGAATTTGGAGCTGTTTAAGTTTAAGTATTATACCATTGAGTCACCTGGGCTAAGTAGCAAAGTAAAATGACAAGTAATGCAAAGCACTTTAGCTATTATTAAAGTTTTCAAATAAATTTCCATGTGCTGGCAATGTGACCTTTCTTTAAGTATTGCGGGTTCAGATGTGGCATCGTTGATTAAATGAATTGAACATTTTGCCTTGAATAAATTAATGAGTTTTAGAGAGTGAGGTGTTCATGTTCTACAGTGTTTACCCTCAATTGTCTTGGTGTATTTGCTGACTCTAAAGTTAGAAAATTAACCAAAATAAAAATCATGAAGTCATGTTCATTACTTCAAAATCATTGTGTTGTTGTATCTTTATTGTTAATGAGACCGCAGAACAAACTTACCTTGCCTGACAAATGTCTGACTGGTGTCCAGCAGCACTTCACAACCCTCCACAATCATCCGCTCAATAGCGAGGTTCTTCCTGATGTTCTCCGTCTCACTCACCTCATCATGCATGATTCTGAAATGACAACTAATATTCATGGATTCTGGTATTTTACAATTAAATTGATTGATAATAGAGTATTCCTCCACAAAGTCACTGTATCCCTGTATCTGTCATTTTCTTTCATGCCAATGCTTCAGACAGGCAAACAAGAACGATGCAATAAAGATTAAAAGCAAGCAAAAAATGCTGCTGATATACTGCAGTAAAATGTACAACACCTTTTCAATTGCTTTATTTACTGACTGATCTACCTGGAAAGTTCCTCCAGTTTTGACTTGGCATAGTCCAAACTGTTCCTCTCCACATGTTCGTGGGGTGTGTGAGCCAGCAACTCATGCAGCGTCAGGATGTAACGAGGAATCTGAGACAGAAACAGAGAGTGATGTTTGAACCACTTACTGAAATGAGTATCTTTAATCCTTTTATGTTACAATACGCTTCAAACTTTGAAAGGTCAAGAGGTTTAGAAAACAGTGCCAAGCATCTTTACTCTGATGGCCTTGGACTGATAATAAGTTGGTCATGAAGCATGTCCAGAGTTTGCCTCAAAAGCATAAAGATCATCTCTGAAATTAATAAAATATGTCGCTTTAACTATGGCTTTGATTCACTTTTACCAGAAATCTGAGAACTTTCACTTTCACTTGAAACATCAAACATTTTTAATAAATATTTCTTGAAACACTAAATTTACCACCCTAACATCCACTTTTATGTCTTCACTTCAAGTGTGAGTCTGTGCATCACTGTTCTGCTGATAAAGAAACTTTGAAAACTTCTCTTTAACAACTGAAGGCAGATTGTTGTGTAAAAGTGTAATGGCCAAGTTGTTCATTCCAACACATAGTTTCTAAGAGGACATTTTACAATGGTCCAATTTTTAAGAACTTATCATTGTTTCATTTATTACTCGTTTTGGCATTTAAATAATACATTTACATTTGAGTTCCTAATAGATGCATTATAACTGATAAAGATCTTTTTATGAGGGCCGTAACTGCTGCATTACTGATATGATTATGATGAATTATGGTGATGTGATGTTTAAATGTTGCACCTGTTGCCCTGATGGATTAACAGCCAGTACTTTTATACCTAAATGCCATTTTTCAGAAATCACTGGTCCAATTAAGACCAAACCAGAAAAACAGAATTGTCTAAGAGTAATATATAATATATATAGTATATGTAATAATATATTAATATATAGTGTATGTGACATATGTCAGACAGCACAGGCTTGACAAATGACAACGTATACTTTATAAAGTTGTATCTTGACTATGTAAAAATATTGTCCATATTGTATCCCTGGAATCTTACCTGAAACATGGGGTAAGTGAGGAAGGTCTCCAGCGTCCTCTCCTCACAGTCGGGTTTGGCCTCATACTGCTTCAGCAGCTTGTCGAAGTCTCGGTTCTGTTTGCAGTGGGCGAGGATCTGCAGGCTGTACTGGTGGTTCCTCACAAACTCCTGGTAGATGTTCAGCATGGGCAGCAAGATGTCAAACAGGTCAGCTGGGAAGACAAACACACACCCTCAGAAATATATACAATAACTTTAATTAAATTCAGTCATACGGCTCATCTCCTGTTTATGAAACATAAAAGATAATATATAAAGACTTATGCAATTCAACACTACTATACAATGGTAAAGATCCATTATACTGGGGTTTCTCACTGGTAGATACCTCAAAAACCGGTAAAGTCTATGTTGTACATTTATAGCATGTGAACAAACATAAAATAAGCTTAATGTTGGACCGTATGGGTGTCTGAGGGGTTGTCTCTGTCTCTCTTACCCAGCACCAGTGTCGGCCAGCTGGCTATCCTGGCCTTCAGTCCCTGGTAGAAGATCTGATGGAGGAACATGATGGTCTCACTGATAAAACAAATAAGCAAAACGGCGGTCATAAGCTTTTGTTTCTCCCTCTCTTGTTCACACGTGTTGGCAGCTCCCACTGTGCCAAGTTACACCACTATCACAACCAGTCTCACCACCAGCCACCTGTTAAGGAAGATGCTGCTGACATCATCGTGCGTGATGGGTGGTTTCTTGGAGCTGGCGGCCATGCGCAGCGGCCGCAGGAAGTTGTTGACCAGGATGTGGAGCTGCTGGACGTATTCAGCCTCGGCCTCCAGCATGCTGAATACCACCTGGTTCCTCTTCCTCATGCTTTCGGCGTGGGGTGAACGGATGTAGTCCTGAATGATGGTTTTCCACTTCCTACGGCAAATCCAACCTCGCAGGAAACTCTGGACCTGTGAGTAGAAAGGGTAGCACACAAAAGTTAAGCTAGGCTTGTAGTGTGTGAGTGTGTATCCATACAGTTTCTTGTTGTAATCCAGTGGGTTTTTTTTACTGCCTTAATGAGTGGGCAAATTTTCTCTACACAAAAAGGTGTATTTAGTCCTTTAGCTTATACAACTTTTGGAAAAATTTGGAGCTACCTACTTTTTACTAGACACCCATGATATGCAAATATACTGAATGTTTTCATGTGACATTAACACAGAGTTTCATTTAAAATGAGGTCCGGAAAAGTGGAGTCTAATGTAGTCACATATTTCATTAATGATTTAAGACAATTATTATGTTGTAGGCTGATCAAAAACTCAGACAAAGCTATCTTAGCATACAGTCTTTGAGTTGTCTTGTGTGTTCTGACCAAATCGTTGATCGTTGATAGTTACTAGATTTTAGGGTTAGAGGCTTTTTCTTCTCAGGATAATGGGTGGTCCAACAGATGAGGTTTAGCTCCATTGCCCTCAGAGCAATGGCACAGCACCCAAACAGTAGCCTGTTTACACATCCTGCAGACATTTGAATTTATTTTGAGTCTTGTTACTGCTGACTTGTCAAATCTAAGTGCAATATTCACTCATGATCTTTTATGTTCACCAACTAGTTGCTAACTTTGTCTAAAGAGAGAATAAAAACAATAAACCTGTGGCCCGGAAAGACCAAAACATTGAGCTCAAAGACACTAAAATAGAGGTGATAATTACCTGCATTATTTGTCACCACAGTTATCGCAGCTTTAAGGTCACTGGCTTTCCAAAACTTTATAAACTCTGCAGCTTTATTAAGGAGGCAGCTTCAGTAGAGCTGAAGACAGAACAAGCTGGTGGTTGTAATGAATGAGAAGCTCCCTGTTGTAGATGTGTGTGAGCTTCCCTAAATAAATGAAAATCAAAAATTAAACCTGCAGGTACGCAGAGATTATGTAGTTTTTTAAAACTTCAGAAACCTCCATATGCTATACCTCCCTGCTGGAACTGATCAAACTATGTCTAAACTCTCCATCCTCTTCCCTCCCTCACCTGGTCTTCTTCTTTGCATTACTTTAGTATTTCCTAAGAAAAAAAACTGCGTAGAAAGTTGGACTTTCTCCTTTAAAGCTGCCCAGCACCCACGCAGTCAGATCTCACCTTTTTGATCTTCTTGATCTCAGTGTCATCTTCACTAGGAGGTACTTCTGGATTTGACTGGATCTTCTCATTGTCCTTGAGCAGTCCAGCTATCTGAAATTCAACGCAAATCAAACATTGCATAGGCTGAGTGGGCTCATATTGTACACAATATTGTACATAATATGACCCACCGTATAAAATCCTACTTGTTAGCTTGGTCATGTCATACTCACAATGTTTCTGTTATGAATACAAAAGCTTTATTCAGCGTTTTTTGTTTTTTTGTTCAACTTTGTTACCATCCATTAGCTGATTTGAAAGAATTTATATGAGAAAGAACTGTACCAGCTGCATCAAAATGTTTCCCATTTTATTTTATTCGATCCTGTCCTGTTTAATTTACTTCCATTAGAATAAAAACAGTGTATGAATAAGGATAGACAGCTTTTAATAAAGCACTGAAAATAAACAATACTATCCAAAATCCATTACTACAACACATTTTAGTCATGAAAAGTGAGATAGTTGATTATCATTTTCTGGTGCAGCCTACAGTATCATGTACAATAGAAGCTGATTCATGCATATTGAAAACATTCGATTGAATTGGAGCTATCCATTAGCACATTAAAGAGAGATGCATTTGATCTAGTTTAGACTGAATAATTAGGATACAAAACATCCAACAGTATTGCAGAGTCTCTAACAAGGACATCCCGGGGGCACTGCAAGCTACGATGCTCGCGACACTGTGGTTTGTAATCTGGGTCGTGACCTTTGTACCATGCCCCCGTCTGTCTGTACTCTGTGCGTGACTGCTTTCATTCCATCTTTTCTCTCTCTGTCTCCAGTGTGTGCCATACAGTAAGACAAAACACATACACACACACACACACACACACACACACACACACACACACACACACACACACAGGTATTACTAGCATGAAATTACAAGGCAAGTTACCTCTGATTTTAGCCGCTCTATCTCGATTTCCCCATCCTCTATCTGTTGTCGAAGTTGCTTGGCAACCGTTTTCTCCGTCTCCACTATTTGGAGTAGATGTAGATACTTCTGCATGAGGGTTTCATGCTCTGTAGCCAGGTTCCTGTAACTATACAGACACATACACACACAGACATTGCAAGGACCTCATCAACACGTTTCATGGGCTCTCCATAGATTTATTAAAGCCACAGCAGACCTCTGATCAGCATGTGTTTGAACCACAGACCTTACATCTGCACAGTGCAGGCACTTACACAACCGATTCTTCAAATACTTGGGGGCTTAGTGAACCATGTGTAAAGGCTGTTTCTGCATGAGCAATAATTCTGTACATTGCCCAGTTCAACAACGGGTTTTAACTTAATTTGATTCAACATCACAAAACTGCTTGTTAAACTGGAAACGTGAAATTTAAAGCATTATAATATGAAATGCAGACATAAGAAACCTCTAATAAAAAAAAAGCAACATGATGACATGTAAATCCAGATTTTCATTGCCCTGCTGTGTATTACATACTCACAGGCCAACGTACTCCTGTACAGTAAGGGCTGCTGCCTATACTGAGCACTAATCAATGTAATCTTCAACGAGTCCAATCAATTGACCTTTTGCCATACAAATGCACATTGCTGACATTTAGAGTGACTGTAATGCTTGGGTTTCATGACCCTCTTTTGTCTCTGAATCTTAAAGGGGCATTTTGCTCATTATATATCTCAGAAAAACTCTAATAACAATACATTTTATTTTATTTAGTAATATACTAGGTTTCTAAACCATAATAGCAACAGACATCCACAAAATAATCCAGTGGAGGAAATCTTAAAAGGGTCAATACACTGTCTTACATGACTTTCATACCAAAAGGGCAAGCTCAACATTGAATGGAGCAAGGCCATTATTTCCAATGGAGAGAGCATCTGCGCTCTCTCAGGAAGCAGCACAAGCCACTGCGGGTCACACAACTCTCATTTTCTATCAGGTTGTGTGGCAAAAGTTCCATTTAATTCAACCTTGCGCCCAAATACACTCAATACACTCTATATTGTGCATCTAAAGGGAATGTTGCATTGATAGGAAGTGGAAGTTGTGACGCTGAAGATACATACAACCTTTATTTACCTTGAAAGACCATTGAAGAGGTATCTGCATTTCCAGTGCTGTTCAAACATCCATTATTGGTTCCAAGAGGATGAATCCTAATGACTGATGATCTCATTGTCCAGTATTTTGGTTTATGACCAAATATCTCAGCTGTACTACTTTTAGTGCCTCTTACTAACATGTATTTAGCATGCTGACATGCTAAACTAATATTGTGACCATGGTAGACATTATACCTCAGCATTCAAACACTGTCACTGTGAGAATGTTAGAATGCAAATTAACTCAAAGAACTTCTATACCAGTCTCACATTCATTTGCCGGTGCAATTCAATGTATATATTTTGTGTTGTTAGTGGGATTGAAGAATAAGGATCACGCCATCAGCATCACCAACACAGTATCTAACTGAACCCAAGTACCATTTGCTATGACAATTAGCTATTGTGCCTGCAAACTGATGTTAACATTGCACTTTTCCCCAGTGAATGCTTGTTTGGTTGCTTGTTTACCAAGCAAAGGTGAAGGACGAGATGTGTGCTGATGTTTGTAAAAAGCCTTTTTACTGCCACGTGATAACTCACCACCTCCAGTCGTTTCAATGAGGGGAAGTCAGCTCAGGAAAGCCAGTAGGGTTAAGAAGCAGTTGCCGCCACATGAACATGCACACTGTTCACTGTTCACTGGTGAACTTCTGGCAGTTGCCACGCAGCTTTGTCCAATCAAATAGAACGAGCATTGCAGAAAGGAACAAAGGAGCGATCACGGAGGAGCTGATAATACTGGTGTCTGAATTCCTGGAGCTATACAAGACAGCTAGCCAATAGCCATGTACAAGAACAGCCAGAACAAAAACTGGGCTTCGGACAACATTTCCTCCAAACTCATACAGCCTATGTGTTTTGAACTTTTGGGTGGATTGTACTAACGCTACAACGTTCACCTATGAAGCACCTGTCTGTCATTACAGCCATGGACCATAGCACCATCAGCATAAGTCTTATGTATGTTTGGGCAATGGTTATAATTATCTTTCTCTGGTTAATTAAACTGATTGAAAACAGGATACGAACACACACACACACAAATATTCTGAACACAGTCTTCTTGTTGTGTATGGAGGTGAGAGGTCATGTGTGAGAAGTACCTGGCCTGTGTGATAGCAGCCACCCACTCATCACAGTCCTTGACGTCCTCTGTGCGCAGCTCCAGAGCCTTCTGGTTGTCATGATTGAACGTGACAGTGAAGTAATACTGCAAAACGACATTGTAGCAAAAGTCAAATATTTGTTCAGCGTGTAATGAGATAAAGAGAATATATTAAATGTGAAAAAAAGAGAAAGATGTAAAATATTTACTTGCTGAGCTGCAGGAAAATCTCATGTTTCGTCATCATTGAAAAGCTTTTTATTTAATCTATATTTTGCTGAAATTGAAGCTGTGTATATACACACTTGCATATCCGTGTGTGAACGAGTTAGAGAGAGATCCTGAGGGAAAGGTCTTAAGAGATTCATTATAAAGCCTCTGTGCATTCAGTCTGTAACCTGGCAACTCACCTCTGAATTGGTGGAAGCCTCTCGACTGACGCCATATTTTCTTTCGCTTTGTTTTGCTTTGTCCTGGTGATTTGGCTGGATTTTGTGAAACAAACACCTCTGGGTCCTCACCCGTTTTTACTCCCTCACCAATTATCTCCAGTGACCCTACAGCCTTAAAGGCTCTGTTATGGCAATTATGACAAATGCATGTGGAATTGTTTTCTAATAGGCTTATCAGATAAAAATCCTCAAATCAACAAAGTGGTGGTCATTGCACTAATAGTACAGGCGATCTGTTTGTGGTGGAAATGCATCAAATTATATAACACTGATGCATTGTAAATAGACCCCCACAAATCCAATATATTGGATTTTTTATCCCTCCCAAATGCCAAGAGCAAATCATTTGTGAAGGAGAGTAATGTTCCATATTTCCTGATGAGCAGCAGAATGGGCCTTTGTCAATAATGTGCTTCCCATCTCCAGCTTCCTGTGAGCCGGTGTGTCAAGCCTTTTAGGCAGCTATATTTAGCTCCACATCACTACATTTTTTGCCACAGAGACATTATCTCTCAGTAAGTGAGACAACATAGCCCGTAGTAAATGCTTGTTTAAAAACTTACCAAAACTATTGAATTTTAGTTGGAATAGAGAAAAGATTATATACACACACTTATGTAATGATGATAATAAAGATGGCTTTGATCCATTTTTAATACAAATACCTTTTAACGTAGACTTTAAAGATTTGTTTTGTTATTATACATTACATAAACATATTCCCTGTAAACAGTCATTTACAGCTACCCTAACCCTCTGTTTGGTAGGGATAAGAGAAAACATCAAAAATACTGTATAGCATAGCAATAGCATAGATTGTCGAAACACTATGTTGTGATATTGTGATATGTGCAAAGATTCATGGCAGTGGTTAACTTTGTGTTGGGTTTAAACCCCCAACCAGTAGATAGTAGTGCTATAGTTATTTTCCATGTTCAGATTGCAGGTTAAAAAAGTTAACCCTTTAAACACAGATGTTATTCATATAACAGAGTGTTATATATTGTTATATTTATAATCATAAGCCCTGTATCATGATACATATCGTATCACTAGATACTTGGCAATACACAGCCCTACTGTTTGGGGTTCATGGAGACCCCAACCCCTCATTAACAACTCAAAAAATCTTCTTAATATTGTTTTATCACCATGATAATTAATGGCTTTTGATTATTTTAAGATATTTGCACATTGAGCATTTCCTACATCACCATTTGGTCAATAATAATACGATGCTTGGCCATGTAGGAGATACTTGGACGTAAACTGCAGAATGGATCACACGCTGGATATTCAATTTAAGCCCATTTCAGGTTGTTTAAACTACAAAAGTACAGGAAAACCTGTAAAAGCTGCTTAAACCTGCAGTTAAGGACATTGTCAGAAGGAAAAGGTCCAACATTTTCAGGAACTAAGGTTAACAGGAGGTGAAGATCTGTATGAGCTGGCTCCTTCGTCTTGGAATGACCCGACAAATTTGCCTTCTCTTATCCCAACATAGGAATTCCCCTTGTTTGTTAACTAAGACCATATACAGCTGAAAACCTTAAATGTTACAAAAGGTTTGAAAGTCAACAACCAGATGGTGTGTGGATGGTGAGAGAGGGACATTATCAACTCATCAATGACGTGTGCATTGTGAAAGCCAAGTTAGGTGATCAACTGATCTTTACTTTTTGGAAATGTAACAAAATATCTAAAACTTAATTTATTATTTCATCCACTAGTATAACTTTTTGGATGATTATTAAAGAAGTTAATTGATGAGAAACTAATTTGTTATTCTTACAAGCTTATATTTGGTTGACCAAACTGGACCACTTTGAGTAACAAAAAACTTTAAATATTGTTTACATTGTGGCCATGAAACCACATCATTATGACTAATGACATGTTTTAGAGTCTTCTGCAGAAAATGTCACTTTAGGCCTGTCTAGACTAAAATACGATTAAATAAAATTGATTTGAATACGCTATAGATCTGTCACTAGTGCTGACAGTACTTCAGTCATATCACTAAAATCAAAAGTTTGTATTTCTGTTATCGGATGAACAGTAGAGGTGTAGGTCTAATTTACACAAAAAATCGATGTCTTATACATCGCTTCCTATGATTTTTTTGAATGGCACACAAAATATGATTTTTCCCCCTCATTTGGAGTAACAACAATTCCTTATGGTCATTTCCATTTTATGATCTTCACTAAATGTGCAAGTCTGAAGCAAAAGGCAGCCACCTCAATACCTTTCTACTCAAGAGGTCAGAAGAAACAAAATAACAAAGATAACCACCACAACACAACAAAGTACATAATAACAGACTACTGATGCATGGATATAGTCACTCACTCAATACAAATCATTGATCCACTTGATCTCTAGATTTGGAGAAAATTCCTAAAAATCATAATCCTTTTTTCTTTCATTTTTGTGTAAATGTGCTCCATAAATAAAACAAACTGAACAGTTAAAAACAAAATCAAGTATTTCTGTTTGACCCCCCTTCATCACCACCACCACCACCGCCTAAGACGACCCACCCCACATTTCTCATGCGCCCGTATTTGCTGTACTTGCTAAGTGAAGCACAATGCCGAGGCATGTTGTTGCACATTTCGTTGGCCCCTTCAAATGCACTTTTTGAGATGCAAATAGGGGTTGCCATAGTAACTGTGGGCTTAAACGTAACTCGCCTTCTAAATGGGGAATAAGAACATTTAAAAAGTAGAACACTCCACAGAATACAATGCGAACGGAGAGACAGACGGAGAGGGAGGGAGGGAGAGAAAGATCTTTTTGCCTTTTTGAGGAGTGAGGGCTATAAAAAGCGCTGTAGCCCTGCAAGGTGGCAGTTGGCTTGGCATCTATTCGCTGCATTGTCCCGCTCCCTGTCACACAAAGATAAGATCCAGCACTCGCCCCGGCCATTCCTCCTGCAGCTCTGACACACACACACGCACACACACACACACACACACACACACACACACACACACACACACACTCAGACATACCGTACATGCACAAACCACCACAGAAAGCTGGAATCTGATGTAATCTGCATATGTAACAGGTTTAATATCAAAAATCTACAGTAACATCACCTCAGATGACCTCTGCAAACTGCTCATTGACTCAAGTGTCGTTCTTCGTTTTTCCTGTGTGGAAAGTGAAAAGTAAATCTCAGAAACTTGCAGCATTGATTACTCCTTCTGTCCTCATTTCACCTTTTATAGATCAACATCGGCATATGCAGGAGGACACAGTTCTCGCACATGGCAAGCACTTATTTGTGCAAATTTTATATACGTGTGCACATTTAATATGCCAAAATTTCGCAACCCCTCACAAATAACACAAGACAGAGAGAATTTATTCCTGACACATATTATGTAAAGGGACATGTGCTAAACAGAAGACTGTGTTATGCTAATTGAAGGCTTTCAAATTCATTTAATTCACTGCTGAAATAAATTCACTGGAGCAGCCTGCATGAACAGCTGTCATTGTAGATGTCACTCAGTCCATATTTCATCCCCAGAACAGAGAATGCCTCTTGTCCTGACAGGGGTTTAAGGATACAGGCCTGACAGTGAGCAAAGTTTAAAAGTTATTTAGGCCATGAGAGCGAGCAACAAGTCCTAATACCTGAAGAAGGCTGTTTGTCAGCGCCTTCCAGAACATCTCACATGACTAATACAAGCTTATTCTGATCTGCTGCATTTAGGTTTGGTTTATCATAAACAACTAAAGCTACTTGGTGAAAAATAGAAAAACTGGTTACTGGTCACATGACTCCAAAATATCATTTGTCAGGAAAATTAATTGGGACCAGTTCCTTTTCTGGCTGAGGATTGTAACCCCAAAAACTCTTACAGGAAAACAATTCTCTTGGATAAAATAAACCTGCATTTATTTGTTCTGAATTGTCTAAACTCTGCTGGCATGTCTGCAGAGTGCCCTCTTGGTGACAGTGATACTAATCCCGACAGCACTGCCAACACATAGCAGAGGGCAACTGTTAAAAGAACATGACGTGACAGCAGACTTCAGCACCGCGGACAGCGACACCAGGTATCGCTGATAGAAACAGCCACATGCAACAACTGCAGGAGTCCCTGCACAATAGTCACTCATAATGAAGTTACGTTGCCTTTTTATCAAAAGAATTGACAAAATTCCCCCATAGGGTATACATGAAAATAAACGATTAGAATTCAGAAAATGATATTACGTTCATGTCTCTTGATTTATTGAAATATTTTTTTCCTAAATAATAGTGAGCAACTGTAAAAATATCTGTTTCCAGTGAGTGTGCACCCCATGTGCTGAGACTGTCATTCCTCTGCAGCAGCCTGGGTTCGATTCCAGCCTACGGCCCTTTGCCGTGTGCCTTCGCCTCACTCTCTCTCTCCACTTCCCTGACTCTCTGCAGCTGTCCGACCATAATAAAGGCAAAAAGCCCCAAAAGATATGTTTAAAAAAGTAATTAAAGAAAGACAAATCACTGCCATGACACAAACATTTTGTGTGTGCTGGTTTGTAAAGTGAAAACCTGGTTGCAATTCATTTGTTGTATCAGTTTTGTTGGCATAAAGTAAAAATGTAACATGTCTATATGGCCTAAAGTCCAGGTTTTTGAGCATTTATGGTGAAAACTTTCCTATATGCACTCAAAAGAATGAAGAACTTTAAAATAAAATTGCTCTCATCCTATGCTGCGACTGCCGAATTTAACATGTGAATGTCACTGGGGGGAAAAACCTGACCACTTGTTTGACTCATATACAAAGATTATGTTGACTGACTAAATAAAATGACCCATTACTGTGACTTTTCACTTCAGTTGTTGATGAGCTCTGCTGCTGCAGGGGAAGCAGAAGAGACTGCAGCTGGCAGAGCAGATTTCAGAAGGTGACTGCAGTCATAGCTCAAAGCAGCTTGACCACTTCTCTACCTCTTAAATGCTTTTATGCCACAAGGTTTATTCCTTCCAGCAGCAGCAGCAGCAGCAGCAGCCTGCCTGTAACTCTGGCTGGAGGCAACCATACCTCTGTCGCTCAGATTATTTCTGACTGTGCCACACTGGCATAAAAAAAACACAGTGGAAATTGTTGAGCCCTCACACATGTTAATCCATGGCGCTAAATGCCAGAGGAATTAAAACGAATGGGGAGGATGTACTAGACAAAAGCATGCCTGGGACATGTTTGGTGTTTATTCACGGCTGTCCTTAACAACCCGTGATAATGAGAGAGAGCTATCAAATGAAGCAAGCCGCTGTGAATCGGGGAGACGCAGTTGCCAAGGTAGGATGCTATTAATATCAAGACAAGGAATTAAATCAATACGTCAAAACGACAGGGAAGGGGGCAGCAATCCTCCGCAAGATGGCAACCTGCAAAGTTTGGATGCTGGTTAAGTTTGAGCTGCAGTCCCTGAAATGTCTAAAACTATAGTCTGTTATATAAAAATAAAGGTTCTGCAACAGATATTATGGTGAGAAACTAAGTGTTTGCAAAGTTTGCACGGATAATTTTATTTATCCTGTTAAAACGACGGGATATGTTTGTATTTCGTGCATTTGATGGGTTACCTTTAAAGCAGGCTGCGAGGCTATTTTAGTGCAGAATCGAGACAATCAATCAGTTCGGATGACGCCATTACGTAACACTGAACGTCAAGTGAACATCTCCGGGACATTGTTTGCGCGATAAATAGGGATAAAAACAGCAACTGTGTCGTTTGGACGCAATTTTGCTGCGCGTACAAAACAGCTCCTCTCATGAATGTCGCTTTAAAGGAGAGACAAGCCGACAAAAACAAGTTTCTCCCACAACACAACCAGTATCGATGAGTGCGTCCGTTCACTGACACGGACTACCTTGACAGTTTCGGTCAATCAGTCAATCAGTTCCCCGGGTGATCGATATCTTACCTGCTTCTCTAAGCATTCCTTCGCTGACAGGGACGGTTTCGGTGACGGTGCCCTGTCACAAACGCATCCCTCCAACAGGTACAGTCCGGAGGGGCGGGAGCTGGAGTCGTTCTCGAAATAAAACAGCATATTCTGCAACAAAGCGAACCACTTTGAATGCCATTTTGTGTTGTCGGAGCTTTTCTTGCTCAGGCAGCCTCGCCTCGTCCCGTCCTTCTTCGCCAAAAGAGCCAGATAGGTGATGTGGCCATCATTCAGTCTCATCCCCTTCTGCATGTTGTTGGCTGTGAATCCTGAGAGAGGAATCTGCCTGCGGATTCTTACATTTTCTTCTTCTTCTTCTTCTTCTTCTTCTTCTTCTTCTTCTTCTTCTTCTTCTTCTTCTTCTCTTCAGCGCCTCCGAAACACAGTCAGACTTGGTGGGCAGCAGCCCACTCCTGTGTGCCCATCCACAGTTGCCACACTAATGTGGTCTGAAACGGCGGAAAAAAAAAAAAACAATAAAAAAAAAACGAAGAAGCAAAAGAGACGAGTAAAGAGTCAAAGTTACGCGTTCACTGATTCCACACTGAGAGTGTAGTACAGCACAAAAACCCCGACACCGTCTCTCAGTGAAGCCTTCCTCCTCATGAGCCCGAGCCGCTCATGCTGGTGAGGAGGACTGAGGTGCATCCTGCTCTCACAGAGGGAGGAAGCGCAGTCACGTGACCTGTCCCCGGAGCAGCACATTTCAGCACCTTGGACAGAAACTCAGAGGAGAAACACGGAGCAGAAGAGAGACAGATTATTCCTGTGGAAAATCTCGAGGAAGACAATATAAAGGCCCTGAAGACCCCACCACAACATATATGCTTACTTATACACCTTCACTTCTCTCTGAGAGCTGTTTTCTCTCTATTCAACCATACCATAATAAGTTCTTATGTTGTTTTAATTCAGTCTTTAGACTGTTGTTTGTACAAGTGGAACACGTAAATTACCAGGGGGACCAATGCAGTTTTTCTTTTCTTTTCTATCTTAATTTATCCTTGGGGAATAAAGATTTACTTTAATGCTGTGCAAATATTCTAAATATAGCATACATTTAAAGGGACAATTTGCCCCTTAAACTCAAAAACATAATAAAACATTTTCCTCATACCTGCTTTTTTTGTCAGGTGGATCTTTTTTTAAGTGGCTAAAATACTATTTTGTTGCTGACCCTGTCCACAGCAGTGCATTGCTTTATTTCCATGGTGGTTCTCATCTCTGATTTTCCAAACTGGAGGCATGTCGACCATCATCTACTGTTGGTAATACTGATAATCATACTTCATACAACCCCATAATCCGAATTATCCCTTTAAGTTGATGAATCTTACTCGGCTACTTCAGGGCAAACATTTTTACAGTGTAGTTGTGTTGGTGTGTTCACTGAATAATACACATACATACACTGATGACTGGCTTGTTGAAATACATCCTTTACAAACTGTTTGCCATCATGTCCTGATCTTGAAACAACATATTGTCTTCTTTGTAAACCTGAAAATCTTTCCTCACTGCCACAACAGATTTCACCCCCTCTGTCTCACTCTGTCTTGGTCCTTCACCTTTCAAGTAAAGATGATGAGGATGGAAGTGTCACAAAAGCACACTTCCTGTCCATATTCACACTTCCTGTGAAATTAATAGGCTGAAGAAATATTCACCACTCATGCTGTGAGGGAGACTGGTGCCCACTGATGGAGAACAGTCATATCAAATTGTTCTGTTTGTGTTAATGTAACTTTTACAGCTTGTTTTAGCATTTTTAATAAAATCCCTGCTCATGGCAGATCCATGTCTTTATTCTGACGGATGAAATTCCCTCAACACTGATCATTTCTACAAGGCACAGTTTCTTTTGTTGTTGTTGTTGTTGTTGTTGTTGTTGTTGTTGTTGTTGTTTTATTTTCAAATCAAACTCAGCTTAAACATTTTTTGACCTATAATCTTTTGTTGAGATAATTTACTTATCTTCTTAGAAAAGCTTGAATCTTTGAGTTTCAGAGTTTAAAAAGGCAAATGAGTGAACTCATTAAAGTGAAAGTGAATAATGAGAAATAATGTAAACATTTTCAGTTATAACCATTTAATTTTCAAGCATCCAAATAATGACAAATCAGGTTCACTGCTTACTGTGAACAATTTTTGAAATCCAAAATTTTGGGGGTTTCTGAAAATCAAAAATTTAAGTTCATCTAAAGAAGAAAAGGAAATCATTTGAAGAAGATTATTTCAAAATTTATGAAATTGAGTTTGACAAAACTCAAAAAATAATAAAGACAGTTGCCTTGACATATGAGTAAACTTTTTTCACAGAGTGAAGTCACATTTACTGCACATTTACATTGATTTCCGGGCATTATCACTCCAAATGTACTCCCTTGACCCAATGAGGGTGGACTTTGTTTTATTCCAGCGATGATATAATTTGAAATAATCTATGGCCACTAAACCTTTGTCCTCATCTCTTTCCGTCCCATCATGCCTCTTTTATACAACACAGAGTTAACAAAAGCCTCTCAACGCCGTCCACTGCTGGTACATTTACATATCTAAGAGGGTGAGGGAGATACTCATTAGGGTTGGCCCATAATTAATCCTGGATTAGCATATTGGGGCTAGGACACACACAATAGTCTATTTCATCACAGGGTGTTTCACAGTGGGATCACAGTGTTTTGTCTGTGTGGGATCATTAAAAGGATCCAGGGAGGTAACAGGGCATAATTGAGTGAGATTCGACTGCTCTCATCACTAGATTCAACCAGCTTTTTTGGTCTTTCTTACTGGAAACGAGAAAGGACAATCCACCTTTATAAGTATTTCATTTCCTTTTCCATTTTTTTGGTGACAGGTACAGTGAAGAGTGGCAGGGAAATGAAGGGAGCGAGATGCAACAGGTTGGAATGAGCTGTAGTTCAACCCCATGCAGCCATTAGCAGACTGAGCCACCAGGACGCCCCAGGCTCAGCTCTGTTGCCGGGCTCCTTCCATCCCATAATCAGCCCATCAGACAGGGTGGTAATGAGGTGGTGATTCTCCTCTCTGACTGGCACTGATAGTAAAGATTATTTTTATGGCTTCCTATTATAGACGGTATAAAATGGAAAGTGATGCAGAAGCTTCGAGAGACGGAGCGGTGATGACACTTGACAAGGGGATTCAAACCAATGAAACTGTGGCCAATCACAAAGCAGCTTTCAGAGGGTGGAGCCCACAGCTGGAGGTGACTTTTAGACATATTGTGCAACAGGATTTTGAGGCATTCTTTCTGGGTTTCTGGGTTGCTGTGTCTCAAACATAACCGTCAAACCAGTTTGTGGAGTTATTCATCAGCAAAGCCGAGATGAACGGGGAGTTAATGGAAGGCTCAGATAATCAAATTAAGTATTAAAGAAAAAATCTTGTTTTTGCTGATCCCCAGTTGTTTAACTTCTCATCTTGCTGCGATGATATACATGTTCAATCCAGGATCCTGTGATACGGCAGGGTGTCAGTACTCGATACCTTTAAGGTCAGTAGTGCTGGAAAGAGTACTGATAATCTGTACTCAAGTACAAGTACTGTCAAATTATTAAAATACTACTCAATTACAAGTGCTGTTGCAAAAAGTATTTTTCTCAAAAACTACTCAGAGTATTAGTTACTTTTTAACCACTGATGTTTAATGCATTACACCCCCCGGATGGATGGATGAAACAAACATAGGACTTTCACCATGAGAGCTTGTTCTCCCCAGTATAATGGGACAAAGTGGCACTCCACTGGTGATGCTTAAAGCACCAAAAATAAATAAATAAAAAAAATAAAATAAATACATTTGAAGAACTCAAAACCAGCACCTCATCTCTTTCCAAAGATTGTGACCCAACTATTCAAGATAATCCACAGACTTTGTTGTGAGCAGTTTAATGCAGGAGCTATATTCTTTACAGTAGAAAGAAAGTAGTTACAGTAGATTGTAAAGCAGTTTCAGTAGATTCTACTGCAGAAAGAAAATATTTCCCATATGAAAGTGCTCACAACAAGTTCTGTGGATTATCTGTTTTGACATATTATCACCATATAAAGTTGTTACAGTAAGAGGGTGGGGGGGGGAGAAGTTGCAAAGAATATTCAGCAAATCTAGAGCAAAACTATCACTCATTTGGACATGTGTTTTTTTCCAGTATTTACTCTCCCTTTAGCTTTGTTTCTCTACCAACCTCTGACTGAAATATATGGCTTTTTAGTTGATAGACTTTCATTACCAGCTAGTTGCTAACTTTGTGTGTCTGAAGTTTGGTGCTGGGCAGGAAGCATACTGGGAGCTCATCAGGGGTTTTTGCTGCCTGCTGTTGCTGGAAACACTGACCCATGTCGTTACAGTCAAATTATTGTCTGAATGCTCTGCATCTGTCATTGGAAAAGATATGTCACAGGTTTTACATCTGTTTCAAAAGTGATTTTTAAAGTTTAAATGTTTATTGTGTAACAGATTCCAAAATTAGGCAAACTGAGAATACTGAGGAATGATATCAGAAATTCTGATTTTTTTATTTATTGTCTGATAATAATCAACATTTTAGTAAATATTCCATGTATATTGTAAAAAAGGAATAACACTGATCTTTAATTTTATTCAGGTAAATTTTTGAGATGTAAACTGACTATTGTATACTGAAGTACCTGAGTACCTGAAGCAGCAGGTGTGCACTTGCTCTTTGTCGATTTCTCCTAATATGCCTGAAATCCACTTGAGAGTTCTGAGACTGTGAAGACATCGAATCCTCTTACAGCTGCATAGATACAGCCACAGTGATTGTCTGAAGTCACGTCCCATTAGGGATGCTGTCAGTCTGTCAGGGGACATTGAAGTAAAGCAGAGACTTGTTGGATTGGGGAAGCAGTCTCAACACTCAGCAAACATTTGTCAATAAAATGCCAGTTTATAGTGTGGGCTCGTTTAGACCAGCGAACTTCATCCATATTTCTACGGCGGGCTGACATCTGAAAGCCATGTGAATTTACTGAATTAAAGAAACAGTTGGGATTAATTGAGTGGATTATTTGCCTTGTATTGGCAGAATGTGATGTCACTGTTTATATGTTCTTAATGATACATTAAAAAATAGCTTTTATGTTGCTGCTAGAGTATTTTGTATCAGTGTCAGTGTCCACCGCTCATTCTCTCTGGTGGCAGATTGGCCAGTGTGGGCAGCTCTCAGACTCGGGGATTTGGCCGCAGCTCTACGCACTCTGCTGTGTGCCAGGTACTGCATGCAGGGTCACCACCTGGTTGCAGCATCCTCACGCCAAGCAACATCAGAACTGACCAAAAGGCTGAGCTTTAAAGATGGGAACAAACACAACCACACATCTCACCCACGTATTACCTAAGCTGCCCCTACAAATACAAACCTAACAGCAAGAGTAAAGTGTTTAAATGATGACCTAGATACTGAAAATGCAACATTGCAACAGGAAATGTGTCATTTTTGAGGGAACTGATCCCATTTGTGCTGTGTAGTTAGAGTTTAAGCAATCTGATATTTTGCAAGAGACTTTTTTTTTTTTTGAGCAATTAAAATTCTTAAACAAAACAAGAATGTTTGCTAAGCCCTTGTTGCCCATTCTTTGTTGTCTCTCTGTTTAGACAATGTGTCATTGTTTCGGATGTCCTACTATATGACAGTACTGTCTGAGAGAAGTCTTTGCAATAATAGCGTGTTATCTTTGAGAGAGCATCAGAGTGTTCTGGCGCTGGTGTTTTATTTTGTCAGCCAAACCTCATTTGATTGAAATTTGGAGAAAACTGTGTTTTCTCACCTGCTGTGTATCTTAGCAGCCTACTGCAAAAAAAAAAAAAAACAAAGGGTACAAAGGGAAGCTGCAGTTGTCAGCATGATGACAAGTTATACAAGTTATAAATCTTCCTCTTATGGCTATTTCGATGCATTTAGGGTCTAAGAATATTTTCTACCTTGTTTTAGCTTAAAAAATGTTATTTGTTGTATGTTTGACTGCATTTTTAATAGCATGGTTCTGAAGATGGCAATGTCAGGCATCATTCCTCTTTTTGGTTCTGAAATATCTCAACAAGTTTTGTATGGATTTACAGGAAAATTTTCCAGAGGATGAATCCTAATGACTTTGACGATCCTCTTCTTTTTCCTCTAGGATCACCATGAAGTTGACATTTGTGGTTCTGAGTGAGATATCTCAACAACTATTGAATGGCTCGCCAACAAATTCGGTTCAAACATTCATGCCCCACCAGGATTAATCTGTTCTCATCCCAACTCATTGCATACCGGTGATTTGTCACTGCCTTACACACTGTCTGCTACTAAAGTACAAGGTACCCTTTGGTGGCTGTATCTGACACTTCCAGAAAGTCTTTTTAATATAAGACCATGATGTATGATAAGACCATGCTTGGGGTTACGATACTGTAATTACAGTACTTCACATGATGTCACAGAATTGACTTGCATGATGAAAGTCACAAGTAGTTTATCCATAGAAGAAAAGTAAATTATCTTAACAAAACATTTTAGATGTTAACTTCAAAGTTTGAATTGGGCTCAAAACTCAAAAAGTATCGGAGTAAACTGCGTTGAAATTTTGAGTTTTCTCAACTTTTTCAGTTTTACAGTGTAGATTTTACTTAATATTGTCAACTGCAACCAGCACTAAAACTCAGTTGAACATGTCACCATATGCCCCCCAAAACTGTGCACACTCCTTGTGTCTGCCACTCTCAGCTTCCCTCTTCACCAAGACCTCCACCGTGTGACCTGCCAGAGTGAAAGCTGCCTCTCTGTCTAACAGGTGTCATTCCCACAAGCTTCTCACTCTGCCTGCAGCGTCAAAAAGATATATGCTAATGTCATGCAAATGTCATATAGCAGGTCTGGAGGTGAGGCATATTAATGAAAGTCAGAGCATCGTAATCAGCCAGAGAAGTGCAATGTCCTTGACGAGCAGGCCGCCGCATCTTCAAATGTTACTGAAGGTCAGCGGACAGCACATCACTGGAAACACTGCTGAGGCTTCAGACAACATCTGCTGTGACATGTGGCTGCACGGACACACGCATGAGGTTGCATGCACTTAAGAACATGCACACACTCACGCATTTGCAGACACTGTCCACCATCTCACACACACTCACAGTACTAGCAATGAGATGAAGGAGTCTGATTCATGGAGACATGTGTTAATTATTATAATATAGTCAGTGTGGCAGTAACTTGATCACATTTTGGATCAGATGAAATATGTGGCAGATCTTTACAGACTCTCATTGCTTCTTTTAAACAAAGTCTCATTTGCAATGTGATCAACTCACCAGTTGACAAAAGACATGACTGACATGAGTTTGTGCTTGTCCCACATATGTGTTCAGTGTCCACAGTATGTGAAAGACAGATTCAGAGCACAGGGTCTTCATCCAGTTCAGTGTGTGTGTCTGTCAGTTGAATGGGCTCGAGTCACATGACTAAGACAGAAATTTGATGATTTTAGACTCGACAAAATCAAAAAAGACTTGCATCTCAACTTAAACTTAAACACCAATGACTAGTGACTTGACTTAGATTTCAGCTGTTTGGCCTGAAAATACTTGATAGCTAGCAGATGTGTAAGTTACCCATGATGCCATGGGCAGTAACGCTCCCCAGTCTTTTGGTGCCGCTGTCTAAACTTTGTTGGAGGCATCAAATTCAGAATGAGTGTATATTTACGGAAAGCTTTATCAGTTTGTGTTCAATTGAATACAATTGAATCAAATCATTGCATTCTGTTTTTATTTATGTCTTACACAGTATCCCAACTTTTCTGAAATTGGAGTTTGTAATTTATTAAACCACTAACATCACTGTCTTGCAAATGTTCTTCAATGTAAGTGTGACATAAATGTCAGCGCTGCTTATGTTTTATAAACATTTAACGGGTTTGTTTGATTTATATGTTGTCAGATCTAACACTGATGCAGCAGTGGCCAAACAAAAAATATCACTGAAGCAAACTTAGAAAGACAAAGCTGTAACCTCACAGGCACAGATGATTGCGCATTTACTGTTGATACACACATAGGTGCAAGCAGACACATACTCACACAACCACACAACTACAAACACTCAAAACACACATATTCCAGCAGAAAGTGTCATCAAGCCTTTAGCCTCTATTCTGTCTCGTTCCTTTTATAGAAGCTGTTTGGTGGAGAGGCCCAAAATTCGATCATGCATTTTCTCTTGACTGAAGCCCTCCATATTTAGAGAGTCTATTTGTGGCAGTGTCTCTCCATAGTTGCCTTTGCCATGCCCTGAGGAGAGAGAGAGAGAGAGAGGGGGACTAATAAACCTCCCAGAGTATGCCTCGCTTAGTTTCAAAACTGCAGCACTCACCGCCTGCAGTGCACAACAGTGCATGAACACGCTGATAAACTGGAATAGGCGTAGTGCTGACAGTCGACATATAACCAGTGGAATAGATAGTCTGATCTGTGCAGTTTGGTTAAAATCCCTCTTTCTGGCTGGCCTTTGGTTCAACTTTTTGTCAAACCATCTCTGACGTTCTTTAATGCACGTGGTGATGTATGAACTAAAACACTGCTATAAACACACCTGATCATGTCCAGTTCCTCATATACAATTAACAATATGCTTCAGAGTAGTTACAACAATTGTTTTTTTTAAACAATGCATGAATTCAGATCTATATTTAGACTATTTCTGGGGCAAACTGAAATTAATCTTTCATATCACACCTCCTTCAGGGTAATTTTTCTATTGTGAGACTGAATTTAACCATATAGTGCACTGCATGTACTGTAGGATAATCCATTTTCTTCTTTACGCTGAGGAAGAGCATAATTCAGCTTTACGTCCATGTTAAACTAGCTACAACACAAAGACAGAGAGCTGCAGACAATGCACATTTTCACCTTTTTTCAGAAAAGAAACATAATTTCTTCACACATCAGATCAACAAGTAGTTACAACACCCCAGTGCAAATTTTTTATTTAGCAGTGTAAATGATCACGAGGGCAGGAGTACTTTGTGGTACAACTGGGTCTGGAAAGTACCTCCAGTAACACAAACTAGTTGGGACTGTTCCTTTGTCATCAACTCTGCAGTTTACAGCTCAAGACGAGTAAAAACCTGTGTCGTCTGGAACAAGTCACACAGCCTCTGAAAGTTACTGCTGTGTCCTCGCACTGTTGTTTAATGTGCAGCTGTTGTTTGTACTGAACTCATCAGCTGTCTTGTAGAAATTTTGCCACTAGAGGTCGCTGTTTATGAGGTTTATGTTACACCTGCAGTTGAATAGTTGAGGTTTAAATTAGTGTGAAGTGTTTATGATCCAGAGACTTGTTGTGAGCAGGTTCATGTAGGAACAACTGTCTTTCTAGTAGACAGCAGTGGTGGACAAAGTACTCAACCCCAGTACTTGAGTCAAAGTATAGATACTCCTGGTCAAATATTACTCAACTACAAGTGAAAGTTGCTCAGTCAAAATTTTTTTTGAGTTAAAGTACTAGAGTTCTTGTTTTTAAAAATACTTAAGTATTCAAAAGTACATGTTTTTAAAAATACTTAAGTATTCAAAAGTACAAATTACAAAGTACATTTTCTAATATCAATTCACGATGTATTGTTTTCATGATGCATTTACAGAAGCTTGTAACTCTCTGAAACCATCTAATGATGCACTGACCTGCTTGTAGAACCACTCTGCTACACAAAGCCTATAGAAACACCTATACAAACTTCAGCATAGAAATACAATCAAAAACAAAAAGGACAGCTGTTGTCATTTTCTGATGTAACTGTATTAAATCACTGCATAAAATTATATTGAAGATAACTGTAAGGAGTTCTCCAAGTTAAATAACTGAGATTTCTTTCTGTCTTCAGAGGCAGTATATACATGAATTATGTTGTATTTTTCACCCTGATAAAAACAATCCAACTTTAAAGCTACCTGGAATAATGAATAATTATAATCTTGAGATTTAATTTTGTCTTTCTCCTGCCGTCACCATTACTGCTTTTTGTCTGAATGAAAGAGGGAGAGCTTGCTTGTTCTTGTTAGTGCACCTGGACGTATTTCTGCTTTTACATCAGTCCCATTTGAGAGGAGCTACTGTGATTAGTTTCTTTCTGTGAGGAACACAGCATGTGACCAATTGCATTTTAGAAAAAAAAAAACAGCAACAGCTGACTTCAAAGCTCAGTCAAAAAGTAACAACAACCTTCCTACAAATGTAGTGGAGTCAAAAGTACAATATTTGTCTTTGAAATGTAGTGGAGTGAAAGTCAGAAGTTTCCAAAACAAAAACAAATGCTCAAGTAAAGCACAGAAACACAAAACATGTACTTAAATACAGTACTCAAGTAAATGTACTTCACTACTGTCCACCACTGAGCAGGTCCCATCGTACCCTAAGACCCCCCTTTGCAACCCGCCCTTGACCGTCATCCTGTAAGGGAGCGGGTTGCGTTCAGCCAGAGGAAGGCTTAGACCTTCCTGGTACAACAGGCCCCTATGAGTGTTCTACACGGAACACTCAGGCTACGAGTACAACCATCGTAGCCACGGGGCCTGTTGGCAACCCGCCCCTTAAGTCATCCTGTAAGGGAGCGGGTTGGCTTGAACTTAGTCTGTAATCATCTACTTGACCTATATATACTAACTTCTGCACCTGTGACATCACCATGATGTCATCAGCTGTGATATCATCTGTGATGTCATCATCTGTGATGTCATCAGCCGTGACATCATCTGTGATGTCATCATCTGTGATGTCACAGCACATGCTGATGCTGATGAAGCTGTAACATCATCAGTGAGGTAATACAACTGGCCAACCTTTTTATTTGGTTGGGCACCTTGTTCTGTATTAGGCACCCTGCAAAAAATAAATAAATAAATAAATAAATAGGAAAATAAATAAATAAATAAAAAAGCGGCCTGTATGGCTGTTTCTGACTGGACGTAGGATTCACTCCTGGTCTAAGTTAGGGGAAGGCTTCAACAGTGTTGGTGCAGCAGGTCCCATCCTACCCTAAGTCCCCCCTTTGCAACCCCCCCTTGACCGTCATCTTGTAAGGGAGCGGGTTGCGTTCAGCCAGAGGAAGGCTTAGACCTTCCTGGTGCAACAGGCCCCTATGAGTGTTCTACACGGAACACTCAGGCTACGAGTACAACCATCGTAGCCACGGGGCCTGTTGGCAACCCGCCCCCCAAGTCATCCTGTAAGGGAGCGGGTTGGCTTGAACTTAGTCTATAATCATCTACTTGACCTATATATACTAACTTCTGCACCTGTGACATCACTGTGATGTCATCAGCTGTGACATCACCTGTGATGTCATCATGTGTGATGTCACAGCACATGCTGATGCTTTTGAACTGGTGACATCATCTCTGAGCTCACATAACCTTAAAAAAACAATGTGAACTGTAACATCATCAGTGAGGTAATAAAACAGGCCAACCCTTTTATTTGGTTGAGCACCTTGTTCTGTATTAGGCACCCTACAAAAAATAAATACATAAATAAATAAATAAATATATAAATAGAAAATAAATAAATAAATAAAAGCAGCCTGTATGGCTGTTTCTGACTGGGTGTAGGATTCACGCCTGGTCTAAGTTAGGGGAAGGCTTCAACAGTGTTGGTGTAGCAGGTCCAGTGTTGGACAAAGTACTCAACCCCAATACTTCAGTCAAAGTATAGATACTCCTGGTCAAATATTACTCAACTACAAGTGAAAGTTGCTCAGTCAAAATTTTACTTGAGTTAAAGTACTAGAGTATTTGGTTTTAAAAATACTTAAGTATTCAGAAGTACATGTTTTTAAAAAATAGTATTCAAAAGTACAAATTATAAAGAACATTTTCTAATATCAATTCACGCTGTATTGTTTTCATGATGCATTTACAGAAGCTTGTAACTCTCTGAAACCATCTAATGATGCACTGACCTGCTTGTAGAACCACTCTGCTACACAAAGCCTATAGAAACACCTATAAAAACTTCAGCATAGAAATACAATCAAAAACAAAAAGGACAGCTATTGTCATTTTCTGATGTAACTGTATTAAAATCACTGTATAAAAGAAGATTGAAGATAACTGTAAGGAGTTCTCCAAGTCTGTTAAATAACTGAGATTTCTTTCTGGTTTCAGAGGCAGTATATACATGAATTATGCTGTATTTTTCACCCCGATAAAAACAATCCAACTTTAAAAGCTACCTGGAATAATGAATAATTATAATAACATCTTGAGATTTAATTTTGTCTTTCTCCTGCCGTCACCATTACTGCTTTTTGTTTGAATGAAAGAGGGAGAGCTTGCTTGTTCTTGTTGCAGAGCGCCTGGATGATGTATTTCTTCTTTTACATTAGTCCCACTTGAGAGGAGCTACTGTGATTGGTTTCTTTCTGTGAGGAACACAGCATGTGACCAATTACATTTTAGAAAAGAAAAAACAGCAACAGCTGACTTCAACAATGTGCTCAGTCAAAAAGTAACAACAACCTTCCTAGAAATGTAGTGAAGTCAAAAGTACAATATTTGTCTTTGAAATGTATTGAAGTGAAAGTTAAAAGTTCCAAAAAAACAAATACTCAAGTAAAGCACAGATACTCAAAAATGTACTTAAGTACAGTACTCAAGTAAATGTACTTCGCTACTGTCCACCACTGGTAGACAGAAAGTAGTTTTGTTAGATTCTACTGCAAAAAGAAAGTAGTTCTGGTAGATTGTACCATAAAGAGAAAGTAGTTCATTTATGAAGCTGCTGATATCACCAAAACAATCTTGATGGGTAAATAGGACTACAGGCCAGAGTAAAAATATGTTTTGTGGATTTGTGGGTGAACTGTCCTTTTAAGTGGAGCAGATTCATCATTAATGTTGTAAGTAACACCTGTGGGTTTCCTGCTTTGAAAAATGATAAAGCCTGCTGTGATATGTTTTTTTCTGTATCAGGACTGCCAGTGACCAAGAAATATTAGACAGGCTAAGCAGCCTGAGCTGAATAATGGCATTAATGCCATTATTTATTGCATTGGTTGCTGTGATTATAAAGTTATCAGCAAGCCAAGTGAAACCATACCACTGAACAAATCATGGAAATGAAAGGAGACAAAGAAAGACGAGTGTCACATCTGAGGACAGTGCAGTAATGTAGCCTACTGGTTGTTCATCCATCTGCCTGTATTATTACATGTTAGGTGTTTTTAATAGACACTGAAAGTTTATGCATTTTGTACAACTGGCTTTTGTTTGTAATTCGAAAGCCCCAAAGCACAATTATCTCCCGCTTTATTCTTAGACCCTCAGCTCGGATAAGGAAAAACTGCCCCAAAAACGTTTATTACAAAAAGGAAGAAACCTTGCGAAGAGAGAATGGATCCTTCTTCCAGAATGCTGCAGGATGCAACAGATGACTTTTTATACAGAGGCAGAAGTAGTAGAATCACAATATTAAGTTAAAAGTATAATATTAAGTGCATTTATTTAGTCAACAGGTTTGAAGTGAAGACTGTGGATCAGAGTTAGGACGTCACCTACATAATTTCCTGTGTACCACAAAGACCTGGAGGAAAGGCAGACTACATAGATACACACAGGAGGCAGAACTCAAGGACACGGTTCACACAAAGAGAAGAAGAGACATGAGGTGCTGAGAGAGGAAGCAGCAAACACACCATTTAAGGACAATTTATGCTGTTGGATGTAACTAAGTACATGCAGTCAAGAACTGTACTTAAGTCGTGCTACTTTGTATTTCAGTTCCATTACATTTCAGAGGGAAATATGGTGCTCATTACATTTATTTGACACCTGCAGTTAGTCATTTTTTCAATTAAGATGGCACCTCGTGTCACATTTCATATGTTTATGAATTGTTAGCAGTTCTAATGAGAGAGATTTTCCCTCAAGACTCCTGATATGGTTGTTTAAGGCCAACATGGTTCAAATTATTCAATATATTAAAAACAGCAAAGATTACAGAAAGATTAAAAAAAAAACCATTTATATCATAGCACTTTGTATTTTTTCTTCTTTCCTCTCCCATTAATCATCTCATGACCCCTCAGACAGATTTATCATGTGATCCTGTGAAGATGTCCGACCCCTAGGTTGGACAGTATTGGACTAAACTAACATTGTATAAAGTATTTAAACCTCGACCAGCTACACTGTAAAATGCTGCTTACACACTGAGGCATCAGTATTAAAAATTAATAACGCAACATTCATTCAGTCTTTATTTTAACTTGGAAATACATTGAGGTAGAGACTTCATTTACAGTAGTCAAGTAAAACAATATAAATAAAAGCACTTAGACACGGACACACCTACACATATAAGATCACAGGATACTTTTTTTCTGCAGAACAGGTTCTGAAGTAAATTTGATCATACTTTTAGTTTTACTTAAGTATAACTTTAAATGCAGGACTTTTATTTGTAAGAGTATGTCTACATTGTTGTATTGGTACTTTTACTTGAGTAAATGATATTTCTTCCACCACTACAGACAGATATCTCAACATACTGACAAGTTACTAAACCAAACCTGAATCAAACTCCTGAGAGGCCAGAATTTCAAGTTGTGTTTTCCAGTTTTGTAAAACATAATTGTATCAACATGACTGCTGAAAAAAATGTGTGTAAATATGCATTTGTATGTAATCTGTACTGTAGTGTTGTGTAGTGTCTGTAGTGGTCATTTTATGTGTAGCTAAAAATAAGACTTTAACAAATCAAATGTTTGGTTTTACAGGATTTTTAGGGATAAGCCTATCATTTTGCCATGGTGGAAGTTTGTGAGGTAGGTGTACATACATAAATAGTTGTCCTTGGGTGTCGCTGGTCATAGAGCAGGCTCCATGTGTCTGCATCTGCTCCTTCATAATATTTGGCCACTTCCACTGTGTACAGACAACATCAGTTAGCACAGACACTGACACACACCTACACACAGCTACAGGCTGGCTGGTGCACAGTATAAAAACATATTGACAGATGCATAAATATGCACACAGACTAATGAGTACAATGAAATCTCCCACATTGCATTTGTGCCATAAAATTCTGGTAATCCTGTTCTCCAGTCCTGAAAGAAGACAGACAAAAATTAATCAAACACTAAAAGAAAAATTCACTATGAAGATATAATTAATCTAATTGATAGCCACCTCTGGTGGGAAACAGATGTGGTTGCAGCATGAAGAGCAAGAGCTACTTATAAAGAGAGAGCAACTGTGTGTGTAAGAGAGAGAGAGAGAGAGAGAGAGAGAGAGAGAGAGAGAGAGAGAGAGAGAGAGAGAGAGAGCATACAGTCACAGGTGGTTGATCCTAAGGTAGATAAAATATGATAAAGTGCCCCCCTGGATGAGAAAATGTGGCAAAGTTCCCTCTGACCCTCAGTGGACAAAAAGTGATAAAGTGCCTTCTACGATGCCCCTCCTGTGGCTAAAATGTAATACAGTGCCATAGGCAGCCCCATATGCTATAAAATTAGCTGGTCTCTACTTGCTTGTAAATGCTTTAATAGTTAATAGTTGCCTGTATGTTTTATTACACAGTTGTAGTAGTGTTGTACTTTAAGTCACGTAATAAAACTATTTTAATCTAAGACAGAGATTTGGACTATTCCACCATAACTGCATCACAACCTTGGCATGCTGATGCCCCAGTGCATATTTTTTTTCTCCCCTCAGGGGAGAAACAGCCTGAGTCCTCCACTGCAAACAGTGAATAATTTGGGAAGGCCCCTCCCACTGTATCAAACAACTAAGGAAAAACAGCTTACTTACAGATATCCAACAGGATCTGAGGAGGGCCTCCAGAGAAGTGGACCACTGGCACAGTGCTCCACTGCAGGCACACACAGAACAAGTGATTACAGCTGCAAAGGTGTCATCTATCCACCAGAGGTCAGAAAATTTCCTCTGTTTTAGTTAGAACAGCCTGAATTACCTTCTGTGAAATCTATGGAGAATATATGACACACACAAGCAGGTGGAATAAATATTATATATATTAGCGAGTGTGGAGGAGCAGCAGCAGGGTTAGAGGTAACTGATTTTATAGGACGCACATAACTGATGCAAATGAGCGCAACAAAAGACATGCACTCACGTTTCCACAAGTTTCCCTGAGGGGGAGCAAACAGCCACCTGGTTGAATGTGAAGCTCTACTAGTGACATCACCCTCTGCAATTTAGCCAGCAGTTTCTGAAGTGGAGGATATGTCAGTCGCCTGCTTGTGAAGTTACAAAACAATCCATTGTGGTTCACAAGAGTGTTGGTACACTTGAGATAATACAGCTAATTGGCTAATATATTTCAATATTATATAGCTATCTGTAGCTACCCTATCTGGATAGGTGGTGCACAGTGATTTAGTAGATTAGCTAGCTCACACTCACTCCTGTATTTCTCCTGATTTCTCACAAATTTTCAAACCCTTTCCTTTTCATGACCACAACCTGTTTTCTGAGCCCTATAAAACTCTAAACATCTACTGTTTCCACCTGAACAACAATACAGCCCCACCAGACCAGACTTCCTTAGAAGAATTCCCATTTCTTGAGAAAGACTTCAAAAGAAAGGGGTATGCATCTGGAGGGAGTAATAATTCTGTAGTCTTTCAAGATAATTTAAAGTAAAATTTAAATTATTCAACATAAAATGCAGTTGCAGTTCACTTACTATTTTGTTATTTTCATTCTTTAACAGTCATCAGAATGCAGTCTATAAAACTTACATTTTTTGGTTATGAAAGACTCCCTATTTTTGAGGTTTCGGGGATGACAAATAGGGTCCCAGACCCCCTGTTGAAGCACCATGCTTCAAGATGAAGCCTCAAAAGTCTTAAAGGGTCGTTTCTTCTTTTTTTCCTGTCTTGCATGCATGTGAAAAAAAAATATTTGTAGATTAGTGGCCTGGGTGTTATTGTAACACCACACAGCAAGTAAGCCTGTTTCACAAGTTGAATTTTCTTAAAGATGAATCAAATGACCAACAAAACACTGTGTTATCAATATCAACATCACTGCCTTGGACCTCAGAGAAATTAAATAAAACCTTATATACAAATTTGAAGAAAGCATTAGGTGCTAGTCAGTGTTTTTTCTATTCAACTAAGGCTTTGTGTCTGAGAAAGGGAAAAGAAAGAAGAAAATCATAAGGAAGATAGTGTCCGTTCTGTCACCAACACACTGACAAGTAAATGCAGTTCTTGCCCTCTAGTGTTCAGAGGCTGACAGTGACAGTACAGACCTGTTAGATCTCAGTTCGCTGGGCTTGCCATTTCATTTGCCAGGTCCTGATGCGTGCTGGCAGCCCTCCATGATCACATTTCACCCTTCAGTGAACAGCAGGGGTGTAGCGCAGCACAACAACAGCAGAAGCTCTGTAAGCTCCACAGTGTTGCTTCTCATCTGTTAAGGCCCCAGCCAGGTTTCAAAGTCAGTTACTGATTACTTTCTCCATGCTTAAAACAGGGGATTAACAAATGCCGTTACCTTTAGTTGGTTGGGTATTATAATCTTATAATTATAATTACAGAACCTGTTCTGCTCATGCAATATTTCTGCCCCAGGTGCTTCACTGGCTCGCACGTACCTGTGGGTAAATCATGGGTTGCACTTTATTTCACACTCATAAGACATAACAAGATGTACTTCGTGATGTACTTATGGAGTACTTATGTAGTTATGGACCCATTACAAAAGACCTGTACTGTAAACTAAACTGAAGTCACATACCAGCTATACTACAGATCTACAAAAAGTAAAGTCCAAAATTATGGAGGTTGAGAAATGTTCTGTCTATGGGTGGATACACAGGCTGATTGTAATACTGTAGGCATACACTTTACTTTACAGTACAGTTCTGTTGTAATATGTCTCTAATTACTAGGGAATCATTAATAAAATTATGATATCAGCCCAGATACAAGTACCTTTAAAGTGACACCAGTACCAATAGATATACATTATCTGAATGGAAGCAATCCTGAAATAATCATTCTGCATTTTGTGCATTTATTTTATCAGATGCCACAGGTGTGTAGTATAGTAGTACTTAACAGTGTTTTAGTGGTAGAGTTTGTAGCCGCTGAGGTGGTGGACCAATCACATATACATACATACATGCATACATACATCATTTTTTTCTAAATCTGGGTACAAAAAGGATCGGTTGGAGGTTTCATTTGACTTGTGACGTTTTGATGCTACATACTGGGTTATTTCAATTCTACCAATATCCAGCCCTACTAATTACCCTCTAATAAAAGGTTCAGTGCCATCTAAGAATGAACATATTATTTCTAGTTTTTGTCTAGTCTGATACAAAATATGGCTTGCTACGTGTAATTTGTGTACTGTAAAATATAGTACAACCAAATCATGTTGTGTGAGTCACATGTGGACATGCAGAGGCACCGACAAAACACTGTACAACATGTTTCAAACTGTTAAGCGCACAAACAAACAGGAAGCTGTAGTTTGTTGTCAAGGACACATTATTTCAAACCCCACATTATCTGTGTCCATGGCAACTGAGTGCTGTTTGGTCAAAATGGACTGAGGATTGGTCTGGAAATGATAAGAAACTAAGGATCACATCCAGCGAAACACACGTGTAAGCAGCTACATTCCAGCTGGGAACATCAGTCGAGTGTAACTCTACTGGTTCAAGTACCTGAAGAGTAACATCAGTGTGGTTTATTTAATTATCTCATGTGTACAGCACTTTATGCTAAATTCATTGATGGATTATGAGACAAATGGCACGGGGCGCAGACATAAAAAAGGCCGCCCTAACCCTCCAAAAGGAGTAAGACATCCAGACTAATCATTCTGACTCTCTTTGTGGTTGTTTTGCATTTCTTTGTGGTCATTTTGTGTCTTGTTGTGGGTGTCTGTCTTTTTTTGTCTCTATGTAATCATTTCATTTTTGTTTGTCTTTGTAGCTGCTTGCCATTGCTTTGTTTTCATTTGATTAACTTTCCAACAAGAAATGTCAACTCTCCCTTCAAACTGTGTGCCCAATAGGTCTGTTCAGTAATCTATGCATGGCTAAATTAATTATTATAACTAATTCATGGACTAAGATACCAGATTTTTCAGGTATTGGTAAAATGCGTTTCCTTCCAATAGAAATAGCAATATCTGATATCACTACACAATTTAGATCTATCTTGAGATCAGCACTATCTGAACTGAACCCCAGTAAAGCACACTGCATGTGTATTTTAATCTTTAGGTTTCGATGTGAATGTTTTTGGCCACCCAGAGCCCGCAGCAAGGACAGGCCCCGTCTCCACCTCAGGACGGCAGTCACTTCAGGAGTTCAGTATCTCAAAATTAGGCCCTCATCAAACATCGAAACAAATCAAATTAGGATCTCTGGCAAAGTTTCAGGTGTTTACCCCACAGAGTAAACCACCTTTCCAGCAAATTTAGTTGGAGATCTCTGGCAAGGTTTCAGTTGTTAGTTCAATTTTTTTGAACAAAGTAAACCCTTTTCTCAAATAAATTAAGAATGGATGTCTCAAACTTAAGTCTCACAGGATACCTCTGGTTACCAGTTGTTTGTCAGCAAACTCACAGGATAAAAGTAGGAATCAAAGGCATATATGGGCATATGCTATTATTTTCCATGTAGAACTGTCAGACTTTGCAGCAGTTTCAAGCGTTGCAAGTTTAAATCAGTGAAAAGGTATACAAACACTACCACACAATACCACTGGTTAATTTTTCACCACACTAACAGTGTCAAAATTATTCGCAAGATGAGAATCAAAAAGCAAACCAGAATTTTAAATGTTGGATATTAGAGTAGTCAGTCCAGTTCCATATAATTCAGTTCAGTTCATAAGGTAATACAAAAAGCCAACCTCAGGTTTTCCAACAAATCAAGTCAAAACATGAAAGTATACCAAATAAGGGAACCCCAGACCCACAGAAGACCTTGTGAATGATCATTTTAACCCACACCAGACAGACTAGAGGCAGCGTTATCAGCTACAGTTACTGTGTTGATGTGGAGCTGGTGGAGTATGTCCTGAGGAGGAGAGAGGACCAGAGCTTTGTTCGCTCAGAGCCTTTACCCCATCAGAACCCACAATGAGTACAACTACTTCACATCACTTCTGTTCCACAGTCTGATAAAGAAGATTTACAACTACATATTCTTCTGTACGTACTTTTTAATACAACTATGACTGTATATAGTATGATTATATTTGAAAATTTGGACAGGAAAGGTGGGAGGACATGCAGTAAAGGGCCACAGGCTGAGACTGAACCCCGGCCGCTGCTTTAAGAACTACAGCGTTAGTATTCTAATTCTCCACATTGGTAAAAGATCTTCACTTTACTGTACCTAGATGAGATGAAGGTCAAACAGGAGGGTTTGACATGAATGTGTTTCAGGAGTCTCTAAACTCCAAAACTGTCACTCTCAATCTGTCAGAACAGAACAACACATCAACCAAATTATACTGGAATGAAAAAGCCAGCTCTCAGTAACAGACACACAGGGGGATTTGAGGAATTAGCCTTGAACACTTCAGCAGCCATTACTGACCATTAGATGTTGCCAACAATAATTAATAATACTGACGTTTCACATTTCTTTTTAGTTAAAACCACTTAGCACGCCCCTGCTGTGTCCATTTACACTTCATGCCACTAGAAGGCGTTGCACCCTTGGAGATGGCTCACATCCTGTGATGCATTACTTTTAACTCTCTCATTAAAAAAAAAACAAAAAAAAACACACACAAAAAAACTCTTCACACAGATCTCAAATCTCATTACCAACATTGGTGCAACATCTCACATCCAAAATAGATTTGTCAAAATAGATGTCATGGATGCCCCAAAAATAAACTCAGTGATATGAGATTATGCAGAATGTTTCATTTTGCCTTTGTTTCTATTTTGTGCCATCAAACTCTGTGACACAAAAAACAACCACAAGGCAACAGGAGAGTCATGTTATTAAATTAGAACTACAAACATTAAGTTTTCTAAATTTACCCCTGTAATACCAAATACCATCAGATGTCCTTTTCTGTTAGTTTGTGGGAAAAGCCTCACAATAGAGGTGTTGAGTGCTGTGGCTGCACTCTGAGACAACCCAAGTGAAAAGTATTAAAATACTTCAGTGTGTTTAAAAATTTATCACAAATATACTTATACTTTTTTGCTTAATTTAAAGTATACTTAAAGTGCACTTCAATACAGATGTCATTAAGTTCAACTTTAGTGCACAAAAAATAAATATACTAATTCTGCAATAACTTAAAGTAGTCTTTCAGTGTACTTACAAGAAGTGTACTTTATTGCAAGTGTATTGTAAATTGCACATTAGTGTACTTTTAAACAGTATACTAAATTGCAAATACTTATAGTGGTAAGTTTACTTTTGAAAAGTATCATTATTTTAAAGTCCTTTACACTGTCACTACATATAGTACACTATATTTCAATATAAAGTTAATTTAAGCTGTACTTCAGTTTGAAAAAGTAGTTCAGACAAGGTCATCTTTAATTTCATTGTATATATGTATGTATATATTAGTGCAGACACAACCATATACTTCAAGTGTACTAAGTATAGAGTTGAGGTTGTTCAACTTTAGCACATAAAAGTATACTGAATGTACTTCAGATTGTACTTTACTACCATTTAATTACAATTAAAATATATTTAGCGCAAAATTTGTTGTTTCAAAATAGCAAACTTCAAGTTATCTAATCATTAACACACTTAAGATATACTGATCATTTCTGTGATTGCAAGTACACTCAAGTATGCTAAAATTTATTATACTGATTTATTTATTATATGTTTATATTTATTTATTCACCAGGGCAGCCATTGTCACTGATAGACCATGAATAATTCCAGCTGACACAACAGATCTATGTGTGACTGATGTACATGAGTTGTTTTATCCGATAAGTTAAGCTGCATGAATATGTCATTATTTGTTTTTTGTATGTTCTGTCAGGTTTTATTGTTGCACTTCATGTTTGTTCCTACATTAAATAACTGCAAAGGTGTGTTTAAGTCCAGGATTTGTTGAAGGAAACCAGGTTCATGAATGTCCTCACACACAGTAGCAGCTGTAAGCATCCTGTCATAACACAACTGTGATGTAGAAACTCCATCATTTGTGACGCAGCTCCTTAGAGAGCATCATTATGTCAGTGAGGCTAAAATTAGCTTTGGGTAATTATCACCCCTGAAGCATGTACCTACATTTATTCACAGACAGTGGTACATGAAGGGTGAGATTAAAGACCAGTGACAATCTAAATGCAAATCTTTGCACCTTTTAGGTGTTCTGGTTTCATGGCCCTGCCATTGTGAGTGTTTGTTCACTGTCATGGAAAGTCAATTTGACTTTAATTCACTGCAACCATTTTTATATGAAAAAGGTCTGTTGCAGTTAAATTATGTTGCTAACAGATTTTCTCAGATCTTTTTAGACCCTTTTCGCATCTTTACTTCTAAAAAGAGACCCGCAACAAATTTAGCGACTTACTCTACAAAGAGCGAAGGGGTCTCTCTCTTCATCTTCCTCCCTTGCACCATGCTGGCAGGAAAGAGGACGGTCATGTCTAGAAGGGAACCTCTGACCCCAAAAAAATCTCGCAAGAGTCATTACTCTAACTCAAACCATGGTCTCACAAGAGTTTTGCAAATCAAGGGTTCCTTTCTAGACATGACTCAGGAGGATGTCGCTTGCTGCACAAGACGGAGTTCGGTTGTGCTGAGTTTCTATGGTTACGCTGACACTTTTGCTCTCAAACTTTCTATGGGTTGGCACTTCTCAAACTTTGAGTGATCTTCTCTTACTCTTCTTCTCTGGATCTCTTGATCAGGATGATCTGATAGCTTGTAAATATGTTAATAGTTTGTTTGTTTATTTCCCATTTTCTCTGGTTCAGTGTGTTCATATAGAGAGTATAGGTAATCTAGTAATTTCACCAGTACTGAGAACTAATTTACTAATGAAGTCATCGTGGTCTGCGTTACTTTCCAAAGTAACTGGTGCCAGTCATTTTGTCACTGTCCCAGACACAGCTAGCTGTGACATGTGTGACATGTCTTGTCCAGTGTATCAAATTTCCTCATTGGAAATATCTTTACTTTGAGTTAATTATCTTACAATACTACGGCCATGCTCCTGATATTGTCAAATGTGAAAGGATAAACAGGCTCACTAACCATCAAAAACCAGGTAAGTGGGACGATTAATGGGACGTGTCGGCAGCCCGTAGAGTTTTTGTGATTCACCTAGCTTCTTTTAGGTACACATTTATTTGAATAGCAAACTAATTTGGGCAATTTCATTCATAAACCTGATGACTGGAGCTTTAGCTAACATTTTATACAATATGTTAATATGATATGACAAACAGATCCTACTCTGAAATGGCATTTTAGTATTGAGTCAACAAAGATTTACAAACCATGCAAAATGTAAATTGATAACAACTGTTGACTATAATCTTTTGACGAGCTACTAAAGCCATTTTTGCCCTGAAGGCATGTGCGCCTACCATCAGATGTTCAAATGAAACAGTTAAAAACCTAATGCTGATGTTAAGTGATGATAATATCGGACACATACTACACATACGGATACTGCAACAGTGAGCCAGATACCAGCTAAATGGAACTCAGCCATCGTTGATGTTAATATGTAAACCTGAGTTTTTCCAACTCCAAGCACTGCTATTCAAAACAATCAACTTAAACAATCACTTCTGAACTCAGTTAATATTCCATTCCAGGTCCAGACACTAAACAGCAATAATTAAACTGTAATTAAATTTAAGATTGATAATAGGAATTTGTTTCTGGCCTGGTGGGATAGAGGGTATGACAGGAGTCCTTATGAGTAGGAAAAACTTCTGCAATGCTGGAGGAAGCATGCAGGGACATTCCACTGGAGTCCATCCAGGGGAGGATTCAACACGCCGGGGGGTACTTCCCCCACTGCCTGGCAGGGCTTACATTGCATGCTATGTCTGGATGACATTTTATGGCCTCATATAGCCAGAACCTGGAACTGAGGAAGACAATATGATTTGAATGGTATGAATGTATGGTATGTTTTACAGTGCTGCATTGAAGTATTTTGATTTTCATTGGTGTGTTCTCTCATTCACATTTTCACACCAAATATGAGTTTGCGCTGTGCAGTCATGAAATAAACCTTTCAGGATCTGGGTGTGGAGTTCTTCTGTAGGATAGTGTTTAAAAGTATTTAGAAGCTTTTAAGCACAATGATTTGATTTATTATAGCATGTTTATGATGTGTTTTAAAGTCAACCTATTAGTGTGAACGGTAGTTTGTGTTTTATGTGTGTTTTCTGATGGCCTTGCATCAGTGGTGGACACAGCGGTGGCTATCTGAGGGGCAGGAGTGAAAAAAAGGGCACCAGCTGTATGTGGAGAGGCACTAGCATGCCCAAAGTTGTGATGCACTTCATGTTTTCTTCACTGGAAGGTCACCCTATATCTCATTTTATTATGTTGTCTTGGACACTGGGGCACTCAAAAGGTCACTTTATCACGTTCTGTCCATTGGAAGCGCACTTTTGAAGGCACTTCACTATGTTTTGTCCACTGGAAGGGCATTGTGGAGGGCACTTTACTATGTTTTGCTAGACTACACTTAATCGTGTTGTCTGGGCACTGGGCTACTCTAGTGGGCACTTGAGGGGGGAACTGGGAGGGCATCCCCAAGGACTTTACCATGTTTTCTCCACTCCAAGGGCACCCTTTAGGTCACTTTATTTTTATTTTATTTATTTTTATTTTATTTGTTTATTATACAGGAAAAGATTAAACATAACATAATAAAAATCAGTTCCAATTAATCAGGCCTGACTCAGTTAAAACTGGTTTACAGCAGTTCTTGTTCTGCAGAACATGAAAGACAGAAACACATCACAAAACAGTAACAGTCAACAAAAACAAACAGCAACACGGCTCATTTAAAGAGGCAGGGACTTGAATGAAGTATGCACACGTTATGGGTTAAGTTAGTGGTTGCAAGTGCATCCTTCCATCAGATAGTGTTTATATGTCTGTTTAAAATGTATAACAGAGGTTACTGTTCTAATATAATATGGTAACTCATTTCAGAGTTGGGTATATGTGTGAAAAAATGATCTCAGACCATAGCTATTTTTGTAAGCTGGTACTGGGATAAGTGCTTGGGAGACTGATCTAGTGATGTGTTCCTGTCTTATGTTGTGTCTTGGAACTGAATCAGTATGTGTTGGAGACGTGTTATTGTTTTGAATCCAATGATAAGATTTCATAGCCTGATTATTTGTGTAGTTCTGAAAGGTCAAGGCAGAGGGGAAATTTACCATGGATCTTATAAACTCTATTGTACAGTCTTGTTATAGTTTCAGTAGTTTCCTTTGTGGTGAGGGACCAAATGGGGAGACAGTAAGATATTGTTGAGAATTACTGCATGAAGATACGTGTTAGAGACAACATTGGTAAGATATGGTCTGATCTTGGTGTATACATACAGTTTCTAGTTGAGCTTCTTCGTTAAATAATGAACATGATTTCGGTAAGTGAGATGTGAATAAAGAACTACTCCAACATATTTATGGGTTTCTGTACTGGATAGCTTATGACTAGCAAAGTGAACTGGGTCTGAGATGAATATAAATTTCTTAGATGAGTGGAAGTACATGTTGTCTTGGACATCGGGCCACACCAGAGGGCACTTTAACACATTTTGTCTCTTGGAAAGGTACCCTAGAGGTCACACATGTTCTCAACCTACCACAATTTCTCCACTGTTAGGGCACGCTAGCAGGCACTTTGCCACATGTTTTCCAATGGAAGGGCATTCTAGAGGGGATTTTATCACCATGTTGGACATCGGGCCACTCTGGAGGGCATTTACGGGATCACCAGGGGAGGCACTCACCCCCTTGAGTCCACCAGCGCTTTGCATTCTGAAACAATGTCTCATTTAGAAGAAGTATGTGTGTTTGACTTATTATGTAAGAGTTTTGTACAGATTAGTGAGTGATTTTGTCCTGTCTCATTTTGAGAAAGCAGTGCATATAAAACTGTGATGTGAACAGTACTGGTGGGAGCCGCAGAGCACAGGGGCCAGGAATGTGTCCGCTCTAATCCCAGTGAGGGACAGAAGATGTTTTAGCAGATCTCCTCTGGTCCACATGAGTGGCTCTGGTGTCTGATGTTCCTACAAACTCCGGAACTGGATAAAGAGAGGCTGACGCCTGTTTGGTTAGCACCAGACTTTCACACTGACGAGAGGAACTCAACTAAATAATCGACAACAATGCCAGCAGAGATGGCTGCAGCCCTTCCTCTCCCGATGGTATGCTAAGACATCACAAAATATCAAGAGCAGAATGTCAAGCCATGCGGAAGAGGGCTGCACGTTAGAGCTGCATGCTAACAAATGTGGGAATACTAAAGGTGAAGAGTAAAGATTTCACTATCATGGTGATAAGCTTAAATAAAGGAAGATTCCATCAAAAATCTTCTTTGTTTCCTTTTGGACACACAAAACTCAGTCAGAAACTCAACCAGATTAATGTTCTTCTTTGCCCGATCTTGAAATATGAGATGTCCCAAGACAAAGCAGTTATCTTTTTTAATTATGCTCAGATGCCTTCATGGTACCACATTTATTTTAAGCAAAAACAACTGTCCAGTTGTGCCTATAGAAGTTAAATATAAACCTAAAATTATAATCAGTAAAATAATAGTAAAACTTCGGTGAGAAAATTCAGAAGTGTAAATTATATTATATTCATAATTTTTAAAGTACTATGGTGTACAACATAATTATAAAATAATTCAGACTCAGTTTTATGTCAAAATATAATCAAACTTCATTATAGCTAATATCCAGAGTTTAAGTCTCTGTCTGAATGAGAAAACATTTCTCACCTTGCGTTCGATCAAAGATTTTGAAAAAGAGCGGTAAGAATATTTGAATTTGCATCTTTTAATAAGTACATGGGACTTGTGAGTCCTGACTTGAGGATCTGATGATGGGAACCATGCGGTTGAAAAGTCCGGAGCAGCGCAGCGTGTGCTAAGTCAGGCGGACAGCTGACTCAGCACCTCCCCTGTTGTCTGTGTGCTCGCTCGACAATGTCTTTATCCCTGGCGACAGAATACAGCCTCAGGGCCCAAACACCCCTCACAACCTCCTGGAAATCCTCCTGCCAGCCTGGGCCCTGGAATTCTTGCAGACACCCATGATCCTGATCTTGATCTGGCCTCTCTTCCTCTTCCCACAAACACCAGCAAAGTTATGAGAGAGGAGGTCGAGGTGTCAAACTACCATATTGTGCTATATCATACTTTTTTTTTTAAATGTATGCGTTTACTGTTGTTTGGGATCCCACAGATCATACTGCTGTATATCTAAAAATAATAATAATAATAAATGAAATATAATTTGCTCCCCTTCAGATATATACATTTGTTTCTTCTGTAGTGGTAACTCTCCTCATTGTCATAAACTGGGGTTTTGCTTCTGACAAAGGTAGCAAAATAACAGAAATGAGCATTGTTATTACATCAAATAAGTAAATATTTCATTTTTTAAAAGTTATGTGGGCTATGCTTGAACATATGTTGTCAATTTGTTTGTCATTCATAGACAACAGAGGTTTGAGTTAAAAGAAACACCTAACAATATAATGCAGTCCGACTCAACAGCACCCTAAATTAGGGCCTTATAATACAGTAGAGTTTTTGAGTAGAGTTTTCACTCGTCACTGCTTGAAATTAAGTTAATTATTTACTTTAAGTTTGATAATGATTAAAAATATTTATTGTTTATTTTGTTGTGGAATTACAGCACATTTCAGTGTCTGAAAACATAAGAAACATTATTAACAATTACACATGGTTCAGTTTCACCATTCTGCACCTCTGATGTCTCAAGTACTTACTTAAGTGCAATTTTGAGGTACGTGCATTTTACTATGCATAACTTTGCATAACTTTATTATTTCTTCAGCTAAATAATGTCTTTAAAAACCCTCTTCGATTAGCTGGAAAGTGCACGTGGTCCCCATGGGACAGTGATACTACAGACATGATGATATTCGGCATTGTGGTAGATTTAACAAATCCAACGGTGTGTAAAGAAGTTGAAATGAGCTCTGCTTTAAACATCCACAACAGTGAAATCAACATACACTTTAATGCAGCAGTAACATTAACCTAAAACATTAGATATAGTAGTGAAACACTGACAGGGATCGTATTGCTGCAAAAAGAGTACTTTTACTTTGATACACATTTTGCTGGTTTTGCTCCGATACTTTTTCTTAAAGGTGCAGTGTGTAAGATTTACTGATTATGATTTATTGATAAAATATTGCAGAAATTGAATATAATATTCACACGTCTATTTTCATTAACATGTAATCACCTGAAAATAAGAATCATCAAGACGAGTTACCTTAGAAGGAGCCACTTATAACTTCAGAGGGTGTGGATCCTCTTCCACAGAGTTTATCATATTGCACCATGATGTTTCTACAGTAACCTAGAGGGGACAAATCAATCACTGGCTCTTGATATAGACTTGAGTTTTGTGCAACTTTAGCAGCCACCATAGATTCTCCTACATCAGAGGTCAGCAACCCATAAACATCTATATGTAGATGTTCCCAACGTCAAAACTGACCTGTGAACAAAAACATGTAAATAGGGAAGGTGCTGTTTTTTTGAATAAAAAGAATTCAGATGTTTTATTGGTCAGTGGATCTCAGTGAGTCCTGGTATATTCAAGGGGTTATGATCTATGTGCAAAGTTACAAAAAAATCTAAACTTTTTATTCTCACACCATGTAGATTTTAAACCCTTGAATATGACTGCATTAATTGAAATCAGTAGAAACATAAACATAATAGTATACAAGAATATTCAGAAAAACAGCAGCTCCCCTGTTTACATGTATTTGTTCAGAGGTCAGTTGTGACATTGGCGTACAATCCAAAGGCCAATATGGCATCTTTGTATGTATGTCTATGCAGCGACGCCCAAGCTATCGCCCCATTTCCAGTGGCTACCTGTGGATTTTTCTCTTCTAAATTTTTCTGTAGCTGGTAGTCTCTCTTGGCTGGCTATGTGTGCCAAACCACAAAAAATGAAAATCTCAGTGGAAAATAGAGAATATAACTCCAGACAGATTTTGTTTCTTTTTTGGCCAAATATGTCTCTTTTGATCATAAAGGTTTCTGACCGCCTGTCTTACATGATTGGTAATGGAGAGTACGACGGTACGAGGTGTTTGCAGCCTCCGTGCTCAACGCTAGATGCCACGAAATCCTATACGCTGGTCCTTTAGATAAAAAATCTGAACACTTATTCCAACGCTCTTCTTCAGTGCAAACAAAGTGGTGAAAGACAAGATGGGTCAGTATATTTTTAAAAAGTCTGAAAACAGCCTATATCTATACCAGTGATTCTTATTGTCTGAGCGAGGACACTGTGTTACTGGCCTGTTTCTGAGTTAAATTTCTTGAAATAAAACAAGCTAGTATATAAGTGACTGGTGACACAGAGGAGCTTAGTCACTGTGGCTGCTCTGATTCAGCTCAACACATGCACAGACTCGTCTGAAGGTAATCACGGCATGAGCTGCTCTACTTTAGGCCCGTGAATGCAGCAAACCTGCATTCACACCTGCCTGAGGCACACAGTGTTCGCTTCTGTACTCTGAGAGACAAACTGACAGACAGAGGGATCCACTGCAAGATGGAGAGTCACAAGGGAGAGAAAGACATAAGGAAAATGGCTGGAGTAGAGAAAAAAAAGACAGAAGCCTGCATACCAGAGGGCCAGACAGCACAATACTACACTTCACACACATTCTCGTTAAGGCTTTATGATCTCCAGAGGGAGAAAACGGGTACGGATGATCTGAGGTTCTTTGCTGGGGGGGAAAAGCACATGCCACTGCCTGCACCTGTACACTGACTGACTCCACATATCAGCCTGAATAATGAGATACAACTGTGGCTCCCGGAATACTTTGCAATATGAAATATGTGATGATATACAGTAGGAATCCCAAGGTTTTGCTCCTGAATGGGACATCATAACTTTAAAGGAAGTGGCATACTTTAGGATAGAATGGAAGATACACATGGCATGGGTAGAAAATCACTTATCTGTGCGACTGAAACAAGAGCTATTTCCTTCTACCTCTGCATGGGCCCCAGGAGGAGGAAAGGGGAGCGCAAGTGGTCAACGGAGGTCTTTCTAGGAGCAGCTGAATACCAGAGGAGCTGACAGGTATGTACATATTGGAATGTGCTTCTCAGCCACACCTGTGGGGAACACACCCGCCAAGCCTGGCCTCTCTCATCCCACTGGCTGATCTCCGTGTGATTGACAACTGGAGGAACTATTTGGCTCAGGTCCACAAGAGCCAGGGGGCAGGTATGGCGAGTTCTGAGTGCGAACCAATGGCAGCCGGAGAAATCCCTCCGAGCCAGGCGGGGCTGCAGTGAAATAAAACTCATCAATGGGGTGTGTCTCAAAGGTTTGTCAGCAGTCAAACGGTGAAGGGCAACAGCTGCAGGAACCCACTTTGACTGGTTGAAGCTTAACCAGTTCCTCGCTGCACGAGGACCTGTGGTTTTCAGCTGGTAGAGATGGTAGACTCTTCTGTGGTTGAATGATGGAAGCGAACCAACAGATCTCATCCACTCCAAATGCGAGAGCTTCTCTTTCAGGACTTTCAGGACCAGGACCAGGACAGGAAGGGGACGGCCGCTCCAGGCAGAACACGGTTGGGGACTTTTTAAACCTCTCAGGACTGTTGAGAACAATAGGTCCTTCATCACAGTGTGGTAGAGATTTAACAGCAGTTGTGGTACTGTGGTCGCTCACATCTCCTTATCACTTTTCCAGCCCAGCTATAGATTCTGTATCCGTTGGACGGAGAACTGATAAGGGCATGTGCATGACATTACCTACAGATACTGGAGACATCTGAGTCAGACAGCGTTTGCGGTAACTGAGTCATTCAATTCGTAATTGGTGATCATGTTGAAGGCTGTTATTAGTGTTGCGCTTTAATTGTTTGCTTTAAAGCTAGAAATTATTTTAGAAGGATGACTGTGAATTATTGCTTTTTGAAGATGTAAGAACTAAATTATGAGCTTTATGTTATACATTTTTAAATGTGAACTTTCTAAGTGCCTAATATGAACTTAAGTAACAACCAAGACTAATATTCAGGTTACATTGTAATATCTTACAATTTGTCTACAATTAAATGATCTTAAGTCTTCTTTTAGATGATTTAGTGTGGAATACACTGAACTTTACATCCAAGAACTGAAAAGTGGAAAGGTTTGTCTTTGCATTTCTGTCAGTGGTTTCCCTTTAGGCAGCTCTGAGCACACCTGGTTTCAAGTCATATTTCCCAGAAATATGACGGAAAGCCTCTTTTACGTGGTTATGAAACGAGACCATCTGCAGGGAGATTTCTACATAGTTATTCTTAATGGCCGCCACCAGGTCAGATACTCTGTGAAATCAGATTCAGTGAGCCTGCGTTTACATTTTCCCCAACAAAGTAAGAGTATACATTAACAGTAAAAATAATGCAGGAGGAGATTTTTATATTGACAATTCTAATTGTGGTTATGGTGGAGGAAAAGTCAACATAAAATGGGTTAGTCTGTTCCGTGTAGTAGATTTAAATTTATTAACTAAAGGCTTCTCGGTCACGCTGACATGATTCAGCATGACATAATCCATTAAAAAACACATCGAGGATGATGCAGCTGCTTAACTGGAATATAAAAATTAGGTGAGTAATGTTGCATGTCAACGTAAGTCACACGACATAATTCTTCTCACACCCTCAAACATGCAGACTTGGCATCTTGACACTTTAATTACGGCTCAAACTGAAGTGAACTGAAAATTCATACTTAACATGCTGCACAAGAATGAGAGTATTGATTCAAAAACATGGATCAACATTAAACTGAGAGACAGGAGGCGTATGAAAACTCATAGGAAGTGATATGACAATCCTGATGTGAAACACTAAATTTGTGCTAAGTTGTTGATTAACAGGGAAAACCTCCTGACTTTGTTAGCTGGGGGACGGTTTATTCTTTCAAGCCTGGGCTATTTCAACTACTTCCTTTAAGTTTCATTTATATTTATTTATTAATTCATTTCAGTTATATAATTTATTTCTATTTATTTTTTCAAGAAGAATCTTTTAAATAACCAAGCTTTCAATGTGAAAGACTATACGTTTCAATTTTGGTGGATATTTTTTCTCATTTACAGCCATCGATCTTCCACTGCACCTGTTATTTAAAAACTGCCAGGGGGGAAAAAACTTTCTTTTTATCAGACGTTTATTGCCAGAAGTATAACATTGCTGATGGTTCCCACTGTACATTTCTATATAGTGAAAAAATGAAAAAGTTGAGAAAACTCAAAATTTCAAGGCAACTTCCTTAAAACTTCCTCAAGAGTTTTGGAGTTTTACCAACTAATAATGGTTTGCTTAAAAAATTTATGATTTTATTATTTACTCTTTTTTTTTTTACATAAACTTAAAATTTTATATTTCAAAAGTAGCTGAGTAAACTCACTAAAGTGAAAGTGAAAAATTACAAATAATCTAATATTTCCAAATGCTTCATTTTCAAGCAACCAAATAATGACAAATCAAGTTCACAGATCACTGTAAACAATTTTTGAAACATATGTATAGATTTGGGGTTTAAAAAGCTCTAACATTCATGTTTATTTAAAGAAGAAAAGAAAATTATCTCAACTAAGGATTACAGGTCAGCAAAACTCTGTTTACTTTATTTAGAACCTTAAGAGTTTGATTAAAAACTCAAAAATCTGAAATTATGAGTTTTCTGTTGTTTTCTTTTCATTTTTTTTACAGTGTACTGTTCATTTTGAATAAGTTCAGCTACCAAAGGTACACAGTACAACTCTCACCTCGAGGAGTGTCATTAACAATACACCAAAATAATCTTGTCATGATACAACAAACAGCACCAACTCTGTAAAGAACAACACACTCAGTAACCTGACGAGTCTTCTGGATGTACTGGCTGCTTCCTAACTGCTCTCTGCCCTTGAGGCGTCCACTCCCTCTCTACACCTGGTGGAGGATCCTCTCTCCTCTGAAGTGCAACAATCCTCTCACCACTTCCCACAACACTTGAGCGCCACTTCTACACCGTCTACCTCTTCAGCCTGCACACAAACAGGCTCTCATCCTTTCCTTGTAGTAAAAAAAATGCAGTATTGCTTTACATGTTTTTATGTTTGTGCTTCTGCAATGAGGTTGTTACGGAATGGATTGTACAATGGCAACTGTTCAACGCCATGAATAAAAGCAGCAGTTTGAAGTCTAAAGTCTCTTGGAATTTGCAGTGCAAATCATATGTGATGAAAAAATGCGAGCCTGTTTAGACCATAAAGCATTTTAGTATTCCAAATTAACAAGTTAAATGTATGAGAGCAACAGCTCATTAAAATGCAACCAATCACCCAAGACAGTAGATTAAAAAGCAATTATTAACTCATTTTATATATAGGATATAGCAGCATATCATGGATATACCATAAAGCACAATATATAAGGCAGAATATACAGATAAAGCAATACAAGTAATTTTAATATTCAAACAACTGAACAGAGTCCGAGACTAAATAGTGCAAAAATTTCCACTCACCAACAAATTTTCTTAGGTCTAAAACATTTGAACAGGTGAACTCATCCTTTTTAGTGCAATGCCCTTGCATGCATTAGATAATAAAATAAATTGCTGTCCTTCATTCCCCCACATAAACAAGGACACCGACTCCAATGGGTGATAAAAGCAGAGGAGGCTGTTGTCTAAGCCAGATCAACCATGGAGGCACTAAGGTCCCACAGCCTCTTGGCTGCGGCATCATCCAGGGCCTGCGATGCTGGCGTTTTGGGGGCACAGTCACTGTAAAATGGAAGAAATAAAATAGCATAAAATAGGTCAATTATTTGCAAAAATCTATATTCAGTTGAATACAGCACAAAGACAAGATATTTCATATTCAAACTGAACAACTTCACTGTTTTTTGTAAATATAAACTCATTCTGAATTTGATGCCTGCAACAGTTTTCAAAAAAGTTGGGGCGGCGGCAACAAAGGGGGGGGGGGGCATCCCACAGGTAAACAGGTTCATTAATAACAGGTCACAGTATCACTAATTAGATATTAAAGAGGCATCATCGAAATGCTCAGTCGTTCAAAAGCACGGATGGGGTGAGGTTTACCACACTGTGAAACACTGCATGGGCAAAGAGTCCAGTAGTTCAAGAACAACACCTCTCAACACAAAACTGAAAATAACTTTGGATTTCACCATCCACAACCCTTTATATTATTAAAAGAGTCAGAGAATCTGCAGAAATCTCTGCATGTAAGGGGAAAGGCCAAAAACCAACAGTGAATGCCTGTGACCTATGACCCCTCCAGCGGTACTGCATTAAAAACCCACACGATTGTGTACAGGACATGACAGGATACTAAAGAATACTACCTGGTATTGGGAAACACTTTGGAAAACACATCTGTGTAACACAGTGGTAAACATGGCCCTGTCCAAACTTTTCTGGAATGTGTTGCAGGCATCAAATGAGTGTATATTTACAAAAAACAATGAAGTTTATCAGTTTGAATCTTAAATATCTTTGTATTTATACTTTATTCAATTGAATATAAGTCAAAAAAGTTTTTGCAAATCACTGCATTCTGTTTTTAGTTACGTTTTACATAACTTCTCAACCTTTTTGGAATAAGGGTTGTACAACTGCAAAAATGCTTGTGTAGTAAACTGCATAAATCATTATTTCATTGTCATTCACTACCATTGTACAATGCACAGGGGGAAAAAACATGAACTTAATTCTACACAACTACAAAAACTAACATCACTCAATGACATTTACCTTCACGGTCAGGTGAGTGTTACTGCAGATGTTACTTGCCTGTAATAGAGGCCACTAGAGTTTGTAAGGCTCTCGTCCACAGCACAGTAGATGGTGGTCTGAGCACCTTCCCAGGGACTTTTGATCATCATTAAAATTGGCATGGCTAGGATCCTCTTCCAAAGGGCTATATTAGGTAAAAGGTGGCGGACTATCTCGGTGCGAATGACCCCAGGGTGAAGACTGTACACATTCACACCAGTGCCTGACGAGAGGGAGCCGTCAAATGAAGCATTATTTGCAAAAACATAAAACATCATAAGACTATTAAGATGGGGAGAAAGTAACAAAGACGAAACACCAGAACACCGAAGCCAAAAACAAGCAAGAACTAAAAAACTAAAAAGAGATTTGTATGACATTGACTTCTTGTTACTTTATGAAAATGTGGTCTATGTGATTAAGCAATATTACATGACAGCTTATGTTTTACTGTCATTATTGGCACAACAGTGATGTAGTCAGGACCAAGATGCTTGTGTAGAGGTCTGCAGGCATCAGTGAAGTGCCAATAATGACTGTAACTCACCCTCGACTGTAATATTGCACACTGCACAATGATTACCAACAAAAAAAAAGGAAATTATTTTATTTATTATATATTTACTTTATATAAATTCTTTGAGCATGTTCTAAATATCTTTTTGACCAATCAGATTGCTTGGTTAGAACTACTTGATGTATAATTAACAATAACACATTTTCTAACAACGCTGTATTACATACTGGACACACATACGGGACACTGACCTTGCAGTCTTGCAGCCAGTTCTCTGGCGAACAACACGTTGGCCAGCTTGCTTTGGTAATAACTCTTATCACTGCTATAGTTCTTATCAAAGTTGATGTTGTCAAAGTGTATACGGCCTGTGAGAGAAACAATCCAGTGAAATCTTTAAGCAGAAATTACATTTTGAAATCCTAAAAGAATCGTGAACGTTCTATCTGTTATAGTTGTCATAAAACTCAACTAACCAAAAGTGGAATATCACTTTAACTGAAGTAAAATGTTAAGAGATACAATTTTAACTATGAAACTATCTGATCAGAGACTAAAAATGAGACTAAAAGGCTGCTGTTTGACAATCACAGGTATGCAGAATAACTTAAGTGACAAGAGATTCCCTTTACCTCTCTCATGTGCCAAGCTGGAGACGATGACAATGCGACTGGGAGATGATTTCTTCAGCAGGTCAAGAAGACAGTTGGTGAGGAGAAAATGTCCCAGGTGATTGACACCAAACTGCATTTCAAAGCCATCCTCAGTCTTCCACTTGGGACACATCATGACGCCTAACAATAAAAAACACTTATGTGGAACAAAACTGACTAAAAAATAATGTCTTGGTCAACCATCAGTTGAAATTTAAACTAAATTTTTAGCCTATGGTTGTACTAATATAACCAGTGTACACATGTAGGATGTCTTTTCATTTGACTGAAATTTGATCCTACAAATAGTTTTGCTGTGATATCTTATTTAAAAATGGTCAGGTGCTCTATGTATCCTAGAAATTCTGCTTAGACCTGCTGTATATATATGTATGATGTTTGGTGACTCACTGCTGCTGACTGAGTAAAGGAGAACTGCTGCAAAGTACCTGCATTGTTGATGAGGATGTCTAATCGGTCCTCGTTCTCCTCGACATCTCTGGCCAGGTCTCTGACAGACTGCAGTGAGGAGAGGTCCAGTCTCTTCACCACCACGTTGCCGTTTCCACTCTCCTGCCGGATCTCGTCAGCTGCAATGCGGGCTCTGGTCATGTCTCTGCAGGCGAGGATCACTCTGGCCCCTAAACAGAAATAAGAAACAGTGTCAATGTAATTAAAATTCAAACACTAATAGTGGAATAAATACTGGATCAGTAGTTGTGGTTGCAGTCAAGTTAGGTAAATCCAGAGCCACTCTATAGATCAGTGCTGTTCAAATTCAATAGCAAGTGGGCCAAACAAGAAAATCATTGATAAGATAAGCCTTTTCCCTTTAAGCTAGTTTCTCAGTTTAATTCAGTTGTTACAGCAGAAATATTTACAGATGAATGAGAGTAAATAAGAGCAATTACAGTCAAAATTACAAGGCAACAATGACAGTGGTGTGATTAATAGTAGCAACAACGTCAGCAAGTCTAGTTTATGTAAACCTGATTAATATATATAGCATGATTAAGAAATGTTTAATGACTAATACATAAATATAATAGAAAATATTACCTAATATAATTAAACAGTATTAACATAATAAAGTATAATATAGTAAGTGATATAAGATATAGCATAAGATAAAATGTAGTAACGTAGTCTAACATAATAATATGTAGCATAGTACAGCAGTATAAAAGAATATGAATACTATATGATAATAGAGTATTGTATGAGTATAGTATATTATAATGTATAATAAATATATTATAATATACAACAAATATATCAATCAGTCCAACAGAGAGACAATGAAGATTGAGAGTAGTGTGAGACACTACACTACAAAAATTGTGTGTGCGCGCATGTGTGTGTGTGTGTGTGTGTGTTGGTGGTGGTAGAAATGTGGATAGTCAAACTGATTGGCATGGGCTGAAGACACCTACTGTTGCACGGTCTGAAGGCACAGGGACAAAAACAAAGTGCTGCACAAAAACAGCAGAAAAGTACAACTCTATGGATAAAAAAATGATGTGTGTCTCACCTCGCCTGGCCATATCCAGGGCCGTCTCCTTCCCAATGCCAGTGTTGGCTCCAGTGATCAGGACTGTTTTGCCATCCAGCCTGGCCTTGCTCCGACACACTCCCCCAGCCAGCCACCTCCGCAAGGCCAGTACACCTGCCCCTGACAAAAAGGATTAACAAAATGTTAAAAGAAATATCAAATGTAGTTCAAAAGGCCTTGTTGTGGTTTTCTTAATATATTGAATTGAATCTCTGATTAGTAGATTTCAGATATTGCTTGAGGGCTGCCTTACAGTAAAGTGATGCATTTTTCTGGAAATATCAGACTTACCTAGCTGTGCTGTTACTTGTTTTTACCCACTTATTCATTATATTTAAATTACTTTAAATATTTCTCAAAAACCTTATTGTGTTAATATAATGTGGAAGCACTATAATGGCCATTCCTACAAGGCTGGTGCAATATCAATAAATACCTAAATCAAGGTGGTCAAAAATATTGTTCATATTTCCCTCTCCCTAAAAAAAATACTATAAACACAAACTAACTTGCATCACATGATTGTGATGAGGCAAGACAGAGGTAAGGACAGAAAGACAGACAGAAAGTTACTGACTGCCACAATTGGCTCATTTCAATACCCTCCAACCAGAGAGTGATGCACCTCCTGAATGTGGATTTATGGGAATTGTAGGGTGAAACACGGTTCACTGATTATATTCATAATCACAGATTTTAACGTGATCTACACAATATTAAAGGCACATTTCCATTTACATATAAATATAGTCCAAGTGTGTTCCTTTGAAACTGAAAATCTGCTTTGAGGACATCACTAAAATGAGTATATGCGACAAGGGAAATTATTATTTTTTTTTTTTAAAATCAATTAATTATTTTGTGTTAATGTTATAAAGAGGACCACAATCTATGATGAAAGCCTATGGTAATAAACATTTCATTTATTTTAAGTGAAATATTAAGACTTATTTCAATAGCCAGGAATTACTTTGTGAATATATTCACAAAGCCAACGGCAGCCACAATGAATGTCTTCTGTCAGGGTGGAACAGGGTGGAATACCATTCTCATTAGTAAGAGTTTTACAGTCTTTATGTAAGAGTTGGTTAAGTTCCTTTGCACTGACATCTACGGAAATGTTGAAATACAAAACATGGCTTACACAATATACTTTACGATCAAAAAATGATTTACCTGCAACAAAACCAACTATGAGACCAGTGGCATGTTTCTCTACGAAGTCCCTCATCACCTCTGCGTAGTTTTGCATATTTCTGGCTGTTATTTCTTCACCAGCTTAAATAACTATAAACGTGAAAGACTATCGCGAAATTAATGTTCAAAACTCCTTCTGTTTAGAATAAACGCCTTGGATAAGACGTCAAGTACTGTCAAAACTAAGAGGGCACTACTCCTTCCCTGCGAGAGAGGAGGGGCGTGGTTTGCGCTGACTGGGATTTTCAAAATAAAACTGTGTTGAACGTGTACCTTATGTTGTCATAGCAACCAGTACATGCCAGAAGTGCTCTGCTGATGTGGCTTTTGTCTATCATTAAAATTAAATTAAATTAAATTAAATTAAATTAAATTAAATTAAATTAAGTTGAATTAATAAATTAAATCTGGCGTAATGGGTTAATGCCAGACTCTTTTGCACAAGTCTGATAATCTGTTACAGGCCCAAGGAGAGCAGAGCAGTCTGTCCGTGAAGCTTACACACGCCCCGCAAAACACACACGGTATTACAATGCAGCTCGCCCACTTCTCTTACGCAACTTCACAGATAAAACTAACAGCTCGATCATCTAAAATGCGCCCCAGCAGGACCAACTTTCATAACAATGCATCAACAGCCAGTTATCAACAAAATATGATTGTTTATGAAATTTGCAATTTTGAATTTTGAATGCAGGCGTGATTGCTATTTTTTAATTATCTGACTACTTCCACTGTGAAAAACACATAACTGTGTGTGAAGCCCGTGAAGTCTTAGAATTTTGATTTATCTCATTGTTATGACTTTTTCATAATTTGTATTATTTTTTTCATAATTTTCATTTGACTCATCAGAGGAATATTTTGTCTTTTTACTAACGGAAATGGGCGTCCCTACTTAACTCATAAATGCACTTCTGAAGTAAACATGTCCGTGTATATATTTACGTTTTTTCTTTGTGAAAAGTGTGTTTTTGTATGCAAAAGGAATGCGTGACTTACTTTAATTCTATTTTATTTTGAAATCTAAACTTCATGACTGGTCAGTTGTAGATATGTCTCAGTAATGTGTCACTTATAATTTTAAAATGTTTTTCTTACATTTAGGGGTTGTACTGGGACTTATTTCACTATAATTTACGTTTTATAACCTCCGGCTAATTTTTTACTAAAATGTAAACACACTTGACCCGGAAGTTGTTCGTGCTCGTGCCACGTCAGAGCTCCAAAAAACGGTACTCATCAGTGCTACATTGTAGCCTCTCTGCAGCTTCATTTTCTGTTTTCACCATGCTGTGCCTGGGCCTGAGCTGTTTACTGCTGCAGGTGTTTGTGGTGTTTGGGACTGAGCTCACATTTGAGCTCCCCGACAACGATAAGCAGTGTTTCTACGAGGAACTTGAGAAAGACGTGAAGTTTGACATAGACTTTCAAGTGAGTTATCTTGAGAGCTTCACCCCCTTTCACTCTGAGTGTTTACAAGATTCTGCTGAAGTTATTTTTCAGCTAGTCATTTGTAACCTCAGTGCTTTCTGTCTCTTCTTGTTGGATAGGAAGAACATGGATTTAGTTGTTTTCATAGTTGTTGTTTTTTTTCAAAATGCATTTGTTTTTAGCGATGTGTCCATCTGTAAACTCAAATGACACCCTAATTATTTATCTTACTTGTAGTTTAATGCTGTAGTTAATTGTTTTAAAGTTTTAGATGTTTTCTTACCCAGTGTTACCCACCTAACTGGCTGAGTCAGGTCAATATTTTACAGTCTATATGTTATAACAAAACAACATATGTTACAATGTTACAACCATCTTGGCCCAAATATGTCCTGTCACCCACACAGCAGTGTCTTTGATGTGTATTTTTTCTTCTCTCAGGTCATTTCAGGGGGAAACTATGACGTGGACTGCTTTGTTACCGACCCTCAAAACAACGTCTTGTATAATGAGAAGAAGAAGCAGTATGACAGCTTCTCTCACACCACAGCTATGAAGGGCGTCTACAAGGTCTGCTTCAGCAATGAGTTCTCCACCTTCACATATAAAACAGTGTACCTGGATTTCAGACACGGAGATGAGGAACCTCTCCTGAACAGCATGAATAGTGCTACAGCACTGACCCAGGTGAGTGTGAGGAACCTGAAATTCACAACAAGGTGCACAAAATGTGTTGCAGTGGAAAGCCTTTAAACTGTGGCTGTCTTGGCTGCTCCAGTGTCTGAGTGGGTATAAGTAAACTGAGGCAGATCACTGTTCAAAAAAGATAAAATGTGCTCAGAGAACAACAAAATCGCATATGTGTGACTTTATGTTTGGGCTTGAGATTCACTTTTTATCCTGCATTGTGGTTTGTCTAAGTTTAAAACATTCAAAAACACATCCTGCTGGCAGGCAAACAAAAAACATACAAGGACACAAAAAGAAACAACACAATACCTATTTTCACACTCAAAAAAATGAACCAAATTAACGAGAATATGTAGCAAAACCAGTATATGCCAATAGTGATATTGGTAATAAGTTAAATCTACTGTTGAAGTGATAGCAAGTGAAGCAAAACTGTTGCTGGTAAATTATTGTCCGTTTATTTTCCAAAGTGAGACAGTTATTATGAAGTTTATAAGCAGGTGGAGCCAGAGTTGTTCTGACCTAATTCTCACCATGTATCTGAAATGCTGTTATCCAAATCTTTTATTGTGCTCTCCTTACCACAAAATACCTGAAACACCAGAGTGTGACCCTTCCTTTTTTTAAAAGGTCAGTCTGTTTCAGTTTTATATAAACTGGAGTTAGAACTATTTGCAATAAATAATGCAGCTTTCAGAACACAGATTAAAATGTCAGATATTCTCATTTCAGCCTACATTCATAGTTTCTTAGATATGGAAAGTGTATAATAGGGCTTTGGGTAATGTAGATTTAGCATAATGGGTAACATTTATGAAGACATAAGGAGCTGACTGACAGTATTTAAAAATGTATCAATTGACTGATACTGAACAGAACTGATGTTTATTTAGGAATTTATTTTATATGTATTTATTCTTTTTGCAGTGTACCTTTCTACAGTTGGTTGGCATATGTATATATTTAATTATTCATTGTGTTAAATAAAATGTATAATATTCTATAATAAAGTTATTTATTATTTTAACTCCAAAATTGATTGGCCAATCATATCAATAATCTGAGACAACATTTCTCACCATTTCCTTTTGTTTTATGAACCAAACAACTAATTGATTGATCAGGAAAATTATCTGCAGATGAATCGATAATGAAAATAGCTGTTAGTTGCAGCCCTAGCGAAAAAGTTAGGAAGTTGAAGTGAATCTGCTCAAGAGCAGTTTGGAGAGTATAATTCAGTGTTTGCATGTGTGCGCCCCTCCTTCCACTGTACGGGTTTTGCTCCAGGCCACTGCTGTGCTCTTAATTAGTTTGTCTTGATCTTTCTACTTTAAGTTGGAGTCATCTTGCGTCGCCATTCATGAGATCCTGAAGTCGGTGGCTGACTCGCAGACATGGTACAGGCTGAGAGAGGCACATGACCGCACAAAAGCAGAGCATCTCCTCGAGCGGGTGACCTACTGGTCCATCGGAGAAACGGTCTTGCTGTTTGTCATCGGCATCGGTCAAGTCGTATTGCTCAGGAGTTTCTTCACTGAGAAGAAAGGCTCTGTGGCAGCCACCACTTAGAACTCTAACACTTGATGTGCTCTCAGAAAGACAGGAAGGAACATCGTCAATGTGAACACATTAGTGCCTCTGGAGATTAGTATACATTTTGTAGTTTTTTTTTCAGCAAACCTTTTCTTAGAGGGAAAGTTTACTTGTTTCCTGTTTACTTTGTGTCAGACAATCACATGAATGTCTTTTCCATGTCTTTGTGCTGTTATTTGTAACAAGCTGTACTGAAAAGAAACAATACTCATACTTGTGTTTGAGATTTCAGTCCTTTCAACCTTGTATAAACTTGATTATTTATTATATATAACATAAAACAAGTTTAGCTTGAGCTACCTTCCTTCCCAGATTGGCGTACAGTAGGATCTTTGCTGATTTTCATCTGGATACTCAGCATTTAAACATAAAGTTGTGGTACACTGATACAAACCAAAGATGTGTTGTTTCCAAATGTCAGTTTTATTTGTTTTATAGTGTATATTATGTTTGTAATTACATTGATTTATGTGCAAATAGTTCTTGTTCTCTTGTTCCCTCATGTCCATGTGTCTCATACAAAGTGCCTTAAGAAATCTTTTTTTTTTCCATTTCATACCAAGTTGAAAGTTTACTGTTTCAGTTTGTCTTTGATGTGCCATCCTGTTGTTACTGTCTGAAAGAGATTCATTTAATGGATATTATTATTAATTATTAAGTGACCAATTACTATGGTTTCTTTAGCCAAGAAAGTTTCAGTCATATTTGTTTATCTGTTTAGCTGTTTATCTATAAAAACTGTCAACAGATTTCAATAAAAAATTGGTGGAAAGTCATTTTTGGTGAAGATGCAAATCTAATTTTATAACACTGCCAGATTATTATTGCATTTTGAGCATTTTTTATTGTCTGGAATTATGTGTATTCAGTTATCATACATTTTCACATAAAACATAGTTTTAATTTTTAAAGTTTTCACAAGAAAGCATGTTTTATTTTTAAAATGAGAAACAGCCATGGTGAGCATCAGCTCCCTTAGTGTTTTCTAATTGACAGATAGATAACAACTGCATTATTATTGGATAAACTAGGAGATGACTAGCGGACTCAGGCCCCATTAGTATCATCTTTCACCATTTCATATCAAGAACAAAAATAATACAGAATACACAAAATGACATTGAGTTTGCATGTTTAAACGGTATTGTGTGCAACCCAATCCATACATATACATTTTGGCAGGGTGCAGGTAAATAGATTTGGGCCTAGTGGGTCTTTGTCGTCAATAGGATCAAAATTGTCATTTTAAAATCTGAGATTAGTTTGGTCACTACACAAAATTTCCCCACCCTTTGGCTGCCACAGTTTCTGCCCTACGAGATTTTTTCCCCCCTTAAATTTGACATGGAGGTCAAGTGTGTGTGTGTGTGTGTGTGTGTGTGTGTGTGTATGTGTCAGTTAACCAAAAGGGGGCGTGATAATGAGAGTGGCCTATAACAAAAAGTAAGTTCACCAGATTCACATAACCAATCAAACTTTGCAGAAAGACACACACGCTGAACTACAACTTTTTATCAGTGTGACCAAAAATTGCCATGCAGGTAGTGTTTGTGATCGCGTGGATGCATGCATGTATCTGGTTGTATGTACTGCAATTTTGTGCTAGTTTTAACATGCAGAGGAATGTTAAGAAACCCTGTCTGAGATGAGTTTTGTCTCCCGATATATCTTTACTTTTCCAATACAATTACATTCTTCATGTACAACAGTGTGAAAAACAGAGGACTAGGCTGCATGTTGTGTGAGGGCTGGAAAAGAGAAACAGGAGGACTTGCAGTCAACTTGAAGCCATGGATGTACTATAGACCTTTTACACAGCAATTGTATTTTTGTTAAGTAAACACTGGTGTTACCAATTATACTAATTAATGTCCTGTTCCTCACAAGTACTGGACGTGAAGAACCGAGTGACCTGTCCTCCTCTTGCAGCTGCAGCAGTAGCATCGTCTGAGACAGAAATGGCTTTAATTAACATCACAGACTGTTTGAAATGCATTTTTGCAATGCCCAAGTTGCAATGTGCCAAGTTTTTTTTTTTTTTTTTTGGCCCACACTGATGCCACAGTACCAGTGATCATCTTTCCTGCATATGAATCCAACGTTGAACTAACTTCATGTCATGACCAGTTTTAGTTTTAAGCCAAAATACAGATTTTCAGTTCAGTAAAGGGTTGACACAGTGATTAGTTATTAAATTAAAGTGCATCACAGCTCCTTTTGAATTTAAGGTCCAGTATTTTCTGATCAGGCATCTGATTTTTAAAATATGCCACTATCATGACTTTAATGTGCTTTATGTGTATATGTTTTATGATTGAATAAAATATTGAAATATTAATGAAACAAGTTTTTGATATGTAATTTAGGTTAATTAATTGTTAGTTCAATAGTTGTAATAAAAAAAAAAAATAAAAATCGATAGAGTAATCAATAATTTAATCCACAGGTTAATCGTTTAAAAATAATTGTTAGGTGCAGCCCTGCTTAATTCGTATTTTTGTTTTCGCTTTATTTGTGTTTTTATTATTATTTCTTTATTCCATTATTTACTTTTTGGTTAGATGTCACAATAGTACAACACATTTTGAAAAAAATATTTAAAAATGCACAAGAAATGTAATTATAATCTGTTATACTTAGTGAGAAAAACGTAATTGAAGTTAGTTGCAAATGAAAATGTTTACAGGGCTTACATCCAAATATTCTTTTCAGGAGATCTGAACTCTACTGAGTGTATTCTTCTATGTTAATTATTACTTTACTTACGTACTTAGTTCAGGGACATAGCTCATATTACATGCTTACTCTGGCACAGTAGATGGCGGTGTGCTCATTATAAGTAACAGTTGCAACCTGCTTTAAAATCAAAAGAAGAAGAAGACGAACAAGACGACGACGACGACGAAGAAGAAGAAAGCGTCATCATTTTACCGGGCTCCACCGGCTCATCGTTCATTCATAAGAAAATAGGATTCAGTTCCAGTAGTCGTGACCGTGACCAGTCCCAGTAAACATGGCGGGTTATCTAAAAGCTCTGACGACCGTATCCAGATGTGCAGCCGCTGCAGTGTGTCAAAACCCCGCCGTGCTCTCACCGGCCGCCGTCCGCCAGCAGCACAGAGTCCAGCAGAGGAACTGTAAGTCAACCATCTAATACCACAACTATATGACTTAAAACTCACTGCTGTACGTATTTTCAGCGAGGTGCTCACCTGCCTGTGTGACACACAGTGTGTACAGTGCTGCTGAATGAATGGACGTAGTTTGTGACAGTGGACCTGGGAGGAAGTCGATGTGGCTGACTGGCAAGTTGCCATCAATGAATCATGCATGCAAGATATTTTTAAAAGACAGTCCACTCATGAACCGGTTTCCATTCAGCACTAAATAACAAATATATCAGAAAATCCAAGCAGACAGAACAGACAGTTTAAACAGCTAACCTAAAGAGTAATATGCTGAATAAATGTTTTATTTGTTGCATGGATGTCACATGGGAAAGTGCTGATGTATTTATCCCACAGCAGGTATGAATAACATTCTGCATGTTACAAACCTAAAGTCCATAATAGCAGTTGGTGCCAGCATGTCCTGGCATGTGAGTCCACGTGTTGTCAAGATCAAAAAGGACTTGACAGATAATAACTGCTATCAGAGCCACCATATAATCAATCCCAAGGTTACAGTGTCTGGCAGACTTTCACTGTCTCAGCAAGAATGAGCTCTGTGTAACTAAGTAGTGAAAGATAAATACATGCGTCACTCTGTTCTGTGGTGGATCAGGCAGGTGTCACAGTTGAAGTGAGCACATTAAAGATTTTTTTAGAGCTATTCTTGACTTGTTGATGAGCTTTCCCACAGGGAGGTGAGTTTAAAGACTCCTGGATAGTCACACATCAGCCAGAATGAACGCCAGACCCAAGAAGTAGAGTTGCAACTGTGTGAAATATTTATGGTACAATGACCATCTTAGAAAATATCCCAGTTTCTCAGTATTACATGGTATTACACAATTATTATCATCAGTTGTAGTGACCCCTAAAGGAATGAAAACAGAAGAACGTTTGTGGTTGAACAAACACTTTCACATGTCTTGACAGATATGAATATTTTTAAACAGCGCTAATACATTAGAGTTCAGAATTATAGATTAGCAAATGTATATGGTATGATAACTGTCAATTTTCATGTCACATTAAAGAATACAAGGCAGTGGATTTATACCAAATCAACAAAAACCTGCAAATTAAGACTGTTTTGAAAATTACCCTGCAGCAAAATTAATGTGAAGTAGGTAAACCACAGAGTGGTGGCCTCAACTGTGTGCAAACTCTGAAAATTAATTTTGTTTCTCCCAAACATTTTCGGTATCATCAGCCTGCTGCAGCTGTAAACAACGCTGTAAACATGATAGTTAATGTGACTGTAAATGTTTCAGATGCCACACAGCGTATCAAGGTGGACCAGCCGGTGGTGGAGATGGACGGAGATGAGATGACTCGCATCATATGGGAGTTCATCAAAGAGAAGGTAAATGGGACAGGCTGATAAAGCTCGACTGACTTTTCAATGCGGCTATACCAATAACATTTAAATCCCACACCAAGATTCAAATGATACACAACTTTTTTTTTACCCCATGTTTATTCACTCTGTTTAAACCTGGTGTTTCTGCACAGTTGCAGATAAACATGAGGCTAAACTACTATTATTAGTATTATACTATTAGTAGAATTAGATTCCAGTGGTGGCTGCATAGCATTGTTTCTGACTCGTTTCTGATTCAAACATTTCCAGTAACTCCAGAGCCTTGTGAAGTCCAAAAGTCAAAATCTATCAATAAATAATCTCTCAGCATCATAAATCCTATTTATGTGGACAAAACAGTCAAATTATATTCATTAAGGAAGGTTCATTTCATAAAAATTCTGTTCAATTCAGATTGAGGATTTTGCTCAAGGATGTCAGAACAACAATAACAATTAGCAACAATGAAAATTAAGGATGCATGGTATGGATCATTGTCAGCTGATATAATAAATGATCATTACCTGCTTTTCATGGCTGATACTGATAAAATAACTCGTTGCTTCATGTTTTTATATTTTAAAAAGAAGTTTAAGTATAAACTGTATTTTGAGCGAAGATGGACGATTTAATATTCCAGCTCTGGCCAATTCAAATCTAACACTGACATCACTATTACAACAAAAACTAAGAACAGTTCTGAATCTTCAAAAGTTCATTTATTTTTTCTAGTAAAGTTCATCAAAAAACTTGAGGAATATACTTTGGATTTTATAGAGCAACTGGCTAAGAATTCAATTTAAATGCTTTGACAGTCTGTCACAGCAGATGTTATTATAGCCAATATTTATCGTCTAATATGTGCTGATATAGCTGGATAGGGCAATATTGGCTGAAAATTTATCAGCCTAAATATTTATTGCGCTTCCCTTATAAAAAATGTAAAATATATACATTAAAGTCAGTAGAATAAATGACAGAAACACCAGGGATAAAAATAATGTAAAAACTAATAATTGAAGCTTAAAAACTAGGGTTACAAAATAAGTCACAACAAGCCCTGCCTGTCAGTTATTTCAGTGATAAAGAAACTCTGTGAAGTCCTTACAAGAAAATGTGAGGATGTTTGTATAATCATTAGAAAACTGCATGTGTTTGTGTGTGTGTTTGTGTGGTCACTGTGCAGTGTTGTCCTCATACAAATAACATATCAACATCTTGTATACATGCAGCTCATCCTGTCCAATGTTGATGTTGAGCTGAAGTACTTTGACCTGGGTCTGCCCTACCGTGACCAGACAGACGACCAGGTCACCATTGACTCTGCTTTGGCAACGAAGAAATACAACGTGGCCGTCAAGTGTGCCACCATCACACCGGATGAGGCCCGAGTTGAGGGTGAGTTTGTGTTAAATTATATGCTAATAACTGTGTTGGAGCTTTACTTTGGGTAACTGTATCATATATATTGTTTTTCTCCAGAGTTTAAGCTAAAGAAAATGTGGAAGAGTCCTAATGGAACTATCAGGAACATCTTGGGCGGCACAGTTTTCCGTGAGCCAATCCTTTGTAAAAACATCCCTCGTCTTGTTCCTGGTTGGACACAGCCCATAACGATCGGCAGACATGCTTTTGGCGATCAGGTAAGAAATGCAAATGTGTGTCTGCTCTGTGTAAATATGCATCCTAAGTTAAAGGAGAACATTCTCACATGTCAGGTTTATTATTATTATTATTTTTTTTTAAATCTCACAGTACAGAGCCACAGACTTTGTTATTGACAAGCCTGGAAAGTTCAGGATTGTGTTTTCCCCAGCTGATGGAAGCAAGCAGAAGGAGTGGGAGGTGTATGACTTCCCAGCAGGGGGCTGTGGGATGGGAATGTATAACACAGATGAGGTAAGAATGAATACAATTAATTAACAAAGACAATTTGTGTAAAAATATTTTCGAGAGTGCCTGATCTATTTTTTTATTTAATGTTCTGTGATGTGATTTGTTATGTTTACAATCTGGAATGAATCATTAAATATTTGTTGCACAGTCCATCAGTGGATTTGCTCACAGCTGCTTCCAGTATGCCATCCAGAAGAAGTGGCCTCTGTACATGAGCACCAAGAACACCATCCTCAAGGCCTATGACGGACGCTTCAAAGACATCTTTGAGGACATATATGAGACGTAAGACACTGAACAGATGACTTGATGCACTTGATTGTTTTATTACATTGCATAGCAATTTTAAAACCATTTGAACAACTGGTGTACTGTCTCCAATTTTATTGCTAAAAAGGTCAGTGCTAAGGAGACATAAAACATTTTCATTACTCTGTCTTTTTCAGGAAGTACAAGCCAGAGTTTGACAAGCTGAAGATCTGGTATGAGCATCGTCTCATTGACGACATGGTGGCCCAGGTCCTGAAGTCTTCTGGAGGTTTTGTTTGGGCCTGCAAGAATTATGATGGAGATGTGCAGTCAGACATTCTGGCTCAGGGTAAGTGTCCCCTGTAGTTGTGATATTTCCCATCTCACGTTCTGTGTGGGCTTATTTTTGTGACGGCAGGTTTATCTGTATTTTTTGTCCAGGTTTTGGTTCTTTAGGTCTCATGACGTCGGTACTAGTGTGTCCTGATGGCAAGACTATAGAGGCAGAGGCTGCACACGGCACCGTCACCAGACACTACCGTGAACACCAGAGGGTAAGGTCCAGGTCGGTCTGCTGGGAGTGTTTATACATTAGGAACAGATAATACTTTGTGTGTGTTCTTGTACTTCCAGTTTTGTTGTAACTAATTTGATCTTTAGACCTTGAGAGCGAGGAAATGTTTGTGTAGTGATTGACGTTGAGGCCTGACCCTTATTGTCAGTGGACTCATTCATGGCTGGGAGGTTAGGTTTAGTGGTAGGCCAAATGTTTTAGTGGAAGTTGTGACGGTTTGGAGCTGTTGACGTCAGTGTGCCAGATACTATGTGCAGTGAAACTGTTTAGTGTCACTCAGATCAGCTTTTTCAAGCTGCTTCCTAAAGCTCTGTTATTTTTATAAGCTTGGTCACTTATTTTACAAACACTATAAATGTTTGAAGCCGGTGCAAACCTGTCCACACTGAGTTCTTCAGATGATAGAAGTAAAACTAAAATACCATCCCAAGGCTTATTAAAACGTTTTTTTAATGTTACTTTATCTGTGTGCAACTACAAGTGTTAACAGACTTATTACAAGTCTGTTATTCGCAGTTGCACCCAGTTTGATCTTATCTTTGCTGCTGCACAGTTTTGAAAAGAAAGTGGGTTTAAAGAGCTAAAAGAAAAGTGTAAATGGGTTCCTGTAAAAATTATCATGGTGTAGTGTTAAATCAAATATTTGGTTTGCTGTTTGTAAATAAAGTTGTGCTTTTGTAGTTTTTGTATTTTGTTCAGTGACTGCCTGCCTTACCGCCTGGCAGACTCCATTAACACATTGCTCAATTTAACTGTAATAAACAATTTACTCCTTCTAAAAGATTATTAATGATTTCTTGAAACTGATAAACGGACACTTACTTATTCAACAGTGCACTTCAACTACAAGACATGTTGACGTTTCAGTAACTAACTGTGTCGTTGTTTCATAGGGAAGACCAACCAGTACTAACCCCATTGCCAGCATCTTTGCTTGGACCAGAGGGCTGGAGCACAGAGGCAAACTGGACGGAAATCCTGACTTGATAAAGTATGTCATCTGATTATTTAGTGTCACCTATTCATGTGACTTGTGTTTATGTCATTTTACATAATAATAATTTGTTCTCTATCGTTGCATCCAGGTTCTCCCAGACGTTAGAGAGAGTCTGCATAGAAACGGTGGAAAATGGCGTGATGACCAAGGACCTTGCAGGCTGCATCCATGGCCTGGCCAAGTGAGTGAACATTTTGTTAAGTGTGTGTTGTATGTGCGTCTTTTTCTGATGTTTTTATATGATGCCATGTTTTCTAACATATCACAAACCTCTGCACTGTGATCTTGCAGCTGTAAGCTGAATGAACATTACGTCAACACGTCAGACTTCCTGGACGCTATCAAGACCAACCTGGACAAAGCTCTGGGCAAATGAAGAATAATCAGAAGATGCACTTGAGATGGACCCTGCTTGTAAATGTTAAGCTTGGTTTTACTGTTTGTTTGTATCAACCTTTGTACCAAATTTTGAAGGACCAAAAGTTGCCTCTTTTCTGTGCCTTTTTTGTATATGTATAGTTCACAGACATACTGTGCCCATGGTCTTCTGCCTTTATCTTCCAGTTCAGAATTGCACAATTAAGTGATTGTACTGTAAGAATTAATATTAAGATTATTATATATTATTATAGTAGTGATTTCAAAGAATTTTTAGTCTTCCACATTTAATTAGATAGTGACATCAGGGAATAGTATGTACAATGTTTTGCACTATGACCATGAATATTAAAAAGAAATAGTGATTGCTAATCACTGAATAACAAGCAGTGTATGGACTTATGATTTTGTCCTTTACCTCAGCTGCAACACAGTTCAGTGATGCTATCCTAACACTGGGGACAGTGGTTACCAGTAAGCCTTCTAGAGGAGCCTCAAAAATGATTCACTGACACATCAGTGAAAGAATGCTAAGTAGTGATAGTGATAAAGTGATAGTTTGGATTATTTAAAGTAGGGTTGTGTAAGGTACCTATTCAAAGTCAGTGTATTACCTATAGTAGATGGGGGTCAGCACACCCCAGTTGGGAGAAGCAGCATAAGTACTGCTGTAGGAAGCTAAGTAATGTACTGCTGTGGACAGAGTCAGCATCAAAACATTTTATCCACCTAAAAAATATCAGTGTACACTATATTTAGAAGCTTTACTTTGCTATCAGACAGCCTTCTCTGACAGGAAGCTGCTGTTATATAAACCAAATAGCATTCTCTCCAAATTAAGCAAACTCATTCAGCAAAATCATTCATTACACCATGCAGAACACAGGACACTGGACGCAGGACAGCTGGTATACTGCTGCCTCAATTGGTTAGTTTGCGTTAATGTGCGACTATGATAAATCCAAACTAACCTTTGAAAACACAAAAGTCACAATAACACCAACTAACCAATCTAGGCAGCGATAGACCAGCAACTCCTGTGTTCTGTGAGGTAAAATTTAAGTTTTGTCAAACTGGTCTGCTGGCTAAAATATGTTTTACTGCTGACAGCAGTTATAGCTTCCTGCACTTGCAGCATGCACTCCTGCTGCTTCTCCAAACTGGATATGTGTTGACTGCCATCTATTGTAGGACATACACTGACTATGGGTAGGTACCTCACACAGCACCACTTCAAACGATATGAACTATCCCTTTAAAACCCCAGCGACATAACCTCTTGTTGAACCAGTGTTAAATCCACAACTCCCCCAGAGGGCGCCATAGACATTACCTCACAGTGGGTCCAACCAAATGTCAACTCCAGATGTTGAAGTCAGAATCACTAACAGTAAATGGCATCTGCATGTAGTTTCATTTCTCTTTTTAATTTCATGCACTTGCACATACGAGCCTCTCTCCAGCAGTGCATTCATGCAGTGCTGTACGCTCATTTAGTAGGTGTCACATGCACCCTCCAGTGCATGACAGTGAGCAGTGTTTGCACCAGCAGGGGGCCAGACCTGATGGGAGCTCTGGCCAAGCTGTTTGCTGTACTGACAACTACAGTGTATCACCAGCAGATGTCGACATGGTCACAGTCAGCCAGATATGGGCCGTAATGTGCCTAAAAGCTTGTCCTTCATTGTAGCACTCTGAAAAATGCACTGGTTTTAACTCAACGCTGTTCTTGTCAGGCATTAATTCTGGGCAAAATTGTACCTACAGATGATGACTGATAGTTGAAAAGTAGATAATGCGGTTTGACAATTACGATTGTGTCAGGTAAATTGTCAGTCACCGGTTGCCTTAATTAGCTTTCTGGCAAGGTTTCATTGAGATTACCTGGTTGTCATTATGCTGTTCCAGATATCACCAACACAGACTAAAGCAAAACATGCTTTTAGGAGAAGGTGAATAGGGTCTCATCAGCTCTGGCTGGTGAGCTCATTGAAGGCAACCAGAGTATGCAAGACACAAACACTGACAGCAGTTTGATAATGCATTATTATTCTGGCTATTCATTCTCAGTCGCCTTTGGTCGTCAAAAGTCTTGACAGAGGTTAACTTTATAACTGAAACACTCACCAGGGAATATGCTAGTCTATCTCTCCCAGTCACTAAAAAGTCAAGAAAATGAACAAGGTGCCTCTATCACAAAATTACCAGAAATTAGCATTTAGATTACCTTCTTTCCCTCCTTTTTTAATTTCCTCCTGGAGGAACATTCCCATGGAACTGCTAAGTGCTAAAGAACGTCCCACTTAATATGATCTGCAGCCATAAAAGAGTCATATCTCTGAACAAATTGATCAATCACATCCCAGGAAATGATTTCCTATGGAAGCATAATCTGCGAACAATGCACAGCATCTGTGGAACAGTGTAGGACCACTCCATGAGTGCATATTTTACAGTGAGAGGGTCCTTTCTGGAGTTGACTGAGGCTTCTGAAAGACCACAGACAGCCGAAGAGTTACAATTCAGTTCCCACAACAGGTAAGTGTCCTAAAGCAGTGGTTTTCAAACTGGGGTTTGGGGATCAACAGGGTCATTGAGTGGGCTATAGCTGGTCCCCAGCAAAAGGATATTTTTTAAAAAATTGGAATAACAAATGAAGAAATAAAACTGGCTGTTTTGTTTGACTGTAATTTACAGTGATCTTAGTTTGATCATTGATCGATTATGAAGACCTTAGTATCATTAAACCTAGTTTGTTTTTTTTAATTCAGAAGAGATTCCTTAAGATAAATTTCTCTCTGTGGTCTCTGTGGTGCATTTAATCTGGGTGTCCTTAACACGAAAAGATTTGGGAACTGTCTGCAACAAATAAAAACAGAAATTAAGAGATGGAAATCTGATGAACTTGAACTGAACTGTCTCAATGTTTTTTCTCTCATTCTTTTCTTATATAAATGATTGAATATGCAATCAAATTTGGGATGTTGTCAAGCACTGAATAACAGTATTACTAATGATTCATTTTAAGTTTGTAGTCTCAAGAGTCTATAGCCAGACTAGGCTTTTCCTAACACTAACCAAGGTTTTAGCCACAGAGCTGTCACATTATAAAACAGAATCTTTTGTACAGTTTGTACAACGTGTACAAACACATACAATAAAAAAAATACATACAAGTCTCACATGAGTTTTGCAAATCTAGGGTTTCCATCGAAACTCAATCTTGTGAGGCTGTACTTAAGACAGAGCAGTGACAGAGCTACACAGTACAGAACAAGGCTGGCAGGGGTAGGAAATGAAAGATTTCAAAGACTCTGGAAAGAAAACTAGTGAGAGACGTGTCTAAAGACCCCACAACAACTGCCAAGACACTAGTGAATGACTGAGCCAAGCTGGGAATTGTAGTCTCAAAGAAGACAATCACTAAGAGCCCTGCACAGGAATGGACTGCGAGGTTACAGACCAAGAAAAACTCCACTTCTGCAGAAGAGACACCGTCAAGTCAGACTGAAGTATGCTAAGGACAACCTGGAGAAAGATTATGCAAAACTGGAAGGGTGTCCTTTGGTCAGATGAGATGAAACTAGAGCTCTTTAGCCATAGAGATGTTGCTTATGTTTGGAGAAAGAAGGGAGAGGCGTATAACCCAAAGAACACCGTCCCCACAGTGAAACACAGTGGTGGGAGTATTATACTGTGGGGATGCTTCAGTGTGTCTGGGACTGGAAATCTCATCAAGGTGGAAGGAATCACAAAGAAAGAAGGATATGTGAAAGAAAACCTCAAGCAGTCAGCAGCAAAACTGGATCTGGGTCGTCGCTTTGTCTTCCAACATGACAATGACCCAAAACATAACAACTACCTCCAGAAGACCAAAGTGAACGTTATTGACTGACCTGCACAAAGCCCTGACTTGAATCCCACTGAAAATCTGTGGAGTGAACTGAAGACCAAGGTCCATGCCAGAAGATCATCAAATCTGGAGGAGCTTGAGAGATTCGCCAAAGAAGAATGGACTGGGATTCCTCATGAGACGTGTTGAAAACTTCAACAAATGACTGCAGGCTGTTATCCAGCAAAAAGGATACACAACTGACTACTAGCATCAGGGGGGCTAATAATTTTGACCCTGGTAGTTTTTTTTTTTGTGAAATAATTTTGTTTATTTGTAAAATAATGTAAGCATCCAAAATAAAACAAGGATGTTTGGAAAAACTGTGTCAGAAATTCCTTGCTCTGTTTAACAGCACTTGGGAAATACTTAAAAAAAAAAAAAAAGACATTTTCATAGGGGAGCTAATAATTTTGTCCTCAACTGTATACAAGTGCTCATTCAAGACCTCAGCTCAGTTCAGCTTGCAGCAAAACCAGATGGTGTTCAGTGACTTTTTCTGTACCAGCACTGCGTCCAGGTTGTTAATTTAAGAAAGGGGAAAAAATATCCTATTTTATGTATTGAGGACTTTTGTCTTTTTGCCATGGTATTGAAAGAAGTATTGCATATGTTTTTTATACTAATAATGTACCAAAGTTTAAAATTCTGGTATGGTGACAACTCTAAATTGTGGTCATAAACCAAAGTACAGGACCCACTGTAATTATGAATGGTGGAAATATTAAGGGACAACCAAAGTTAATAAATGTCATGCTTAAGGGGACATGAATGTGAGAAACAAACTCCATGGCAACCCATTCAATACAAACATTTCACCTCAAACCACAAATGTCAGCCTCATGACGCCGCTTGAGGAAAAGTCAGAGGATCATCAAAATTATTCAAATTCATCCTTCAGCAACCAAGAGTCTATACATTTCACAGCAATCCATCTGATAATCATTGAGATATTTCAGTTTGGACCGACTGACAGACTTACACTGTCATCCCCAGAGCCTCTAGCATGGCTAAAAATACCAGACCCTGAGGATTACCCCCTCAAAACAGTGACAGATTAAAACACCAGTCTCATCAGTTAAACTAGAGAACCTTTATTAAATAATTCATGGTCAATTTCCATGAGGTCTCAGTTTTTATATTCCTCATTTCAAAAAAGAACTAGAAGACCATTCCTCTGGTTTAGTGTGCATATCAAGGCTGACCTGCATGGCAGGACAGGGGGAGCGGACTGTCTTCCCCAAAACAGAATTATGATGAGCAGGACAAGCGTCAGTCCACTTTCAATCCAACCACTCAGAACGTAACCAAGGCCTCCAAACTATTTCTTTTCTTCTTTTAAAACTACAGACTGGGTCTGATTTTTTTTTTCATCGATGGAGGGAAATATCTTTCTGAATGAACTGAACTGAAAGTGAAGTGAAAACAGCCCTGGATTTAAGAGTGCTGAAACTACAAACAACGAAAAAAACCCACATTCTCCAATTCGCATTTGAACTGACAGCTGTGAAATATCCATAGCAAGAAAACTGCAGTTTACAAAAAGAAAAACCTACTGAGAAAGCATATCTGTTTGTGTTTAATAATATTGCCGTTACAGGGGATTTTCTGTGATCTTATTTCCCCCCCAGCTCTTCTTATCCTCGAGGCAAATGAGTTCACTCTTAATGAAGAGACGGGCTTCACAGAAAAATGACAGGTCGCGATGAAAAAGTGCTTTTGTATTGTTCACTTCAAAAACTAGAGCAGTATATTCACTACACGGGATAGATTATTCATGTAAAGCTAAACCATGTGAAACAAAAACCTGTGGGCAAACACACTGCATGTTGAAGAATCATTTGTACAGTCAGTGAGGGGGGGCTTTGCATGTCGGGAACTTTGTTTTCTGGTGTCAGCCGACATGGGACAGTAGCAACTTTGGTAGCAAGTGCTGTCCTATCAAGAGAAAGGCTAGAATGTCCGGTGCAAACAGCACAAATGCATCGAACAACCGGCCCGTTTTATCTGAGGGCCGAGCAGGAACGGGTAACTACATTTAGGAACTGTTTAGTAAGAGCATTCAAACCTATGAATATGTTGTGACTATGTATCAAAACTTCGATATACAGTGAGTAAATAGCCGACATGGTGGAAGCTTAGTTGCAAATGTATCTAGCTGGCACTTTCAGTCAAAAATATAAGGGCATACATTGGTTGTGAATGACAAAAATGGCGAAATGGCAAACAAATTTTTATCACATCAAATGTAACTGATGGCTCTGCAACTGCAACTTTTTTCTCTTTTTTTTTTCAAATAACTGATACATACACACAACATACAGATTCGACTGTCCGCCAGTGAGTCTTTTGAGTCGGTTAAGCGCAGTAATCCCAAAAAAGGAGCTCCAGGCCGCGTCAACAGTTTCAGTGTCTCTGCTATCAGCAACAGAGCTGAAACGTCTCCTTTTGAAGTGTGTCTCCGTCCCGGCCTCCCATCAGAGTCCATCAGTTCTGGCTTTTCTGGAAGGAGGCCAAAACTAAATGAAAAACCCCTTCCCCCCCAGTGTCTCCCAAAGCCTCGACAACAACTCTGTAATTTCCTTCTGCCTTCAGAACAAAAAACATGTCATGTTCTCTGGTCCGTCATCGCTCACGGTGTAGTGTAGCTACTCGTATCCTTCCCAAAATTATAATACTCCTCCATGTCCTCCATGTTTGCTGTAGTGAGTTTAGTGAGGTTTTGGGAGCCACCATTGTCCATATTGTCTGGTGATGTAAAGCTGAAGTTCTGTCCTTCATACTCCCCCTGGCTTTCCATTTCTGGAAGAACTTCTGGAAAATGCACAAAACACAACATAAAGTACATTTAATAAGCCGCAGTCTTCCTTACATCAAGTAAAATCACTGTTCATGCTGAAAAAAATCCTGGCCCAATGTTAATTTCTTATGATTGTGCTGTAAAACATCTTTCAACTCCTTTTATATATTATTATAATAATAAATTTAAAGCTCCAAAAAAATGTCATTTGAAATATATAAACAGACAACAACATAACTGTGCATGACCTCACGTTTTTACCACTGAATCCCGCCTACATGAAACCAGTGAGATGAGCATAAAAGGAAAAGAAATACAGAAAACTCATGTGTGAAACAACCAAACTGTTGCAACTGGCAGAAAGTTGTTTTCACATGTAGGATCCAATTACACATAATGAGAAGCTGATTAAGATAATAGCTTTTCAGGACTTTGAAGACATTCCTACAAATACTTAATACTGCTGCAGTAACTGGAAACACGGCACATAAATAACTGACACTTTGTCTGTAAAAAGGAAAAGCAAAAACAAGCAAGAGAAAATGAATAAAAGTCTAAAAGTCTAGAATCACTTGTTATATTGATGGTTTACTTCTTTCTTTCAGTAATGCCAATTTTATCAAAATAGTTGTCGATTGATTTAAAAATCGATTAATCGTCGCAGCCCTACAAACTTTTCAAACGTTTCCATTTGGGCTCTAAATATTGAAGTGGTTTGACCCGTGGTTTGATTTCAGTGGTCAGATGGAACGGGGTTAAACTGTGATTTGTAAGTCCATTGTATGTTTAGTTGATATTCAGTGATCCAGTTCCAACAGTACAAACCCTACACTAACCTTGTATTTCATTCTTTAAACTTTTATAAGTTTTTAACAGCTTTGCTGAAGCAACATGCCTGTTTATTCTAACTTGTTATGTGCACCTAACACTGAAACAGGAACCTGCTCCTCTTTCTGTCTGCTCAGATTTTGATGCTAAGCTTCAAATTTCTTTTATGACTGGTGCTTTTTTTATATTCTTATTTAACAGTTGTTCAGGAGAATCTTTGTTTCCTTCTGTCCTTTCAGCTGTAAGTTTGGTTCAACCATTGGCCAGTGTTTTGTTCTCCATATACGAATTATTACTAAACCCTTCAGACAATTCCCAACCATTGAATAGTACTGTAAATGCAGCACAAGAAATAAATCCTGATTATGTGCCAAATATTATTTTTACAAAAACTAAGTTTTCTCCTCTTGCATCATATCTGAGAAAAATAAAGACATAAATAAAGAAGGCTTTGTTTGAAGGCTGGATATTGGCATGGTCAGACTGGGTCTGTCAGACTTTGAGATATTATTTCAAAATTTAAATTACAATTAAACATTCATTACAAAAAATGCTAATTACTTATATTTGTGAGCATGTGTGTATGAGGGAATGTGTTTCAGAGTTTTGATGTTGGCTTCAAAGCTGCTGGACCAGGCCCAGGTACCAGGTTTATGATCAGAGAGTCACTGGTGTGGAATAAATATTAATTTAAGTAATATGTGACAATATGTGGAGCAGGCCTCACCTTGTCCCTCTGGTGAGACGTCCATGCCGTGCTTGACCTTCATGTGCCTGCTGAGGTTTCCCTTCAGGTTGAACTTACTGGTGCAGTAAGGACACTTGAAGGGCTTACTGCCAGCATGGAGATGCATGTGGCCCAGCAGGTTGTACATTCTGTTGAAAGACTTGCCACATACCTGGGAAAACGATGATGGACAGACATCAACTATATATAGTAGTTAATCATGAAAACATGCTGCCTGGTGATGTTATCCCACTGTAAGAATGAATTTCATTGTAACAAAACCACTTCCTGGTGCTTCCTGGCAGCACATTTTCTCATTTCTTAAAATAATCCTGTTTTATTATATTGAACTAAACTTAAAAATGCCTCATCGCATCTCATTTCACATCAAAATTAATTAGAAAATCTTATAGTTGCTACTATCACCCAGAATATAATCTTTTTTTTCCCCTCAAAATTAATTCAAGTTCCACTACTCACCTTGCATTTGAATGGCTTCACAGGCAGGTGGACGATCATGTGGGTCTTGAGTGTCTGTTTCTGGATGAAGCTCTTGAAGCAGACGTGACACTGGAAGGGTCTGACACTGTTGTGGATAAGCATGTGCCTCTTTAGGTTGGCCGACAGGGTGAACTCCCGGGAGCAAACGTCACACTTGTGGCCTTTCATTCCCTGAGTGAGGAATTAAAACAGAAGGAAAGGGTCAGTCTTTCAAATACAGCAATGTGTAAAATGATATTTAACAATATTCAAACTGAAGGGAAAGGGGCGAAAGAGTTGAAGGGGAGATGTATAAGAGCAGCCATACATCGCATCCCATGACCTCCCTCTGGGTGAAAACAAGTGACAGTGGAAAACACTTCATCACAGATTAATTAATGGTATTGGTATTTTTCTCAATGAATTGAATAGTTGCTTGGTCCAGAAAATGGCAGAATATGGTGAAAACGACCCAAAGATATCCAGTTACTGTCAGACTAAAGAAACCAGTTACAATTAAATTAAACCAGTTACCAGTTAAATCATCAAAATAATTGATGATTAATTTAATTGTTGATCGTTGCAGCTCTATAAATGTGTGCTGATTGTGACTGTAGATCAAAGTGAGACAGAAAAGAGTCTTGGCATCGGTGAATTAAAGTTTTTACTGTGAAGAATTACGCCCCTACCATAAAACATCTGGCTTTAGAATGGCACCAAAGCAGCAAAATAAAAGGTCCAGTGATATCTGAAACACATTACCTGAAGATTCATTCAGGTAGTTTTACGTCAGGTTCATCAACTGTAAAAGGATCCCTATTTCTTTTAATATTTTCTTTGTAACAATGCCAATCGTCAGCCAACAAAGACACAGCATTATTGTTCACCTGACTGGCTATAGGATTTGAGCTCTGAATAGCTAAGCAACCATAGAGTTTACTTATGTTATGCATTTAAACTGGTGAAGATCTCAGAGCTTTTATTGACCATCAGTCAAATTAAAGAGGTTGTTTTCACCCAAAAAGGGGTTGGGGGCATGATGCAGGAGCAAAGTACCCAGCTGGGTTGCTCTCATCCATTCAGACAGTGAGATAGAGGTGAAACACACTGCGAGGTTAAAGAGACAGGTGCACTCTGGTGTTCTCAAATCAACAGGAAGTTATTTATTTTAGTTTGGCTGCTGTTTTGCTAATCCACAACAGTTGTCAGTTGCAGCAGCGGCTGTGACACTGTTCATGGAGCCACCTAAGGTAGTTTAAAACCCTTTTAGTATCAAAAATCGCACTCTTTCTCTGAGTCATAACTCAATAAAAACTGAGCACACAGAGATGATGGGGGCTTATCAAGATTTTGTCTAAAGGGCTCAACAACGTTAAAACTCTCGGTGCATTTGTACTACTGTAACTTCAAAACTAATTTCATCCACATAACCTTCCTGTCAAACATGAAGGCCCCAGAGCAAGTATGATACTTTACTCTAATGGACAGAGCAGCTTTTCAGTTGTTACCATATCATCTAACTTCCATGGAAGGAGTCGGTCTGTCTGTCTGCCTGGACATCTGTCTGTCTGCCTGGACATCTGTCTGTCTGCCTGGACATCTGTCTGTTTTGTAGCGTCAATGTAAAGTAGTTAGGATGAGCAGTTCTTGAGAAAGCAAAGAAACATCGCCCTAGAGAGCAGGCCGCAGATCTAGACGCAGCAGTTCCCGACCCACAGTTGTAGATACACACATGTATGAGTCTAAACAACAATCTGCAACAACATTATACACAGAGCCATGTAGACAGAGGGCAAAGGTTAATCTTCTCTCTCAGCAGCATTGGTTTTAACTAATTTGAGTTTTCATGTTAAAATTTTGATTATATTAAGCTGACATTAGCTAGCTACCTTGTAAGGCGGCACAATAAGTTAAAAAAAAAAAGTCATACTGCAATTATTTTGACTGAAATTGTGACTGCAATACAATTAGTGGAAACAATTTTCATTCTTACTGAAACAAAAGTGATAATGTGACACTTGTTGGTCTGTACCAAACAAATGTTTTCTTTTATCTGGAGAACAGGATTTTTAGGCCAGGACATCTCTGCAGCACAACTGTACCTCATTATAATGTTGTTTGGTCACATATTAATCCTTAAAAAAAAAAATCTGCAATTTGGTCCAGGTTCTGTGAATTGGATGTAGCATTTGGCCATTGCGATTTCGATAATATTGCAATCAGCTGTGCAGCCCTACTACCTTCAATGAATAACATCAGCCTATCCTTTGTAATGTTCTGGAAACTACCTATAATTTGTGGTAGCTGGCGAGCAGCAGCATAAATTCATTAATTTTATCAATAATAATGATACAGCAGTAACGATTTCATTCATTCACTGTTTGATCTGGTTGAAAAACTTCTTATAAGTTATATTTTACTGGCTTGTCTTTTAGCATCTCCTACAAATGCTGATCATATAAGTCTATGATTAAATTTTTTTCAAATTGCTTATTAGTGTACATTTTTAATACATAAAACAATCATACATTTTGCTTTTTATTCAGTCAATGAAATGCCATTGAACAAACAATCTGAAACAGTGATGATTATTAGTCATAATTTAGGTGAGGCTTATGTTTTTGGAACACTACTATGAAGTGTCTACAACTGGTGGTATATTGCAATATTACTGTGTTTAAAAAGGGGGAAAAATGATGGTGCATGCATAAAACAGTGGGTCTGGAACTGCTGTGTCTAGAACTATAGAGGCTCTCCAGCTCTGCAGGTCAATGATGTTGGTAAACGCTGCAAGCAGCAATACCGGTGGCCAATCAGTCTGCACTGCGTTAACAGTTTGCATGCAACTGTAAGTGGCAGATTTGTATTTTAACCTCACGGTATTCACATCCTGCCTGTGAGATGCTGCTCACTTGTTTGATCAGTTCAAAATGCACGGCAGCCAACACTGCTGTGCCGAAAGAGATAACAGCAAAAAAAGAGCCTTTTCTAGCGCTTTTTATTCTGTTCCCATAATATTCTCAACCACATACTACAGAAGATGTATAATACTGAGAAGCAGGTCACAAGAGCAGACAATCCACAGCGTCTGAGGCCTTGAGGCTTGTATAAATGAATGCACCACACACTCCACTCCGCTTTCAGTTTCAGCAGACAAAAAAGTGTCTCTGAATAACTGGATTCTGGGTTATTTAGAAGAACAAATATGTCTTACAGGCCACTAGTGAGCCGAGAGACACTGTTTGTATAAGCAGACGAATGTGGCAGACTGTCAGTCCACCCACTGTCTGCACAGCAAACGGACTGTGTCGCTGTCGTCCACCAGGGGGAGCAGTGAGCAAACTCACAAATACAAGCCACAAAAGAGAACGTCCTTCCCACTGAGAATACTGACTGACTTCCCTCTCATTTCAATGATGACTGTGGCTTAGGGTTTTTGTTCCCCTGAAAGTAATCAAGTTTAGGCAAATCCTGGGGAATTCAGCATTTTCATTTGTGTGTGATTTCTATTAGCTGAAGTAATCTGATCCGTCTACCCTCCACTGCTCTGGAGAAATGAAGAATGCGGTTTCACAGAAATGTCAAGATGACACATGTTGCGTATTTTAGAGTAACAACTAATCATCAAGGCCTCAAACTGAGGAAGAATAGCTGAATAGATGGTCCTGTGGTTATATTAAATGAATTGTGTGATCTCTCAGTGTCCTCATCTCTCTCTCGCTCACCTGTGTGTGTGAGTAATTGCGTGCATGTGTGCAGAACAGGCAGGGGGCACCGAGCAATTACAGACATTTCATTCTGACGAGGAAGATAATGAGGGGTACATGAAGACGCTCAGTATTGTGGATGTATGAAATCAAATCTTTTTGAAAATGCAGCACTGAACAGACATGTCTATTCTCCTGCTCATTTCCTTTCAGGTTTGACTGCTTGTTTGAGTTCCATTTCTTTAAAAGCAGATGAAACTTGCACAGTGCAAATTAGGTGGAGAAGCTATTATAACCGCAGGGTCATAACGTGTGTGTAGGGCAAACTGCATCTTATGCAGGAGAAACCAGTAATTAAAACAGATTTTTAAGGGATTTTTACAGCTGCAGAAGAATTATCTGGCAGCACATCGGTCCTGATTTGCTAACACAAACAAACCTCCTTCAAACTAGAATCTCAGTTCTCTTGATGATGTCCCCAGGACACACATCCTGGAGCTCGCTCTATTGAATAGTGAATTGGTGATTAACTGTACTCAGGGTGCGCACTGCTGAAATGAGAACACATCCTGATCCAGACCTGTTGGCACTACAGTGATAAAAGTCTTATATGTTGGTGAAAAAACTAACGGTATTGGGAGCAGTATAGCTGAAAATGTTATCACGACAATAATTATTGATAATTTTTGATGATTTATCAAGCCATACACTTGATCGACTTAAAAAAAAAAAAAGTCTGTCATGCTGGTGAGCAGGGCTGTTGCATTATTTTTTTTTTATTAAAAGGGACAATTCGGCTTATTTGAAGTGGGTTTGTAAGAGGTACTTATCAATATCAGTGTATGAGGCTAAGCAATGAACTGCTGTCAGCAACAAAAGGAATTTTTAGCCACTTGAAAAAGGCCCATCTAAAAAAAATGTTTAAGTGTTCACTATGTTAAGAATATTTTCATGGCTTTGCTGTCAGAGAGCCTTTCTGACAGGACACCTGTTATATGTTCAACTAGCATCTACTGTAGCTAATACACTGACTACGGATAAGCACCTCATACAACCCCACTTCAAATAATCCAAACTATCCCTTTAATGCATTTCAGTGAAAGTACTTATTATTTTATTGAACGATGATCTTATTCCTATTGATTAAATGTCTATTGCTGCTAAATACCACTATTGTTTTGTTGCCCGGGTCTGTTTTGCTTTAGTCACATTTAGGCCGGGTGTTATTATTAGAACGGGACATTTAGCTGATGGAAGCCCGAGGAAGTTTTAGTCACAACAAAAATCTGACACAAAAGGACGCAGTATAGAGTACAGACGCCTGCCCAGGTAAGTGCTCTTACCTGTCTACTTCATCCAGGTCACAGTGGCTGAAAAAGATGACTGAGGTGTGGTAGCCTCACTTTGGTGTTCTCTTAGTGCCTGTTTGCCTTTTCTCTCCACTATTATTTTCTCTGACATGACTGAAGAAAAACCCTCCACTGATCTACACAGGTCATATTTACAGTGTGTGTCTACATCTCGACTAGTCAGGAAGTGTGGGTGGGAGCAGTGGTGTCAGTACCTTATGAGTGAGCGAGTGCTGACGTAAGTGGTGGAGCTGCACAAACTCCAGGCCGCACTGGGAGCAGGTGTAAGGCCTCGGGCTCTGGTGCTTCAAGAGGTGGTTCTGGAGCTGGCTGCGGTAGGCGAACGACTTGTTGCACTCGGTGCACTGGAAGGTGTGTGGGCCCTGGTGGCTCGTCTGGTGGCGTTTAAGGTGGGCGTAGGTGGGGAACTCCATGCCGCACTGCGAGCAGACATGGCAGCGCCCACGCTCATGTTTCACTTCGTGTGCTCGCAGTTCGCTGGGGTAGGCAAAGCCGCGGCGGCAGAAGCGGCAGCTGTAGGGTTTGACGTCAGTGTGCTGGAGCATGTGGCGCTTCAGGTGGCTCGTCTGGGTAAAGCCCTTCTTGCAGACGGTGCACTTGTGGGGTCGCGTGCCTTGGTGGGTCAGCAGGTGGGTTTGGAGATGGCTGGGCTGCTTGAAGAGCTTCCCGCAGTGCGGACAGGCGTGCGGTTTGATGCCATTGTGGCCCAGGATGTGTGTGACCAGGTTGTACTTGGAGGTGTACGACTTATCACACATGCGGCACTTCCAGCGCTTCAAACCATCGCCCACATCTACACAGTACGATTCATCGATCTGGATGTTGATATCCAGCCGGTCCACTCTGCGGCCACCATGTCGACGAGGAGGTTGGGGGTGTGGCGGCTGCTGGTGCTGCCCACCTCCAGTCCCATCTGTCCACATCATACTCTGACTGCCGTCCTCGTACTCGCCGCCCATGCCCATTTCTGCCGAATCATAGCTGCCTACTTCACTGGTCTGGAAGTAGCTGCTGATGGCTTCCTCCTGCTGTGTGGGCTTCATCATGTTGTTCCCCTGGTGTTCCACCTCCTCTTCGTCCTCTCGGCCGCCTCGACCGTGGCCTCCCATCGGGCGCTGGCCCTGCAGTCCTCTGTGGCCCTGTTCCGCGCCTCTGTGGCCCACCTGTGGGGGAGGGGGGTGAACGTGTGTGTTGGCTTGCTGCTGGTTAGATGCCTCCCGCTCACACTCTGCACAGTTCTTGTTGGGCCCTCTGAGGGTGGCAGGATCCACTTGCACCAAACCACCTCTGGGAGCCATATTGTTCAGCATGTGGACACAGGAGGACAATCCAGAGTTCACCCCTTCCCCTTTCACGTGGGACGAGGAGACGTCACCACCCTGAAGGCCGTGGCGGTCAGGGCCGACCATTTTCCCATCCGGATGCTGAGGTGGCCCCTGCTGCCACCTCCTCTGACTGCAGCTGGGTTGCATCTGTCCGTCTTCTCCCAAGTTGTCTCCGAGGTAATCTCCGTTGGCTCCGATAAGCTGGTCTGCGTACTCGTAGTCGACTCCGTCTACTGGTGGTGCGGGGGACTCTTTGGGTTCGCCGGTGTAGAAGCCGTTGGGTGCAATGGTAGCGCCGAACACTTCATTCTGGGAGATGAGACCTAGCACGGCGGCCTGGGCCAAGGACAGCACAACTACTGGATCTGTCTGTGTGCCTATGTCCACCAGCCTGGCCATTACCTTGGGCTCACATCTACCCAGGCGCCGGCTCGCCTCCTCCTGAAGAGAAAGAGACAGAGAGGAAAAACATTCAGTACTGCAAGGAAGCAATTAATAAATATATATCTGACTGTACAGTCAGCTAACCAACTTTATTATGAGTCAAATTCAAGCTTTTGTCAAGCATTTTCAATGTTTCAAGCTTGTCCAGCACCTTACAACTGTGGAAAATAACATATATATGTCAGTGTGTGTGTGTGTGTGTGTGTGTGAGTGTGTGTGTCTATACATATATATACACATAGAATGATTAGATCCTGTTTTAGCTCTTTATCACAATAAATCAGAGGTTATTTTGCTATAAACAAGAAAAGTTATGTTTTGTGACAGAAATCTACAAAAGGGTGACAAATTAAAGCCAAGTGCAGAAGCGAGGCTCGAGCAGACGCCTTCATTGGCAAAAGCAATTAGGCTTTCTCTGACTGAACAATTTGCTTTTAAGACAAAGAAATAAAATAAATCAGAGAGCGATTTATTATCAAAGTAACGCAATTATGATTTCAAACAGTTCAAGCACTTTTCAAAACTTGAAAACAATCTGTTAAAATTCAAGAGTTTTAAAGGATTCCAAACACCTGTAAGAACAATCAGCTTGGAGAAGCCAAGCAAAACAAGCAAACAATCAAGAACAAAACCACTTTTGCAAACTTCAAAACAGCCTATATTTGCCAATACAGGTTACGCAGGCCAGTGGCTCTCAACCTGGGGGGTGGGACTCTCAAAGGAGTTGCAAGATACTTTCCAGGGGCTGACAGATGGTAGTTGAGAATAAAATATAGTGACAAGCAACACAGATGGAAATGTAACAGCCACCTCGCTGATGGTTAAAACTCTAACCAGCATATATCGCCATGCTCTGATCAGACTCATTATAAATACTAACAAAAAGTAACAATTGCATTTTGGAACATAAATGCAAACTACTCAATCCAGCACTGCATGATGGGAAGTGAAGGCTGTTTGGACTGGGGAATGATTTATTTTGTTACATCATCTATATCTATATAATTTGCCTTAGAAGAGATTTTATTGAGTGTGTTTGTGAGACAAAGTCCGGCAGACCATAAACTGAGAAATGCAAAACGCGAACTCCCACCAAGCTTTGGAAACATCACCCTGACTTTCTGCAATACGGATTTTTTGTAGGCAAGAGCCACAGTGGTTTGGACCCCTGTCTGCCATCCCCGAACACGTAATCCCTCGGTACATGTCTGTGGAGCAAACTGTGTGGTGGCTGACCTCCGGTAAGCAGCTACTTCTCAGATTAACTTGAAACAAAGAATGTGTCAGACATTTTTCTGCATTTCTACCACTTGTGCGTTCCATTACCTTGCAGTTGAATCTTGTGCGTCAGCGCAGGCTGCCAAATTGGTGGGAGTAACTGCGTCTCCTAATGCGTGTTTGGAGGCAGGAGGTCTATCCTTAATAAAAACCATCATAACCTGATTTTCATGTGTATTTATGGTACAGGATACTTGGTTAAATTAAAAATGCTGGTTTTCATCTCAAAATACTTGTTCTGTAGATGGAAACAGTAATACTTCTATAATGTAATATTGAACTTACCTACATAATTAGGTTCTAAGTATATTCTTACTTTTGTTATTACATGTAAATGGCTGTCATGATGTGACGTTGTTTACAATTTGGAAAATATCTGAAGATTTAATCAATAAATAAGACAATGACAACAAACACTATGTTAAAATATTACATTTCTGGAAGCCTTCATAGCGTTCTCAATTTTTACACATAAAACAGTGTTTTGGGTGGAACTTTTGGTACCCCTACAAGTATTGCAGTTTTTTTTGTTTATTGGCCCCTTCAAACAGTGAAACTTGTTTGTAGGGCTCACAAACCCCAACCAGATTATTCTGGCGGGCTGCAACTCAAAAAGGTTGAGAAGCGCTGACTTAGGCCACAACCAAATGACCCACAATCTAAACCATTATACAGACAGAAGAGTAGTGACGATTATTTGGCAACAGCCAAACTACAGCATACTGTCCTCCAATGAGAATGTGTCCTTCATCATAAGTGATCCTATAAGGACAGAAAGGGGTTGAGGCTCATCTTCCAATCAGATTGTCTCTTTGAGACGATTGTTAAGACAGACGGATGGAGAAAGAGAAACAGATTTTGATTTTAAAGAGCCCTTTATTGCATCACTACAAAGGATATTTCCTCCTTCAGAGACTAACCTTATCCCAAACCAAAAAGTCGACCTGAATCAAGCCTGTCCGAAGGCAAGACACAGGAACTATGAAAGACACTGTCCTAATCCAGCGTGCTACAGTAACCATGTATGGCTGCTGTGTGTGTGTGTGTGTGTGTGTGTGTGTGTGTGTGTGTGTGTGTGTGTGTGTGTGTGTGTGTGTGTGTGTGTGTGTTGTGGGGGATTAGATGGCCTACTGATCTACACACAAACACACACATTCAAGTGCAGGAGGGAAAAAGAGGACAAAAAACTGAGCAAGATTAAGAAATGAAAAAAGAAGAATGGAAAAGCAGGAGAGGAGACAAAACAGAGGAAAGAACAGAGAGGGGAAAAAGAGGAAAAAGCAGAGACGGAGGGAGGGAGAGAGCTTAGAGCAGGCAAGAGTCTAGTGGAGGGGAGGGGGAGAGGAGAGGAGAAAAAAGAGAAAATGAAAGGTAGAGGGAGAGTGAAGGAGAGATAAGGAGAAGAGGAGGGGGAGGGGAGGGGAGACAGGAGGGAAGGAGGAAGGCTGAGAGGGAGAGAAAGACACTGGAGAGGGAGGGAGTGAAAGAGTGAGAGGGTGAGTGTGAGGCAGCAGTCAAAAGAGAGCAAGAGGAAGGAAGAGAAAGAAGGATATGTAGAGACAGAGAGGGAAAGAGGGAGGGAGGGAGAGGCAGTGAGCAACCAGGAGACAGAAGGAGAAAGAAAATGACAAAATGAAAGCCAGACAGAATAAAAGATAAAGAAATTGTGCAGTGAAACAGGCAAGCAATAGAAAAAGAGAGTTTAGAAGAGCTAAAAAGGAAGGGAAAACAGAGAAGGCGATAATGAGTTAATGCCAAAGTCCATTCATAATTTGTGCAAAATAAGAAAATCTGGAAACGGCAACTTTAAAAACAAAGAAAACCAAAGAACCAAAGCATCTCTGGAGGTTTTCCACCTGTATTTCAGCTGTGAACGTCCCCCACTGCCTTACTACAAACTGCCACTTAACATGCTATGAGTGAGAGCCAATAAACTCACCACACTCCTCCTGCTGTGAGGTTTCAGGTGCTTTAAGGATCTCATTCTTCAGTGCAAGTGTTGAGTGAGAATAGGCTCTGTTCGCCTCCTATTTATACGTGAGGGATGAGGGGAGGCGGGGCTTGAAACTGCCCGCCTCTACCACTCTCTGCCCTCTTCTTCTTCCTCTTCAGCACAGTTTCAGTGGTGACCCTGGTCTCACACCGCCAGCACAAACAAACAAACAAATAATCTTACGACGGATGAGCATGTGGCCAGTAGGTTTCAAAACAAACAAAATGCAGCTCTTATATCACTGATGCTTTGATAGTCTGGTGATAAATGGGCTAAGACACCTCAAAGTCACAAGACAACACGCACGCCAACAACAAAAATAAAATCAACATCATATCAGTCTGAAATTATGGATCCGCCGGGCTGCTTCCCGCCGCACTCGCCCTCCTTTCTTCCATCTCCGTCTGTCATTCTTTGTCTTTGTTTCTGCCTATCCCCTGTCTGTCTCTCCTCCTTTATCTGTTTATTCCTGTAGCTCAATCTATCGCTGAGTCCTCCTCTGTCTGTGTATCCTCCATCTCTCTCCTTCTCTCTGTCTGCGCCTTTTGTATCTTTCACTCTCTCATTTATCAACTGAGCTTTATGAGTACGGAAAAGTGTTGGGAGATTGTCTCGTGCACAGACTTGGATGCAAGTGTGTGATAGGAGAGGGAGAAGAAGAGGAGAGAAAGTGATGGAAGGTGACTGACAAGGAGATGAGCGAATGAAGGAGAGAAAGAGAGAAGATGGAGAGAGGGAGAGGAGGAGGAAAGAATACTGAAGGAAAAGAGAGGGGAGGGGTGGAGGGGAGAGAGACAGAAAGAGGGAGAGAGGAAGAGACAGAGGGGGATGGGAAGAGAAGAGTGGAGCAGAATGCGGTAAAAGAATAAGAAGAAATGGAAGATGATGGAGGGAAGGACGAGATGAAATGAATGTTAAGGGAGAGAATAAAAGGTTGAAATGTACCTAGTCACTTTTTTTCACTTATGATCAGATTCTGATATCTGAATTTGGATATCTGCTGATACCAATACTATAACAATAACAGCACTCTTTTTTGATGATTCTTATTATTTATTATTATTGCTATCATCACCATCATCATCATCATCATTTGTAAGATTACATGAGGCTGAAACTGATCTTCACTCTGGAAAGCTTGTGTAGTTTGTGTAACAGAACTTGTGTAATGGCATCTTTCAGCCATTGTTGAAAGCTGTAGGACCCTGGTTTGTGACATTCACATGTGCAACTGAGAGATGGCCCTCTTGGATAACTATCCCATGGTGCATTGCAGAGTTCAAGTTATGGTTGTTACGGTATGGATTTTAGAAACAGTAAGCTGTCAGTCTGGAAGTAAATGTACAGTACAGATTTCAGTTATAGTAAACTTTGCAGCTCATCTGTTATTTCTCAACTGCTGGAAAAGTGAAGGATGTTAGCCCAGAAGTAAGCTGAGCAGGAAAGGATAACTTTAAGCTTATGCCCATGCCTTCAACCATTGTGGTGCACTGGAGGATTCTGGCTTGTGGCTTTCACATGAGTGGCTGATAGGCTGAGAGATGGCCTTTACTTGCATATTTATCTCATGATGCATTGCTTAGAGTTTTATTTTGTAATTGTCATTTTTGTGTTGGTTTATTGTTACACCGTGAGTGAGGTGGCTGGTACATTTCTTAGGCCAGTGTGTCCCTCTCTCCTTGCCTCAATCACACACACACACACACACACACACACACACACACAAATTATGGCCGCTGATTGACACCTCAGGAACCATCGAGGTCTGAGTGTGAAGAACTTTCATCTCGTCTCACATCATCTGGTGACCAGCGCACTGCCAGCAAAATTAGGGACACGTGGAGCGATTAAATAGCCGTGGAGCTGCAAGACGGTGCCAAACAGTGGCCTCCGAGTCCAAAAAGGTCATGCATACCCTGCCAATGATGAAACTGAGACGACACAAAAGCTGCAAATTACCGAGCTGCAAACTGTGGAGGGAAATGAGAAAATGACCGACTGACTGACACTTCCTCCCAAGAAATAAATAAAATAAGTAAGTTACATACACAAAACTTGCATTCAATATGTCATCTTTGGTCGATTTAAACACACGAGGTCTCTCTCAAAGGGTGCAAAGCAGAAAAAAGGTCAAGGTTCATTTCTTTCTTAAATTTCCTTAAACAATGTGAACGGACAGTTGATTGCAATTGTAGATGTGGGTGTACATTAACAATAAGTGTCCATACAATGTATGATGAAGGTGGTATAGCCACAACACTAATTTACATAAAGTGTCCATCCTTCCATTAGATCAATCATGCAGTCTCCCATGTCATAACAGCCTGTGCTCACCTCTGCTTTTAATTGCAACGTGAACAACAGCCCTGCATTTATATTATGGGCTAGCAAGCTAATGTTTTCTTTTAGCACTGCCTCTTTTCAAGCTGGAGTAGGTTTATATGGCTCCCATGAGAGATAAATACAGTGAAACGCTTTGACTCTAGGTGCACGGGTGTTAAGGAAAAAGCACCTAATGTGTAACAAATGAAAAGATACAGCGGATCACTTTGAGAAATCAAGGATGTGACTGAGAGGATCAAAATCTGAAAGAGATGACGAGGAGAACGGATGAGAAAAACTAGTCTAGAATTAATAATTCACTACCATGAGGAATACAGAGTAAATCCTGAGGATTTTATGTATAAAATTACTGCTGAAACATTAAAGTGAAATGTAAAAACTACCAGTTTGATTCACTGACTAATGAGGATGTTAATTATTAATCATTAGTAATCAATTTATCACCTTTAAGAATTTAACTGATTAAAAACGTATAAATCGACAATGCATGTTTTGTGTACCCTTTCTCTGGAACTCTAAGGTTATCTGACCATTTGGTTTGGTCTACTTTGTTAAGCTAGAAATGGCAGTAATTGAGTCCCATTTGATTTTGCTTCAAGCCATTTGTTGAATAAGAACAGGCAGATAAAAGCAGCCTTTTAGAGCGAGAGCCTTATTGTTTTATTATTCTGTTTGTTTAAAGTGTTTGTACTTCATAAATTAATGTTTCTGCTAGAATTAGAAACTTAAATTGAGAAAAAGAAAATTCACAAAATCAACTCTGGGAAATTGTGATGAGATTTTTTTCACAATTGCATATTTTTTACATTTATAGACTAATTAATTCATTATTTGTGAAAATAATCAGCAGATTAATCAATAATATAAATAATCATGACTTGCAGCCCCACAGCTGATGGTCATGTTTTACAAAGCTGCATCAGAAGCTTAATAAAATTTGTGAAAACATGCATTTTAAATTAGGAATCTGTTTCATATGTGTGCACATTCAGAAATGCTGCCAGAGCTCAGATGCGACTAGGTGACGTGATGTGGGTGTCTCGCCTCAACTTTCAGCCTCACTGATTCCCATGTTTTCATGTACAAAATAAATACTTTCCACAAATAGTTGAAGTTCTCTGTGGTTGTGCTGCAGCCCACCTCCTGTCAGTCACACAGAAGACGCTTCAACTGAATATAGTTTGGAAAATCTAGTTTATCCTGATGTGTTAAAAACTCAAGAAATCCTGGAAACAGATCTTCGCTCACTGCTCTTTTCATTAGTTTATTTTGCATAGTTCACCTTTAAACTGTCAATCAAAACAGCCAGTTCCCTTATCCTAAATTATTTAAAATTTTGCACAAACCCTTCACAGAAATACATTTATCTATTAAGATGAAAGAGCAACATCTCCAACCAAGCTACACAACATGCCAAGGGGTGTGACTTACATTTCTCAACTACAGCAACTCCTGCTCTCTGGGGTCCTGTTCCCAAACTCGACATCTTACCATTTAAAACGTGATCTGATCGGGGAAGACTGCTTTAAACATGAGCCAGATTTTACCAAGAAGAAATGAAAACACAATTTGGAATCCAACTACTTTGCAGAACATGCAATCTACACAACAAACATCCTAATCACATTTGGGTTTGCAAACACCAAAAGAAAAAAAAAAAAAGATTTGGGACAGCTACAAAATGTGCATCTGATGCAAGGCATCAACAAGATACTGCAAACTTCTTTTGTAGCTCAGGTTGAGAACAAAATGTTCATCTTTTTCTGTTTAACAGCAGTCACAGTTTCCTACAGATAAAATCAGATGGGAGCAGGAAGTGAAACCGAACCAAAAATGGCTGCTACAGATTCAACATTCTGATGCTGGATGTAAACTGCTGTCTGTCCCAACTCGATCTGGATATATATCTGGATAAAAGACACTGAGGTGGGACAGGGTTGGCTGTCTTTGACCTGTGGAGTCCATCACAGTGACACTGACGGACAGTTTGGCCACAGCTGGCTTTGCAGGCAGCCATGTTGGCTCCTCATCCTTGTATATCCTTAAATTCTGATCTAAGGTCAGACAATTTAATGCATATGGCAATATATGAGTATAAATCAGGTAGAGTAAGACTAATATATTGGTTGGACAGTATTGTCCTATCAAAATTACATCAGTCTATGTCTGTATCAGCTTGAATCTTGCAGTTGTAAACAAAACAAAGTGCTACGTTGTTGAATTACCTAAAAGGACGTAGGACTGCACATAATTACCCAAAGATATTCAAATTACTGTTACAGAAGAATAAAGAAACAAACCAGTAGCTCAATTATCAAAATAGTTGTAAACTAACTATGAATAATTGATTAATAATCACTTAATTGCTGCCCCTCTAAAATTGATCACTTAGTCTATAAAATGTCAAAAAATTTTAAGAAATGATCACAAGTTTCCAGGCTCCAACTGGATATCGTCAATTTTTTTTTTTTTTTGTCAAACCAACAGCCCAAAACTCAAAGGCTCTGACTCAAACTGACCGACATGATTAATTCATTAGCGGAATAGTTGGTGACTAATTTTCTTTCAGTCGACTAATATGTTAATCGTTGCAGCTCTACACATCAGTAAATAAAAAGTTAACTGATTTAGGCAGAAGATGTCATCTGTGATTGTGGACAGAATTTTAAGCTCTGTGATTATATTTCTTGCCAAAATGCAACTTTTGAGTTGTAGTTAACTTGTATACACAAGTTTGTACCTTTCACTTTTTATCAAAGAACCAGATAACATGTAACTTTCTGTTTGAGAAACATGAAAGTGACTTTAACTTTGTGAACTACAAATCCTCCAGAGTCGAAACAGCTCCTCAAACTATGCAACTCTATAGCATCGAAAACATTTCCAATCACACAGAACTGGAACAGCAACACTCACATTTCAGTTGCAATAAAAACTCGGAAAAACCACCGATGGCTGCAGCTTCCAGCTGTGCAGGAGGGGGAGCTCAGTTTATGAGGCCATCCTGTCTGTGAACGTGAGAGGTGAGGCAGTCACCTGGTTCATCTCATTTACATTCCCCCCCCCCCCCAAGGACGACAACTGTCATTTGTGGTTGTGTTGTAGTCCTGCGAGTTAGCCACTTGTTGAATACGCACATGTTAGGGTAAACGGCTAGATTTGGGGCGGTAAAATTTGGGTTAATTTGAATGACAGAGGCCAGTAAATAGCACCATAGATGAATGGGTTAAATAAGAAACAAATATATACTAATGAGGAAGGTTTTAGTCAAAATTGGGTTTTTATTGTGGAATTATTACTATTGTCTAAAATGTTTGTTTTTTTTTAGTTTTTTTCAAATAAAGTTTGTATGATAAATGTCATAGGGGAACATGGTAAACAACAGGATGGAGAGAACATGGAGGAAAGAGAGGGAGGGAAACAGCAGAGGACAAAATGGGGGCGTAATAGAGGAAGCAGAGAGAAAGAGAAAGAGAGAGAACAGATGATTGCATGGAATGAAAGAGGGATTGAAGGGGGAGGGAGGGGAGGCGATAAAGAGAACGGGGACGGGAGGGGGAGTGAGTGAGTGAGTGAGGGAGTGAGTGAGTGAAATGGTGGAGTGAGAGAGGAGAGGCAGCAGTGGGGGAGGGGAGGATGTAGAGGGAGAGAGAGAGAGACAGAGAGGGAGAAAAAAAGATACAAAAAAAGGGAGAGAGAGAGAGAGGGAGAGAGAGATGGGGCAGGGAGCAACGTGAGAGTGAGACAGAGAGAAGGGGAGGGAGGGGCAGTGTGCAACGTGAGAGGAAGAGAGAAAGAAAGAGAGGGAGAGAGGAGAAGAGAGGGAGGGGTAAAGCGTGATGGAAACCGAGAGCAAGAGAGGAAAAAAAAAGAGAAAGAGAGGGAGGGAGGGAGAATGAAAGAGGGAGAGAGGAGGAAAGAGGAACAGAGAGAGAAAGGGGGGGAGGGGAAGAGAGCTGGAGAGAAAAACAGAAAGAGGTAGAGAAAAAACAGGGAGCGAGCGAGGGAGAGAGACCACAAAACCTATCTCGCTCTGTTTTGTGGTTTCACAAACATGGCTGCAGCAAAAGAAAAAGAAGAAAAAGAAGAAGACTGGTTTTGTTGGTTTACTCAAGTCCTCCCTCTGTGACATATCCACACACACAACCAGTAACGTTACAATATACCAGCATCAGTTGTAATCACCCAGGTTAATCATTGCAGAGTGAAAGCAGCTCCATTCGGGTGAACTGTGATGTGTTCATACAGTAGATGTGAAGCTAGGCCTCACTAAAAGGCTGAAGTCTTTTATTCTTCTCAACCGCTCAGCTCAGTACATACAGTTGGGATGGATATCATTAAGATCAAATACCAATGCTTACCAATGCCCTTACTGATACTTCTCATCATAATTTTGTGCAGAAACCAAAGACCCTTGGCAGTAATGCATTACTCGGCTGCGTTACAGGATTTGTTTCTTTTCCTAGTTGTGATGTGTGGATGGGCTCTAAGTTCATCAAAGTCTGCATGTCTGCATAAATCGTCCACCCACCACCCACCCAATCTTGCAAATTGTAAGCACTTTCCTTAGTTGATCATTGGCAACATTAACAATCAATTAATCATTGAATTATTATTAAAGCAATACATTTTCTTCTTATACCAAACAATATCAACCCCCCCCCCCCCCATCAAAATTTTATTTCAACAAAGAAATATTGCATATTCTCTGACATGTAGCCTATGAAACATGTAAAGACCTACATACAGTATTAAACACATATACATGACAATCACATAACATGTGGCATGCACTCATAAAAATAATCTGTTATATTTCAGCTTTTTATTTGTTAGTACACTGATTATTTTTTTCTTCATCAGTCAAATTCTTAACAACTGATTCATTGACCATCAATTAATTGTTATCATCCCTAACCTGAAAATATTTTCTCCAATTTAGAGACCCACTTATGTACCTGTACCTACCCCTGTAGGTCTTGTTACCTTTAAATGATGTTATGCAGCACAAGCTTTTCAGGTGATTTCTCCACGATGTGTTGTATTGATGTGTAAGTGTTTTCTGTCATGATTTACTTTAATGATTAGTGAAGCTGCTCTCAGTTTCATTTCCATACAAAATTAAAAACTAGTTATGAACTTGACATGACAGAGGAAAGTCTCCAGAAGACACAAAAGGTACACAAAGCGTCTCTCTCTCTCTCTTTGGGGAGACAAACCCTCTTTTCCCACCTGCAAACCTCAACTTCTTAAACTCAGATTTTATGCATATGGTGGTGTATCCTTTATACTATGACTGTTTTCCAAAAAAAAATATGTTTTACAAAAACCAATATATCACCTTGCTTACAGTAATATTTTGATGGTTGATTCCCTGCTACTTCCTGAAAGTGATGATCATTTAGCATCTTTTCTGTATAGTGGGGTAGTTGCGCCAAGCCTCGCTGTGAAACGCCATAACCTGGCCAACCGTACTGGAGCAACTTGACTGGTTTCTCCATTACAATGTGGTGGCAGTTCACTGCCACTGTCACTAACATAATCAGAGCAATACATTTTTCCGAGTTCACACCAACCTAGTTTAGTCCAGCTGGACTGGACCCTGGAACGTTTACCCCCTTGGTGTGGTTTGTTTGGGTTGGTGTGAACGGCGGACTCAAAATCTGGTGTGGATCAGACAGCCACTCTGTGGTCTGCCTCAAAGAGGTAGTCTCAGACCATTATCAAGTGAACTCTGGAATGGTTCATTTTTGGTCACTTGGTTGAAAAACATTTTCTCTTCCTAGTTTGGTGCATTTGGAGCATGTTAACTACCAAAATGTGGACTGGCAGGGGACAAACCTGGACTTGTGACGATGTGAGAAATGCTTCCATTATTAAATTATTTAATACCATCTGTCTTACGAGATGCGCTGATGCACAGTCCTCTAAAGTCTGCTAATATGCACTCCAGATCAACACCAACATGAACAGAAACTGATGGTGCTCCATGATGAACAATAGCCATTTAGAAATTGGGACATTCGTTGTCTTTTTACCCACCAACTGTATGACCACTAATAAAACGACCTTTCCTCCACATGACATGAAACAATGCATCATCCTCATATTGAAAGGAACTGAACCTTTAGGTGTGAACCCACTCTTAGTTTAAACTACAGCATCATTAGACCAGTTTTCTTTTTTAAAGTTTCCAACATGACAACATGGCTTTGTTGAGGGGGGGGTTACAGCCCTGCTGTACCCTCCTTGACCCGGGCTCATGGAAGAAACTTAGCTGACACGCAGTTTCTCCAGCGATGGTTGAGGTGTGCACTGAGTGTGAAAATGGGAAGTGTTCACAGAAGCTCTGCAAATTCTCCTCTTATTCCTATGCAGCGGTCCATGTGTTGTCAGCTGTGGACAGGCAGTCTGTCTTCAGAGATGATACATGGGTGGAATGCGGCCATAAAACAAAACCAACTTCTGAACCGTCTGGGTGGATTTGCTCAGCTTTCTACATCTTCCATATACTTTGCACAGACCCTCGTCACACCTGACTCACCGTTTCTCAAATTTGCACAGACGTCACTTAACACAAAGACGGATGTGAATGACTGTTACACATACAACCACAATCATTTTCTGTGCTTTTTTGTTTTTCTCAGCTGTTTGGTTTGATAGTTTGCAACAGTGGAATAACGTTCAACATTCAAATGTTTTGCGTATCAAACATAATTTAAGACCCACTTTTACTAGTTTTCAGTTTTAGACTACTTTGCGTCTGTTCAGTTTCTAGCAACAACAATGAACCAGCAGCATTGCACTTCATATTATAATCTCATCTAATCTGTAATGTTACATGAGACAGTCTGCAAATGAGTAAGCTAACAACAACTGGTTAACTCAACGTGTCCTCAGTTTGCAGTTAGTCTTAATACAAAACCCAGACAGTAGTTTTTTTAATGTCTTTAAAACCGATATTCTGAGAGCTGGATGTTGTGCTGCATCATACAAATACTACCAACTTAATTAAGCATCTGCAAAAGTATCACTTGAGAAAACACCATGTGTTCAAGCTAGTATCGGTATCACTATCAGGAGATATCCAAGTTCAGGTATCACACTGGAACTGAAATAGTGCATCTGGAGGCACGAGGTCTCTATGAATGATTTGACAAGTATGAAAATGATGTGAATCACATGCCAATGCCTTCACAGTCACCAGGTCTCATCTCACCCCAACTGAACACCTATGGCAGATGTTGGTATGATGTGTTAGACAGCACTCTCCACTGTCGTTGTCATCATCATCATCATCATCATCATCATAATCATCATCAGCAGCAGCAGCATCATCATCAAAACACCAAGGAGGAAAGTATCTTTTGGAAGAATGTTGTTCATCCCACCAGTGAAGGGGGAGAGGAGCACTGAAAGTGTTCTGGAGGCTTGTGGTGACACTTTATGTTGAATTTTCCTTTAATTTTCCATTTTTCCATGTCTCCCAAATGTTCCTCCTCTATCTCCTAACCCTTCTTTGAAATTAATGTCTACTGATCCAAAGACATTAAATGTAAATATCTGTTAATAATTTGATCCTTAAGCCCTAAAACAGCAACTAACAACTGTTGAAAGTCAGAACCATAAAATATTTGGCTCCACAGATAAATTCAATGCAAACCCACACAAACAACAAAAATAACAGCATGCTGGAGCTCATACTAATCAGCACTGTGAAGAGAGGAAGCCATCTCCTAAAACACACAAGTCAAACAGCAGCTCTGGCACAGTAACGGCATTTCACAAGGTAGAATCAAAGCGGAGAAGACTGAGGTTGAACACCACTGGCCATGGGTCAACCTCTCAGTCTTCTTTTGAAAGTCCTCTGGTCAGGGTCAGTCACCTTTACTATTAAAAGAGCCATTTTTGACCCAAAAGATAGATCCGCAACTATTAAAAATACTGTAAAGCAACAATAAATGTGTTCCAAGTTTGCCACACCACAAAAACATGTGTTTTAAAACTGAATAACTAAAGACAAAATCACTAAGTATATAAAATTAGGTCTCAAAATCATGGAATCACGCACATTTTTACAGTTGGAAAGTGTACACATCACTTTAGGCCTACAACAATGATGTACAAAAATGTTTTTTTAAAAAGCCATTTTGTATTTCCACATAATTTTTTGTCAGTGCCACAGGGAGCCACTGGAGAGGGGAGCTGCAGGGTGCAGACGCTGCCCTGGATTTAATAAGAGTTTGAAATCTTAAGTATGAGGAAGCAAGGCAGAGAGTTGGAAAAGCCCACTTACACGTACCGCCACTTTGCTGTCTAGGGAGACAGCGAAGGAAAAACAGTTAAAGCTTTACATGCCATAAATGTAACTTTTGATCTGAAACCCACTTAAACTGCCATCTATTCTATCCACATGCCATCAAAGCTTACAGCAGGTAGAAATGGCAGATTTAAAAGTCACCTATTTGGAGCACTTGAGGCAAGTATACAGTATAATATATTTATAAAGAGCTGTCCTTTGGGAATCGAGTCCCATATTCCCAAACACATGGTGTGTGTTAGCTGTTTCTGCTGGTAACATCTGATCTTTGCTCTGCTTAAATGTGAGTGAAAAACATTGACATGACTTACGAGACACACATTCGCACAGACTGTCCAACCACTGTTCAGTTTTTCTCTTTTTCTCATGTAGACATGAAAGGATGCAGGGAGACGAGTCTGGTTTTGCTTAATGTTTACGAGGCCATCAATCTAAACAGCATTAAAACGACAGTACCAGGTTTCATTTTATTCCTGCCATGTTTCACCCTTGTGTTACAAATTAACTTACAATAGCATAATAAAATAACACGACATGACGCTATCAAACAGAATCTCTGTGAGTGAAATTATGAGGAAAATTTGAAGTCTCAATAAACGTCGGCTCTGCTGCTCTGTTAAATGCTGCTGTGGGCCTACCATTTCGTTCCAGCGCTTTGTAACAAACAGTTTCAAACTACATCACTCCTTTCTCCTGCTCCTCCTTCTCTCCCATCACTCTATCCTCATGTTTCCATGGATACACCTCCTCCCCTTTTTTCCCTCCCTCTCTCTTTACCCCCTTTTTCCATCACTTCCGTCTTATCTGTTCTCTTCCAGTGTCATCCATACCATTCCTCTCCGTTCCTTCCCCTGAACCGATTTCGCTCTTACACATAATGCACACGTGGATGGTGAGGGAAATGATGTCCTTTATGAACGACAGGATTAATGTTCTGGTACTGTATTGATCCCTGAAGGGAAATTCACTTGTTCTTCAGCAGTTGGAGATCAGCTACACAACAGCGCCCCCAGAGACGAGACTGAGATTTTGTGACTTGCTCAGGGGAACTTCAGCAGGGAATATATTTGCCGAAACAGATTTAAACCTTACGTTTCCCCGCTCACTGTTAATCCCTCTTGACCTTAAAGTGGGCTCTTGGATATGGAAATTGAATGGTGTCGTCATGTGCTCATGACACGTCTTGAAGATGATTATCTTTTCAAGGCTCCCAGGTACTGCCAGAGGTACCTGGCAACAGAACAGACAGCTGTCACAAGCCCTCAAAACACACAGCAGACGAGCACCTGTCGGCTCTGTGCAGCAGAAAAGGTAACACAGATGACATAAATATGTATAAATATGGGAAAAATAAGATACAGATATTATTACACTGAGGAATTCAGTAAAATGAGCATAAAGATTTTAACCATTCAATCTTAAACGACACAGCTTACACTTTCTATACTGAATGCACAGTATTTAGTGTATTACAGTTCATTTGCCAAGTCTTTTGAGATGATACTAATCCAGTTTGTGCTGTGCACTGAAATTAACAATCCAAACACAACATATCACTGGACCCACTTAAGTAAAGATGATCACAATATAACATTCACTACATAGTTTTAAGTCGATTTAAGAGCTCATTTGCCAAATGAAGCAATTCAATTCAATTTAATCCAAATGGTGAGTTTTACTAGAAAAGAAGTGGTTCCTAAAAAGTGTTATCTGTGTTTGTAATTGTGTTGACCGCAGCGGGAAGGCGGGAAGAAAAGCTGACCATCATAGAGATGGAGCAGACACAATATAATTTCAATTTTGTGATAACAGGGCACCACTGGAGTTGCTCTGTGCAGCTGGCCAATCATAGTGTAAAGTCGGTTTGAATTAGGACTGTGCAGTTAATCTAGATATTATCAAAATCGCAAAATGGCCAAGTGAAATGTCCAACTCACAGATTCTGCAAATTTGATTTGTGACAAAACAGCATTATAATGATGCACTATAGTGCTGCAGAAATGCCCTGGCCTCCAAATGTTGTTCTCCAGATGTAAGAAAAACATGTTTGTTTTGTACAAATGTCACATCATCATGATTTTACAAGTTTTTCTTAGTAAACAGCAAAACTGTGATGCAAAAATGATCAGTCTCATTAATTATGAATCATGTCACACTTATCTGTCAAATAATCAGAACATTATTTTATTTTTTTTTACCATATCATGCAGCCCTAATAATTCCACACCTTGCGGCATCTTTTGAGATTATGCATTACATTCTCACACTGTGAAGTCCTTCATCAAATGTCCAGCTGATTCTTAGCATCTTGCAGGCAGACAGTGTGACTGAGTGAACCTGGCAGTACTGTTCGAGGACAGTACACATTATAGCAAGTTGTGAGAACATTACTGAGATTAATACTACAAGTCAACCTTGATTTTTTAAAGCCTGCTATACTAACAACAGTTTTGTATAAATTTAGTAAAAACTGGGTAGTTGTTGCTGAACATCTAAGTCAAAGTAAAAAAAAAAAACCTAAATAAATAAATCTGGTCTTGATTCTCAATTCTGAAGTTTTCACCTGAGTATTCCTTATACTCCTGCATATACTACATGGCCTCATACATGTTATACAGCGTAAAAGACTTTTAACTAACAACTTCTTGATCCAATTCTCCAGTACAACTACTTTTTAATGCCTCAGTGTAAACCCAGTATCAGCAGCAATGGGTGAGCAACATGACGTGTCAGTCAAACCAACATGGTAAAATGGCTGTACAGTCTCCGACTCCCTCGAGCACAACACCGTCCATCCACAGAGGTGTAGCACGGTGAAACACACATCACTACCTGCAAAACTACTGAGGTAACCACCCCAGCATCACTGGCCCGAGCACTGCACAATGTCACGACTGACAGAGAGAGAGAGACACAGGAACAGTGCGAGAGGACAGAGAGGGAACGAGAGAACGGGAAACAGAGACGATAAGAGAAGGAGACAAAACAGTGAGGCCTCCACATACATACACACAGTCTATGCACAAACACACACACACACACACACACACAGCTAAAATTACATTCGAGAGGGCATGAACTAGGCCACTGCTCTGCACTACGCTGGAAAGTGGTAGTTAGCTGAGTGAACAGAGGCTTGCAAAGACCTTAAGGCTGAAGGCTAACACTGAGTGTGGTTACCTATGTGACTTAAGTAGCGTGTAACAAACAATACCATTATTGTTAGCCCAAATTATTGTGGTCCGATCACAACTCAATAGAGAGATTAATAATCAGGATATGAAGAGAAAATGATGAGGATTAAACAGTTGTTTTCATACAGCAGACAGGAATATTAAAATTTTGAACTACAAATAATTTCAGCTATATAATGATTTAACAGATTGTGCGATGTAACGGTCTGTTAAAGAGCAGCAAAATGAGTTGATCAGTTAATCGTTTCACAGAGAATTTGGCAGAATTCAGGAGGACACACTGATTAACCAACTCACCAGACAACTAGTAACAACTTCACACAGTAAAAGCTGGCAGGGACAGCATTCAGCCAGACCAGCAAGACCAAAACTGACCGGCATGACTGGCACCTAATAAGCATTACATACTGCAGTTGACTATTAAAAACTCCGTCTGCACACACTCAAAGAAGTAGACTTCAGAGGATTTATATAAAACAAAATTGTACGCAGTAAAACCGTCAATTTATAGTGGCATTTTTCAATTCTTCACTTTTTATCAGCAGCAAACAGACACAGCTATTTTGGCAGTTGTGTGGATTCTTACAGAAAACGAACACAACTTCATTTTAAGCATAGACATAAAAGGAGTCTACAGCCATGTTAGCAACTCCCTGAAGCTGTACTAAACTTCAACATGACAACAGTGACACGCTGATGTTAAGCAAGTGAAATGTAACCGTGTTCAACATCTGAGATTAGCTTATTAATGTGGTAATTAGCACAAAACACAATTACATTACATTAGTTTTGCAGGTATTTGGCCATAAAAACTTTTGGAAACAAAGTTGGACCCGCTGATGGCACAATATGAAAAGTTCAGGAATCACCAAAGTTATTACAATTAATCCTGAGGGCAACATGAATGTTTAAACCAAAATTCATAACAACCCATCCAGTGCTTTTTGAGACATTTCACTCAAACCACAAACGTCAAGCGTTTGAGGAAAAGTTGGTATCACTTAAGTCAGAAGGATTCTTCCTCTGGGGACCATGAGTGTCTACAGAATTTTGTACCAATCCATCAAGTAGGGGTTGCAATGTTTCACATAATAAGTCACAACGTTGTCCTGCTCGTGGCACAAGAGTCATTCAGATCCAACCTCTGGGCACCATGAATATCTGGACCACATTTCATGGAAATTCATCCGAAATACCATGACAGTAACAGCTGTCATGGTATTTAACAAAAAACAAAAATGTCCATATTATGGAAGATAGACTGTCAAACACTTGACGGTGTCTTTTAACTAACAATGCACTTGTCTTGAGTCAAGCTGCTGTACAACCATAAGGGTTTTTTTTTTCATTTCCAATAATAATTTCCAATAAAATTCTTCACAATAAAACTCCCCCATTATTTTGTTATTTGTGAGGTTTTATTCTGAAGCAGAAAAATCAGAAAATGTTGGGTTTTCATCAGTAATAAGTTAACATGAGTTCATGTCAGCTGAACGCGAACATTCAACAATAAAATAAAGCAGATATCTAAAAGTACAAATGGCGACACTGGAGAGAAACTAGACTTAAAGCCACAGAGATTCAATTAGAAGCACTGAAAAAACTAAGACTTAAAGAAATGGCTTTCTCTCTGCTCTCCTGCACAGACATGAATTGACTCTCACAACACACACTTGTTTGAGGGGACATGGTCTATATCAGACATGACTCGGCACAGCTCAGCGAGTTACGACTGGTAATGGAAATGCAAATCAACGTGTCATGGTTTGACTCGGCCTGACTAAAAGTGCCAATGAAGTAGTCGTTGAGATACTTTAGTCTGGACCAAACTGGTAGACCAACAGAAGGGCACTGAACCCCTCAAGCTAAACCACTAGCATGTCAAAACAAAATCATTTCTGACATTAGAAACAGATATTAGCAGGAAAATTTACCATCAGCGTTGCTAAATCATTGAAAAGTTTGGTTAAATCTAGATCAAATTTTTCCCACTGCCTCTAAAAGCCATACTTATTTACTTTATTTACTTATTCCTCAGTAGAAATCAAACTCTCCAGTGATGTTACTATAAGTAATAAAAGTTAACAAGACAGTTTTTGCTTTGAATCATGGTCATATTTACCGTCATGGTCAAACAGTCACATAATATGCTGACAGTTCTGCTATTAGCTTAAACATGCCAATGCTTCAACCAAACAGTTAACGGTTAAGCAGTGGGAAAATAGCTAATAAATAATAGTTTATTCAATAATGAAGCCATATAGAGTTGGCTGTGAACCCACTTAAAAACACAAAGCTTAATTTTAGTGTCATTTATGAACAATTCAATGTTGCAGGCCTTTTTTTTTCAGAAGGCCTGAGCATTGTGGTATTTAAATAGGCCTACACATTAAACTCATACAGCGCATACAAACAAACTGGCATTACACTCTGGAGGTCGTTCAGCATGGCTGTAACCACCAGGCCCTACACATTAGGCCTTTGTGCTTCGAGAAACATCAGCCTCTTTTTTTAAAACCCTGCCTGCAGCACAGCCAAGCGCTGCAATGTGCTGACACCATCATCAGCTATTCTAAACCTTTTACCACAGCTATATTCCCACATCCTGATAAAGAAAGGAGGGAGGGATAAAAGAGAACACATCATTTTTATTTCTTGCCATCTACAAGAGATGTGTCCAATTTTGTGTGTTTGATAAGATGATTGGTTCAGTTTTTTAGGAATATTGTGAGGGTCCTGATGTTCTGTTGGTTTGAACCACATGCAACACTGTCTGTCACCCTGCCTCTGATGATCCATGAACGGATGGCTTATGATTCCCTGAGTAGCATACAGATTGTGTAGTAGCAGCAGCACTGTAATAACACATTATTGATCCTAACTTGGGGAAATTCATTCATCACTGTACAAGTCAAGCTGGCCAAGAAATAAAAAAAACTGCACAGTTAAAGTTGGAGGCATAAATTCTGCAGACAAAGTACGAGCCTGTACTGTTGAGGACTTGCCAATGCTTTTTGTTGATCTTGACATTTTTTCGGTTCTGTATTATTAAATCAAGTTATGGGATCACCATACATCATGTCAAATACTATTCTATCATCATCACGCAGTCTTTCGACACTACAAACAAAGCAGTCTGGTCCAAATAACAAAGCACAATGCCTGTGTTATTAATCAGCAAGCACCAAACAAGAAAATCACAAGGCAGAGCAGATTAGACAGACCATTAACACAAGGTTAACACAGAAGACAACAAATATAGCAGCCAGCGGAGAGACAGCAAGTTTGCAAAGCAAATGAATATTTGGCGAGGTGCCTTCAAGCAAAAACAGACTGGAGATGTTATCATCAAACAGTGCAAGTCAGAGAGTCTCAAAACTGCATCCAGGGAGACAGAACGCTCCGACCAACCATGACTGGTCATTCACCAGAGCTGCTGGACAATTCGGAGGGGAAAAAACACCACCTCCAGCAGGCAGAGGTGGACCCCATGGTCACTTGACCAACACTCATAAAGGCAAAAGGTGAATCTAAGAGCTGCAGTGAAATACAATATCTTGGCAAAAAGCTGCTATAACACTAGAGACGGCTGACTTGGACAGAGGTGGTTGACGCCCTGCAATCCCCTTTGGGCACTGAGATGATTTAGTCAGTGAAGTCAAAGTGTCATTTCAGGACACACGTCTGCTCAAATTGACAGCAGAAATGGGTCGCTTTCAAAAACGCCAACAGTAAGATCTGCATGGCAGTGCTTCTACCTTGACGAACGATGCTGAGTCATTAGAACATTTCCATCTAAATGACCATCAATCAGATGACCCATAGACCACAAGGGGAGGATGTCTTTTTAATTACTGCCAGCAGCCACTGAAGTGCACTGACACCGAACTGCACCAGAGCACACATCTATAGGCCCCGGGCCGCCAACTGGTATGCACAGTGTGCAGCTGCCTGCCTTGCTGCATGCAGTGAGAGCACCATCCACATTACAAGATTAGACACTGCATGGCAGGTATGCAAGAGGTCAGCAGTGTCAGAACTCACATTGTGCCTTATAGGAGAGGAACAATCTCAATATTAAATCAAAAACTAATTGAAACCAGCTTCCAATTTCAATTGTCAATAATCAAAATCAAAACTCTGCTGTGAAGAATGCAGGAGGACACTGTAGTAACATTGCATGAACATGGACTTTTTATTCTTTCTTTTCGCTTTTTATTTTCTATTTATTTATAGGAGCAAATCTCATTAGCATCATTGAACCATGCATGCAACATGCTTGTACCAAGATCTAATAATCCTGGTGATTGGCTTTCCCACATTACATGTCAAAGAGGCAAGAAGGAAAAACACTATACTGTGCAAGAGACGGGGACCACTGTGTTGTTGTTATCACTACCAGCATCTCCTTTTAAGCGTGTAATTGTACCAAAATGTGCAATATAACTTTCTATATGTTAAAATGGATTTAGTATTGAAAAAAAGTATCATTCGGGAACCAGTATCAAAGCCAAGGTATCTTATTGCGCTGATTTCAAGTATTTTTGAACGACACTCAGCCCTCGCCATATAGGGGTTTCACAAGATCAATATTAGATCAAAAGTTGATCAAAATGAGCTTGCACTTTCAATAATTGAAATCAAAAGGCAGGATCAGTAATTCTCCCACAACTCTGCTGTGAAGAATGAAGAAGTAGTAATACTGCAAGAACATGAACCTGAACTTTTTACTTTTCTTCTGTGACAGTGAACAAAATACCTTTCAGAAATCACGAGCTTATTTAGTCACATTACAGCTGACTATTGCAGTTTAACCTCTTTAATCTCTTAAAGCCTGAAACACAGCTGCCAGTGCTGATTTTCTTTAAAAAATCCAATCCAATCACATCATGTCCTTATATTGATAGCGCCATGCAAAAGCACTGAAGCGGTCCAGAATTAGAGTCTATATGCAAAGCCAGACATCCATACAGGACCTTCACATCCCCTGACAGTCGGTGTGACATGCTCTGCCCTCATTAGTGCAGCAGTAGAGGATACCTGTGGCCTATCAATGATCTCTGACAGCGGCTGGAAGGAGTCAGCCAACTGATGATGGTGGCCTGTCTCCCCCTGAGGAGCAGCACCACCAGCAGCAGCAGCCGGGCTACAGGTTATGTGCTGCAGTGCATCTTCCCGGTGCTTTGCGGTGTCAAAATATCCCCCTCCGCACAGGGCTGCCGGGACCAAAATGTGGACTTGTCTGCTCGCTGCGTGCACAAAGCTGAGCGGGGGGGCAGCGCCATCTCCACACTGAGACTGTGGACACTTTATAATAAAGCGTTATTTCCCCTCAAAACTTGCGCTGTATCTTTAAAAGAAAAGGCCCGACAACTTAACAGCAAAAAACTTTGTTGAAGACAGGCCTACCGAGAGACATCTTGGCCTCTCGTGTCTTGGCAATAAGGAGGTGGGTATAGATTAGTGATGGGGCAGACCCGGGCTTAATGTGGCCTGGTGTAGCCCCTATTCCTTTATGCGTCTCTTTCCCCATTCTCTCCATCCCCCCCTCTCGACGCCATCTGTTTGTGGCATGAGAGAATGTGGAAGTAAAAAAAGAAAAGACGACATTTTGACTGTAGTTGCTGACCTACATCGACCGTTTGTTTTCCGTGTGGCGCAAAAAACCGCACCGAAAGACACGCACGCGGAGCGTCCGGGCAGTAAAATCGCCATACATACCGCGCATACGTTTTCTAGCCTGGTCAGGAGGAATTTAATAAGTTACGGTTGAAACACTCCTCCGCCTCGCCGGGCCGGACAAGTCAACGCTGCACACACATCTCCTCTGTGACCGTCAAAGCGAGAAAAACAGGAAAATATCAACTCACCTGATTCCAAAATCGGTTTATGGTGGCGACGTGATTGTGGTTAATTTAGATGTGGGAAAAACAGTTACAACGGTGGGTCCCCGTTGTGTGTAGCAGGAAGGAGGGAAGGGAAGGCGAGAGGGGCTGACGTGAATGAATAAACAACTGAGCTCCTCCTCAACGCCACAAGTAAAGGCGGAATGTGGATCACTTAGTGCAATTCACCGCCACACGTTAAACATCTTCTTTATGCAGTCTTTAGCAGTTCATACTTGTGCTTTTTTAACAAGCTTTGCAGCCTTTCGTACCGACTATTATACCTAAACCACAAGGTTTTCATTTGCTCATTTAATAAAGCTTAGATTGTGACAAATGCATGGGGCAATTTTATGACTGTATTATGTTGATATTAATATTAAGAAACAAAAAACATGAGTGTTTTTTTTTACTGTAAAACACATATTTTGTGATATTAACGAAATCCACCAGGTGGCACTGTGTCTGCACCTTGACAGCAGGACTGAATTTGGCACCATGGTTTAACTCCATCATTAAGATCATCTCTGTTATAACAAGTGTTGAAGTGCTTTGCTTTGGATAGCTGATCTCCCTGGATAATATTGTGCACATTCCTCCACAGCTCCTTCATTTAAATAACATTTCTTATTTCATTTCATATGTATTTTCTTCAAGTGTTCTTACAGTTTCTCGCGTCATTGTCAATTTTCTATTTTTCTATGTATACTTCCTGTCTGTATTTGTGTTTACTGAAATGCACAAACATACCACAGCAAATTACTTGAATGTGGAAACCTACTTAGCAATACACACAGATTCTGATTCTGATTTATTAAACAAAAAAGTTTGATCAACTGCTTACCGCATCTTATAATGGCATCTTTTCCCTCATTGAAAAATCTATGAATATGAAAATATTTTTAATTCTAAAGGTCATTTCTCACTATATGTGAACAAGGGGCTTCACATTTCCACATCATACCTGTGTAAGATATAGAGCTGAAACTATGTGCAAAATAGCCTCTATAATATATGTTATCACTCACATCACTCTGTAAATGTTTATCTTTATTTACTAATGCCAAATACAATTTGACAAACAATTATATTTACACATGAAATATTTTAACAAAATAATTCAATAATTTATTTGAAACTTTTTAAATTACATCGAAGCAGCAACACCCCTCACTGGGAAATAAGTGTATATAATACTGATATATTGAACTAAAAAAATAGAAAAAAAAATAGCTTCCTATGTCCAACCAACAATCTAACATTCAGAGATGTACTGTCATAAATGACAAAGAAATCAGCCCATATAAATATATAAAAATAAAAAGTTGGAACCAGGAAATGTTTGACATTTTTACTTGAAAAATGACTGAAACAATTAATGTATCATCTATCATTATCAGAATATTTGGCAACTAATTTTCTTTTGATTGACTCATTGATTAATCGTTGAAATGTTTGGCATGATTGGTTTCCACGCTGTTTGTGATGTCACAAAGTCATGCTCATATGTGCACACCTGAAACTCATTTTTAAGACTGACACAGATAAGTTTTCCCTTCTTCAGCATATGAATTTTAAAACAGTCCTCTAATGTCAAACTCTGCACATACCTCATTATGAAGGTCAAACATCTGAGTGAAGGAACAGTTGGCAAAACACATTGTTGAATGGAGAGGGACCTTAAAAAACAAGCTCTAAAGCCTAAATTATAAAGGGTCACTTGTGGTAACCAGCTGTTTGTCACCAGAATAGGACCTGAGTCTTCATAATGTGAATGTGACAGCACAATTTTATTCCCACAGTGTGAGTAATTAGCACACACACAAACACACACAAACCCAAGCACACTTTTCACCATTTCAGATAAAAGCTGGTGCCTCAATTCTGACTATTCAGTATGGTTTCACACTGAATACCAGACCTCCACACAATTATTATAGGGCTAGTTTTTGTGCATTTGATTTTTGATCAATTTAAAGACTAATTGGAATGAAATAGCTAAGAAACTTATCAAGAAATCACAGATAAATCACAATAATTTCATTCATTCCATTAAAAACTGTGATGATGTTTTGATTTAATAAATTCTTAATAGAGACTATGAATTCTGAGTAAAAGATTTTAAACTGCAAACAACAAATATCCATTTTTTTTTTTAAGAGAAATGCACAATTCTGACACTAGAGGGCACAAGCACTCCACTGAACTTGTGTAACTTCACGTTAAATGTCTTTTCAGTGTCCAAATGATTAATGTGTCTTATGATTAAGATTCCTTAATTAATTAATTGTTGTTAATGTGGGAATAACTACACCGGTCTTCCTCTCACAGAACATCAAAGAAGATCAAGGCAGGTCAACTTAATATAATTAGACTTCTGTTGAAACCAATTCATACAGCTCTCTTTCTTTTCACAACATGAAATGATGCTCGATTGATCCAGTTAATTTGTTGCTTATAGAAAACCACTGAGGGTTTGTGTATAAATGTAAAGAATACAGATGTGCTGCTGGTGTTTGTGTGTCATGACTGCCTTCCAGTCGTTTTACAACGTGCCATCAGTCTGCACAGCGTGCAGCCCCCTGCAGCCTGTGATTATCCAGTGTTATTGACAGAATATGCTCTTTTACATAAAGATGCTGCTGTGCCCTTCAGTATTCAGAGGTCCATCAATACAAAAGCCCTGCGAATTTAAATGTGTGCGGGTTAGTGGTCTCAAACTTAGGTTAAAACTGTGTCAGCAAAATGAAATGTGTTTTTTATTGATTGTTACGTGCAAGAACGCGGCATGCAATGTCAGAGGGAAAATCCACTTGTTTTCCCACAGGTGGAGAACAGCACCGGCAGACAATGTGGGGGCGTTTGGAAAGGGTTATAAGTCATAGTTCCTGACATTTGAGGCTTGCTCACATCTGTTGTCATAGTCATATGCCTCTGTCTTTCTTTCATCTGTCAGCAGAAAAAGTGCTGCTCACATAATGTGTTAGGTAATATGCAGCAAACGCTTTGACTTACATTAACACACTCCTTTTTTTTTTTCCTTGCCAGCATATTAATATTCCAGTCTGGTACTGTTGGTTCATCATGATGCACTACCATGATAATTTGACTGCCTGCTTTTCGCATTGCAGAAATCTGTCTGTGCAGTGGTGTCTTTGAAAAAGGCTTAAAAATGTTGTTCCTGTGGGTGGTTGATTTAACAGCAAGGCCCATCTCCTCGTCGCCTACCTCCTCTCTGCCCTGCCTGTCTAGACTGTGATTACCATCTGCTTCATCACTTTGGACGGTCCACTGTTTACTGTGCTCTCTTTCTCCCTCTCTCTCTCTCTCTCTCTCTCTCTCTCACACACACACACACACACAAACACAAACAGCCACAAACACAATAAGATACTAAAGCAGACTCTTGTCAGACTTGTTTTGCCAATAAATCCAGTTTCTTTTTATTCAGACTACAGTTATTATATTAGAAGCTGCTGCCCATCCTGTAAGTACAGTATTTCCAGACTGAGGTAAGAGCAGAATAATGTGGTGAGTTTCGATTTTATGCGTGCATTTGTTTCTCAGGATGAGAAACACGTTGCACAATGATTAATGTGAAACAGACATTCTCTTAAAGGGAAAAAACATCAGAGCGAGAGTTCATCATGTGCTAGTTGTTATGGCCTCAGCTAGCTGAGACCTGTTTGGGATCAAGTATGATTTTCTTCTAAAACTACATACAATAGAGCCAATGATGATGTCATCTGCAAGCCAATTGCGTAACAAGTTACTGACAGTGAATGCAACACAGAGACTGTGACAGAGAATAACAGGAATGGTATTATTGTAATTGTGTAGCATAGCTGAAAATATAATAAAATTCAAATTAATTTTCATCAGTGAACCCACAAACTCACTTGAAGTCAGTGATAATTGAGGAGCCTGCTTTAATCACATAACAGATCAGAGACTTGATTTACTATTAGGTCTAGTCTTGGGACAGGTGCACTTAAAAATCTTTATCGAGCACATAGCAAATACAGACAAAGAAACATTTCCACGTCTCATCAAACAAAGATGTGTCTCAGGTTGAGCAAGGACAAAACCAAATACAAAATGACAGAAATACAAATAACCATGTGCACTTCCTATTTATCAGACTTTTTGTTTCAGACTGGACTTGAAATATAAATAAATATAAATATAATGTGTTGGCCAATGGGTCGACCATTTTGGTTAAGACTGAAATATCTCAGCACTTACTGAGTGGATGTTCATGACATTTCCTACATTCATTGTTACCAGAGGATGAATCCTACTGATTCGGTGATCCACTGGCTTTTCATCAAGCACCACCAGCACAGTAGGTTGATATATTTGTTTTTAGTGAAACATTTGAACAAATCTTGAATGGCTTTGCAATAAAAATTAAGAAATAGACATTCATGCCCTCCAGTCATTCCATCGTCGGTTTAGTTTGTTGAATACTTTGGTTTGTGACAAAAATACATGCCAATCTAATGACATTCCCATAAACTTATGCTGCACTTTGTGCGTTGTGCTGATTAACAAATGTCAGCATGCTAACATGCTAAACTAAGACAGTGAGCATATTAACCATTATACCCTGTAAACAATGGCATGTTGACACTGCCATTGTGAGCACGTTTGCATTTAGTGACTTTAGCATTTAGCTCAAAACATTAAAGCCACCAATAAGGGTTTAGACTCCATGTCTTGCTGTACTATTATTTACATTTAAACAAATAAAGGCATAATATGCAACATCTCCCCTCTGCCTGTATTTCCTTATTTTCTCATTATTTTGCTGTGTTCAGGATACTTTGCCAACCCACAACGACAGTATTTGACATCCTGGCAATGAGACTTAACAGTCAAATATCTTTCTAGCACATTTGCAAACAGCTTGGATAAATCTTCTTCTACCTTTAAACACACAGTGAACCATACCTGCTTCATATCAGAATGTTAGCATTTTATTTTGAGCGTGCTTAAGTTAGCATTTTGTTCAAAATGGCACTAAATCTCAATCAGCAGATAGCATAGCTATACACTCTTAGCCTTGCTCTATAATGATTAAAAAATAAATTGAATTAATTAAAGTAGGAATCTGGTCATTCTTGTCCCTTACTTGGCTTCAAAATTAACACGTATCAACTATAATGAATCAACTTGACCCAGCTCACCTCCAAGGCAATACTTATCAAACACTTCATGTTATATTTAATAACACAAATTTGAGAGGGCATAAAAATAGGAGAGCCTAGTGTGTTCAATTTGTTACAGCAGTGGATTCTAACTTTGAGCTGCCATGTGTTTGCTATTCATTCAACGCAGCATAGTACTCTGTTTTCCCATTTACTTGACAGCATGTTTTTATAGGGGTGTAACAGTATTACCTCATTCGTCCTCTGACAGCTCGCTCCAGAGCCTTCATAGCTTTCCTGAGATGTACAGGCAGGGCGTGCTGGGGCAACTGAAGTTCACATGTTCAAATTCAAACCAAATCCCCGAAGAATGCACACGCTGTTACATAAGACCCTCTTTCAAAGAAATATCCTGTGTTGTCATGAAACATTTAAAACAGAGCACATTCTTGCTGTTTCCTGGGCAGCTGTGCATGTAAGTGCACATGATGATTTAAATCAATCTGCAAACTGTAGAAACATATCAGCCTGTGTATATTATATCAAATATTTCTGTATGCATCTTTCCAAAATGTTAAGATGGTCATTAGAAGGTGTTGCGCACACATTCCACAGCATTGTAGGAAAAGCATGTGAACTATGACAGCAGTGTGAATGCCACAGTGGGGTCAGAGTTGCTCGAGAATCCCGCTCCTGTGAGGTTTAATATAGCCGAGGTCGTTGTCACCCCCTGATGAGAGACCAGTAATTAACACAGCAGCGTCCTCCTCCGACATGACTGCCTGCCACACAGCCCACTTGAACAAGTTCTTGAGCCTATTTCAGGACATAGAGCTCCAGTTCAGTTTGTTCAGCAGTGTACAGTATATGAGAGCAAGCAGACAGACTGTCCACAGACAGACAAGAGACGTCTTCATCGACAGCTGGGTAATAACTTCAACACATGCAAAATGGGTGCCATCATGGAGGTCTACTACTATTGCTACATTTGATTCTTCGATGGCTGCAGGCTGCTCTGCATGCCCACTCCACCACAAGATGAATAACACTCAAAGAAAAATATATCTGAACCTGCTCTTGATTTGATTACTTGAGAGCATGGAGCACTTGATTTATGATTCTTCAGCCAACCTTAAAATGTAGTTACATCATTCGCCAGGTGTGATAAATCAAATGATCCTCATGTATTGCAAAATACTGTATGTCTGAGCTTTTGAGTCCACAGAGTGAGGGACAAGCTTATAGGATTTAAATGCTGTCTCTTTAAATTGTTTGCACATTCTCCTTTATTTTAATGGTTCTTAATCCAGACTAATTATCCACCTGTTTGGGGTTTTGAAGTCTACAGTCAGAAATACCACAAGCTCAGTAAGTGGGGTGACTACTGCTGGTAGGAAATGTACAGAAGCAGTGTAATGTCAGACATCATATGCAGAACAGACAAGACGGTGGGCCACCTTTATATTAATAATAAGAAAAAAACACAACAAAACCAATCAACATATAGACAAAAACACATACCATAGGAAGGTAGCTGATATTCTAAAACATGTCCTTTAAAATCATGAATGAATGATTGTATACACACTTTCATGACGCAGGTCCTATAGTGTATTTGTACCAAAACATCATGAGTTTCCCACCATGCATCAGCATTTGAGGGTTTGGTGTATTGTTAAGGAGCACTGCTGATGTACCAGACACCTTTTTTTCCAGCAAGTACAGACATTGAGCAAATTGAACAATGAACTTTCCAGTCACTAATGCGTCTCACCAGCCAGAAGAATATGTCTCTTCTACCTTGAATGTCAAAATTTCTCAGTGTGTTATCCCATTTTCCTACAGGTTCTCTCAGTTAAGATGGCCCTGATAAGCAATTGGTAGCTAATTGATAAATATATTTAATGAATAATTAAAGTTATAACCCTTAAAATTTTAGTTCTACTTAATTTGGTGACAGCTTATCATTGTGATGATTTAATACCCTGTGTCTCGGTGACAAACGCATACAGAACAAGTGTTTCCTGCTGCTTTTCATAATAATAGTTATGCCCTGTTTTGCTGGTTGGACACTTTTAATGTGTGATAACAGCTCTGACACCATGCAAAGACATAAAAAGTCAGGCGATTATCCTTATCCCAGACTACATGCTGTATTGTGTCCCGTTAATCCCTCTTGCATCTGAAGGCAATTTAAATCCAAGGTTGAGTAGCAGAGTCTGCCACTAACAACAAAAACTAATAAATAGATCAGGGGTGATGATATGATAATTTTATTATTACAAAATTAAAGTGCTGCAAGAAAGCATAATATTTCTGAAAATGTACTTTTTATATTTTTGGGGGCAGAAATTATAGAAAAAGTTTCAAAAAATAAAGTTCAGTGACAATCTTATGGATTATAACTTTAAGCTATAGTTGTTAATTCACACTGAGTGTGTTGTTGTACTCTTCTTGGACGACCAACAGTGAGCTGTATTGTAGTTAAGGTATCTTTTTCCTTTTACGTGTTGGAAATGGGTTCATATCTATGAAGGATAGCCTCATTACACAGTGATAGAAATGGCACTGACCCGTCAAGTTTCCTTGAAAACTGCACTTTTAATCAGGATGGAAGCCAGACCACCAAAAACATAATTGTTCTTGTGACACTTTCTTCCTTTCAGTGTCTGCTGGTCTATCTATTTTTTTAAAACAAGCACAAAACCTGTCCAGGCCCACGACATTCCTTCTTAGTTTAATACAGCAACACCTGCCATGTAGCACTGGCCAAAAAGGGAGAAATTTTTAACCTTTTATTAAATATTTCATCTCATGTGATAAATGTCCTTTGAAATGTCTTTACAAAGGTAAGATTGGTGGACTTCCCCTTTAAGGATTCTGGTAATAAAAACAATAGTTCGGATTACAGTCAGAGTGGTAATATAATGCATTATGTGCAGTATTACATTTTTCTGAATGCAGCAAAAAACTAAGAGACTTCTCATGCTTATTGATCTTTATCCAGCTGAACAGTTGGAGGAGGCACACACCTCCCTGAAAGCAGAGAGCAGCTTATATGTGTGAGCAAGCAATCTTGTTCTTGTGGGAGAAAAGACGATTCAGTGAGGTTGTTGGTGTCTATCCGGCTCTAGTACAAAGCTTTGATACACACCTTGTGATTTGGTGGATGGGAGGCTGTAAGCTGTGCACCTGTAAGGCGTCTCTCCCTCGTTCCTTGAAAAAAGAGAGTGTTTTATAGCCCGAGGTGAGCGGCTAGCACAGGTGCCGCCTCCGTTTGATGTCGACACTTTGACTGGGGAAAATCCACCCACCTGTAACCATTTGAGTTATTGAAAACTTTCTTCTGAATTCACATGGGTTTTACAGTACCTCTTGACATGAAGGATGAGTCTTTGGCACGTAACAGAAGAGATGGAGATTGTTGCAGTTTGAAAGTGAGATGAGATGTTAACCCAAGGGTTTCTTTACTACAGGTGGCTTGAATTTAGGGTTAGCTGTAGTTCATGGACTTTATACTCTATATGATTGAGGATACTGTTTTGTTTTTGTTTTGTTTTTTTTGATTCATCAGTCAAAGTAATATATTTATCTAGTTTTTGTGGTTGTTTTTAAAGCACACATATTAACCTCATTAATTCAAAAGTACGTTTGATAATGTTTTGCACTAGATTTCCCCTGAACCAGCAGCCTGTATATGCAGCTTTTCTGGGGAAGTGGGTGTTTTGCTTGGTTTGATTAAATAGATGATCAATCAGTTGGCTTTTGTTCAAAATAACTGACCATTTCCAGAAAAATAACCAAGTTAAAAGGCAAACTTTTTTTTTTTTTTTCAAATGATTAAGTTGAGGAGTAGCACAGTTTGTGGGAAGAAATGCCACCTCCCAACATGAAGGACCTATTCTTTTGCTTTACGTTTGTAAGAAAACTGTTTAAAGAAAAATATTTGACAGCAACTGTGATGCTGTTTCTGGAGGGCCATAAAATTCTCCTCATCCTTATTGTGTTGGGGTTGGAGGACATGTCTCTGCAGTGGATACCCCAAATCTCAGCAAATAAAACAAAAACTATTTGCGTGAGAAATACGTTTTCTGTTATTTTGGTGAACCTTTAATCAAGCTTTCTTGTTACATTAAGGTCAAATAAATAGTACCACCAATTGTTAGTGTGGTCCAACAAGAGCTTGTCTATTTCCAGTTCTTTATTGTTTCATAAGAAGTAGGAGGAGAAATGCTGGTAAGAACTTGCAGCAGGCGAGTGAAGTGTCACAGAGGCCACATTTACCACATGGCTAAAAATATGAGATGGGGCTTTGGACTGACTGAATACAGCTGTACTCCATACTCAGGAGATCTCAAGTGTCTGAAGGAATTTGCACAACCTGTCAGTTATATCATTCAGCTGTTAATAATAGAGAAAAACAAAAATCTTCAGAAAGCTGCTTTTCAAACATTATTTCATTCCGCACATTGTAATTTGGTAATTATATCCCTTGATGTTTTATTTTACTGTCCTTTTATTTCTATTATTTGGCAGTCTTTTATTTTTTCAGCTTTTCAGTAGACCTGACATAAAGCTTTCACAGAGATAGCACTTAAAACTGGACATGGAAATGGAAAGACTTTAACCTTCCTGGTTCACATCAGCAAAAGTCACATCCATTATCAGTCATTAAAGCATGACACTGGCCAGTGACTCATATGTCACCCAGACACATTCCTGTGTGGCAGTTTCACACATGCTTTTATGTATCAATTAAATCCCATCAGTCAAAGGTTATCCAGTATCTCGCAGGTCAAAAGATGAGCCGGGGACGATGCTTCAGCACATCCTGTTAGCTGTGACTCACGTCTTCGACTCTTAAAGACCAATTGTGTTCATTAAAGAGAAGCAAAATGTCTCAGTGGCCTTGTTGGTCACATCTCCCTGACTTTATTGGGGCACTGATGGTTATTCTTCTTCTTTTCTCTCAAAGGAGCATTAAGCCAAGTCTCTCACTTCACTGTGAGGTTCAGTTTCTGATGTCAGAATTTGTGGTCGAAGATGCTTTAAATGTCACTTTCGCTTAAATGTGATTTTAATGGTGCCACAAGAGAACTGTTTTGTTTCTAGGAAACAATTCAACTGTAATTTGTTTTTTCTATCTTTAAATTTTAAAAAAAAATGTTACTAGCACTGTTTGGGCAAACTGGATGGGGCTAACAGCAGGGTTCCCAAAGAAATCTAGTGAATCAGACTTTTTTGATGTGATACACCAGGTAGACCCAAAATTTAATTAATTCATTCTTTGTTGCCTGGAGGCCTTTAGGAAGAGTGATAACACATACGTTTGTTGGTGTTATCACTGTACTAAGACTGCTCGCCTGCTCTCAGAGCTGAAATGCACCCTGTGCTTCATCCTTGTAACACTGTGCATTCTGCCTCAAATCACTCGACTCATGTTTGCCATAAATCAAGAAAAAGAAAAATACACCACACTGGCAAGTTTACGTTTTTTGAGTTTTTTGTTTTGTTTTGTTTTTCATCTGCCTTGTCAGTGTAAATCATGATCATGATCAGAGAATATACTGTATCTTGTATATGCTAGCCCAACCTTAAGACATTTGTACAGTTTACATTCAACAATTCTGCACTAATCAATGCCTTTTTATATAAGCAATGGATGAAATGACAATGTGACACGTGAAAAGAAACTGTCAAAGATAGAGAAATATATCAAGGCATCAAGTAATTTATTATCATTACACATTACACAAGGTTGTTCAACAAAACGATAGCTGTAGTTCCTTCATGCTACACACACACGGAACATATATACAGATAATTAACTGAATATAGAGCAGAATATAAACAAAATAGAATAATACAATATATACAATTATCTATATAAATATACATTTATACACCCAGGAAAGAATCCTGTATTGCTTTATTTGTAATTTGCATGAGGTTGAATGTAAACAGCAGGACCAAGAAAGTGATGATAATATGGTCGACATCTTCACATAAAAACATTGTCCATCAACTATGACTGCATTTGTGGACGAAGTGTCATTGATGTAAATACAGAATCCTCCTCCCCTTGTCCTGCTGGAGTCTTGCATGTTGCGGCCTGTCGGCTCAGAACTGGTTAAGTGCAACACCTTGATCTAGGATGTTGTGAAGCAGGTTTCTCTGTGTGGCCACACAGACAAACAGTCTATAGTATTCCTGTTGCTTCTCCAGTCTGAGTCCCATTTCATTTTCTGGATCAGACATTAGCCAGGAGCAGTCTTAAATTTAAACTGGGTTAGCATGGCTCTTATCCCTGCTCACCTCCACTCCTCCTGGGGTGGTCTGCTGTGATGCATTTGGATGATCGGGCTAGATGTTTGAAAGATGCTTTGTGCATTGATAAGCATCTCAAGGTCCTCTGCTTTGTTTTTTTTTATCCAAACCCCACACTTCTTTTTCCAATGCCTACAAGTGTATTTCTGTCATAGGTGATACTGTTTCAGCAATAAAGCTGAAAAAATAATAGATTAAAAGACAGAAATAGTGAAGTTTAAAGGAGCTACCAGCTGCAACAACTACATGTGCTGCCAGTGTTTTCAGAACTTTTTAGCCTCTTTTAGTCCTTTGTTTTGATTTTATGCCCTGCAGCTTTACTATTTCCAGGAAATGTTTGTTTTGAAAAACTCTGAATGTTACCTGTCCAGCACCAAACACCAGACAGGTAATGTTCATGGTTAGCTAGTGAACACAGCGAACAACTCAGTCGGCGAACAACTCACAAACGTTGAATCTTTTGCATTCCTTATTGTATCCTTCTGTATTGTCATCATAGACAAATCAAGCTTCAAAACATGGATTGTTTGTGTGCTCTGACATTTTCATTGCGCAGTATAATCATGTAACGTGCAAATCAGTGTGTCTCCATCTTGAAACACCCTAAGGCCAGTTAGGGCACCAAGGGATCTACAAAAAGTTTTGGCAATAAGTAGAAATCGATTGCCAGAATGATGCTAAAGTGCAGGATGTGACGCATGTTTCTGGAAGATGACTGTGTTTATTGTCGGAGCTTCTGTCATACATTGCATCATATCCTTCTCTCCCCCTATGGGCTGACTGGGCTCATGTGTGCTGGGATGGGCTTGGCTGGCCTGGGCAGGACAGCGATGACTCTCCTACTCCTCAACAAGGTCAGAATTCGTCAGTGCAAGAGTGTGTTTGTTGTCTGCTCTCTGCTGGCTCTCCTTCTGTCTCTCTCTGCCTTTCTTCTCAGATGTGTCAGTCCATCAATGATTGATGTCTCCCCCTAGGACTTGACTCATCTTTCACCTGCAGCCTGCTTCACAGCTGTTCAGTGAGCTCAGTGCAGGCCCACATGCATGAACACACAGCCCGGCACAACACAACACAATATAAGCTCCTCGGAGGCTGTGTGGTTTTTGGAGAGTCCAAAGGCTGATGTATCACATGCCTTGGCTTCTACATGAATCATCTCACATCCAGAATTTCTCTCCCCACTGAGTTTCCTCCTCTGCTTGTTTGTTTCTTCTTTATAGATTGAGAGGAGATTCAGGAATGACAGATCAGTCCAGATGCGAGCTTCGCCTCCTTTTTGCCACTTGCATCTTTGTATTAGAATCAATGCTATTATTCAATACATGTCCCACCCTTTATTGCCATTCCCAGGAGCACAGGAATAAAAAGCCACTTTTCAGCTGCAGAGGCTGTAATTCCATGTTGTCAGAGTCCATTGTACTGCAGAAGCTGCATCTGTTCTTCTCTTGTATTGTCTATTGATGGTGTGGGAGCGGCAGCCGCCTCGATGGGCACAATTATGCTGCTTCACAAGCCAGCGAAACTGCATTTTCCTACACATGGATCAGCGTTTTCTTGAAGCCAAAGGTGAGGAGAGGCTGAATAAATATGTTTATCCTCTTCGGCAACGGACCTCAAAGCTTTATGCGAATGCTCAGCTCCACAGTGCCTAAAGTTACACATTCATGCAAATATGATGAGCAGGTCATACGCTCTCAGCACTGGCTCAGCCACAGTATCATTTCTGTTTGTTTGGCCTTGGTTTCTGGTTTAGGGCAGAGATTACCAGCATGCTTGCAGAAAGTTTGAAGCCAAAATCCTCCCTTCAAACAGATAGATGGGCTTGAGTTAAAAGATGTCTGCAGAGCTTTTGGAGGAGTAACAAAGTCTTTCAAAGATGTGAACGCTGTTGACAGCAAGTATTTTGTATTTCTTCTTGACACAATGCATAAAGCTCAATGATTGTTTCTTGAAGCAGCTGCTTTTCACATGTCCACCAACTCCACACATCAAAGTCTGTTTACAGGTTTGGGGCAGCACTCTTGCATATGAGAAACTAGAATTACTGCCCCATGGTTGTATGCCTCCACCAACCAGTCAAATTGCAGTGCTATGCAGACTTTGTAGAAGACTTTGAGGGACTTCAGTAAAAGGTATACATATGGCTTATGTATACTATTGTATTTAATTTAAGTATTTTGTATCTTGAATGTGCTTTGAGCAATACTGTACTTTGTTATGGTCATGCCAACATAGCCTCTTTTAATTTGATTTTGATACTGAGTGTATTTTTTGGCAAAGTGGAAGTCATGACTTAACATGTTTCCAGCAAAAAAAAAAAAAAGGGACATGCTGTCTTCATTTAGAGACATTTTTTCAGAGAAACACATTTCCCTGAATGTCAGATAATGTGCAGAGCACTCTCATAAAATAATCTTATATTTCAGATCTCTATTTGATAGTAGATCGAGTAAGTTTCACTTGATTGATCACATTTCTTGACAACTACTTAATCAATCAGTGATTAATATTTATCATTCCTTGTTGTTGCTGAACATTATGATGTCACAGTGAAGTTGACCTTCGACCTTTTGGATGTAAACTGTCATCGCATCATAATTTTATCTTATTTGATGTCTATCTGAATTTTTGTCATAATTAGCATATTAATTCTTGAGTTATGGCCAAAAACATCTTTTGTCTTTTCTCCAAATACTACTTAATTCATCATTGAGTCCATGTGGATGTTTGTGCCAGATGAAGTGAAATTTCTCCCAGATGTTCCTGACATACCGCATTCATGAAAATGGGATGAACGTGAAGTCAGCTTGACCTTTGACCACAAAAATCTAATCAGTGCATTCTTGAGTGAAAATGGGCATTTGTGCAAAGTTTGAAGAAATTCTTTGTTCTTGAGATATCATGTTCAGATGAATAGAATGGACAGACAGACAAATGGACATGCCCAAAACATAATGCCTCTGGCCATGACCACTGCTGGCGTGGAGGCATAAAAAGTTGTCTGTCAGACAACGTGGAGCTATGAAAGATTTTAAATTGCTTTAAGAGATGCCAATTGAGTCAGATCCGTTGAATGTGAAGATTACAAGTTTGAAAAAGAAAAAAATCTGAGGAAGTAGCCTGTTCTTTTCCTCTGCTTAAGGCTAGCAATTTGAGGCTACATTAGTTAAATTAATTAAACTAGCTACTAGTATAACACAACCAAATCTTCAACTGAAGTGTCAGCATTGTAGGTGCCAGATTTTGACAGTCAAAAGAAAAATATATGGAATAAAAACAAGACTGGTTCTGCTGCATTGATTCTGAATGCCACAGTGCAATAATAAATGTTTTAACAAAGCTACAGGCTGCAGAGACAACAGATGAAGAATGTAGTGGGGATTTTTGTGTTTCTCCTTATTTTGGTACACAATGTGATACTCTTTGACTGACTCTCTACAGCAGTATTCATTATGTAGAATACTATGGTGAAACAAACCAAACTGTTACAAAGAAGAGTTAACTAAATGTAAACACAGAGTCCTAACTAAAATGCACTAAAATATGCCTGTATACTGGTTCATCTCCAGCTTGTTAAAGAACAGAGGGCCAAACGTGGTGATTTATCTTACTGACTGCAATGTTCCAAAATCACATAACCCATGCCTGGGTGTTACACAATGGATCTGAACAATAACAATACTGGATGACTCATGTCTTCATAACAAATGATGTGAAACAGGACACCAATATCATGGTTGTTTATTCCAACACTTTCGACATGGCCTTCCTTCTCTGTTTGGAAAAATTAGCGCTTCAGAGACTGGAAAAGCAAGACAGTTATGAGGGAATCAAGTTTCCTTGACCATAACACGAAACCAACAATTGAATCAGAATTGCTTTACTGGAACTAGACAAACACACATCAACAATGCATGTGAAGTGGATTACTGTTCTACGTGACTGGGCCTGAATCAATTACTTCCTAGAAAAGTGACACAATCCTCCAGGCCAGCTGGGAAGAAATGAGCTCTGACTGTTGTACTCAGTCCCTGGAGCCATATTTAAAAAAATAAATAAATAAAACACTGCTTCACATTCCCACAAAACACGTAATTTTACTGTTTGCCCAAAGTCATTTCTCTCCTTTATCCTATCCCCTGACAGTCTGCTGTATTTACACAGGAAATGGAGGAGGGACGTCAATGGGAAGTTTCTGTTTAACCTTTGTCACTGTTTGGCACTGATAAATTGTGGAAAAATATGAAAAAGTAATTCGTTACAAATTAGAAGAGGTCACTCAGTACAACACAGGTCTCTGCCAGGCAACTCAAAAAGACTATTTGGATGTAACCGCTTTATAATCACCAACATTTTGATTAGTAACTATACACATTTTTACTCAGTAACTATAATATGTAATATGTAAATATACAAATAATGTATATTTACATTTAGTTTGTAATCTAATTACATGCTACTTGTTACATGTAAATAACTACTACCCAACACTGCTAGTATCCCACTAGACATTTGTGTGAAATTTCATCAATATTAGCATATGAATTCTTGACTTGAGGCGAAAAATGTGTTTTATGAGGTCCCACTGACCTTTGACCTTTGACCACCAAATCTAATCATCTTATCCTTGATTCCAAATGGTCATTTGTACCAAGTTTGAAGAAATTTCCTCAAGGTATATGCTGAATATGTTCTACTGTATATCAAAGTAAGTTACTCTTCTCAGGGTGATAATGGTGACTTAACTGATAATTGTTTTTGTTTTTTAATAATGATTTGTCAGTAATTAAGTTTTATTTATTTTATTTATTTTATAAAAACTTTCATTGTAATTGTAATTAATTTGATATATGTTATTATATTTGAGCAGGTGCTGAAAAAATAGATAAATGAATAAATTAATATTTTTGGCACTCAAATTGTTTTGGCTGTGTCTATTTTATTAATATAAGGTGATATATTTTCAGTGTTTGATTTTGAAGTGATCCAAAGTAATCGAAAAGTAGTAGATATTTTTGTTGGGTTTTTTTTTGGTCACCCAATGGATTATGTTTCTAGTTACAAAAATTGCCACACAATTTGTATTCAGTAACTGACTACATTTCAAAGTAATCTGATCCAATACTAAACTTAAGCGTTTAGCAGGTGTTTGGACATTTGCACCAATATAGTTTTTTTCTTTTTTTAAAGATTATTTTTTGGTCTTTTTGCCTTTATTGTGATAGGACAGCTGAGGATATGACAGGAAAGGGGGTAGAGAGAGGTGATGACGCGCAGAAAATGGGCCGTAGGTGGGAGTTGAACCGGCAGCCACTGCAGAGGACTGACGGCCTCAATACATGATGTGTACACTCTGCCAACTGAGCTATAGGGGCACCCCTATAATGGCACAAGTTCTCTCTGTTTGTGTGTGTATGTGGGTGTGCGTGTGTGAGAGAGACAGACACATGCGTGTTTTCTCATCAAGACCTTAAACATTGTGCTTGTTTAGGTTGCTGCCATAGACAGAAGATTCGGATACTCATTAATACTTTTTATTTTACTTGAAGTAAATATCTCTACTTCCTGTCAAAGCATCCAGCCTCCTCGGCCAAATATAACTTTAATTACACTCTTTCCTGGTGCACACACACACACACACATGTTCTGACAATAGAAGAGGAAACAAATTAGAACCAGAATAATCTGCCCTGACACTGTAGATATTTACAGAGGTTTTAATTTACTGGATCCAAACATAATTCTGTTGGAATTTAAGTAAAGAAGCTAAAGCACAGAAAATCCAAAAAGTGCATGACATCACTCTGATTTCAGCTGCACATTAATCCCAACATACTGATACATTATCATTTAAAGGAATAACTGCTGGTGATGATAACAGAGTCTCAAATTGGTTTGAAATAGTCTCTTGATTACTTTGATGCTGTTATATTGAATGTATTACAAATGGAGTATTGAAGCATTAAAAGTGAAAATATTCCACCAAATGTCAACATACAGCTGCCACAAAACTGAGCTCACAATGTTGGGCGAAAAATACTCTCCAACCTTGGTGTAAAGTCCAAAGATTGCTTAAAAAGGCACACGCAGCCAAGAGCTGCCAGAATCTGTTCCCATTTAGCCAGGAGGAAGTTGACCTCATCAACATGAGAATCGTCAGACGGCTGACATCATGGGGAACCTATCCACAGCTCTAATCGTCCCCCTGTCACATCTCAAAGAGTTTCCTCTCCCCCTCGTTGGTGTGTGTACCTCCTGTTTAGTGGGGCGGAGGCAGAATACGTGCATGCATTCAGTCGTTGACTGGCCCTTGCACAAAACACTATTGAGATGCATCAGAGGCGGACGCCTCAGGCTCCCTTTGACGTCACATTAGTTACAATAAGACAATCAGCTTCCCCCATGGTGCTGTGAATGGACGTCTGCCACTGCCTGACAGGTCCTCTTGGTTCTTGGAAGTTTAATGCCCTTAACATTTAACTAGGCCCAGTGTGGCCGAGCTGACATTTGCACATGACCCTGACAGATTATATACAGCCAATCACAGAACGGGGACAATGAGGTGTTCATGGTGCATTTCCAATTGGCTGGAAGATTTATTGTATATGACTGTAAGCGTGGTGGGAGGGGGGGTAAAACACCGTCCAACAGGGTATGACTTTAGGTTTTCCAGCAAACCATGCAACTTAATTCATACAGGATCTCATTTGCACAATAATTCATTAATATACTCACTCATTCAGTCACTCAGTCATCTACTGCGAGCCTATTTCTTCTTTTCTGCAATCCTGCTGAACTGTGTAAAGTGCTCCACATCTATGACAATATTTGTCCTCACTGAAGGAAAACCTTTCGTCAGCTTTTTTCTGTTTCCCTTATGTTCCCACTATGTCATCAGTCTTGTGGATGACTGGCTGCCGAGCTGATTAATTGGCTGGCTGGCTGCTTTGCAATCAAACTGTGATTGTGTGACTGACTGACTGGCAGAAGCACAGGATGAACGATTGACCGAGTGTACAATTAGTTAGTTGGCTGGTTTGCCAACTGACCGTCAAGGTGACAGACTGGCTTGTTTGCTGGCTGACTCTTGTCAGTTGCTATATGACTTATATGAGTTAAAAGGTGAGCCTGGCGTCATTTTCCTTATTGTCAATATGTCTCATGAATGAAAATAAAACTGTGTGTTAGTCTGTCTTGCCATACTTTCTGACCTCCCCATCTGTCTGTTGCTCTCAGCCCCAAACCCACTGGTACCTATTCAACATACAATTTTGTTAAAAGTGGATTATGGAACATACACTTTTAAAATAAACTCATTAACGCACCAAAGTTTGAACAGCTTCCCACATCTGGACATGGAATCATCTGAGGAGCACATGAATGCAGCATGACACTGATCTCAACAAATTTGTGGTCAGAATCTGAGACAGATAAACCTTTTGTGTGAACAGAAACCGTTTTAGATCTTGTGAAACTTGTGAAAGTTTTGAGTGGATTAATGTATCTTTAGTGATGTAGTGAGTATTTCTGGCAGCATGTCAAAGAGTTCTAAGGTATGTTGCCAATAATAAAAAAAACCTGAATAAAATATAAACTTATTCATTAAATGCCCTGAAAACATATCGCAGGAGTTGTTATTAGCTAAAGGGACCTACAAGACCTCATATCAGCCAAAGTTTAATTATTTTACATGAGAGATTTCTGTGTTTTTATGCTCTTCTCACTGGTCAGCTAAGATCAGTGATGTCGTGTACTGAGCCAGAACCAATCAATATTTAGCAGCATTTTCATTAAAATGTAATGACGGCTGTCCTAATGAAAACTAACTGAACATTTCAATCTATTTCCCTAATTTGTTAGTTATTTTGTAATGTCATGGAGAGAAACATAAAAAAAACGAGTTTTCAAGAGCTTTAAAATGAGAGATGCAAAATAGCTGACAAACATATTTACATTTAATCTATGACACTGCATTTTCTATTGTGCTGCCCTCAAAAGGCAGCAATCAGTACATCTCTGAGCTGAAGGCAATCAGATAGATAATATTATGCAGGATCAGATCTGTGAATCCCATATAAGGTTTGGGTTATATCTCGCTTTAGGAACTATCATTTAGCAGAGCCTGGGAGTTCTTCGCTGTTGTGAAGGATCTGTCAGGCTGATGGAAGCAGATGAAATAGGTCAGGAGGGGACAGATTATCTCGTTCTCATGAAGCTTTTACTTCAGTCATTGTTTGCCTTTATGATTGAGTCATTATCTCATTATGTTACTCCTGTGATTTGTTTCTTTCATTGCCAGTGTCAACAAAACGAGCTGTTCCAGAAGATCTATCTGTCTGTCACCCTGGGCGGTCACAGTGAGGGATCTCTCCAAGAAAACTCCATATTTGTCCCTTTTCTTTTCCTCTGCTGCCTCGTGAAAACGGGGTTAAGTGATGGTTTGAGGCTGAGAGACATCCTGTTTCTCTCGTATCTCTTTCACTCTCTTGCACACACTCAGTCACTAAAGGAAGCATCTCTTTGAACTCTCACTGTATCTGGGAGCTAATAAATGCCAACTGTTTGTGCAAAATATTTGAATACTCCAACCCAGAACAGGTTTAATAGCAGTAACATGCCAGGATAAACCCTTCAGTGTTTGTGTATTGTTCCTGAGAAGGTACTGCAGAACATAGGATGAACTTCAAGCTGCACCTGCCTCTCTGAGTCTTTGTTGCCCTGAGCTCTGAGAGGCCCTTGACCAGAGAGTCTATTAAACTGGAAGGTCTAGTTAAGAACAGAACAATTTGTTCCGCCAAAGGGGAGACAAAACATACACACACCGACGAGTAAAAGTTCCTTCAAGACAAAACCAGGCAATTAAAGCTGATGAGTTACAGCTGAGGGTACAAAGTGATAACCATTCTCTTGACACTTCATTAAATCACTCGAAACAGAGCATGGGAAAATGCCCCTCAGTCTGTAGGCCTACATATTGAATTGTGTTGAAGTTTTGGTGAAATGGGACATGAGACTCCAAACGACCACAACTGCCCTCCTCTTGTCAACCTTGCGTCTCTCCTGCTCTGGATTAAGTGTTTTGGTGATGTATAGCTGTGTTCGACTGTAGTGCTCCCTTTGTTGTCTCTTTGAACGGTGTGAGACAAGGCAATCTGTGGCTGGTATTTTTCTGATGTCACTCTTGCAGGAGGAAACAATTTTGCCAGCTGGACAGTTTTTGCATTTCCAAGGATCTACAGCCCAGAGATGTTGGAAAATCAGTTTGATGGCTTACCTTCACAGTGCAGAGCAGCTGACGTCAGACTGATGTTCCCAAAGTCATTGTGTCTACAGCAAGACAGAAAAAGGCAAAGACAACACAAATGTTATTTATACTGTTCCCTAAAAGAGCCACAAACAGCACATAAAAACAGAGCTGGTCCCGACCTCCATGGGGCCCTAAGAAAAATTCTGCTGAGGGCACCTCCAAACTGACCGGAGAGCCACTACAGTCCTCCCTCCAGTTTGCTCCATCTGTTGGTCAAAGAATAAGTAGATCTATATAAAACAGAATGAGGTATAAAAAAAATTATTAAATACAATATTTTTGTGTAGAATCTTAACATAAGTGAATACTGACATTAAAATTTTTAAGAAATTTTAGAATATGTGTAAATATATAAAATACTAAAACATAACTGAGCTTTGGATCTGCAGCTTGGTAATTAGTCAATTTATTGATTTTAAATTCCATATTTAATTAATCATTAGTCACTGTCAATCCACCAATTTCCATCTTGCATTAGTGAACTATACAAGGTCATAAATAACGGTCACATCTTAAAATTATTCCCTTGTTGTGGAGGAGAGGTCAGGTCCAATATAATTCAGAGTAGTAGTTCAGATCATGTGACTTACCATATTTGGTTTGTGACATCATTGATGATGTCACAGCTGGATTCCTATTGGCCGGTTTAAACTTCTCCTGTGATGTCATGATGATGTCACTGGTCCAGAAGTTTATAAATAGAGGTTGAGAAGATGATATGGACTGAGCTAGTTCTCCAACAGACATGACTGATGTCATCATCTGTGCCCTTCAATAACAGGGCTTTTTTCTTTTTTCTTTTTCTCACAATCTTAGATTTAAAAATTTAAATTTTAGGCCTTTAAAAGTCTTAAATAGGTAGGTATTTTAGATACAAGGTCATAAATAACGTTCAGTCACATCTTAAAATGATTCACTTGTTGTGGAGGAGAGGTCAGGTCCAATATAATTCAGATAGGACTGCCATAAAACCTGTGGCTTTACGTCACTGATGATGTAAGTCGTTGGTTGTCAACCTGGGGTCCAGGCCCACCTTAGGGGGGCGCCAGAAATCACAGGGGGTCCTCAAGATTTTGTGTTCTGAGGTCCACAAAATCAGATTTGCACATGTTGACTGATGTAACTGATCTGATTTTTTTCTAAAGTTCTGTGAGATCAGTGATGATGTCACAGTTCAGATCATGTGACTTACCATATTTGGTTTGTGACATCATCATTGACATCACAGCTGGATTCCTATTGGCCAGCTTAAGCTTCTCCTGTGATGTCATGATGATGTCACTGGTCCAGAAGTTTATAAATAGAGGCTGAGAAGATGATATGGACTGAGCTAGTTCTCCAACAGACATGACTGATGTCATCATCTGTGCCCTTCAATAACAGGGCTTTCTTTCTTTTTTCTTTTTTTTTGGGCACAATCTTAGATTTAAAGGCTTAAAATTTAAATTTTTAAAAGTCTTAAATATGTAGGGATTTTAGATACAAGCAGTGGTGGACAAAGTACTCAACCCCAGTACTTTAGTCAAAGTATAGGTACTCCTGGTCAAATATTAGTATTCAAAAGTACATGTTTTTAAAAATACTTAAGTATTCAAAAGTACAAATTACAAAGTACATTTTCAAATATCAATACATGCTGTATTGTTTTCATGATGCATTTACAGAAGCTTGTAACTCTCTGAAACCATCTAATGATGCACTGACTTGCTTGTAGAACCACTCTGCTACACAAAGCTTATAGAAACACCTATAAAAACTTCAGCATAGAAATACAATCAAAAACAAAAAGGACAGTTATTGTCATTTTCTGATGTAACTGTATTAAAATCACTGCATAAAAGCAGATTGAAGCCAACTGTAAGGAGTTCTCCAAGTCGGTTAAATAACTGAGATTTCTTTCTGTCTTCAGAGGCAGTATATACATGAATTATGCTGTATTTTTCACCCTGATAAAAACAATCCAACTTTAAAAGCAGAGAGTGTAGAGAGGGTAAGGACTATTTTCATTTTCATGAATCCTTGCATACTAAATACTAAATGAAGGCAAGGTGTAAACCTATAGGTCAGCCATTTTAACAAGGTGTTTGAACTTATTTAGCAAAAAACACATATCAGAGACAATTTATTACTTCTTGCATTTCTTACGTCTATTAATTTCTGATCATTGACATCTTGTCAGCCATTACTCCTTAAATAGACAATATTACACTGTAACAAGAATGCTGCGAAAGTTCGCCATTGATGTGACGGGTTGTATTGTCTTACCTTTTTGGGGTCTGTGATAACCTGACCCGCCTCAGCGCTTGGTCCTCAGGCCTCACGGTTGATAAGAAAAAAGTCACACACAGAAATATATTGTCACACACCGCTCAATGAAGCAAGCTAGCACACCAACACACACACATGCAGGTAAGCACACACACAAATAATTCTGGTTTAACTTAAGCAACAGACTTTCATTCAGAACTGTCCAGAAATGTGAATAAAGCCTAAATGAATTTTTTTAAAAAAAGGTAAATATTCAAGTGAAAATGAGGTTAAAAAATGATATCATGAAGTGTTTGTGTGTGTGGCCATGTGAGGGCGGCCGTCACAGTGCCTACTCACAGAGACACAGAGGGTGGTTGATAATGTAGCAGTTTAGTGGTGGCAACACAATGACCACTGATTATAACATGGAGTCTCATTTGGTTAGGACAAAATTACTCCAGATGGCTCAAGTCTGAATTGCTTTTTGGATTTTTTTTTCTTTTTTGTACCTTAAAGTAATTCACCACTTTGGGAATTATATTTATTTCAGTGAAATGGAGAAGATTGATACTACTCACATGTCTGTGTATAACGTCCAGAGCTGAAGCCAGTAGGTGATTAGCCTAGCATAAAGACTGGAAGCAGCAAGCCTAAAAATGTCAAGAGCTACCTGTAAAGGTTTCCTTATGACTACTCACGTTTTTTCTACCATACAGAAACTGAAATATGCTGGATTTTTTTGGTTAAGACCTCTTCCTGGTTGATGAAAGAATAAGGCCTTTCTTGTATTGACCCTTGTGTCAAAGCTCTGCCTAGTCTACATTTTGGGTCCACCTTTGTCTACCCTGCTAAGTTACTTGGGGTCAAAACAGCTGCCAAACTCAGTGTACTTGAGTTGGCTTCACTTAAAAAAAAACCAAGTACTTTCTAGTTATGCTTTTTTCTGTGGTGAAATGTAACTAAGGATGTTACTCATGTTCTTAAGCATCCCACAAATTAGAGGCACTTTACATGAGTAGCCTATTATCTGTTTGTCACTTTCTACTTATAGTCTACTCCACCACATTTCATGGGAAAATTTAATTTTTTAAGTAGGCCTGTACTCTATGTAGGCAATAGTGTTATTAACAAATTAAAAATTTTGTATGCACAATACTGTATGAACTAAAGTAAGTGCAGCTAAAATGATCAGTTCACTAATTAATCAGAAAGAAAGAATTTTTTGCCTTTTATTTCAAAACTTAATAATAAAAATGATTGTGAATATCATGTCACTTCTCCTGAGGCATTATAGTACCAATGTTTTACACATGAATGGTCTGTCTTGTTTATTAGTTTTCTCTGGCTTGTTTTTAAATGTTTTCAGCGGACATAGTCTAAGCAAAGAGAACAATGAAGGATCTACTTCCTCTGCCACTGTGTGGCACTGCTTTTTTCAACATTCAGACATGTGCAGATCACTCCGCCTCTTGGCACATGACCTTACTCTGAAAGACGACTGGAAATGCCCAACTGTGGGTGGATGTCATTTCAACAGCAGTGCCCATTCTTGTCGGCATTACCATAATTCTTTTGTTTGCAAATTGATTGATGAGTAAATCATTTTATGCTATCTTGTAGAGTTTTGAGTTTATGTACTTGCTGGTTAGGGATTACTGTTACTGTGGATACTGTTGCAATGTGGCTAACAAGGATAAAAATGCACAACCCAGGACTTTGAACACTTTATGTAAATTGCTCACGTTTTGACAAAACTCTGATGAGAAACTGGGTGTCGGGTTGGGGATGAAGGGTGTTCAGTTCACAGTATTACCTTATGTAGCTAGTTATGTAGCCAGCACCATCAACAAAGTGTACATTGTGTTTACATAAAGATACAGTGTTGATATTAGTTTTGCACACTCAGGTAAACAAGTTAGTCTGCATATTTGCTGTATTTTTCAACATTGGTGAGAGCCAGACTAGCTGTTTCCTCCCACTTGCAGTCTTTATGCTAAGCTAGGCTTATTGCCTCTTGGCTCTATCTCTGTTCTTTAAAGCACAGACTTGAAAGTGGTATCAGTCTTCTCATCTAACTCTCTGGGAAAAAAAAGCAAATAAGCTTATTTCCCAAAATACGTTGCTGTTTAAGCTGGACCTTTTTGCTCTGGACAGTGAGCTTCAGCTGAATAGAGGAGACAGTGGATGAAAGCAACAGAGACACAATGTCTTTGCTCACTCACATTTGATCATAATGGACACTAATCTGTTCTCAAAATGACACAGCAGCACATCATTGTGTTCCTCTTCGGCACTCCCTCTCAGTTGGAACAGATTGCACCTTTTTGACCTAAAACTCATGAATGTCGAGCCTTGACGGCATTTGACTTTTTACGTTCTGGTTTTCTGAATATGTGCAGTGCATTTATCAGCACTGAATGTATTCATGATGGCTTAATTCAGTTTGAGTGTAGCTTTTTTGCTGTTTGCGGTCATGCAAGTGTATCACTGGGGAGAGAAGACAAGGGCAGGCATGCACCTTTTTCTCTGCACAACCTTAGCAAGTCCTCCTTCAGCTGCTCGGGGGCAAGAACAGAAGTCCCTGTGTATCCAGAGAGACAGAGAGAGGCCTGGCCGTAGGGTTGCCAAGGCAACAGGGAACAGTGCAGGCATGGTGGTGAAAGAAGAGGGGGTCTGGGCTGGTAGGGATAACTGGAGACGCCAGGGGACACCTTTGTGCATTAAGATACTCCACACTCCCTTTTGAGGGGAAAAGACATTTTTTTTAAACCAAACTAAATTAAACTATAAATAGTGCTGGTTAGGCAGTGTCTGAAATTGAAGAGCCCAATATCAGGGAATGTAGCTCACGGGCGAACACAGAGCATTTTCCGGTATCCAGACCAGGGTGAATGGGTACTTTGATCTATTTCTCATGTCTGCTTTATTAGATACATGGTCTCCAGTGTGCTGAAATTGACGCCCTTGGAATTATGTGCAGCTATGCGTACCACAGTAAAATATATCCTAAGAAAATGTATATTGAAATTACTAAAAAAGAATTAATCCCTTCTACCTGATCATTTTATCAATCTAAAACCAGATGATAAATATATCTGCGTGTGCACATGCTGCTCCTGTGAACTGTAAATATGTATGTGTTTAAAACAATACTGTAGGTTCTTTCCAGGTTGTTTAAGACAGATGCATGTCAGGCGTCCATGTGGCCCAAGATGTGTACTGTGTAAATGCAATATCACTGGTTCAATTCCAGCTGCATATAGGGTGACCAGACATCTGAAAAATTTGGGACATTCCCGAATTATGAGCTGCTGTCCTTAATCCCTGACTTAAAATTTGAAGGCAAAAATGCTGAGGAGAGCTGAGTTGGTGGCACAGTAATGTTGAAAGATGCTACACGAAACGTATTTTAAAGCGCTGCCAAATCGTCATGAATAAATGATAACGTAATGGAGATATCTGCAACAAGCTGCTGTTCTCGCCAGAATAAAGAAGACTGAATTCAAATAAGAGAATCCTTTTATTAAATTATTGATTAGTCTACATGAATAATTTGATCAATAGTTTTATTACTCTCTGAATCTGTGAAAATATTCTGATCAAATCTCTTATATGGGCCATAATTCCTGCTTTTAGTTATTAAAGGTGTCTCATTTGTTTTTGTAAAAATGTGTTCATAAGTTCTTACAACCTAATGACAATCTTAGCTCCTGTAAAGACATTTAAAATGACCGCAAAACACCTGTCACCTGTGTGTAATGACTCATGTGTCTGGTAAACACAGTCAGGACACTGTGCTTCATATCATCCTCAGAATCAACATTTGACTTTTATAATATTACAAACGAATGATCAGAGTTTGATTCTAAAATTAATCTAAATTATTCTTCACATCATAATGATTCTGACACGACACCCCACCCCAAACTCCTGAATTTCACCCAGTCTCCTCTGGTCAGCCCAGCTGGATAACTTTGTTGCATGTCCTCCCCCTTACCCTCCACCCACAAATCTCTGTTCACTCTCAAAAATAAAATGCTAAATAACCCCACAAATTACCTTAAAAAAGAAAACTGGTGCATGTTCATGAAATATACAACTTTAAGTACACATATATCAGACATTACCTTCCAGACATGACCATTTCAAGTCTCACTTGTGTGTTTATAAATCAAAAACATCCTTTCACTCTGCTTCTATCTGAGGTCTTCTTTGTGCCAGACATCCTCACAAGGTGCTGTTCCCAAACCAGAGCTCTTATTGATCCAGCTGTGCTTTATTGTTAACCACACATCCACCCACAAGGCTTTCTTTCAGCTTGACCAAGAGACACATCCACAGCTCCCTCAGCTGTCAAACCACTGACCCTCCTTGACCCCAAATGTCCATAAACCTGTTGCAGAAGGAGGACTGTGTGCAGGAAAGACATTTTATCATACAAGTGTTAATATCATGGTGTCTATCAACTAGCCTACACATTGCCAAATATGTATTTGACAGGCATTTTTCACCGAAGACATTAGACATGTTACACATGGTTTATTGAACACTTGAACACAACAGAGCCATCCTTAATATCATTAATAACACCTGTGCTTTTTCTCCAATGATAATAGGCGTTTTCGGACCAAACTGTTCTGGGGATTCTTTGAGGAGGAACTACCCACTAGGGGGTTCCCTGAGAACTAACAACCTTCAGGGACTTTTTTCTGTTTGTATTCACACTGCCAGTAGGAACCTTAAAGTGACATAAGCTGGTTGGCATCTTGGTAAAGCAATGTCACTTCTGCTCAACATACAACAACCATCATTACTATGACAACAACAAAACAAGATGGGGGACGCTGTGGTCAGAGATCTGTGTTGTGGGTTTTATGATTATAATAGAGTTTGAAAGGTGACGTGCAAGTTTAGATTCTGCGGTTGAAAGAGCGAAAAGATGAAGGGCAGCACTTCATATTCTTCATATCAAGGTGGAGAGAATAAGACAGTATTGCAAATGGGTAATTAAATGTAACATTAGGCTATTGTAATGTTACATTACCAGTTGCTATTTTCTTTAAATGTTAAGTAAGGAGCCTCTTACCTTCTGCAGAGGTTTACTGGAAAATTCCACCAGGTGCAGCTGCATTGCATCACCGCTGCAACACATCAGCTGGAGCCGATCGCAGCCATTCTACTCAATGCTTGTGATTCCACCAGCAGTGCCTCAGTGCGTCTAAGAAGTGGCTGTTCGCTCTACTCCACTTAAAATATGCGCCAAGTCTATTTTTGACAGTCACTGTTAATCTCTATTGTTTAAAAAGCACAAGTTAAGCAATGTGGCAACATTTAACGAATCAATTCTAAGTAAAACAGCCAGTGGAACTTTGAATGTGTACATGTCATACTGATAGACCATCCATTGCAGTTCGAGCTGCCATTCTCATGTCAGCAGTCTTAATTAGTGCTTAGTTTCCCAGGCCTGGGAACTCTGCCACCGTGTTGACTTTAGATGTGGCCCCCTCCCAACAGGGAATGGTTTTGTTTTTGTAAGACTGGGACGCTACAGCTTCACTGGAACTTACACATAACAAGCTGGCCAGAGTGGGCAAGATATGCCCACCCTGTAAAAGCAATGTAAACAGCTTCAGAGTTGCTGCTTTATCTTTCAGTTTAAGTAGCTGGGACCTGAAGTGCGACATACTTTTGGGGACCGTGCCAAACACTGAACAGTCATGAATCCTGCGTGTTTGACTGCATAATCCTCACTCTCTGATAGATATAGATTGCACACTGCATTACATCACTGTACCCCTAATCTTATCTGGATTGAATGGATGACTTAACTCATTTATAACATATTAATGTCACTTTCAGTCTCCCACAGTGGGTCCTACAGTAAACAGGCACTAGTCTGGGAAGTATATGCATCATGAGCAACATGTAGCCTAAATGATTCACATTCACTCACATGTGGGCACAGGTCCATTAGCCTTTGTCACATTTCATTTAGTGAGTCATGAGGATCTCTAATGGCTTATGACAAATAAAAGGTCAAACCTATTTAGGCCAGGTTACAAAAGAAGAGGGGAAGAATATATAATTGGTACCGTGCTTTCAAACATGTCGATGCAACTGATGTAAGAAATGTTGTTGAAGTTCAAAAGGAGCCAAGTTAAGTTAAACATTACCTCTCAATAGACATGATTGTGAACTTATGCTTTGAATTTACATTTCTGGATTTCTTGCCAAACAAATATCTTGAAGTTGTTCAGATTAGGCACTTTTCTAATTTTTGACAGCTCACCTCACTGAAGATGGATGGAGCATTCCCAGTCAGCAGTTCCTATGTGGGGGATGAGAGGACAAAGACATAAAAAGAGGCCATTCTTTAGCCAGTTACTGATTACGGACCAAATCTGCCTTAACTTAAAGCAGCAGCGAGAATCATTAGGTGAAGGTGTGCGTGTGTGTGTGAAAATATCCAATATCTTATAAAATGATATTGGCAGGAGAAGCTCGGCTGGCAGCACTTCTAAAAGCTGGTGTAACAGCAAACGTGCCAGAAATATTGTAAACAGAGAACAGTCATCAATCATTCCAACATTGTGGAACATTTTTGTTTGTTTCCCCACTGAGATTTCCCCCTCTACTTTAAGCTATAATAACTGCATTAGTGTTGCATTAACCCATGTCACTGCTGAATCATTCTGCTTGTTATCTTTCAAACAAAGCCCCGTTGCCACTCTGGTAGTATCACACATAATGAACTTGTGGGGTGTGGACACACCAGGACTTAAAACCGCCAAATGTCATGATGAAATCAATTGACCCCCCCAAACCCTGCCCCTATTTCTTCTGTGCTCTAATAACAGTTAAGCGAGCGAGGTATTTGACAGTCAAATTTCTTCTTTCCTGTTTCCTGTACTTAGATATGCTACGTGTTAAGCTTGTATATATTGAAAGAAACCAAATTTTGAAGTATGGTAAATGATGTTACTGTTGGACGCGTAACAGCAACATTTAGTCACATCTTACTTAACTAATGTTAGCAAAATGCATGCTAACTAGCAAGTTAATGAGTAATGTAGATTAGCTAGCTAGTTAGAACTGTTATTGGAGCAAAGAGCAAAAAGGTGTGACAGTTAGGAAGGGACTGGTCATTTCAATGCAGTTGCCATTAACACAGAATCTGCTCTATAAGGCAAAATTAATCCAAGTAAAAATATCAATGCAAAGGAGACATGGTTTACAGAGTTACGAGACAGGAGTCTATGGTAGCCTGCATACATCTTTAGAATAACCTGTGAACCCATGGATGACTGAGCTGGGCTAACAAGTTAACCTTGTGCAAGCTCATCAGCTCAATAAAATGTGTGCAATTGCCAGGATAATAAAGGGAAAATTAGGAGACACTCTGGGATCTATTGTTACTGACCACTGACTGTAAATAAAGATGGACGATGGATCGAGGATATGAGCGCTGCCATCTTGTGTTGTTGATTTCATTTGGAGACTGGAGTCTGTACAATAGTTAACAGGGTTGGAGCCATGGTATCAAGGTCCTGCCCATACAGCTGGCTGACTCAGTGACAAGCAAAGCTCAGCTAGAAGTCATGGCATCAAACCCCCCTTTTATAGCATCAACTAAATAATTAAAACAAAACTTGGAAGAAGAATGAACACTTGAACAGCGATCAGTGTGATAAAATGACAGAAAACATAACAGGGAAAAAAATGTAATTTTGTACTTGAACTTTTTGCTTTGGTCCATATCCCATCTGCTAATTTGGAGGGGGCGGGGTTTAAGACCTGTAGCCAACAACTGGGTAGATCAAGGTGTTTTGGCTTCATTTTCAGGGAGCTCTAATGCATATACATATATAAAAAACGGACAGTGTTCTTGTACAGTAGGAGAAAGTGCAGAGATGCAGCATCCATATTTATTTACAGACAATGCTGTCATGCCGTCCATCTTTATAGAGTAAGTATGTGAGTGTTACTGATTAGTGCTAGCATGCCAGGCCAGCAGGTTAGCTGGAGGCTCACCAGCTACAGCAGTTCACCAACTAACCATGTGACTTGTCACATCACCAAGCCTCGCCTTTTATGTGTGGACAAGCAAATGTCACTTTGCAATGTGAGGTTGATGTAGCTTTTTCCTGAGTGCAACATAAAAACATGATATAAGTTGCTCAAAGCCTGCAGGGCTAAACACAGACATAACTTATGAAAATTAATGAAGAGAGCTGGGAGGAAAGACTTCCTTATCTACGCATTTCCGCCACCTGCCTCCCTCCTATCTCGTGTTCTGCCTGTCTGGTGCCAGATTGGTACAGACAGAGCAAGAGGTGCAAGGATGACCCTGAGCTGTCATTGTTTTCCTATGAATGCCTTTCCTTCTAACTCCCTCTTTCTCTACTTCCTTCTTCCTCTCTGTTCCTTTTTAGGGATGGCAGGCTGCACAAAGACAGGTGATTGCTGTTGCTATAAGGTAAAAAAAAGAAGTGTGTGTGTTTTCTCTTCCATTTAGAGATGTGCTATGTCAAAGCCAGCAGAACTGTTTGGAATCACCCACCTGAAATGTCAGTGACTTCCTAACAGGGTGTCCATCAGAGCTTTTTTAAACTGACAAGGGAGCCATTAGCCGGTAGCTCTGTGTGTCCTGTGGTGGGAAGGGGCGGGACCAAGATTTTTATTCTTTTCAGTTTCCATCTGCAGCAAACTGTTAGCCTGTATGACGTCCATGTAACAGGAAAAGGAAGGGAAATCAGCATCTGGAATACATGAAAGCTGTAAAGATACTTATTTATACACTGTGCACTCTTAAAAATAAGTTCCAAAAGGGTTCTTTCTAAAGGGCGGAGGTTCTCCCCAGAACAATTTGCTTCCTAAGATCCATTTTCTGAAGAAAGTGTTTGGCAAGGATTCTTTGTAAGACTAAATGTTCCAATAAGAACCCTTAGCCTCACAAAGAACCCTTTTCAGAAGAAAGATTTCTTCAAGGATTGTTGAAATTCTTGAGGAACTCTTTCATCAAGGTTCTCTGTGGCAGAATATAAAAGGGTTTTTGGTAGAACCCCTTGATGGGTTCTAGATGAAAGTATTGGATTATAAAAAGGTTCACTGTAGAACCCCTTGAGCGTGTTTTGGATACCTTGGAATATAAAAGAATTCTCAGTAGAACCCCCTGGTTGGATTCAAGACAAAATCATTGGATTATTAAAAGGTTCTCCATAGAACCCTGAGTGTGTTCTAGATAAAACCTTTGGAATATAAAAGAATTCTTGGTATCCCCCTGGGTGGTGTATAAAATTCTTGGAATATAAAAGGTTATCAGTAGAACCTAAGTGGATTCTTGCTAGCACCCTTAGAAGGTGGAAAAACTCTTAATAAAACCCCCACACAGAGTTCTGGGTGGAACTGTTATACTATATAAGTGTTCTCTGTAGAACCTCCCATAAGGGGGTCTGGATCAAACCTTTCACAGAGGATTCTAAGTATGATCTCTTATGTTGGGTTCTTGGTTCCATATAGCACATTTATTAAATGGTTCAACAAGGAACTAAAACAGGTTCTCCTATGGGGACAATCTGAAGAACCCTATATGGTTCTAGTTCGCATCTTTATTTCTAAGAGTGTAGTTACCAGGAGGTTAGGGTACATGATCTATAAAATGTGGTGTGATTATAATGCCTAGCTACCTTGATTATAGCTGTTGTTTATTCTCTGCTCATTTGTACGCAACCACACACACATCACACATACAGACACACACACATCACAGAAACACACACACACAGGTGCAGGCACCATGACGACACTGCCCTGAATGCAGCATGGACACAATCTTTAATCATCCTCCTGTGGTCCGCTGCAGAGGGAGAATATACAGTGATGGTGATGCAAACACAAACACAAACACAAGGACACACACACCTTCCCCCACCCGTAGCCCACCCCCTGCAAACCCATCGTTCCCTAGTCCATGATGTAATGCTATCAGACCCCTCCTCTGCTGTCTCTCACACACTCCTCTCCCTCTCCTTCTCCTCATTCTATTGGTGGCTCCCGTCTGCATCTGCTGGTTCAGCTCTGACTCCACACACACACTTGCATGCACACACACACACACACACACACACACACACACACATGCACTCACACACTTCCACGCTCCCTCTCTTTTTCTCACACACACTCTTACACATACACTATCAGGGGGATTCCTCCGCCACTGCTGCAGCCTCTGCTCGCTCCACCTGGCTCCTGTCTTCCGCCGTGGGGGGAGAGCACGGTGAGTCTCTCCTTTCTCTATATGACAGCAGGCGATTGGGGTTCACAATAAGACAAAAGGATGAAAGGACGTTGGGGTGTTTTTTTTTCCTTCTGCAGAGAGTGGCGGACAAACACCGGGAGGCATTGCTGCTGCCACTGCAACCTGGGAGGAGGAGAGGCTGGCAGCTGAGTTTGTGCTTTGGAGTGATGAAGTGGTGTGAGGCGGCTCAGTTACTACAGATACCGGTCATCCAGGCGCTGGATGCCATGGCAATAGATTGCATTCAGTCAGGGTCTTGGCTCACTGTGTGTCTGTGTCCCAGTAAGGTGCTGGAAGCCGTGGTGAGGTGCACGTGTGTGTGTTTAAATCTGTTTGTATGCATATGTAAGCATGTGCAGCCTGACTGATGAAGCCTAAATATGCTCCAGGGTGTTCTGTTATCTGGTGTCCTCTTTGAGAAATGCCAGTCACCTTGCTTTGAGGAAAGAAAAAAAAATGATTGGAAGCTGAATCCAAAGCTGCTGCTGCATGAAGTTCCTGTGATGCTTTAGTTTGACTCCTTCCCTTCCTGCTGGACAGCGAGGATATATTGGCTACAATAAAGCCCTGACAGTCTCATTATGTACATACAGATTGTTCCTGTTGTGTCACTGACAAAACAGGGTGTGTGCATGTGGTGTGAACTCGTGCGCCTGTGACATTTGGACACTTGCAATGCTCCCTCTGTCTTCTCCTTCCCCATTATGTGCACTGGGCTCTTTCACTGTGCGGCTCAGTGACATTGAGTCTAATAGGAAAAGTAATTCTATTATTGCCTCGGCTTTTGACTGCTAAATGACACATTAATGATAATGGGACTGAGGGAAGAAGTCACTGGTGCATTTTTCTTTCTGAGCTGAGGTTGACCAAATTGCATTTTCTGTAGCTGTGCACTGCAACCTAACCTTTTACATCCAGTGTGTAGAGATGTTAATATTTTATAATGGTTGGTCTACTTCACATGTGGACAGTCTCATAACTAATTCATCCAGATGTTTTTTTTTTCCCCATTTTCACATGCATCTGACAAAAAGCCAGACATGATTCAATGCTTCTCCATTCAATATAAATGCATAAAATTTGTTCCTTTTTAAGTATCTCCTTCCTGTTTAGTTGATTTAGTGACTGACTGGTGTAAGGAGTTTAATTATTCAGATATTGATATATTGACGGATTTTCCTGATACAGAATATACAATACATACATAAACACACAATTTTCCCTCAAAAGTGGTTAGCGTTTGTGACAGATGTGCAGATATGTCATGGTAGCAGGTTATTTTAGAGTTTAGGAATAAATGTTATTGTCCAAAATTATATTACATTACTATTGACGATATAGGCCACTATGGAACAACTGAGAGGAAAAATAGATTGGAAAGAAATGGGGGCGTCCTGCCTTGAACAGATTGTATAAAAGAGAATTAAGTAATGTTAAAGCTAACAATGCATACACAAAAGATAGTATGCTAATGTAAGCTCATCAGCATGACCAGTAACATTAAACTCACAAAAGTTGCTAATAAGATAAACACAGACTTTGAAAAGACTAACCTTAGTTTTAAAAGTAAAGTTTCCAACGCTGTAACATTAATATTTACAAGAACTTGTAATGTTATCACACTACGATTGACCCAGTTTGCAATTTCTTCTCACTTGGGTTTTGACATGGAGGCAGAAGTGCTTTATTCCTCTCAATATATATCTCCACAGGGAAACAAAAGTTTTGTGAGACAATACAAAAGCTTTGCAAGGGAACACAAAAGTTTCTCAGGATAATGTGAAAGTTTGTTTTTGTTTTTCAACTAATAATAGTTTTTTAGCCATTTATTTATCTCTTCTAGCTCTTCTAGAACTCTAACAATTCAGACAAATCCTACTGATCCTGCCTTTTAGAAAAAGGATATATACAAGATAAGATATATATAAAAAAAGATGATATACATAAAATGTTGCCTATAAAGCTAGCAAACAATCTGCATTATGTTCTATTACAAAAGATTTCATGTAGGTGGATTTCATCAACATATATGCTGATGCCGATATAGCTGTGATAGGTTAATATCAAGCCAATAATATCCCTCAACCGAAATATATCAGTCGGGCTGTAATTGATGGGATCCTACAATCCATTCAAACAAATATCTAGTAAATTTGGAGGGAGGTGGAATCCATCAGCAGCTTAGTGGCAGCAAACCAAACAATATATTTTCCACACTAGATAATCTGCATGCCGTTCTTCAATTAACCAACAAACAAATTAGCTCTGCTATGCTCTTCAGCTCAGTCATTATTATCAATGATTGCAGCTATGACCACATAGAAAGGAAGAAACCCACAAAGATATTTTGGAAGTCAGCTGGCCTTGTTCAATCTCTCCGCAGGCCCTCATGGAACAGTGTGTGCAAATATGTTGGTGGATTTTTTTAATCGATGATTAGCACATGAAACGGCTCTTCCTCCAGGCTGTTTAGCTCTGACATTCTCTATGTAGGCATAAATGGAAAGTAATTAGGATGGGGGTCCAACAACAATATAATATAAACAAACAGGCAATGAGGAAGCGCAGTGCATCGTCAGCTCCCATTGGCTGTTCAAGCATTATTTGGGGTCCTTTTAAGGTTAGCGTGTGAGATAGTTTATTGATTTCTTACTGTTTGAATCCCATTACAGCCCACTGCCCCAAAGACCTTTAAAAGTAAGGCCGGGAGATAATATGCCACTCATACACTGCAGTCTATGAAGCTGGCAGAAAATCTAAATGTTAATATTCTCCCTGAAGCAGTTCTTCTGTTACTCGATCAGCCTCTGATTGTGAGGAGTCTTTTCTCTTGTCTGTTTTGTCACAAACTGACTCTGGAGCTCCCCGTGAAGTGTGAAGTTGAGGATGCAAAACTTGCGCTGTTGGTACATTAGATCTACTACAATTTCATGCTGGCTGAAACTGTTAATTTTGTATCTTCCTCTCACTGGGTTTGTTGACGTCAAGTCAGTCAAGTGAGGGGAATATGAATATTTGACTCAACGTACAATAGTTTAAGTAAAAAGGTCAATTCAATCAATATTTCAATGACTCTGCCAACTGTGTAACAGATTTGGAACACAGCACAGAAAAGGATTAACATATCTTTCAGCTTCTTGAGGACTTCAGCGCAGTCATTGTTTTACTGCAATGACTGTGCGAGTGCTCTGATCTATATACAGGCTCCTACGTCAGCACTGTCAGCTGTTATTTTTGTTTTTTTCATCAAAGATTGTGAGTGTTTGATAGTTTTGGGAGTTTTTTTTCCGTTGGCTCTAAACAGAGACACCGCAAGTATTCCTAAGAATAAAACATGTGATGTTGTGGGGCTCACTTATGGAAAAAACCAGACCCAGGACAGCTGCTCTGCTTCTTTCATCCTGAAAATACTGAAGTACTCTTTCATCAAAGCTGTCCACCAAATGTCATGCATACTACCTTACCAGGAAAAATTTCCAGCATCTAAATGTATTCAGTCTAATCATGCAGTTGCTTGCGTACGTGTGCGTGTATGCGTAAGTGAGTGTGAAATCAATGGACTTGTATCTTGTCTGGAGATAAGGTCAGACTGGACCAATCAGTCAATTTTTTTTTGTGGACATTCATGAGTATATGCTGAAGGACCTCAGATTTTTGAAAAGCCTTGAAAGAACCTTTCTTTATGGTTGTGCACCAGCGACAGCTATGGCCACAGGCATCATGTTTTCAGGTCATCCCATTCTTGTGAATCTCAAGAACACCTTGAGCGAGTTTCTTCAAACTTGATACAAATATTCATTTGCACTCAAGGATGAACTGACAAAATTTTGGTGGTTAAAGGTCAAGGTCACAGTGACCCGACTAAACACATTTTTGGCCATGACTCATATACTAATTATGACTATCTGCATTGTAACTGCATTGAAAAAAAAAATTGGTCTGCACAATTATTCTAAATATTAGCGAATGTGCAATATACGAATTGCACAAGCAAAAAAAAAAAAAAAACAATGCATACTTCCAAAGAGCTGTGTGTCTGCCAATGAACAGAGCTTGGAGCATAAGGAGACCTGGTACTGCACAGTGCTTTAACGGAGACTAAACACAGAACAGAAGGTTGAGAGCAAAGAAAAATATGGATGATCTGTGTTTAACAGTTGAAAATCTAGACAATCTGTTTGTGCCTGCACTTGTGCTATTATCACTACTAAAACTCCCAAATGCTTGCTTAAAAGGATTACTAATATCTTGCATTTCTTTCTAAGCAGCTGATGGAAATTTCATTTTGTTTTCAATGAGCTGTTGTCTGTAACATTCCACAAACCTCTGCAGAGCTTTATTGGAAGAGGAGCAGCTTCAAGTTTTGATTTAATTTCAGGAAAGGATCACAAAAAACTTAATGGATAAACCTGCCATTAGACCTAAGAACCAAAGAGTCAGTTTCTTACACTTAATGATATTCCCCTTTAATGCTGTACTATATTTAATGCCAAGATTAATAAAGTTATTTCTGCTGAAAAATTCATAAAAAAAATCAGAAACTCATTAATTCATTCTCAGTGCCTGGAGGCTTTCTTCCACAGCCCTCCCCCCTCCCGCTGTGCAGCTGTGCAGGACCTTCACCTATGCCCTCCTACTGCGGCATCCACAGCCTCCCAGCTTCAAAACCGCCAAGAACAAGCCAGACAAAGAAAATCTATGTACTGAGCAAACACACACACACACACAGACGTCTTCATTTAAACTGCACTGGCCTTCACTCAAGATCTCAGGGGAAAAGCAGACCACATTAATGTGCATTAATCTCATAACATCCTACAGATTCTTACGCCACATGTCAGACAGCAGATATTGCTTCTTTATTATGGAAGATAAAGAGGCATCCAGTTATTTAGCTCCAGTATCGTATGTTCTCTTGTCAAGGTTTCAAGTCTATTTCATAAGCTTTGACACTTGTCAGACTCTCCAGTTTTCCCTTGGTCTTTCTTTGTTTGTGAGTATTTTTACTGTAACTATACAAGAAATACTATGACTATGAAATACCAAAAGAAAGCATTCCTCTTTCCCACCACATCTTCAAATTCAATTTATTTTGTTAAAGGCAAACTATGCAGGATTTTCTCAATACACAATCCACAGATTCACCCAAACACAATCCCTCTCGGTCATCACCCACAACCCACCAGAAGTGTGTGGCAATAATAGATAGTAGATTAATTATTGCCATATTGTCACATTCATTTGTGGACTACTGTTTTGAAGCCTGTGTGTTGGCTTCATTCTTTAGACCCAGAGGCTCCCCCCACTTATGACCCTTCCCCCCACCCATATTTTCTTATTTTTTCATTATTTTGCAATGCTCGGGACGCTTTACCAACCAAAAACATTGGCAACTGGTAAATCCTACTTATTCTACCTTCAACAAAGACTCTTAAAGAAAAAATCATGGAAACAAAACTTGGTCACAACATGTCATAAAACATACTGCAGAACCTTGAAAGCAAAATCAGGACTTTTCTTTGGTTTCAATCATCCAGTCTTCAACTATTTTGCACGATGAGCTGTATTGACAAGTTAGCTGGTAAACCTCAAAGCTTTAATTATGTGTTGGGAACCAAAAAGCCTCAAAAACTCACTCTGGGATGATTGAACATGTCAGGAATGAAAGTAGGAGCCAATTAAAGTCGATGACATGATTTGCATCTCGTGTTTAATTATTTTGCCTGTCACTATAAACACAGGCCTACTTCTGACGTGTGTGCGCATCAGAGGGAGAGTGAAAGAGATGGCAGTGAGGCCGCAAGGAAGCAAGGAAGTGGTAAAAACAGGGGAAGCCACCTCTCTTGTCTTTGATGTGGACATGAGCTGCCATCTGTGGCAACAGATTTATTTCCTTATTGATGCTGTTCTGTCACACTGGTTAATAATACACATGAACTTGAGTGCATTTACTTCACTAAAATTATAAAAAAAATATATATATATAATTCTCACCTACCTCTATCTAGCCACACAGATAATTTTGGTTTTATGTGCTCAGATTTTTTGGTATTTTCTGGTATCCGATATTATTGCCTTGACCCCAGTAAGGATGTGAATGGAATTTTATTTGAGGTGTTCTCACAGCTGAAAAATGACTTTTAAAAACTCATTAGCAGCATGTTTTCCACTGATCACAGCATTTGTGTAGACTATTACTTTGGTAGTAAGTAGTTCCAATGTAAACTGAGGTCTGTGGATTGTTCAGAGTAAGCGGGTCATTGTGTCTGTTGTGGTTTTTTAGCTATGTTAGAGGCTCCATAGGGATGTCAATCAGCCTGACCAACACTTTGATCCAGGCTAAAATGTCTCAGCAACTATTGGATGGATGGTCTAGAACTTTGGTTTATGACCAAATATCAGCAAAATTAATGACATTCTCATCAGCCTCAGCTGTGATTAAACTGTGTCCCACATCCATACTACATACTAATAGAGTACGCAATGAATAGCTAGTCATTGTTTTATGTTTTAGCAATTACATCTGCATGCAGAATATATCTGCATATGTGTGATTTCAGACATCAGTCAAATGGCAAATTTGGAATGCCACTGCAACCTAAACATTAAAATGTTTTCCCTCAGGTTCACTGGATTACTATTTTTTCTATTTTCCTAAGTTTTTTGGAGCTGTTTCACCTCCACCCACATTTTTTCAGCTATGAGCAGCTCCTTCATGTCCCTTGTGAATTGCATTGTGGGAGAATAGTATGCAACAACAACACACTCAGAAATTGCCTGTATTTAGTCTGTCTGCTTTGAGTATACCTTCTCACTTTTCAGTAAAAGAGTGTGCTGGTTTTGGTAGCAGTAAGCTTGCAGATTGTGAACATTTCACTTGAACCTACCCTTCCTAATGTGCAGGAGAACTTACCGTGGCCGTGAAACATATCGCAAGGCCAGTGTTTGGTTTGTCCATTCTGGGCTATTACAAACAACATGGCAGTAGACAATGGACCTATGCCCTCTCTAGATATAAATGGTTCGTTCTAAGACAATGAAAACACATCTAATCTGATTTCCAGGTGATTATACACTAATGAAAGCGTACATATGAATATTTCATTTAATTTCTCCCACATTCTGTCAAGTGCCCATAAATCCACATAAATCCTACATACTGGACCTTTAATGTCAACATGTTAACATTGCCACTGTGGTCTTCTATAGCTTCACAGAGCTGCTAGCCTAGCTATACAATCATATTGTTGAAATGTCATTTATTGCTGTGAGGACAAAGGTCCTTTAACTCAAACTATCTGCATGACTTCATACTACTATAGGGGTAACTGAGAAAATAGCATTCTATGTAATTAGGTTGAACGGACTCTTTAAAACCCTTCTTAAATAAACAGGGAGTTTTTCTTCTTAATATATTATACATGTTAGAAAATAGTTGCTGAAAACATGAGAACTATGTAATGCAGAATACTAGAGACCAATAAACTGTTGTTCACTACTTCTGTGCTTAGGATTTTTTGGGTGGACCTGAAACATGGTTTGGTGATGTGCCAAAGCCATAGTCCCCCAACACTATATAGTCCCCACCAACCCACACATGAACAACATCGTCTCCCCCTCCCCTCCTCCTCTCTAACAGTCAGCGACAAATGTACCTTCAGCAACTCTCTCAGTCCAAACCAGCCCAGCAGTTCACTTCAGCTCTCTTCAGTTCCAACAACCTGACACAGAAGAAAAAAAATACCATCCAGTCACTGTCCTTTGGCTCTGGTGGCTCAAATATGTCTGGACATATTTATGGACATATGGACATGTCCAATAAAGCTACCAGATGGAGTGTCCCTGTTTCAGGTCAATTTCCAGTCATAGCGGTGCTTGAAATCAAGATAGCAGAGAGGACACGCCTATAGCATTTGATTTTTTCATTATTTTAAGACCTAATTTTACATACATAGTGATTTTTTTTAATTATTCCAATTTGGCTGGGTGGTAATAACACTTTTGGTGGTGTGATCTCAGAACACACATATATTGTTGCTTTATACGATCTTGAAAGTCTGTGAGGGTCAAAAGTAGTTAATTGGCCAAGTTCTGTACAATTGCCATTGGACAAGAATCTACAATAAATTGTATGATGATGTTTCAGATGTGTATAAAAGACAAACATATTTATTCTGATTCTTGGGCCAAGAAACATCAGTTTACGTCTGTTACCCAAATGTGCAGAAAAAATATGGTCACAGCCAACAGCACTTGCAGTTTGATTTAAAGGTATCAAAACAGCAAGTCATTCCTATCCGTGATATATGACCAACTTGTCAAAACAAGTCAACTCACGATCATTTATAGAGGTAGCAAATGGGACACTTTCAGACCAGAGTGCTGCATCAGTTGAATAGTCATGAATCATCGGTGTGAGGAGAGACAGTCTCCTGTGTAGCGAGAGAGAGAGGGTGAGTGAGATGTGGGGACATTTTGGGGACCGCCGGAGCGGGACAAGGTGAGGACACGGAGATGAGTCATAGTGCTGTTAGGTCTGCGGGAGGCACCTGCACTGGGTGGCTCTGACTTCATCACAGCCTGCAGGGGTGGAGCATACTGGTCAGGGTGCACAACACCTTGTACTGAAGGAGTCATGCGTTGACCTTGTTGCATGTCAACAGCTCTGTCTTCAGTCCTCTTTAACAGATGCTACTTATATTACATACAATTTAAAATGTATCTGTAAGTTTTTGTTTTTTTTGATAGCCTGCTTTTCACTGTAGGTGTAATTGCATAAAATATGTTTTTCATCATTCAGTTTACTGGCAAGCCAATAATCTATGCACATGACTAAAGCTGTGTTTCAAAACCTGACTTTTTCTTTGCATACTGTTTCCTTTTACTTTGTAGTATACCCTTACAAAGTGTATACTGTTACATACAGTATGCATACTACTGGGACATACAACCTCGCAGTAACATTGCACCTTGAACTTTGACCCTTTTGCAATACATCTGTTGCAATCAGTAGTGCTAAATCTTAAGTAAAAAGAAGTATGTGAATTGATACGCACCTTTACACTTGAATTTGCCGTCATCTGTCATTTTGGCTTCTGTCTTCTGTCAATGAGCTGTTATCAGTCTGTGGTCTCTTGGTGGCTCAGTCTATGTGATGTATAAGAAAGCAGGCTTGCATACTGCAAAATGTGACTGGATGTAGGACATCCTGATAGTTTTGGCATATTGCAATTAGGACACACTGCAACTTTTTCTGGCATAATAAATAGTATGGTAGTGTGGGTATTAGAAAGGATCCTAAGACTCCTTAGCCATGCTGGCAGCTCTGTGAAGCCTTACTCAGACAGTGATGCCTTGAGCTAAATACTAGCTAAATGATACAGCATATGTTGATGTTTAAAAAATGTCTGATTCACCAGATGTAGAGTGTGGGTGCAAGAATGCCATCGGTTGCCTGTTTCAGGTGGCATCTGTCATATCTGCTATCTGAATTTTCCTGCAAGTCCTCATCCCTGTAGGAAACAACAACAACAAGCAAGTTGCCATCTAGGTTGCTGATGGAAAGAATTTCAACAAGCTAGCACCTGTTACCTTTTCTTTTGTGTGGATTTATCAGTTTTATTGCCAGGACTCACCTTGCCATGTGCGAATGTTCCAACAAAACAAGTTTATCAACACTGTTTTGCAGGGGAACTGGCACTGCATGCCTGACTCAGCACCACCCGAGAAGACTGTGATTGGTTTTAAAGAAATACAAACAAGCCTGAGTGGTCATCCCCTATAGCAAAATGATAATGTGAGGATGGTTGTCTGAGACAAATGATTGACAGGTGTAATGATTATGCCCTCTTAGTTTAGCATGTTAGCATGCTAACATTATCATCACTGGAAGCAGTACAGCTTAGGCTGATGGGAATGTCATTAGTACGTAGATATTTGGTCATAAACCAAAGTTCTGGGAAAGTTGACTTTTTTATTTGATGACAACACTTGAAAAATAAGGATCGCCAAAGTCATTAGAATTTATCCTCTGGGGACTGTGAAGGTTTGTATCAAATTGTATGGAAATCCATCCAATGGTTGTTAAGATATCTCAGTCTGAAAAAAGTGGTGGACTGACTGACCGACCACCACCTTCACCATCCCTAAAGTCATGCTGCTAGCATGGCTAAAAATTAGTCTTGTGGTCATTTTTAAAAAAAAAAATTTTGAAGGTCTTATTTTTGTTAGATATGCAAGTAACACTAACGAATACACACAATGTAAGGGACAAATATCAAAACCTGGAGTGAATTTCAGCCTGTCTATGAAAAAAAAAGTTGATCTCATTCATACAATAATCTGCTGTAAGCTGCTACTACTTAGGGCTTGTTGGGTGGTTAAATTCACAAAACATCTAGGCGAGTCTCCAGATCTGGTGTCGTGTATTACTGAAAGAGTCTGTCATATACTTAACCCCAATAAAAGCTCCACGGGTGGCTGTGACCTTAATGTGAATGGTTTCAGTATGCTCCCCGGTGCGTTCGCGTGCCACAACAAAGGGATATTATGTGAGTGCAGTGGCAGATTAAGGGTGATGTGGTCAACAGCTAAGAATTTGTAAAATGCAACCTTCAGGAATTAAATACCACACCGATTGATGATTTTTTTTTTTTTTTTTCTAAGTGAGAATTAATTTCTTCAAAGTGTAAGTAGCTCCAAATAAACCCCAGCATGCTCATTACCAGGACGCCACTTAATTTTTATCAAAGTGCTTCACCCAAAGCTGCAGAGCTACTCAACATCTTGTTATTCCATCTTTAGTTTGGGAGTGCCAATGTCTGAGGACTGCTGGGCACATTCATTTTTCTCCCTTTTTCAGTGTGAGATAGAGGCTAAATTTGCACACATCATTTTTTAATCCATTTGTTTTTGGAGAATTCAGTTTCGGGGGACTCATAGATTAATGCCTTCATTATTGCTCCATATATCAGTGCAGAGTAAACAGACAAGTAATGAAGAAAATGCTGCTCATTTTTAGAGGAATTCATACTGCTGACTGGTCAGTCCACCCCCTGTTGTGGTGCAAAGGCTGACTTTTGCATAAGTTGAATGATTTTAATCTTCTCAGAAGTAATCCTTGATTGAATTTGAGGGATTACTGAAGGCCCGGCAGATAAAGGAGAGCAACTTTGATTTGGTGTCTGTCTATCAGAGAACACACAATAGAGAGAGACCTGCAAACAGTCAAAGAAAAAAGAACGACAAGGACAGAAAGCGAGAGGAAAACAGACCCCACCTGGACATATTTTTGTAGTGGGGGTGATGGTTGTTATCTGTGGCAGAGTCATGCAAAAGTGAGTGACAACATTTCCTGAAGTGTCAGGGGTCCATCAGGATGCAGCCTCAAGCACTCTCCGCCTGGCTTCGGTTACTGTCGTCACATTTCTTGGTGTTAACAGTCAAAATATCTGACAAATTCTCACATTGTCGCACATCACCGAAAGCAAGTGGTTGGAGACTAATTATTAATGTTATCTTCTCCCCTCCGGGTGCAAAGAGTGGCTTTGTGTTATGCATGATTTGTGTCTCACCTTGTCAAGAAAAGATAATGATAATTTTGATTGGATGTCCAAAGCAGAGCAGAAGGGGCAGCCACACTCTCTGTCATTTTGACTGCATGATACGAGTCTACAGTTCTTTTTTACTCTTTTCTGGGGGTAAAAAAAAGAGATTACATGAATGGCTGAGCCTGGTTGTGTTCAGGTCTTTGCCTTTGTATATAATCCTCTGTAATTCTCTTGTGCTGGACGCTCTCAGTTGTCATTCATTGTTTGATGGCTGCGGGGTAACACAGAGAAGACAGAGCGAGAGGAACTCTGATACTCAAGACAGCAGGGCAGGAAAACTTTCTCTCAGTAAAGATGTCACTGTCAGAATCAGAGAGAAGATGCTGCAAGATTCATTCATTCGTTCATTTTCTGTATTCGCTTACTCCCGAAGGGTCGTAGGGGGCTGGAGCCTATCCCAGCTGACACTGGGCGAGAGGCGGGGTTCACCCTGGACAAGTCGCCAGTTCATCGCAGGGCTGACACATAGAGACAGACAACCACTCACACTCATATTCACACCTACAGGCAATTTAGAGTCACCAATTAACCTAGCATGCATGTCTTTGGACTGTGGGAGGAAGCCAGAGAACCCAGAGAGAACCCACACCACAAGATTCGGCAAAACACATTCAATATGTTTTAAAGACACAAGTTTTGATTCAATACACTACTCCTGTACAATTTATCTATGTGGATTATGTGCATGCATGCATACATTTTCTGTTTTTCAGCTGACTATTGCATAGTTTCATTTTTACACTGTTTGCAGCCATAAACAAACAAACAAACAAACAAGCATACAGATATTTTTCTGTGTGTGTATGAAAAATACATTTCTGAATTTTGACTTGCTTTTGCACAGTTCATAAACATTTATAGGCTTTTTAGACTTCCAACATAAAAAGGAAAACTAGATATTTAATGTGAAACTTTGGTGATATTTGCTTTTATTATTTCAGTGGTGGAGGAAGTATTCAGACCCTTTACTTAAATAAAAGTACCAAAACAGCAATGGAAAAATACTCTATTACAAGTAAAAGTCATTCAAGAAAAATCCTGCTGAAGTAAAAAGTAGATCAAGTAAATATTAGCAGCACAGTGTAGTAAAAGTATTAAAGTAAAAGTACTGGTTTGGCTCCTCTGACTGATATATTGTTACATGTGACATCATTAGTTTATTAATACTGAAGCAGCATGCTACTGTTGTAGCTGCTGAAAGTGAAGCGAGTTAAAATTACAGTCTTTACAGTATTAGGGACACCAGATAAACATGAGGGTTGTCAGAAGGAAAAGAAGAAAAAAAATGAAGTTCTGATAGACAAATCTATTTTAAAGAACCAGTTTGTAGGATTTAGTTGTAATCTAGTGGTGAGTTTGTACATTGTAAATACTTATACTTATTATAAATATTGTAACTCTTTTGTTTTAAACCTTAGACAGCCATTCCCAAAATGATGAATTCCACGGCCCAGTGTGAAATCTGAAAATCTTCCTTGGCCTACCCAGCCCTTTAATCACAACTCTGAACAAGCAAGCCTAATCGTACAAATGACGAGACATAAGATATGTTCTGGTCTTAATGTGACAGGTCACCAAATACGATGCAACACCTGTTAAACTGGATCAGATCAGATCAGAGTAACTCGTCATATAAATCCCACATCGTTGTTTTATTTATTCTGCTTGCTTTTTAAAAATTAAATATTAGGAATATTGTATTCCATTTCTGCCATATTCTCTCAATAAATCACGTTTGAACGTTTACACGTGTGAGAAATTTAGATGGAAAGATCACTATTTTGTGGATCATAAAAATCTGAAATCATAAAAATCTGAAATGTGACCCAGAGTACACACTGCTTTTTGTAAGATGCCGAGCCAAAAACGTCAGAAACTACTAGTTTAGTCCTCAACAACGGGTTGCATTTTAAAAGCTTGTATCCATTGAGCAAAATTCATTCAAATTCATCTAAAAAGTAAGATAAAATATATAACATTAAATGAGAACTCAAATAAAGTCCTAGCACCTCAGCATTGCATTCAAGAACAGTACAATATAAAGCAGTAATGTTTAGTTGAAGTGACTGATGAATCGTGTGATGCAGACTCTTCCTGCAGACAGGCAGCGTGTGCTGTGGGAGGAGCCAAAGTTTACAACGTTGAAAGCGACCGTCCCTCAGTGTGTAGTAGAAGAGGCTCGTCTTCAGACGGAGGATGGACTTCACTTCACCGACGCATTAACGGACTTTAACACGCATCAGTTTAAGCGCACTTTGCGGATTTAAATGGTACCTCGGTCCCTTTTTTCCGACAGTTTTTCCAGCGACTGTGAAGACCTGAGGTGTGACCGAGTTTTTTTTTTTTCTGTCTGTGCTGCAGCTCGTGCAGGGTAAGGTCTGTCTGTCTGTGGCCGCTCGATGCTCTCTGCTTTTCAGGTTTAAACACCTTTATAACATGAACACGGACTGAAGTCAAACCTCATCTGAATTTAGTGCATTTATGTTTTTAGGGGGTTATTATACCCCGTGGAGATTTTTATCCCGGCATTAATGTACTTTTTATGTATTCAGCTTGGACAACTCTATCTATCTATCTAAATCTCGTAGATCGGTGGTGTTTTGCCTGATGATACTCGATGATAGACCAGACTTTGAATGTATTCCTGCTAATGGTTTGTTGTTTTTCTCACCTCAGAGGTGCTTTCATGTCATATCCATGTGGGATGTGCTTGGTGAGGCTCTCATACACACTCTGGCAGCTTGCTCCTAACAAAACCCCTTATTATCATTCAGAAATCTGAATTTAAAATACTATTTAAACATTTAAAACAAAGTTTTAAAGAAAATGGTATATACAGTATAGGGCTACAATGATCAGTCATTGAAAGAGAGTTTGTTACTAACTATTTTGATAATGTATTAATCATTTGTCATTTTTCAGGTAGAAATGTCAACATTTGCTGGTTCCAGCTAATTAAATGTGAGAACTTGGTGTTTTTCTTTGTCATTTATGGTAGTAAATGAAGAGTCTTTGGGATTTGGACTGTTTGTTTGGACAGAGGAAGAACTTTAAAGATGCAACTCTAGGCTCTGGGAAAATGTGATGAGCATTTTTCACAATTTTTTCTTATTTTATAGACTCATAGTTGGGTACCAAACTTTGATATGCTTACGGCCCTGATGGAATTGCTTCAATTGCTATTTTTTATGTTGTGAAACTGCTTTGAGTGGAACACCGCCAAGGTGTGAAAACAAAAAGCTACAAAGATTCTAGGGACAATTTAATTTTAACTATTGTAGTGAATAGATTTATTGTTTTATGTTTTGAAGCTACTTTGATTGTGTAAAAAGGAGCAGATGAAAAAAAAGATTTGTATCATAATCTGTAATGTAATTTTCACTTTGTAAAAACTGATTTCATAAAATTGTTATAGAAAAAACTTATCATTCAGGAACTCGTATCAAAGTCAAGGTACTGCTTCCAGTACTGGTATCAAAACTTTATGAACGATGTGCAGCCGTACATAGACCATACAATTAATTTATTAATCGTGAAAATAATTAGCAGCTTGGTGGTTATAAAAGTAAACATTTGCAGCCCTGATACAGTATACAGTATATGTAGGTGAGGAGGCTGCCTGATGGACTGGCCCCTCTGTTTTCTGTCTACACATGTGGGTCAACAGCTGCTATTCACATTTAGCCCAAAGAAACAACAAACAAGAAACACTTCTGTTGCACTGGCTCTGCTTTATTTTCACCAGACATAAAGCTGCTGCTGAGTCCTGATTGATCATACAGGTCTGTTAGCTCCATGTGGAGCCTCTTGGAATTGATTCTGTCCAACTTTGCTCTTGCTTAATGACACCTCGCTTGGTATTCTCCTTCAAACAACCGCCTCCTCTCATTTCTGCTGGCATTCTGTAGAATGTGTTGTCGACATACCTCTCATATCAGTCAGCATTTCTATGGAACAAACACAGGTTGACCCTGGATAAAGCATCTTTTTTTCTCTCTCTGTTTATGTCTTCAACAAACCATGATCGCTTATAAGATTTGTTTTTTATCCTGAGCTGATGGACCAAATCTGGAGGCTATGATGTGTGATAGAGCTGAAGTCTGGTTCAGTGTTTAGACGGTGCTGATCTACTTTGTAGGAATCTGACCGTAAATGACTGGTGAAGCAGTCTCTTTCCCCTTTGGGCCTCTGCTACTCCTCTGCTCCTCTTACCAGTGTGTGATATTGTATCAGTAACACTAATAACAGTGATAGTCTCTGGCTCTTTTACTGTCAACAAAGCTGCAGAAACCGTTTCTCTTGAAGCATCCTCCCACTGTTCTTCTGAAAAACACACACATGTATGCACACACAGACCCCCACCCACACTTTCAAACACTCAAAACAAACAGGCAGACTCCACCCAGCACTCCACCCACTGTAACAACTTCAGAGGAATGGTCAGCATGTGGAGAGGTTGTGGTGAAAGATTTGGACGGGAAGTGGAAGCTGGGGAGTGGAGACACTCTGCTGCTGTTAACCCCCAGAAGGTTAGTGATGTCCCACGCAGAGCCAGTCCAGAGGGACTGGAAGTGCTCAGAACAAGCTGAAGGGAACTTGCGTGTTCAGGGGTCCCTGAGATGTGGGAAAATGGTCATTTCACTGGGCTGAAGCCAGATTGCACCCAGGATGGGGCAGGCACAAAGCCAGCCACACAGCCTGTTCTTTAGCTGAGTTGATTTGATGCAGATGAGCTCAAAAAGTGTTTGTTATCCACCCTGAATAATAAGAGAAACATGTAAAAATCCCATCCCGAGTTTCGTTTTCTGTGAGGATATCCTGCAGCCAGAACATTTGGCAAGGGAGACGCTTCAGTTTGAGGAGTCTGCAAGATTTCTTGTAGCATTATTGCAACCTGAACTGTGAAAAGTCACACTTTGGCTTTACACATGGGCGATAAGGTTTAACGGTACACATTTGCATTCACTAAAACCTGGCTGCAGTCCTGGTTGCTGACTGTCTCTGCTGCGTCTACGCATAGCATTGTCTGCCAGTTGTAAGGCCATTCATATTCACTATGACCTGTAGGTCCTGTAGAAAGGCTGGCCAGGCCCTACAGGGGTTTGAATGTCAGGGCAAAGGAGGAATCTGAATGCAGGTGATGTCCCTCTGGGTGACATGCACATGAAACTGAAATTCATGTCCCTAAAATGACTTTTCTACCTTCTCCTGTTGCTTGCTCTTTGACCATTATGGCATTGCTTTAAAAATCTGGTTTGGAAAATAAAAACTGGTGTTCCACTCATGAAAGAACCAGTATGCGGCATTTAGTGGCAACTAGCAGTGAGCTTGCAGATTGCAAATACCTCGCAACACCCTCCCCTTCCAGGAGTGTAGGAGAAGCTAGAGGCCGCTAGGTTCATGAAAGACGGTATCTACAGTTCAGCCAGTGTAGAAACTAGAGTTGTCACAGTACCAGAATTTTAAAATTTGATGTATTACTAGTATAAAAAAGCAATACTCATTCCTTTTTTTAATAACATAGCAAAAACAAAGAAAAAGTTTGAGGTCTTGAATGAGCATTTAAATCTTTGTTTTATAGCTTCAGTACTTTTGATACTATAACTAAATGATATTGTGTTTTAAACACATGGTTTTGAAAAAGTATTTAAATATCAATACTATTGTTTTGGTATCATTGCGAAATAATTTCATAATAACCTTTCAGCATATTGTAAATCAAGTGGTCTGAGACAGAACTAGACTTCTTCACCTCCTATTGGCTCTGAATCTTAATGTTTTGAAATTTCTCTCCTCTGTCACTGTTTGTACTGTCAGGTATCCGTTTTATCACAGACAGTTGATGCCTGTTGGCCTGTGTTCTCTCACCGCCTCTGTAAACTGCTGCCTTTGCGCATGAAGCACATGCTGCTCATCTCATAGGAGGAGCTCAGGATTTACCAACCTTATCTTTTTACCAACTGCAGCTTTAATCTTAAATATGGAGGTGCAACATGGCGACCTCTGTGGACGAAGACCAGCACTTGCTGTATATTTAAACTGCTCATTCTAAGGTAATGAAAATATATTAGTTCTAACTTTCAGGTGATCATACACTAATGAAAACATAAGTATGAATATTACATTAATATTTCTTATGAATATTCTGTTTCTGCCATATTCTGCCAATAATTCCCCGTAAATCTTACATACTGGACCTTTTAATTTTGGTTTCTGCTGCATTCACACTGCAGAATTAACAAGTCATATATCTTTATAGCGTTCCTCTTCCATATTTGGTCACCTTTATGAAAGGTTAATGCAATATTCTACAGTTTAATCATTTTCAAGTACCTTTGAGATTGAGCAGAGAAGAAATGATTGATAAGACCAGCATATAAAATTAGATCAGTGCTATAATATTTCTATGCTAACCCTATAGTAGTCCTGTAGTTGCAGTGACAGACCCGTGTTTAACTGTGGTTGGGAGCAGCCTACAAAACCAGGCTGGTTAAGACATGTTGACACTGCACTAAGTCCATTTGACAAGTGTGTAAGTTTGTCAGAAGTGTCCTCTGCATCAACTTAGCTGAGGCCTTAACTGAGGTGGCCGTCTTGGGATGGAAATATGTTATGTAACATGTTCCTCTCCAGAGAGAAATTAATGTCTTCCCCATTCTCCCTCTCTTGTTTTGAAAGAAATGTAGAGAAAAAGATAAACTGTGACTTTGTAATGGAAAACAGACTTTCTGTGAGTCTGGAATGTTTTTCTTAGTGAATCCGCTGATAACCGTGTCTTATATTTCAGTTGAAGTGACACGGATACAGTTATTGTGTTTTTACTTTGTCCCAAGATGGTCTTGAGGTGCAGTATTTACATGGGAAATTACAAATAGAACCATCGTATTTTGCTATAAAAGCTATAAAAACAAAGAACTTGTACTATTGTGGCAGTAGGGGAAAGTTATCAGGCACCTGCAGTTACAGAAGAACTGTTGCTAAGAAGAAATAACCAAGTAATTTACTGAAGGAAATACCTGTTTTATTTCTATTTAAATGTCTTTTTAAGGCTATAGCACATAAACTACTTCAGTACATACTGAAGTGCTTCTATCCATATGTCCCGCTTGTTGGGCATCAAAGTCATTTTATGTGATGCAGTATGAAGCTTTGAGAGAGCAGTGGAGGATTTATATTTGTACAATACAATAAAGTCTGCCACAATATTATTTTGATTTGATTCCATTAAGTCACCTTACAAAAAACAGCTAAATAATGATTCAGCATTACTGACTGAAATATTCCAGACATACATGACTTGGACATGTAATTGGAATTTCAAAATAATGGTGTATCTTGAAGATAATATTTGCAGCAATCATATTGGATCAATATTGAATTTTGAGTCAATATGTCAGTCCAGATCAATGTATATTTTATACCCCATTTGCCATGTTTAGTGAATTCTAATTTAATTTTAAATGTCACATCAGGGTCTATATTTTTGTCACATTCAGATGTTCATGTTTTAAGTGACAGGTCACCCCAAAATCAAAATACATATTTCTTCACCTATTTTTCCATATAGATAGTTTTGGTGTGAGTTGCAGAGTTTTTGTGATATCGGCTGTAGAGATGTCTGCTTTCTTTCAGATGTAATGGAACTAGATGGCACTTGGTTTGTGGTGCCAAAAATACTTACTCATCAAACCTTGTTGTGAGCAGGTTCAAGGAGGAACTGTTTTATGTCTGGCGTCTGCCAACTGTATCACAGGGCAAAAGGAAGAGTGCATCTACTCATGGGCGAGAGGCTCATGCTTGTGACAGCTTTCTTCTGCAGGGTGATATGGTTGGAAGATTTAGTTTGGTAGATAGAAAATAGTTCCTACATGAAACTGGTCACAACAATTTCTATGGATTATCTGAGTAGCTCAGTCGTGATTTCTGGAAAGAGACATTGCTGTTGAGTGTTTTTTATGTATTGGATTGTAGCTTTGATCCCCACAAGCTGAGTGCCATCTAGTTCCATTATATTCAAGAAGGAAGATGATATCGCCAAAACAATGCAGGCAGGCAGCAAAACAATCTAGACGGGTAAATAGCTTTTCTTCCAATTCCAAAGAAGGGTCCAAAGCAAATATTTATAATGCTGAAGAGCTTTTTCAAGGTTTGCTCCCCACCGAAATCATTTTTGTACATTCCTCTACTTACAAAAACAAGTTGGTTTTGTCCTTTTTTCGTTGGAAATCAGTTACTCATAAAAGCAGCAGTCTTTCTAATAATTTCTAATTATTTCCCTGCCTTTTTTTTTATATACACGATTGACTATAATTAATTCAGTATGATCCCATTCCTTATCTGTCCATGTATCACCTATTATCAGCGGTATTGTTGCCAGGCGGGACCTCACTGTTGACTTATTACTTCCTTTATTGGCGTCGACTGCTCGCTAAGACAAAGACAGAGCCCCCTGACAGTAAACAAAGCAGAAGTGCTTCAGCTGTTCCCTTTTGAAGTCGACATGTTTGCTGAGAGTAAACAGCCAACAGCCTTGAGGCGGCAAACCAGACAAACGACTCAGACGAACTGTGTCATGTTTCCACTCAGGATGAATAATGTGAACAGTTTTGTGGACAAGGTCCGTTGTCACCATCATCGACGTTGCTACCTGAAGTGATTGCAGCTCAGGTCTGATGAGGTGAAGCAGGGGCCAGGAACAGAATATCGTCATCTGATACGCTTTTAAATCCCATTGCCCTGCTTGTCAAATCGAGTCAAGAAATGAGTCCTCACATTGGTTTAACTGCAGGGATTAATCGTGCCCCCCCAACTCGATGTTTAAGTCATGAGATGAATAGTCCACTATGGATAGCCAAGTCTTTGGATTTGATGGTGTAATTAGCAGATGAACTGTGATGCTAACACAGCGTGGTCCAGACCTCACAAAGACCTCTATTGTGTGATTACATGACTGTAAATCTTTCACTCTCCTTTGTCACGCCACAGAGTTTGTCCACAGGCTTGACTGACATCATCATCAGCCCAGCAGATGAATGAGATGTCGTCCTGTGTCATAGTGGCCATTTGCAGCTTTGATAGCAACAAGTGTTCCCTAAACGTCTTTGCTAGAAAGTCACAAGGAGAGCAGAGTGGAAGGGAAATGCCTTATTTTTCCTCAATCTCTCACTGCTGACATCTTTGGACCATCATTAAAGGACTAATTTGGATATTTTGATGTGGGGTTGTATGAGGTACTTATCGATAGTCAGTGTATTAGCTACGGTAAATGCCGGTCCGCATACCACCAGTTTGAAGAAGCAGAGAGGAGAACCAGCATGGAAGCTAAACAAAGTACTGCTGTTGCGGGTTCTGCAACAATGGGTGTTTTAGCAACAGTGGGAAACCACTGCTGGTTTGCTGTCTCTGAACTAAGCAAATTCTATTGGTAAAATAAGTCATTTTACCTCACACAACACAAGAGTTGCGCTGCCTTGATCAGTTAGTTTGTGTTATTGTGTGACTTCTGTGAATTGTAACCATTCCTTTTTAAAACACTGAAGTCATATAATAACAAAAACAACCTCATGGCATGATGCAGCAGTAGACCAGTGACTCTCATGTTCTGCAAGGTAAAATTACTGATTTTGCTGGTGGATAAAATAAAACTAAAATAAAATGATCAAGCTATAAATCTCTCCCTGCTTCTTTTTAACAGGCCAACAACTTCCCACGGATATTTTGTCTGAGAAAATGTAAACACAGGCTCATTTCATCTGATTTCATGGAGAATCTGACCTGCTGGCAGGCATTAAGAATCACTGTTTCATAACCAATTAAAACTCTTTGTAGTAGCTTTGCTGACCCCGTCCTCATCAGTACATTGCTTAGTCTCTGTGCTGGTACTCTGCACTGCTTCTCAAAAGTGAAGGTGTATTGATCAGCATCTACTGTAGGTAGTGCCCTCATTATTAATAGTCAGATAAGTACTTCATACAACCCACTTCAAAAAATCCGAACTATCCCTTTAAATGGCAGTCTGTCAAGCTGCGCCTTTAGCAAGTGGAAACCTGAATTCCTCTGTGACTTTTTTTTTGTGCTTTTCCCACCAGAAGCAAAATATTCCGCTCTAATGATGAGGATTTCCTGATTGGTCATCACACTTTATTGGTCTAAATGGGTCATCAGGTTAAAAGTGTGGAAAGCTTTCCAACCCAGAAGCAAAAGGAGATTAGTGCAATCTGTTTTCCAGTTTGTAGACTTATAGCATTCATCACGCACAGCAAAGTGATTTCCTTATAAGTGGCTTGCGCAAAAGGTTCCCATAGTTTCTGTAACAGGGCTGTGATCAAGTGGGACTCTGGGAAATGATGCCTCCTATCACACTGCATTCTGACTGACACGCACAGCTCATTATTGACGCGTTGCAAGTTTTTCAAGAACCGATCTCCCACTGTTCCCCCATCAGGCTTGAATAATTTGAGGCAAGGGCAGCTCTGTATCAGAGGGAATAAGGTGACCCCAACTCTCCTTTAAGCACTTATCTCCTCTGCCAGTTCTGCTTCACTCACTCGTTTGAAATGATAATTGCTCTTTCCTGCGTGGCAAAGCTGAGCAGTATGTGCACAAATGTAAAAGGGAGTTTGAATATTCCTCAGAGCCTATTCGAGCTTAGGATCACACTTAAAGTGGTGTCACACAGTGCCTTTTGCTCTTCATTTCAGCCCTGTGTGTATATAGCATGTTGGGATAGATGTCATCTTTAGATTAACAACGGGACTTGTCTTTTGATAACACAGAGGGATGAAATCTGAATTCATCACTACATTTTAATGAATACCTGTGACTTAGAGATACGGACATTGTTGAATCATGGAAACAGTGCACATACTGTAGTTGAACACTTAACATAGGCCTGTCTGGTGACTTAGGGTCATGCAGCTAATTAAGACATATTCAGTGCCTAGCATAATACCTGATTATCATGTGAAAAGGATGATTGATGCAAATAGTCAGTAACTGTGTAATATGTACTCTTTTAGTGACTTTCAGTAACATTACTCACATGAAGATTGATTTCTCAACATACCTTGATTAAAGCTGGGATAGGCAGTGTATTTTTGGCATCGTCAGGCTTTGGAAAATCAGGCTTGTGATGGGAGACTTTGGTCAGTCACAGTTGGGTTTTTACATTATCCCAAATGTTTTCAACAACATTCATGCAAGGGCTGTGATGGTATGGATTATTTTTCTTAACGTGGTGGCAAAGAAGCATATTCCAGAGGGATAGAGGTTTAACACGACTGGTTTAATAATTACATCTGGCATAAGCATAGCTCCTTCAAGGAATTGACCAGTTCATGATGTGTGTACATCATGTAAATGAGTGAAAGCAAGCAGCAGACAGAGCAGTTGTGTTGTCCGTAGCAGAGCAGTAAGTTGTCACTGGCAGTAAATGTACAGTACAGATTACAGTGTGTCAGTTAAGAAATGCTGCAGCTTCTCAAGGCCAAGAAAAGTCTCGTCTGTTATTTCATAGCTGCTGGATGCGTGAAGGGGTTAGACCTGAAGTAAGCTGAGCAGAAAAGGCTTGCTATAACTTCTGAGATTGCACAGGATACTTCGGATATATCTTAAAGTGAGGAAGGAAGTTGGTAAATGTTACTAAATGTAAATGAATAAAACTTTAATTTTACCTTGTTCATGAACAATTTTCTGCCTGAGTCATGTCTGATAGATTTTCATCAGCTATGATGGTTCTTTAAAATAGAAGAAAGTAACTCCCATTATCCCACGCTACTTCACAACATCATCAAACTACATCTTAATTGTTTTAACGTGAGAGATTTCAAATCCATAATGGCTAATAACAATTGTTTTAATATTTTGAAATTAGTATTAGTTTTGTATTTTAGTACAGTTCATTCATGTAATTCTGCACAGCTTTCACTAAGGTGCTCTCTAAATTCAACAAAATCCAGCACAAACAAAAGTTTGTCTGCTTCCCTTTATTCTTCATACTTCCTAATGCCCTCAAGACCACACATCTTTGTGGAATCAAACAAATCATGTGTAAATCTTTACTATTACTGGGAAAGTTATGTTCTTGTGAACCATGTAGTTTATATATTGAGATTAGCTTTTCCTAATCCCAGTACACAAGCTCATGCAAATGCAACCAGTGAAATGGTTGGTATTTAAGTTTATCTTTAGCTGAAGGGTAAAAGGTTCACTGTGTGTTTTGATTTTACGCTAAAAGGAATCTTTGGTCCATATTTATATTTACCCGATGGCCGTTTGAACCATCAGTGAGTGAGTCATTTCGGGGTCATGGGAAGTGGTTTATGATCTGCATTGCCTTCGATTCCATGTTAAGTTTGATGTCTCTTCTAATTCCTAACTTGTTCTAAAGCATGTTCCTGTTATTTTGTTGTTTGAAAGTCAGTGTCATTGTGTGTCTGAATGCAGCAGGGACACACCACAGTAGGATGCATTACAGCCAGTCATCAATAGAAAGACGGTTTATGAATAATTGATAATACATGCAGGGAAAATCAGTATCCTGATATTATCACTCTGGGCTCACACGTGAATCAATAATTTAGTAAACGCTGTTGGTTTCAATTCACAGTGACTTTCATATTACCGTCAAATAAACTCAGGATGGCAGATGATGTTGTGTCCAGGAAATAACTGTTGTAAGATAGGATGATTCTTCTTTCTTTCTTAAGATTTCAATCATTTTGGCCACTTTAATACATCTAAAAACATTTAGAAGTGCATTCAAGAGTTTGTCATTTTAACAAAATAAAAGGTTTAGAAATTTGTAATGGTTTTGTATCAAAATACACAGCGAATCTAAAGTCTGTCAAGTAGTTTCTGAGACAGTCTGTCAACAAAGGATCAACAGGACTGAAAAAACACAAATAAAATGAGACAGGAAACATGTATAAACACATAAGTTTACATAAATACTTCTTATCCATCTTCATCTTTTTTCTAACAGTTATTGTGAAGGATTGGAAAAGTGCCAGATTGCTGCTGTACTGCGTTTCAACTTGCACATTATCAGCTGCTTGCTATCATTAAGAGAACACATTTGCATGGAGGAAATGGAGAGGGATAAGTTAAATCAATGGCTCTTGATTAGCAGTCAGATCTGTTTTTTCATGGCATTTGTACAAATTTGTCTCTTTCAGAGGAAGTTTTGCCTTCAGGCATCACAATCCTGAATCTTCAGTGTGCAGCTGTTCCATATTACAGACCTAAAAGTTGGAGCGTACATAAAGGTTTTTATTTTATCCCGGGTTAAAGTCTCTTCTGTTGTGTACTGACACAGAGGCCTCAGCTTGTTTCAGAGCCAGCAGAAAATCATGTTACCTGCAGGGCAGTAATAATATTGGAGGGACAATATAAGAACATTTTTCTTCATGTGGTTGTATTATGTGAGTATGTGTTTTTTTTTTCCTTCCAAACTGTAACTTGGGAGAAAAAGTGAAAGCATGTCTTATTGATTCCTTTACTTCTCGTTAATATATTTACATTTAATCAGCGTTTAATTTTCTGCTCTATAGGAATTTCCTTTAAGAAGCAAAAACAAAACAATATCTGGATGGAAAGATGTTTTTGTAAGGCCTGCATTGTGTCCAGCCTGTAATGTGTTATGACTGGTTGTTCATATTAAAAACTACTCTTAGGCCTCTTTGAGAGGATATCCTGGAGATTTATCTCTCATAGACATATTACTCATAAGCTGCTGTACATTCTTGAGAAAGCAATGAGCCACTTTAATGTTTCAGTGTAGACGTACCCAAGATTTTACAGTTCCAGTTTATTTTTAACCCAGCCGTCGTGATTTATTTAGGAGTCTGCTTTCTTGGTGCTGGGAGCAGTCTGTTCTGCTGAAACCTCCCTATTTACTCTCCTCTATCTCATCCCCAGGTGGGCTGGATGAGAGGAAATGTGGTACCCCGTGTTCACAAAAGGCACTGTACACAGTGCTCCATAGATGGTATTAGAGAACAGTACTTTACCTTCCACCCCTGACTGAGAAATCCACTTAAAGGATTTAGGATTCAAAACTTTTGAAGTTGTTTACAAAGTAAGAGTACCTGTTTTTGTTCTAAGTCATCCATTTATAAGTTATTTATCAGATGAACTAGATTGTCTTCAAGAAGAAAACTTTGCTCATATATCAAGCAAGAAAATGCAGTATAGTGTGGCATGATGGGCCAACTCGCCTTATTAAATTGCATTCTTTGCAGTTAGTTTGGAGTAACTGTGCCTGTGCTGTGGATGTTGAAACTTCATAGACAAATCCGGCAGCTGATTTACGTGTTGCATTCTGAAGCACAGCTGCCATTGCTGTGGTGGCAGTAAGTGGAGTCATTGCAAACTTGGAGATGTTCTGTTTAATCACAGTCGGCCAGTCACCTGTGTGAATGTGGAAGGTATTCACTTCTCTGAAATTGGTTATTACACATGCTTTCGGGAAAAAAATATCACCACTTCAGTCTAATCTACACAGTTTGGCTGTGAAAGGGCTGTCTGGAGAAGCTAGTTAAACCCAACAGGACTTACTCAGTAGCATGATTTAAATGACCAGACTTAATGAGCCATTGCTTTGAAACGGGAGAAATGCATCAGTTAATAAAAATTAAACACATGAGGATGTTAAAGTGGAATTTTGTGCAGGAAACTTACCATAAGCAGATTTCTCTGTATCAGTCTCTCATTGGCCTTTTGGTGGCATTGGCAAAAAAAGGATTTAGTTTACAAACATAAATTGATCTCATGGAGGAAATGCTTGTTACTATTACTGTGCGTTTTTGCCAGAGTTGAAGTTTCCTGTTGGAGCAGCTGATATCAGCATCAGCAATGCATTTGATGTTTTTAATATATAATCGGGTCTTTGTGATCACTTGGATAGTTTTTCTGACCCTTATAAGTGAGGTGCCACCGATTGATATCAGTTCTCTGCATGTACAGTGGAGAGACAGGCCTGGGACATTTTACTCATACCCCTTTTCCATATACATGTGCTGGCTTGGCTTGACTCGGTTTGACTCGGCTCGTTATGCAAGGATTTGCATTTTCATTACAGCAGGGCTACTTGCTTGAAGGTACGTCTCATGACTGACGATGAGCAGCTCAGCTCGAGTCAATAAAAGCCCTGTGTTATTGTTTTATTCAAAAGTTTTCATTATTAAGCAGCAAAACCAGGAAATCTTTGGTTCTCATCAGCAGTAATTTAACATGGCTTCTGTATAGCTCAGTGCGAACATGACAGGAAAATACAATGGCTACCTGAACATAAAAACACTGAACTTCAAATCAGAGATTAGTTTCTAAAAAACTGAGAGCTGAACACAGTCGCAGACACTTGAGAGATGTCTTTCTCTCTGCACCCTGCAAAGACATGAGCTGGGTGTCCCACAACACACTGATTTGAGGAGGAGAAAGGGGTCGTCACAGGTTGGCTACGGTCTGAAAGAATCCACCGCAGCCTACTTGGAGGCTGGTCTGCTTGCTTTGGTCCCACTCCAGCGTAGGTCCATCTCAGGCGCAATCCGGCACAGCTTGGTGTCATAAAAGTGGTAATGGAAATGAAAATCAGCATGTCATGACTCGATGTGGCCAAAAGTGCCGGTGGAAAAGCCCACCAGCTTAACACAGGGTCTACAGGCTAACACCATCCACTGGTAAAACCGCATTCATCACCTGGTTTTGTTGGTTGGTTTTGAGTTGGAGTGTCTGTGAACTCCTGTGAGGACAAAACTTTTGAAGCGCTGCTGTGTTTAGCCACTGGGGTTAAGCTACATGTGATGATCAGTATGTAGAAAACCTCCAGACTTTTAACCTTAGACTGGCTGCATGTGGAACCACAATGTCTGGCTTTCTATTTCGACATGGGATGAAAATAGAGAATTTGTCAAAGGTTTGGAGGCTTTAGAGTTGTTTAACGGCATCTGTGTTGGAGCTCTGCTGAGTAACAAAGTAATCTAGCAAGTAACTAACTACTTATGCTGTTGAGTATTTATTAAAGTAACAGTTTTCGATGCCTAGTATGTAATGGGTAAATAATTGTGTTCATTTGTTCCAAATAAATGAAGAGGAAGCTAAACAACCTAATGTTATTGAAATTAGACAAAAGCTAGTGGCTTTACAGCTTTTTCTTAGCAACAAATTAGTCAGACAGTGAAAAGCTCAGCATTGATTTTTGGAGAAATGGTTTACATTCCCCCTACCACCTTCCTGTTTGAATTTAAACCCATCATGCACTGCCCACTCAGCTGAGCAGGCTGCTATAAGTGAGAGTTATAATGGCAGACACAGCAAGGAGTCCCTGCCTTGTCAGTCACCTACTGAGGTCTTTTCTGTCCAATATAATGGCTCCATAAATCTTCCTGAATACTAATCTGCACCCAAGGGGCCATGTTGTTTTTAGGGTCGACTTGGAAAAAACATCAGCTTTAACATATATTTGACCCTACAAAAACAGTAAAACTTGTTGATATATTTTCAGTTGCAGTCTCATAAAGTCACCCTTTAACCTGGCAAACACAGAGACACCAAACTTTCAAACTTGATTTCAGCTGCGCAATGAAATGCAAATGCTTTTATAGTTCTCTTTCACTTTGGACTTAGATGTACTCATGATACTGTTAATGGATTGGACTGCAGCCTAATCTAGCCTCATGTCGAGCTCTTTGATAGCGCTCTCATCACAGGGTCCTGCCCGGGTGCTGATTATCTCCATAAGTGCCTCAGTTCGTGCCAGAGACTAAATGAGAGACAAGTCACTTTGCTGGGATGACTTATTGGGAGCTGGTTGTCGAGCACAAAGCCCAGTCGTTTATACAAAGCTAGCCAAGTGGTTAGCATTCATGCTGCTCCCCATCCAGTGAACTTGCCGTGACCTGGCCAAGTGTATCGTCCAAATGTGTCTGCCACATCCTTTCTCCCTCTCAACAGATGCAGGTATTAATAGGGAGCCTCGAGGGAGGTTCGAAAGGTTAATGAATCTGTTGCCTTAAGCAATATGGCACCAGATTCACCCTTCATAGATACAAGGAGCAGCAGACCCTCTCCTAGATGAGCAGATGGGTCTTGTGGCACTGAGCATAGCGGGTCGCCTGTACTGTAACAGCTTCAGTTGAATAGAGCTCTAATCCTATAAGTCCTATAATAGTTGCTTCTAATAAGATCACTTTCTTTGGTCGAGTACTTGCTGTCAAATATGATTTAATGCTTATTAATATTTAATACTTCTTTGTCAGATCTATGCTTCGTTGTTCTTGAGAATGGATTAGGACACTACATGATTAATTTAACCAAAATGCGTGTACTTGTGACATGGTGTTTAAGCTAAAAAAAATGTGAAAGAAAACAGGACAAGTGTGTCATTACATCAGTTTACTTGCCCTTCATGCCCTTGCTAAGCCTCAGCAGATCTGCCTCTGGGGTGTGGAACATCCATTTTGTCCTCCTCAGGTGCTGGACTCACTTATGTGAACATTTTAGGCATCACAACCGTGAGTCATCCTGTATTTTGGATTCCCCAGATGCCTTGAATTTCCTAGTCTGCTGCAGGGGCCTCTCGATATTGACATAACTCACTTATGACTGAGCTCACTAACTTTTTCTTTTTTTTTTTTTCAAAAGACTTTGGTCCTTTGAGGAGGCACCAGAGAGAAGTGTTCAAATACAAGAGATGACAAGGAATAAAATGAACTGAAGAGATTAAGATTTCATTTACTTTTTGTAAAATTTAGTTCACCAAGGAGCTTTGATTTTTGTTCATACTAGATACTTTACACCTAGTACAAGTAGGGATGGTAGAAAAATTCAATTCTTGGATGCACTACAATTAAAACCAGTTCTTGACATTATGATGTCTGTGACAATTTTGAAAGACCAGGCTGTTTGTCCTTACTTCTGAACCAGTGGGATGGTGAAATGTAACGGACGTAAACGTGTGTTTCCTGTTCAAGCTTTAAATCAGACTACCTTTTGAGTCTTGGGGAGGATGGCTGAGCATGAGTAAGCACAGATTGATATGACACAAATGACTCCCATCCCGTAGGATCTAGTAACAGTCTCTGTTGATTTTAGATAATGTTTCGTAGCATAACTCTACATACTATCATGCTGTTTTTTGATACCGTAAATTTGGCAAAGTGATTGTAGCAATTTGAACCAAATACTGTAACTAAAACCAAAATCTAACAAATATTTGTTATAGGTTTAGTTATAGCTATAATAATAGGTTATAGGTACAATAATAAACTTTTGGTGTGGATGGCCATTTCCACTTTCTACAAAGTTACCAACCACTTATAGCGTGATATCTGGCGTCTCTAGTGACAATTTTAACCTCTTGTCTAGACAATGCAAATATATTTGGTGATCACCAAAGTTATCTTGGCAGGGCATTAATAACTATTGAGCACTGAAAGATCAATGAGTGATAGAGTGCAGAGACATTTCTTTATGCATCAGTGCTCAACATCTCAAATCTTTTGTCTCACCAAAAAGTTTCCTAATTTATCAGAGTACCAGGAAACCCTCCTAAAAGCACCTCTCTCTTTTCATTAAAAATTAAAACCCCTCTGGAGTTACATAAGGATTTGCCCTGGGAACATGGAGACCTGGGGTGTGCGACACACGCAAGGCTGCCATGCTTGTTGTTGCAGTCTCAGCAGGCATGAAAAGGAGGTGGGGGATGTTACTGGATCATGAGCGGATGTTACAGCCTCCAGTGACTCAGCTAGCTTCAGTGGAGCAGCAGGAACCAAAGCAGGCTGGTAGTGAGGTGCCGAGTGACACAGACATATTGTTTCACTGGTCAAGACCCAGGAGACATACGGAGACGGGGGTTGGTCAGCGAGGCAAAGATGCAAGAGATAAGGGGGAAAAGGTTTCATTCAGTCGAACTAGTGAAATCTGTCTGGCATTTTTGTGGGTCTGTCTCACCTTTGCGATGGCAAGTTATACAAAGTCATTAACAAGACGAACTTGCCAGTCAGCTACAGTCAGTCTGTTGCCAGCCATCAACTCAACAATCCATTCAGTCAGCAGGCTGCTAATTTTCCTGGTGCCAGTCTGTAAATCTGTGAGCCAACTGGTCCACTGCTCAGCCCTGTCAGGTAGCAGGGAGCCTGTTGTGGTGTGTTCAGGTTGATCAGAAGTTTTAAAATTGTTACCTCCAACAGGACAGCAGATAACCAGGGGCCTCTAACTGACCCCCGGTTGTCATGTGCTGTTGTTGGATTTATTAGCTCCCATAAATATTTGAACGAGGTCTTCTGGGACTTGTTGCAGTGATGCAGGCTCTCAACCAGAGACACCATGTGCCCTCCAGTGTTTGCTTTTTAAACGTCACCACCTACGTGGGAGCTTGAGGGGGGCATCCAGCTCTGAGTGGTTTTCTTTCACAAGAACAAGCTTTGTTACTTGATTCTTGTGATTTACCAGTATCCCAGGAAGAGTATAGTCAGTGAACACAACAGTCTCCTCTTGGTAACATTCACATCCTCCTCAGGATAAAATTTAATACCCATCAGCCCATCAGCTGTACTTTGTTTCAAGTGCTACTTAACAAATTTTGCTAACATGCTAACATGCTAAACTAACCTTTTTAGCATTGCCATGTTAGCAAGTCTGTTTTAAATTGGCTATACCAGTATTTTGTTTTAATATTAACACTGGATCAAATGACTATGACTACAGCTGTTTGTATAGAAAAATCTCATTACTGAACAGCAGACAGACAAAGGTGGTAACTAGCTGGTGAATGATATAGATATAAATAGCTATACAGCAAATTGCCTGCCTTTGTTCAGCAAAGTCTTCATTGCACCTCAAACTCTTATTTAAACCTAAAGAACCATTGAGGTTGCCCTCATTCGGGCCATAATGATGCTAACTTACAGACAAGCTAAATATAAAAAGGCCTTAGCAAAGTGTGATGAAACAGATGGGAGAAGTATCTATTTTAGGTGTTTTTCATGAAAATCGGCACCCTACTAAATAAAAAATCTGAGCATACATAACAGGCACCTTATCTGCACACTCGCACTGTAGCCAATAAAAGTCAGAGAGCAGATGTGTTCATTGCGCCTCTTTGAGACAAATTACAGAGTTGTCTTGGGAGTCTCTGTTCTTTCATTTATTTCTCCACATAGCCACAAAATTGGAGCCAAGCCGCCATATTATCTTCTTGGGGATCTCTCATTGATTGTTGATGACAGAATAATTAAATACAGGGGTTAAAAAAGAAAAAATCCAACATGCGTTTTATCTTGCAGAGAAACTTTGTGGGCTGCTGTGCAAATTTGACATTAAGTTTGATTTTAAATGTTTGTAAAGCTACCGCATGGGGTGTGTTTTCATGTTAGCTGGCTGGTGGTCTGAAAAATCTGTTTGGTTGAGTTTTTCTTCTTGAGTTTTTTCTTCTTGAATTTTTTCTTTTTTTTCTGAAAGAGCAAGCGGTAGAAGCATAAATATTTGTTTTCGTCATCAAGGCTTTAGCTGTAGCCGTCAGTGTGCTACAGTCGAATGTTAGAGGCTGAGAGATGATGCCAGTGATTTTTGGGTGATGCCATTGTTTGCTGTCAAAGTTGATTAACACCTTGACTCTTGAATTTTCCATCTGTTGATCTGTTGTTTGCAGTAAAATCCACACCATTCCCCAGATTGAACTGCAGCCAAATATCAGTTCTATTGCTTTTGTAGTTATTGGTTATAACGTCAGAAGTTGGATATGGATCTGTTAGTCTGGGTAGTGTTTCATCTTTGTTTTAACATGTTCTTGGATCAGACATAAAGAAATTACTTCTCTCTCTTCTCTCCACAGATCCAAAATGACTTTTACCAAATGGCCACTGGTCGGGGCTTAGTGCTGATCCATCGGAGAGCACTATGAGTAGATGACAACAAGCAGCCTTTAATCCAGAAAGGATTCGTCTTCTCTGTGCTGCTAAGAGTGTGGTAACCGTGTGTAAGGACCTCTGGGAGTACAAGAATCAAGTCAAGGACACGTTCACTCCCCCTCAGCCTTGCAGGAAGATGGGAGTGAGAAAATAAAGCTCTACGGAGTCAAGAAGAGCTTAATGAGTTCTAAGGAATCTTAAAACAAACTGTGCTTTTGTGTATGTCTGTGTGAGAGGATCGGGCAACCATGTGGACATTAACTGCGACTGTCCACTGTCTTCTGGCTGCTGTGCTGCTCTTGGCTAGCTGCCTCCAATCACTGATGGCCACTGAGGATGACGTCACACCGCGGATCAGTTTCCCTTACAGTAAGTCAAAATAATTATCTGATATTGTAAACATTGCTAGAAACTTGGAATTTCTTTTTCTCAAAAACTAAGTGACCAATCAATAAGATTGACACTCTAATGTTAGCTTCAAGGATTAGCATGTCCAGTTAACTAGCATACTACCCAACAGTAACCCAAACCAGTACTACTTCAAGGGCAGTGGCATTTTATTCTACACTAATTAGCCTTAAAACTGTGGTTGATTACCACTTTTTTAAAAATTCACAGTAAATACTGTCCATCTATCAGGTTTGCAAGTTAGCAACAGTTTCCCAGACACAGGTGCAACTCTGCAGCAAGTCATCTTCGATGTTAATGGACGTTTAATATGGTTTTCACATAAGACATTGGTTATGTTTTATTCTATTTAAATGTTAATTCAAACCAAAAAAAAAGGCATATTGTTGCTAATTTTGTGTTTTCAGCGTAAGATTTGGTGAAATTGTCTTAGTGTGTGTGTCAGTAATTTTTGAACATTTTCTACACAATTTAACTATACTGTCATAATAATACTAATAACTGTGCTAATTTTGGCCACAGTAAATGTGCTAATATATTTGCACGTTACCTTAAAAAGAAACACTCAAGACTAGAAGATTAACTGCGCTGTATTTGCCGAATGTGTGGAAGCCGGTGCTTGATGCTACCACAGGCTAATGTTAGGAGCACTTTCCTGCTTTAATGGATTCAGGGCAGTATTCACTTCAGCCAACTTAGCCAAGCCTTTTATCGAGGTAGTGTTATGTTCTCCCAACAGAGTAGTACTCATCCTAAACTCATCCTGCAAATTTTAAAAAATAGCATGGTTCTCTTTTAGCAAGCAATGTAAAGCATAATTACAACCTCTGTCTTGTTTGTCCAAGTAAACAGCTGAAGAGAGTCCTTGTTTTAAATTAAGCCACACTGAAAAATAAAAAATCAGCCAAAGATAACATTATCAACATAATCATGAAGCTAATGTTAACTTAATTAGCTAGGTAGCTACAGCTGAGAAATCTTTTTCAACAGCTTTAATTTTAGCTGGTATAATTGATGGTTGCAAGCTAGAAATTAGGGCCAGCTTTTGTGTACCTGTTTTTATCAAGGATCCATTGTTTCAGAATTTACTTAGAATTTTAAAATCTTCCACTGTTACAACTGCAAATGGATGCGTGCCATGTAAAAATGTGAAGCTTGACAGGTGTAGCAACAGTAACTGAGGGGGCCAGGCCTTTACAAACTATCAGTCTATCATTTCCACACAAAATAACATCATTTAGGGCCAAGTCAGCGGTGAACAAAAACAACAAACTGATGCAACAAGTATGTAGTGAAGCAGCCTTTGCAACAGTATATTTACACAGACAAGTGCCTGCAGGCCCAGATGTGCACATGCCAACGTGAAGACGCCTGCACCACAAACACCACTTCTCATAAACACATGCAATTATAAGTTTGTCCCCTGAGGGTCTTTTTTTTTTTGAAGATTAGATGTCACTTTGCACAAAATTCACTGTCTATTGTTTTGTTTTTTTCACCCAGAGCCTTGACAGAACAGTCGGGTAAAATATGAATGGCACATGTGACTCCTCAAAGTGCAACAACTTGGGGCCTTGTCTGCAGCACATGTAGTCTGGCTTTAATCCTTTAAACACTTGACTCTTCCTCTGGTTTTGCTACTAATTGACCTTTCGGTGTTGTCCAGCTGAACGCAACAATTTATCTCACAAATATAAATTTAATGTCTCTCCTGGCAAATCCACTGATTGAATGGGAGACCTTTTTGCACCTGACTTCATCATTGCATGTAATTACTTCATGCCACACACTGCAGCTCTCCTCTCATCACAATAACTGTGGATTAAGGCTTTATAAGGCGAAAACGTGGTATTGGTATTCGCTATTTCTTCAGCTAAAAGCTTTTTGGCAATTGATTGATGCATTATGTGAGCTTATGACAAATGAGGGAAAAGAGAAATAAGCTTGCAGGGGAAACTGACTGCTTTTCAGTGAAGTGTCAGTAAACATTTAGTATTTTTTTAACATCCTGTGTTTTAGCTGTTGGAAAAGGACAGTTCTACATAGGTAACAAGTCGGTTCTTAAAATGAGCTCCCTGGTTTATGCGTTTTATCCCGTCCCTGCCTCTGTTTTGCAACACTGCTCATACAGGCAAATATGCCGATCCAGCAGCAACCAAAGTACAGGCTTATGTGGATGTCGGGGTGCGTTAGCTTCTGTAAACACAACCTGTCTGAATGTGAAGTTCCTCCCTTTGAAAACAACAATCTGATGCTAGTTTTCTCCTCTCTTCAGCCAGCTCGGTGAGGCGTAATGCTGTAATTCACATGCACCAACTCAAACTGGCATCGCTTATACCCAAGAACAACCTTTCACATACTTGAGCCATTTAACTTGTTTCTCAAAGAACTAAATGGATTAAATTGGCCCAAGGCTGGTTCCCAGCAACTGAGTGTTTTGCAAACCACTGATGTTTCTTTTTTTTCTCCTCTTTGCTTTACTCCGCTCAGCACTCATAATTTAAATTTCATGTATTTTGACAGGAGCAGTTAGTGATTGAGATTCTTTGAGCTGGAGAGCATAAGTAGTAGTGTGAGACAACATGCTTTTTCAGCTGATAATAAGGTGTAGAAAATCTTATTTAAACATCACTGACACTGATTGTAACCTATTCATTAAGGGTAGAGCTTTGCATAAACAGGGTCTTCAGCATCACTGACATGCTAAATGTTTTGTATATAAACTAGCCTCGATTCAGCCTGCACCATTGAGGCAAAACATGTAAAGCAGGTCACCCCTTTAAACCTCCATTCTGGTGTGTATAGTCTGTAAGAAAAGGGGGACCCAGGCTGTTTTCTCGAGAGAGGACCCTTGCCTCAACGTGGCCTTTTTCCTGGAAAGGCGTCCCTTCTCCTTTTGTCCTTCTTCCCTCTCCTCCTGCTCCTTCCTTCTCTCCTAATGAGCAGGCTAATCTCTCATGTGTGGTGAGTGGAGGTTTTTGTGGCTGCTGCAGTGGGAGAGCTTGTCTGTTTTTCATTATGGCTCTTGTGCAGAGAGACAGCACAAAGGATCATGGGACTCGAAGCTGTAAGCATCGGTTAAGCATGCGGCATGTATCACTGTTGGTTATCAGCAACTTCTCAGGCAGGATGTTCCTGTCTTTCTCATGAGATGCACCGAGGAGATGATTTATTTTTCCTCTTTTATTTTTCTTTTGCTTGGAACCAGAACAAGAAATTTGAGTTCTGTACATAATAAAAAGACTAAGTTAATGTGCTGGTTAGGGCATTTGGCTACCACTTCATCCTTCTTGTTTTTGTTTTTTTAAAGTCTGGCTTAAGTATTGTAACTGTATTGTATGTCATCCTTTTTCATCTTTTATTGTGATTCTGGTTCCTCTTAAAGCAACAGTTCAACATTTTTGGAAATATGATCATTTGCTTTCTTGCTGGGAGGTAGATGAGATGATCAATACCACTTTCATGTCTGTCCGTTAAATATGAAACTACAGCCAGCAGCCAGTCAGTTTAGCTTGACATAAAGAGTGGAAACGGGAACTAAGCTTGCCTGGGTCTGTCTAGAGGTAACAAAATCAATGTATAGTACATAATTAATTTGCTAACTTAACAGGAGGTGGTAGGCAGATTTATTACTTTTTGGATGTTGCCAGGCTACCTTTTTCACTCTTTAAGCTAAGCTAACAGGTTGCTATCAAGCTTGTTAACACATGAAGACAGAATTCCCCAAAATTCCAAAATTTTCCTTTAAAGGACCATTTTGTGGGATTCAGTGTCATCTAGTGGTGAGCTTGCAAAATTGCAAACACATTATCTCACCGTTCCCTTATAAGTGTGTAGGAGAACCTGATTAAAACTCACGTAAAACCTGAAAGGCCGTATAGAGCCAGTGTTTGGTTTGTTTGCCTCCATGACATCCTGCACTCTCTGTACACATGAACAGAGAGTGATTATACACTGATGAAAACATAATTATGAATATTATATTTCATTTCTGCCTTATTCTGCCAATTAACCCCTGTAAATCTTACAGGCTCAACCTTTTAATTATAAACTACATTAATTCCAGTGTAGTTTAGTTTTATTTTTTAATCTCTTTGCCTCTGATCTGATGTTTATGAGCAAGTTTTCTTTAAAATTTGGGGTTTGATACTACATTACCCTTTTTTAATAACCTGTATGCTGCGTTCCTTTTGTTCTTCCCCTATGAAAGGGACATTTGAAACAATATAAAGAATCACAGTAAGTGCTGTGTGTTTTTGCAGGTAACTGAATATTTAATTTATAGTGTAAATGCACTCTCTCCAAATTGTCATAAGTGGGCATCCAGAGACCCAGTCACTTATTATTTTGTAAATATGTGTAACAAAGGAAACATTCATATCAGGAGGGAACATTTTTTAATGCTTTCACACTAGCTGTTTGTAGAGAAGCAAATCAGAATGCCTCTTTAAGCCGAGATGCCGAGCATGTTATGTATGCTCAGTGTACACAGTGCCCTTTCCCGTTTACGTATGGTTTATATACGGCGAATATTGTGCGCTTTCTCTCATGCATGCTAATCTGGCGACCTTGGCATTGTGTGGATCACAGTGCAGAAACAGAGGAGGGGGAGCGAGAGGGGGGTCAGCCCAAATACTCATGACATGCTCCGATGCCCACCTAAAACCCAGCAAGGACACGCCCACTGATCCTGAAAAGAAAAGCGGTCTGTGGCTTCCAGCAGAGGTGGCACTCACAAGTGCCTGCATATAACGCCATAACAGCCGCAACAATGGAGCATAATTACAGCACATCAACTCCGTCTGTTTCAGATACTTTAATGGCTTCATCACTTGCACGCTCCAGGGAATGCACAGAAAAGTTCAGTCTTTGCAGATTTCGATCAGGAACGTTTGATTTGAAGAAAATGGCAAGCAGCGAGAAACAATGGTGTAGCTGTTAATTTAGATGGACACAAAGGAATGTGAGGTTGAAGAGAGTCATTAGGTGTTTTTTGGATCGCTGGAATGCAGTGTAGATTTGTCCAAAGCAAAATGTGGTTTTCCTCATCACTATAAAGAGCAGATATTTTCTCAGTTTTTCAAAAAACATATTATGATGGACTGAATTTCTGAAACTTTTCATAGTGCAATGAAGCATGTAGGATTAATTGGTTTCTGTGAAGCTGGCTGACAACACATTTTATTTTATGACAGATGAATGCTTTTTGTCACACTTCAATGTCCACATTGCTTTCAAAAAAAGCGTTTTTGTTAAAGTCAGCATAAGAAGGTGTGAGATAAACACTGCTTTTATCACAGGGGACTTTGATGCCACTCTTATAGGAGATAATATGATATTAGACCCCATTTGCACTTAATCACTTCATGTGTCTTGGGCAGCTCGGATAACTATACAATCTCAAAAGAGGGCAAATGCACACAAGAAGCATTTAAGACTTAAATCCAATTGTTCAAACCACCTCCAAATGTGTAAATGCATTAGTCTGTCGAAGACGCATACATAATCTTTAACAGTCTGTGGAAAATAACTCACTGTCTGGTTTTCTGAATACATCCATAGTTTGTCTCCTCCGTTTGTCTCCTCTGCCCTTGTGATGCACACTGTGTTTATAGTTGAATAGCTGCATATAGTAACAAGCTCAAAATAGGCTTTGCCCCTATTAGCAGTGTTGCGTACTGAAGACAGAGTTTCTATTGATTCTGCTGATGCAGAATATAGCATGGTGACAGTTTTGGCTCTTTCCAGCACTTTGTTATTGTACACTGCCTGGCCAAAAAAGTCCCTATCTGATCTAACTAAGCAAATAGGTAAGAGCCTTCCATTGGATAATATCTGCAGTGATTAATATGTTTCAGCTGGCAAGAAGTTATTTAACATATTGCAGTGAGTAGCTTCTCATTTTCTTAAACAACCATGTTAGGGAACATATCCTGTGGTCGTGGAAAAGATGTTAATCTGTTCAGTAGGGTCAAATTATCAGCCTGCGTCAAGCAAATAAAAAAAAAACGCACAACAACTGAGGAGATTGCTGAAACTACTAAAATTGGGTTAAGAACTGTTTAACGCATTATTAAAACCTGGAAGGATAGTGGTGAACCATCATCGTCAAGGAAGAACTGTGGCTGGAAAAAAAAATCTTGAATGATCGTGACTGGAGATCATGTAAACTTTTAGTGAAATCAAATTGTTAAAAATCAACAGTAGAACTCACAGCTGTGTTTAATAGTGAATGTAAGAACATTTCCACACACACACAATGTGAAGAGAACTTAAGGGATTGGGACTAAACAGCTGTGTAGCCTTAAGAAAACCATTTATCAGTGAGGATAATTGGGGAAAAAAAAGGCTTCAATTTGTTAGGGATAGATTGGACTCTGGAGCAATGGAAGAAGGTCATGTGGTCTGATGAGTCCAGATTTACACTGTTCCAGAGTGATGGGGGCATCAGGGTACAAAGAGAGGCCTGTGGGGGCAGTGTTATGATCTGGGGTTGTTTCAGTTGGTCAGGTCGAGGTACGACAACGTTATGTGGCCAAAAAAAAAAATGAGGTCAGCTCACTACCTGAATATACTGAATGAGCAGGTTTTTCCATCAATGGATTTTTTTTCCTTCCCTGATGGCACGGGCATATTCCAAGATGACAATGCCAGGATTCATCAGGCTCAAATTGTGAAAGAGAGGATTAGGGAGCATGAGACATCATTTTCACACATGGATTGGCCACCACTGAGTCCAGACCTTAACCTATCATCAATACAAGAATTTGGCAAAAAAAATTACTGCAGCTCTGGACAGAAATAAATGTTGTGACACTGCACAAGCTTATCAAAATGATGCCATGGCGAATGCGTAATGTAATCAAAGCTAAAGGCGGTCCAATGAAATATTCAAGTGTGTGACTTTTATTTTTTGGCCAGGCAGTGTGCCAGAATGCAGTAATAGATTTAGTGCTCTGAAAAGGTTGTTTTCCTTGCAAAAGTAATGTTGCATTTAGCAGAATTACAAGATGGCCAATTTCATATTTTGCTGTTTTCATGATTTCATGATTTTAACAGATTTAGCATTATGATTCAGTCATTTTCAATTATTCTGAATAAGACAGTATTTGAAATTTGATATGGATTGTGTCAGCAGCATATTCTGTTTGGATTGGAGCATTCTTTGGACATGTATCTGGCACATTTCAAATATGCATCTCAATCGCAATTTTCCCTCAGTTTGTGACACATGGCCTCTGGAATGTTTAAGGTCAACTCTGTGTGTTGTAAACAAACCAGCTAGCCAACAGTTTGCAAGGCTCGGGTCGAGATGCATGCACCAAAGGAGGGAAGGAAAACCACAACTATTTTTAAAATTATGAAAGACTTGATGTCAGTGTGTGTTTAGATATACAGAAATATCACAACGTCAATCTTTTAAGAAGGTGGTTGAACAAATGAAAGAGGCTGTATGTAAACGTGAATATTAGTGGAATATTAATTTTCATTAGCCATTTATACAGCTAGAAAAAAAATTTCTTTTTTCCAGAATAAACCTAGTCAGTGTTTTGTCCATTTGTAAAACTGAACTTTATAGTCATATGAACATATTCCAAAGTTTGTACGCATAATGACAAATTAAATTAAGTATTTTTATGCCCTAAAAAATATCGACTACCATACACCATTGTTATCTAAAAACAGCCAGCGAACTACAGAAGTAAGCATACGCTCATATGTGTGCTCAGGAAACGCTGGAGTTTTAACATTTGAGTTGAGGCAGAACTTAAATGGTTAAAAGCCGTCGTCTCAAGTAACTTTCATTAAAAGTCAGAAGTTTCCTGATTCAGTTCCAGTATGTTAATACACTCCACATGCCTCTTATTCCTACTTGTGGGTGAATGTGAAAAGAGAGAGTGAGGTGTGTGTCCCTGTGAGGCCTGGCTGACTGTATATTATACAGACCAAGCTGAAGGATTCTGTTAAAGTGTCTCATTTTATAGAATTCATATCTGTCCGATTCTTAACTTTTTATCTGACTTGATCAGTAAGGACAGCTGACAGTCTGCTGTGCATGCTGGCGTAGAACTCATGGATCCATGAGAGGAAGCACTGTTATGAAGTATTATTAATGACACCTGTTGACAGGGAGATGGAGGTGGATCTTTTTTAAATCGTGTCCGAGCAGAATAATCCTCGTGAGCCAAAATATGGAGGCGAACACAGCAGGTGTGGAGATCCTGAGCACACCAGGCTTCTCATAGCAGCATGATGTCACAAATAAATGTGACGATCAAGAGTTGCGTGTGTTAAATTAGTAAAGAGCATAAACCCATTGTGCTTGACCACTTCTCGTCCTCAGTTACTTTGTGGTGTATGAGCAGAGAGCAGGAGACTCAGTTTTGACTCCAGCCTGCTCTTTTCATCAAGGACCTCTCCAGAGACACACACACTCACACTCTCTCTCTCACACACACACACACACACACACACACATACACACAAATAGGGTATAGGGTTGTGTCTGCATGCTGTGGTAGCACTTAACGACCTCCAACACATGTCAGTCCAAAGTGAGTGCACTTAGTAAGCTGCACACGGCTCCAGTGGTGCCCTAAAAATCGACAAGTGTGCAAGCTAGAAAATGGCAGAAGAGATGTATCAAAGTGTACTTTGATGGGATTCAAGCTGTAGCAGAAACCATCTGCAAGCATGTGCAGGCCAGCTGGATTTGGAGTTCTGCAGTGCCAACACAAATGACATTTTTTTTTTTCCTCGTCTAGTCCACTTGGCTGAGCCACGGATATCATGTTGTTCATCAAGCCAGTCTTTCTTGTCTGCATTTTTTTTCTGTGTGTACAAGGACGTGAGTAACTACTACCAAAATAAAGAAGCCATTTGAAGGAGTGGAAGGTGAATCAGGAAATGGAAGATCAGAAGCTGCACAGTGTCTCATTAAAGTTATAAATCTTAAGATTTCATTCCTGATTGATTTTGACCTCCAGTGTCACTGCTGTTATTAACAAGTTTAACAGCTGTTGAGTAGCTGCTGTGTCAGAAATACAGCAGAGCAACTAGTGTATTCATTTTTGAAAAGGCTTGAAAATGAGCGTTTTCCAACCTGAATGACAAACACATGGCTCAAAATGAACTTTTTATTTCTCAGTGCCCTTTGAACTGTCTCAGACTTAACAATCAATGTCCCAAATCAAATTTTATAATACATGATCGATATAGTTTAATAACTTGTTTTCTTTTGCTTAAATCATTTCATTGACTCACTCTGGTCCGTCAAGGACATTCTCCTAGTGATTCCCTGCACTTACAACTGAATCAGTTTTATCACAATCAGTTTTAGTCATTGTTTGAGTTACAGTTTTCGAACTCTGTGATTAATAAATCCATCATTGCAAGCTGCAGTGCAAAACGCAACCAAATGTACATACACACACTTTGAAGACATCTCATGGTAAACACATCATTTTATTGTAAACACCGTGACAGGGTGTAAGCACGTCTTTCACAGCGTAGAGTTATGCTGGTGCCACCACACATTTTTAAAATTTCGATGCCTAAGAACTATATGAAGCATCAACATAATAACTTCATTTGTATTTGTTTGTTTATTTGTGTTTTTGTTGTCCTTTGGACAATGGGACATCCATAATTTGGAGGATGGACAAATGCATTGCATTTTATGTGACTATTTCACAATTAAAGCCATTCTGTATAGGAAGTGTTTAGTTTGAATTTGTAACTTAATACAACTTTTATATGAGAGCATTGCATCACTATTTTCTGTGAATCCCTCATGAGTGTGAATGAATCATATGCGGGAATGGCGGACCCTGCCATTAACAATGAAAGCTGTAATTTAGAGAGAATAAACGGCAAGAATAACAGATTGTAAATACATTGAACAGCTGCTGCTCTTAAATGAAAAACCACATTAACACAGTTTGTATATAACCATGTTGCTTTTTTCCTGAGCTTTAGTTTTTGGTGTTAATTCCATTTGTGCACAAAACAATGGCTGAATCTTTATCAGCTCTGATTCCAGTGACACAGATACACTTGAGACTGTAGGAGGAAGATTGAACGAGGCTGAGCAGACACGCCGCACATGACAAGAACAGGCTTGTCTGTTTTGAATTGTGCATATGAGGAAATTATACCAGCTATCTGTCTCCCTCTGTGTTTGAATCTGTGTGTGAATAACTCTCCCAGATACCACATAGAGTGTGTCTCTGTCTCTGTGTCTCACTGAGCTAATATCCAGGATTTTGTAAGCTTTCAGCCGTGATAGACCATTGCGCTCCATCGCTCCGCTGCTTTGAGTGTTAGTTGGGTGCGTGCCAATCCAGAGTGCATCAGGATGACACCTAAGAGCCAATAATTACAGAGCAGAGCATCATGTCTGTGTCAGCCCCTTGTTCTCTGCTTTTAGAGGCATGCAGTGTTTCATGCACTGACCTCATCCCTGACACACGTGTGTTGAGCGGAATTTTTTTTCTAAGAGTGTGAAAGGAGCTTTTTTTTTCAGTATTTCAGGGTTTTTACAGTACACACGACATTTCCAACAAATATTCACTAATTTCATGTTTTTTCTGCTGTTGCCCTGATTCTGAGGCTGCACATGTAACTGTGTGGCACCATTAACACTTCTTTGCTGCATAATCCTCACACACAGCAAACACTGGACTTACACACTGTCAGGCTCTGGTTATTATCTGCAAGGTGCAGCCGTCTCTGTCACACACACACAAATGCCAACATAATACACAGCATATACACACAGTATTGCTGCACAACCACACCGTCATTCCCAGTGATTACAAACAACACATCTGTGAGCCTTGCTGCCTGCCTGGTCTTACAGATACTGTAGGTGTCACACTCTTTCTGAGACTGATTCAGTTCTGTCAGCTTTTATTTACAGTCCAAGAAAGTGTGATTTTCTCTGCCCCAGTTTCACTCTGTCTTTGTCTGTGTCAGGTTTTTTAGAGTTTTTACTCCCTGTGCATTCATTTGTAAATTTGCCCTTTTAAAAATAACAGAATCCACTCATGAAACCCGACACTGAGTAAACCATTCATGTTGAAATGGAAAGAAAATATTTGCAGTCTGTTTTAGGCCCAGGCAATAAAATAGTATTTATGTATCAACAATAAACATTTGAGCAGCAGCAACTGGAAATTTATTTAATTAAATGTTCAGTAGTTTCACTTAATGCACAAACAGCACATAAGGAATATGATCTGGCTTAAAAATAGTCTATTATATTCCTTGATGGTGGAGCATAAATGAGAGCAGCCACATGTCACATCCCTGTCTTGAGCGATCTCGCTCCTCCTTTGGGTGAAAACAAGCACTGTGAGCACAGCCAGTTAGTATGTGTGTCTATGGCAAACACTTCATCACAGGTTACTTAATGATGTTACTGAGTAACTAACGTGTGCCAATTGTTCCTGCAGATGAAAGTGAAAAAAGTGTCTCAATGATGGTATAACTTAAGTTTTTACTGTGGACAAGTTATTGTCCAACTACAAAACACCTGCATTTAGAATGGAGTCTCATCTAACAGTCTGCCTGCTCAAAAAATGGTGCAAAGGATATTTTAACATTAATAATTCACATGAATTGAGCTGACCTACCTTCTAATACTGAACCTTGTAAACCGCATAAAGTAATGTAGGAGGTGGAGTGAATCAAGCACAAACTGCTATCAAAATCAAGACGGTGGCTCCACTTCACCACAGATGTAATTAGTTTACAGTAAAGACTGAGTACCAAAACAGCAAAATAAAGTCTCTTAACAATATGACAGATGTCAGAAATACATTACCTGGAGACTCAATAAAGTTGTTGTACATGTCAGGTTTGTCCATTTTGATGGAGACAGACTGATCGTACCCATATTTCTTTCTTTTATTTATTTATTTTATATAATGATGCTGATTGTTGATTGGCAAGACATATCATAATTGTTCACCTGTATGGTCAAGGGATTTAGGCTCCTAAAAGCTAAGAAGCTATGTGATTTTCTTGTTTTATGTATTTAAACTGGCAAAGATGTCGGAAGTTGTATTGACTGCCAGTCAGACTACAGTGGATGTTTTCACCCAAAAAGGGACAGGGGCTCGATGCAGGACCGTCAGTACCTGGATGGGCTGCTCTTATCCATGCTATTAGTAACGAGCAAACAGTAGCACCATCAACTTATGACACAGTTCAATACAATTCATGTAGAGTGAGGAAATGAGCGCAGATGGGAGGAAAGTGTAAGTTAAAAACACAGGTCTGCTCATCACTATGGCAATTTTTGTGTGCTTTTTTTTCTTCAATTAAGTTTTTTACCTGTGTGCCTTGAAAAATTAAGTGGTTATACAAGGTGGTGAAATTCAGAATTAAGTAGTTAAATTCAACCTTATTCTTCTGTTTTTTTTATGAAACATGGGTCATCAAATGATCAGTAATCACTGATATCGACTGAAGTCCTAGTCTGTTTAAAGTTTGTCCCAGTTCCTCCAGTCTGCCTCCTCATCAGAGGTTTGTGTCCTCTGACTGTGCAGACAAACATTGTTTCTTTGCCGACTTGGCTGGCAGATACAGCAGCAGCACAGAGCAGGACTGCTCTTTGTCGCCAGCAGTCACTGACCAATAAATAACCATCACTTTGCCCAAATATCAGGAGGAGCAGCGCCGCGATGACCTTGAAGTGACTTCTGTCGGCTTCTGTCAGGCAGCTCCAGCAGCATTGTCAAATCATGTCAAACAGAGAGCCTTGAAGCTGTGCGCTGTTGTGTGGCTTCGGCTGGCAGAGGGCAGAGATGGATAGTTTTTTTTTTTTTTGATAAATTTGTGTCTTGAATGTAAGATAAGCAGAGCTTGGTGTGAGATTAATATCAGCTGTGCTGCATTCTCCTCTCCTTTGGGTTTTCTCTGCCCGGCTGCAAGTGAGCTCCTTTGTCCCCGTTGCCCCCTTGCCTTGTGACTTGGCTCATGCTGCTTTAGTAAATCTGGGGCATGTTTACAGTCAGGGCTTTTAGGAGTGTCTTGGCAGGCGAGTGCCTACCAAGCAGCCAATCAATCGCCACACCCTTGGAGTACTATTAAACCTTAGAAAAATAGGTTGATCCTGCTCCATTTTCTCTGAAATATGATGCCTGCCAAAGTGCCGGCGTGTATTTTATTACTCAGCGACACTGTCTGCAAGCTGGCATCCTCTGATGATATCTTAGTTACCTCAATGGTGAGTAAGCACACACTGAAAACACTCAGCTGTGAATGAAGGGATTCAGAGGCTTGTAAATCTTTATTGATGTCATTGTGCTATTTGGATGTCTGGTCTCTCAACATTGAGAGTCATCCAAAGTGTATTTTAATCTTAAAGTCAAAAAAGAGGAAGATTTGCCAGTTAAAAAAATATTTGCAACCCTGGATGCTGTAAAACAAAGAAAAAAAAATACAATAATTTGCAAATGCTTTTCAACCTACAGTATAGTATAGACATATTTCATGTTTAAACTAATTAACTTTATTGTTTTTTGAAAACACAGTTCAGTTATGAATGCAAGTTATTACTCTACCCTGCAAAGGGAAAGACATATATCAACAACATCCAGAAACACCACTGACTTCTTGTCTGAGATAGACTGATGTAAAGTGGAAAAGAGTGCTGCATGCACATTTCAAATTGCTTTTGGAAATGATGAACATTGTGTCCTCTGGGCCAAATTTATGTTTTATATAGAAGGGGAAATTATTATGAAGTATAATATAATATAATATAATATCCTACCTTGATCTTCACTTGGTCTCAACCCCTCAAAGTCTTAGTGTTGACTTTGTCTGGGTACACATTGGTCTTGGTCATGACTTAGTCTTGGTTTAGATGGTCCTGACTACAGCAGTGGTAGATTATTTATGAAGCTACGGTTGGCAGCTAGATAGCTTAGCTTAGCATGAGGGCTGGAAACGGGGTGAAAAGGCTAGCCTGGCTTTGTATTAGGTTTGTAAAAGCTGCATATCAACATCTCTAAAGCTCACAAATTCCGATGTTAAATCTTGTTTAAGTGTAAAAATAACAATTTATGTTTTTACATGGGCCTTGTTTCTTGCTTTCTTCTGTCTGTTACACAAAAGCATTGTCTCCCAGCAAACAAGCACCAGTTTGAGCTAATGCATGTTGCACATACTGCAGTATTCCAACTGAAACAAGCAGGAAAAGAAGCAGGAAATAATATATATTGTCCATATGGAACAGTCAGTGATTTTAAACTTTGAAGGCAGAGTTGCAAGACTTTCCCCTCATGTATCTCTGTTTTAATTCAAAAAGTTTGTAGCTGATTGTTGCCTGTGCACAGAATTAGTCTAAATCTCTCACTATAAAGCAAACATTTCTTTGATCACAGAGCAGCTGCTGTCTGAAATCCTCAGTGATATGACTTGCACTTGCTATCTTTACCTCTGCTGATTAAAATAAGAACATCACAATGAATGAATACAATGAACAAGCTGCCAAAATTAAATTTCACCTAATTGCTGGGAGGTTATTATGTGCCAGCAGAGAAAAGACATTCAGTTCTTCATGCAGACTCTGTTCTTCCAGCTGTAAAACTGTCTGCAATCCTCATCTTTTGAACTATGCCACTGCACTCTAGTTTGGGTTAGTTTCTTTTGCAGCTTGTGGGCTTTCATAATGACCGTGGAGAATTGAGGCAAGTACACACAGTTTGAGTTCCAGGTTGAACTGGTGCTACTAACTAATTCAGCATGTTAGCACTGGCAATAAAGCAGCCATATTGATGGTAGGTGTGATGTGATGAGCATTAGCAGAGGTTGAGGGCTCTGCTTGGTGACAGCCAGCTGATTAAACAGGTGGGTGATGAATGGACCTGGAGTCTGGCTGTGAAATGGCCTGCAGATGCCCAGCATTCTGCTGCAAGCATGTCAAAACACACAACCGACCAGCTCCATTGGAAAAAAAAAAATCCCCCAAAACAAAAAAAAAAGAGAGCAAAAGCCTTGAGTTTCTGTTAGAAATCACCTCATCTTGACACAGTCTTGACGTTCGTTACGGCTTGACCTTCTGCTCTTATCAAAAATCCATCTCAGAGTGCATTGAAAATAACATTTTCCTCCCCCTGCCTGCATGTTTCTTCATAGGTCAACGTCTCTATCCAATCTTCCTGCCCACTCAGTACCCCGACCTCAAGCCCCCCCCCCCCCCACACATACACCCCTCCTGCTAAGTATCCCCGGCCGGCTCTCTGAGTAAAAGTTTCATGAGTGTGCTCTCCTCCGGTCGTTACTCTATTGTCTGTCTGAGAGGATGTCACTGTGATTTATGTCAGAGAGTTTTAATATGCTGAGGGAAGGCTGTTTTTGGTTCCAGTGAATGGCCAAAACTCAGGGGAGCCGTGACAGTCAAGCTATGATATGTCCCCCTGTTGAGAGGAGAGACGGCACTCCTTTGTCTGCCAACGGTGGGGTCCGCTGGGACTGAGTATTGCTCTCTTTATGAGCATTTAGAAGACTTTTAAAAGACTTAATTCCCCTTGAAATAAAACCAGTTTTCCTTCCACACATGGGTCATTCAGGACAGGAAAATACAAGTTTTCCTGAAGATGACAATATGAAATCTTTATTTTATTTGCTATCCCCTCCCTGGATTTTAATGTCAGTCCTTTCTCTTCATTGATTCCAGATGTCACAACGTTTTAAACAGAATGAGGCCTGTTGATCTCGAAAGGGACTCAGATTTGATTTTGGACAAGATGTGGCTTGTGCAGCTGGCTCTCACTCCCACAAGGGGGAAGATGATCATCTGCCAAAGGGCCTCGAGTGTTAGATGAACCATTTGTTTGTGAGCATATTGAAAAGTTTAAGTCGTGGGTTGTAAACATTTATTGCTGTTTACTGGCTCCATTTGCATTATGGTCCAGTGCACCACCTGGAGTGTTGGAGATAAACGTACTGCTGGTGTCTTTTTCTTTACTGTCAGAAGTGTTCACATTTGAATTCAGTTTTGCTGGTTGTACATGAGGGAAAAGGCTGTAAATGGTTTAACTGCAGCAAATATTAGTGTTGACGACTCCAGATACGAGCCAGTAATCTTATTTGGATAAGCAAATGGAGTCCGTGACCTCCAGCGCTTTGGCTTGGGGAGCACATCGACTGTGTTTTAATATGTTTGGAATGGGAGGCAGTGGATAAACATTTACAAAGATGGTCAAAAAACAGCAAGGGGGTAAGACGTATGTAAGCAAAGGATGCACAAACATTTGTTTGTACATATCCGATTTCTGTGTTTAACTCTAGAAGATTGTTAGTCTTGTTGATATCAAGTGATAACATCCAACCATCCAGATACACACGGACCCAAGGGATCACAATGCTCAAAGATCTTGGAAACCACTTTTCATGACTTCCTGGTTCCTTTGTTGCCATTTATAGTGGGTCGTTTTAGCGTTTTATCACACAGTAAGTCAAACTGAAAAGTGACCAATTGTCAGACTCATTGCCTCTTACAAAATCTGGCTGCAAAAATCAATCCACACCTCTTGAAGCTCCACTTTCACAACAGAAAGCAGTAAAAAGCTGCTGCTGCTGATGCCACTGTAGAGGATCTCAGTCTGTTTGTGATGCCAAGGGAAATGCTATAAAAAGAGGATGTGTACATTAAATCTGTGCCTCTTCATGAGAACTATTCGAGGCTGCAGGGAAGGGAGTAATGTGGGGGGAAAAAGTAACTCATTTGACTTACAGCCCACTGCTAAAGAGATCCATTTGAAGAGGGTTGGCGAGCAGCAGAATGAAGGAGATTTAGATTGGTGTCGAGTAGAAGAGGCTTTTACCCTGCTGCCAGCACAGAGCAGAGCAAAGAGAAAGCTGGCCAGCACAGGAAAGTGTGGACGTGGCTCACTGGCGTACATGTGACATGTTCTCATGGAGCTACAGTAGCCGCTGGCCACAGATAAACAGTGAGGCCAGTCGCCTCCAGGAGCACTGAAATGATGCTCAATGAGTGTTTCCCCCATTGTGTCATAAATTGATTTGATTGAAGCTCAACACTGTGTGTAGTTGGATGAAATGTGATGTCTGTCCACTTGTTCTTGTTTCCTCTGAGATTTGTGGCTCTCTGTAAAGTCTTGACAGAGATTGCCAGGTTTCCTTGGAGTGTTCTCAGATCGTACATTTGTGTTTGGCCAACAGAGAGGCCTACCATCAGATAGAGAGAGTTACGGTGTGTTGATGCGTCATAGTCAGTAATGGTTTGTGGGGTTTAAGAGGTGGGTTTAATAATTGCATAACGAGTTAACCCTCTCTAACCTTTAAAACTCCTGAAACTTGATTGCTGCCAGATTCAAACAAAGTGAATTTAGGGAATGAAGTACTGCAGCAACCTGCTGGGAATGAATAGTATTGTGGCTTAAACAACAAAAACTGGCTTTTTAAGTCAGGAGTCATTGATTTTAACGTCCAGCTGGAGTCTGCTGAAAGGAATTGGCTCCGAAGTTAGCAACAACCTTGACCCAGGCTCACTGGAGATGAACTGACCTTTAAGATGGACCAGACCAGCTGTTCTCATTTTAGTCACAAGCTGCGCCTCCTTCACTCAGGACATGACTACAACCCTTCCCCTCATGTATCTCTATAATCCCAGTTACCTCTTATACCCCAGTTAAAAGACCGATAACACAAAGTTACTATGAGATATGTCATGTTGCATGTGAGTGCTGAATTTGAAGGATGATTGCCATCCAGAATGCAACAGGAACACTGTAAACTGTATGTTTCTGTAGATGTTTATAATGATGTCTACTTTATAATTCACTTCTGCTTCACCTTCAAAATATAGTGCTATTTTTTTCTTTGTTTTCTACCTGTTAGAGCTTAAAAGTTAGTTCGTGCCAATAAGCTGACTCAGTTTGTTTTAGCACACAGTTAGTTTGTGGTTGGATATGAAAAAACTAATCACATACATAGATGATGATGTATTGTCTATCAGAAAAATAATAATTTTTGTCAGGCGTTCTGTGTCTAATAACAGGAATAAAGCATTTTTATCACTGGTTATGGGCTGAAACCCTTTTTGAAGCCCTTAAATGGTCCTCAACATCCATTTTAAATCCCAGCACTGTGATATGGAAATCATTAATTGTTTTTCTCCCTGCAGAAGGCAAAAGCTTTGTCTTCTTCACAGCATGAAAGAATTGTGAGCGTTGTAAATTGGGATCTATTTATGTGCTTGTGATCACATTCATGCGTGTTCTTGTACTTCCAGCATCAGGATTATGTTCTGTACCAGTCTGTTCCTCTCTGTTCTGTCATGCTATGTGATGATGATCTCCAACGTATGTGTGTGTTTTTCCTGCTGTTTCCCAGATGCAAAGGAGAGGTCGGCCAAGAGATTTTCTGTGGACGGCGTCTTCAATTACACATCTTTGCTGCTCAGCCAGGAGGATGACATGCTGTATGTTGGAGCCAGGGAGGCGCTGTTCGCCCTCAGCCTGTCGGACATCAGCAAGACCAAGCTGCAGAAGAACGTGAGTAGGCCCAGTGCCAAGTGGATTACTGGAGGCAAAATGGCAATGAAGAAGTGGGCTGGCAAACAATTTGCTCTCACTATAATCATGGTTATAATATAAAGCCTTTCAAGACTAATTTAGATAATAGTTTCATCTGAGTTAATTATGCGGTTTGTAACTACAAGTAATCAGAGTTAGAGGGTAAGTTTGGTATTTTTCAACCTGGACCTCATTTTCCTGTTTTTATGTCAACGATTTTTGAAATTGTCCAGTATTAAGGGAAGGCACTGCAGCTAACAGGTACGACATGGAGCTGTAATTCTTATGGGAAACTCTGTACATCGCAATAAGTCCAGTACACGTGCTTGTTTTTACCACTGACAAGCTGAGATTGTTATTATAAGTGTGTGCAACGTGTGTAACATGGAAAAGGTGAACCATTTTTTAAACACTGCAACACATTTTGTTTAACCTGAAACATTTGTGTTGTTGTTCTTGCTAAACTAACCAGACTCCCTTTCTAAAACTGTAACTTTAATTTAGTCATCTTCATTCAAACTTGATAGAAACAAAATAAAATTTCCTGGCTCGTCTTCCCACCACTATTCTGGCTTTACAGGCCACTTTTCTCTGCTGCTTCTCCGATGTCGGAACTTCCATTTGCTCCCCTCGTGATACTTTCACATCTAACAATATGAGTTAAGGATTTATTTCAACCAAACCAAAGCTGGTGATTGTCACAGCGGTGGAAAGACGAGCAAAAGTGCTTTTGACGATTTTCAGTGTTTCTGTAAAGTTTGAGTGAAGACAACCATGATGACGTTAAAATAACAGTTTTGCAAAGGGAGTTCGGTTAGTTTTAGCGAGATCATGAATACATAATGCTGTTTCTGATTAAATAAAACATATCTACATCTGAATCTGTAGTAAATCTTTCCATAATGTTGTTGAACATTAGAACAGTCCAGCTTGTCAATGGCAAAAAAGCACAGTTACTGGTGTGTGGTTGCCCTGAGGGATTATGTTGCAGCTCAGTTTTGCCTTTGCTGGCTGCAACCCAAAGTTACCCTTTAAATATGTACGAAATGCAAAATCTAGCAGCTTACTTTACTTCATATGTTACTTGTTGCATCTAAGACATCCTTTTTGTTTATTTCCATACAGCACACCAGTTCTCTTATGTATGTTTTGGTATTAAAGGAAAATTAGAGCGCTTCCCTGAATTCTGGATGACTTATTCAGGATTTCTTTTTCATCTTCAGCTGACGTGGGGTACTCCTGCTGGAAAAAGAGAAGAATGCAGCTTCAAAGGGAAGAACCTGGAGGTGAGTCACGCCCTTTACCGCTCCAGCGAAATAATGAAAACACCTCAGGGAAATAGTCCCATAATGACAGTATCGACAGCCTGGATTTTCTTGCAGTCCTCTCTGAATCGTTCCACTTGTGTCACGAGAAGATAAAATGAGCATCAAGTTCTGTGTTGACAAACCTTTCCACCAGTTACAAATAGATTCATCAAGTGTGCAGGCTCGCCGGGGAATTGCTCTTTTTTTGTGCGCTGCTTCTTTCTCTTTCTCTCTGTGTCTGTCTGTTACCTTGTTGTCATGCCAGCTGTTGTATCCCTGGGCGACAAACCTTGGTAATCTTTGTACTGCAGTGTACAACTCTGGTCTGTGTATTACAGAGAGCCCACCAGGCAACTGCTGCTGTGTGATGCTGGGAGGTTTATCCCAGCAGCGTTTGAGAAAAGGGGAACATTTTTAAGTTTCTAGAAATTTCTGCCGTATAGTTTTGTGTCTTGTGATTAGGAGCTCCACTATTCCAGGCACAGACTTTGAGGAGCTCTCAAAAAAAAACACACACACACACATTCAGTTGTAAGGATTTCTTGTGGATTCATAGACCTCACACTTGCCTCTCCATTTGTTCCCCATCCAGACTGATTGCTTCAATTACATCAAAATTCTCCTGCGGCTGAACAGTACTCATCTCTACGTGTGTGGCACCTATGCCTTCAGTCCTATTTGTGCCTACATAGTAAGTAATGACCCCTCAGTCTTGATTTTTATTTCTCTCCACTTCTCTCACCAGCACAGCTTTTGAATTTTGATATACTTCTTTGGTGTTCTTGAGGAATCGAGCTCTTTTATCCACCATGTCAGTATTGGATCTGTTGCTATCCAAGCGTAACCAAACGCTGCTGAGGCACTTTAGCCAGACAAGTCAACAGGGGGTACACGAGCCATGTGGTTTCCAGCGAGAGGGAAGCGGTAGATCTGTTTATCTAGTGGAGGAGTAAATCTGCGGTGATGGTAACCAGCAGCAGGATAACATTGATTTCAGTGATCGGGGGGCAATCCAGCTTGGCAACAACCTTGCTTTTAAAGCAAGGCATTAAACCCCCTCCATCCCCACCCCTGTTTGACGTCAGAGCGAAAGAAAAACACAGGACGTCTCAGACTGAAGATGACTTGGCAGGACTTTAAGGCCCTGAACTGGGATTCCATCTCTGAGTCTGGTTGGTCCGGGTGAACACTCGTCATGTTGACAGAGTCCAGAACTCTGTGCGTGTGTGTGTGTGTGTGTGTGTGTCACCTCGAGCATTCCTACTGGCCAGACGCTCTCCAACATGCATAATATTAACATTAATAAGTGCTTTATTTTTATAGCCCTTCTCAAAACAGTCACAGAGGGTTTTACAGGCAGCGTAACAGGACGCCGAAGCCAAGAAGATCCACTCAACAATTGAATGACGGACATGAATTCAAACAAGCCCCAAATATAATAACAACTCATAATGCTGAAGCATGGGAAGATTTTCCAGGCGATGGAGGCACTCTACACTGTTCTTTTATAAATGGAACAAGTCATCACTATTACTGCTAATTGCCCACACACATTTTTTTCATGCCCATCCTAATACAATACTCACATTCCCACATGTACATTGAATGCTTTCTTGGTGGCTGTAATTATTCCTCCTCTCTATACTGGCTGGAAAGAGCTCTCCTCTTAAAGCAATTTCAATGTAAGTGACGGGGGACAAAATCTATTGTCCCTGTTCTGTGCAAAAGTGCAGTGAGTTCAGGTGAAGACAAATCATGCCTTCCAAAGTTATCTTTTTAAAACCAAATCCAGTCTGTTAATTTGACCAATTATTTCAAAGTACTATTACTATTGTGATAATTAATCAATTGCAGGGCTGCCATGGTGACAAAATTATTCCAGCAGTTATTTAGGTCGGCTCAATGACGCAGTTTGCTGTATTAGTGCTATTAGTGGCATTCTTGTTTGTTTTTGCAAATCACTTCATGTATGATAAATGAAATAATTAAGCAACGCTTAGTGTGATGTTCTCTGTGGATCTCACCTCACTGTCTAGCGGCCAACTTTATGGTCTGAGCAAGATAGCTACTGTGTGCCAGTGATAGTTATACACAGTGGTGGACAGTAACGACGTACATTTACTTGAGTACTTTACTTAAGGTCATGTAGAGAATCTCTACTTAACGTTAGTATTTGGTTTTTAAACTTATGTCTTTCACTCCACTATATTTCAAGACAAATATTGTACTTTTGATTCCACTACATTTCTAGGAAGATTGAAGCAGGAGAAAGACTAAATTAAATCTCAAGATGTTATTATAATTAGAAAAAGAGAAATAATTCTAGGTAGGCTTTTAATGTTGCATTGTTGAAAAATACCACATAATTCATGTATATACTGCCTCTGAAGACAGAAAGAAATCTCAGTTATTTAACAGACTTGGAGAACTCCTTACAGTTGGCTTCAATCTGCTTTTATGCAGTGATTTTAATACAGTTACATCAGAAAATGACAATAACTGTCCTTTTTGTTTTTGATTGCATTTCTATGCTGAAGTTTTTATAGGTGTTTCTATAGGTTTTGTGTAGCAGAGTGGTTCTACAAGCAAATCAGTGCTTCATTAGATGGTTTCAGAGAGTTACAAGCTTCTGTAAATGCATCATGAAAACAATACAGCATGTATTGATATTAGAAAATGTACTTTGTAATTTGTACTTTTGAATACTTAAGTATTTTTAAAACCAAGTACTCCAGTACTTTAACTCAAGTAAAATTTTGACTGAGCAACTTTCACTTGTAGTTAAGTAATATTTGACCAGGAGTATCTATACTTTGACTAAAGTACTGGGGTTGAGTACTTTGTCCACCACTGGTTATACATCACTGCAAACAAGTTCCTGCAGTTTCATCATTTATTTTTCATACCTTGCAATATACACATAAAATTGGAGAACATCATTGGAGACTCATTGACACATAAGTCACACACAAGTCAATTTACATACAGCAGCAACACACACACACACATACACGCGCACACACACACCCACACACACACACTTCGTTGAATGCATGCATCAAAGAGGAGAACCAGCCAGTTTCCATACATCAACAAATCTCAGTCAGCTCACACTGGAATATAAACTTCCATAAAAAGCAACAGGAAAAAAAACAGTTACTGGCATCCGATCTACTATTCTTGTTATTTATCTGACTTCAAATGAAGTTTAACATTCACACGGCTTCTCTTGACTGTCCCTCAATATATTACAACATTAGTCGAACATCATCCCAGTCTGTGGTAGTAGCCACATTAGCTGTTTAACATGCTAATACCAAGTTCAACAGGTAAACCTATGAAAAAGCAATCAGAAAACATGGCAAAAAGGTGTTTTCGAGTTTGAAGCCAGATCATGGACAGCCAGTATCGATCAATCATTGATCTTGAACCGAATGCATTGATTCATTCATTAAACATACATTGAAGAGTAAAACAAGAAAGAGAGGAAAAAACAGGAACATGGCTGTTTTTGCCATTTTTTGTGGTGAGCTTGTCAGTAGCACAGTATTTCAAAATAGTGGTTATTGTTACAACCATAATTATTTGTGTCAAGTATCAAGCAAAAGTGCCAAATGTTAGAATTAGCAACTTAATCCATTGTCATTTTAGACAGTTTGTTGCACAAAGTATTTTGAAGACGTCACCCGTAACATGACAGTGTCTTCTGTTCGACACTCCCTTCCTGTTTTGCCAGTGTCTTTCAAACTCCCTGTTTACTGTATGTGACACAGGCTTTCTGCTATAAAGGTCCAACCCTGACATTACTCACATAATGCCACTTTTTCCCAGACTTGACAAAGCTCCTATAGAGCCAACTTGGACGTTATACAACTGTTATACAAGTGTTTTCTCAGGCTGAATATTGACCTTCATACTTACTGTAACTCTGCCCTGCATATACACTTGAGCAAACAATATCATATATATTCGGCCTGTATATTAACCAGCCACAGGTGCCTAGATTTACTGAAACTATATTCTCTGGCCTGTTAGGTGACAATATCCGAAACCAACTCTCAGTTTTTATTATTAGTGAAGGATGATGTTGATGTTCTATATTTTTCATGCTGTCAGCAAATCAGAAAAGCTTAAGGCCATCATTTGATACTTCCATTTGTCTCACTCAGCCCACAGTCTGTTTGTCCTTACGTATGACATAAGTCTTTAAAAGTGGGTCACAAATATATAATTTCCCCTTTTGAAAAGGCTCAGTAATTTGTTGAAACAGCTGGTTACACTAGATTTTAGCAAACATCACTTTAACAGAAGTAAAGATTGCTTTTCAGGGCTATTTAAGCAAGGGATTAAATCACATTAGCGAGCGTTTATCGCAGCAGGATGGTGTATGTGGTGTTAACCCAATAAACTACAGTTACTGTGTTCATAGCCTTTGACACAGTATCTTAAGGCCTTGGCTTATCCACCAGACAGAGCTACTGTATGTTCAAAGTGACCAAACTCCCTAAAAGTCAGAGCACTGTGTGTATTGTAGTGAAGAAGTGGAGAGAACAAGCTCGAGGTCGCTGAGCTCACTTTAGCTCACTCTTTACTGTTAGTAGGATTTAATTGGACTGTGCCTGAGGGACATTTGCTGTTTGTGTCTCGTCTCCAGAACACGTCAACATTCACACTGGAGAGAGATGAGGTGGGTGAGGTCGTGATGGAAGATGGGCGCAGTCGCTGCCCCTTTAATCCAGAGTACAAATCCACCGCCATCATTGTCGGTATGTAGAAACACACAAATTTGACTCTTTTCTCTCTTTGTGTCTCTTTAAACATTTGGCGTGCAAAGAACAGGGTATTATTATGAGTGGGAAGAGCCTCTGAAAATGGGCTCAGCTGTTTTCTGAAGCATCTTTGATGTTAACTACCACTTTGATTCAGTAATGAGTCATGATGTGCCTGCTGATGTTGTTTGTCTGCATCAGCCCTTCTGATAAATAGCCGGACACCAGCAGACGCTGTTTGTGTTCAACTTCTTTAACAAGCAATTAGTGAATAATTCAGCTGGATATGAGTGGAAGACATTATTTGTCTAATCCCTCACTCATAAAGCTCCACACTACTTCTGACTTCATCTACTGCAGTTAAGAAAGCCCCCAGAATATCATTTCTTTATAGTTTATTTTGTTCAATTAATCGGGTTTTCCACAGTTCCTTAAAAAGTCTGAAATCTTATAATCTCAAATTTTGGGCCTTAAAGTGTCAAATATGATTTGACAGGTCTTAAAAATTGATTAGATTATGAATCTATCCTTATTTTTATAAAGCTGCATTAACTTAAGTCTTGCATTTAAATATGATTTGGGGAAAAATATGTACAAAAACTTCAAACAGCTACAAAATGAAACTCCACTCTGGTTCTCTTGTGTAATGAAGAGAACATGGATATGCTGTTTCAAACCATAATACAAACCCTGATTATGACATTGCTATTAACTTGCATTCCCAATGGTTTTTTAAGGTCTAGTGTCTTTAAATGTCTTAAATTTAATTTGTTAAAACCCTGGTACACTGTAAAAACAGAAACATTAAGAATACTCAAAATTTCAAGGCAACTTACTGCAATAGACTTTTGAGTTTTGAGCCCAATGCAAACTTTTGAAAAAGTTTTACCAACCATTAATATTTGTTGAGACAATTTACTTTTCTTCTTTAGTCATCATTGAGTTTTAGAGACTCCCACAAATTGTGTTTCAAAAATTGAGTAAACTCATTGGAGTGAAATCGAATAATGAATAATGTTGTAATGTTTTCAGTGAAATACATTTAATTTTCGGGCACCTGAATAATGACAGATCGGGTTCACAGCTCACTGTGAAAAGTTTTTGAAATTTTTTTTTTTTCTTTTTTGAAGTTGTAAAACTCAGCGATTCAAGTTTATCTGTCACAGGTAAAGGTTATAGGTTGGCAAAACTTTTAGTTCATTTCAGAAATGTTGAGTCATCTCAGCTTTTTACTGTGCAATAGTAAATCAAGTTCTTATTTTAAAGATACAATCTTTGTCTTCTCCTTTGTTTTCCCTCAGATGGTGAATTGTACACTGGTACTGTCAGCAACTTCCAAGGGAATGAACCTGTCATTTACAAGAGTTTGGGTCAGGGAACTGCTCTGAAGACAGAAAACTCTTTAAAATGGCTGCAAGGTAAACCCCATGAGATTGTTCGGCTGTTTTTTTCCTCTCTACACATCTCCCATTATGTACCCAGCAGGGCAGATAAACTCCAAAAAGTAGGAATCATTAGCAAGGCACGGTTGCTAATGCATGCAGACTAAGAGCAAAGATGAGCTCTCTTAGATTGTGGGAGCCTGGTCCTATCAGCCGCTGCACATGCACTTCAAAACAGCCAGTCGCAGCTCTCTCCTGTGATCTCTGACCTCTTTCCAAATTTACCATGAGATGGCTGAAAAAATAGTGCCACTGCGTTGATGATAAAGGTGTGACATGTCTCTCTAACCACGTTTCCTTTTGTATTTCCTCTATTTTTAACAGATCCCGTCTTTGTCGGGTCGGCTTACATCGAAGAGAGTCAGCCAATAGGGAACCCTGTGGGCGACGACGACAAGATTTACTTCTTTTTCAGCGAGGCGGGAAAAGAATTCGACTTCTTTGATAACACCATTGTGTCAAGGATCGCTCGTGTGTGCAAGGTAAGACACCTGCAGTTGGGGTGAGGTCATTGCACAAGATGGCCATGCGAAAATAAGAGGCACGGCGAGGCTTGAGCTTCCTCTTGGTAATCCCTGATACAATTACCTCAAAACAAGGCGGGACGCTCCCTTGTCAGAGCACGTTTGGTAACATTTCACTGTACGTCATGCCTGTGCAGACGCAATGGAAAAGTGTCACTGGTGCTTTTTTCTGTGCAAACATGTTTTCAACAGATTTAGTTTCCCCTCGCCTGAATCATCCTCTCCTCCTCATTGCAACCACGCCGCCCTCCCTCCCTTTTCTCTGCAATGTCATCTCCCTCTCTCCTTCCATCTCCCTCACAATGTCAGCTGCACTTGTCCATCCCTCCAGCTCTTTGCCTTTCTCCACCAGCGCTTTGAGCTTTGCAGGCATTATTAGTATTCAAGGGTGCTTCGCAGCAATATGAAATGCTTTCTTCACTCTACTGTATGGCTCGTTTTTTGTTGCATACAAACTGTAGCAACTGCAGAATCCACTCGCATCGTTTAAACCATCGACGTCATTCCACTCCTCCCTCCCTCCTCCTTTGCGAGAGTTTAGTTTGGTCGATCACCCTGAATAATCAGCAGCAGACTTTATCCCTTTTCACCTGTCATTGGATCAATTAAACGGCTATGAAGCTGCCTGATATACATGCGCTCAGCATCCCTCCCTGACTGATGCCTCTTGTTCATGGAGGCAGTAATGTGAGTAATCGTGGGGACAGCATGTAATCTTAAGTGACAGCTTAATGACTTAGTCCTGCTAGGCTCTGGCACTCGGCACTGCGACACCTCTCGAAGCCGGCGGAGCACCTCCTGGGTTCTATATATGGAAATCATTGACAGAAAGGCCCCCAGACTGTGGCAACTTGCTGCAGATGAACTGTGCAATAGAGACAGAAGAATGGCTTTCTCTGCTCTATAAAGCTCCTTTATTTCACTGGAATGCAGCAGCAGCCCTCCTTCTCCAGACTGCCGTCTTTTCAGATGCTGTCCTGTGGCTGTACAGTAGGGATGCAGGTGGTTTATTCGCCAGTGTACTGAGTAAATGCTTAATCTTCAGTTTTTTTTTTTTTCAGCCTTTATTTAACTAAGAGGAAAAGACTTGTTGAGATTACAAATCTCTTTTTCAAGAATGCCCTGGCTAAGACAGGCATAGATAACACAGTAGCAGACATAAAACAAGCATAAAACAATACAAAATGAAAGTAGAACAAATTACAGAATTATAAAATATCAAACCATCTACAGCCAGATGTAACTGTTTCTTGTCATTTAGAATCGATTTAAAAGCATCCAATGAGACCAAATCAATGTATTGAAATTATGCAAAGTCCTTCCAAGTTTCTACTAAAAGAAATCCTTTTAAATTTAATTAATAGTAAGATTTCATGCACAGACGTCTGCATGAATCTGTTGCACAAGCATAACTGGTGGTACTTGACTGTCATAAGTAGGACCTTCTTAAAATACAGAAAACATGGCTTTGGCTTTCTGCAGAAACTCAAAAAGATAATTTACGGGGAATTCTCCTGTGAAAATTCAGAGCAAAAAAGCAGCTGTCACTGATTGTTGTCATGGAAACATGGCTCTTAGTTCAGAGTTAGCGTAGGGTGGCATTTTAGGCTTAAATAAGTCAGCCCTTTTTTTAATGTAACTCAAATTAGACGAGGGATGGAAATCAAGAATCTGTTCCAAGTTGTCCAGTCCATCAGAAACGTGTGCCTCCAGGCTTATTATTTTCTTTCATCAATGCTGGGATGGTTTCCTGACAGTTTCATATTGCAAAACAATGATTTGAAACTCATGGGTCGCTGCTGGAAACTTGCAGACTTGACTCAGAAGGAAAAAGAAACGGTCCAAAGTGTGGCTTCATTTCACAAAGAAAGATGACAGCAGTGCTAGTTGAAATATGTGTAAAATGATCACTTCAAGTAAGGCTGGAAACATCTTAAATACACTGACACATCAGTCCTCTGTGCATGTGAAAATAGTCTCGAAGTAAAGACAGAATGTTTCCCTCTGGACATTATTCACAGAAATCATACGTGTTAATGTAGTGATAACGATTAAAAAAAAAACACTTAATACCTTTTTATTAATTCCTCCAAAGTCTTCACTACATATAGGACTCCAAACAGACATGGACTAAACTGCAACTGCAACTGCCTCCACCAAACTGACTGTTTGGTGGAGGCATACAGTTAATCAATCAATTAATCAAACTTCGTTTCTATAGCTCCTTTAATACAGGTTAATGCAATTCAAAGTGCTGAAGAGATGACTGACAAACAAGCCATAAGACAGAACACATGAAAGCCTGTAATGGAGTGAAATAACAACTATATGCTCTTTATCAAATAGAGTTAAAAAACAAGAAAACTGTTGACAGTTGACTGACTGGCTGACTGACTGTTTTTAATGATTTGTAAGCAGGTTTGTGGGTGTTTATATGCAGACAGAGATGATGATATCATCAGAAAGTGTAGCACCTGTGTGTTTAGATTTAACAGAGGTATGACTCAGAGAACGAGTACAGTTTTGACGCAAATCGCGGCAATCTGGCCTTAAGGAGTTTAAAGTACTTTAATTGCCTCCGTGAGTTGTGTGTCACTGCTGCTGCTGACTGTTAGTGAGTTGGCCAAACAGCAGGCCAGACCACACTAACTAACATTCTGTTGTTTCCAGAACACTGTCAAACACCTGCCCACCTGTCCCAACATCCCTCCCTCCTCACCCCCCAAGAAACTATTTAGCTTCATGGCATTAGCAGTGTAATAACATTTAATAACAAGACCTGCTATGGTATGTTTATGCCAGTTTATGTTGTCTCGGCTAATGTCAAGTTGGCATAACAAAGACATCTCAAACAATGTCAACTTTGCATTATGAGTTACGTAACTGACTGAACAATGACTGACAACAGTCATAAACATTCATAAAAAGTCATTCTTGTTCATGAAAGGTGTTGTGTCAAGGTTATAAACATGTCATGTCGTCGTGATAACCATGTCAGTCTTATGTACACCCCCCAAATTAAGACAAACCTAACATATGTTTGAGAAAACAGCCTCTGAATTGCTGCATGCTAACATCCTGAACACCGCCCTTAAAGAGACTGGATCCACTCAAGATTTCTGCCTCCTAAAAAGAAGTTTTTCCTCGCCACGATCGGCACAGTGCTCGCTCTTGATGGGAGCACTTGGGTTTATAAAGAGTACCTGCTCTGTTTGAAAAGTGCCATGAGATAAATTTGTTATGATTTGTCACTTATACAAATAAAATTGAATTGAAATATTCCAGTATTAACCTTTTATGTCTCAGAATAGTGTCTCCCATCTGAGTACACACCCTGAGTTCAGAAAGTGCTAAACTCAGACTCGAGTTAGGTAACAGAGAGGTACGAAGGCCCTCGCTGTCAGCTGCCTCGGTATCTATAACACACTTTTTTGCAGACTGACAGAAAGCACGTACTCCTTTTTCCCCTCTGTGCACCAGGCCAAGGCCAAAAAATGTGCTTAGATGTGGTTTTATTTCAATATCTGAAATATTTTGGGTGTGTTGGCTCATCTTGTGCTGCCTTATAGTACAAAGTGGACATGCCTCTTGTATGATAAATCAGAGCCTCTTCAGCCTTTTCACGGTGCTCCTAACTACTGTTTTACTTGGGTTTGCCAAGTAATTCTGCTTCCGAGTTGTTTTTTCTCCCCCTCTTTTCCTATCGGTCCCCCTCCCTTCTTCCACTCCCTCTTTCAGTTGTTTATTCAGGTGTGCACACTGAGGGACTTTGGAGAGCAAAGCAGGCAGATTATGAACATTTTGTGGCACCATTTTCTTTACTTTGCTTTCCCAGGTTGACAAATGTGAGCAATCAGAAATGGGGAAATTCAGATCAAATATTGTTAGAGTGGTGTAAAACGGCACATACGAGCGAGTGTATTTTTGTGTTTTTGGAGAGCAGCTATCGAGGGGGGGCAGTGGTCGACGCGATTGAAAGTACAAGCTGCGCAGCGGAGCACAGCAACAACAGCGGTGGACAGCTGAGAGAGCAGGAATGTGGTCTCCTCATTATGTGGACAGGCTACTACCACAGCCTAGTAATTGGCTCCCAGGGCCTGCATGAGCCCCACGAGGCTTCACCTCACCGTGAGCAACATTATTATTGTTTGTGTGCAACAGAAAAGCAGAGGAGCAAACAGAGGTAGTTATAGTTTTGCATTTTATTATCTCCTCACGAGTGATTCACACTCCTCGTGCTGTTATGTAGGAGTTGTTCAGGGTTTTGGAGGCCCTGCTGACGGGATAGTTTGGATCTGAGGCAGGAAAGCTGTCTAGAGACTGGGCGAGACCACTTGTTTTGGTCATGTTCTTCCTCCTCCTCCTCCTCCTCCTGCGCCTGCTCGTCCTGTGTTTTCCAGCTTGCGAGTTGTATTTGGGAGGAGTTTCTTTTGGTGTGCGTTTACAAGCTCTTGGATAATTGCTGGTCCCGGCTAAATCGTCTGATAACTGTTTATGTGAATATTTAGTGACAGCTTAAAAGGAGAGTTGAGTGTCTCCTCTGTATGTTGGAGAAGTGAGGCGTGAACCGCTGGTGTAGATTTCAAAGCTGTAATTAATAAATAACCATTGTTTGTCTTCCGTCTCACCATCTCCTTTCCTCCAGAGAGAAGCTGATTTTTGCTGCTAAGGCAACTTTTACAAGCTTTTTTTCCTGCCACATTTTATTGCCAAAATATCCTATAAATACACCACACATATGCTGCACAGCTAGAAAGGATTTGGGTGGTTGGAGTTCAATCTGAACATTAATATCCTGTTTTGTTTTGATTATTTGTCCAGTTTGTTTCCTTTAAGAAGAGCTCATAAGTATCACAGTAAATACTTTCAGGTTCCCTGATTTGACTTCAGCAGCACCCTCTAAAGTAAAAAGGAGGAATTACAGCTTTGATATGACACATGGACTCAGAGTACTGCAGGTCTTTTTTAATCTTTCTAACAGCCAGTAAATTGTAGCATGCTGAAGTAAAATGAATTTATTGTTGCTTATCATTGATGTTTGAGCTGCACTGTGGAGAACGATGTACGTGCAGTGTTTGTCAATAAAACTCATGGGCATATGTGCTTAATTTTGTGACAGTGGAACTAGATTAGAAGCCAATTTTGGTTCAGTATGTGACTTAGAAAAATTTGATGTGGAGACTTGAAGCCTTTAGTGAACATACATTGAGAAAGGACTTGTCAGTAAAGTAGAAGATGTCTTGTGTCCAGCAGGTAAACTTTTAAAATTAATAATATCTGCATTTTATTTGATTCTTTTGTATGTATATTTGTTTATTGTAAGGCTTTTTGAATCAGTGGGAACAATAAACAAAAGCAATCAAGTAACGGGTGCATTCAGATGTGCAGGGAGAAAAGGCAGAGGGAAAAAAGAAACAAAATAAAATTTTAGTGCAGGGCTGCCTGCAAGTACTTAACAGAGCTATGCATTACCTTTCCTCATCTCAGTAAGTTAGAAATGGGTCTCAGATAGCTGATTTTTTTTTTTTTTTTAATTGAATTGGTTAAAAAAAAAAAAAAAAACTAAGATTTTTTATCTGGATGGAAGAGGAAGAGGGTGATTTTCATTCCATCAAAAGGAGTCTTTTGGCAACAATCATCCCAGTCAAATTAATTGATTTTAATATCATTGATATTTTATTAAAGAATGAATTTTTACACAGTTTTTTTTTGTGGGGAAAACCACATCAGACTCAAATTATTACTTATATTATTAATTACTTATATCATGTAAGGTGGGATCTTTAAGGTAATATGCAGCATAAAGCCCAGGTCTATATCCACTGCTGTCTGTTTACTTTGTTGCTAACTTTCCATTCTCTCTAGTCTAAAATGGAAATTTCTCCAGATGTCTTCATGATTTTTTCTTTTTTTTCATCATGTTGCACTAGTAGGTGATGTCTGACATAGGCCAGGTGGAATCTCCAGTCTCTTCTTGTTTTCTGGGACTCCTGTAGTCCAGATCTGACTCTGAGACTATGACTATTCTCTTATTAATGAGTCATTAGTGGTGAAGTACCTCAGCCTAAACAAGCAGAGACGTATGCTCAGCAGGAGCACTTGGCGTAGACTTATGCTTACTGAGTTTTTCCACTACGCCTCCAGAATTGTTGCTCATGTTTATGCTCTAATGACACTAAACTGCAATAGAAAGAGAAACTGGGGACTGACGTAAAAAATCTTTATCAGTCATGTCCTTTCACCCTGCTCTGGGTACTTGGACGTGTTCTTTTTCCAGGACAACTGTAAACAACGTGTTGCCTTAAACAAGCATGTGTGCTCTGACAACCAAACTTGTATAAATAATAGTTAAATGAGATATAAAGTAATCTGTAAGCTTCTATAAACTGTTTGCAGGGTGATAAAGGCGGTGAACGGGTGCTGCAGAAGAAATGGACCACCTTCCTAAAGGCTCAGCTCCTGTGTTCCCTCCCTGATGACGGCTTCCCCTTCAACATCATCCAGGACATGTTTGTCCTGAAGCCCATGGGAGACAGCTGGGAGAGCACCGTCTTCTATGGTGTCTTCACCTCCCAGTGGTAAGAGTCAAATGGACACGTTTGTGATACACAGCCACTCTAATAAATCTGATTTATGTTACAGCTTATGTTTATGCACAAAAACACACACATACACACACTTAAATTGACACATACACACCATCTTCAGCCAGTTTTTATTTAACATTTCCACTCAAACTGGGCAAGTTGCCTTTTCTTCCCTGGCTCCTCTGAATTTAGAGCAGCTGTAACAAGCTTAAACACTAACACAAGCACATGCAACCCCTATGTCTAATTAATGTATCAACAAAATAAAGGTTTTAATATGGAAATCATTCGAGCGCCCACTCTACAACTGTGCTTCTGTGAGAAGTTGCTGCTCCAGTTTTCTGAATAAAATGACGACAGCTACTGGGTAAAAAAATGGTGACATGCTTTAAGAAATGGATGTAAGGATGAGACTTAAACTTTAAAAGGCTGAATTTTCACACCGCAAAGATGTATGGAATTTTCAAAGAGGGAAAAAGGAATCAACCTTTTGTGTGTTGGCAGGTATAAAGGAGCATCGGGCAGCTCAGCGGTGTGCGCATTCACCATGGCACAGGTGGAAAGAGCCTTCAGCGGGCGCTACCGAGAGGTCAACAGGGAGACACAGCAGTGGTACACCTACAACCACCCAGTGCCTGAACCACGGCCCGGGGCGGTGAGTGGTGCAAGCGATATCCTGTGACAAACATTACAGTTCAGCTTTTTTTGGTTCAGTCTGTGCGTCTGTTCATTCAAACAGCATCAGTATCTGTTCAGTCAGAAGAAAGAAAATTCACATAACAGATAAAAATAACTGAAATGTTTAACGTTTAGTTTCCCAAATATCTATTCTTATTGTCATTTTTACACTTACAAACAGCGTATATCACCAAACATGTCCGACTGTACAACAAGCTGTTCAACAAATGAGCCTGATGTGAAGCAGATGTCCTCCTTTTCTTTTCTAATGACAGAATCCAGCAGTACTGTCTTGCCGATGTTTTGCTTCGAGGGATAGTTTGGATTATTTGAAGATGGGTTGTATGAAGCACTTGGACTGTATTTAGAATATTTTCATCTCTTTACTTTGCTTTCAGACGGTGCCGTTATATAAGCCAAATATCACTCACCTCTAATCAACCAAACTCCATTGCAAAATTAGTCATTTAGCCTCACAGAGCACAGTCGTTGCTCATTTACTGTTGTCTCAGTGTGTACGTTTGATTGTGTTATTGGGTGATTTCTGGGTTTTAAAAGGATAGTTTAGACTCACTGAGGTCACACAGTAACACAAAAAAATCAACAGATCAAGGGAGAAGTAGACCAGCAGCTGTTCTGCAAGGTAAAATTACTGATTTCACCCATGGTGTTTGGTTGGTTCAGAGAGAGCAATATTTGACTTTTATAACCCCAGTTTCCCATCAGAAAAAATTATCTGACGGCAAAGAAAAGCAGAGAAAAAAATATATAAATACAGTGCACACTTAAACTGACGTTTGTTTGTTTGTGTTTTTTTAGGTGGACCTTTTTTAAGTTTCTAAAATACCTTTTGTTGCGGACTCTGTCCAAGTAGCTCATTGCCTAACTTCTGTTTCTCTTTCTGTGCCGACCTCCCTCTATTGTAGCTAATGCACTGACTATTGATAAGTACCACATACAGCCCCACTTTAAATAATCAGAACTATCCCTTTAATTCTTCATCGGTTCCTGGAGCAAAACAAATACCTAAAAACTTTACACTGGTAGATATAAGCTTAAAAAACAGCTAAAAACTTCTTTATGACCCAATCCAGCAGTCTCAAGGTCTGCTACTGTGTGTAAAGCCATTTCATTCAGCTTCATTTCCAGTGATGCATCACCCCAAACTTTGTGCTCTAAGCCAGGGTCACAGTCCTGCATACATTATCATTTTGTATTTCCAGGACTACTTGAATGAGCAGAGATTCATTTTTCATTTCTAATTTACTCCCCCACAGTGCGTGACCAACCACGCCAGGCAAATGGGTATCCAGTCGTCCTTGCACATGCCTGATAAAGTGCTCAACTTTGTTAAGGACCATTTCCTGATGGACAGCGTGATTCGCAGCGCTCCCCTGCTGCTGAAACGCAGCGTGCGCTACACACAGATCGCTGTGCACAAGATCCAGGGCATGGAGAGGGCCTACGACGTCCTCTTCATTGGAACAGGTAACAAGCAAAAATTAACGGGGTATTTTGAGGGTATTTACATAACTTCTAAGGAAAAATCTTTCTCTGCTTGATTTGTTGCTTCTGTCCTCTGCCTTCAACAAAAAAGTCACTCCCGATCGTTCTCTGTCTTCCAGATGATGGAAAGCTCCATAAGGCCATCAATGCCAATGATAAGATGCACATCATAGAGGAAATGATCCTGTTTCCCGAGCCTCAGCCTGTGCAACACATCGAACTCGATCCTCAGAGGGTAAATCACAACTCTGTCATCTTAATACACATCTATAATGATTATTGTCATACTGCTTTGTGTCAGTTTATGTTTAATGTTTACTCATTTCATACTCAAATTCATTTTAAAGTCATGAAAATACAGAAGAGCCCGATTTCACTGGAGCACCAACCAGTTACAGACATTTTCTTTCCACACTGGCCATTCCACTGAGTTTTCCTGTAAGTTATAGGACCGTCTGGAGCAGAGTTTATGATCCTCTCTGGCTTTTTACTCTGAGCTAAATTTCATTACCTTTCTCTCTTTATTACATAATGGCCTCTCCCTGGGCCCAAGCAGCCAAACAGCAATCTTATCTCAGATTATGTAATTCTAAGTCCAAGATAGTTTTTGTGAGTATATTCTTAGCTCCAAATAGGGATATGAAAGACAGAGTCCACATGATGTCTATCTAATATACTGCTAGATAAGACGGCCTAAATATAGATTGCACTTTTGGGAAAACAGGGATGTGCTGTATATCAGGATCAACGTCACATTCATGGTAAAATATGTATTTCTGGATAGTATTATTTCTACACAGTGATACTTACTGTCTGAAGTGTTGGAAGTGCAAAAGGATAAAATGAGATAAAATAAAAATGAAGATGATGCTTTGTGAGCAGAAAATCAAGTGGCTTGGCTGGCATCAAGTCAGAGAACATCTGGCCAGAGTTAGTCCTTTGTTTAGTTTATATTCTGTTGTTTATCTTAAGTAATTGTTTTAGCATGTTCTCCCTTTCTGAAATCAGAGGTCCATAACCAAAAGCAGACGTTCCGCTCTGCCCTGCGTTCACCTTTTAATGAGAGATTTGTATCGCTCACACATGGTTTTGCTCTCCTGCAGGGTCTGTTGTTTGTGTCGTCAAACTCCGGGCTGGTGGAGGTTCCCGTGGCCAACTGCTCCAACTACCTGAGCTGTGGAGAGTGTGTGTTGTCCAGGGACCCATACTGCGCCTGGACCGGGCGGCTGTGTCGAGACGTCAGGATGGCTCCACCTGACAGGTGAGAGGTCGCATACACAAGCTGTTCCTAAACAGTTTACTTTCAATATGTTCATGTATTTCAGCTCATAGTCACTACAGTGATATTTTTTCATTTAGCCACTTCAGTTGATTTGATTTGTTTTATAGATTATTTTTTGGAAAATAAGTAAATAAATGAAATTATAGTTTATTTTACCATAATGATCAACTCAAAACAAAACTCTAAATTTGGAACAGATAGAAATGACTTTGACACAGAAAACTGAGGAAAATACTTAAGGAGATTTACACAAATATTTATAACTCAACTAGGCTAAATTTATGTAGCCCCTTTCATACACACATGCAGCCCTAAGTGTTTCACATATCAAAATTAAAATAACACAGACAAAAATGGAAAAACAAACAACAATAAATGAAATGCTGCAAGAATAAAAATTACAACAATAAAGCAATAAAATTAAATAAATAAATCAATATGTAAAAGTCAATTGAATAAAGTGAAAGAAACACCAGGGATGAAGAAAATAATGTATGAACCAGTGACTGAAAAGACTACTCCACATTAAAAGCTGGATTAAAAAGAAAGTTTTATAATGAAAAACAGAGAGTGTGAGATTCGAATGCAATATGACAATAAATACAGTCATACACTAAATTTTCTTGCATAATTTCAAGTGCATTTTCATATTTTTATTCTTAACTTCTCTTTTTTTTTCTGTGAGGCTTCATCTGCCAAGTTTAGGGGGGTTTCAACAAACTGGACAAACTTGTTCTTGTTTTCAGCCTGATCAACTGTTAATTAGATTTCATGGTTGTCATGGTGGTTTTACTTAAAGTTATATGCTAAAAATGTCTTTGTGAAGCAGAGTGGCCCATGACTGATATAAGAGGTGATTAAAGTTATGTGATAGTCACAGAGATATTAGACATGGGAATCTTATAGCCTGTAGGACGTGATGTTACATTATTAGATTCAACTAAAGGTGAGGCAGTTATCTCAGTTAGAAAATGTTCCTTCTGACTGCTGAAATGTAGAATTTTCTATGTCAAAGTATGCCAATAAAAGTCTTAAAATATAAGGAACTTGGTTGTAACTTAGCATGTCATGATGATGTTTTTCCAGTCAGATCAGTGTTTATTTCCTGTCTAAAGATGTAGATACTCTGTACATGACCTGAAAGTATAAGAAAATTGGTGAACGCTGCAAATTCTCAATCTGCTTGTACGAGTAGTTCTTGCATAAGGCCCACTGTGCTTACACAATAAAAAAACATGAAAAGATGCTCAGTTGGGAAATCCTGTTACCTCCTCACCTTATTTGACCTAAATAGCGAATAGATGAGTGTGTTTTTGCTGTTGTGAACATGCATCCAAACAAACACATGAAATAAACATGCAAAAGCTCATAGTCATGTGCTTGAACATCATGTTCATGTGCTCATAGTCATGTGCTTAACCCTAACCCTAACCCTAGCTTTTTAAAGAAGACTGCCCTTTGTCATACTGATGAAGCTGTACTTATATGTTTAAATGAAAGGCTTGGAAGAGAAATTGGTGCTTCCATACAAGGTGCCTCTCATTACAGCTGCTGACTGTTGCCTTGTTGTTGTGTTCGGTATGTTTTGTTTCAGTCACTGGCAGCAGGATGTGGAGGAGGCTGATACATCAGCGATCTGCAACAGGACGTTTCCCAGCGCCAGATCTGCCAGACCAGCCGCTTCTCGTGAGTGTGCTTTCTGTTTATGGTGGTCTTTGATTGTGATCGTGATGGATTGAAGTGTTGACAGTCACCTCATGGACACCACAACAACATGCACAGAGAGGTGTCATGTGTCGTTGTTGTTGTTATTACAATGGCAGGAAATACTGAGCAGTTCTGCAACCACAACAGTACTGTTATTCATGTAAAATATAGTCTGAATTCAAAATTGTACAATGTCAGTAGAGTATAGTACAGTTGATGAAAAGATCAGTACCGCTCTCATATGGGTCCACTGGATAAGAAACTACAGTCAGGCTATAGCACCTCTGCCAGCACCTAACACCTCCACCTTCTAATAACTTTTACATGATTTTACATGTTTTCTTTTACACATCAAACAAAAACGATATACTATGTTAATTTGTTATCTTTACAGGTGCTGGTCGGTGGGTTTTATTACCTCTGGACAGAACAAGGCTAGCTATTTCCCCATTTCCAGTCTGAATGCTAATCTAAGCTAACCATTTGATGGTTGTTGCTTCATATTCAGTGAACGTATGTGAGAGTGGTATCAATATTCTCATAATGTTGAACTAGTCCTTCAAGTTGAGCTTATTCCATATGTAATTGGCCCATCCTAAGTCCCACCTCTTTTCTCTGTGTGCTTTAATGACAGTTTAGACAGTTGACAGTTTAGTTACATCTTCTAACTAATTTTAGCAGAAGCTAGCTATCTAACTTTCTAGTCTGTCTCAATTGTTAGCTAGCTAGCATTTTGCTAACTTAAGATGTGACTTTATGTCACTTTTACAGGTCCGTCTGCAGCACCATATAACCATCAGTACATAACATGTAAATACAGGAAACAGGAAAGGAGAAAGTTTACTGCGGTACCAAACCTGCTCAACTGTTATTGGAGCCAAAAGCGGTGGGACAATTAATAAAATCTTGCTTGAATGGAATATTTAAGTATTTTGAATCCATATTGTTCTTGTGTTTTTTACTTTTATATACAGGTGGCTCCCCTTGCCAGCTCATTACAATCCCAGCCAACACATTCAGGGTCCTGCCCTGTAAGCTGCGCTCCAACCTGGCGCAGAGGAGGTGGCATTACAGCGACAGTGCCAGCCAGTTCCTCTATGCCACTCCTGAGGGAAACCTGGTGGTCGTGGCTCAGGCTGACAGGATCGAGACCTATGAGTGCTGGTCAGTGGAGGAGGGTTTCCGCCAGCTGTTGGCCAACTACTGTGTTAGGGCGGAGCCCCACCAGGAAAGCACCACTCTGATTGGTCACTCACGCACACCACACATTGAGCGAGAGGAGACCATAATCCTACCCGGCGAGTCTCGCTCTGAGCAGGTCCACACAAAGACGTACTGGAATGAACTGATTGTGGTGTGCGCCCTGCTGGCATTCTCCCTTGTGGTGTTCTCCTTGTTTGTCATCTACAGGAACCGAGACCATATGAAGTCCATGCTGAAGCAGGGTGAATGCCCAAACATGCAGCAGAAGAAGCCAAGGATTGTGGGAAAGCCTGCAGAAAGCTTGCCCCTCAATGGCAACACCATTCCCGTTTCCACTTCTGATCACAAGGGCTACCAGACATTAAACGACAACTACATCTGCAGCACGCCCACCCACGAGTCCTCGCCAGACAACAGCAAGAGCTTCTCCGAGTCCTCCGACAGGCGGCCGCTTAACCTGAAGGAGAGCCATGTGGAATACTCCCCGACCTGCCCGCGGCCCAGAGTGAGGCTGGGCTCAGAGATCAAAGACTCAATCGTATGAGAGCGCAGCATTCACTAAAAAGATGCCACCCTGTATCTCCATGAAGGATACAGGCCGCCGAGCAGAGGAGAGGAGACCCCGACATCCTTCTACATCACAGCACGTCTTTTATTTTAGTCATCTTTGTTCTGTGATCAGTGCGGAGGTCATTTCGTTTATCCATTTCCACTCCGACGCCAGAGGTTGGTCCGGTTTGCTGCCTGCAGGCAGGAAGAGGAAGCAGCACAACACTCCGGTTTCAACTAGGATCACGAACCGTGGCAGCTGCTAAGAATAGTTATAATACAATCTTTGTTTGAGTCATTCTCATTGTCACCGCTAATGTGTGTGTGAGTGTAGGGCTGGGCAATATGAGGAAGAAAATAACAAAATTAACAGAAGATCTTCCTCTGATATCAGTATTTATCACAGTATCTCTTTAGGTATGCAAAATTCAACATTAAATTGTCTTTTTGATCTCCATCACATGAAAAAATAGACAATAAATAATAAATATTGATATGTTGTCCAGCCCTATTTGAGTATGTGTAAATTTGCATATGCTCTGCAGAAGATGTCCGCCAGACTTGACACTTCTGTATTCATGCACATTAGAACCAAGCTACAGCTACATGGTGACCAAGAGTTCAGGTTTAGGAGAATATAATACATGTATTGCTTATTCATTATGATCCACACATTATGGAAGCGAGTCAGAAGCACATTTGTTCCATTTTGCTGAATAAATGTCATGACTATATGAAGATATAAATGATGAAAGAGGAGAGGAAATACACCACATGTTGGTTAAAATCAAGCCCTCTTAACAAACAACTAAAAGGACTGCAACTTTAAAGAGAGATGATCAAAAAAAATATGATCATAGGGCCTAAATACTGATATTTACCTCCTGAATGTACGCTGTTATTCAAAGAAGGTCTGGTTCATTCACACATCACTGCACCATGGACAATTGTGGCAACCCATTGCTCTACGTCTCTGCTCATCTGAGACAGCCCTGTTCTTCAGTATTGACCTGCAGGCACCGTGACGGGCTCATAAATTGACACCCTGTTTTCGAGGCGAATATGGAAGAGAGGCCTGATGAAAGTGGACATTACAAGCACGGACAGAGACAAGAGAAAACGGGCAACGTCCACACCTCTACCATATTCAGGGCGGCACCAAAATCATCAAGTGCACCGTGCCAAAAAAACAAAAAAAACAAAAAAACAACTTGATTGTCTCTAAATGCAATAGTGCCATTCTGTTCTGACCACTCCCATGCTTTGTGTTAGCATTGATCACTGTCGAAGAGCACATGGTGAACCAGAGTTGGGTTTCACAAAAAGTTAAGTGGCACTAACAATAAACAAATGTGAAGCGTGAGGTTGGAAATTTAAAGGAATAGTTCACCCCAAAATCAAAGATACTTATTTTTCTCACCTGAAGTGATATTTATCCATCTAGACTGTTTTGGTGGGAGTTTCCAGATTTTGGAGGTATCAGGTAAAGAGATGTCTGCCTTTTCTGCAGTATAAAGGAACTAGATGGCGCTCAGCAGCAGTGTCTCTTTCCAGAAATCATGACCCACTTACTCAGGATAATCCACAGACCTCGCCATGAGGAACTACTTTCTTTTTAGTAGAAAGAAAGTACTTCAGGTATATTCTGACCGAGAAAGTAGTTCTCATAGATTTTGCTGCTGAAAGACAGTAGTACAGTTAGATTCTACTGTAGACAGAACTAGTTCTTACATGAAACTGGTCACAACAAGATCTGAGGATTATCTGGAGTAACCAGGTCATGATTTCTGGAAAGAGACATTGGTGTTGAATTTTTAAAATGGATGTGTTTGATGCTTTGAGTGCCACAAGCCAAGAAGCATCTAGTTCCAGTACATTCAAGAAAAAGCAGATATCTTTATGGTCGGTATTTATAAAACTCTGCAACTCACACCTACACAATCCATATGGAGAGTAAAAAAAAGAGCACCACAAGCCAGAGCAAAAAAAATATTTTTGATTTTGAGATGAACTGTCCCTTATAAGCAAAGACTGTTAGCTCATAATGAACCTTTCAGACTGTGTCGGACAAAATGAGTGACTTTGATGTTATGTCTGAACTGGGGCCAAAGGATACGGCATGGAGATTTCTTCATGTGAAAACTTGTCTTGTGGTTTTAAGAAAATATTCCAGTTTTCCTTCAGCTACCCCTAAAGGAGTCATATGCCTTCTTAGCATACACTGAAACATACAGCTAGTGGCAGATTATAGAGCTTGACAATACAAATTTTAAGTGCTAATAAGCCCACTCAGAATGAAAAACTCACAGAACAGCTAATAACAACTGTCACTGTAGTGGAGAGATAATATTTAGTCTCTTATCCAGACTGCAGCTTCACTGTGTAGTTGCACTGTGTTAGCTTAATATAACCTCCCCCACCAGGTTACTGTAGGTTACATACATGGCATTCACCACACTCAGTCAGATGTCAAGGCGACGTTAATGTGAAAGCACAAGTAATCAGGGTCTTGAATACTTACAGGTTTGCACATGTCAGTGAAATTGGAGCAAATTCTGAGAAATGCAACTACTGAGACAGACAGACAGAAGGCGTGGCTGCTAAGGAAAATGATTTCCTAGAAATCTTTTATTTACAGGGACCAGTGCAGCCATCACGGACGCTCTTGCACCCACGTTGCTTAGACTTTTGAGACTTAACAAGCAGAATTTTCCAAAGATGTAGGAAGCTGATAGTGTTGTATAAATCCGAACGAGAGACATTTACATGGCCATAGGGACAATATGGCACCACATGTCTTAGAATACATCACCAGTTCACTGTATTGATCAAGTAAGCCTACAGTATATATTCCAGTACCATACAGAATAAACATTTTACTATTTCGAACACTGAGCAGACGAGAAAATGCTATGTAACTGCTACAAGTTGACAAAGTAATTGCACAGCATACTGCGCAACAGTGGTCAGTGTTTCTGTTTTTCTTTAGTTTTTGTTGTGTATATACAGTATCTGTGCTTAATATTGTGTGTTTTTAAGGGACCTTGTGCAAGATGTGTTGTAGAGATAGTCTTGAATCTAGAGAGTGAACACTGCTGATATTTTGTTTTCATAGTGCTTTACTGCCGACTTCAGCATACATTTCAACTCTTGCACAGAATACTGCACATTTCTTACCATGCTGTTAGTTCAGCACCTGGGCTGGTGTTTATCAAGCATGTCAAAGCAGGAGAGGTATCTTTGTATTTTCATGCCAGACTGACCTAAAGGGGTAGTTTGATATTGTAGGAAATAGGCTTTTCACTTTCCTACTGAGAGCAGGAAGGTCGATACCACTCTCATGTCTCTATGCGAAATATGGAGCTGCTAAATATGAAGTTGCCACCAGCCATACATTAGCTTAGCTTAGCATAAGCCGGGTCCAAAAATGTGTGCCCAAACCCAAAAAGACCCAGAAATGTACCACCCAGAAAGCTGAGGCCTGGACCCATGCAGAACCTTGAAATGTCAATTAGGAACACAGCTGGGACAGACCCGATCGGCACAGATTTCACAGCTGATGGCTATTAACAAGTTAACATTAATGTAAAAGTTGTTTTATCTGATGTAATGTTAGAAGCCTTCACCCCTTTGCCTGGCCGCGGTGCAGGTAATTCATCCTCCTCGCCAAGAAAGATGGTAAAATATATCCAGGTTTTCTATTATTCCTCTCTTGTTGATTGAAACACCATGGCTAATCCACTCATTATTTCAGCAGCCAAGTCCACCCGCTGTCACGGCGACAGATGACAAACATGACTTGTTCAGAATCAGCTTTGCGGTTATGTTGCACCTAACATGAGAAATATAACCTCAACTGTTTACCTTCTTGAATTCTAATAATGATTGCTTTCCAAGCAATTGGTTTCCAAAGCTGCTAACATTAGCATAGCTAATTCGGCTGTCTGATCACAGCCAGGTCTTCTTGGATCCACTCGAGTAGTACACACGTGAATAGGATATGGTCTTGACCTCTGATTGAAACGGGGAAACCACTAGCACACCTCTGGCCAAAGGTAATGAAAATCTGTGCAGTAACACCCCAGAAAGAGTCCAGTTCAGAACCCTGAATTAAACCACAATGAGTTGTTTTTACACCTTGGGGTTTGTACATTATAAAAAATTAAACAAAACATGATTCAGTGTTTTCATTAGTGAGCTATAGAGGGAGTTATTTTTGGACAGAAGCAGTCTCGCTGTTTCTCGGTTTCTAGTCTTTATGCTAAGATAAGCTAACCGGCTGTCAGCTAATTGCTTCATATTAACTGCATAGACATGAGAACAAATGAGTCTATGAGTCTACCTATTCCTTTAAGCTTGTTTTAATCAGATTCTAAAAGCCTTGGTGAGACCATTGTTTGTCACCACACTTGAGGCACGTTTTCTGAATACCTGCTTTGAGATGCTTGATGAATAACCTCACAACATATAGAGCATATTTTCAAAATGCCTTTTAGATATCAAGCTATTCTGCCTTTAGCCACGTGCCACATTGTACACCACCCAGCAGTGACCTCGCCAACAGAAATGTGGTGAACGGCATGATTGTAGCCCTCCGCGGGCACACTTAACTCCACAACACAACACGGGTCAACAGTAGACTTACAGACTCACCCAAGCCACCGTTAACTGTACCTGCATACAATAAGACTGGGAGCTGCTCAAAATCTTGTACTATCCTGCAGTCTTTGCTTGTGTCAAAAACGATACTGTGCACATACGAAACATCTCTCTGAACAGGTCAATATTTAAGATTCTTAATACTTAATAATCTCATAGAACAGCTGAGGTTACAACACCATTTGACCTTAATAGTTAATAATGCCAAAAAGATCAATACTGTGTCATAAATGCATATTTATTAATGATGTGCTTTATTACAAAGCAAATACTACCGTGGTGATTGATGCTTCATTTTGAGTGGCTCCTCAGTAATGCAACTTACTGTACTGGACATGAATGTAGCCAACTATATCACATTTTGTAGAACCTCTACTGCAGTCTATTTTCCTAAAATGGCTTTAGTAGGCAATCCATTGCTACATCTTTTCACGATTTTGTTCAAACGGTCATACTACAAAGAAATGGCACAATAGAAGTAATTAATCATTTGTGCTGCACAATGTAGAGCTGCAGTAAGATGCAAGCACAGCTTCAAATCCTCCATATCGGCTCAGCCATGAGACACAGCAACAGCTTTGCCTCAGCATACTGAACACCATAAGCTTAGTTGACTGAATAACTATTAGACAAATGTGGTCTTGCCTGCATGATTTCTTTTTTTATTATTATTTGTTGTGTACAAATAACATTGTGAACTGTATTTTTTGTATCATTGAGATTGTGACTGTTGTTTTTATTATATTGTACATAAAAAGCACTTTATTTTAATTTTTTAAGATAAATGAATAAAATACATGTTTTGACACATGCATGTTTGAGTCCATTTTGTGCTGTAAATAGTTTAGTCCCAGACTTTTACATAGAAGGCATGTTTAAGAGAAAGAGGCCCATTTTAATAACTAACTAAAAAAATTGCATGTAATTTTAAATATGAAAGCTGAAGTATAAACAATTGCCTATGTACTAAATTTAACTGAAAGTCTCAGAGCATCAATATTTGGAAGAGAACTTGCTTTTTAAAGGACCAGTGTGGAGGATTTAGTGGAATCTAGCATGTAGGAGAAGCTGCAGTGGCTGCAAAACAGCGTTTAGTTTTTAGTTTCCATGAAAGGGGACCTGCACACCTGCACTGTAGATATAAACAACTCATTCTAAGGTAACAAAACACAAAGATTCTTATTTTCAGGTGATTATGCACTAATGAAAACATATTTCTATACATTATAATTCCATTTCTGCCAAATCTATCCAATAAATCTGTAAAACACTGGACCTTTAAAACAAACATTAACTGATATGTTGTCAATATCAGTGGTTCTCAAACAGGGGTCCGTGGTTTCTAAGGGACATAAATTAGGGAGTCTGTGGTGTATTTTCTATTTGCTTTATATAGCATTGTTATACATACATACATCAGATTCCTAAGGTATGAACGCCACAATGACCCTTTCAACACACTCTGTCTTCCTCTTTGGAGTGTCATCAAACTGAATAATTCTCAATGATTATAGGCATTTTAGTGATTAATTTAATCAACCAATTATTTTTTATAATCCAATTCATTAAGTGATAAAGCAAATTTATGTTTAAATTATCGCATTCAAAATTCTGTGGGGGAAAATGTCATAATTTAATTTGGAAAGTAATTATATTTCTTTTTTCCAGCAGTGAAGTCATGCTCACATTACCTGATTGGCATCAGCTGCTTCATTTATATTTCACCATCACCGGCTCATTCTTTTTTCTTTTTTCTTTTTTTTCTTGAGCAACTGGTCGACCAGCGAACTTTTAACTACTAACTAACTACATTTTCCAAATTTCTCATCTAAATTGTAGAAAAATGTTGGTGACAGGGCCATTTTTCAAGTAATGCCAAAAATACATGCCTTGTGTACCATGAAGACAATGGAACTTCTAGGAACAAACGTCAGGATGTCAGAATGTGCAGGTGTTAACACACAAGGTCCCGTGTGTGTAGTTGAATTTTGCTGGTATGGTAGCTGAGCATTGTCTGTCATCTTTGTGTCAAATGCCACAGACTATGCCGTGAAAACTCATAAGATCATAAATGTAATTTATTAACTTGCTAATCTGCTCTGCCACTGTTGGCCAATAGAGAAATATTTATTTCTGGACAGAAAACATCAGCAAATTGCTACATGCATTCCTTCATTATTCCATACATACAATATATAGAACTGTATTTCAGCTGATTTCAATTATAGGGGTAGTTTAAATTAGTATAAAACAACTAGACAAAATGATGTGAGCCAGAGGGAGCTAGATGGGCTCCTAGACTAGATCTTCCCATGACTGTGAACAGTGGAGAAAGAGAGCAGAGAGAATATTGTGTAAATTAGATACATATGCACCTGTTTCACCACCCACACTGGATGTTCCTGCAGCACACCCAGAGTTTGCTTGACAAAAGAAACACTTACTCCCTTTTTGTCACCATATTTTTTCAGTGTAAGTGGTGTGATGGTGCATTCAACAAAACATTTCGATATCATAAAGTGCTGCTCTATACTGTGAGATTTTCTTTTTTAAAGGGACAGTCTATGCAAAAACAAATCAAAAATTCACATTTTTCTCCTGGCCTTTAGTGATATTTTTCCATTTAGATAGTTTTGGTGTGAGTTGCAGAGTTTTAGAGATATCGGCTGTGATGTCTCCAGTATAATGTGACTAAATGGCACTTGGGTTTAAAAGCTCAAAATTCTCCAAAAATCATGACCCATCATAAGATAATCCACAGACCTTCTTGTGAGCACTTTCAGCTAGGAATTGTTTTCTTTTTCTTTCTGCAGTAAAATCTTTTGGATCTACTTTCTTTTCTAGTAGAATGGAAGTAGTTCCTTCATGAAAATGCTCACAACAAGGTCTGTGTAACCAGGTCATGATTTTTGAAAAGAGACATTGCTGTTGAGTTTTTCACATGTATTTTTTGGCGCTTGGAGCACCACATCCCCAGTGCCCATTATATTGGAGAGAAGACAGACATTTTGATGGCCGGTATCTCCAAAACTCCACCAAAAAAACTTAACAGATAAATAACACTACAGGCCAGGGGAGAAATATGTATTTCTGACTTTTGGGTGAACTGTCCCTTTAAGCTTCAGTGATGCTGGGTTCATGTGAAGCAACATGAGCAGTGAGCCAGCGGCAGGTGTCATAAAATGTATAGTGGCTAACAGAGATGGGCATTCATTTCAATTAAATGTATTTAAAATATAGGTAACACTTTGCAGTTCTGGTCTCTTATGTGCATTAATTAATGCTTAACTAATGCACAGGTCATCATGAGTTAATATATGACTCATAAATAGTGGTGGACAAAGTACTCAACCCCAGTACTTGAGTCAAAGTATAGATACTCCTGCTCAAATATTACTCAACTACAAGTGAAAGTTGCTCAGTCAAACTTTTACTTGAGTTAAAGTACTAGAGTACTTGGTTTTAAAAATACTTAAGTATTCAAAAGTACAAATTACAAAGTCCACAAAATCAGATTTGCACATGTTGACTGATGTAACTGATCAGATTTTTTTTCTAAAGTTCTGTGAGATCAGTGATGATGTCACAGTTCAGATCATGTGACTTACCATATTTGGTTTGTGACATCATCGATGATGTCACAGCTTGATTCTTATTGGCCGGCTTAAGCTTCTCCTGTGATGTCATGATGATGTCACTGGTCCAGAAGTTTATAAATAGAGTTTGAGAAGATGATATGGACTGAGCTAGATCTCCAACAGACATGACTGATGTCATCATCTGTGCCCTTCAATAACAGGGCTTTTTTCTTTTTTTCTTTTTCTCACAATCTTAGATTTAAAAATTTTAATTTTAGGCCTTTAAAAGTCTTAAATAGGTAGGTATTTTAGTATTTTAAATAATGTTCAGTCACATCTTAAAATGATTCTCTTGTTGTGGAGGAGAGGTCAGGTCCAATATAATTCAGATAGGGCTGCCATAAAACCTGTGGCTTTACGTCACTGATGATGTAAGTCATTGGTTGTCAACATGGGGTCCAGGCCCACCTTAGGGGGCCGCCAGAAATCACAGGGGGTCCTCAAGATTTTGTGTGTTCTGAGATCCACAAAATCAGATTTGCACATGTCGACTGATGTAACTGATCTGATTTTTTTCTAAAGTTCTGTGAGATCAGTGATGATGTCACAGTTCAGATCATGTGACTTACCATATTTGGTTTGTGACATCATCGATGATGTCACAGCTGGATTCCTATTGGCCGGCTTAAGCTTCTCCTGTGATGTCATGATGATGTCACTGGTCCAGAAGTTTATAAATAGAGGCTGAGAAGATGATATGGACTGAGCTAGTTCTCCAACAGACATGACTGATGTCATCATCTGTGCCCTTCAATAACAGGGCTTTTTTTTTTTTTTTTTTTTTTTTTGAGGGGTCATAATCTTAGATTTAAAAATTTAAAATTTTAGGCCTTTAAGTCTTAAATAGGTAGGTATTTTAGATACAAGCAGTGGTGGACAAAGTACTCAACCCCAGTACTTGAGTCAAAGTACAGATACTCCTGGTCAAATATTACTCAACTACAAGTGAAAGTTTCTGCATAAAAGCAGATTGAAGATAACTGTAAGGAGTTCTCCAAGTCTGTTAAATAACTGAGATTTCTTTCTGTCTTCAGAGGCAGTATATACATGAATTATGTTGTATTTTTCACCCTGATAAAAACAATCCAACTTTAAAATCTACCTGGAATAATGAATAATTATAATAACATGTTGAGATTTAATTTTGTCTTCCTTCTGCCGTCACCATTACTGCTTTTTGTTTGAATGAAAGAGGGAGAGCTTGCTTGTTCTTGTTAGTGCGCCTGGACGTATTTCTGCTTTTACATCAGTCCCATTTGAGAGGAGCTACTGTGATTGGTTTCTTTCTGTGAGGAACACAGCATGTGACCAATTACATTTTAGAAAAGAAAAAACAGCAACAGCTGACTTCAACGATGTGCTCAGTCAAAAAGTAACAACCACCCTCCTAGAAATGTAGTGAAGTCAAAAGTACAATATTTGTCTTTGAAATGTATTGAAGTGAAAGTTAAAAGTTCCAAAAAAACAAATACTCAAGTAAAGTACAGATACTCAAAAAATGTACTCAAGTACAGTACTCAAGTAAATGTACTTTGTTACTGTCCACCACTGGTCATAAAGAACTAAGACATGCATTAATGTTTACCACGTCAGCCACTAATTAAGAGTTTGCAGACATCTGGAAATTGAAATCCATGGCAATTGTGGTAATTAGCACATGAATTAACAATAATTATACTAGACATTGATAGTAAATTAATCAATGATGGCAGAATTAAATAATAGTAATTCATGTATGTGTCATTCTGTGAATCAGAATGACACATACATAGACTCTTTATTAGTTGCTGATTTCAGAAACATTAATGCATGCCTTAGTTCTTATGATCTGTGCATTAGTTAAGCATTAATTAATGCATATTACTGGACCTGTATTGTTAAGTGTTGTCATTATGTCTTATAAAGATCAGTTCTGCTGTATAAAGACATGACAGATGCCCCTACTTAGATTTACACATCTATGTACAGTCTCTTTTTCCATTTTATATGTTAGACTCTACCACTCTACTATAACTGTGAAATTGTGCATCATGATCAGACTTGATCTTGTTCGTGATGATCAGTTTATACAGATGACTTTTAGTTATGAATCAAGCCTGAGATGTTACAAAATGACAACACAGAACATGCACTCTATCTGTGACAAAAACAATCTGCTTTATGTGCTTGAATCAGGATTTGTAATTATAACTTATTTTAAATATATGGACTAAGGTAAAACTATGGTCATATTCACCCCGGGGTCAGTATTCAGCCTTGGACAGAATATTCTACAGGAGACTCTGCACAGACCGGACCGTGCACTGTGAACAAATCTCACCTTATTGATGTCCTAACTCCCCTGCTGAGACAGAGATCAGCTGCCAGCAGGAATAATAGGTCTCTTCCTTCACAGACTGCCCATGTGTGTGAACACTGATGGTCACATGGGTCGAGCTGCCTGTGACTCTGCAGAGGACTCTCATCCAGCGTCTCTCCTCAGAGTGACTCAGGGTTAATAGAAACAAAAGGAAACCTGTCCATCCCCACCTTTTTTCACTCACTTGTCTGTCTGTCTTTTTCTCTGAATCTGACTAAATCTCAACGTCTTCTCTGTCTTTTGATGCTCTGCGACAGATCCCATTTACTTTCAGCACCAGCCGCTGATCTGCTGTCACCGACCATTTGATGAAGAGCAAAGACGGTAATTTGCTATTCATTATTAACAAATCACTGCGCTGTGAAAAGTGCCTTTTGTTTGCCTCAGCCTTGAAAACAATTACAGTCAGCTTGCATTTCAGCTGTGATTGCATTGCATATTTTATGGCAACGCTTCGTTGATGATGAAATTGAAAAGCAGATTTACTTTTCACAGCCAATGAAAGGAACTGGAAGATCTTTCAGATCAGCCCAGACCCAACTTCCCAGGTCACACACCATCTCATCTCTCTGCAGAACTGGGTATTCACATTATACAGCAGGTAATACTGAATGGATGATGATTTTAACTCATCTGATAATAACCTAAAACATCTCCTAGTTAAAGAGATTGAGTATACTGTAGTCACACGGTAGGACTGTATCCTCCACAACGTTAAAATGAAAACTGCACCCTTGCTCTCATGTTTGCATAATAGAGAGGAAGCTATAGCCAGCAGGTGATTAGCTTAACTTTGCATACAGAATGGAAACATGGAGAAACAGCTATCCTGTTTATTTCCAGAGATAGGAAAATCCGTCTACCAGCATCTCTAAAACTTTTTTAGTTTTGTGCCAGACTATTTCTTGACCAGAAGCAGTAACTAAAATGTCAAACTACTCCTTTAAATTACTTTTGGTTTCAGCTCAAACTGACATAAAAGCTCAAAAATATATCACTCATATAATCTATACCACCAAAATGTCAGTCTCTGTGTTGCTGTAAATTCATCAGATCTGATTTCTTGTTTTGGACAGAGGTCACCAAATATTGCATAAACTCTCTAGGACCCATTGTGTCAAACTCACGGCCCACAGCCCTAAATTTTATGTGGCCCATTAGAGCTTGCAAAGAATATTATTTGCACAGTGCCATTCTATGCTGCAGTACATAAGTATGGTGTAAACTACATGACAATCAGTGTGCATGCATGCAGACATTCTTGCATTTACTCTCCAGAAGCTCAGAAATTAAAATGAGCTTCAGTTTCTGGATCGCCTCATATGAGCCAGCCACGTGTGGAAGGGTTAAGAGATGCAAGATCATTAAAAAAGAGTGAAGCAAGGCAGGAAAAGTACTTTTACTTCATTTCTTAACATAAACACAGCACTGATGGACACAGCGTGTGTGTTTTTCCTGTTGTTCTATTAAACTTTTAGTGTTAATATAGAATTATAGAGAGCTGAGATACAAAATTATAATTGTATATTAAACATTTACAGACATATCAGATTTAATTAGTGTTGGGTGAAGACTGTCATGATGCAGAAACATGAGACATACCTGAGGAGAATTACAGCAATCAAATAGGTTGTACTTGATGTATGTACCTGCTGGCCCATCATTATTTATAATATTATAACAATGAAGAGACAGTTTTTATGATAAGGCATTGTGTACACACTGTGGCTATCAACCAGTTACATGATTTATAACATCCATCATTCGCTGTGTCGTTATCTAAGTGGCTGCAGCAGTGTCACTGTTTAAAAGATGCATTCCTTTAAGAAAACAAGCATTATTATTAAAACACTATGCTGCCTTCACCCTCTACATAATAATGCAAGAGTTCCTGTCCGTGGTTATATTTATCAGCCACATGGTGAGCATGATAATCACATATGTCTTCAAAGGCAATCCTGTATACACTTCCTGTCAGTGTAAAATAATGCTGTATGTACCCAGCAAGCTGCTAAATTTGGCTTTATTAGATATTCAAAGTTGAATTGAGATGGCAATAAAAATAGATTAGATGCAACAAATGTTCCTGATGCAGTACGTTAGTGTGTGCCTTGGCTGACCAAGCCACCAGGATTTCTTAAAGGGAAAATTCACCACTTTTTATGTGATGGTCAACGATATCAAATGAGAAACAAAATTCCTCGGTGTGTGCTGTACTGACAGAGAAAGCTGAGTTCTAATGCTGACTTTTTTAATCTTTTTTTTTTTTTAGAATTTCATATCACATGCACATTGTCAATTAGATTTTTTTTTTTTTTTTTACAAAGTAGTTTGAATGATCACTTTTCAGTAGCTTTAGTTAACCAAACTAGATTTCTCATGAGGATAGCTCAGTTTTCCTCCTGTGTGATGTAATTGGTAGTTTGCAAACCTATGCTTTCAAAGTAGCTCCCCTAAAACCGCCCAGCGATCCCAAACCTGTCCAGCGCTTCTTTGACCCAACTTTTTAAAAATCTCTTGTGTTCTTTTACTTCAGATTTCCCTTGAAGGTCATTCTGGATGGACATTGGCTCTTATTTTATCCATTGCCTACACACTGTACATAGCTGAAAGCTGAGTTTCTGAAGTGTAAATGTATTTAGGGTTTAGTTTCCTTGGATTAAATGACTACAGCCATCTTTGCTGGGGATAATTTGAGGCCATGTTTAAGATATGTAAAGCCGAGCTACAGTACATTATTGTCCATCTTCTCCTCCATTTGTACTTTGACACTGGACTATTCAACACTGTAAATAGGAAAGCAACAGTCCTGTTACAACAATACATTTTGTCCAGTGCTCCCCTATCTCAACAAATTCAGCAGAGAAGGCACAAAGAGATGAGGCTTATTGTATGAATTTAATTAAATGAGCTGACTCTCGTCTTTTCTTTGCATTTTGCGTCTCATTACCACTGAGCCCCACTCTGTCTGTTTTAAGAAAACTTGCCAGAACCCAGTCAGTCTGTCGGGCCTTATGCTTGAATTTAAGTGAGATCTACCCAAAGCTGTAAGCGGAGCATCACGAATGACAGAGGATAAGGGTTGAATTTTCTCGAATTTAAGCAACTTGCTGATTCTGCATTTGTTCCTCATCACTATTCAGCTCTTCAGCTGCCTTCCTGCTATCTGAGATGGAAAAAGCTAAACTGGTGACTTAATTATATGCCCTGTAATCTGAGATGTGAGGATACAAACCCACTGGATTTCAGTAAGTAGACACACAGCTTATTGACTATAAATAGGCTGAGCTGTAGCTTACTGGCTCTGTGAACACTGTAAAATATATCAGCAATATGTGCTCATGTTGGAGGACGAGACTCAAATGTTCCACAATAGCAGCGCATTTAAATTGAATAATTTTAGAAATGACCCATAACCGCATTTATACTGTGTGTTTGTTCTTTTAACTAGCTTAAGCAAAGGGTTCGTTTAATATACACCATAAACAAATCAGCCACACAATTTATATGTTTTGTGCATCCTGACAATTCAGCATTCACTGGTAAGAATACAGTTGAGAAAATACCTTGATGTTTGCTTCCACCTAGTGGTCAACATCAGTGTTTTTCTGTCTGCTGGCACATTTGTTTAATTACAGTAAACTCCAGTGTTACACAACACAGACAGAATACAGATGTGTCCTTTCCTTAACCACAAGTTACATGGGCAGAATGTTATATCTTGTGTTATTTATGGAAAACAGGACCTCTATAAAAAGCTGTTCTATGGAATATACAGAGGTGGGCAGTATTTCAATTAAATATAAAAATGCAGATTTAATTACTTTTGAGGGTTTTTTTTATGATTTGTATCTTGCTGGGCAGAAAAAAGTAAGATGTTATTTGTAACAAAATACTTTAAGAACTTGTATGTGTGTATATCAAATACTTAACTCAAATAAGACACTGTGGAAAGCTATAGAAAAAAACTGTGGGCCTACAACTATTATCCTACTCATGCACATTTAATACATTAACAACATTTATAGGTATGACAGCCGTACCTCCAACACTGTATCCACTTTTACTTCTATATCCATGAAGTGGGGGGTCACACCCATAATGAGGCTACTAAATGCCTGAAATTTGACATTAGTTTGTATAGAATTTTTGCATTTTCAAATTACAAATTGTTTGTATTATAATTAAATATGTTTTCTATACCAGTACTGTGTATTCCATTTGGATACATTTGATGAGCAAGTATTTGTAATTAGTATCAAGATACTTTTTGACATATTTGGGTTTAGTAAAAATCAATACGTAACCACATAGGGAGTATTGCTTAATGACTTTAATAAGAATATGACAATGTGCACTTGTATGCCAACTGTCAACAGAAAGTCTTCCAGTGGTTGTTCTGTGCATGTGGAGGATTTACTTACAGCAGACCACTGCTGCAGACTAAACTATGATTGGTTAACTTCGTAGGGTGTCTCACTGCCAGCCTGACCCTAATAACTGGTTCTCCTTCTTGTACAGAAGTTTGTGTACATAGCAACGTGCCCATAATATCCTACTGCATTTTTCTGGGATACACACTGCAGAGTCTGATACATGAATGATAGAAGGAGGCCATGCACTGTGAGCATATTGTACTGTATCTGCCTCACCAAGAACATAAATAAATAAATAAATACCTTGTAACACCATCGTGTTGGTGGCATCCTGTCACAGAGGGACTGAGAGAAAGTGCAGGGGTGATCTCTAATTTGATTCTGAACATTTCTTCATTTGTCTTGCCAAATTTGATTAACTGATCTGGTTTCTTAAAAACACAGAAAGGTTGTTGGTTATCTTTGTCTCTTGTCAGACTGTCAAGTGCGTCTCCTCAAAGATGTGATCAAAGTAGATGACAATGCACCTAATTTAATAGAAACTGGCATGCTAATCTAGTACTGAATAATACTGGCAGGTGGATTATTATATTAGCAAGTCAAATTATCCAAATACCACAATACACTGGGAGAACTTTTATTTACAGATTCTTGCATCTGAATGTGATGCTATAAAAACAAACAAAAAAAAAGATGCCACAAGATGTAACTAACAAAATTTAAAAGTAAATGTTTTCCACCTAGTGCTCAAGCTACAGAAACACAACTCGTGAAAATATTACAAATACCATCTTCAACGTTTAGAATAACTCACACAAACATGAACTAAAAAGATACACTTTATTTAAAACCAGCAGGGGACATTTTTGTACAAAAATACACAACTGTTACATGGATGCTTTGTGTCAAGAATTGTTCATCTTTCTCCTGCTGCTTACACCACTGATGCTCCTCAGCATGCAGCACCAATGTGGGACAACCGCTAACTTGCTCAGACATAATTTCACCAAGTAAATTAACAAATCCAACAAGCAATGTCATTTGCCATAGGGAAGAATGTAGGATCCTAGATTCTTGAGTCTAGACAAAAATGACAGATCATTTCTCATAAATATCGGGAAGAATGCCGAACATGGGATGTTTTTGAAACACTGAGTTGTTTTCGTCTCCGACGTCATCCTTTACTTGGACTTGGTGCCTCCTTTCCCTCCCTCATCAGCCTTTTTCTGCTTCTGTTGCATTATCTCAGCATCCCTTGGGGAGAGAAGGACATTTAAAGAGAATTGTTAGGGAAGACTCTCCTGTATCACACAGCAGTGTAAAGCACATGTAGTTGTCAGTAATTAGGAACAGAACTGGAAAATTGTCAAGCAAAAATAATTGTACAGTAAAGTAGATTTTTTGCAGCACTGGTGATACCAGGAGCTGTCTAACTATTATGTGGTTTCAAGAATTTGTTTTTATGAGACAGAAATACATACAGTCAGCACTATAGCTGCACCATATTGTACTAAAAAGATAATAAATCAGTAATTATTAATGTATTGCAAGATACTGTATTGCAATATGATTAGCCATTTGTATCAATGATAATATTTACATTACAATTTGCATTTTCAAGGAAATCATGCTGATGTGACACTTGCTGGAGGGCTGTACTGAACAAACATTTTCTTATATCTGGAGAACAAGAATTGTAGGCCAAGACATCTCTGCAGCACTACAGTACTTTTAAGTTTTAGATATAACACATAGCCACAATGCCATATATATATATATATATATACATATATATATACATATATAATATTTCAGTTTATTGTGCACCTCTTATCAGAACTGAAATAGTCCACAGAGTCCTACATGAAAATCATTAAAAATGATACAGTGCTGCAAAAATCCATTGCTCAAGTTTCTGTGTGAATCCCATTTCTGCTGCCTACCTCTGCTTCCGAGCAGCAGCGGAGAGCCCATCATCACCCCTCTTCCCTTTACTCTGTTCACTGCTTTTTTTGGCATTCTTCTGGCGTGCAAGCTCACGTTGATTTCCTCCTGCAATTAACAGAAAAGAAAAAAAAATGTAACCGAACAAATGGCACTTTGATGAGCAACATCTCAGTTATGTGCAGAGCTGCATCCTTGAAACCCTTCTCCTATTGACCAACACTCCAAAACACAGGGAGCCTCGACAGCTTGGAGCATATTGAAAGCGTCTACAACCCATAATTTAAGATGACACACGGTCCGTTCGTGTGAATTACGACTGTATGATGGTATAAACGAAAATGGTGCAAAATATGAAAGCAGCCGACGTGGCAAGGGGGCGCTGCGGAGCAGCTTCATGAACAACAGAAGAAGGCAAAGCGTCTGTCGCCCGTCTACGGTCGGGATTGTCGCAACCGTCGAAAAGCTAATTGAGGGCAAACAAGGAAGGCACAGCAGGTTTAAAGAAATACACAAAATTAGTGGCAACGAATCTGACATTCTGTCTGCAACAAGCAGCCTTGATGCAAAAACTATAACTGACATATTTCTAATAACTAAAGCAGTAATCTAGGCCGAGACTTGGACTAAAAGCTGGACAACCGAACGGCTCACACTAGCCCGTCAATGTTAACTAGCCAACATACAACGCGCATATGGTAGCTAATAACCAGAAACCCGTCTGCTCCGTTAAAAAAACAGCCATCACAGCACAAGTGGTGTGAGTGAGTTAGAAACCCAGACGACAATACTGGTATGAATTCTGTGAATCAAGTGTTACGTCTATTTCAGCAAATAGACGTAACCCGAGTCGGCCGTGGCCAAGGCTAACGAGCAGCGGCAGGAACAACGACCACAGACTACATGCAATTGAATTAAATACATGAATGCCTTACAGTCAAAATATATGTCGGTACCCACTGGTCATTTTATTAATCGACGCTTCTCTCGCCCGAAATTCAAATCAGCTCAGCCAAAGGGCCGTTGGTTCCCCTCTCGTCGCTCCAGTCGCTGTTGTTGCTTTGGTTGCTGCCTCTGTGGCTGCCAAATATGCGCGAGACGAGACTTCCGTGCGAGAACCAGAACATTCCGTGCCTCCCGGACGCCACTGCGCATGCGCCGAGCAGACAAACGTTTATCAATTAAGTCATTATTATACAATATCAAAGACTCTGGTGGAGATTAAGTCATTCAGATGGTGTGTATAAGTAACATCGGCGACACCACATTAGGTGTAAAACCTTATAAAAACTGGTCATGGGCTCAATTTTGTTGGTAAGTATCACATAGGGGTGGAGTCGGGTTAATATGAAATTGCAGGGTAAACACAGGTGTTACCAATAATACTTAAGTTACTATTCCATTTTCAGCATTGTAGCAGAGCTCTATTGAGCCAACATCCACAATATAAGCATCCTGACTCTGTTTGACCTGAATGCAACGGAACCTTAATTAGAGTCACTGATAACACGTGTGTTTACCTCACTGTTTCTTGCTTGAAACTTAGGACATCAGGTAAAATGGGAAAATAAGGTTTTACGTCTTGGGCTCTTGAAATATTAATTATTATTAGCCAACCGTCAAACATGTTATTGCATTTTTATTGGTTTGAGATAATGGTTCACAATACACCCTTTTTTGTATATTTGTGACTTAAATAATTAATATTAAAGATGATGCAGTGAGTCCTTGTCTGTCACTTTCTATAGTCCAGAATTAGCCATCATTGTTGCACACACGCATGTCTGTGTATATTACACATTACACTTTGCTGTGTGCAAAGTCAAAAATGACTTTTTAAGCTTAGTCATTTTCATAATCATCAGTAGTATGCTATATAATATGTTTGTCAGTAACTGCTGTCATAATTACAGTGTGGGAGTTTGTTTTGTCAAACTTTGATATTATTTTGATTGAAGGAGATGGAGCCTGACACTGTTAAATGACATTTCTTATCTTCTTCTGTCATCTTAGGCCGATGTCAGGGTTTTTCTTCAGTTACTGGCTTATATATGGCAAATCTGACTTACCTTTGTTATGTAGATTCAATGAACTGAATTCAGAGAGACATTTCCTTCACATCTCCTTTTAAAGCTTACTACAAAAGAGCCAGCAGGTGGCAGTCTATGCTAAAGTACATTTGGAAATTAAACCATTTTCAATACCAGGGAATCTGCAATACCATTATTAACACAAAGCCTACTATTAATTTCAAAAGTTTCTATTTATAGTAAGATGAAAAAGTATCAAATACTTAAATAGATAGATTACATGTAGCATAGGCTGCTCAGGTTGATGTGTTATATATTACAACAGACAAAACACACATCAGACTAACTGATTTTGTTACTTTAAGATACACATTTCCTGGAATTAATTGGGCAATAGATGTACACTGTTGCCTGATATTAGACAGAATTGTCAACCCGTTGCACTCCATTTCCATATTTCCAGAACTTGGTGGAGTGGGCGGATTTAAAGGTCTGGACCCATGCATGCAAATTCCACTGATAATAATGAATTATTGCCCTGGGTTAAATGGAATCTTCTTAATGAAGTTTTATTTCTGTTCTACAATAAGAACCACCCAATGTTTTCCTTGCAGTTTTGGTAGGCTGATTTTATTGACTGTCTGGCAGTTAAATAGGCTAAATGACTGAGTCATGTCTGCCCCAAACTGAACTTTTACCCAGACACTGAAACTATGAATAGAAGAAGACAGCTTATACTAATGCACAAGTTGGCATATCTACTTTATTTCAAATGAAACGCCTGATTGTCCGCAACTACATTTAGTTAAATAACATTGTGACGAGTTCAAAAACTATTTATTTATTTATATTTTTTTAATCATCAGAATCGGCAAAAAATGAATTGTTATACATTTTAAAGAACTGAAGACTTGAGTTAGTTGGTGAAATGATAAACTATGTATTGCATCCGAAATAGAATTCTTAAAACGTGTTCATGTAGCGTTTGAAGTGAGTTTGTAGGAGGAGAATGAAGACAGGGCTGGGTTTCTAGCTGAAATATGAATACTGTATTTTAAGGACATAATTACTGTTTGAGTACAATGAACCATCAAACTACTGCTGTGATTGTCTAGCCAACAGTCTATTTGGGTGAAGAATAAGGTCTTCTTTGAATTTAATTATATACTTTAAGTTTGTTCTGGTCTGCAGGCCTCTGCATAATATTTTTGATGGATGTTTGGCTAAAAACCTACTTGAGCTGATAAAAGTAGAGGCCAAATACTTTATTGTTCTCTGTCGTTTGTCATTTTCCTCATCAAAGCCTTGAGGTCAAAATCATGTGCCTCTGGTTACACACATCACTGACAGCAGTACACTATAAACATATTGTCAGTGCACAGAAATGCTTATTTATTGCTGCACTGACTTTCACTGTAGGCTACAAGTGCAGTTTATTTTAGAAGGTAATGTAAACCATGTGTACCACTTCAGTGTGATAACATATTCATTAAAATATGCTAATTAGCACTAAATGCAAAAAGCTAATGGGAACAGGTATTGGACAAATTAAAATTTGACCTGATGATGGTGCCAGATGAAAATATCACCACAATTATTGCAAGTCATGTTGGAGGGAACATGAATGGCTGAAACAAATTTCATTGCAGTCCATCCAATAATTGAGAGACATTTCAGTTAAAATCAAAAATGTGAGTGTCATGGTCGTCATCAGGATTCAGCCTCTAGGGTCCATGACTGTCCGTACAAACTTTTTTTGCCAATTCATCCATGAATGTTGTGATGTATTTACCAGGTAAATGAAAAACTTTGACCTGCTGGCACTACTGGAAAAAAATCCAACCCATTCTCATCCCAAATCGTCATATACTGACATTTTTTGTCACCGCCCCTCAGTGTCTGATACTGAAGCACATGGTACCTTTTAGTGGTTGTATCAGACACTTCAAGAAAGCCTTTTGAACACGTTAACACTGTGAAATTATCACTGGGCAGATTGAGGATAAGACCATATGTGAGATTACAGTAAGTTTGTACTGTTATGTACGTCACATGAGTTCAGTGAAACGACTCACAACATGAAAATCAAACGGCAAAAGTCACGTCATTGTAGCAACTCACAAGATGCATGTGATGTGCCTTACAACTTTTAAAAACATTTTGGTTTTCACATGGGCCACAAACTCAGGTCCTCTGGGTAAATGTCCTGTGTTAACCCATCCATCCACTCCCCCTCCTCCAGACATTTATTGCTCTTTATACTACACTAAAAGCCCAGTACAACTGATACAGCTGCAAATGGATTTATACTAAAGTCGCATGAAAGCCCAGAGTGTCTCTTTTAGTGCTAACAGGTACCGTGTACACCTGTATGAGTCCCTGAGCGGATATTTATATTGTGGGGTATTTGACAAGTTGGAAATAAAACTGGGCTGAAAAGTCAGTTAAGTCACTAAAAAGACACTAAAGTCATTAGGATTCATCTACCGGGGATCTGTACAAAATTTCGCAGTTATCCAAGAGTTGCTGAGATATTTAAATCTGGACTAAAGTGGTCCAAGCAACATACTGTTTGCATGGCTAAAAATGTTACCTGCTCCCATTGTAATAGTGCAACAAATCAACTTAATTTAAAATGTTGAAGAGTAGGATTACTCAAATGGTAGATATTTAAATTTTATGAAATATTTCACTTTTGCAAAAATTATGACCCACACAACAGTCATAGAGGAATTAGAAGAGGCATAAATATTTTTCACTGCAGCTGTATTGACTTGAAATAGTAGAGTGAACACAGATGTTGCTAATGATACTGATTAAGGTTCCAATCAGGTCTAACAGTCAGGGAGATGCTATTGTGCCTGTTGGCTCGTTGGCTCTGCTACACCAAATGGAACAAGACTTTGATTAACGTCAGTGGTAACACCTGTGTTTACTCAACTAATTTATATCAACATGGCTGTCATGAAAAGGTCTACATTACTAGTGACATTTGTTGCTTAATTTTGTCCTTATTGCACCAACTTGTCAGGACTTCATTTTATTTTTCATTGCTCGTGTACATTTTATTTACTTAGATGAATTGTATATGAAATTTACATCATATTATTCCATCATTAGTTTAAGTCCCTTGTGAAGGGGTTAGCTTCTTCCTTGTAATTTTTTGCACATGAAATTGAACTGTCTTCCACCAGATGTAAAATGTTTTCAACACATATAAATTGAAAAACAGAGATCTTATTATAAAGGAATTGCAGACTTGTGAATCTAACAGAAAAAAATAAAACTGGATAAGATGAAGTGGGTTAAGAGATATATGGCTTTTTCATGCCGCTTGCGTGCTGGAGCATGAAGACTTTAACAGTGTGTAGAACAGCATGTCAAACACTGTGGTCAGTTTATTGGGCTGGTGGCGACACAGGACAACCCAGGATGTCTGACTCTGACTTGTTTACCCCACAGCTGCTTTCAGTGACAGCATCCTGCTTAAAGCAAACTATTTTTGTCTCCCAGTGCAATTATCACCACCTGGTAATTTTGACAATGTTGACTGCTTCTGCTTTTACAAAGCCTCTAAATGTTAATGCCATCCTGCCATGTGACTGCTGCTGTGGCTCGGCAGCTCCTCATGTTGCCAGTCACATCTCCAGTTTAATCAAATGGAGATGATCAGGAGGGAAAACTTTGTTTTCCATTAATTTTATACTAAATTTAACAGGCAGATTTTATATTAACAGTGGGAGTCCTTGCCCTCTCATTACCTCCAGCACTTTTCCATACTGACTGCTTAGTGACAGACACCCTTTCACATGATCACATGCAAGTAAACTATTCTGTTTGGGCCTACAGCAAGTGTGTGTGCATGTTCCACTGCTGTGAGATAATTATGTAGAAACAGCAATGGGATGTGCTGTTTTAGTGGTAATTGTGTTTATACTGCTGTTTATTTAATTCAGTCCACACTGGTGATAGATAATTCATTAAATCATTGAGTTGTGAAATGCATATGCTATGACGTGAGGACAGGATAACCACAATTAATTTCTCCCCAAACACTTGATTGCATGCACACTGCATTGCACTGTTTGGAGCAGTCTTTGCTAACGCTGATCATGAAGTGGTGGAGGCACTGATGTGTGGCAGTATAAACTTAGTGTGACAAGCTGGACGTATGGTGCATTCTTCTCTGTCTCATTTCACCGCTGCCATCCATCACGCTGCCAGAGTCGTGCCTGCTGTCATGAATGATTGATGGGACTTGCTGATCCCATCTTCTGCATTGCCTTAATGTCCCTTGTGTCCTGATTGTTACAGCTAATTTTGACATGAGCCTATGAAATTGTTATGTTGTTCATGCTGTATTGTGAACTACTGAAGACCTGCATGTTTTTTTCTTCTCGACTGCAGAGCTGTATTTTTGGAGTGTTAGAACAGATTTGTATCATGTAAACCAAAAGTTGTGTTCACCTAATGTTAATTTTTTCTTCCCCAAATGTTTCAAATTGTTAGCCTGTATGGTTTTAACATGTGTAGGACTACAGTATTTTTAAACCAGGCAAAATAACATTATTTACTAAAACTTTTATTTTGATTTTTGTAAACATAGCATAGGCATAGGCTGTGAGCATTTTTGTCAACATGAACATTCATTCATTCATTTTCTGTAACTGCTTATCCGCTAATTCACGGGTCGTGGGGGGCTGCAGCCTATCCAAGCTGGTGGTGGGGTGGGGTTCACCCTGGATAAGAGCTGACACATAGAGACAGACAACCACTCACGCTCACATTCACACCTACGGGCAATTTAGAGTTACCATTTAACCTTGCATGTCTTTGGACTGTGGGAGGAAGCCGGAGAACCTGGAGAGAACCCATGCAGACACGAGGAGAACATGCAAACTCCGCCCTGCCCCAGCCAGCTGGGGGATTTTAAACTCAGGACCTTCTTGCTGTGAGGCAGCAGTGCTAACCACTGCACCACCGTGCCGCCCCTCAACATGAACATTTCCTTTAAAATGTTGATATAAATTGTGATTACTTTGTCCCCCCCCAAAAAAAAACTGTATTGCAAAATAACATAGTTGAATATTTTGTTTTTTGTTTATTATTTGTTAGATAGAACCAGACTAAAGAGTCTGAAGTCATGTTGTAGGCTGTAGTTCACAACAGTGCTTTGAGCTAAATAGCCTACATCAACATGAGCATGCTAACATGCTCACAATCACAGTGCTATCATGTTAATGTTTTGAAGGTATAACATATTCATATTCATTACAACTATGCTCATCATAATGTTGTAAGACAGTGAATGGGATATAACATTTTGTGAGATATTCTCTGTAATTGTGACCTAGGTTGGTCCAACAGTTGAGAAATTGATGAAAGAGTTAAGAAGAGTTTTGTGGGAGTGTCACTGTCACTAGGCTGACATGTTGTGTGTAAGTTGAGAAGGATGTTCTTTCTGTAAAAAAAAAAAAAGAAGTTTTTTCAAAAAGGAGGAGTGAACCAACAGCTGAGGAACATTTTGGAACAAGCACAAGGCCAGGCAAAACAATGATCAACACACTGCAATTCATCCTGACAGAAACATTCATCCAGTAGATGTTTAGGTGTTTCAGTCTGGACGGACGTGGTGGACTGACTGACATTGCCTTTCCTAGAGCCGCATAGCTTTCGTGGCTACAAGCTGGCTGCTAACAGTAGCTGGCAGAGTTGATAGACATTGTTTCAAATTCCCAACCACAAAAGAGTAGTTATTGTTTGATGGTTGCCATAAATCTTTGATTTAAATGGTACAACTTAAAGGAATTTGTATGATGCCAAGCCAAAGACCTGTCTGGAAGTTTAAAGCTCTCTCTCACTGCAGAGATTGCAAACTTGATGGTTTTTTGAGACCAGAGTTATATGTACAGCTCTCATGGGTATCACCCTCTTTATTATGTAATGTAGTGATTCATTTCACCTGCGCCTTTGTCCTCTTCGTCACTGAATAATACGCTTCACAATATAAACACGGCATACATTGTGGAAAAGAACATTTAATTGGGCTAATATGTTACATTGTTGGGGGAACTAGGGCATGTTTGCATGTGTGATGGCTTGACAAGAGAAAGGTAGAGGCTGTTGTGCACAGCCTGAGGGGAAGGAGTTATTGATTACGTAGAAGGATGTCTTTCACTTTCTTATATTTCGGTTTGATAATGCAGTGTGGTTTTTAGATGACTCAAGACACAATCCTTTTCTTTTTTTTCTATTTCCAGAATGACATAACTAAAACACCTTTATTATTAGCATTAAAATATTAGTCTGCCTGTTTTGTTGCACAGATTAAAAAGAGATGTGGAGGAGGGAGATTATGCTGTTTGAGGAGATGGAGCCAACAAAATTACCTTCTCCCATTCTTCTTTACTATTTCTATTCCTGTTTCACCTTATTCAGAGGCCATTTCAGTAGTCACATTGTTTCACCTTTTATCTAAGGTTTAACTACCCTGCCTGAAGGGAACCGGTCTGATCAAAAGTTATTTGGGGACAAAAGAAGGCACGTGAGCGTCAAGGTTAATTCTCCTGGAGTGCAGATGTTGCACCGGTTGACCCTGTGCGGTGGAAACACTAAGCACAATCCAGCAGGGGTGGAGATCAGGCTGGGTTGAATTTCACTGACAGGACTATGGTTGTAACTTTCTGAAAGCACAGATAATTTTTTTTCTTGACTTAAGAATTTCTAGAAGTCAAGTCAGGTGCATGACAACCACACACAAAAAGCAAACTAGTCTCAGACACACCTTTTAATGATTTGACAAACGACACAAATGAATTGAACTTGTCTAATGTGCATTGCACTGATTTGTCAGTTTAATACTGTCTGACTGAATGGTAAACATAGACTAAGAAGAAGACAACTAATAGAATAAGTGGACAGAGCTTCCCAGTCAGAAAAGTGAAGCCAAGTGCCTTAAACCTGCATCTCTGCTAATGACCAGCAGGGGGTGACTCCGCTGGTTGCAAAAAGAAGTCTGATTGTAAGGAGTCTTAAAAGAGAGTGTCCCTATTTCTCACTTGATTTATGACTTAAGTAAACAGTTTCTTAATGAGTTTATAGTCTCAGTCACTAGTTTCAAGTCTTCTCAATACAGCATGATGTTCATTTTGTAAATTTTGGTAGTAAAACAGACTATATAGCAGGGTATGCCTTAGGGTGTGGCTACTGTGTGATTGACAGGTAATTCTCAGTGAGTCCATCCAGTACAACACACAGGGCTTGGATCAAACTGTCAAACTAGACAGTATTGATCAAATATGGACCAGGATTCTGTAACTACATTGCAAATGTCTTGCTTAAAATATTTTTAGAAATGTAATACATCCATGGAAAGATTGTGACCAGGCATCCATCATTGTGTTTCCAACAGAGCCTCCCAAAACTCAGCTCAAACCGTAAAGCTAGGCAGTGCTGGTCAAATATCAATCAATATTCCATTACTACATTGCATATTTCTTGTTTAAAATGAACAGAAGCATATTGTAGTGTGCCATTTAGTTGTAAAATGAGAAAGATTGTAACCATGCAGACCACCATTATTTCCTACTGAACAGAAGAGCCAAAACCAAGCACCACCCAAGTTGCAGTACATCGCCCACTAGCTCCACACCCTTGTCGGAGGTGTGCATGCTCTTGTTGCAACAGATCAGGATCGCGACCCCATAATGCAAACTCAAGGTTTCAAAATAGTAGTCAAATGGGTGACATCACGATGACTCCGTCCACTAATTGTTCTAATGTCTATGGCTGCAACACAAGAATCGTTAGTATTTCCAGTGAAGATCCAGGTCTTTGGGTGTGCGTGGAAACCTTACCCTTTAACTTTTCTCTGTGGGGAGCTAGAAGGTGCGATTTCAAGCGAAAATTGTGAGATTATCAGGAAAAAATAACAAAATCAGTATGAGCTGCTGATTTACAAACAGGCTTTCTGCACAAAAACATTAGATTTTCCACAGCTCAGTTGCGGTGTGCAGCTTAACGTGACAAGCTGTCCTCTGATACAGCTTAAGTGAATGTTCTGTCACATGGCATGGAACACTAGCAGTCATCCAAGGAGAAAATGATGGCTTTATTTCTCTAAATTTACACCAGACACACACTTTAGTGTGTTTATATCCAGGTTTAAGTCATTTGTAATCTGCTTTTAACAACACAAATTAAATTAACACAACAGGCTGATGCTAAGAAGTCCTCAACGTTGCTATTTTGCATTTTGATTCTGTGCTACATTTAAAGCATTTGACTAAAAAGAACAAAGCAGATGAATCCATAATGCTGCGTGATGGATTTCCATTGCCCATGTTGTCAGTACGCTGAGCAAAATGGGCTTACGTCAAGACTGGTCTCATTACGCTAATGAAATGAAATCATGACATTGTCCAGATGATGTGTTTTCGAATGGTTGCCAAGGTAACAGCCATTTCTCAACTAATGCATGACGTCCACAATATAGGGATGAGTAGATAACAGTGGATGGTGTGCTGGATCATTCCAAGTGCCTCTGACAAGGTTGACTGGTTTAACATCAAACTGATTTTGGAAATAGAATAACTGCACCAGAACTACAGTGAACACAAATCTAAACACACACAGACATCATAAACTGTCAAAATATGGATCATCCCCTCCTTTATTTTTACAAGCACATTAGCTTGTATTTTCTTTTTTACTAAAGATGTCTCTGTTTTCATGTCTGTCTCTTCGTCCTCCTGCTGTGGATGAGCTCACCACCGTCTCCTGGCTGACTCATCTTGGATGGTACCAGCGACAGACGATCTGACTGAAGGCTCCACACTCTGCATGTAAAGTACAGATTATTACTCCATCTCTCTGTGAAATCTAGAGGAGACGTATTGAAAATGGTCTGTATGGAGGAGATGGTACTGATTCCACTGAGCTCATCGGGGTGTCTCTCACAACAATTTTTTTCAGGACATACTGTACAACACATGCTAGGCAGACCAAATGCAACTTAATAGTTAAAAAATGTGTTTAATGCCGATACATCTTGCAGCTACAAAATAAGTACACAACAGCCTGCGGTGTTAAGCCCAGTTTAAGATAGTACCATGAGAATGATTATAGACTGGCGTTATTAGCCATGTTAGCAGTGTGACTCTATGAATGATAATATCACTTGGTCAGTCCACCAAGCTGTCCCAATCAGCCACTTTGAAGGTAGACGGGAAAATCAGCTGTCAGAGAAAGGAAATATGTGGATAATGCCATACATTTTCAGAGGGTGCTTCCTGGCATAAATACTGTTGGACTCATCTGTTATGACAAGTGTCAGCACTAGTTGTGTAAAGAAAAAAAAAAGCTTACTTTCTCCCCTCTACACACGTGTGGTCAATCAGTGTGTGCATGTTGTATAAATTATTGGATGCAATATACATATATCATTTATATATCATATTGTTTAGAATTTTTTGAACAAAAAATTCTGGTACATTGATCACATTTTGTTTGGACAGCTGGAAAGTTAGTTCTTAATATAACTGATTTCTCTGGTAGCATTAAAAAATGCGATTAATGTAAATCATTCAAACAACAAATGGATAATTTTTACTGTTCATCTAGGCACAAAATAGAAATAAAAATGTTGAGCACGAACTTAGGTGCATTCCCAAAAGAGTGACACTAAAAGTAGCATCCCATATGTGGGAGTCTCCTCCATGGCAACTTACCTTTACCAGCCCTCAATTAGCTGAGTGGCAGGACACATGGGAACCCCTTACCCGTCCTGAGACAGGGCTCCTGAGACCAGATCAGAGAGGTGTGAGTACAGCAGACTGGTTCTGTGCAGTAGAGCCCATTATTGTTGGTCTGAGGTGTAACAAATATCCACAGCGCCTTTTCCCTGGGAGGACATATGGAGACAAATATTATGAAGGGTGGAATTAGATGTAGCTTGCTCCTTTAGTCCTGCTCTTGCTCCCAGAGCTCTTCAGCTATAAAGGCCTATATAATGTGGATAATGATGAATACTTAACACAGTCTGTGTTGTGTAGGCGTTTTGTGTTCCATGCCAGTTTAACTGTCATCATTCAATTTCTCCTAAGCAGATGTGGACATGACAAATTAACAGCATATGAGGACAGCAAAATACACTCTTCAGTGAAATGTTGAATGAAATCAAAACTTCATATAGTATCTTTAACCATGAACTGTAATAATCAAACTGAAAACACAATACTGACGTATAATTATATCAGTGCAAATTGCAGTCAGCTTTCCTCACCCTCCCGTTCCAAGTGTGTAAGACAACCTAATAGCCACAAAACTCGTGAAAAATATGAAAGGCCCTATGTAGAACCAGTGTTAGGTTTGACTGTGCTGGGCTACTACAGAAACATGGCATAAGGATGACCAGATCTCAACAAACCAAAACTTTTGACTTTGTGGTGACTCAGTTTTCCCCATTGCGCACAAGGTATCAAAAACCATTATGAGGTAACCTGCACAGCATCTCCACAGTCATTGGATAAAAGCAAGATTTTAGAAAAACATCTGTCCTGCTGTCGTTTGACTTTTGAAAACAAGAGTCAGTAAAAATGTGGGACGCCATCTCAATATGTACGATTTAGAACAAAAGACAAAAATGTTGCACTGTCCCACATGAAGTAGAACACCTGCTCACCCTAATGATGATGCAAAATGTAGATCCTCTGTAGATATAAACGACCCACTCTAAGGTAACAAAAACGCAATTCGCGTGATTATACACTAATGAAAACATACCATGGCATTCTCAGTTGATATTGCTGATCTTGTCATCAAAAAGTTGTTTATTTGCACATCCTGTTGACACAGGGTGAAATCATCATTAATTTGGAGTCATGTCCACCTGACCTGACAATGAATGTAAGTTTAATATTCACTCACCATTTAGCTCTGTTTTGGTTTCCACCAACTCCTGAGAAAAACATCAGGCTTTCAGTTGCTTAATGGTCCGATTTGTTCACCAGCTAATTTCTAACTTTTCTATCTCTTTATTGTTTGGTGCTGAACACGTAGTGTGCAGCTGATTTTTAAAGCCATTAAGACACTAAAATGGGCTACAGAGCTGAGAGGAACTGCAGAGTTAGGTGATAATTTGGTTCATCACTACAACTGACACCTTTCACATTACAGATTCCCAGTTGACCTACACTTAATACAGTTGTTGGCCACTTGTCAAAGCATATACCATATTGCTGTAGGTAAATTATCTATTACACTCAATTTATTTATCAAGAAGCAGAATAAAAGATCCACAATCATAATGACATAAAAAAAAAAGATATATTTGCAACACATATATGGCTGTATTTGTATCCGTTTCTTCTTCAGCCTTGTTTCTTCCTCTGTCTTGTTCTTTTTTTTGCACACTTCCTTGTTTGCGCTCCCTCTCTCTCACTTGGTTTTGGAAGCGTTGTGCAGCTGTGGCGATACGAAGGCACCTGCCCTGAATAAGATGACGTCTGTGGCCTGAATGACTCATCGAGACCCTAAAGAGCCGCAGGGAAAGCAAGCTGAATGACTGTACCCTCCTTCGCCCCCCTGTAAAGCTTTGAATGAGGCAGCTCAAATCATTCAGTTGAACAGCAGATGACACACAGTGAGTAGTATTAAACTCTGAGATAAGACACTGTGCAACTCTTTTATATGGTTCTAGTCCTTTGACTTTCAAGTGTGATTACCTAGTCGTAATACATAATACAGCTCTTGACAAGGCAGCGACTTTAATCAAGCTTCAAAGGGAATGGCATCATGTGGTGGCTACATGAACACACACACAAAAGAACACACTGATCTGTTTTTTCTTGTCCTTAAAAACAGAAATGTCAGTCACCAGGAGGCTTTGCTCTGAAGTTTTACCCACTGGCAGCCCTGCTATGGAGTATTGAAATATGAGCTGTTGACCAAGAAGTGAACACTGACTACTGAATATACTCAGATCTGAATTAAATTGATCAATACAGAGTGGGAACGAGACATTGAGTATTGTTAGTTTTCACTGTTGCAAAGTCTTTGATGAGTTTGTAGTAGTTACACATCTGTCTGTTGGTCCAGCCCTTCTCTTCAATCAGAGTACAAATAACATGACTTTAGCATGCATGCATGTGATATACCAATCCATCCCATACATAAAATATCAGGTGATAATATTATAAAGAGTGAGAAAGTCAACATTGTTTAAGTTCTTAAGCTATGTAACATAACTTACCTGACTTATTTTAATCCAAACCACAAACTTTTCCTAAACCTAACCAAGTAGTTTGGTTATATAATATGTAACATTTCTGCATGAAAATGTCAAAAATGGTAACCAACAATGTTTCCAACAATGGTCAGACAAATCTCTATGTTATATAAGAGAACTGTGCATTTCCCACTAGCCTCTAGTTGCTAACTCCTGGGAAAACACAGCATATGTTGGATGTGTCAGAGTGAGAAAAAAAGCTGGTGAACGTGACTAAACGCAATGAGAATAAAACTTTAATATTACCTTGCCCATGAACATCATTCATGCCTGAGTCATGTCACATAGATTTTCATCTGCAATGTTGTTTAGCAGTGAAGAAAGCAACTCCCATGATCCCACACTACTTCACAATGTTATCAAACCACATTCATAATTGTTTTAATGTGAGTGCAACCCTTAGTGGTAGAACTTACATTTGAACTTACATTTTTAGACATTAGCATGTAAGTATTGTAATTGTGAGCTTGCTGATGTTAGCATTTAGCTACAAAAACACCACTGTATCTATGTACACCCTCATGAAGCTGCTAGCACAGCTGAAGACTAAGTCTTGTTGATGTCCAATTCAAAATGAGATCCCAATAACAAGTCATGTACTTAAGCAAGACTTAACTGTGGCTCAGATTTGCCTGGGCCCAGATTGAACCAGTTCATCTGGGACAAAAAAAAATCCCCAAAAGGATAATGCAGATGCATTTTAAAGTTCAGTTCAGTGGATTTTAAAGGCATTAGGTTCATCAGCGTGAAAGTCTGGTCACAACATTACCCTGCTACGTCAAAACATGGTTTCACAGAGACAGCCCCTTCCTGGTCCCATGATATAAATGCTTCAGTAGTCTGCTGTCTGACTTTTATTGGATCGCTCTGTCACTGTGTCCCTGTGGTTATGGGAAATCGGCTCCTGCTCCCAATTACCCAATCCTGTCCCATTGGCAGGCGCCATGCATTGTTGTGTGTTGTGTGTGGTGGCAGAGAGCTGGATATACCAGACCCGACTGATATTTTAATCAGAAATTGTCCAATTATGCCAATTATATTGTAAAAACTCAGACATTAAGCCTCCCGCCAGTACTGAGATTTTGTTGTAACCATAGTGCGGTTGGTATTCACTGGTGGAGCATTTACGCAAACAAGGAAGCAAACAAAAACAGGGCATATGAATGGAAGAAAGAAGATAGATGGGTAATGTTATGTTTCCTTACCATTGTACACATCCAAACAATTAGCAGCAGATGCAAACAACTGTCTGAATACTTAATAGTGTTGATACATGGTGGCACAAAGGTTCTGCAGAACATTGATGTTTTCCAGGGCTGGACAACAAGGAGCACCTCTTGTTTGACTGCTGTCTCTTTTCATGCATGCAATGATCAGTCACACCTGTACTGTCACTGTAAAACTGGTAGCTGTAAAGGGCCTGTGATCTCAATAAAACACCAAACACCTGGGTCTGCTTAGCAACGAGTGTATACATGCATGTGTGTGTGAGCAATGGCACAGCCTCAAAGAAACACACACACTCTCGTTCAGAGGGAATGAAAAGCTGAAGCCAAAGATTGTGATTGTGTTTCTTTGTGGGAAAGTTTGCGCCCACCTTCACTTTGAAGACCAGTGAAAACAAATGTGCAAATCTCAGATGTGAACATAATCCACAGACTTTGCTGACTGAGCCTGCTTCTCAGTGGCTACTGCAGACTATGACCACATCTAGATTTTTTTTTTTTATTGTTTTATAATTTTTGGATGAAGGAGGTCATTTGTTTGGGCTCAGCCACTGTACTCTACAGCCTGTGTGATCATGAGAAAAGCTGTTTTGTTTAAATCTTATCTTATATGGTGCTAACCTACCAGACTCTTGTTGGAAAGAAAGTGAAGTAGTAGAAGTGAGTATTTTTCAAAATGTTCAGCTATTCTTTTAAAGGGCCAGTGTGTAGAATTTAGTGCCATCTAGTGTTGAGTCTGCCAAATTGCAAACACATCGTCTCACTTTCCCCTTCCATGAGGAGAACCGACAGGGGCTGCAAATCTTGCACAAAATGTGAGAGACCTTATCAAGAGCCACTGTTTGATTTCTCCATTCTGGGCTGCCATAGAAACATGGTGGTGCAAGATGATGGACTCCATAGAGGAGGACCCACATGCACTCTGTAGATTAACAAGGAAAACACAATGATTCTAATTTTCAGGCAATTATACACCAATGAAAACATGCTAACCATTCTTTCCATTCCATTTCCATTTCTGCCATATTCTGCCAAAAATCCCCATAAATCTCACACACTGGACCTCTGAAGCAATAGTTTGACATTTTTTTAATATAAGTTTGTTCTGTGGGCTATTGCACAGGAAGACACCCTGACTACTAACAGCTAACAACTTCCAGTGAGAGATGGAGAGGTCTTAGGGCCTGTCTAATGCCAACATGCCTTCCAAGTAACACACAGCCTTGAAATTCCTCCACCTCTGAAACACAAGAGCCTTGAGTGTAGCTTGCTTGATGCAACAACGTTAGTATTCCTAACAGATTTTACTCTCAGGTTTTACTCCTATACACAACTACAAATTTGAATCCAGCACAGTCATGTTTTTTTGTAAAATTCAAAAACTTAAATCAATATTTCACTTTGGTTTTTACTTTTGAGAGCACATTCCTGATCATGGGTCAACCACCAGTGTTAGCTACTGACCAACATGAAAAACTCTTTGTAGATATTCTTCACATCATGGGGTTTGAACAAATCTCAGAAATAAAGATCACCTTCTGTGTAAGACCTGACCTGACCTGGCATGACTCTGCAGGACACATTTTAATATTATATAATATATTGAGTGCACATTTCAATACTGGTGGCAACCCAATTTTATACTGTTTTTAAAAACAGTAGAGGTGTTGGCTTGATATTTTATCTTGACCATCTTTATGCTGAATGAAAAATGAGCCAACAGGACACAATTATCTGTCTTTTTAAGTATCAGAGAACACAGTGGTATTATCTGTAATTCAGAGACCGTGCTCATTTGCAAACATCACATGTGCTGCTGGGAAACATCGACGGACTGATCTCTATTACAGGGCAGATCACATTTAGTTCTCTCCTTTTTGAACAGGTAGAACAAGCAAAAGAACATCATCATTTAACGTATCCAAACTGTGCCCCAATTTAATGAAAGAACATGGTGGCTTTTGCTATCAGTACTTTCATGAAGGCCATTAAAATAAATGAACACTCCACAGGATTTGGTTATTTGTAAAGGCAGAAAATCAGAACAATTTAAACTAACTGTTACTTAATTGTAGTGATGCAGACACAGTCTTTCCATTTTTGATTCACCATTTCTAAAGATTTACATGACTTCCAAGATTGTCATTGTTACTTCTTGAAACAAATTGAGAAATTGAGATTATACTCTTTAATGTAATCCGCAGTTATTAACAAAATAATTACTGTCGGTATGTTTTCTGCATTTTATAGACTTTGTAATGTTGCCCTTTATGTTGCACAACTAAAAACAAATATTTCTACTCTGTGAAATTTTTTATTCAAATTCTTGCCCAAAAAAGAAAGTAAATTTTTTTCAGCCTGTTAAAGAACACCATAAACGTGCTGTTGTGTTTGACACCAGGCGAAGCGTTTTATGTCTCACATAAAAGGCGTTAGTGTGTCTAACCCGATACCTTTCCCAAATTCGTAAGTGTTTTCTCACTCTGCCAGATACACCATCCCTGCCAGCTGAAATAACAGTGTGTGTGTGTGTGTGTGTGTGTGTGTGTGTGTGTGTGTGCGTGCGTGTTTGTGTGCATTACACACCCTCTCTAAGCCTCAGCCTTTGAGTCATTTGCACTGTCTTTGTGAAATTTTAACTGGGTTTTCACGGTGAAATATGCAGTGTTGCATAATGCATGCATCACTGACTGCAGAAAAACATATGTTCTATATGTTGACATATATGTGTGTGTGTGAAGACAGCAGATTTCATGTGGAAAACTTGTACCTCTGGTCAATCTTCACTTTGATGAATAAAAGAATAAGTTGATGAGCCTCTGTTATCCCTAATTTAAGTTTATTACAACATGACTCTGACGTCGGGGCTTGTATACATGGACACAGGTCATACCAACAACTTAAAGTAACATCAGTCGCACAGCTTTGCACAGTACGTCCCACGTCCAGCTGAATCACGAGTAATCATGCCGCCAGGGAGGAGAGAAAAACAACATAGGTAACCCTCGGTCAATGTCGTTTCTCATTCAGTATTATCAGGGGAGTCTGGAACATCCCCAAGGTCTCCATCTTATCTTCACCTACGGACAAAACCTCCTAACATAAAGTATCCCAAGTGTGAAGGACTCTGAGACCTCTCAGGATAACGACCATGGCATGTCCAATAAATTTATACCAAATAAATTAATACATTTATACCACAATGTATAACATCAATGTACAATTCAAGAAGAAAAAGGTTATTTCCTCTTAATGACATGTAAACAGATGAAGCAAATTCATGTGATGTTCATCTGTGATGTTCTCAATTTATACATTATTTTTTGTGCATTTGCTGAGGAGTAATGTGAACAGCACGATTACTGTGGTTGGAGATGATATTTGCAGTCTATCAATGAGACACCTGTCGAGTTGAAAATGACAGTGCCCTCTAACTTCATCATTTTGTTAAATTATATATTTGCATGAATAATACATATTTTTTACTGATTTGACCTTATTTTGTGCCATCTTTGCTACAGGTTGAACACACTAGAAAGCACATTTGGATGTAGATTCTAGAAAGTTTGGTGATGTTTGGTGCTCGCTCCTCATCTCTGTTTGAGGTCAAAATTAGCTGCTTCCTTAACATACTGAGTAATAAATAAGTGGTTCTTTATCCACTCATAGTATTGAAAATGTCATAAAACTAATTATAATTGAATACATGTTCTCTTCACAATGCTGTTTCATCATTCACACTCACATACATAGCCTAATGTGGACAAAATGTCTTGGTAGAGCTCCACATTTTATTTTACATCTGTTCTCTTTCTTCCACTGTGCGGGCCAGTATGTCCCCATGTGGTGGACATATTATTTTTCATAGAGCATTATGTTGTCTCTATGAGGCTGTGATTTAATGTGTATTATTCAGCCTGACTTTATGGAGCACTTACAGTTTTTCAACACACACTGCTCTGCACTAAAGAAAAGGACAAAAGTGTAATGTGAATGCACTGCTTCTTACCAGTTGCAGGTGTCCTGGGAGTCATTGACCTCAGGTGTGAAACGTCACTCTCAGGGGGTTGGTGTGCATTAGTGCTTTCCCATGCAGCAGATGGCAAACCACAGACAATGAGTGGATGAGACAGACGAGCCAGGTAAAGTAGAGGGAGGGGCTGAAATGGGTTAATCTCCCACTGTTGCTTGGCTGTTGGAGGAGCAACTTCAAACCCCCATGCATCAGTGGGTGGGTGGGGGGGGGGTGTTTTAAGGACTATTACACAGCATGTAATTGTCTCTGGTGGTGAATTTTCAGAAATATAATTTGTGAAAATATCAGGTTTACTGGATTTTAGAGAATTACATGGTGAGCTGAAAGACTTTTTTTTTCCAAATCTCAAATTCATGGAAGTGAATGACGTGAAGATTCGGCACCACCTGTTCCCTGTTGACCTCCAGTAACCCCTCCCCCACCTGTTATGTACTTTCATTCAGGGAGTAGCTTAGCAATTTAACTAAATAGGCTTAGTTGTCAGACTCATCTGCTTTGCCAACCTCCACCATCACTTGTGCACTTTCACACAGTTATGCAAACACTTAAGTTGCTTAGATTTGCCGTCATTCAGCTTAGTCATGTCTGCTCGGCTGCCAGATGCATAAACTCAACATGTGGATTTTGTTAACAGAGAACTGATAAAACCCGACAGTGGATTCACTGTCAGTTTTAGCTGCCCCTGTTTCTGTTGGTTCACTGTTGGGTTTCAACCAACAAGAAAAAGGAAAGTTGGGCAGACAGTCAAAAATGACGATAACTAAGCCCATTAGCTCCTCAGGATAAGCATCTTTCCTGTCAAGGATTATTTGCAAACTGACCCACATTGTGATTGAAGCTTGTTTTTTTTTTCTTTAGTGCCCTGTGATGTTCACCAGAAAATTAATATGTTATTTAAAAAACTAAAAACAATATATTTTCAGCAATTGGATGTCTATTTATTTTGATCTGATTTAACTATTTAACCGATAATTAAAAATGGCTGGAAAATCATTGCAATTCATTCATTGCACTCGTTGTCTTTTGACTCATGAGTGTCTTGATACACAGATTCCAGCACCATTATCAACAGTTTGTGGAGCGATCTTCATTCAGAATGTTCTTCTTGGTTAGTAATGAAATAATAAATGTAAATATTGACCTTTGACATTTGGTGGCTGCAGGCCAATTAGAAAATATATGTTATGACTAACATTCTTAAAAAGTTTTATTAGTGTCTTTCTCTCCCTGGAAGTCAGCGTTTATTACATTTACAGACAGCAAATGTCCCTTTAGTGAATGACACGCAAAGCATGTGTACGAGAGGCCAATGTGATGAACTGGACACCCTAAAACTAGCTCTTAAATTATGGCCAACAGATGTCTCTGCTCAGAGTGAAGATATTCCCCAAATACAAGCCAAATACAAACTTAATACAAGCACTCTCCTTTGAGTTAATTTTATGCCAAAACAGACTTTTACTTTGTGTTCATACAATCTCTGGTCTTTGGAAATAAGCTAAAATCTCACTAACACATTTGCAGGCTGGCAGAGCTAGCCATGTCTAGTCTTGTTTTATTGATGAATAAATAACGTGTGGGCGTATTAAACACGCAAGCTGCCACATTTATTATTGTTGGCACATTTAATATACACTTTAATTATTAAGACATGTTGATTGACTCATTAGGTTGTTCCTGATGTAACTGACTGCCAGTAGAGTCAGTTAAAAACAGAGGCTGCACAGTGTGGTGACACGTTTCTCACTATGTTTGTGTTTAGATGAATCAGGTTACACACACACACACACACACACACACACACACACACACACACACACACACAACATTTTGACAACTAATTGTGTTGATAACACATATAAAGTGGCTGAGTAAAGTTTGAGTTTCCCAGGCTTTAACCTCTATTACGTACCTTTTTTTTCAATAACAGATTGTAATACTGTCATTGTTTTGTTTTTGTTTGTTTATTTTTTAAAGTATATACATTATCTCATAATATATTTTTTTTGGCGGGGGGCAGAAGAGGCTGTGATATATAGCTACATTATTGTTTATCATTATCATTATTATATAGATGTATTATCACCTTACAAAGCTGATGTGGCAAACACAAATGTAAACAGTTATCTATGTACTGTATGTACAAATCAAGGAAAAATACAAGATTCATTCTTCTTTTAGCTCTGGTTTGGTTTCCGCTGGCTAATGAGATTGGTGAGATGAAACAAAACAGTTGCAGGCCATAAAACCAAAACAATGACCTGAATGATGCTAAAAGGCTCTGCAGAGCTAAGGGAAACTGCAGAGTCGGGTGATAATCATCTGCAGGTTTGTCCTTATAACTGAGCCCTTTCACATTACAGTGAAGTTTACAATAAAAATATCAATACCGCTTTCACGCAAAGGAGGGCAGATATAAATCCTGTAGAACAATCCTACAGATGATTTGTCTTTGGACAAACCAAGAAACAAATATGAAGATAATAGGGGAAACTGGGGCAATTGAAACACTCAGTTCTTCCAATCAGAAACAAGCTAAAGTTATGACATTTTGAGTTTTAAAAAGTTATTTTTGAGATGTGCAGTACTTTTTCTGCTGTCTAAAGTTAAGATTTAAACTTACACCAATTTTATTATTGGTTAGGCTATTTGTCAAAAATGAACATAAACATCTTATTCTATCATGGTTGCAAGATCAGGGGCAATTTTAAAAACCGTGTTACAATTCCCCCCAGCCACCAGTCCCAATGTGAGCACCATGTTTGTCTGTAATGACATAGTTTTTTGTTTTTTTTTCAAAAATGAAAATATTTTACTAAACTGAAATAAATGTAAATGTCAATGTAACTTTTAACTCAATTAAAATAACTAAAATCTAGCCAGAATAGTGGCTTAGTGTTCTGCAAAAATAGAAATAAAAATAGCGCTGAATGCATATGATGTCTGACATTTAGATCAAGACCTGAACCATTTACAAAAAAAACTTTGTGACATTATTAGATACTATAGCCGATACTACAACAGTAGTGTGATTACTCTGAGGTGTCCCTTACTGAGATGCAGTGGGTTTATGTAATTCAGTGTAATAATTACCCCCAGTCATTGTGCTGCAGGAATGAGTCCTAAAACACAGAAATGAGTTAGCATATTTGCATTTCTGGGTTCTTTGTCATAAAGTCAGCAGGTTTTTTTTTAATGTTTTTGCATTATTTGTCTGAAATAAAGTCTGTGGTTAACACAAGTTTAAGAGATTTTCATGTATTGTTTCTTTTGTTTTTGCTATCAAGTGACTAAATGAAACTACAGAGATTGTCACAGGTATTAAACATCATCATGCTGAACACTGGTCACTTAGTGGTGGTGAAGACCATGGTGTATAGGCTGATGTTAGTTTAATACTTAACACTAATTGCATTTATGCTTCAAAAATCATAAAAGTCGTGGTCATTTGTGCAGATTGTCTTAGCTGAACAAAATGTGTGAGTATATCTTTTTCTTTTTTCCTTTTTTTTGCCACAGTTTGTTTTCTGCACTAATCCAAACTCCATTGAGGAAGATATCGTAAATATATTGTTATTTTGCAGAGGGAATCACAGTAGTTGGCCAGTAAAAATACATCATCCCTACAGCACGCCAGTGACATCTTTAATTGTAATATTCTGACCTCTTACATCAAATTAAATATTAAAGCTTTGTTTTCATTAGTCAAAATATACTGTATATATTATAGTATATCAATTGTGTTATTCATTAGTGCGCATACACAGTATTTCTTATATTAAAAGATGACAAGTGTATTTCAAGTTGTAAAAAGCTTTTGCTCTCCCATCAGTAATAAAAGCAAAATTCAGACTTGTTGGTAAGTGTAAATACATGCACTGTACTGAGACAGTGGCTATTCTTGGCTGGTCTCACAGAGGCTTCAGTTCACGGTGCTGCTGTCGCCGTGGCTCCGCCCACACGGTGACGTCTCAGGGAGAGTGTTGAGCTGGGAGAGGAAAGCAGCTTTAATTGCGGGGCAGAGAGAAAAGCCAGCGATGGCTTCGCTCAGGCAGGAGCACCACTATGGGCTCTCCTGTGGAAAAAATAACAAAAACAGCCCCAACAGGACGTTGTACCATGTCAAGCTCACGGACACGGCTATCAGAGCGCTGGAGGCTTACCAAAACCTCAAGGTACGCTATTTTCCCCGTGTGTGTGTGTGTTTCTCTCTCTGTGTGTGTGTGTGTGTGTGTGCGTGTGTGTTTGGAGATGAATTATCAAAGTTGTCGCTTGAGTTTTTTTCTTTTCTTTTTTTTTCTTTTTTTAAATGTGTCACTGCTAAATTTTTGTCAAATTACTACTTTGCTGTTTTATGTTGTTTTTAGCTTATTTTATTTTCTTAAATAACATGTCTTTGTGTGGTATAAATGAATATGACCAGCTAACTAGTTTACAGTTACTTGTACCCCTGAATCAGTTAACTACACGGCTGCATGGCAGACCGGGGCTGAACCCTGTCGGGAAAGACGAGCCTGTCAGCTGTTTGCTGGGAAACCTTCCTGTGCTTCAAAGTGAAGCAGAGCGGCAGTCTGCCTGGTTGTCTAATTGATGACAAGTAGACTAGTTTGTCTCATAATTAACTCCAGTGCAGGAGGCCTTTAACAGCACATTCACAGGCAGACTTCACTGTGTAATTTAAACTTACATTTAAACACATTGCAGCAGTGGTTATTGGACGGCAGAAATTTGATAGAGTCAGTTATTAAATTAATCGTCAACTACTTTAATAGTGAGTTAATCTATTTTAGTAATATTTTAAGAAAGAAAAAGTCTAAATTCCCTGATTCCAGCATCTGTAATGTGACTATTTTCTGGTTTATTTACTCCTCCATTACAGTTAACTGAATATTTTTGGGTTGTGGACAAAACATGACATGTGAGGACATCGTGTTGGGCTTTGGGAAATACTGATTTTACATTTTATACTGTCTTCTGACACTTTATAGACTAAACTAATCATACAAAGCTACTACAAGGAACTTTCATGTTTAGTTGATTGTTTCTCCCACACTAATCACAAAATATAACATGAAAAATAAAGTTACCCAAATAAAACATTTTTCAGCTTCTTTTTAACTGGCTAATGTGCTACTCGCTGTAACTTTGTCTGTGAAAATGTAAACACAGGCTTCTTTTATTCTTATTTCAAAGAGAATCAGACCCAGTAGCAAGGCATTAAGAATAACTACATAGAAATAAACTAAACTACTAGACTAATAATAGTCTTTTTGGTGATGATCTTATTTGCTTATGCAGGTCATACCTATGCATCAGTATTAAATTGAAACTAATTTATAACCAGTTAAAAACTCCTTGTAGTAGTTTTAATAATAAGAGAGATTAATCAGCAGTGAAATAATGGTTAGTTGCAGCCATAAAATGTGACTATATCACCACAATAAATGCATATAAATATTTCTGTCTTTTTTGTCATCTCAGGGATCTTTACCAAGTGAGCCGTCAATTTGCTTTAAAGGAAACCAAGGGGTAAGTTACATTAAGTGTAATCTTATTATGAATCTAATCTAACAATCAAGAACGAGCAGATGAAGTTGCAGGTGCCCGAACCACCTTTTAAACCCTTTATCTGTTAATACACACCACCAGGGCTTTAGCTCAAGTTGTTTAAATGGATGAAACAGCATTATGGGTGGCAACATATCACTGTGACATTCTTCTAAAACGAGAATGTATGCCAAATAACTTCTTCTACAGCTACAGAGAAGCTTTTGTTCATCACACATTGCTGTTGACTCACACGTCCCACCGTACTGCGGCTCAGATGGGAGCTTATAGCCGGTCGTCTCCAGCAGATAGGAGGCATGCAGGTTACTGGGTCAGGCTGGTGACTGTGGAGAGGCTTTGTTAGGTCAGTGAGCGGCGCTGGGAAAAGGACGGGAGGGAGGGAGGGAGAAGTGTGCATAAACCACACAGACCAGAGTCAGCAGCAGGGGAGAGTAGTTATCATAAGTCAAATGAGGATCCTTTGTTGACAGAGATTAGCCTCATGCACCTTGTTCTCATTTGTGAAAATACACTTTAATATTACTTATGTATGGGTGTGTATTCACTATATGTAACAGGCTGAGACACTAATGCATCAGTTATGCTCTTGTGCTCTTGAAAATGAGCCATAATCTGTAGTATGTGTAGCTTGAACTGTGTGTTTTGACTAAAGTCAGGAGCAGCTGTGTCCTTGGGGAATACTTTACTTTTCAGTGTAATTGCACAGGCTGGTTGCAACCCCCTTCCTGCCAGGACAAGATCAGCTGAGTGGTGGTGAGTTTTGTAAGGAGGCTTGTGAGGTTAACAGGCTGGATTAAACCTGTAAAGTGTGTGTAGTGTTGGAGTGTGAGTTGCTCCTATTTAGTCTGAAGCTGAGGTACATTTTAAAAGTTAGTATTAACTGTTTCGCTTGAAAATTTGTTTTTCCATTTTGTTTTTTACTTCACGTCCATTATTACTAAACTAGTTGTTTTAACTCAAAGGCGCAATATGCCTTAAATGTGAAAATATGTACTGCAGTCCAAATACCAAGTTGGAGCCATAGACTACATATATAAGATACAGTCCTACACTGTAAGTTGATCAGCTGTTTCTAATTGTCAATTGTCTTTCCATGTAAAGTTAAGCCAGTAATCCTGGAAACAAAGAACGCTGCTCTGAAAATACACCCTCTGGAGTTGGAGTTCAGTGGCTGCCTGTCAGACTCCATTAACAAATTGCTCAGTTTCACTGTTACAATGATCTACTGTTTCTATAAGATAATGATTACTTATGACTCATAAACAGACACGACGCCATTCGCCGAAAATTTAACATGAATTTGAAGCTTAATTAATGTGAAACAGGCAAACACTAACGTAAGTTATGGACTGGAATTGAAATTTCAAAGGCGGACACTTCAGTTGTAGTGTTGTTGCTAGAGAAGCAAACACTTCAACTTAACATGTTTCCTTCATCTCTAAATTTAACCATTTATTGCAGGTAAATATATCACAAATTTCACTTTAAAAAACAGCTAGTCTGCATCCGAAATTCCACACTTACATGCTATTTAGTATGCCAAAACAGTATGTGAGATTTTTTTAGTGTGTTTTAAACCTTCAGTATCCAGGTTGCATTCTATTTCCTGGGAAATATTACAGTATGCAAGCACTGGACACCACACCGACATAAATATCCCACAGTGCAATGTGGTAGTGATGACAATGACATAACAGACAAAGGTGGACAGTGAGCTAAGCATTAATTATTTTTTAAATTAGTTCATCATTGGCACAGGTTACCACAGTTATGTGTTTCTAAACATACTACTGTTTATTTACATAAAAGTATGGTTAAAATAGTATACATTTTGGGTAAAATATTAGGCTGACTGAATTTGAAAAGACAAGTTGAGGTAATATTGTAATGATTATACACAAATAAATTTTTTCTAGTCAAATTAACTTAATTAATTCAGTTGTACTTGACATATTCAATAAGCTTAAGATATTACGTTGAGCCAACAATGCTCCAGTCAAGCTGATGATCATTACAAACAACATTTGATTTTCTTTCATATTTTCTCAGTTTGAAGAGTCAGTTCTTTATTTCACTCAAAAGTACTTCCAGCTGCAGCTCCTCCTGTTGGAGCTACTTTGTTCCAGCACTGGCAGAAAGACAGTATGAGAAACTGTGCCTAGTGAATTTATTAAGGGGGTAGAGACTGAATTTGACACTAACCTTCATCGTGGTTTGCAGTGTTTCCATTATTATGAACAACCATGATTTATCTTAAAGTATTAGAGATACACAGCAGGTTTTTAGCATCTATGTTTTCTTCAAGCAGTACACGCTGAGAGGTCTGCTAATATACTGATCGTGTTTCTTTAGAAACTTAATTTAATGAGTTGAAATTTTAAGTTTAAATAACTGGAATAAATCAAATGTGTGTATTTACATTAATGGGTAAAGATTAGTTGATAACCCTAAATTCCTGAATGATTTTCTCCTGTACAAACAGTGACGTTACCCTCGGCCTGTCTCTCTGAGAAGCAGTTCTCTTCTCGGGGTCAAGTGTTGGAGGTCAGGGGTCAGGTGGTCAGCTGCTGTTTTTTCTTTTTTGTTTCCCTCTGGTTCTGTTGATGTCAAAATTGCCACTCTGACAAGGAACAGGGCTTCAACAGGAATATATGTGGCATTAAATTAGAAGCAAAGTGCAAATCCAATCCACAGCTTCACGGCTCACACCCTAAGCTGTGTGACTGAGTTTGAGCTGAGAAGTAGTTAGACATAAAACTGCTTTATAATTGGATTCAGCCCTATTTTAGCAGAGAAGCTACTGTACATACATCAGTCAAATAGGCAGCTTGCTGGCTTTGTCCTGTACCATGTGCAAAGAAGGAAATGCCACATGTCAAAAGAAAGGACAGAAACCAGATTTTATACTATATTGACTACATGGTAGCTGCCCAGAGCGAGGCCTGGTCCTCTATCTGAGGTTTTACACCATCACAGTCCATCTTTGGCCCATTGCTGTTATTGTGATGGCTGAGGGATTGCAGGGAATTTCACACCCCTCCCTGTATGTGGCACACTGAGAGCTAAAGTTATTAGCCAAATGAATGTTTAGAGGTAATTACAGGAGCCGTAATGCTCCTGATTACAGCGTGAGGCATCATGACTTCAGTTTACATTAGCTTTCCCTGTCTGCCTGACTCAGACATTCATGAATGTGTGTTTTCATATCGGTGAGTGTATGTGTGTAGTGCTGGCACACTTTTGCTGCAGTAATAGCTAGGCAGATGACATGAACTCTGGTCTGCTAATTTTCCCTGTTCCCATTCCCAGGTTGGAGTCCCACTTTTTCTCTGTGTGTGTGTAATGAAAATGAAAGAACACACCGTGTACGTGCTGAAGTGGTTTGTGTGAGTGATATACTGCGTCCTGTGCATGTGTGCATGTGTTCTTATGAGCTTAAATGCTTGCATTTGTTTGCTACAATGTGGGTGTGGGTGGTTGTTTTATCTGTGTTTATGCTGTGTCCTGTGTGGCCTAAAGGCATGATTTATTCATGCCCCACCACCTCCTCTTTTTCCTGTCCTGCCCCCTCTGCCCATTGTGCAGCAGTCTTTAGCCTGGCATGACCAGAGTGGATCCCCTCAGGAACCTCTGTGTGTGACGTGTGTGTTTGTTTGGTTGGTTTGTTTTTCTATTACTTGCTTTTCTATGAATATCTGTGTGTTTGGTCGCAGGTTTTTTGTCTGTCTGTGTGTTTAGGCCGCCTATGCTAAGATCCCCAGAGTCCCCCTCTGATTGTGTGTTGTCTCCTCTGATTTGAATAACAATGAGTAGGGGAATGCAGGCTGTGTGTTGTGTTGTCACTCTCTTTGGATCACCCAAAATGAATCGTGCACAGTCGGTCCAGATGTGTTGTGGCCTGCCCTGAGGGTTTGTTTGTGCCCAACATGGTAGAAACCTCCCTGCTGTGGATCTATTGGACTGGAGATGAAAATGGAAAACACTGTAAACATCTTCCATCATAAACATTTTGTCATATAAAGGGATAGTGAGGTACTTATCAGTAATCAGTGTTTTAGCTACAGTAGATGGTGGCTGGTACGCTCAGAGTTTGGAGAAGCAGAGAGAGACACCAGCTTGGAAGCTAAACAATGAACTGCAATGAAACAGTATTTTAGCCCCTTGAAAAGGTCCACTTTAAAAATGTATCAGTTTAAGTGGACACTATATTTTGAATATCTTCACTGCTTTACTTCGCTGTCAGCCTTTTCAAATGCAAAATTAGTAATTTTACCTTGCAGAACATGGGAGTTACTGGTCTAATGCTGCCTCAATCTGTTAGTTTGTTTGTGTTATTGTGTGACTTTGCTTTTAAATGGTGAGTTCAGATTCACTGAAGTAACAAAATAACACAAACTAATGAAGGCAGCAGTAGACGAGCAACTTCCTGTTCTGCAAGGTAAAATTACTGATTTCATCAATGCAGTTTGGTTGATTGTGAGAGCCCAATATTTCACTTATATAAGAGCTTTCTCATGTTTCCCCTCAGAAAAAGCTGTCTTGACAGCAAACTGGTGAAAGTATTCTAAATTTATCATGTGTCCACAGCAGTTCATTGCTTAGCTGAACTATCCCTTTAACTATGAGCATAGTCTAGACTTTTTAAACATGAGAAAAAGTAATGCTACTTCAATGGCAGTAGATGCTGAATTATCAGAGATAAAGGTATAAAAGACGTCCAATTATCTAAATGACTGCTCTTTGAAAATTGGAAAATGCACTCTTAATTTGAGCATAAATTATCTTGAAACATAAAATTAAAAAGCACTTAACAACACGTGGAAAAAATGTAGGGCAATTAAGAATGCAAGCATACTTTTATGTTGCTAAAGAGCTTTCACTGCAGTTCATTAATCCCTTACCGTATATGTTGTGTGTATGTCACCTGTTATAAGTGCGTGTTGTTTTCTCTCTGATCTCATTAATCAGTGTGTTCCCACAAAGGAAAGATTGTTGAGGGATTGTGATATTTTAAAAGCTGGTGGTTATGGCTTGTAACTTTTTTCTAAAAAGCCAGGCATGAAAAACTTGTGCACTGACTGGATTACATATTTATTTAGCGAGTGAGTGTGTGAGTGTGTGTGTGTACGTGAGACGAAGACAAGTGGCCCTCTGAGATCCAGCAGCAGTGGCTGTGGAAAAATGTGCTCTCTGTCCGATTAAGCAGCTTGGAGATATGGAGCACATCTTGGCTCGCTGAGGAACGTGTGCTGTCTAATTCCCTCATGAGAATATCCACACCAGAAGCTAATGAGGCATAAAAGGCCACTTGTCTCTCCCCCACACACGTGTGTCATGGTATGGCCCTGCATTTGTGGAAACATAGTTTTCTGTGGATGATCCCACCTAGCTTGGGGGGGGGGCTTTTTGTTAGACACAGTGACCCACAATTTGTTGAAGTTGACAGTCTGGCCCTCAGGCACCTGCCACAGACGTATCGTTCTTGGCATTGGAGGGGGAAACCTCGGGGGATGCTTGTGGCACAGCACCCTTCCTATCCTCCCTCCTCCTCCTCCTCTTCTCCCCCAACACTGGAGCTTGCGGCTCTGGCAGCAGCTCTGTCCCTCTGTGAAATTGCAAATGAAAAGGAGAAGAAGGTGATTACAGGCTGGGGCTTGATTACATGCGCTGTCTCCCACTCAAGGCAACCACATTAATCACCCAGTGCCAGCATGTGGAGCTCAGCTAGAGAAAAGATACCGCCGTGTTGTTCCGAACATTGAGTGATTGACTGTGGGATCATAAACACGATAAAACTGTTCCGATCAACTTTGTTTTCAATCTGATATCTGCCAATACCAAGACTATACCATTACCAGTGCTCTTTTTTTTCTTGATGTTTGTGGTTGTTTATTATTATTTACAGCTACAACTAACAAGTTGATCATTTTAATGATAACTGATTTGTTGTTTGGTCTATAAAGTTCAAAAGTCATTTGCCCACAACCAAAAAAATAAAATGTGTATATATATTTAAATATATATAAACTGCAACATATATTTTCTCTTATCTTTAACAAATTAAAGAGAAAACCTTCTTACCTTCTTAAAAGTGCAACTGAAATGATGTTTTATCTTAAATAACAAATCCCACATCAATATAACTAAATGAATAATACAAATATAAAATATCTTTGCTCAGGCAGTGTTGACTTGAGCTTCTCACTATGGTGCCAGGTGACGTGCTGCATCATGTTGGTTGTGCTACTTGTGTAGGTCATCACTCTCTTGTAATATTTGCATGCAGTCTTGTCTGTGATCTTCTTGCTCTCTTCATTTTTGAACACAGGGGGTCTTATCTTGCGCTGATCTAAAGCACAAGTGGAAAGCATGAGGCGCAATTTATTGAAGGTGTGTCCAAATCCACTTTTGCCATCTTGCGTCAGGGGCGCAGGGGTATCCTGCCCTGTCCTGCCCCTTGCACCACCAGCGCACAGCGGATTACGCCTATCAGGCGAGTTTAGACCGAACATGCAATAAGCCGACCGGAAAGTCGGCTGTCATCACCTTTAGGAAGCAGGTGTGCCAGGAGTGCAAGCGATGGCAGCATGATGGCGAATTTACCAACAGGAAACGAAGAGAAAACATTTTCAAAGCGAGGAGACAGATCTCCTGGTCCAAGGAATGAAAGTACAAGAGTGCGCAATATATGGAGACAGCAAGACGTCTCCAAAGCAGCTTCATGTGGAAATAGTTTATTTTACATGAATGCTTGCAAAAAGTAATGCAATAAATGAACCGTAAATGTCATGCAGATATGTAGCTGGTTATGTTTTACACTGGAGCACCTTGAAAATGTGTTCTACCTCATAATTCATTATCATCGTCATTATTATGCAGCTGTGCTGGCTGAGGAGTGAGGGAGAGAGGTGGTACGGTGGAGAGGAGATTCATTTTTCATCTCAACTAATTTCAGTCGTCACACATTTGTATTTGTATGTGCAATTTTTAACTGTCTCGTAATGCATTGTTGCATCCCTCATTAAAAGCAATTAACCATTTCTATTAACAATCTTTGTTATTATAATTATTATCATTACTGTTGTTGTTGTTGTTGTTTTTATTATCATCAGTAGTAATAACAGTTGTCGTAGTATTAATAGTAAGATTACATGAGGCTGAACTTCAATCTGGAAAGCTTGTATAGTTTGTGTAATGTAACTTATGTAGTGTCATTCCTTAACCATTATTGGGCTTGTAGGATTGTGGCTGTGACATTTGCATATGCAGCTGATAGGCTGATAGGCAGCCCTCCTTTGTATAAGTTCCCATGATGCATTGCTGAGAGTATAAGTTAGCTATTTAATGTTCCAAAATGCAAATGCTACTGCTCGGAAGTGTTTGTAATTTGTTTGTCTTATGTTCATAACGTGTTTACAGTGGGTTTGTTCTGACCATGGTGATTTATGTTGGTAATTGTCATTTTTGTGGCAGTTTATTGTTACACCATAAAAGAGGTAGCTAGTACATTTCCTCATTCTTGCTGTACTGTACCACTAGGATTTGGATTATGCTTCCTGTAAAGTACATTACATGCTTATGCAGAGTAGAAGTGAAAAGTGTCATTCAGTTATCAATTTGAACTACTAAGACTAGGTGTTGTGTAATTTAGATTGGATTGTGGATTGGTGGTGCGAGTTTGATGAATGCTTCCCCTCAGTATCAAGCGTCAATACTAGGGGTGGGAATCTTTGGGCACCTGCCGATTCGATTACGATTACGATTCAGGGGCTACGATTCGATTATAAAACGATTATTGATGCATCTTTATGTATATTGATGCACTTTTTCACAAACACATTTCTTTTTGTCTCACTGAATAAGCATTCGTCACTTGCAATTTTTAAAAACAGCGCATTTGTAATAAGAATTCATTTCGATTATATTTTATTAAACTATTGGAAATATGTGCAAACTGGAAAGTACCAACAGTAGCCACTAGTAGCCGCAGCAACAGCAGCCTGCCGTCTCCCCGACTCCTCCGTCGGGTGGAATCGAGTTACGGCTTCTCATGTTTGTTGTGTTGCCAAAGTATTTTATTTTAGCTCGACACAGCTTACATATAACGTGGCTCTTGTCCAGTTCGCTTCCGCCGTCGACGTTGTAGAAGCCGAAGTGTTTCCACGCGGCTGCTTTTAAATTAGAAGGAGCTGTTCGGACCTCATGGCGAGGTGGCTGCCGGTCGGCCATGTTTGTTTTCCGCTGTGCGCGTGTCGCTCCAGGTGCGCGTCCCAAAGTGTCCCGGCGATGACGCGTACCGCGCTTCTTAGTTCCACATTATTTAGAAGCTTCTGTATCACTTTAATTAACAGATTTAAATAATCGAAATTTGGACGTTTGTGAATCGATTCAGATTCGTCCACGTCCGAATCGCGATGCATCTAAGAATCGGAAATTTCCCCCACCCCTAGTCAATACCGACACTGGATTGGGCCCACCTCCAGCAAAACATGCACGTATCCATTCTTTCTATCCTTGTATGTCCCTCTGCGCCCCCTGTTCCTTGTTCTTCCACTCAGTCGGAAACACAGACTCACATTGTGTTTTGTGTCGCTGTCCTCCATTGTGGAGGGGACTTGTCTTAAATGGCATGTGTCAACTTGTGGCCCTGGGAACGATTCTGCTCTTTTGTTTGTGATGAGATGATGAGAAGTAGTGTTTACTGAAGTGTGGTGAGGACGAGGGTGGTGGCTGGCTGGATGTCTGAGTGTGTGTGCTTGTGTGTGTGTGTGTGTGTCTAAGCCAGTGGCGGAGATGTTTGGCTGATAGACTTTGGCCTTTCTCCTCCGTCAGCCGTATGAGTGGCAGTAGCGAGAGGAACTGGAGCTGAGTCTCTCTCTGCTCACGCTGGATTAACACAGACACACACATACACAGACTTTGCATTAGAGTGACTTGCCTCCTGCTGATAACAGACAGCGGTGGCGGCGACAGGTTTCACTCCCTCCTCCTCCTCCTCCTCCTCCTGCTGCTGCTGCACCTCCTCCCTCTCCTCCTCCTATCAACCAGAAAGGGGAAGCAGTGCCATGGCATCCCACTCTGGAGCCGAGGAGGCCAGAACAAAAGACGGCCTGTTTTCAGAAGGCCATTACTCAGGCTGCAGAGGATGTGGAAACAATAGCCTGCATGAGATCTACACCCAGACCCCACATTCAACCAAAAGCTAGCAGGAAACATAAGCCCTGTGCACCGACAGCAGTCTCTCACAGTTTTTGTTGAATTGACTTTATAGTTTGATAAAGCCAGGAAAATGAGCCTCTCCCGTCCTGCGTCTTCAACGTGTGGAGACATTTATGACAGTCAAGAGTGAACTGTGGCTCATTAAGATAGTGCCGCCAGCCACACATACTGACAGTCATGACTTTTATTGTGTCAAAACTTCAGCAGCTGAGCTGACACTTTTTTAGTGATGGCAATGTGGTTTTCTGTTATTTGTAACGTGAAGATTTCAAATCCGATGCAGGTCAGTGGAATAGTCTTGTGATTATAGACACATTTTTCTTAAGGTCAAAGGTTACCTCAACAGGCAACTGTGTTCATAAAAACAGTGATAACAAAATAACTGAATAAAAAACAGAAACAATGAGCTACAGATCAGAGTAATACATTTATTTAAAAGGTTTTCATAACCATAATTCATTTAACAGTTTACCAATTAAGTGATCATCTTTCAAAAATATTGTGGCACAAAGGTCAGAGAAACATGCCATGTAGTTGATAGTAATGGTAGAAAATAAAGTACACATACTACCTTGATAAACATCAAACTAACTGAGTTTCTCTTGTCCTTCTCTTATTCTGTTGTGCTGATGCTTTCTGTTGACAAGCAATTAATCATCTCATGTAAAGTTGTGTAATGTGGGAAGAAAAATCCAACCACAACCTTAATTTGTCGAAGGATTAAGATGATGTGGGGTTATATTTTTATTTTCTTCTTTTTTTCTATCTATTTTCTGTTGTCAGAAAGAATGAAATTTGATTAGGGGTCATAATATATATGGAAGAGCAGTCAACAGCAGTGAACAGTGCTGTGAGATTGGATATATTGAAGTTTAAAAGGAATGATGATAACAGAGAAGGTGCATATGTGTGATTTTAGCTTGTAATACATGCATCAAATGGGCAGACAACTGTAAACTGTATAATTAGAACAGACGCTATGCTTCTGAAACACAGAGCCTTGACATCATATCCAAGAGATAATGTCTCCTTATTTTGCTTTTTGGCCAATTTTCTCTCAAGTACGGTTAAAATTTCCTCTACGTTTTGATGGAAACCTAGGTAGTGATGGTTAAGAATATTGGCAAAGAAAGAGTTAACTGTATGAAAGAAAATACAAATGCATTTGCAGCACCATGGCATATACACACACCCACATGCAGGCACACGGTCACTGAATTAAGTGTAAACACACAATCACAGATATCACTGTGCATACTAGTATTTCTGGTTTTGACACAGAGGTGCCACTCAGCTCAAAAACCCAAGATCTGCAAGTAACAACTCATCAAACTTTACTCTGCTACTGCTGCTGTGCTCTCTTACATAAGCAGGAGGGGTGAACAGTTGAAATTTCTTCACATTTGTTCTTTCAGCATGATGAATATAACAAGATCATGACCAAAAATGTTGGATGCCTGAGGGAAAGATTGTGTGCTGGTTTATGCGTGTGTGAATTGGAAGGACTGTCTTCTTCACAGTCAGTAGAGAGAAACAGAAAACTCAGAAAGTGACATTTGAACACTGAACAAGAAAATTGCAGCTCATTTATGGTGGTATTATGATTTTGTTTGGTTTGTGTGTTCGGGCCTCGTCACAGGACTGTGATTGACGGACTGACATCCTGTAAGCTTGGTTCAACCTGTTCTGTTGGGACAAGTGACACCTTTCTGATTTTTTGTGATCTGATCACACCAGCATTTAAAACAGTGAAACTTCTCCATGTTTATATCTGTGTGGTTTCCTTGAATTGAATATGAGCACTGCTGACATCTGAGTAAAGAATGAGGCCTTCATATAATTTTCCTTTGCTCTAAAGGCTGATGTTGATGGAAACTGTAAAACTTGAAAGGAATCATTGAGACGATTGTAACAACCGATTTGAAGTAAAAAGTGTTGTGAAGCTTGCAGACGGAGAAGACAGATGGACACATGGGCATACGCCAAGAGTAACGCCTTTGAGAGAGACAGACGAACAGACAGACAGGACAAATATGGGGAAATCTGGATATTTTCTGTTGACAAAGACAGAGGAGGAATCATTGAAAAGAATGTGGAGCATGACAGGTAGGCTCAGGGTTAAGACCGGCTTGTTTGGGGGTAAAGTAGGCATCTGGGGCTGTTGTTTGGGTTAAAAGAATGAATTATATGTTGAAACACATTAGATTCAGGCTCCTCTAGGTTCACCTCTTTGCCTTTTGGCCTCTGAGGGTCACTGAGCATTTACTGAGATCATAAGTCACTCCCAAGTGTAGGGCAGTTTACAACCCAAATCCCAAAAAGGTTGGGACGGTGTATAAAAACAGAACGCAATGATTTGCAAATCTTTTTTGATTTTTCAGTTGAATACAGTACAGAGACAACATAATGTTCAAACTGATAAACTTTATTGTTAATAAGTTTGCTGAACGTCTCTAAACCAAACTAATCTGAGATGGACTGATGCAAAGTGCAAAAATGTGCTGTGGTCTGATGAGTCTGCATTTCAGATTGTTTTTGGAAATCATGGACGTCATGTCTTCAGGGCTAAAGAGGTGAAGGACCATCCAGATTTTTATCTGTGCTAACTTTGAAAGGAAGCATGTGGTGGTCTGGGGATGTGTCCCATGCCATCATGGGTAACTGTCACATTTATGAAGGCCTCATTGATGCTGAAAGCTTCACACAGGTTTTGCAGCAACATATGCTGCCATTCAGATATCATCTTTTTCAGGGATGACCCTGCTTATTTCAACAAGACAAGATCAAGCCACATTCTGCATGTGTTACAGTGTGGCTTCATAGTAAAAGAGTTCAGGTACTGGACTGTTCTGCCTGCAGTCCAGACCTGTCTCCCATTAAAAATGTGTGGTGCATTAGGAAGCACAAAATATGACAACACAGACCTTGGACTGTAAAGCACCTGAAGTCGTATATCAAGCAAGAATGAGAAAAAATTTCACTTTCACAACTTAAACAGTAAGTATTCTCAGTTCCCTAATGCTTACTGAGTATTTGTTAAAAGAAAAGGTCATGTAGCACAGTAGTAAATATGTCTCTGTACAAACTTTTTTGGAATGTTTTGCAGGCATCAAATTCATAATGAGTGTATATTTACAAAAAAAACAATAAAGTTATTCAGTTTGAACATTAAATGTCTTGTATGTGTACTGTATTCAATTGAAAGGTTTTTGCAAATCATTGCATTCTGTTTGAATATACATTTTAAACAATGTCCCACATACCTATCTTGGTAACTTTATTTATGCCTGTTTTGTTGCTCCAGTGTTACTTTATTCAAGAATTGCAAAGATCAGAAGCAATCCACAGATTCCCTGAATATTTTACTTGAAAGGAAGACAATAAATATTTCATTATTCATGGTCAGTTGGTGCTAAGTCCTTTGTAAGAGTGCCTCTCTGGGTTTGAATTGCCATGTGTGCCTCACAGGAGAATGTGCTGGACTTTGGTGCAGGCCCCAGCGGCTGGGAATGAGAGTGCTTGTTGTAGTTTGCACAGCAGGGGTTTAGAAGTCTGCCCGTGGAGGTCATACGAGCAGCCATCACTGGATAAATGCCAGCATGGGCTCCTGGGTGCACTGCATGACTAGGCATTTGCAACGGCTGGAAGCCTGTGACATCACACAGACAGCTCAATCCAATGAACACAGAGGCCATAAATTTTTAATTGTTGTTATTGTGGAGGAAGATTGGAGGATATGTCCTCCGATGATCTCTTCACATAGTGAGTGGCACAGGCTTTGTGTCAGAAATAATTTAATTTTCACTTAGAAGTGCTTTACATCTGCAGCTCTTCCAGGCATCCTCAAATAGGCGTGTATGAACTCACAGGCTCTCCTGCACTAACAAGAACGAATGCTGCTAAAAAAAAAAACAACTCATGCTTTCAGTTAGTGTCAACACAGAGAGGATTTCAAGGTTTTGTTTAAACAAGATCAGTGTAGTTTTATGTCTTGTTGCATTAACAGATTGGCACTCATACTATGTTCATGTGCAGTTGCAAGTGTCCAGGTTACTTAGCCAACTTTCTGCTCCCAGGAAATACTAAGCACTCTTGATGTGAAAGTTGATTTCACTAGAAGTGGAATTCAGAAGAAACAACAAGGCTTCTCACCATCTGTCTGGGCTGTTTGCAGTAATCCATGTGAGCAGTATTTGCTCAGAAGTTAAACTTTCTCAGTGCAACAGCCAAATGGACCTTAACCGTAACCGTGTTCCCATTCATGAGATGCTGTGTTCTTTTGATATGGGGATTGGAGTGCAACTAATGATTGTCAAGTTATTAAGTGACATCAGTTTGACCTCTTCAGATTGTTTGTTTTGTTTGACCCTAGAAACTATAGAAATTCAATTTAAATGCACAAAATGTAAAATATGGTGCCAGGGTCTCTCTCACATGAAAATTGTAACAAAACACAGTTTGATGATGTTGTGAAGCAGCATGGGATTGTGGGAGTTGTTGACTTTATTGTTAACTAACCATCATTACAGATACAGACACTGATATGTCTCAAGTTCACATCAGGTCTGTGGACATAAATGTATTGAAGTTTTATTCATGTTATGTTTAGTTCCATTCACTGCTGTACGCAGAAGTTACAGAACTGGCTATAGTAGGTTATAGTGGGAATATGCTCTGTTAGATAAATTAAAGAAGTGTCTGTATTTAAACCTTATTGGAGACATATGGGACAATGTAATTACTCAACTCAAGCAAAACAGGTCTAACGTTTTGAGACATTTTAATGCAGAAATGTTACATTTTATACCTTTAACATAACCAAAAATTAAAAAGAGGCAATAAATTGTCATTATGAGAGGCGGAATTAAGTGAATGTTTAACATTTTTGCTTTATAAATGACTTAAACCTGCTTTAAGTCACTGCAACAAACTTTTGATGTATGGCAAATGTTTTAGCAAACAGCCCACCTCAAGCAACATTAGCATTCATTTGGAGTTGTGTTTGAGTTCACCTGACGAATGCAAGTTCAGTTTTCACCCTTTCACGCCATTTCTCTGTAGCTAGTAAATGCTCCTCTATGCTTACAAGCAAGCTGATAATATTGTCAGTGTACCTGTGTGCTGGTTGGCATACAGTGACTGTCAAGAGCAATTTTGCTGAAAATGTAATGATTTGATCAGTAAGATTGACCCTTTAAAATTCTGAAGCGAGGGCGCCCTTGTAGCTCATTTGGTGGAGTCTGTGCCCCATCTACCGAGTCCTCTGGTGGGCCTGTTGCCCTTTGCTGCATCTCTCTCTCTACCCCCTTGTCTGTCACACTCTTTAGCTGTCCTGTCAATAAAAGCAATAAAAAAAAGACTCTGAAGTAGCCACCAAAACTACTTGTGTAGGTTTAGGAAAAGATCATGGTTTGGGTTCAAATGTTAATATGATATGTTGATAGGGACGGTTATCTCAGGGGGTGTCATGTAGTGTGCCAGGCTGCTTCCTCTCTACTAACAGGCACAGACTAACATGATGATGTTTAGCAGGTATACTCACTATCTTACTTAAGGATGTTAGCATGCCAACATCCTGGTGATATTTTTCTGTTGGTCTTTCACAATGAGCGTCACCTTTCATGTTACATGTAGTCATCTCAGCAACTGTAAAGGTGTCCTTGATTATCAGAATGGTTTGTGTTTAATTTTCCGTTGGATCAACTAATTGATTTTTTTTTTTTTTTTTATGACTAATCATTGTAGCACTCGCAGGGTCGATTTTCTCAAACCTCACTTTGCACAGATCTGAAAGTCCTGGTTTATGAAGCTGTGACAAGTGCCAGCTGTTTCTCTCGTTTCACAACTAATTAAAAGTTTCAAAATTCGGGGTGGGGGAGGAGGAGGAGGAGGAAGAGGGGGAGGAGGAGGAGGAGGAGGAGGAGGTTGAGGAGGAGGAGGTTGAGGAGAGGGATTGCTTTATCAGGGTTGTAGACAAAGATGAGTGAGGAGTTATACTGTTTGTATAGATATCACCATTGTTATTTGTTTCACCACATTGGTGCTGAAATAACAAGGCATTAAACTTTATTACTATTTAGTTGATAGGTCTGGCTAAGTGGTCATTAAGTATGCGTATCATCTTGTGAAATGTTAACAAAACTGTCTCATGATGAGAGATAGTCCCTCTGGTGAGCCATCCAGTGTGATCACAACATCTTTTCTGACCTCTGTCTCTCACAAACAATGAGACACTCAGTATCAGTTTACAGGCTTTAAGTGTGTGTCAGTGAAGGGCAGCCCACAGGCAGGCATTACATAATCCCAAATGAGACACATTAAAACACAAGTTGTGTCAAACACTCTACATGGAAGCTGTTGTGTATCTCTCAGTGCTATCAGAGCTCAGCTGTATATAGTTTGTATAAATTCCTGTGGTGAAAGCCTGCGTGTGTGGACATGTGCAGTGGGCTGATAAGAGAATACAGCCAACGTCTGTGTTGTTTTGTTGCACACTCGCATCAGTACACCTGAAGCTGCTTTAAAAAAAACAGCACAAGCCATCGACTGTCCTGCTAAATGTTGTTAGCTCAGAATGAGTTCTCAACCTTTTAAAAAATGTATACGTGTAGTGTCATGTTCAGTGTGTATTACCTTTATAGAAATTGAATTAAAAAAATTAATTAAAAAAATGTTTAAGTTAAAACCTGTTAACCTTATGATTTATACAATGTGAAGTTGAGGGATTGGAGCACACATTTCACAGACCAAAATATTTTTTTATACAGTGTTTTATGTGTTATGTTTTTTTTTTTGGTGAAGATTATTTTTGGGCTTTTGCCTTTATTTTGGATAGGGACAGCTGAAGATATGACAGGAAAGGGGGCAGAGAGAGGGGGAATGACATGCAGCAAATGGGTCACAGGTGGGAATCGAACCAGCGACCGCTGCAGAGGACCAACAGCCTCAGTACATGGGACAAATGCTCTACCAAATGAGCTATGGGAGCACCCCCATTTGAACACTATTTGACTCTTTAGTGTCAAAAATGATGGGCGGTGAAAATGTAATTTGCATGCGCAAGATATTTTCATTAACAATCATTATAATAATTTTAATGGAATTAGCTGAGTTTTCTTTCGTGGTGGTTTTTCTTCCAGGACACTGATACACCTGTAGAGATACGGTAATGAGTCATGATATGAATTCAGCTCTAGCATTTTGCACCAGAATAATATTTGACACAAACTTCAGTGCAGGTGGCTGCATGCAGCTGTTAATTGTAAATGACAGGCCAAGAAAAACACTTGAGCGTAGGCCTTTTATGTTAAGAATAATATATATTTGCATGCTAGGATACAGTGAGATAAGAATTGCAGCTGTATACAATAGAGACAAATCCAATTGAAGAAATTGCTTCTTCAGACGATTAAGTCACAATAAAAGACAAAACTTCTTTTTGCCTCAAAATAAAAAATTTCAGTAAGTATGTTGAATGTGCAAACGTGTGCTTTCCTTATTAAACCTGCGTTTCTTTTCCATTTGGGGGCAGCAGAAACAAGGTGTAAACAACACTCATTTTAAATTGATGTCACAAACATGTCAGCAAACAGTCACCAATTTACATATCGAGCAGACACGGAACAACATTAGCATTCATTTTTGTATTTGCGTTCCCCCGAATGCAAGTCCAATATACACTCTCCTTTTCTGTTTTTATGTCTCTAACTCCTGAGGGAAATATCTGTCTCTTTAGCTACTAGCGGCTTTTCTGTCTGCTATATGGTGCTGAGCAGGAAGTGTGAGCAAACATTTTATATAACACTTTAACAAAATACATTGCTGTAGGGATATTATAGTATTCACAACAGAAGGAAGTACCTATAAAGTTTTGTACTTAATTTAAACTACATTTCATTTAAATTTAGTGAATACATCATGTGACATATTTGTTTTGTTCAATATAAAACATTCAACCGTACTGTAAACAGTATACAGTAATTTTGCGATCATGCTGCCCAGCCCCTGTAGCTTCTGTGGATGCCGGCGTTGAATGAAGCCATACAGGTGAGAGAATCTGAGCAGATAGTGGATGTGATTGACTGAGTGGATTTGAAAATCAAGGAGACCATGTGAGAGCAGAGAGATTCGATAGGAGAAAGTAGAGGAAATCCCCCATGATAACTTATCATTAAAAGCTGCTTCCCAGACCCAAAAAGATGCCTGCAGCATGAAGAATGGGATTCTTGTGAAACCGGTCATATTCCACCACAGCTGGGCAAAGAAGAATAAGTGTAATGGTGTGGATCTCCTCTGCATGGAGACTTTTCACTCTCAGATTTAACTTACTGTATAAGTTACTGTAGCTCCTGACTAGTCAGAGTCTCTCTCTATGTCTATTTCCCTCTCATGTGCGTCCCCTAAAACTTTGCAAATTTCCCATAAAGCTAAATGAAGATACCAGCGAAGAATTTCAGAATTATTTCAGAAACGTGCAATTACATCTTTTTCAGTGGTCAAATCAGCACAGATTCAGACTTTATTCTGATCCTCATTTTTCCTGATCTGTTATTATATGTCTCTGTGTGTGTTCGTGGGTACATTTGTCTGCCCTGGAGGTTGCAGCCTTGGCTCTGGTGCGCTCCACTGAGTCTGCCAGGAGATCTCATGGACGCCTCAGTGGAGCGGACTCTTAAAAACACTGTTTACCCAAGGAGATTTATTTAAAGTTACAGAGTGGCACAAAGACTCACTACAGATTCTTTGTGTGTGTGTGTGTGTGTGTGCGTGTGTGTGTGTGTGTGCGTGCATGTGAGTTTCTCATGGTATTTACACATGCAAGTCTGCTTTGAGATGCTCTGAAACCAACATATGGTGGTCGTTAGTGTTTCCTAATCCTTTTCCTTTTTTAAAAGGTCTGTATGGTGTTAAAATTCATTTTATTGGGATATTTCTCCACAGCTCATCTATTCTAAGCCAGGAGCCTTGTAGTCCAGCAGCTGTTCTGCATGTTCACAGGTCATCGTTAACTCTCAGATCTGGTCATGTGTGTGCTTTCCTCCTTACATGTGTGTCATCTGGAATTAATACACTTTTCCCACCTTCTGTAGAGTGTTAATCAGACAGTACCCGACTTTAATCAACAAACACGAGGGGGATTTCATTTTAAAGGTCATAAAGTTTAAATGACTTGTATTTAACATTCTGTGTACTGTGGTTTACCTCCGCCGTTAAGCGAATATATCAGTGCAGGCTTGAGTCTGAGCATCCAGGGATTAACCTGAGACAGCTCATGTGACCAGGACCTAATTGAGTTAGAGCGGGACATATGTATGGTGACAGGTGACTTTCCTTTATTTCTGGTGGTCCCATAGATTTCTAATGGTAATGGACGATGAGTAGTCAAGAGTGCTTATTGCTGGTGAGTCAGTCCGTTCGTATTTCTGACACTCCAAAATATTGATCAAAGCAAGGTGTCAGTATTAAACTGCCCAAATAATTATGTTTTATTAGACTTTATTGAAGGATACTGTTAAAAGAGTAGTGTACTTCCTTTAAGGAATAGGGGAGTGCATGATGTGATTGAGCAAGTGGCAAACTGATAGTGAGGGTGCTGCTTGGAGTGAAGTAAAGGAAAACGTTAGCAGTAATTTGTCCATCTGGCAGTAAACATACAGTACAGGTTACAATGCTGCAGCTTCTCAAGACCAAGAATCTTTGTGCTGACAACATCAGCTCCAGTACGATCATATCCCCTCCAGAAGCTTTGAAATCCAGCTGCAATGTCTTTCTGGAGACCTGGTAAAGACCTAAATCCTTGATGATTCATCCAGCATCGTTGGTGGTTGTTTATTCATTTTACCGTGTTGATAGTAGCATGCTGTTAGCCACGCTCTGGCAATCCTGCTATGCCTTGGGTTTAGTCTGTCGACCAGTCAGAGGCTGTGTTCCTGACTTGTCATGTCTGACAGCAATGATCTCAAACACACTGACATCACATGACCATGGTAATGTGGTAATGTGGTTATTGTCTCAGCCTGAAGGAAGTTGCTGTTTTTGGTGAACCTCTGACCTTCCCTCTTGTGCTACCATGAGATGAAAATTTACCCAGATTTTCTACCCATGAAATCTCTAAACCTGATCTTCAGACTGCCATATTTTACAAAGTACATTTATTCTCCTTCATTTTTTGGAAACTCTTTCCTCTTTTGCCATCATGAAGCCAAACTGTAAACTCAGCATACAAGATGCCCCATAATCTACTGGGTTGAAGGCCATTACATTCGTTGAGTACATCTGTGTTCACAAGGTCATGTGACACTTTTTTTTTTTTTTTTTTTACAAGCTCTATGTATATTGTGAGGCCCACTACTGGTATGGCTTTGTAATTTCAAACTTGTCAGTATGCTGCTTGTTCATTGTAACTTCTAGTAGCTATTAGCAGGCTTTTAAACTTTTAATGTTATTTTAGGGTGAACTCTTTTTTTTGGACCTTTCAACTACTTTTGTCAGAGTCTGCTCTGTGCAGTTGGCTGTTAAGTTGTGAAAAACATAAATTATTGATTTATGTTGATTGCAGAAACCTTGACATTGGACTGTGCTGGCTACAGTGCATCTGGCACCGGAGTGTGGCTCTGAAAATCTGCTGAGTAGATAATTGCTTCTCCGTACAATAAGATGACAGTTTTAAAGATAACAAAAGATGCACGAGCTCAAAAGGTCTAAGAAAAACACTGACAAGTGAAAACAGCTCTGTGATACCAGGCTTTTGAAACAACATAACCATTCTCAGGTCAGGTCAAATACACATAACCTGTTTATACAGACAAAAGCATGATAGAAACAGGAAAACCTGGCATATGACCGACTGTACATGGTTGTTGTTTGTTTTTTTCTTATGCAGTTTGCCAGTCAACAAAAATAAAGGCTTATGTTTGTTCACCTGCATGTTTATTAAATATCTGACTTTCTTCTGTTTTTCTTTTCAGTACATCAAGATCCCAGCTCCCACACCAGAGTCACCTTCTGCTCTACGCGTCTTCTCCTTCTACTTATCCAGCGACAGCAAAGACCAGCCTCAAGCCAGCTTCGACTGCATCCATCAATATGTTTCAAGGTACGTAGTTAAAGTTGCAAAATGGATTAAGTGAAGATTAATGAAATTAATTTGCTCAATCAGTCACAACAATTTTTAGATTTAAGTGTTTGATCTAATCTGTTGGTTGTAGTGCATGGGATCTAAAATGACACCAGTCTTTCAGCTCTCTGTATGCCCACGTCTCAGAGGGCATCGTGAGAGACGTTTAGTTCACTGCTTGTTGTACACAGGATGGGGCAATTGTAATTTCCTGTATATTTCTGGGCTGACCCTCTCATTACTGAGATCTGTGATGCCTTGTTTATGGAGTGGATATGCTTGGAAACTGAGGGTTATGCTCTGTTGCTGCCTCCTGCTGCCAGATGGTTAACTGTGGTCTGAACACAAACTCATTCTGGTTCCAGTCAGCTGCCGAAGCCAAGAGAAACAGTGTAACATCGTGAGGGCATGATCCTGCTCTCCTTGCCCCCTCATTTGTTTTGATATGTAGAGGATAAAGAGGAGAAATGACCACTTGCCACATGTCTAATTGTGCCATGAAAATAAAAATGGGATAAGGAGAAAAGAGGTTGTTTTTTTTAATATGAAAAAATCTGGCATCACAGTAAATCCTTGATTTATTTGCAGCATTAAGGCAGCCCAGGTTCATGTATTAAAACTTTTTTACTCTTGTCCAAGATGATCCTTGTTTTGCAAGCATGCCGATTGGAGCCAAGCTAATCCTGGTGGTTTTCCACAAGCTCTATCCTGCTTTGAACCAAGATATCTGGCTTTCTCACATGTAGCAGGCGACAGAGCTATATCTGGCCTGTGACATAACATACAGTAACCATAGACCTGTGTTAGCCAGCTCCCACCACAAAGCCACTTTATGCTGCATGGAGTCAACATTGGTATGCTGCTCCATGTTAGCTTATAGGGCTGTGTCTTTGCAGTGTTGACAGTACAGCCAGCAGAAAACTCTGCGGTCCAACGGATCTGTGCTTTTGTTTTGCAGCGACAGTCGCGAGCAGCTGGAAGGTCAAGGCATCATCCAGGACAAGATCACAGTGTGTGCCACTGACGACTCCTACCAGATGACCCGTGAGAGGATGTCTCAGGTGGAGAAGGACAGCTGGAGCCGCTCTGCCATTGAGATCAAACCTGGAGCCACACACCCAAGTAAGAATAAACAAGAAGTCTCTGTGGAGGATGTGAGAATGATGCATGTGCAGATTTTCATGGGGAGAGGCCAAACAGCTTTAGCTTGGAGAGGGATCAGTAAATTGAATGTGGATACATATAAAAAACAAAAATAGAAATATAATAGCACCTATAAAAGTAATGGGAATATTTGCCTCACATAAGAAAATACTGCTGTTCATTGCTTTAAGCTGAAACACAGATTTTTTTCCTATTTTGCTGTGTAATGAAACCAGATGTGCAGGGCTTTATTTCTGGTTATACAAATGAGACTAAAAGCTGATCCTTGTTATTGTTTTTGACCATTTCTTGGCTTTTGGTTGTCAGTTTGTTGTCAGTTTGTCATCTGGCTTTGAAAAGAATGTTAGCCAAATGGAAGTTTGGTATTGATCAAAGTTAGCAGCATCTGTCTTTAAACCACAAGGTAGATAGGTAAGGTAATATATATATATATATATATATATATATATACGCATACGTGTGTGTGTGTGCACATTTATAGCTAATAAAGCAGGTCACTTTATGCAACTAAAAAGGGCTGTAACTAGTCTTTTTTGAACTAACAACTTAATTTTCCTGCAGCGTGGTGCCACCAGCTTGTACAGAAATTAGGGTTGTTCTGATAGCAATATCAGTATCGAAAAACACCTTGGATACTGCCTAAAATGCGGCATCGGTGAATACGCGAGTCTGTGCACTGATTCGCTATCATGCAATGTATTAGCCCCAAAACAGGACCCTGCTACTTCCCAGCAGTGTCTCGTACGCCAAATTTTATGGTAAGTGGAGGAGAGAAATGCCAGCTTTACCTCAGCATCAGATCACATTGCAAAGTCAGCGTTATTGCAGAAGGTCTCTTAAGTCTGTGTCAGAGGCAAGAATAATCCAGTGGATGGTTAGAGTTTCTCCAGGAACTGCCGGTGTCTAAGTTACTAACTGACCATCACTACCTTGAGTAGATGCTGAAAAGAAAACCGAATTTTGGAGATGATTAAAATGTGTTCCTGGGAGACCATCTTAAGTTAGCTAATGTGGCCAAAAAGTGAGCTAGCTATTACTAGCTAGCTAATCTACATCAATCATTAACTAGCTAGTTAGCTAGTGTTTTGCTAATATTAGCTAACTAGTTAGCTAATGTTGAAAATGCAAGTTAACTTAAGATGTGACCCTACATGTCACTTTTCTTGGAAAAAGCTGATTGAGGTACGAAGTCTGCTCAACTTTTACTGGAACACAGAGCACAAAGGGGTGGAACTTTGGACATAATCTCTGTAACTGAACTACGAATACAGATGCTGTTATTTCATTGTTTATTTGCTGATTTTGTTTGTTTTTGTGGTGATCCACTGTAATACACTGAGCAGAGTTTTTGAGTTGTCTTTCCTCTGTGATTGTGAACAAGATTGGAATTAACTGTTTTGGGGTTGGTGGGAAAACTCTTTACAGAAAGACTCTATTGAGTGGATCAAATTTTGAGTTTTTTGTTGTTCTTGTCTTTTTTTTAATGTGCTGGTACTTGGTCCGCAACATTCAGGTATTGAAATTAGTATTGGAAAAGAAAAAATCTTTAACAGAAGTGATTCATTGTTGTTCCACAGATCCACAAGCCTTCAATAAAATAACATTACCTAGATGTTAACTACAAAGCGTACATTCACAGGTGACAAGTTGTTGCTGCGTATGTGAATTTTGACTGATTGTTGTCTTGCAGTTGAGCTGAGTTGTATGTGTGTGTGTGTGTGTGTGTGTGTGTGTGTGTGCGTGTGCGTGTGCGTGCGTGCGTGCGTGCATGCGTGCGTGCGTGCATATGCGCGTGTTTTCTCAGATTTTAATCATCAGGAATACCTTACAGAACATCAATCATATGTCAAGAAACATGAACTAGTGAACTACCTTCTTTTTTTCTTTTCTCTTTTTTCTTTCTCTTCACCAACCTTGGCCTTGGTTATGCAATATTGTTTCTTGGCATGATGCTAGACCCCTGTGTCAGTGCTGCTGGAGCTCCAGGGGACCTGAAACTGCGGGTGGTTTAGACCAAATTTAGATTGTGCAGGTTGTGCAACATCAGGTCTTCAGGTGAAGATGACTTAGCAACATATATGCCCGTCGGGAAACATTTGATAACTGCACTCTACATCCCCTTTTCAGTCTTGGGAGGCGCTCATGAACACAGTTAATATTATCAGGCATGCCAGAACCTATCCAGCATACATCTGACACTCCATACCTGCTGCAGCATAACTGTTAAATTAATTCTTTGTGTTGTTATCATGATTAATGGCTGTTGATATGATAATGATATTGCACAGAGTTATTATCTCTTGGCAGGACATTACTTTTGTGGTTGAAAGGAAAGCCTTCTTTTCCTGGACCTCTGCCCCACTCTGACCTTCAAAGCGCAGATTAACCTGTAATGGGATTAGCACAGAGAGATAGCTTTCTCTGCTCTAACATGTCCCATCTGTCTGCAGCAGAGATGTAAGCAATGATCAGTGGGGTGTTTTTATCTGAAGACAAATAGCTACAGGTCAGCATGCCCATGTGATCTAGAGGTAAAATGGGTTAAGAGAAGATATTTTAATGAATGTTTCCCCATTACTCAACCAAGATGGTGCAGCCTACAGTACAGCTGAGCAGGCAAAATCAGCAGTGGGAGTTGTGAAATCTGTCTGGCTTTAACTCTTGTCACTTTTTAAAAATTTTGCATGGCACATTTCACTGAGTTCTTGCTGTGGATTTTCCTTGCTGAGGCCTCCCAAATGAGTTCCACTGAGGTTGAGCTTAAGTCTCTCTTAATGTCAGAAGAGTCCCAAGATCAGAGTTCTTGTCACTTTTCTGAGACATCAAGAACAAAGAGGGCAACAAATATTTTATTCTTTTTTACCAGTTTGGGGGCACTGTAATACAAATATGTCTGTACAGTGTATACCTGAGTATTGCTTGTTCATTAATCTTTTTCTCTCTGTCTACTTTTTTGTGTGTTCAGGTAAATGCGTCAAATTCCACAAGAGGCCAGCTCCTCTGTCTGCATCAGACAGCAGCTTCCTTAAGCAGTCTACCAACAACCGGAGACCCGGCAGTATGTCCACGCCGACCCAGAGGCCCTTGAGGGAGCGCATCATCCACCTACTAGCCCTCAAACCCTACAGGAAACCGGAGCTTCTGCTGTGGCTGGAAAGAGAAAGAGCCAGCACCAAGGACAAGGCCGAACTAGGCGCCATACTGGAGGAGGTAGGCAGAAATTGTGCGTGTGTGTATGTGTGTGTGCATGTATGTGTGTGGGTATATCCACTTACATGCATGTGCACACCTTTGAAGGGATAGTTTGGATTATTTGAAGTGGGTTTGTATAAGGTACTTATTCATAGCCATTGTATTACCTACAACAGATGATGGTCAGCACGCCCCCAATTTGGAGAAACAGAGGGGGGCACCAGCACGGAAGCTACGCAATATACTGCTGTGGACAGGGTCAGGAGCAGAAAACTTAAACTGATATTGAATCTTCTTTTTTTTAGGTGGACATTTTTAAGTGTGTAAAAAAATGTTCTGTTGCCGACTTGTCCACAGCAGTATATTGCTTAATTTCCGTGCTGGTGACCCGCTATGCTTCTTCAAACTCTGGGCGTGTCGACCGCCATCTAATGTAGGTACTACACTGACTGTTGATAAGTACCTCATACAAGCCTACACATGAGAACATACGTGCACACGCACATACACACATTTCTGTCTGGTGGGTGTGTGTTGGTGTGAAAAACATGGGTGTATATAAACACTACAATTTTGCAGCAATTCATACACTGTAAAATGCATTAAACACAATTAGAAATAAATCATTGCTTTCAGTGCTCTCAGAGAAGATGCAGAGAACTGCATTTGTAATTAATATAGTTGGAAATTGTAATGCTTCACACCACCTCCATTCAAAACAACAAACCAAGAAAAAGCTACATTTCGCCTTTTTGCAGGGTTGAATGTGGTGATTTAAAGCATATGTGATTCAGGAGCTGAGATCTACATTCCAGCTATGAAACATATAATCATGTACTGAAAGAAACCATGACCCAGCTGTGCTTTAATTGAACTTGTTATCTAATTTAGAAAAACATTTACTTTATGTGACTTTCCTGTATACATTTTTGAGTAATTCCTAAATGATGTTTGTACTGCCATCACTGTCGTGTGTGTGTGTGTGTGTGTGTGTGCGTGCGTGTGCGCACACGTTTATGCTTGTTGATGTGTGTGGATGCATGTGGTTCTTGAGTCCGTGTGTGTGTGTGTGTAATTAGGTCGATGCTGTAATTGTTTCTGCAGAGATTGTGTTTGCAGTGGGGCGGACCACTCTGTCAGTAGGCCACCAGAAAGATAGATGTCCTCAGAAAAAAGGCAGTCTGATGAGATTAGAGAGGAGTTTAAAGCCTGAGACTCTCAGTCTCTGGGAATAGAATCACAGAAAAAGAGTTTTACTTTTCAGGAATGTGGATGCACCACTTTTCAGCACATCCAGGCCTCCAGTTAGTGACGGTGTTACTGTTTTACTCACCTATTACAAATATTATGATATTAGTTTAAAAACAAAAGACCATCGTTACTGTAATTACAGTGGGCACATTATCCTGATAACACAACTTTGGAAACAACCTGAATGTGATGTTTTATAAAATAAAAACTGAATTATATTAAGTGATGATTTTATTGTACATGACATCAAGAAATGGATTTATTATATTGCAAATATGAATTTTGACCTTATTTTGATAAATGGTTTGATACCATTTTGAATATATTTGTTTGTTTGTGTATTTGTATATTTCAAAAGTTACACTGGCCCATGCGTATTTGGCAAGTTACAATCTATTATTGTGCCACAAAATATATTTTATTCTATTATTCTATTTAGAATAAAATATTTGTTAAGTATAATCTATTTATTCTATTTTTATTCTATTAAGCTACCTAAACAGCATGTCCACATGGAGAACAAAGTGGTTGGAATTCTAGAGCAGCAAAATAATATGGAAAAAAACATATAAATTATTGACCAAATGTAGATAAATAATATACACGTTAATGGTTCTGAATAAGTCATTAGTTCAATAAACACATATCAGATGGGTGAATGTTGAGACATGGCATAATATGATGTATCTACTGATAATAATGAAGACACTACTGGAATAAAAAATAAACACAGTAATGTACATACTAAAGTGACTATTTTGTAACAAAGCATCAAATGATAATGTGAAAACATGACACTTACAGTGATGAAGGAATATCACGTCAGTCTGCAGCTTTATGAAGCTTTATAGTGAGTTTCAGCTTGTTGTTTAGCTGTTTTCACTCACGCCACTCTCACTGCATCTTTTTTTCATTTAAAAGCCTACTGGACACTACCTGCTCAGCACAAAACAGCAGACATACACAGTTAGAGACTAGCTGATGAACATAGTGGAGCATTTAGCATTTAAATAGCCAGATATTTCCCTCAGGAGTTGGTGGAGACCAAAACAGAGCTTAAAGAGAGTGATTGGAGTGAGTTATTGGACTTATTGTTTGCCAGGTGACCAAAAACACATCTCCAAATGAATAATACTTTGTCTGTGTTTGTCTTGTTTTGTCTGTGTTTAATACTGATGAATGCTGATAAATCCCAGAACATTAAATCACATAATCTAGGTGATGTCACATAATCTATGGTTGATGTCAGCTTTTTTTTTTTAAATAGTTAAAGTGTGTGCTCATTTATGAATTACATCAGAAATTATCTGACACATAAATGGGAATTTAAAGTAACTTCATGTGGTTTATTATATTTTAGGTGGCAAAAGTGAATCCTAAAGACAGCAGCTACCTGCTGAGGGATGACTTCTTCAAGCACGTGCAGAGGGACTGGCCAGGCTACAGTGAGGAGGAGAGGCAGCTGATCAGCAGGCTGCTGGCCAGGTGGGTCAGGGTCACAAGATACACCACATGAGGATGCCATTTCTGCTCTACAGCAAACTAATACCTAAATCATAATCTTAGTCTCCCATAATACAATACAACCTTTTTTTTTGGCTTCTCGCTTTTCAGTGTGTTTTTGGTGTTGATTGTCGTCAACAAAATTGGACATGAAATTTTTCTTTTTTACTGGTATGGTTGTTTCTCAGAGCTCAAGGGAGACAGATGCTAAAATCTTATCTGTCATCTTTTCCTCTCTCCTCCACATCACCTTCTCTCAGTCCAACACATCTCTGTGCAGGTGCTAATTAACACCTCAGAGCACAGAGCTTGTCTGTACTTGCTCCACTAAGAATCTGTTTCATTTTCATGCTCAACTTTATTAGTTCTCCTGTAAATCCACATAACTTTGCTGTGACGCCAGTTTAAGTGGTTTCTAAATTAGTACATTGGTAATGGCTTTTTGTCTCATGTGCAAATTGTCTCGTTCTTTCCTTTTATTGAACAGAAAGTTGCAGCCGCAAGTCAGCCACCAATCCAGGAACCTTCCAGCAAATGTGTCGTTGCCGAAGACCTCAGAGGATGCAACACTACATCACAGCATGGTGAAAAATCCTGCAGTGGTAAATGGCTGTATTGTAAATTATTCTCCTTTCTGACTGCTGACTTGTATATTGTACAGGGGAAGTCCGTTAAAGTTTGTGAAAGGTATTTTGTAGTTTGACAGGTTGCGGGTTTTTTTCTTTGGTTTTGTAATGAAATATTAATGCATGATTTGAGTCACAAAGGTTCTTTTCTCTGTTTTTCTTCTTACTTTCCCAGAAACGCCCCATGCCTTTTGACTCACTGGACAGGCTAGCTGTAAAAAGACAAAGACTTGCAGACCAGAGGCTGCAACAGCAGCCGACAGCTAATGGACTCGTAAACAATAAGGGACATGACGTCGCAGCTCCTACCCTCAACCCCAGTTTCCACACAAAGACCGAGTTTCAACGGACAAGTAACCAAACTGGTAACCAGAATGGATCACCGGGGGGCCACAATGGCTTTCCTCTAATGCACAAACTGTCCAGCGCCTCTGACACACCCGTTTCAGAGAGCAGAGCGCAAGAACCCAAAGTAAGCAGCCACCAGCCACCGCAGGGTGACTCCAACTGCACTCACCAGCAGCTCACCAACAGCCAGCACAAGAAGAAGAAATCTAAAAAGCACAAAGACAAAGAGCGCGAGAGGTTAAAAGACAACAAGGGCAGCGAATGGATAGAGACGAGTCCCGATCTCAAGCAGAAGCCGGACAAACTTGACAGTAAGACCCTTTTTATGCAGATTTTTCTACCTGATGTTAGCCTCAACTTGTTTGATCAAATCCTGAAAGTAACGCAGTGCACACATTTTTTACTCAAGTAAAAGTACAGATATTTAGAAGGAAAAAAGACTGCTAAAAGTAGAAGTAATACATTTTCTTTTCTCTACGGTTGAGTCTCTCTCTGTCTTTTTCATCTTGTTACATCTTTTAAGTGTTTCTCTAGTTAGGTCTTGTTACATTGTATTCATCTTGTTACATCTTGTTACATTGATTTTGTCTTGTTACGTCTTGCTACATCATTTTTGTTTTGTGATGTCTTATATGTCATTTTCGTCTTATGTCTTGTTAAACTGTTTGTCTTTTAATGCTTTGTTTAATTGTTTTCATCATGTTATGTGTTTTATGTCATTTTTGTCTTGTTATATCGTTTTTGTCCTCTTACATCTTTCATGTTGTTTTCGTCTGTTGTTCATGATATGCGTGGATAGATGGATACACCAAGGAATCATCTTTTTATGTGTTCTTGCCCCATCTATTTAGGTTGTAATTAGTCTTAATGTTGGTGCACAATGATGCAAAATAATTGATAATTCCCCTCGAATGCATCAAAAGTAATAGGTCTGTTTTGAAAGAGTAGAAAGTACAAATTTCTGTGCTCAAACGTAGGGAGTAAAAGTAAATTTTTCTGAAAAATACAATCTACTGAAATACAGTAACAAAGTATTTGAAATTCATTACTTCCATGAGGAGGATGAGTCTCATTGAAAAATGTTGTTTCAAGATGCTGTAAGTTTATCCTCCTTTTGTGAGCCATTTTGACTTCCATGTGGCAGCTGGATAGTTTGAAGATATCACTTTCTTGCTTCTCTGACTATTTTTCTTTATTAAGTCTATTCATCTATTTATCTTTTATGTAAGATGGTTGTGGACCGATCTCCAACAGACCATTGTTCTCTACAAAATAACAAGTTACCTACACATACTTTGAGCTGATGAGCAGTAGTGGTGTGTGAGGTCTGTCTGAGAGACCATTTGTCCGACGGCCCACTGGTGCATTTATACAGTATTATCTCATAAGCAGGTCTGTGTTTGCTCCCTTAAGCTCCCTCTCTGGAGTCCTCAATGTGCTATGTGGCTGATTGACTCAACAACATCTCTAGTCGTGCTTCAGGTCTCTAAGCTGACATGTCTCCTGATACCCACAAGCTCTTAGCCGGGCTGCACAGCGGCGGCCGAGCAGGCACGCACATGAAACAAAAACACATGGCTTAACATTCAGACAATGACAAAGTGTCATGTAGATGGCTGAATTGTCTCAACTCGAAACTTTTTTTTTTCCAGATCCTGACATCACAAATGCTGTGGCCTCTGAGGAGAAGCCTGATTATGTGCTGTGAGTGTGAACATGTTTTAAAATCGTTTTGTTGTGATCGTTCCATCTGGTATCACTTGGCGTAGTTTCCTTCTAACACGTTTAAGATATATTGGCTGTAAAAATGTGTTTAGGACAAACAGAGACCTTAAACATGCACTTGAAACAACCTTTTACAGCTATCAAAACTTACAGTGATTATTCATGTTCTGAGATTTTAGACAATAATTACTTTTTCTTGTATTTATTACTATTTTTTAAATATATATGGTTTTGCTGAGGTATTTAATAACTTAACAGTGATGAATGGGACACCTCTGTATCATAGCAGCATGACAGTGTGGCCTTATGCTGCTACCTTGTGTCAAAAAGAGGAACTACACTGAAAAAAATGTTAAAAAAAAATGTCTGGGTTATTGTGCATGATAAAATGTGACTACTGAAATCTATCTGCAGAATACAATACTTCTCTAGGCATTAATATATTGTACAAGACCAGTTTAACTGACTGGAATGATCTTTGCCTGTGATACGTGCCAGTATAACATCATCATTAGCCCTCTAAGTGTTGATCTGTGTGTCTCCTCTTAGGACGTACGGCACCATCGTGAGTTTGGAGCAACGTCAGAGGTACCAGGAGGATTTCTGTGCAGAGTATGATGAATACAAAGACCTCCACTCCCGGATCGCCACCATAACTCACATGTTTGTTCAGCTGGGATCCAAGATCAAAAGCTTGTCCCCTGGCACACAAGAATACAAGGTACAACTACATCTCATCTGAACTGATTTGATTGGATACATGGTGCACATTGCTGAGTTGCAATTATTGCCTAAGTGTTACTTTATGCAGCTAAATTAATATTTACAATTTAATGATTTGTGTTTTGTACCATTTAGATAATGGAAGACCAAATACTAGAAAAGTACAACAAGTATCGAAAGGTAAGTCAAACATTTAGATGTTTTAAGTTGTTTTGTTGTTAATCAAATTTTTAAAATCTAAATAAACTGCACATACATCTTTTTTATGCAGTTTCTCCATATCATATATAACATATATAGCATGCTATATTTAAGTTTTTTTTTAACACAGACTAGCCTGTAAGGAGTGTTAAAATTTCTCCTGCACCTTTTTTTCCAAACTTTATCTATTTTTTCTTCCACAAAATGACAATAAAACAGGTTGAAATCACTTAATAACACTAAGCAATTATATGTAGACTCCCATCCGCTCTCCTCATGGTACATACCTCCCTCCAAAATACAAAAAATGCCTCATAAACAATCATAATAAATGCAATCTTATATAAAGTATTAAAACCACAATACAATGGACAGGAAGGTGACTATGTTAATATTAAGTGAATTAATTAATAAATAAAAATAATTAAATGAATAAAAGAAAAAAGACGTTACCACAGCCAAAGATACCTCAGTCTGAAATAGCCTGAAAGACAGAACCGTAACATGGAAGAAAAGGTTCCCGAGATCTTTTCATATTTAATTGTCCTGCACTTTGCTGCTTTAAAATCTACCTCTGCATCATCACTTCAAATTTTTCTCATCCATGAGTATCATCCATCACTCGGCTGAGGGTAAACTGTTTATTTGCTGGTTAAGAAGAAGGAAATATCCTCTCGTTGTGTAGTGTAATGTGAAAATCTTTTATTTAAAAGCTCTGTTCTGCCTCCACAGAAGTTTCCAGGCTACCGAGAAGAGAAGAAACGCTGCGAATATCTCCATGAGAAACTGTCCTACATCAAACAGCTCATCATAGACTATGACGTCTCTCAGGCCTCTTCATAGCATCAGCTCTCCCCTTTATCAGATTTTTTTATGTGAAGCCCTCATCTTTGCATAAACAACACAAGTGTCAAACCAAGCGTTTTTATTGAGATTGATATAAATGGTTTTTGGTGAAACTGCTGACGTCAACATGGGCTGCTTCTGCTGGGAGCATGGATGATGCTGTGAGCATTAATAATATGAATCAGAGCAGATTTCCCCCTGGTATTTCTGAGTCTGTTTGTTTTGAAATGATCATTTCTGAAGAGATGTCTCGTTGATGTGAAAAGTCCATGGCAGAAGCAAAAAACAAAAAGTCCTGCCACTAAATGAGATGTTGGAAAGCATGTGTGCACATCACATTTCCATCACAGACTATTACCCTAATTGTTTTTGACAGCCTTGTTGAAGCCGGTGTCAGTGTAAGCCATTCTGTTGGAAATATGGAAATGGTAGCAAATATGACTTTAACTTATTCACTTTGTTTTTGACTTTGTTAAGTCAAACATAGCTCCAGGCATGGTTTCCCTTTTCCTTTTTTTTTTATGAAGTTCAATATGCAGCATAAAAAATAGTTTCATATGAAAGTTATCTCATTCATGATACATGACTGAAGCAGCCCTCTGCAAAAAAAAAAAATGAAACGTTTAAAGTCCTTTAATCTTAGATCCAGCTCTCATGTCTTATTATGCAAATGTAGTGAGATAATTCCACTTGTTCCCAGTTCAATTTCCCTTAATGCTTCAGGCATTTATTTTGACACAAGACAAGTTTAAAGCCATTGCTGTGTTAGCATCAAGATATTGAAACTTGATTTTTAAATAAAGTTGATTTTAGCCTGGAAACAAGTGAAATAATCTCATCCTCTCCCATAAATTAATAATTTTAGGACTTAATAATATACACAGCGATGTATTAAACTGAACATATTTTGCAATACAAAGGCTGTAAAGGATGGATACAATGAGAAAAAACTGGAAAGAGGTTCACATACAATCTGCTGCAGTACAGTACATTGAAGTATATGCTGTCTCCCAAATGCACTTGTGTTTAAAGTATTTATTTACCACACCTATTTCTTTTGGATGACTGGTAAAGGGACCAAAATGCTTGGCCTCGATGGCTGCAATAATCTGGTGAGGAAAGATGATTTTCTTCCCCAAAGTCACAGACTTACTGACATGTTAATCAGACACCAAGTCTAGTTTAAAGTATTTAACCCACTGGAAAAAGTGTCTTAATCTCTCTTTTTTTTTTCTTTCCTAGAACTACTGATGTATTTATTTTCTTCCTCCTCTCGCTCTGTGTTGTTGGTCTCCTCAGCTTGAAGCATCTGGTCTCATTAGATCAAACTGTTTGTATCCAAGTAGCTGGAGGAGCAAGGTGGGAGAGAGTAGATCAGACGTTTGTGTTGTATGTTTTCTCTCTGTCTGACCCGACACAATTGTGGAGAGGGACTATGTTAAAGATGTCCTCTAAATATTTATGCTGAAATGGCACCAAAGGCCTCAAACGAGCGGTTAGCAACCTCTTCACCCAACATTGAAGCAAAAGTAGAAAAAACATGCTACGCAAAGCATGATGGTACATTACATATAAGGTATACATTCTATTGTATTGTTGCTTTATTGGAGAATTCAGACAGCACTACAAAATGGGAGACAATATTAAATTGGCTTTTCGTAAATCTGGCACCTTTTCACTCTGTGCTCCAATGACAGCTGAGCAAGCTTGGCATCTCCTTAGTCACTTTCTCCTTTCCTGTTTTTGTTCTTACTTTTGTACTTGCTGAGGAACCTGTAAAAGCAACATATACTCACGTTCTAATTAGCAAATGTTAGCAAAACGCTAGCTAACAAGCAAGCTTATCTATAGCAATCATTAACTAGCTAATAAACTAGTGTCTTGCTAACATAAGTTAGGGTCATGTCTAGAAGGGAACCCGAGGTTTGTAAAACTTGAGCATGCATGCTTGATTCAACACAGTAGGGCTCTTGTCACTTTAAGACTTTGTTGAATTATAATTTCCATGTTTTTTTGTTTGTTTGTTTGTTTTTAATTATTATTTTCAGTTGTCAGTCACAGTTTTGTTAGGTTCAGCCACAAAAACTTGACTTGGGTAGGTTTCAGCACAAAAACTACTTGGGCAGGTTCAGGAAAAGATCATGGTTTGTGGTTAAAATTTTTCCTAATATTAGCTAACTGAAGATGTGACCCTGTATGTTGCTTTTACAGGAAAAGAAGAAAGTTAACCGAAGTACCAAGCTTGCTCATCTGTAATTGGAGCATAGAGCAAAAGGGACGGGACTTAGGACGGGTCATCTGGGGGACTTTGTAATGGACATGAATGTGATTTCAGAGTCAGCCCTATATTTGGTCTTCTGGGAATAATGCAGCCATATTGGTTTAAAAAAAAAGTGTACATTTCCAATATCCTAGCCAGTTGTGGTACTTGGGTATTTTAAACAGAACCCTGAATGGTTTTATACCCTTCTGTTTCCCATTAATAATAGATGCCCGTTTAGTTTTTTTTTTTTTTTTTTTTGCACTAAACCCAGTCTGTAAAGGGGGCGGGGGGCAGGCTAGTAAAATTTCCGCTCAGATTGTAAATTTCACCTTGGTTACAGTTTTTGTACTGAATGTTATCATGTGGTCAATGACTTACTGAAGAAGCCTTAAGATTACACTTTTATAGGACAAAATCTTCAAACTGCCAATATCTACAAGGACTCAGTATCCATACACATATTTTATCTGCCTTATATTACTGCTAGCTGTTACAGTTAAACCTGTCTTAGCCATTTCACTGCTCAAATGAATGCCAACAGTGGCTTTCTCACACATTTGAATATTACTTTCTGGAGGAAATGTTTCATAATGTAATTTAAACATTGTTTAGTGCACAGTGTGATTGGCTATGATGGCATAGCTTACTCATCAGTTGCATTTGTAATCTTTCTGGTACTCTGTTTTTTATAATGGTCATTGAGGTATACAGTCAGGTATTTATCATTAGGAATATCACTTTGGTTTATTCTGCAGCTGGTATTCCTATTGACATCCCATCTGACTGACGTGCAGCAGTATGATTGGAAGACTATATTCAGTGATTCTTGTGATATTTCAAGCACAGAAAAATAACAATACTCAATCACTTTCAGGTTAGTGGGTGGTAATTATGAGAAGGTTGTGGGCAGGAAATGGTATATGGTGTGGTGTGGTTGATTAAAGACCATAATTATGTGTGGGTCATTGAGTTTGATGGAGACCATAATTATCTGTGGGTTATTGAGTATGATGAAATAGTCACTGGTCTTGAGGACAGAATATTTCTTATAAAATCACTAAATGAGTTTTATGTATCTGTGCAAGTTTTAATCACAAGCTACAATAAACCGTTCATAAGGTGTTTTGTTTTCTGGACTGGTGCTGAATATTTTCAAGGCACCAGCCTATACTGCACAGTAGGTGTTTTTATGTACTACATACCTGCTGAAGGGAAGGCCTCATCTTTGTCACAGAGGAGTTACAGAAGAGAGTATGCACTATGAACTGCATTTTACAAATGTATACTTTTTCCCCCCAAGTTGTGCAAAATTCAAAAGAATAAAAACATCTTAAGTGATTTTGCCTTGATGTTTTATTGTGTTAATGAGCTTTGTCCTTTGAGTTTCCTATGCAGGTAATCTGCATTGTCACTGATTATCAACATTCATGTTTTCTTTAAATAAATTATTAGTTAAAATCATAAGCCCTTTCTTTAACAAAAAGGGCTATACGTGATACATCAGTAAGTCTTAGATAATTAAACTTCTCCTTTTCTACTTGAAAGATAGTTCATCAAAAAATAATGGGCCTCAGAGCTTTCCATGGGTTTCGTTAAAACCACTTTGAGTGTATGTGTGTGAACAAAAACACAGCTGGTACAATTTCTCACTATTGATTTGACTGGATATTGAGGGCTGTGAGATGAGAAACAAAACCTCAAATTGTGCGTATTGATCTTTCTCGACGATCCCAAAGCCGTTATCCGTGACAGCATCCTACCCGTAGCGAATAAGACTTTAAACGGTCATGAGAAAATTAACATCATGCTTCTGTCAAAAATAACCATAAAATGAGGAATCAGTTTTATTGAATATGGCGCGTGGGGTTAGCCGGGGTCTAGCCGTTAGCTCCGCATAGCAACAGCGTGTCCATGGAGGCACTGTTGTTATGACGACCGTGAAACACTGAGCACCCTCCAATGCTGCTGGTGTGAGAATCACGAAGTGACGAAACTAAGGTAATGTGGACAATATGGGGGCAAAATAATAGGTTGTGATATTTTTTTCTTTAATTAACAGCTAACCAAATGTCTGTATGAGTTCACCTGTCTGTTTTCCTTTCCATGGATGTTGTAGCTAACGTTAGCAACCTTGGGTGGACATTTTTGCTGTGTTGTTAGCCTTAGCTATACGCAAGTACAGTTATGAATGCTGGACATTTAGTTATGATTGGGTATTTTTATTATGTAGAACTGACCCTTTACCTAAATGTACTACAAGGAGTTTTTAGCTGGTTATGAAATATTCTCAACCATCAGAGAGAAGACTGGCTATTTCTGTATAGTCTTTCTTAATACTTGCCATGGGGTCGGATTCTAAACTTTCTGGCCCAGCTAGCTAGCAGAAAATTCAGCAGGTTACAGAAAACAAAATACTTTGTTTAAAATGAACATTGTTTTGGTCACAGGATGTCCATGTACACCACAAAAGGTACCCCTGACTCAGAAATGGAAGATGCTTCCAAAACAGAGACATCCAGAGAGAAAACACCTACTTTGGAACTGTCTGGTGTGACACAGGTACAGATAAGGGGTTTAAACTTACTAGGTTGTTTCTGGAAAATAAGTTCATGACAGAGATGTTAAAAATCTAGTACTTGACAAACCACCTGGCAAAACTTCCTAAACTAATGTCAAATAAAGTCAAGATTATTTGTGCAGCCCAATATCAAATATGTCCAAAAGGCTGTACAATGGAAATGTCAATATCAATGTTTCACTGTTGATACCTATTCGTCAGCTTCCAGAGAGCACCAACTGCCTGGCATGCTCAGAAGATGGCAGGTACCTCAGTCTGGGTCATTCCCAGGGCTTGTCTGTGTGGTGTCCATCGTCTCTGAACTGTATTGCAGAGTGGCTGGAGGACAGAGTAGAAATTACATCTATTCAAATGACAAGGATGACTGAGACGGCATATCTGCTCGGCACTGTTGATGATATGGGTGGGTAATATGCCTCTGATCAGGTACTGCGTCCCCTAAGTTTCTGTTTATCAACTCTCATAGACAGTCAAATACAGATTGACATTTATTTGGACATTGGCCCTGAAGTCATGAACTATTCTTGCACTGAACTGAGACAATAAAACTCAAGAATTAGAGGAAAGAAAGTTTAAAAAAAAGAAGGTTTTCCAGAAATTGTAGAAAAAGATACTTTTATACAAATGTAGCATCATTCTGACATCAGCTGCTGTCATCTTCCACTGCAGGTGTTGCCAGAGTCTTTGCATACAACTGTGAAGGTATTCACCTCCTCACTATTATTAACGTCATGGTATGTATCATCAGTGTCATTTCTTGAGATGTACCACCAATTTCTTCATAATTTTAAAAGAAAACATAAGAGAGAAATCTAAGTTTTTACTTTCACCACCAGAAAAAGTTTTATGTGTCATTGATAAGATACTTATAGAGAGTTGAGGATGAATCAAGCTGTTTTTGTCTTTTTTGTTGTGAAATTTTCTATTTTTATTTACAGAATATAGTCTCCATTTTATAATTTATGTACTTATATTTATGTGATTCAAAATATCCTTTCAACATCAGGAAAATGTCAACAAAAGGAGCATCTGCCTGACATTCAAACTATCTGAAGGGGGAGATTATGGAGCTGCATCGATCAGCTGTAAGGGCAGGCATTTCTTTCTTTTGAACTGTGTTTATTATGAGATTTTAATTAACTGAATCATGTGAATTTCACACCTCCTATCAGGCAACGGTGATCTTTGGCTCGAGGTCTATCACTTCCCTTTAGAAGCATGGCAGAAAGAGTTAGAGGTGGCACTCTCACAAAACCAGGTATTGTATGGTTTGAATGTGGATTTTTATTAAGCATCACAACAGGCATCTTACTAATAGTGAAAGGTGATTGTCAGCTACCATTTGAATCTTAGCTTAGGTTTAAATTGTACACAAACAGAAAAGGGTGTGAGCCATTGAATCTTGAAAAGTGAGAACATGCTAAAGATGAAAGGACTCAGAAAATGTAGTATACTAGATACAGTTGGTGCACAAATACGTGCACATAATGGCAGAAAGAGCACAAAAAGGCTGGGATGTGATTCTACCTGAGAAGGAGCACAGACCTTGAAACATGTTTCAATCCAGCTGTTATTCCTTCGATCGACATGTCAAGTGCCTTTCTTTGTGCACATGCTGTAATACATATACACACACACTGTACATTTTCTCAGTGCTTTCATCTTTATACTCCTGATCTGGCTGGTCAGCATTTTTCCACAGTTTTTTCATAGTTTTTACATATGCCATTTTAACTGCTGCTAGACACTACTATACATCATTGAATTACAAGTTCAGTATATTAGTTATTTTGAGAATATTTTGAAAATCCTTCAGGCAGCTGGAATTTCCTTTTTATCCACAGGACCTGAATTCACCTGGAGAGGTGGATGTAAAATGGTCTCCAGTTGCAGTGGTGATTAAAATCAAGCCACCCAAAATTCCAGCAGGTATAATTTTATTGTGAGAAAAAGTTTAATACAACTACACTGCAGTATAATTGAACCAAACAGAAATCTGTTCTGTGTTTATGTGTGTTTGTTTATGTGTGTGTTTGTGTGTAAGTAGGGGTGATGGTATAGATGCAGAGGTGTGTGTGCCTGTATATATCTGTCAGTTACATACAGGCAGACATTTAAATGACTGATTATTAGGGCCGCACAATTAATCGCAATATTATTGAAATTGCAAGATTGGCCAAGTGCACTATCCAAATCACAGAACCATAAGCAAATCACAGTTTTTTTTTGAAGAAGAAAGAATGTGTGGGAAAACAGCATTATAATGAGGAACTGTAGAGCTGCAGAGATGCCCTGGCCTGACAGTCTTATTCAATAGATAGACATGTTTGTTTGGTACAGACCTCAAAAAATATCACATCACCTTGATGTTGATATATTTTTTTGCCGTGTGGTGCAGCCCTAATGTGTATATGTGTCCCACCAGTTCTGTCAATTGTTTACTTTTGCAAATTAAATTGAAAGAATGCTGAGCATACAGTCAGTATCCCACCATGTTTCTGCTGTTTTGCAGGAATGGCATTGGATGGTCCACATGAGGTCTTGCAGATGACAGAATTTTTGACACACTGTTTGGCTGTGGATGTAGACGCCAGCAGCAGTCATCAACGGGAGGAACAAGCTTTCAATACAGATGCAGTAAAAACAGTTGAACGCCCAAGGTGCAATAAAGTTGACACAAACACATTCAGCATTTCAAAGTTGACCTGCTAAGATAACGCTGTTGTAGATTTAATACATACATGGCCGTGTATTGCGTGAAATAGTTAAAGGAAAAATCTGTAATATATTTACTGTAATAAGTCATATAATAACCATGATATGTCATCAGAGATTAACAAAACATGCCAAGTTAAAATACTTGCTTCTCTGACAACAGTGCTACATCCATGGTGTATTCCATTGGAATTTCTATCCCAGCCCATAACTTGTGTTATTGTTTTTCTGTTTCACATCAATCAGAATTCAAATTAATGCAGAATGTTGGCCCAATGAGTTAATGTCTGTTAATGAGTCAAAATAAATCAATAATCTTTAAGAAGGAGTAGATGTTTATAACAGCAAAACATCTAGGAAAACATTTAGCAGCTTTTTAATGGAATCTGGCTGGCAGTCACTGAACTCACACTAAGCGTGTATTTACGCAGCGGTGGGGTTTTGTTGTCAGTCAACATTGACTTAACATTGATTGCTTGCTTCATGTCTCATACATTACATTGAATCTTTTTCAGGTGCTGCACCAATCACTTTCTTTTGCCTTGTGGTCGGTTTCCTGGTGACGGCAAAGAAAAGTCTCAGCCAGGTTTGTAATGGAGTATTTGAATTTTAGTGATGAATGATACGGGTATTTTCAGTGGTAACGAAAGATTGTTGGCCAGTACTGTCTCAGAGCCTTTTCCACTATAAATTTTGACAAGAATAGATCATAAACAGGGTCCTTCTGTTTTAATAAATAACTTATTCTGATAGATTTTATCCCTCAAATTCATTCAATACCCTATAGAGGCATGTAGTGACAGGCCATGCTGATTTTAATGTCATCTTTAATCTCTGACCTTTTCTCAGCAGGATTGCCTGTTGCTGTCTGTGTGTGGTGGAGTGGTAGCCATAATCTTCTTCATTATTTGCTTAAAAAAGCACCAAAGAACAAATCAAGTAGGATATTTATTTGCTCATAGATTAATCTGATGGATTTTCATGGCCACATCATGTGCTGCCTGCTTTTTTTTCTTTGTTCTGGAGAAGGCAAGAGGCGTACATTTTTGGTTTTAACTCCTCTCTTTTTGAAGCAGATGTGGAACCGATGCCAGATGTTTTGTGGCCAAATGCAAAGGAAATCCTCTGCTCTGCTGTTAGCAGATGCACCCGTTACATAGCGCTTGGGCTCAGTGATGGTTTGGTGTGTGTCTGGGACAGGCAATCTGGTGAGCAAACCTCATGGTAAGGTATCTCTGACATCCTAGTCAAATCAAATGTTGTAGAGAAAGCCACATTCAGATCAGTCAAATTTATCCCCTCATACAAAACTGGTTTTCCTGGGAAAACAGAGTGAATTAACTTATTTTAATTGTGAATTAGAAAAGTTGGAGGGCCACCTGGCAACCTTTCAGGGGGTCAGACTTTACCTTCGGGCTGCAAGTTGAGTATTACAGACTTAAGATTTTCCTGATAGGAAGGGCGCCTGTTTGATTCTCATGTCCTTGTCTTTCCCTCAGGGTCTCCATTGTCTGTTGTCTTAGTGTCAGCAACAGACAGTGTTTTCTCCAGGATACAGTTTGTAGACTACTGTCCTGTGTCTGCTGATGATTCCCAGACTTTTACTGCAGCAAAAGTCCACCTTTTGGTGTTGTGTAAAAGTGGAGCAATCCTTTCAGTCACCACAGGACGAGGGACACGATCCTGCACAACACAAATCACTGAAAGGTTACCTGAGTTTTTGATATTTTCATATTTAATATACAACTAACTTTTCATGACTAATGAAATGCAAGCATATTGCATCAGAGAAAACATTTTCACAAACTATCACAGGCCAAAACACAGTGGAGACCTCCCAACTGTCACTGCATCCGTGCCGTTTCTGCAGAGCTTGGTAGGAACACTGAAGTTGTTGATAAAAAGTTTAAAGCTTTTAATATGAAACTAAATTTTTTAGAAGTGACAGTTTTACAATTTTCTGCTATTTGGGTCCTGCTGTTTGATTTTTTATTTTTTTTGTCTCAACTAGTTGCTTGTGGTGCAAAGAAATGGAAAAATGTTCCTCCAAGATGTCATTAACAAAACCACTGCGTGCTTCTTGATTCCTCCCACAACTCATATGATTGCTGCTCCCTGCAATCCAGTCTACACTCTAAACACCAGACAGCAAACCCTGCTCATAAAAGGTAAACCTTTTGTTTTGCATTGCACCATAGCAAAGTTTCAGAAGAAATATATTGATGATGGAATAGCTGATTACGTTATTATGATTTCTGTATGTTCACATTAACATTGGTGTGTAAGCATAATAGCTGCTGGTATAAGGTTACATGAACTTTGAACGGCTGTAATTAAAGGCTTTTATGTCTCAGCAGGAGACCAGGACCCCACCGGGAGTGAAGGAGGCCAGAGTCAGCTTTTCATCTTCAATTTTGGAGAGTCTGATATCTTTAAGCAGTACATTGTTTCACTTCCAGACTCTCTACAACAAGAAGAAACACTGAGCTGGTTCACTCTGGAGGAAACCTGTAATCTCTACCTTCAGCAAAGGTTGCATTTTTCATATCTTCATGCCACTGTAATCTGAATATGTGGTGTTATTTTACTTTTGAAATTTACTCCCAAGCTGAGTCAGACAATATGTGGGCTCCATAGCACAGATTATTCATATTTTTACATTAAAGTATCTTGTCATGTGTTTCTTATGTTTGCATGTGAAGAGCGCTGTCTGTGGATGAAAGGAACAAAGCTATAACGCAGACCTGGAAGCAGCTGCAGGAAATTGCTGAGATGGTACGGCAGGGACACAGCAAAGCTACAGCCACAGAGGTACTACTGTATACAGTGTTTGTTTTCATGTTCATCTCATGGTGTTTTAAAGCTTCTTCTGCAGTAAATCTAGTGCAGTGTAGCGTTGAAAGGGTTTCTTTTCTTTTTTAACAAACACATAAGTTAAAGGTTCAGTGATTTATACGGCAGAAGCGGAATATAATAACATCAATAATAACGATAACAATACTAAATAAAAAAAAACAACTTTATGCAGCACTTTTACAAACTGAGTTTACAAACTGTTTTGACAGACAAACCAAAAGAGCAGGGTATCAAAACAGAAAGCCAAACCAAACAGACAAACAAACAAACAGAAGCAAGACAAAATTAAGCTATAATTGAAGTTTAATTAAAACACAAGCAAAAGTCACTAAAATATAGTAAAAAAAAAATAAGTGATGACAACAAGAAAAACAAGAAAAAACATCAATAAAATAAAGAGATAAAGGGAAAAGAATGCAGAGATGCCATCACAGGATGTCATCTAGTTAGTATGAATAAATAAAAAGAACAAAAAGGATAAAAAAAATATAATGTATAGGTAATGTAAATAAAGTACAAATAAAATAATAGAAAATTAGATTAAAATGAAAATTAAGTTTGAAAAGACAACGTCACATAAAAGCAACTCAGTAAAAATTTGTTTTAAGAAGTGATTTACAAGATGTCACTGATTCTTCAAGCTTTATTTCCTCAGGCAAGTCGTTCAAAAGTCGAGGGGCCCTGATGGCAAAAGCATGGTCACCTTTGGAACTGCCAGGACGGATGCACTCTGTGAACTGGCTCCTATGGGCTCAACATATCTACAGAGGGAGCAGGTCCTCCTCCACGGAGGTCGCCGTGTTGTACTACCATGTTTCAGCAGTAGCTCAGAATGGGCAAACCAAACCTTTTATGTGTTGCGTGAATTTTGCAGTCACCATAGATTCTCCTACACGCTTGGAATGGAAGGGAGAGACAAGGTGTGTGTTATCTGTCACCGCTACATGCCACTAAATCTGCTACATGACATGCTGGTCCTTTAAGTGAAAAAGATTTAAATAAAAATGTTTGAATCATCTTAAGACATTGACTTGAAAATATATTTGAAGATAGAATTTTCTGTTTTTGAAATATTTTTGATGAATTCAAATTTTTGACATTTTTCCAATAAACTATAGATGATAAACTGCAAGCATTCAGTCCAGTACCTGTTTATTTTATAGTTTTCCGATCCATATTGATTTATGTTATTCTGCCTGATGTATGGGCACATAGGGCCTATGAATGCTATTTATATCCTTAACAAATTAAAAAAAAAAATTTAAATGATCACATATAATATTTTCTCCAGGGCTATAAATAATGCAGGCAGTCCACACTGCAGCAAATAAGAGAATTTAGTGAAATTACTAAAAAGTATTGCTAAGTTGAAGCAAATGGTAAGAGTTCTGTTTATGAAGGTTGGAGTAAGCAGTAGATACCATGGTAATTAGATCTAAGGTTGTAGGATTGTATCCATTGTTTATGGTAAATCATAATATGATTAAGTTGTTCAAGTATTTCTTTTTAATTATTGACAGTTGATCATCTTACAGCAACACTTTGATTCAGTGGCTCTGACTGAAAGTGGATTGTTGCTATGTGTAGCACTATTTCCCAAGCCGAATTTCTGCACTGGGACAATAAAAAGTTTTTTCTTATCTTGTAACGCTGCAAACAGACTGTCAGCAAGCCTTGTTTTAAATCGATCTCACAGGTCCAAATGTGATCATACATACCAACATAAAATAGATACTTGTTTTGTCTCTCTCTCTTGTAGAAAAGGGAATGAGTTTCTTGTGTTGCATTAGGCAACATTTTTATATCTGTGATGCTGGCAGGACGTCTCTAATATGCATTTTTTAAAGATGAGTGTATTCAGGATGGATATGACTGGGCCGTACTCAGTCGCGACACGTTGGCATTATGTTGCCTTTAGGGTTGTTGAATGTTTCATATGTCATGTTTTTAATGTCAGAAGACACAAAAAACTAGGACAGGATGCTGAGATTATACTTAAATTGCTTAATTTAATTAAAATTTTATCTGTCATGCAACAGTCTTAAAAGCATTCATAACATTAAAACCATTCAGGGCTTTGACTGTCTTTGCTGTGAAAATTTAGGTTTAGTTTTGGTTTAGGCAGTAACAAAAGAAGAGGTATGTTCTCGTGCACCTAAACAGTCTCATGTCACTGATACAATTTACTTAGAAGTTAATGGAAAAAACAAACATTTAATTCAATTCTTTAATCCACTGACCTCACTGAGGAGTCTAAGCGAAATGTGAACTGAACATAATTACTCTATTTTGCATTAAAGGTACTACGAGGGTATTAACTGGGTATTAACTCAATTTATTACTGATGCCTTTGTGTGGCCTAAATAAGCAAACGAGACTATCAGACGATTGGCTGTTTCCATATAGATGTTCTTAATGCCTGCCACTAGGTCAGTCGTACATGAGCCAGTTAAAAAGAAGCAGGAGGAGATCATATGATCTTATGAATCAACCTGAAAGTTCCCTGTAGTAGCTGTACAGGGATAGGTTGGTTTGAGTTAGAGTTGTATGAGGTACTTTTCAATTGTCAGCATACTACAGAAGCTAAGCAATGAACTGCTCTGCACAGGATCAGCAACAAAATGTATTTTAGCCACAAAAAAGGTCCACATAAAAATCTATATCATTTTAACAGTATGCTATATTTAGAATAATTTTACCACTTAACTTTTCTGTCAGTCTTTTCTGACGGGAAACCAACAAAACTCCATGGCTAAAAGTTATTTTACCTAGTGGCACATGGGAGATGTTGGTCTACAGCTGCCTCAGTTGGTTTGTTTGTGTTATTGTGTGACTCTGAACTCTCCTTTAAAAATACCAACATCACACTACAACACTAACTCAGAGATTGAGGCAGTGGTAGACAAGCCACTCCTGTGTTCTGTGAGGTGAAATTACTCTATTGTTCAAGCAGTATTTGGCTCAATGCCAGTTTCCCACTGGAAAAGACTATCTCATTGCAAAGTAAAGCAGTGAAGATATTTTAAACACTTGAACTGACACTATGCTGTGCACTATTTTTTGTGGACCTTCTTTTAAGTGGCTAAAATACCTTTTGCTACTGATCCTGTCCACAGCAGTTCACTGCTTAGCTTCTCTGCTGGTGCTCCACTCTGCTTCTCCAAACTGCAAACGTGCTGACTGCCATCTACTATAGCTAATACACTGACTGTAAATAACTCCTACAACCCCACCTCAGACATTTCAAACTATCCTTTTAAAACAAAAAATGCGTGTGTCAGGTTCATATATACAAAAGAAAAATGGAGATGGGTGGGCAGCATTAGCAGCTGGATTCTCTGGTCTTATGTCTGGCAAACTGACACATTCAAATTCAAGGAAGCATAATCGGCAACTAAATGTCTATATTTATGGATTACCAAGGTAGCAGCAAATTAGATGAAAATAGGTGAGATGGGCTCAGTTGGAAGATCTCAATTTATCAGAGACCATATTGATCTATAACCAATCAGCAATCTGCGGCTGTAGAATTATTCTTGATTGGCTCCCTGTTTGAGTTCAGATTGATGGCAGAATGATAATGGCAACCCTTGTGCCGGGGTGTGCTTGTGGTGTTATTTTTACTGAGCTAGTTTTGTTCTGCTATTCTCAGCACAGACACTTTTATTTACATCGTTGAGTCATTTGTTTTCCACCTTCACCAGTCATATCAGATCATAATGTGGTGGCTGTGGGACTGATACTGATTTGAATTTCTACAAAGCTTTGCTGAGGTTTAATGCCGAGGGGCCACACGTCTTTGACACAAGCGCTCTATTCAAACAGCATGACGTGTGCTACTGTCAACATGAGATATTCATCAGAGAAAAGAATCAGTCAAAACACTGGCTTTCATATTAAACTAAGTTCCTAAAAGAAGGCAGAGACTTATTCTAATCATAGTCATTGTTTGCTGTTGAGTGTGTTATTATACTTATTTGACATTTCTTTTATATTTATGTTCTATAGTAAGTTGCTTGTAACATTTTGCTTTATCAACATTTTATTTTATTGTAAAATGTAAAAGAAACTGCCATCATAGCTCCCAGCCTCAAAATTACGTAGGATCCAATTCTATAATATTGGCCTTTTTATACATTTATTTCCCCGTCATATAAACACACACTCATTGGCAAAGCTAAGGTACAGACAGCATGTGCAACAGTGGCAGTGATTCGCTTGCCTGAATTTTTTTTGCTTCTGAGGCTAAATGACAACCTATTGAACAGCTGAAAGCTACAAAAATCATTACGTGGAACTTATTTGTTACATTACAATGAATAAGCTGAAATTATCTAAATAAGTTGATAAAAAGAGTAATTGGAAATTCCGTAAAATTCAGCTGTATTTCTCTCTGTGGTACATATGAAGCTAGAGCTATGAGCTTCATATTTACAGAACCTAACCCTCTATAAAACTACACTTAATTATTTTTTGTACTGATTAAACAAGGCATGACATGTCAGTTAATGGGCTTGCAAGCTGGTAGGCTGACTTTGTGACATTTTGAGAGTCAGGCTAGTAGTCTCTCCTTGTTTCCAGTCTTTATGCTGAGCGAGGCCAACCAACTGCTTGCTGGTGGTATTTTCATACTTAACGGGCAGACATGAGAGTGGTATCGATCCTCTCGTTTCATTCTCTGCAAGAAACCAAATGAGACTATTTCCATAAATGTCAAACCATTCTTTAAATAGATTTGTTTGCTGACAGAAAATAAGTTGGTAATAATAATGATAATATTTAATCACTGAATCATTTTAACAAAAATGAGGAAATTCACTGCAGCCTTTCAAATCTGAATATTTTCCTTTCCTTCTTTGTGTCCTGAGAATAAACTAATAACTTGAGATATATAGATATATGGATATAGAACATAGATTTATGAATAGTGAAAATTATAATTCATGACAGCCCCTAGGAATTGAAATCTTTTGTCAAAGGATTTAAAAATCAGGACCATTTTCCTACTCCTGCTTGCACACTGTAATTATCTATAGGGGAAATGCACCCCTGTAGGAAACAGCAGTTGTTACCAGGGCATGAACTCCATGGAAACCATGAAGTCCATCGTTTTTTCACCTGTCAAAAAATTATATGCGCTTCCCTCACTGTCCCAGCTAATTGTGCCATTTTTTTCCTCTGCCTCTTTCCTGTCAATATGTTTTTTTTAGACATCGCAACAGTGTCTTTTGTTGAGATTCTGAATAATGCACAAATAACCAGAAGTGGGTTCAATATGTAGCCTGTTATGACCACTGGAAAACTGGGCTATTTATGACTACAGTTTGATAAATTAGCATATGAATAAGACAAGAAACTCAGCGTATAATGTTATGAATTGCTCGTATATCGCTACGTTGACTTAGCTGACCCAGAATGGATACAAGTCTGACAAGAATTTTATAGCCTAATTTCTGTAACACTAATGTTAATAAATGTAACGTTAGTCCCCTTGACTCTCCATCTTCAAACAAGTCCAGTGTCCCTGATTAGTCCAGGGATACATGAACTTCTGACACAGATTGGTAATTTGCAAATAATTATTTTGTGTATGTATTTACTAATTTATCGCGGCCAATTTGAAATAAAATCCATCTTATGACTCCCTTTCAAATAAAATCATCCTTAGCCCTTAAGTTAAATTATTATCATTATCATATTACCATTATCTTTGTGGACTTAAAATTGTCATTTTACTTGATGGCCTTGACGACCTGAAATTTTTCTTTGTGCCCTCACAAAAACTGACAACACCAAAGGCCAAGTATCCTTTCCCCTAAAATGATGAAGTTCCAGGCCTGGGTTGTTACAGCTGTATTTCACAGACTACCCAGAATAAAATATTTTTCTATAGCTACATTATCTGTGTCTGTTTTGTCACATAAAAAAGCACAAGTTGCTATAATTTTTAGCGATAACTAAAATTACATGTCACACCAATCTCCCCCCATCTACAGTTGAAGTTCCTCTAATCATCAACAAACAGATGAACTTATACAGGCGATCCACCTGAAACTACCTGTCTCGATCATTCTGTGTTCTGAACAAAAGAAGAAATATGCATCTTTTTTTTCTATAGAGAGGAAGATCATTTTAAACTTCACTGCCACATATCACATGTGTCACCCTACAAGGGTAGAAATGGTCCTTCCATTTCGACTCTATGACTCACCACTGATTATAGGCAGCCGTCCCCTCAGGGATCCCACTGCTATCACTATAGACATAGAAGTGTGTTTGCATAAGCAATCTACACAAAAATTGCACTGCAGTTCGGTGCAACAGGAATTTACATGCTTAGAATTACATCTACATGTGTGAATTTTTTTTCCTCCCACAGGGCTTACAATGGATTCAAGATAGACACTCCAAATTACAGTGAATACGTTTCATTCAAGATGAACATGAGTCACAATTTACAAAGCCTTTATAACAGGAGCTTGTTATGTTAGCATAGACCAGCCAGTGTATTTTCTTTATGAAGTTTCCCCCCTTCAGGGAAATACGTTCTGTATTTTCCAATAGCCTTTGTCTTTTATATGGAATCACGTTATGATTTGTGAAGTAAGACAAAAAGGAAACGCAGTATTCTCACATCAGACAGTCAGACACCGACTTAAACTGAATAAATAAAACAGTTATAAAGGTAAGAATTGTCCACCCTCTGTTCTCCTCATATGATGCTCTCGGGGCTGGACTGGTCTGGATTTCTCTCAGCATCATTGTCTGCTGTTAAAAAGCTGTTTCTTGGTGATGTTGACTCTGCTTTGCTGTGGTTTTCACTGCTCAACATGAATCTCTCCCGGCTGGCGTGGCTTGCCTCTCTTCTCAGTGGCAAAGAGTTGGCAGTACATGAGAAAGATCCGGTCATAACCGTGTTATTATCCAGGTCGGATGCCGCGGCAGCATTGCAGTAATACCTCCGGAGCCCCTTTCGGAAGTGAATGGTGAACAGGCCATAGATGACCGGGTCCAGGCAGGCGTTGACGAGCCCAAAGATGAACAGGATGTGGGTCAGTGAGTGGGAGACCTTCCCCTCCAGGTCATCGGGGAAGAACCAGTACCACAGACCCAGCAGGTAGTATGGAGTCCAGCAGATAATGAAAGATGAGACAATCACAATGCTCATTTTTAGAGTTCTCATCCGGGCTCTTGGAATGTTATTCTTTGAACGCCGCAAGTACACTTCATTAGTGGGCACTGGGAGCAAAACAGAGGATAGAAGATGACAGATGACTTAGTGAAAATGATCATCATTCTTCCTACCTCAAGATTTGGAGAGTTGCTTTATAACGCATTTAAAACCTCGATTCAGCCAAATTACAAAAGCACTTAATGTCTCTCACTCATAAGGCGGAGAGTTTAAATTTTACTTGGTCAGGTTTTAAAGGTAGAATATGAAGTATTTGTCAGATACTGATGGCCAACTTCAGACCTCCCTGCCTCAATGAACAAGGTAGAGAGAGAGACAGCGCTGGTCGAGAGAGGTAGCGAGTGAATGGAGTGAGGGAGCAGTCTTACCAAAAACAAAGCAGTATATCAGAGAAATAAAACACTTTTTGCTTGTTTCTCAAACCTCAGCACCTAGCTGGATTTTGTGTAAACACAGTTGAAACAATCATCTGTGTGTGTGTGTGTGTGTGTGTGTGTGTGTCCTGTCTCCCAGGAACATCCCAAAAAAAGAATAATGATTAACAGGAATTATTTGTAGGAGTCTAAACATTTTTGGAAAATCCTGCATAGCTTTAAGGTTTCTGTCACTGGGACTTCCTCTTGCAGCATCGAAAAATACATTTAAACAAGACTAATGGTCTACAGCCACACTAGCGCTGCTTTGAGCTAAATGCTAACGTCAGCAGTCTAAGCACAAAGTACAGCTGGAATTTTTATATTCAGTCAGAAATCAAGTACACTGTACTATATGTTAAAGAATGAGCAGTGTTATTGAAAGGCATTTGATCTCATGGTGACACTAGAGGAAGAATGAGGGGATCATCATTATCTGTAGTATTCATCCTGTGAAGAACATCAACTTCACAGCAATCGGTCAGATAGTTAGTTATTGAGATTTTTCAGTCTGGAACAAAGTGGTGGACCAAATGCCCTAATAAAAGGGTTGAACATACTGTGCAGCAGTAGTTATGTTATATAAATGCTAATCTGTGAGAGCTTCTTATTGAACTTACAGTTGTCCTTTTTCAGTCGTTTGGAGATCTCACAGAAGATCCTGGTGTAGCAGGTGATCATGATGACCAGCGGCAGCAGGAACAGGCAGGAGAAAGTGAACATGTTGTAGGCCGTTTCATGCCAGTGAGTGACGAAACTCCCACGTGTCGTACACTGAGTGAAGTCCTCAGGATAGATGATGGTCACATTGTGAAAAAGAAAAATCTGAGGATGGAATAGAACAATAATTACACAGGCGTTTTCAGTTAAATGAGATAACTTCTGTGTCTACTCCTCATGTGTTTGGGGTTCAAATCATATCATGAAATGTACAAACACAATGTTATAGCCATTAAGGCTGTAAAAGATACCAGATTAATCGGTTCATGTCAACTATTTTGACATTTGCTCAATTGTTCTGAGTCATTTTTTCATAAAACTGTTGAAAGTCTCAAATTTTTGCTTCTCAGATTTTGTCTTCTGTTTTGTTGACATTTGAGGGCATCACAGTGATCAATATTTTCACCATTTTCTGCCATTTTATGGGCCAAACACCTAATCAATTAATCAAGACAATGATTGTTTGATTAATCTATAATTACAATAATCATTGCAGCCCTATTAGCCTTGCCGATAAATAAATAGATATAAAAAAATATCTGCATAGCTGGTAGACTCACAAGACAGTTTCTAAATGCTTCTCTCAGTAGAGACTGAGGAAATCTCCCAGTTTTTGTTGTTAAAACTGTGTGGAAACAACTTCTAAACCCATCCAAATTCTTTTAAGTGCCCTTCATATTGGGGCGGTGACATGCAGGAACTGTGTGCCTACCACTGAGGACAATGGGGGGAGAACATAGTGTCTGGTGAGGTGTGTCCTTGAAAAAATGTACGAGGTGCAGGCTCCTTAGTGGCTGTTCTTGTCACTGTTCAAGCAACTATTTTGCATTTACAAATCTCCAGACGACCAGTGGGTGGTGAGATCTCCAATCATCTGGTATCGCCAGACTACATGGCTGGATACCACTAAGGATTAGTGAGAAAATAAATATTTTGTGACTTCGGTGAACTAACCCTTAATGCTATCAAACTGCTTACAATATGTCACTTTCCAAAAAGATCATTTTAAGTGGTTTGTACTTCATCACTTCAGCCCTGTAGGGAGAAAACACCCAACTTGCATGAATTATATTTTCCATGGTCAACAGGTAGCACATGAGCATGTTAATAAAAAAGTGATGGTCCTTTCTAAGACTGTGAAATTTGAATCATTTGTTGAGACGTTAGAGTAAAATCTATCCAACTAAAAGTTTGAAACAAACATTTTATGAATATATATTCCAAGTGTTCTTTCACATGTCCCTCCTCCACCCCCGTTTGTTCATGTTGGACCTTGCTGCACAATATCCCACATGCTAGTTGATACATCACTAGATTTCAGCAAACAACTTTGTGCTGTGTAAAAATATAAAGGAGTAATGGTGTCCTGAGCAGTCACACTCCCAGAGCTGAGCGTGAGTATGCAAGTGAGTCTCTCTGTCCACGACGTGTCCGTCTTCAACATGGCAGCCTGGTGAGTAAGTTTCTCATATTACAGCAGAGCAGTGCGCTAAATATGTTTCTGAAAACATTTTAGGTCAGAAACAAGCAATGTACTACATAATCTAAAGCAAGCTTGCAAGCAAGTTGCGTGTGGTCTTCTCCTTTGCTAACAGCATCGTCATTATTTTCCACACTGGTGTTGGGAGAACAACTGGTGGTCACATGCTAGTATAGGAAGTGGAGTATAGAAAGTGGCTGTCTTGACCTTGGACAGGACGTGCTTGATGAAAACCCGTTTGCAGTCTAATGTAATGAAAATCAGTCCTGACCTCTGACCCGTGCCATCAACTGGGACACCTGACCTTACCTGAGGGACTGACAGCAGGGCGCTCATGCCCCACGCCACACTCAGCATGATTCTGTTCCTCTTCCTGGCCTTATTGATGGCCAGGGGGTTGAGGATGGCTGACTGCCTATCCAGACTGATCACTACAGTGACGAAGGCACAGGAGTACATCGCCTGCAGCTTAAGAAACATCAGCAGCCTGCAGACAAAGTCCCCAGCGAGCCACTGGACTGTGATGTTCCATACAGCGTCCACGGGCATCACGATGAAGGTCACCAGCAGATCAGCCACTGTCAGGTTGATTATTAGCACCCTGACGTGGGATTTACGCTTCCCGTCGCTGTGTGCTGCCCACAGCACAGCCAGGTTGCAAAAGGCCGATATGCCACAGAGGATGCAGGTTATGATCACTCTGACTTTGGCTGCTGTGGTGAACGTAGGCAGCTGCAGGGTGCCGCTCCCTGCTGTCCAGTTGGACAATGGCAGCGATGAGTAGTTGCAGCTGGGGTTCAGTTGGTGGTCTGAAGTCAGGTGATACATGGTCGCTACAGAGTCACACAGAGTGGCGTTCATTTTCTGGCACGCGCAGAGGAAGAAGCATTCTGCTCATCGACCATGAAGATCCACCCTGGTAACAAGAGCGAAGCAAAGAGAGTTCATCAACAAGCAACAAGACAGAAACATCGCGGGCTGTGAAATGGGCACAGATCAGCCAAATATATCTGTATAACAAGAGAAATATAATGTCTCATGAATGAATAACACAACAGCTCATCAAGAGGAAGTAACGTGCATATATGGATGCTTCAGTTACATTGCAATTTAATGAGGTGGAAGGATGGAGCCAACAAACTGTGAAGAACATGGAAATTATGAAGTATACAGTACATTTAGATAACATTATAATATAAACTTCTACAGAAAAAAATGTTTTCCTATCACCACTAAATGAGTTCATATTGGTATCATATGTTGTCTGATATGTGCCTATATGAAAACTTTTTTCTACAGAATATATGCAGATTGTCTTTATTTTCTAGCTTTATAGGAAGCATCCTGTTTATATTTGGCCATTTTAATTCAGGTTTAATACATACATTTATGGTTAAATTTATAAATAAAATTTACTTTAAATACTGGTGAAAGTTTACTGTTTCAGTGTCCTGATATTGCCCCCACCCACCCCTGACACACACACACACACACACACACACACACACACGACTATCACCATCATTTTCAAATCATAATTTTTCTTCATTTTTTTTATATCATGATAAATTTTTATCATGTTTTTGGTTTATAACATCCCTAGTTATTATTGCAGTGCCCACACCTGCATGTTTCATCCATTCATAATCCTATGACAAACAAAACAGATATTTCTTGACTAGATTAAGTTTGGCTCAGGTTAGTATTTTCCCCTGATATAACTCATAAAAGAGGAGGTATTATTATAATAATTCATAATAATTAATCCAAAAAGATTCTTTAAAAGAGGACATTCAGATGCCAAGAATATGTAGATAACGGACATTTTCTGGTTCAGCAGCCAGATTCATATCTGTCAAATGCACTGATATCATCCACACACAGGAATTTCTATCCAGCGCAATTATAAATGATTTGAAATGCACGTCGATCAATTAAATAAAAGATGGTGGTGTCTCTGCAAAAAGATAATAAAAATATCTCACTTACGGTGAAACCACCATTGAAATCCAAACCGTTTCATGTCCCTTACACGTGTAATCGCCAACTACAAGCTCAACATGAGAAAAATCAAACTTACGCAGTGGAGAGGGCTGTGCGTTGCCTTTTGCGCACTCCTGGGAGCCCAAAGATTTAAAAAACCACAGCAGGACGGAGGCTTCGTGTTAGGAGTTAGTGCCCATTTGTAGGCTGCTGTAAGTTTGTAAGCCTGCGGGTTCACTGACAACACCTTCTCCAGCTGTCCAGTTTCTACCGTCCACAGTGCGTCCTGCGCGCCTCCAGCAGCTCCACCTTTATCCATATTATACCAATCAGAGCCGTGCAGCGTAAAGCCACAGGGTGAGGTCTGACCTTAGCTCCACAGTCACTGACATATTTATTAGGAATAAACAGAGAAAACTATAATGAAAATATTACTTATAAAATCTCAGTCTGGTATGTGTCTGTGTTGTGTGAGTTCTTCCAGTGAAAGCTACACTGTTATATAAGACATGATTCATGAGATGGGGCACAGACAGCTGAGACTCAGAGCTGCTTGAAAAACAATATTTATTTGACCATGAGAAACAACTGTAAATAACAAGATGCTCCAAGTCTGTCAGCTGAAGATGTTTAAGTCACCATCATCACAAATGGAGCTGGAGTTAAAACACTGACGATGGTCATGAAACAACACACAAGTGACAGATTTTTCATAAAATCTTCTGAATTTGGGTATAGAAGTTGGTTGAAGATTCTCATCTTAAGGCATACTGAGCAGTGTATTTAAAGGGATGGTTCAACAGTTTGGGAAACTATCTTAGTAGATAGTAGGTGGATGATAATATCTTGTCTGTGCAGTAAAAATATGTATCTGGAGCCAGTTAGCTTAGCATAAAGACTGAAAACAGGGGGAAATAGCTAGTCTGGCCCTGTCCAAAGGTAACAAAACCTAAATCCCACAGATTAACACACACTATGTTATAATTTAATTTGTGCAAAAAACAGTGGATTTTATTACCTTCAGACAGAGTCAGGTTAGCTATCCCTTTATTTCCCGTCTTTATACAAAGTTAAGCTAGCCAGCTGCATAAGAGTGATGTCATTCCTCTTATCTAACTTTAGAAAAGATGGTGTATTTCCCAAAATGTCAAACTATTCCTAACCTAAAACTTGCTACTGGAAAAAGAGAGGAATCTTCAGATCTGGTCCAACACTGTAGTGAACATATTTTTGGCCAACTGACAAATACATTGCTGACTGTCAGTAAAAAATTTTAAGCGAGACATCTCATGTCCCATTACTGTCATTAACTTATTTTCACCTCGTGTAAAATAAATTTTTAAGTGTAAAGAAGGAATTAACTGTAAGCACAAAGAATATGTTTTAAATAGTTTAGACCCACATATCATATCAACTTGAACTGGTGACTTATCCAGGGTGTGCCCCACCTCTCACCCAGTGTCAGCCAGGATAAGCTCCGCCCCCCCACAACCCTGAGCAGTTACAGACAATGGATGGATGGATGGATGGACCTGACATATCTTCACAAATATATTTCAGTTGTAGAGGTTTGCCCTCTGTGAAACATCTACTTTGTCTAAAAAGATGGTTACAGAGATTTAATGAATATGTCAGAGTAATGTAACTACTGAGCTCTGTTTCCATGGTAATATCTCGTTGAAAGTCGAGCAGAGGTCAAGGCAAGGAGGAGAGGTGACAGGGATTAATTAAAGCTCTCTCTCAACTTCACACAGCACATTCCTCCTCTTTTTTCAGTCCAGTTTTTTTTAAAGCAAAAACACAAAAGGGAAAGAGTGAGGGGCCACCATCAGACTATAATTACATAATCAAAGCTCCAATACATGGTATTACTGTATGAGAAATTTAAGCAATGTGAGGTTGTATTTTTGGCTGAACAAGGGTGATAAAGCTGTCTCATATTATTGTTTGATGAATTTCCAAAAATTCTCAATGTCAGGTGAACATTTTTTTTCCCTTTAAGTGTATATAAACTTGACTTCAGCTGCAAGTGAAACCATTCACTACACATGTATATAAAGAAAATACTACAAATGAATTTTAGTGTTTGATGGGTGGAAAGTCTTTTTGCACACAGAAGCATAACAAGATTTCATTCAAATGTCATCCTAAATCTCCTCTGTGAATTTAGACACTATATTTTAATGACAATGTGGACTGTTGTTGTCCAGTGCTGGATTGTGATCTTATCTTGATGAGGAATTGATTATTTATCCTGAGGCTGGTGGTCTTTTGTGCCAGATGAAGTGCTAGTTAGTAATAGATTTTGTAGTGCCCCTTGAGGACCTGCTGCTGTTATCATGTTTGAAAAAAAGATGAAATTAGTGAAATAGAACAATAATATAGCAAACTTTTTAGAAAGTTTTGTTAAATTACAAATTAGGGGCCAGGTATAACATGACTAATAAGTTTAATGTATAGTATGACCACTGTTTGCTCAACCCAGTCACATTTTCTCAGCTGTAAACATTGAGTTATTGTATTTTTCACTCAGTGTTCAGAGTTTGTCCTGAGATTTAAAGGTTGAGGGCTGAAATGTCAGTATGAGTCATTGAAGGCTGTCAGTGTGAGCCAGTGACTAACATTTTACCCAGGTTTCCCTGTCTTACACACTACACCACCAGTTTCTAAAACTTTATGCGTCACATACCACCTCAGAACACACCATACTGATGCTAAAACAGAGGCAGCCTACCCGATACAGCTACAGAAAAGGCAGGTTTATTCCTAATATTATGTATTGTTGACTGTTGTCAGCCACAGCCACACTGCCTTCACAGTAAAGCAGCGACTCACTGCCATCACAGCTTAGTTTGTAATGGTGTGAATGTAACAGGCTGATACTGAACAAAAATATTTACAGGAAAGACAAAACTTTAAATTACATTTCAGTGATCTCATAGTTTTTTCAAGTATTTTCATTTGAATTATTGATAACATGTTTTGAAATCAATTTATTTAATTCTTTTTAAACTTTAGGAGATCCCTGAGTGTACCACTAGAGGGAGCTCGAGTAACACCAGCAGCTCTATCTTTGGCCTGATGATCGTGGGTTTCAGCTGGATTTTTGTTAAGCTTAATATTTCTCTTTCCCTTAATTTTTTCTTTTTAATGACATGTACACCATGCATCTAATTCTATTTGTATGAACTTTCATGTGAAATCTCCTTGAGAAATGGGCTACATAAAGTCTTTTTTACCTAATGTCTGTCCCTTATACAAATTTGTTATACGTTCAGAAGATAAACCACAAAATCTGAGAATTTATCTGACAGAGATATATCTGCAAATATGTGCTGTAGAGTTTGTCTGGAGATGTCTGTGTGTACTGTAAACATGATTTAACTGTTCTGGTGTGAAGTAACTGGTTGGATTGTAGGTACTGTGCACAATGACTTGGGGTTAGTCCATTTGAGAGAAGTTTTTGTCTTGTCTATAAAGTTTTAATATTCGATATATAGCTGTAGTGGTAAACAGCAATGTTTCTATAAAGTCTGTGGCTGACAACTGCAACAACAAAAGATGTCTACAGGCATCTAAACAGTATGAACAAAATGTTTTTCATTCCACGTTCATCAGGTGATGCTTTTAATTAACAACCATTCAAGCAGAGAGGACAAACTAATTAGCTCATAGCTTCATTATGCATTTACAGTTACTGTTCAGGACTGTGAGATACTTTGCTGCCTCTATTTTCACCTGGCTTTTAGATTAATAATAACAAAATATAGATGCATTGAAAACAACATTCTGACAATTAAAAACTGACATTTCCAAGATTATAATCTGACTACAAGGGACTAATAAAGCAGTACATGGTCCCCTTCCTTTGTGATGTCCTAGTGTGCATGTTGCAGGATATGTTTTCATTTATTGAGAGGGATTAATTTCCTTGGTTCCAATTAAGAAGGGACAGTAATGTGATGTTCAGGTCACAGCCAGGAAGAAAGGGAACATGCTGACCCAAAACATGCTGTTATTTGTCACCCCAGTCTTCCGGCTTCACTCATTATGAGCCCTTGAAGGGAAGTCATGTCAGACAACACAAGCTCAGTGGTTTCGGTTTTAAGCTTCCAAAAGAAAGAAGGGTCATTGAGCTATTTGTTAATTAAAAGTAGATGGAAAAAAAGCAAATATGCACTTAATAAAGCCATGTTAAATGTGCAAGAGGTGGTGTGTATTGAGTAAAGTTCAACTATAAGTCTTAACTGCATTTTTCTTTTCTTTTCTTTCTTTCTTTCTTTCTTTCTTTCTTTCTTTCTTTCTTTAACCAGATATTGATGCTAAATCCTTCACAAAAGAGCAGTTCAGCACTTACATCATCACCCTAAATTCAGCACTATATCCTGACAGTCTTCTTGCCCGCGGTGAAAAATCTATTTAAAGTAACTCCAAATGCAAACTCATGAATAGGGTTGAAATCATGATACTGGTACCAATACCTACATTCTTAAAGTATTACTGATACCAATGGAGTGCTTAATTCTATACATTTTTTGAAGGTTCAAGGCTTGTCTCTTTTTTTTCCCAGATCTGGGTTGAAAAAGGATTGAATGCAGGTATTGTTTGACTGGAGACATTTCAATACTGTGGTCTCGTGAGTGTGAGAGATACTCTAAAAATAAATGTGTTGACGCAACAAAAAATATGCAATAGTTCACACTCAATATCTTTGAGTTGTGACAGCTTCCAATGAAACTATGCTCAACTCACGTACTACATTGAGTTAAGGGAATTAGCTTTTCCTTTACAGCCAAGTGTGTTTTTAAGTACCACTTACTTAATAATTGGTAGTTGGTTACTCATAAAATTAAGTTGTTCTAACTAGTTTGTCTACATCATGTAAAGGGAATTTTAAAGTGCTATGTACCAAGTTACCTTTATTATGAGCAAAAGTTTTCAAAGTTGGCAAGTTTTTAGCTTAAAAAAATCAGACAAGAACAGAATTGTCGTGCAGTAAACTTTTTTATTCTGGGTGCAGTTGTGTATGTGAACACATGATATTTAAATTTTCACTAAAAGAGAAATTACAATGCCCCACAAATTAAAAATAAACACATTGCCCATATTGCCCTGGAAAAACATAATTATGCCATTACAGTAGCACTATCATACAGTCTGAACTACCTTAGCATTATTATTTGAACAAAATTTATCTAAATTATGTTTGCAACTGGGAAGGTTTCTGTGAATCAGTAAATTAGCAATTTTATTTCACAACCATGCATTTGTTTAAGTGGTTGGAACAGGGTCCCTGTCCTAATTTTAAGACCGTAATTAAGGTTTTTGATCATGTAATATTTGACGTATGGAAGGACAATATGATAGGAAAAGGTCACAGTTTGGTTCAAATGAGAAAATATACAACCATCTTCAGTTAAATGTGACTGAAACGGAACATGACAAGCCACTTTTTCATTTCATTTCAGCCAGTGATTATGTATAGATGGTCACTGTGTTTGCTCAGTGGTAATTTGGTCTGCCGTTGTACAAATGCACCACATTTTGGTGGTAATGAAATTCAGTCTCGAGTGGAAACAGTCTCAGTCTCAAGTGCCCTGATGTTGGTTGATTAGACATCTAATGGAAGGTTTTTTTTTTTTTTCTTACTTCATCTCTGCTGATAGGCACGAAGTTTGAGAGAGTTATGTAAATCTGCTGAAAGTTTATGGTGTACCCACTGCTACCTCCTGGGGTGCTAAACTTGTCTTTGGTGACTTTCAGTGTTTCAATACCTTTAATAATAACACAAATGAACAAGGACAGAATTTATCTGTTTTTTTTTTCTGAACTAAAACTATCCATACCTCTGACACAGTGATTTCTTCCTTTCCCCATGACTAATCATCATGCTACCATCAAATAATGTGATCAGGTCTACATAAACATTCATTTTAGTGTATTACATTGGCACATCAGGGATCATGATGTAGGGGTGACCTGGCAAAGAAATGCAGGGGTCATCAACAAAACAGGTGAACCTAAGAAGTTCGATACTCAGTGTTTCATGAGTTGTCTTTCGAAAATCTAAAACACAAGAGCACACATCTGGAGAATGGATTAAACTTTGTCTTTACCTGCTCTAACATAAGCTGCAAACAGCAGAATGTCCATCTAACTAACACTAGTTCACTAGCTGCAACAGAGCAAAAAAATCTGTATAATAAACCTGAATTAAGAAATACAGAATGCACATAAGGGCTTGAAAATAATGCCAACCGCAATAATTGTAATAATTTTCAGAAAGGTCTCATTACCCTGTGTTTCAAACTGTTAAAAATTGCCTACCTGTGACAGCTGCTGAAGAATAGAAGAGGCCTGAAAGATTCAGGAGTGATGAACTGAGCCGGATTGTTTCACCTCCAACTTAGTGACGACAGTCTGCAACACAGATCAACTGAAAGAATGGAAAATGTGAGTCAGCAGACTGGAATAATATAAGAAAACATCTCTAAAAAGATGGATGCGGGTAACTACATTTCAAAAACTCTGTTGGATGAGGCCTAGTCTATGAAAAGATGTTTAGATCATGGTAGTTTGAGTAGCTGTCAATCACTACCTCCACCCCTGCTCACCATTTTGCAAAATCACTATGATGCACTGATTGTGAGCAAAATATTTCATCACTGTTTTTATGGTTTCAGAGTTCATCTGACAATTTACTGTGTGAGATTTCAGTCATTCCCCTACATGGATGTATGAATACACTCATAAATGTCATAAACCCACTTTTCTTTTACCAAAAATGAACCACCAGACCAACAGCACACAAATAATCACAGCAAATAATCAGGGTGACGATGCAGCACAAGTCAGTTAAGAAAGAGAAAGTTATTTTCAGTAAAGTCCAAAATAATTATTCCCTGAAACTCTTAAGAGTTAAACAAAAAGACACCACTTTTCAGAGCTTCAGCGATAAACAGCAACAAGAACTCAGTCTGTTCAGTTCAGTATTTCAAAATTTGGTCAGAGGTTTTGGTCAATGAGGATCTGTGGGAAAGTTCTAGTAGTTCAGTTTAGTTTTTACCCCAAAGAGTTTAAATCACCACCCAACAAAGTTAATCAGAGATCACTGGACAGGTTCAGTTTTTTTCCACATAGTAAAACCTAAAACATCTCAAATAAATTAATAATGCATCTCTCAAAGTAAAACCTCAGACAATGTCACAGTCAACTCCAAGTGCCAGTTTGTCTTCGAGTTCACAGAATAAAAGAATCAAACCTCACAAAGGACAGACGGACAGGTTTTTAACACACAATACTTTCACAACCAACAAAGTCATAAATTATTTGGCAAGAAATAAACCATCTTTAAACAAACCAGCACCGTCAGTTTAAAAGTTCAAATGTTATATTAAAGAACACAAAACTAAGTCAGTCCAGTTCCATGTAATTCGGTTCAGTTGATAAGGTAACACAGACACTTTGGGATTCAAAAGTCAAAACACCGAAGAATACCCATTAAGAGAACCACAGACCCATGAAAGATCTCGCAAGAGTGATCATTTGTGACCCAAACAGTGGTTTTCCCACAACCCTGACCGAGTGTTTTCCGTCATTAAACCTACCATATTTAGTTAACCATAGCGTTCATACATTTAAAACAAAATTGGGTTGTACAAGGTGTACAATGAAGAAACAATCACACAAATCTCACAAGAGTTCCACAAATCAAGGATTCATTCTAGTCTTAAAAACAGGCTCGTTCGGGATGAACTGCGCCTCGCCTGGAAAGTAGACGAGATCGGACGGCCGCAGCACGAGGTGGAGACAAAAAGCTGCAGTCAAGTCGGACAGTTTTCAACAGACTTAAGAAGGAGTAGAAGAAGAGACACTAACATCCTGTTAGATCACCTGTAGGTTACCTAGTCTGCAGACCATAACTTCATAACTTCATAACTGAAGAGATGAAATGTGTTCTTGGTTGCTGATTGAAGTTAAAATAGAAGAGATCAAACAAACAGTTACAAAGTGCTTTACAAGGCAGATAAAAGAACAGATGTTACATGTAACAGGAGGAGGATAAGTCATACATATAAACTTTATTATTATCAGACACAAATAGCAGATAGACAACATAAAATGCACTGCAAAAGTACGTCAGACTATTCCCATAATATTCCTACCAGATATCTATGCATAGATCAATAAATCTGTGTTTTGCTTAATTCAATCAGAAATACTGAACACTCATATTTCGTTGCAAGCAACATGACATCTATCTAAAGCAGAGGTGCAGGAGCCATGCAGCTGTGCAGCTTTAGTGGCACATTTAAAGCAAAACCCCAAGCCATAGTTGCAGCAGCCGAGTACTCACGCCAGGGTCACATGAGGCAAAGCAGCCGCTGTGTTTATCTCAAATTTTGATGCTGTGGAGCTTCAGGGGTGAGATAGGAAGTCTTCATGTACGCTTGAAAATCCATCACCATATGATTAGTTCAATTAGTTTTAGCTTCTCAGTCTTTCTCTTACATTCAGTTCTGTTGTTAAAATCCCATGAAACACTACAAATGACATAATCCTCACTAATTCATAGAAGGATGTAAGAAAATTGAAAAAGACACAAATAATATTCAAATCACTCTGCATGTGTAAGCATGTAAATGTAAAATACTGCTGCTTATTAATTTGGGAACTCCACATAGCTTCTTGTTGCCGTGGTTACTGTGTTAACATGCTGCATTTCACCCATTACTGCATATTAAACACAATACAGTACAGCCTATATCTTGAGCCAGATTACCACACTAATGGTAATTGTCAAAAATGATCTGCACTTGAGCCAACTGTTCATCTGTCTTTGAGAATTGCTGATATTCTTATTTTAATCTATCAACAGAAATAGCTCAAAGTCATGTGAAACTAATGAATCTGAAATATCAGGTTCATCTGATTATATCTTGGACCAGTGAACACCTATTAACTAATTGGTGCTGAGGAAAAAAGGGTAGATGACTATTAAAAACATGACCACATCTTCCCCCCTGGTCACATTACACTGGATGGGTGATTTACATTGAGTCATGCATGAGGCTACTCAAGCAAAGCTAAAGGGACAAAAGGCAAAATGTGAGACATCATAAGCTGTGACAAGAGTGTACAGTATAAAAAACAAGTCAGACAAATATCCCACACAGCAAACCGTGAGTATGTCATGACATGATTCATATAATAAAACATACTCCATGCAATCAGAGCCATGTGAGATTAACAAAAATAACCTTCTTTCTTCAATTAGAAAGAGGGATATGTATTTTAGCATCACCAGATGCATACAAAGACAATAAATAAATAGAAAATTTGAGGGGTTTTGTATGAGATAATTCTGCTGTGAATGATTGGCTATGGGTAAGGAAAGTAGCAAGTTTTTTTTTTTTGTTTTTTTATTTGCTGTGTTAGGCCACATGCTGCCAGTGCTGGCAACATGCTAGTTACCATAACATGTTGTGGTGCCATTGCCATTGCTTCAATGGCCCAATATTCTGCAGTTCCAGTTGTCCAAAAAATGTGCCATTGGACCAAAAGCCCATTGTCACTTATCCCAAAAACAAATGTCGATTGCTCTGAAGGCCCATACACACTCTCACAACATTTAAAGGGGTTTTACAGACAGATTTCCAGTAAAATCATGAGAGTTTTAGCTCAGCTGGTACGCACCCCTGTCAGTCAGTTATTTGATAGGGTTAATCTTATCCCAACCCTAAACCCAACAGCAGGAAGAGTATGTATTTTTGAAGTAATGTTCCTTTGGAGCAATGGGCATCTGACGGACAGATGAGCTTTTAGTCCAGTGGTATATTTTTCAAATTATTGGGGCAGACTAATGGGCCGCTGAAAATATGGGCATTCACCCATTAGGTGAGGCAGCTGAGTAAGCTTATTTGATTGGTTGGTGAGGTTGCCAGTGTTGCCAACATGCTAGTTAGTATAACATGTTGTGGTGCTATGATATTGTTCCGAAAGCCTTTTATTCCAAAACCCCAACAGTTACATTTGACAAAAAAGCCAACTTTAACCCAATTTTAACCCTAACCCAACTGCAGGGACAATGTGTCTTTTCAGAGCAGTGGGTCTTCCAAGCAATGTGCATTTGTTTTCAGGTTGACAGACAGCTTGTTACTTGAGCACCTAGATGTCTAGTCTAGTGAAGATCACACACTCAGCACACTCCTGTAGTCATTTGGTGCTGGGCAGGGTGAAAGCAGCTGCTTGTTGCAGCTTTAAAAACCAAAACAGTGACAACAACTGTGCACCTTTAAGTTTATACTGTGTCAAAACATGAAAATTTGTCAACGCTAATTTGATATCAACATTTTTTTAATTCACTGAGTACCTTGTTTGTGACCAAAATAATCACTAGTGAGATTGAGAGAGTGGTGCAAATCTCATCTATAAATAGCCAAACATGAGTCACCAAAATTGATGACATATTACACAGGTCATAAATCATACAGTCTCCATGGCAAGACAGATCAAAACTTCATAACTTTTAGGTTACAATAACCCACTCCTTCATGTTGTTTGCATTTGTCAGAATGACACACTAAATAGAGAGAAGGTCAAGCTGGGTCCAGATTTGAGCATTGTTTCTTTTAATGTTTGTGTATGTCCTCAGGTGAAGGTCCACCACACTTGAATAATGATCATCACAGCCACACACCTGTAAATCTTGAACCATCAAACATGTTGTTGTGTGCATGCAATGACAGTTTCATTGACTAACCAGATTATGTCAGTGCAATACATTCTTCAAAAACCTCCAAATCCTACTTTTTGTCATTGTGAAGGTTTTCATTGATGGAGAAGTAAAAACCTCAGGATCATCAGATAACTTTAGTGCACAACCAGTTTGAACACCCTTTTTGAACATATATATGATCAGTTTGTTACCTTACCGTAGTCTCAAGTAGGTTTTAAGTCTGAGGACTGAAATGTCTAAATACAAATGATTCAATAACATTTTTCCTTTGTTTTTATTTTTTTATTTGAGGTGAGGAAAGGGACAAGAGAAAAGACATAAATGGCAGAGATAAACTAAAGCCAATGATGAAGAAGAGGAGGGGAGAGAAAGGAGCATGAGGAGGAAGAAGAAGAAAAAAAAATCTGTCAAGAAGTGGTTACTTTCAAACCTGAAAAGTTAAAATGCCAACTGAAAAACTTTTAAGTACATGCTAAAAAAAATATTTACTTTTATATTTTCAGTGGATAAATATTTGAAATGGCTTCTTTTTATACCATGGTATTGCTACTTTTGCTTCTTTATCATTTGATCAGTGTGTGTGCTGTTGTTGAGACGCTGTGGAGGTGAAACAGAAACCAGTGGGTCAGCGCGTGTCATGTGTCACGAGCCAATACAGGAAGTAGCTGGCAGCTGCTGACGAGCTAAACAACAAAAGCCATGAAGATACGAGCAACCTAGCGAATAAGAGTGTTTCCGTGCCACACAGAAGTCAATTAATGTTGGTGCCATCATACTCTGTAAAAAGGCGAATGTTACAGACATGGAAAGAGCTGTCAGTATCTTCATTTTGTCGGTCATTTTCTTGGCATCGCAGGTAAGTTGATGAACGCTAATAACAGAAACTGAACCGTGAAGGTTAGCCAACGGTTACCGACGGGCCTGATAACTGAACTTACCATCGAAAACTGTGTCGGCTGTGAGTACTGCTAACTGTCTAAAACATATTAATAGTATGTTGTCAATATACTGTACTGATTCGTGTGTAATAAGCACCATTTTTTCGTTAAAGAACGACAAAACTGACCGCTGTCAACCAGCTATCGTTAGCTCTAACATGTGGTTCGTTAGCCTCTGCTAGTGTGGTTCAAGCTTGAAAACTTCGTGTTTGTGCTGCATTACTGTTAAGTTAGATGATAGGGGCAGCGTTAATGTAGTTAACATTTTCCAGAACTAACATTAAATTAGCACTTAAGCAAAAGCTGTTCAAACCTAACTTAGCTAACTTATACAGACGTTGACGTTTGGCGGAGGGTGATTTCCCCGACGTTCCCTAAACACGTCACTGTCGAGGAAGTATTCACATATTTATTTAAAGCGGATCACTGATCACTAAGGCAGAGATCACACACACCACTGCACTGAGTTGGCTCTGTTTTTGAATATGGAAATAAAGTGTAACGAGTTGACTAGTCTAATATCAGGCTAAAAAAAAAGAATAAGGAAAACCAAACACTGATGAAAGCTTAAAGAGAGCTTCTTTTCAGTCTGATATTTATGACAGCTCAGTATATTTGCCAGTGAAGTGAGAGCATTTAACTGATTATTTACCTATACATTAAAATGCCGCCATGAGAATGATGTTAAAACAATATAAATTTGTAACCCGGATGTCTAAAAAGTTTTGTATTGAATTTGTATATATTGCTTTTAATCTGGTGCAGTAGTTCACAGCTGTTTTGGCTGGCTTGACACTGGAGTTGGGAAACACAATGTTGGTGTTGGGTGCTAATACTGACATAATTAACTCATCGGATATCAGACTGCCGGCACCAATCCATGTACCACTTCAGATTCCATAGTCTGCTGTTTTTATGAATCATAAATATATGTGTTGACAGAATATTTTGATGCAGTCCCTTTGAAATGTCGATATTCTGTATCATTTTTGATACCACAGGGAATTGACTCAACATTGATGGCATGAAATGTTAGATTTTTATTCTATAACAATGGATAGAGAATGAGACAAACAATGAGGATTAGACAGTACTGTGTGCAAGAGAGAGGTGGAGGAACTAACAACTCGCTGTTGGAGAGAAGAGTGAGCGAGCAAGTACAGCTGGTACAGGAGTGTCAAATACTGTGAAAAAAATAAAATTGAAAGCATTTGAAGTATGAAGTATAGATGTTTATCAAATATCTTATAAATATTTTTAATATTTATGAAACATTAATTGTAATAATGCAATGCAGCTCATGCCAAAATGTTATAGCACAAATTAATTACTTTGTAATTTAACAGTTCTACAAAGATATCCAGTCATTGCCATTTTTTTTTTGTCTACCAGTATTTTATGAATTAGACATGCAGGTGGAACTTGGTTCATGGTCCATGAACTTGCCATAATGCAATATAAAACAGGCTGCCACTGAGTGAGCCAGTAAGAGCGTACTAACTCAGTATGTCTTTAGTTCAGAGATATTTTAGTCCTGAAATACAGAAAAGGAAGACAACAACTTACTGTATAAAGACAACATTCAGGTATCAGAATCAGGCTGGAAAAGAAAAAAAAGTGTTTTTGTGTCTCTCTAATATGAGCAATGCATATTTTTGACAGACCACCACACATAATGGCCTCAGTATAGTCATGAGTTGTAAGGAGATCAACAATGATATCATTCATACAATTTTTTTGACATACAAAACAAATGCATGCCTACTGGGATGCTGCAATTGTTAGCTGTGTGTCAGGCCAGCTACAATTAAGACACTTTTAAGCTTGTGTAGAAATTTAAAAGAATAATGTTTCTTTCCCAACAGATAAACTGCCAAGAGGCGATTCTGCACATTTCAAATGGAAATACAGAGAGGGAGTACTGTATTGTCCACAATCACTCCTGGACACCCCTATCACAAACCCTTGATGCTGCTGTAAGTTTTTCAAACTTTTTCAGGCACTATTCTGCTGTGATTTCATAGCATCAGGACAGGAAAGTAACTCTGGCTTTCATCTACTTCTTAAGCATGAAGTCAATTTTGTGTTTATTCTTTGTATTTACAAAAATACACCATGAGTGGTTCCGAACCTTGAAATTTGGAATGAAGTTCAATGATCCCAAATGTTAAAATGTCACTTTACACCTTACAGCCTGTATTTACGAACTGCTATTTGGTGGTGGTGTGCCACTCTGATTAATGTGGTAACCAGAAGTATTTACAGTTTAGAAGTAATGATGGTGACGCTAGCTGAAATGAGTTTGTGTTTGCTGTAACACTCTTAATTTTGTGACTTCTCCTGTATCCCAAAGTTATGATGGGAATATTACAGGAAATTCTCCTCCGTTAAAATTGTTAAATCACTTATTGTCTTCACTTTTCCAGTCGCAGTATCCACTTGTGAACCTGACCTCCACTGTCCTGTGTAACGCCTCAGGGGTCAGTACAGATGTAAAGGACAAAGCAGTGGTGGTCATGAGGGGGGACTGTGATTTCAGCCAGAAAGCTCAGGTTGCTCAGTCCCTCGGAGCTACAGCTTTGCTCCTTGCCAGCAACAAAACATTGGTAGGACATTTACATCAATCTGTATATTGTTAGTTGATTAAGCCTGAGGGGGTGTGATTTGACATTTTCCGTAAGATTTTGTTTTTTTTTAAGTGGTTAACTAACTCCCATGGAGGGCCCATTAACTGTTGTTTTTTGTGAACTGATAATAATGCTATTGTAAGGAGTAACAAATGTAATATGTAAGAAGTGCATGCAGAAGCGAGTCAGAAATAAGGAAGTGACATACCAGTGGTATCAGTGTGGGTGTTTCCATCTAAATATGTTTTCTTTGTAGGAGAAATGGTCTTGTTTCCTGTCATCATGTTTGATTCACTGTGATTTTTTTTTTTTTTTTAACTTTTAATTTTTTGACAACATACCATGTTTAAAGTGGCTCACCAAAGGCCCAGTAAGAAATGTTCCCAAGTCTTATTTATAAACATTTCTAAGAACACGGTACACTTCACCTAGGACCACAGTAATCACAAACAGGGTCACTTCAAGAAACGTCACACTTTACCTGGGACCCAGACAAGGATGCCCACTCTCACCATCCCTCTTTGCCATCTTTATCGAACCACTTGCAGCAGCAATAAGACAAAACAATAAATTTGAAGGAATCCAGGATACTGACTCACAACATAAAATTAGTTTATGTGCAGATTATTTATTATTACACCTACTGAATCCCTCCATGTCACAGCAGGAAACCTTTAACACCATTAACAACTTCTCTACAATCTCCACTCCACTATACAATAAACTGGAACAAATCAACTATATTACCACTGTCTGAAGATGCCTGGGACTCTGCAGCCCAAGACCTCCCACTTCACACCGACAATATAAAATACTTAGGAATTAATAATTCCTCCAGGCTGTCAGAGTTGTTCAATCTCAATTACACCCCATCGCTTAAAAAAAATAGAAGATGATTTCAAACACTGGACCAAGCTCCTACTCACTCTCATAGGATAAATAGCTACAGTCAAAATGAAAACCTTACTTCAGCTTAACTATTTGTTTTCCATAATCCCCACCACCCCCACTGATAAATGTTTTGAAACTCTAGACTCATTAACAACTCAATTTTAATGGAACAAAAAAAACCCAAAATCTCACTTTCAACATTACAAAATCAAAAATCACAAGGTGGCTTAGAGGCATCAAACTTTTTCCACTACTTCCTGTCAAATTAACTACAATATTTATTTAAATGGACAAACAAGAGCAACTACAATAACCCATGGCTAGAGTTAGAACAAAATCAATGCACAACTTCAATCGCAGACCTCCCCTTCCTACTGCAATCAATCGAGAAAATTAACTATTGTCAGAATATCACAGTTCACACAACTCTGGCAGCCTACTACAACCATCTAAATTAAGCAGGGAGGTTATGGAAATCACAAATTAAAAAAAAGAAAAATAACATCAAAACTTTATAAACTTATATCTTGTATAACTTGTATAACTCTCCCAATCACAAAATGGGAAAATGCCATGTCTATCTCTCCCAACCCTGACTTCTGGATACAAATAAATAAAAACATCTTCTCTATGACCATGCATTCAAATCTGTAACTTATACAATATAAAACCATCCACAAAACCCACATCACTCAGAGCAAAATGTTGAAAATGTGACTGGCAGACACAAGATACCTGCTCACAATGCACACTGGGTAGCACAGATGATTATTTGCATGCCACTTGAGTCTGTCAACCAGTTCACTCCTTTTGGACAGCAGTCACTGAGAATCTCTCTGACATTATCTTGGGCTGCAGAATCTCATTGTCTCCATCACTGTGCCTGCTGGGACATACCACACAAGTAGCCTCCCACCACCACCACTATCAATTCCCCATCCAATACCCTGTCCTCCTACATGTGGGTGGCTGGCGAAATTGCCCTGGACCTGGCCATTCAATGGGGTTTCAGGGTACAGTTGGCTTTGCATAGCAGATTTTGTTGGGCCAACCACCAAATAATAATAATATCTCCAAAATCAAAACAAAACAAACAAAAAAAACACCAGTCAGCCTCACCTTAATTTAAGTTTCTGTCTCTTGAGTTTGGAGGACTTGGCCCTCCTTTGTCATGCTACTGCCACAACAGCGCCATAGGTCTGCTCCCGTGATGTTAAGGTTAGGGTATAAATAAATAAATAAATAAATAAATAAACATATACACACACACACACACGCACACATATAGTCTCAACCATGTATGTATGTTTACTACGTACCCACTAGACTGAAGTCATGTTTGCTTTCTATGTTATTTGTTTATTTTACTCTATTTTTCTTATTTGCCATTATTTTTGTTTTTGTCTGTTGTCTAATATAATTTGAGCTGTTTATACACTTGTCTTCACTTGTTCTGTAATTGTTTCCATGCACAATAATAAATAAATAAATAAATGAATAGAAATTTATAAAGAATTCTGTTTTCCCACTCGGCTCTTCAGATACCTCCGTCAGCCAATGATTCTGAGTATGCAAAGGTCCACATTCCTCTGGCTCTCATGAGGTACAGGGACTTCCTGGAAGCACGGCAGGTTAGGCAGTCTTTACTTTTTCTGCTGCTAGTCTTGTTACCACTCCTTTCAGAAAAGTTCGATTCAATGAAAAAGTCATGTTGGATGCAAAGTTGCTCATTAAATCTTTAATCTTTGTGTGTGTCCTCAGGTGTTTGGTGAAGATATGCACGTGAAGCTTTACGCTCCACCACACTCCAAGCTTGATCCAAGCATTGCAGTCATGCTACTGATTGCAATCGTCACTGTTGCCCTGGGTGGCTACTGGAGTGGAGCATGTGAGAGGTGAGATATTATAGCTGTGCATTGTCAGGACTTGACTCAAGAAGTTTCAACAATAATGGCTTGATTCCTCTGAGCATGGCTGTGTTGTGTTACGGCTGTGCTGCAGCCACAGGAGGTCATCACAGCCACTCTACACAATGCTTGTGATTCCACCAGCAGCGCCTTGTCCCAGAAGCGGCTCTCCACTCTGCTCCACTTTAAATATGCACAGTCTATTTTTGAGGGATGCTGCGTCAATCTGCACAGAGCAAACCAAGCAGGCAGGAAGTCAGACACAGGACATCATAGACAATCTTGTCACATTTTAAAATAAAAGACCATGTGCAGGCTCACAATTATACAAACAGACCAGAAAGAAACCATTGAACTACGTAGCCTCCTAACCCATGGTAGAAGCACAAAAATCAAGGAAAAAATACCAAATCAACAAAATCTGAGCAAGTCAACATAATCAGGCAGACAAAAATGCTCCACTTAAAGACTGTTGGTGGGGCATGAAGCCGTGTGGAGGACTGATCAAAACTGTGGCGCACATGCATCCTGCCCAGTGGAATCAAGTAATAAGGGAGACGACACCAGACCACAACATTTAAACAATGGAACTTGATTACCCAAAGTAACCAAACTGGACCAAATTAAATTATATTAGAGGTAATAGCTATGATAAGATATGGTATGTTTATGTCAGTGACATTTTAATGATGGGTGTGTGTAGGGCTTTGTTCGGAGTGCAAGCAAATCAGATTTGTTTATCAAATTAGATCTTTAAGACACACTGTCCTGTTATTTGCAAGTGATCAGATCAGATTTGTGTGTGTCCAGACATCACCAACCTATCTGCATGTGTTGCTGTAGTAACGTTGTAAGCATCAGGAACTTTCTACACTTCCCAAGGCAGAAGCATGGGAAGTGGAGAGCCATCATCTGTGTTGTGAAGTCGTGATGCAGAACACCTCCGTCACACCGGACAAACTCTTGTGTTATTATCCATACTGCTCTGTTAATAGCACAGAGCGCTAGTAACATTCTGTAGTAGCATGGATTCTGCTCAGCCACTCTGATGCACTTTTGTGTTTTTTTGATTTGTTGCTGTTGTTGTGTTTCTTTGAGTGTGATGCAGAAGACACTTTAAAAACTGATTTCAGTGGCCAGACAGGGACACATCTGTAGAGATCTGATTGGAATGGCATTTCCAACCACCTCAAAAATGTTGCTTGTATCCATTTTCATCTAGTCTTGCTGTCCAGTCAATCTGAATAAAATCTGACACTTCACAAAAAAGACTTGGGGTAGCAGTCTGAGCAAGGCCTAAATGTATGGATGTGAAAAGTAGAATAATTAACTAAACAAACTTAACAAACCAAAGGAGAATCAAGTGCCTTGAATGAAGGGCAAAGAGAGCAGCAACAGCAGAATGGTAGACAGAGAGCAGCAGCTACACTGCAGCCAGCCTTAAATAACCCAGGAACACACTTGGGCCCTCAAGTGATCCACCTGCAAAGTGAGCAGAGAGACAGGTGAATCTCACTGCAGGGGTCATCACAATATTTGTACATTTTAATACAATGTAACTAGAGCAGATATCAGAAGAACATTTAGTTTTATCAGTATGCAGTGAGAGTGTGAATGATTAACCAGATAATAGCTGTGTGAATATACAGTACTGAAATGTTGAACATACAATAGATGGCATTGATATTTTCAACAAGTAGCATATACTTGCCGAAGGTCATATTTATTGCAGTGCCATTGTATCAGATTGCATGGATTTGTATGGTTGAATTGTATAGTTGATGGTGCCTGGTCTGCTTTTTTTTATTTGTCTTTTTGACCACCAGTTTTATAAACGGTAGGCTTGAAATATATAATTCCAATGTTTTTCTGTTTGTGGCAGGGACCGGCTGAAAGGTGGTGCGGAGGGGGGAGGAGGTGGAGAGAGCAAAGCCGACAGTGGAGAGCTTTTCCTGTACTCTCCCCTCAAAGTGGTTTTCTTTGTTGCCCTGATGTGTGGGATGCTGGTACTCATGTACTACTTTTACAACATCCTCGGTGAGTGGGACAAAATAAAAACAGCTCTTGTGTACTCTGAAGGAGTAATAATATCTGGTGTTTTGTTGAAGTGATCTGTGTTTGTTTCTTCACCCAGTTTACGTTATTATTGCCATATTCTGCCTGGCTTCTGCCTCTGCACTGTTCAGCTGCCTGGATGCAGTGATGGAAAAGATTGGTTGTGGCACTTGCGGGTATGATGATCACTCTTTCAAAAAAGATTATATACACACTTATACACACACATACAAATACAAATGCATATTCCACTAGTGTTATGTAAATATAAATGGGAGAGATGAGTATCAGTACTACCTGATGAATAGCTCAGTACAGAATATGTAATCATATTTTAATTTCCTTCCTGGTTTCTCTGTAAATATCCATTCCATCTAAACAAGACAGACATAGTGGTCACAGAGAGAAGATGTGAAACAGATCTGTGTGTGTTACTTCCTTCTCCCAACATGTCTGTGTCTGAATCATATCCTGACTGACCAGTCAGCTGCTGAAAGCCTTTGTTTATTTGACTGTCTATGTCTTTTTCTAGGTTCTCTATCCGAAATTGTAACTTCTCAGTAAGGTCTCTCATACTGGCTGCTGTGTGCATTAGCATTGCTGTGGTCTGGGGAGTCTACAGGAATGAAGACAGGTACCTGACGGGACAAATACACACAAAACACACAACCCATAATGCCTCTGTCTGTTTCACTCCCACCTTCAGTCGTGGCTGTCATAGGGGGACTGTTCTAGTGGTGAAGCAGAAGGTGCTTATTGCTTAATATTATCCAGTAAACAACCACACTGCTGCAGCAGTGCTTTTGACATTATAACCCAACCACATTCCTGTGTTGGTGTTACATGTTTATAGCCAAGTGCAAGCTCAGCCTGTCCAGAAAGGTGATTGAAGGGCTTTTTATTCCTGTCATTATTGTACCAGGTATGGACATTGTCTCTTAATGGTTGCATGGTGACGTACACTTGTTTTGTGAGACATGAATGATGACTTTATTCTGTTTACTCTATTATATATTAATTAATTTAAATAATAACCTCAATCATGTAGTTGGTGTTGTTTAATGTGATAATGACATTGGCAGGGTTATTGTGGCTAAAGTGTTTCATATTTAGAGGTTGGTCAGTGTTCCTTGAATAGTGGATTCTATTGTCAGCCTCCCTGTTGCCGCTTAACATAACTTGCTTGTGTTATTTTTATGATCTTTATCAGTTAGCTTAGTCTGTCTTTATGAATGTGATAGTAAAAAAAAATTTAGGGCCCAAAGTCTGTTGGAGATAATAATGAAAAACAAATGTGAAATATATTGTAAAATATCAAAATATATGGCTATAAAATCAATTCTTTCAATTTGCTCTCCTTTAGCAGGGTATTATTTCTAACTGTGTAACTATGTATTTCTTTTTTGTGTTGTGTTTGTGTTAAGTTGAGTCAGACTGCTCCTCTTAAAGTTAAAAACACATGCTAAGGTTAAAACACAAGGTAAAAGAGCTTCTTGTGCTTTTGTAGATGGATCTGGATCTTACAGGACCTCCTTGGCATTGCTTTCTGCCTAAACTTCATGAAGACCATCTCACTGTCCAACTTCAAGGTACCTCTCTCTTCCAAGAATCACACTCTCTCTCTTCATAATTCTATCTTTTAATCTATGACTCTGTTCCTCTTGAACTGTCATTATTATATTTATTTATTTACACATATTTTATATTCATTGTCCTCTACGCACTATTTCTATGTCCCAGATCTTTTTGTCTTTGCATCAACAAGACAGACCTCTGTACATTAACTATTATTAGTAATGAATGCAATTCTAGTAAAACTGCGTTAAAATCTTTTTTTCATTTCTCAGATTTATCAGTTCTGTTTTCTTCTGTTTCCATAATCTCATAGATCTGTGTGATTCTGCTGAGCCTCCTGCTTGTGTATGATGTCTTCTTTGTTTTCATCACTCCTTTCCTCACCAAGGTATGAACATATTTATTTATTTTGTTTGTGTTTTGTTGTAGCAGGAGGGGTTTTCCACATAATGCTGACAATTTCTTTAGATTTTTTTCTGCAGTATTTCCTGCTTTTATGTTCAACTTTTTGTTGGCCAAAGAGTTTTGGCATCCAGTGAACATATTTAACTGATGCACAAAAGCTTCATTCAAGAGAACAAGTGATTATTTGGAAAGGGAACCGTAAACACAGACACTTAATATCATTGAATAGGAGATGTTTTTGCAGCTCTAGTGGTTTCATGAATAGACAAGTAATATGAATGTTTGGCATTTCTTTCTCTGTCAACAGAATGGAGTTAGCATAATGGTGCAGGTTGCCCAGGGCCCGGATGCATCTGGAGAGAAGGTAAGTCCATCTGCACTGCAACCTGCCTTGAAGGGGAACACTGCCAAATTGTCTTTTTAGGCATTTTCAAAATTTTTGTTAAAATATCAAATTTCACAATTTTTTCACTGTTTTAGTGAATTTTAAGATTTGGAATGGTTGAAAAAAATGCAGCTCAATACATTTTATGAAAATTGTTACTTTATTAGGAGACTCAGGACTGAAATAAAAATAAATTGGTAGAGTAAGTTTGTGTTCAAGAAAAGCAGTGTGCAGCTGAGGAGTGCAGGAGTCCTGATGAACCAGCCAAAAGCTAAGCTTGGTGGAATTCCCCGTCAAGTTTGTCCTGGCTTTATTAACATCCTGGCTGATCTGCACTGCTTGTTGTTGATGCCCTGAGGGCAATGATAGACTGATTGACTAACTTTGCGCTGGGGTTGGGTGGGGTCTGTCGTAGACGCAAGGTAACATGGTGGAGGTCTCCGCTGAACCCCAGACTCCCTCTGAGAAAGTAAGGCTTGACCTTTTACCCATCCACTCCTTTTTTCAGTGCTACATTCTGAGGTGTGTGGGAAGGGATTGGGGTTGTAGATGATAGACTCATGTGCAGAATCGAATAGAATAGAAGTAGAGGAATAGAATTGTTTTCTGTATTCTTCTGTATAGACCCCCACAAACCACAAAGATGCATCCAAGGCAATTGTTCAAGTTTAGTTAACAAGAAAGATTGAAAAAAAAAAACATTTAAGACCCCTGACACAACATTCAAAAAAGTAATACAAATACCTTACTTTATTGATAATTAAAATGCATTTTTTTAACAAAAATAACTGCACATTGTACTGTATACAATGCACTGGATCAGTTGTGTGTACCCTTAATTGTTTGTGGTGCCCATCATGTTCATATGTATCTATGGATTTTTTACATTTCTTTTTTCTATGGCTGTAATCTTGAAAAAAGGTTCTTATGGTTTCCCCCAATCTTTTAACAAAAATGAAATATGAACAGACACGTAGTCTCTCACATGATTGTCAGGTGGTATGCCCTGAAAAGTCACTTGAGTTTGTATTTTGAACATAACAGTTCTGTTCCATTTTAATCATTTTATGTGCAGTGTTTTCATGCCGTTGCATCATTGTAGAATGGATTTGGCCTTCTAAGCGTTTTTTTGTTTATAGAAAAGACTTTGTATTTATATTTTGTTTCAGTAAAACATGGTTTTAGTATGAATACTCTAAGTCTTTTCTCTCTTTAGTTAGAAGTGCTCAGAGGATTCAGTGAGGAATGTTAAGCCATTGCAGGATAGCTGAAGCAGTGTTTCTCCCAGGATTCCTCGTGCAGCAGAGCTCACATTTTTGGATTTTCAATTTTCTCTGGGAAATTATACTCAGCACAGACCTATGTATTCAGCAAATTGTGTTCAGCAACTTATTGTATGCATAGCATTTGCATAGTGTATGTGAGCATTTGTGAATACAGCATTTTGTTGTTTGTTGTTACAGTTTCAAGTAACATTGAAAGTAAAGTACAATAGATTTAAAACATCTGTGTCCAAGAAATGTCAGCAAGATACACAACAAAATTCAGAGAACAGTGCTTGTTCAGTGTTAATTGTTTATGGACACCCTAACTGAAAAAAATCTCTTGGCGTAATATTAATGATGAGAACAGAAAGACATTCTGAGAGTTGTTTCTCTTTTTCTGAAATGTTTTCTATGCCACGGTTTGTAGCTTCACCCCAGCTAAATTTGTGCACCAATTGCCTCCTTACTGTCCATGCAGACCATATATATGCTGTCAAAATGTGAAAGGCAGTGTGTTGTTGAAATGGGAGTTAGAAAATACAGCAAGAGATTCTAAAGCAACATACACTAATATGTCTGCTACAGCCCTGAGAAATGAATATGCAATACATAGTCAGTTCAACACAAAGTGCAGCTCACTGTATTTGGCTGCATAAGACACAACAATTCTGCTGTCATACTTATGCAATTTTAAACAGGTAAAATGTTTTATTTTCTCAGCTGCCAGTGGTGATGCGTGTCCCACGATTCTCAGCTTGGGCTCAGAACCTGTGTGGGATGCAGTTCTCCATTCTGGGTTATGGAGACATCATTGTTCCAGGTGAGGCTGTTGAAGTGGCAGTGTCAGAGTTTACCTTAAACTAAACTAACTAACTAACTAAACTGTGCCTGGGAAATATTTTGAACAATATGCAAAATTAACTTTTTTGTTTACTGGCCAAATGGCCAGTGAATGTTCAAATTTGACCAGCCACTTAGTAGATTACCATTGGATTTTTTGACACTTGAATATTTTACCAGCATTTGGCTGCATGGTGCCAATTCTGTGCACTTATTTTGAATACAAACATTAGTGGCTAACATTCTCTGAGCCAAAGACGAACAAGAAAGAAATAACTAAATACATGGTGTGTTTAGTTCAGTACAAACAAAGCTGTTTTTATGAACATTCTCATTTGTCTAGCCTGGATGAGATCTGTGTAATTAAAGTTACTTGCAAGTAAGAATGTTTTTTGTTTTGTTTTTTTTACTTAAAAGGTCCCTAAACCAACAGTGTTTAAAAATCTGTGTTTATGGCAGCACTGTTTCTGAGAAAGAATAAATAAATGCAAACATTTGTAGTGTGATGTATCCCTCACCTTGTGTATCTTAATTGGTCCAACAGGCCTCCTGGTTGCCTACTGCAGCAGGTTTGATGTTTGGGTCAACAGTACCAAGAAGATCTACTTTGTCAGCTGCTGCATAGGTAACTCACAGCTCAACTATAATCTTGTTATTCATATTTTGTCATTATTATTTGAAAATATTTTACGTCAATCTTTGAAAAAAGGAATTTTCCTTTTTTTTTAGTTTTATAGTATTGTTGGTAGTGTTACAGTACATCACCACTTCTTTTTTCATATTTGAAATCCTGTATGTTTCAGGTTACATATATACATTTTTTATGTATTTTCTTTAGCCATATTGTCTTTGCTACTCGTCTACCAGCAGCTGAACTACCAGCATACTGTATTTCATAACATTTCCCTACACATCAGAAGATCTTTTGTGAGAGTCTTTTTCATAGTTCTGCTTAGTAAAATGCTGACATTGTTTGTGTCTCTGGTTAGTTCTTTTTTCCAAAGTAAGCAGTTTAAGTTCTGATTGTGTCTGTGTGTGGTGAAGTATCAGATTTACTTTGTCTTTCTGCTTCTGTGTTTGTATTTGTCTGTCTCTTTCATTCCCTGTAGCCTATCTGCTGGGAATGATCACAACGTTTGCTGTGATGCTGCTGACAGAGATGGGCCAGCCTGCCTTACTCTACCTAGTGCCCTTCACCCTGATAACCTCAGCCGTGGTGGCTGGGTACAGGAAAGAGATGAAGCAGTTCTGGGCAGGAACCACCTATGAGGTGAGAGGACTAGAGAATTCAACGTCTTTCTAAACAGGTTTGGCCCAGTAGTGGTGTCTGATTGATGTTCTGGTACTTCCTCGGTGCTTTAAAACAGTTTCAGTGTATTTCTGAAGAACTTCACACCTCTCATCTTTGGCACAAAGTTTTTCACCACTAGTTCATGAAACCAAAGTCAGCACATCACTAAGACTGAAGTACACAGCAAGGCCTTTTGATGAGGCATATGCTAACTGACAATCACTTGGAGGATACTAGTATGAACAAGGCTTGAATGCTTTAGTGCCGAGCTGGCTGTGTTATAGCGTAATAAAAAAAACATTTTACCTGTTCAGCAAAAAAGCCAGGTAGCCAGGGTTTGCTACTTCAGTTTGTCTACACAAAATCACTGTACTTTATTTTTGCTCTCAGACTTTCTGCAGAGTTTTACTTGGTCTACAGTTGTTTTACACAAAGCAGTAAAAACCTTCACTGGTGCAGTTCCAGCTACATAACTTTTGCCAACCACCTGTATTATCATGAAAGTAAGGTTAGAGGATGCTGGTCACACCGCTGGCATCAGATCACCAGAGACCCCTGCAATGAAGTTAGTCCATTTATTGAAGGGCAGTCTCAAGGGAAGTTACTATAGGCAGTTTTCCTGTTCCTTCGCTGTCTCTTGTCCTGATGTAGTGTGAACTCAATTGTGACTGTGTGTGTTTATATTTGTAAAACTGTAAATCTAAGGTCCTGCTGTCTTTTATGTACTGCATAGTCCACAGCACAAGTCAGGTGTTTTTAATATTTTGAGTAATCTTGAGGAAACATGGAATAGATTTTTACACTTTACAATTTTTGATGTAAAGTGTATTTTCTAAGTATGTACATAAATACATGCATACAGAGAGAACAGGAACGTTTTTGAGTCTGTTTTTGAATTGAATTACTGTTGGAGTAGGACCATAAATTTACATACTGAAGCAACTAAATGGAGCAGATACACTTGAACAGTTACTCAGCAGTGTGTGAAGGTGCTGCATGTGACATTTACTGCCATCAGATGTCGCTGTAGGCCACCAGCATTTCAGACCAAAACAAATGAGCCCTTCATTTGATCAATTAAGCTGGAGAAAAAAAGTGGTATCTAAACACATTGCTCACTCAATTCAAACTGATGAATAAATATGAGTCAGTATTATAATATTGCCTATTTTTCACCTAAAATGTTTACAGAAACATATTTTAGTGCATTGTTTAACTTTAGTGTGAGAAACTTAATCACCATACCACCATATTGAAAATGTGGAATGTGGAAGGCAGAGAGGGACACACACGCACTAACATGCACTGACATGCACTAACATGCACTAACATGCTGAATGAAGTATATTGCACCTTTAAAGTCCACAGCAGCAGTTTTTACATTAATGCTAGTTTACAAGTGTATGTTACTTTTGGCCATTTTCTAAACCATTCTTTAAGCTTTCAGATTGCTCTCATATCTTCAAGCCAGTTGGGTATTGCTTGTACAGAATGAAACTTAATTGCTGTGACTTGAAATTCTCCCTGACACTAATAATTAATCACAGTGAACTTGTCAAAGTCATCTAATTGTAGTTGCATGTCATGCAGTTTCATGTTTCACTGGATGCTGGTGTTTTTTCAAGTCTCTGTATGTTTACATACCGGACCGGCATGAATTGAATCAAAGCAGACTGGAAGTTAGCAATAGTATGTAAAATGCAGAGCTTGACACAGTTTGTACTCGAAATCATGCATTTCCCACCCCGAGGTGCTGGACATGTGCATTGATATGTCAATATAAATGTGTGTGTACGTGAGAGACAAAGATAGAATTCTGACCTGGCTTCATCTTCACCAGGTCTTGGACTCATCCAGGGAACCTTTGCTGCCAGGTGTGCTTCCCGCCAACATAGACCCCTCCTGTGCATTTCTCTTCACTGCAGTGACTTATCTTTTCTCACCAGCTTCTTTGTGTTCCTTTTGACTTTTAACCCCTGATTTCCAGGGTCAATGTGACATTCCAAGACACAACAGATGTTACTGCTTTTAAAAATACAAAAATCTCAGAGGATCCAAGTTTGGTCAGTACAGTGTTTTCATTAACTGACCACTAGGTGTCTCTAGTTGATTGAAAATAATCCTCTTGAATGACAGAAGAGCTTCTAAGCGCACCTGTGTTAAAGCCATGGCCCTGGAATAGCATTAACTTCATCTCTTTATTTCTGCAGTTTATTTTATCATTATCTTCTCCACTCACATCTTTTCCAACCAACGGAGACTACTCATATCTCTCCATCCTTCATGCAGTGACCAACATGTTCATGTTGTCCTTTGCATGTTGTTGCTTGCAGTCTACCTGTGAGAGCTATGGCATGGATGTTGGGATGTGTTATCTGTGTGTGCTGCTCACCTGCTGTTGTATGTACATTACAAATCTTTCTTTGTTGTACTTGGTGCTTTCTACTGTTTGCGCTTGGTGAACCAAAACATTAAAAAAAGAATTACTTACTAATTTTTTGTTTCCTTTTTCTCTGTAGAAGGAAGAACTGACTGCTCCATAGAAGGAGAAGAATGCTGACTTACAGTGTTGTGAATGGACCCAACTGCTGGATGCTCTTTTTTTTTTTTTTTTTAACATTTTAATATTACATTTGCAAAGCAAGGGAACATGTAATTGATGAACAGATTCTCAAAACAGTTTGGGTTCATTTGACTGCTGTGAATGGTGGTTAGATAGCTAATAAATATTGTGTAAGTGGCACAGAGGTGTTTTAAGTAATTGAAAGGCTTGTTTAGTGCCTAAAGGTCTGTTAGGTTAATGTTCAGAAAACTGTAATGATTTTTGCCTTGGTGATGATTGCATACAGCAAAATAAGAAAGCACTTTATGATATTTAGCTTGACAGTTGTTTCATCAGGGCTGGGGTCCGGGCTGGGATTTTAATTACTTGTAGCCATAGTATATTGATACATTTTTGATAACTGTTTCGGGGTTTCTGTGTAACCTGTTTGTATGATGTGATTTCTTTCATTGCCTTATATTAAAATGAACAACTTCTGTTTAATGTTCTTGTACATGTATTTCTTGCTTTGCTGAAACTTTCACACACATACTTTGGTGAGCATAGTCTCCTGCACATCTCTAGAGAAGCAGTGACTTGTTCTGTTTGAGAAAAAAAAATGTGTACAGCTGTTTTGAGTGAATGAGAGGAAAGACATGGTTTTCAAGGACTTATAGGGGATTTTATTTTCTGTGAAGTAGCCAGGGGCCAGACCGTGCCAGCCATTAATTAATAAGTTCTAAAAAATTAAGTCTGCAACAAAAGAAGTTGCAAATATACAACCACTGATAAATTCTGTCTGAAAGAGTTTAGAGTTAATGTAAGAGCACAAAAGTGAGGAACATCAGATAAGTATTTATGTCTTTCCTTTTACACTCAGAGTTAAGGAGTCTGTTGGAAATTTTAATTGTCATGTTGAATCTAAAATGATAAAAGGCTTTTATCTCTTTGAGGAGCAGCCCAGTATGAACACAGTCCAACTAGCACTCATAAAAATCATGCTTATAAAATCTTTGACATAACTTGGTTCTTATTAGTGGGTTTATGATGACCATATTGTGTTTGTTTAAATGTTGTATCACTACTCCCATTGTATTTTTGTTAGGTACTCTCTGCAACATGTTGTTATTGAATTTTTTATCAATCAAAGTTGAATTACTTATTTTTACGTGAGGAACAAACAACTTACCTGGCAGCTATTAAATATTCTGAAAGGATTTTCTATCACCTTGTGACATTTATGACTGTTGATATCAGTTGACTTAGTATCTATAAAACCAAGACAACCTCAGTATGGTGCCACTTTCTAATAAGGCAACCTTTACGCAGCTTTATCAAATGTTAATAAATAATTTACTAATGCTTTACAGTAAACAGCCACTGTTGACCACTGTTACCCAAAGCCCAAAATGGTGGCCTCAAATGTCTTGTTTTGTGCACCGCCCAAAAGTATTCAGTTTAATAGAGGACTAAGGAAACCAGAGAAGCTGAAATTAGACAATTTGGAATTTTTTTCTTAAACGACTGAAAATGATTAATTGATTATCAAAATAGTTTGTTATCAATTTAGGCCTGTTAGGAAACAAAAAAAAATGCTCATGGGTTTCTCACTCTCTAACAAGTCATCAAATCTGCAGCTGTAAATGTTGAAATTAATAAAATGTGTTTAGAATAATCCAGTCTGTAAGAAAAATGTATGTCTTTTATTATATAAATTATTAATATTGCAAATGTGAATGTAACTTTTTGGTACTAGAAAAATGATCTTTGAACTTTGTCTTAGATAAAACAGATGTTGACAGATGGTGAGGTTTTGTTTTGTTTTGTTTTTTTGTTTTTTTTTTTCAGTTTAGTTTCCTCCTGCAGTTGAAAAAATGTACTAATTGTGATAATATATTGTTGGGCCTCTGGTGATTCCCACTCCAAGGCAAAGTGGAACCACCTACCCTTACATTTTTTTTATGATTAGGTTATCAATTAGGTTGTAATCACTTTACAAATCACCAATAACTTGCTACAACACATTACATAAAAAAAAGGCAACAGTGACCTGTTTTTTGCAAAATAGTGACCCCACATTTATCTGTACTGTTCAGCCTCAGATCTCAGATCTCAGATCTTGAAATAAGGCTCTCTTTTGTCATTGAAAAATGTTAGTAACTCATTAGGATTAATTAGTAACAAACATTACATTGCCAAATAGTGAGCCCACAGCGATGTATGAAAACTGTGGTATAACTTGTTTATAACTGTTTATCAGTGATTTCGTATATATTCTGACTGATTTTTAAAAATGTATATATGATTTGTTAACTTATAATAAAGACATTAGTTACAACTCATGAACCCTTATGAAAGGGTTCCTTAGTGAAAAGTGGAACAGTGCTTTGTTATTTTAGAGCACTGATGGAATGCTCAGATCTTCTACTTAGGTAAACCACAGTGTAGAAACACTCTCACAAATAAGTCTGGCATTCAAAATTTTAATTAAGGTTAAGTACAAAAGTATTAGCATCAAAATTTACTTAAAATACCAGAAGTAAAAGTAGTCTTGAAAAATATTATATTATTCAGTTATATTAATTAATACATTAATGTGGACATCACAGCAGTCTTACAGTTATTAAAAGTTAGATCTCACTTTAGATACTGTTGGGTAGTTAATAATGTAATGAGTAACAATACATCCATTTGTTGATTTCTTATATTATTAATCTGAATCTGCAAATTAATAATAAGCAAAGTGATCAAATAAACAGGGCTGTAACAATAGATCGAATATTGCAATAAAAACTGTCTCAATAACGTACTGGGCTGTGGTGATAGCTACTGTGATATTACATAGTTAATTATTTTACTGTATTTTATCTAAAAGGAATGCTAATGACTGCTGCATTGTTTTTATTTTAATATTTAATTTAATATCTCTTTGGTAATAAATAGAGCTGCAGTTAATGATTACTTTTGCAAATGTTTTCATTGTTTTTGTTTTGCAATTGTAGAGATATCATTTAGACATTCACTGTCAAAAATAAAAGCTCTACTTTTATTTTATTTTATTTTATTTCATTAATTAAGGAAAGTAGAAGCACCTTAAGTTGACATTTATACCTATAAAGGTGCTGTACACATCACATTTTTCATATAATAAAGGATATGTTTGCAAGTTTTACTTTGTATTTTAATATTGTGATAAATATCGTATCATGGACTTCTTTTAATCATAATATTTTTGCAGCGTGAGTTTTTGGTATTATTACATCCCAACAAATAAATGAAGTGGAGTAAAAGGTTCAATGTTTGCCTTGAACTGTGGTGGAGTATAAATATAAAGAAGAAGAAAATTGTCACATTTGAGTGAAGTGGAAGTATCTGAAAATTGCATAAAGCTCAGTACTCGAGTGAAAATAGCCTGCCTAACTGGTGTCCTTCACTGGTTTAGAGTAGTTCAGAAGCTCACAGCGCATCTGTCAGCACATTTACCAGTGATCCGGGCTAAATAGCTGAGAAGGAGAGAGTGTGGTTAAAGTAGTCGATCTTTTTTCTAGTTGTTTGTATTTATTAGACACTAAAACAATCGCACATGTGGCCGCTGGCTCCGCCTCGACCATGTGACAGACTGCTGGCTGAGTCAGCCGGCTCGTCATGCAGCGTCAGTTTGGAGTCGCACAATTATGAAAAAGCAACCTTCCGTTGGAGCTGCAGCCGAAGCGGATCTCTCCAACGTTCACCGGGCTTTCCTTCCAAGGCTAACCGAGAGCACCGCCGATAGATGGATAAAAGCCACGACACAGCTCTTCCTGAGTCTCAACGGTGAAGAGAATGGTATGTGGTCCTCTGTGGGTAGTCAACTGCTTTCCGCTGCTTTTTATAGTCTTGTCAAATTGGCGCTGAGGATCGTCGTGACTGATCGGGGGCTTTGAGTGGCAGGTCCCCCCATGCATGCTGCTGCTTCTGTCAGACAACCAGCCGAGACCCCCGTGGGATTTTGCTGGGTTTTCTGATTGTCTGTCTCTTTTGCTAAAACACAGTGACTCTGCTGTGATAAGTAAAGTGTACACGGTGACACACTGTCTAGCAAGAAAACCCCCAAATCACACACGGGCGGAACGTTAGCAGGCTAAATAGCTAGCTCGCTAGCGCTAAATGCTAGGTACTTAACCGAAGCTAACTAGCTAAGGCAGCTGCGGTAGCTGGCTGATGTTAGCAGCGGTTTCTTTGCCATAAGACAACAGAGACGGAGTCTCTCTTAACCAGACAGTCCTCTAGAAACTGAACACACAAAAGAGTCCAGTTCAGAGCAGCTGGCACTTGTTTGAGACACGTTTCTCCCGGCTGTCTCAGATGTCGGACAAGACACACTGTCATTGCCAGTAACAAGTCAATGCCACCTTGAATGGCTGCCAAGTCCGTTTAAACTGAAGGCTTTTTATTCCGCCAGCGTCGGGGAAAGTTAAGTGATGTTGAAATGGTGCATTTATGATCTCAGACCTTTATTAGACCTCTGGACGCCCACTCAGGACTGGTTGCTCTCTGGTGAGAGTTACATGTTTTAGGCCTGCTGCTGCTGTAGATATTGCTGAAGAGTCTTGTCTCAATTTTAGTGTTTGTAAGTTGTAATTTTTCCTCTTCCTCCTCATGTCAAGCTCGGCCTCCTCTTTTTCCCAAGAATTTCCTGTCTAGTCCTCTCTGGTCTAGCCGACTGAGGAGCTCAGGGTGAATGGAAAAAAGAGAAGATGACTTGTAGCCAAAGCTGTGAGTCATATTTGACCACACAGTGTGTGAGCTGGGTAATATTGACAACAACATCATAATACACCCAGTAGTACTAAGATATTAACAATATGATGATAGTTTAGCTGATGACACGATGGATAAAATCCTCTATCACAGTCCATGATGTTAAATTAACTTTTTTGTCCACTGGCAAAATGTCTATCAATTGTTCAACTTTTATCAGCCACTCAATAAATGACCATTCTTTTGCTTGGTGAGTGAAGAAGATAATACTAGTCAATTACATATCTTACATTTGGCTGGTGACTGGTGCTCATTTTGAGCCTTTACACAGTATATGTAATTTTATTGTGTGATACTGATGTTCCATAGATGGATGGATGGATGGATGGATATTGATAAATGCTGTGTACATTTTGTGGATCAAAATCAGTGGGTGTGTAATGATACATCGATCTGGATCGATATAACAATGTATCGACCTCATTTATTTGCTTTTTGTGAGTTGACATAAATGTAACTAATTGTATTAAATGGACATATGTTGTCTTATATCGATGCCAGGTCCCTCAATTGAATCAAATCAAACTGATGTCATGGCAGACTTTGTGATATCAGCAAATATCGTATAGTTGTCCGAAGAATAAATATAATATATTGTCATGAAACTTGTCATTTACACTCCAACAAACCAGATGGGTGTGTATGGTTTGGCCAGTTCCAATGATCAGTCCTGCTCATTAATTGGCCTTCTACAATCGGAGATATTAAAAGTAGAGATACCTTGGTATGAAGAATGTGGCATAATGTCTGACTGTAGACAAATTTATATAATCATTTTAGAAATTATTATTGGTACTTCAATGAAGGCTTTTATGCAGCTATCAAAAGACAGATGCTCAATGTTGAAAGTAAAAACAAGGAGGCCCTAATTGACAATGTAGCTATCTACACACATTTGTTGTTTGTTTAGCTCATACTGAACAGATACATTCAGCAGATTGTGTGTAAGATGTAAAATATCATCACCTAAATCTCAGATGATATGTAAGCGAATAGGGATGTAAGATAATATCAGCACATCATCGGTATTGGCTGATAAAGGCTTCAAAATATAATATCAGTGTCAGATGAAAATGAATGTTTCTGCCGATATGATAGCAGAAATGGCAAAGTTGTTATTTGCACTGATTAGTCATGCAAGGAGGAGCCAAATTGCTTTCTTTCAACACTACAAATTTAATTACCTATCTTAATAGTGGTCATTAAAATCATAACTCCAACTTTGTGAATAACAAAGACAAACAGGCACCAGTGAGAAAAAAAAACTGTCTGCAGTAGTTTCCTTGTTTTATGTCCCCATCTGTCAGTTGCCCATCACTATAAGAGTAGGTATAATAATATGTGAATCCTCCTACAGGAGACACTTGAAATTAGGTGGGAAAATGTGTGCATATATCAGCATCAGCCAAAATGAGCTTGGAAATATTGGATATTGGTAAAAATCCAATATTCTGCATCTCTAGTCTCACATTACTTCTCCACAGTATCTTCCTTTAGCCTATGCACTGAGGCGCCGGTGCCTGTCTTTTGCCTCAGTGCAAAACTGTCTTATTTCCCACAGTGTTAACTTGAGCCAGTCACATGCCCCAGCTTACCCCTGATGAGGGACACTCTTGTGCTGCTGCTCTGAGTCGTCTGATAGCAGTCTGATGAACTAATGCTGGTTCATCAGAGTAGCCAGCGCATTATTTGATCTATATCACTAAGAACTTTATGATTGCAAGTCACAGTCTCTTGTGTAATAATAGATGGTTGAACTGTTCATCAGCTTGGGCTTTAGTGCTCTGTGAACTGGTAGAAAATGGTCTACTACTAGAGTGTATGAGTATTTGTGTACTGTGTGTGTGTGTGTGTGTGTGTGTGTGTGTGTGTGTGTGTGTGTGTGTGTGTGTGTGTGTGCGTGCAAAACTGTGCGTGTTTCAGCCTGCAGAGTGACTGTGGCATGCCTCTCTGAGCTGTGTTATCTCACGCGCTAATCCATTTGCACCACACACAAGCCCATCTGAAGATGACTGATAAAGTTTTTCCTATGTCCCTGGACTGGGTTTTCAAAATAATTGGTCACAGTTTCATTTTGTTGATTTTATGAATGGAGTGCCCCCCCGTAGTTGTTATCCAGCTGACCCCCCCCACTGCTTCCCCACACTCTCTGCAGAGCTGCAGCTCTTGGTCAAGCACTGGAGCACTGGAGTGAATCTTAATTTAGCGTGTTGTATGATGTGTGCAAAGAGAGATGCATGTTTTTACTTGTATAGTAGTCTATCTTTCTTAAGGGGTTGTTTGGATTACATTAAGTGGAGTTATATACAGTTTTGTGTATGCTATATTTACAGTATTTTCACTGCTTTGCTTCCCTGTCAGACAGCCTTTCGATACGAAACCAGGATTGTGTAGGCTAAGCCAAATATTGCTCTTTCCAAATCAGCCAAACTCAATGGGTGAAATCAGTCATTTTGCCTCACAGAACACAGGAGTTGCTGGTCTATCTCTGCCTCAGTCTATTAGTTTGTTTGTGTTATTGTGTTCAGTTAATCCAAACTGTCCTTTTAAAACACCAAAGTCACATAATAACACAAACAGATTAAGGCTGCGGGAGATCTCCAACTCCCGTGTTCTGCAAGGTGAAATTATTGATTTCACAGATGGACTTTGGTTTGGAGAGATTGATGGCTTTGGTTTATGCAGTGGCGGTTTTCTGTCCAAAAATGTTGTCTGACGGTAAAGGAAGGTGGTGAACATATTCTAAATAAAATGTACAGTCAAACTGATATTGATATTTTTATTTCTTCTTTTAGGTTGCCCTTTTTGAAGTGTCTAAATACCTCTTGCTGCTGACCCCTCCACGGCAGTACATATATTTTTCCTAACTGAGGTTGTGCCAACCAGCATATACTATAGTTAATACACTGACTATAGAAAAATACTCATACAACCCCACATTGAATAATCTGAACTCTCCCCTTTAAGTAGAGAGGATTAGAAGCAGTAACTCAACACTGTTCCTGCTGCTATCTTCTATCCTTAGACTGGTTTGACCTGAGTTTTCATAGGCTCATGTAAGCATGAGCACCAGATGTTGAGAAGAATAGCTGTCACATGCCTTACATTAATAGGTTATACAGCTGCTTGGAGGTAGGACTTGGGGGGTGGCATGCCAGCATGATATCAGCCCATGCTGTGCAGTCTTTCAGAGCAATGTCCAGGGGGCACAAGTGCGAGAGCTGGAGAGCCGTCACACTTTGGTCCCATGACTATATGAACTGGCTTTACTTCTGTGTGGAGCCTTCCAGGGATCTTATCTGAAGGCTTCAATGAACTCATTCCCTCCATTTAACATTCCTTTATAGGCCTACTAACTCTGAAAGACTACTGTAAGATGTAGCAAAGATTGGCAATTGATAAGGCCTCCCTATGTTATAATGCCTCATAGTGATATAATTTATTTTAATTAAACCAATATAAAGGCCTATTTTGCTACTTTGATTTTGCTTTGACCCTATCAAAGGGATAGCAATATCTGTATCACACTATTTATCAGGAATTTAACAAAGATATTTTACAGGTAGTAGCTACTGGCCAGGGCTATAAACTTAAGACTTGGATAAGAGCCACACACTTAGGTCTTACCACAGTCAGGGCTTGAGATCTGACTTGGACTTAACAGCTGTGAGATGTGTTTCTAAGATTTCACATTTTAGAAGTTGATGTAATTATTTTGATTAAACTTATGTTTTTTCTCATATTGTGTCCTACTGCATTAGACACATGGGACCACCTCAGAAATTTTGTTCTGAGCTTACCCTCCTGTTTTTGGATAATAAGCGTCAAGTGTGCAAAATTAGGAACATTCGTTCATTCTTTTTGTAGCATAGTCTTTTTTTCAAATAAAGAATCAATTAAAACTTGTCCTCACCTATTGGAAAATCACTGTTGAAACCGCTATGAAAGGTAAATATTCAAATGCGCTAGTCATGGTCATTATTGTCACATAAGACTTGAGTCATGACTTCCAGTTTGTTTGGGAAAACCTGATACTTGAATCCATTTCGCACATGCACTGCAACCCTGAACTTATCCAGACAGTACCCAGAAGAGCTATATGTGTGAATGTAAATGTCCAAATCCATTGGATTGGACATTAAAGAGACTTTACCCTGCCAGCCCCCTAGTACAAACTCTGTGTAATGTCAGAATGAACCCATGTGTGAATAGAGCGAGCCATTTTCCAGAGAATTCATAGTGAGTACTGGGTGTGTTGCCGATGTTTTGAGGGTGCGCAAAGTGTAGCTGCTTTGTATTCTTTTCTGCTTGCCTGTGTATTGCTTTTCATTCTTTCACTGATATTGCAGATACGTCCAAAATACATCTAGTGTTGATATTAACACAAAATCATTACAGATGAGTCCCTCTCCTGCATGTTCTACCCAGACACCACCCGGTGCCTAGACCAAACCTAGTATTTCCAGTAGATGAGAATGCTTTCTCACACTGACAATCTCCTGTCTGAAAGGGTGACGCCGGACAATTTCTAGACCTGACCCTCTGGACATTGTCCAGAGTTCATATGAGAAAACAGCTCTGGCAGAAGAAATACTTGACTTTGGGTTGAAATGGCTTGTCAAGATTTGTCTTGGTTCTTCTCCAAAATATTTGAAAAGTGCACTGGTACCAGAACATTTGTTGATACTTTTTGTTTTTAGGGTTGCAACTAACTATCACTTATCTGCTAATTTCTGTCTTGATTAATTAATTGATTGATCTATACAATGTCAGAAAGTAAACATTTACATAACAATTTTCCATAATAACCCAAGGTTACATACTCATATGTTTTATCCAACCAACAGTTCATAATCTAAAGATATTCTATTTGCTGTCATAAAACTAAGAATCAAGTAGATATTCAGATTTTTAGAAAGCTGGAACCCAATAATCTTTGGCGTTTTTGCTTGAAAAATTGCCTGAATGAATAATGTAATATCATTTTTTTGCAATTACTTTGTTGTTTGGCCAATTATTAATCAATTCCACCAGTACTGATTGCTTTTCCAAAATGAAAAATGTCTGTGCCGGATACCTCTGGAGGTTGTGTGGCACAACTGCAGCTCCCCTGTGATTTGACTTAATGCAAAGAGAACAGCATTGGGGAATTAGGGTTATGGCATGGAAGAGCTCACAACGGGACAGGAGCCTTAGCTAAGCTCACTGTACCATGGAGGATGCCCCAGTTCTGTGTCCATGCTTATAGCTATAGCCATATACCCGTGGTTTCATTGTGATTCTTGTTATAAAAATCTATAATAATTATAATGATTAAGTAGGTTGTATCAGGAAGGTAAGACAGTTGGACACATTTGCTACAGCATTATGTTTGATTTTTCTGATAAATCTGAACCTTATCTTTTTACAACCAAACCTCATTTCTATTAGAGTTGGGTGATGCCTACCAAACTGGCATATGGTGAAGTCCACAGTGAAAATCACAATGGACGATTATATAGAAATTGTTTTGCATATACTTTCTTTTATACTTTATATATCTATGCGTGTTGGATTTAATTACAAATTAGGCAGTGCTTTATGCTGTTTTTCCTCCAGTAAATAATAATCAGATGATTATTATAATAAAACCATCCTTCATTTTTGCATTCTCTATCTGACACTCCTATCATACACATATTTATTTATGTTCGTTGTTGATTTGTTTATCGATTAGTTTCTTATTTAATTGAGAAAATAATCATAATCAATCATAATAATCAACAAATAATTAATTAATTGAAGTTGTTTGGTCTAGATAAATGTCAGAAAATGGTGAGAATTTTCAATCAGTCGACCATCACGGAAAATGGTATCATCCATCAGCCTAACCCTAATTTCTGTCTTCCATCACAAAGACTTGGAACTACCTTTAAGCCAAAAAGCAGCCAGTACACTTAGGTATGAATGGGGGAAAAATAAAAAAGCAAAACTGAATTTTGTTCTTTCTGCTGGATCTCTGAGAACCACTTTTCTCTTTGGCAACTACTCACACGAAAGTGCTGACCCCATATCCTCCACTCTTTCTAATGGGTAATAGCTTTTGCCAAGCCAGATGTTATCTCTTTCTGTATTACGTCAGGCAGGGCCAGAGCAATGATGGGTTGACCAGCCAGCCTTGTAACATTGTTGAGAAAAAGAAGGAGGGGGAAGGAAGAGCTCAGTTGGCGAGGTTTTGGAGTTCATAGTGTGTGTGGGGGGGGGGGGTTGTATGTGTGTTTGGAAATGACAGTGAGAATATTAAGTCACAGTATGTGATCAAATTTGTCTCTATTCAAACACACTGACTCCCACAAACTCATGTTGGTGCAGATGAACATGACCACATGCACACTCTTGCCCGTAAACAAAACTTACAGCATTGTACGTTGCTGTTGAACCTAGAGAGATGGAAAGGTGCCGGGCTATATTTCCTACAGGAACAGAGTAGTCATAAAACCTGAGAAAGAAGCCTGGGAGGAAGAGGGAGGGAGCGAGGAAGTGGAAGAGAGAGTGTGTGTGTGTGTGTGTGTGTGTGTGTGTGTGTGTGTGTGTGTGTGTGTGTGTGTGTGTGTGTTTTTGGCAGGGCCTCTGAAGTGCTCAAGTCTTTTGTTGCCTGACATTCTCAGGTGCCATGGTTACAGGTTAGCAGGACATAGACCGCTTTATCTGCCTCATTAACACTTTGTTAGATCGTGTTAGATTGAGACGGCAGCAGTGTTTTTGTTGAAATCATTTTTCCACAGTGCAGTGCTGAGACCTCCCTTAAGTCATAGGGTGTGTATCAAATCTGTCACTAGTTCAGTGGGTAGCTGATTTCTGTACAGTTAATTTGTATTTCGGACACTGATAAGGTCACCAATTCAATGAATATGGGGCACTGAAGAGTTAGTGACCTGCAGTATTCCATTATAATGCAGCTTGAGTCAGGAGAAGGCTATCTTAGCTTAGCATAAAGACATGAGAAAGTTGGAGTGTGTCTACCCTGGCTGTGTTGAAAGGTTTTAGAGCTTTACGGGCATTGGTAGAGTGGATTTTGTAACCTTTGGACAGGGCCAAGCTAGCTCTGTGAAGCCAACTCTATTGCTAGTCTTTATGCTAAGCTAATGTCTCCTGACTCTAGCTTCATGCAAGAGTGATCTTCTCATCTAACTCTCATTATGAATATATAATATGAAATGACAGATTTTAGCTCTGCATTGCATAGTCACAGCTATTTTGGTGAATTTAGGGATTATTATCAACTTTTCTGATGCACTCACTTGTTTTAAACTCTAAATAAGTGGTTTTGATAATACAACTAAATTGAAGGTTTGTCTCTACTCTGTGGTTAACCAAATCCATACTGAATGGGATAATAATTCCTTCTGCCAAGATGATTATTCATACCTGCAAAAAAACACACTTGTGATCATTAGCAAGGTCACAATAAATTTAGATCTTCAGGCATTTCAGCTCCTTGCAGGATAGAAAAGAATGAAAAAACAGTTACAGATACAAACTCACATGTATGTGAGCAAAATACACATGAGACAATGGGACAAAAAATGTGATACTTCATTATAGCTGTAGGTCTAATTCCATTTTTAGAGCAACCTTTCTGAGACTTGAGATATTTGTGTTAGATGTCACTGTTTCACAACTCATGTTGTACTATGAGGATTACTAATATCATGTGTTGACCTACCCAATTTAGGTAGGTTAATTGAGTTTTTAAATGCTGTAAAATAGAAGCTTCTTTAAAGGTAAGTGCAGAGTTTTTTGGGGTTTTTTTTTGGAGAGGTTTTGTGTGTGCTGCATGAATCACAGTTGGTGGTGTATCTTCAGTAGACAACTAGGTATATATCATTGAGGCCTCTGCCCATTCGCTAATCCTCTCCCACACCTCCGCCTCCCTCGTCTCTTTCTCCTCAGCCTTAAGTATAATATCTAGTTGGTCTCAGACACATTCATCTGCCCCCTGAGTGGCTTCTTACAGATTAACAGTGGATGGAGTTTGGAGGCTGCAACCTCTCACTGATCACTCAGCTTTTAACTCAGGCCGGATCTGGATGGTAACAGCATTGCTGTAGACTTTGATACCTGTATGGAAATTGCATTCAGATCTCTACTGGGAGACGAAGACCGCAAGAAGCATAGTGATTCGTTGCAGATGATCCTGTGCTTGGGGGCAGTTGTGGTGACTGTGGTTTGTCCAGGAGATGCATGAAGGAGCCTTGGTATGTTCCTGTACAAAGCCCTTAAACACAGAGATGAAGAGGAGGACATTCAGGTACACACTCAGCGGCTCGCTGTCACTGGTCAAGCTGTGGCATGACCTGTTTGTTTAGATGCTTCTGTAAAACCGCCATGTGTTGTAAGCAGCACAGAACCACATGTGCTATGGACAGGACTCTTGACAGCAGAGATTGGTGCCTTTAAGGAGTGATAAAATGACTGATTGAAATGTAGGCACTATTCCTTTATGCTAAGTCACTTGCATTTCTATGTTGTCTGTGTGTAACTACATGGAAACTAGGGTTGCATAAAATGTTAAAAAAAAAAGATAGATATTGTGATTGTGATATGATTCACAATTAGTGAGAATGATCATTTTCGCAACGCAGTTTTCATTTTCCATGCATTAGTCTATTAAAATCAGGACAATGTTACGTTTATAACAAACAAACAACAACAAACAAATGTTTTCTTAAATCTGGAGAAAAAGATTTGTAGGCCAGGCCATTACTATAATCACTTATAATGCTGTTTTGTCACACATTTTTCCTTTTATCCAGATATTGCATTTGGATGTTGCACTTGGCCATATTGTGATTTTGATAATGTTTCAGTTCATTTTGCAGCCCAAATGGAAACATTAGTGAGGATATTTGCAGCTAGCTCCAGCAGAAAATGTCATGCTTGTGCTGGTAACTGTCTGGTCCACAATATTTCTATCCTCAGTTGTTGTAATACTATTGTTCTGAGTTTCAGGAACAGTTGAAACGTTTTGGCATAAAGCACTTGATGGTGTTTGCAGGTTTCCCTCTATGTCCTAGGAGGGATTAATGGTGCTAATCGCTCATGGGTCCCTCTGACTTGTACTAGAGGAACAATGAGGCATGGGGCATTAACTGAAAATTCATCTGACATAAACCCTTGTTTTAAAAGAGCAGTGATACAGGCTGAGATTGTTTTATTGCACTTATAACATTGTCAGACTGTAGCTGTCTGATGTGCCTCCTGAACTGTAGTTGTCCTAATTTTCTAGAGTTTTTTTTTTTTTTTTTTTTTTAATTTATTAAACCTTCTAATCCCTTTGATTTTCAGACTAAATCCAGGATTAAGGGGCTACAAGCTCCCTTTTAGGATGTTTGGGGTTTATTATTTTCAGAGAAAATTGTTCTAACTTATGTAAAACAGACAATTTACCTCTTTTGATTTATCCCCTTCATTTTTTACGCTTGCTTTCTTTGCCTTTATGAAACTACAATGGATATAGTGTCAGCACTGTTTGTACAAGCACTCAATTACTGTACGTAGGAGCATTGTTTTTTTAATATCCTCAGGGAACAATTTGCTTAGCAGCTTGAAATTATTAAATGCAAACATAATAAAGCCATTAATACAAACATGAGGCTCCTCAGCTGCTGCTTACTGCTCACAATATGCTACTGTTTCTCTTTTTTCACAGTCCCAGAAACCCTGGATAGAAAGCACTTTCACCAAGAGGGAATGTGTGTACATACTTCCAGTGTCAAAGGACCCCCACAGGTATGTGCTTAGACGTACTGCAGTGTGCCTTGTGGTGATAGCCATGGAAACTGTGTAATTGCATGGTGTGTGTTAAAGTAGGCCCAAATCCTAACCACTACTCTCCAAAGACTAAATGAGTCTGTTTCTGCATAATTTTGATGTTTATGTCTGTCACTATGATTACAGTGTTAAGTGAGAGGGAAGACCTGCGATGAACTTGTGTATCATGTCTTCTTCCAGTCTTTGTCATGAGATTCCTTATCTAATCCTTATCAATCTACCATTTTGAAAGTTTGGATTTTGGATTTGGATTTTGGACTTCATTAGATTCAGTGAAATCTGATTTCCATTTTAATCATTTATTTCCTCACGTACCATTATTTTAATTGCAAGAATAAAAGATTGTTTTCTGTGTGAACTGATGTGGATGTCCATTTGTCAAATGTGTCAGGATTTTTCTGCAGACATACTGGAATCTTACAGAGCAGTGTTAAAACTGTATGGAAGGCTTCTTACTGGCTTGGCATGCCTCTCACTCAGAAGCACACATGAAATAGCTCAATTAAAGGTACAGCAGCTGATATAAAAGTCATCCAGTTATAAAGAAATTGTAAAAAAAAAAAAAAACTACTACCAGTAGTTTTTACCTGGCTATGAAACGGTCTCAGTTTATCACTGATATGACCTCCATAAGCAAACATTACCATCCACAAGAAGACTGACCATATCTGTATAGTTATACTTAATCCAGCAAGTCAGGCTCTCCTTGAAATGAGATAAAGCAAGTCTGCTTACATTTCCACTGGCAAAATTACAGGGAGTATTATGTTAGTCAGCTGAAAGCAAGTGGGAAGATATTTTTATTTAGATCATTTGTTTTTTGATATTCTATTTTGTGGTTATTACAGTGGTAACACTACTGCTTTTGTCCACAGGGGCTTCCAAAATCAACAACATATAATAAGTTCCTTAGGGTAGCTTTAATATTAAGTATTTTGCGCAGTTGCATGTATTTACCATTTAACCAGCTCCTTTGTGTGTTGTTTTTAGTTACACTTTCATGCATTCCTTCCTTTCTTCTTGCAAACTCATGATGATACTGGGTTACTCTTTTGCCTGTGTTTTCTTTTGCATCAATTATTTGCAGCTGTCCACTAACTACAGTACGTGCTGCTGCTCAGAGATGATTCGGAGATGTTAGTGAACATGGGCCCATTTAACACTGGGCCAAAGGCCTGCATGTGACTGCGATCAAAGTGAGAGTACCCTTGGCAGGTTTCATAATGCTGTCTTGGTTAAAGGCCAGTCTAACCAGGCTGCTTGCCCAGCTGACAGATAACCTTCCTAAATGTCCTCAAATGTCAACTGAAAAGTTCCCTTTAACTATGGGAGTTCAGACCATCAGTCTGTCTTAGTGTCTTTGAAAATGTACTCCGCATTTAGGTGGTCTTAATTTACTTAAATTTGAATCAGTGATTAATAATGTTGCTGTGAAATTCCTCCCAGATGCCTTCCAGGATGCCAGATTTGCCAACAGCTAGTCCGGTAAGTATTTGTTTAGTCTTTGTTTCACTCATTCTTTGTTACCTGACAGGATTATCCTGAGAGAATCTGTGCAAACCAGTTATTTTACACCAGAGAGGGCCTACAGGCAAATTCTTTTACAGTGTAATTCCACTGAACAGCAACCCTCCTCAGGAAACAATTAACTTCCAGGCTTTTTGCGTCAGGTTGTACCTTTGTCACCACAGTTAATTAAAAGAGGTGAAGAAACATTCTAATAACAACACATTGATCAGGGACATAAAAGTAAAGCTCACCTACAGTCTTAAAATATGTTAAACCTCTTATGGTTGGTTGGCTGTTGTGATAAAAGTTTTTTTTTTTTTTTGTTTATATTATAATGTTGATGAATGAAATAATTATAACACTGAGATATATCATAAGGATGAAATTCAGAATTTTAATGTTTTCATAAGTAAATGTAAATATTGGTGAATCCCCAAGCTTTACATTCTCGCATGGCACATAACCAGCAACCATTGATTTTTTTCATTAGCTTAAATAACAACTGTCATTAGCAGATTGTATCAGATGTAGCTACCTAGCCAGTGAACCTGACACTAGCTCTATGACTTTGTTAAAAGTATTGTCTCCAGGTGCCTTTTTTAATGTTTCCAGTTGACTTATTATAAATTGAGCACCCTGTGAAATGGTATTAAACATGCACTTGACAGCTACATACTTAATAGTGTAATGAAAACTGAAGCCAAAGCTGCATTTACATATGACACTAATATTCATGTGGTGTAGCATGGATTCTTGTCCCTTGTACCTTCTTCTTTTTTCCTTGATATTATTTCCCTGCTTTTGAACATCTGGCAGCCATATTGATACAAAATAGGATAAAGACAGGTGTTACCTTTCCAGTCAGTATAACAGCAGTACCCTGACCCTGTTTGATCCAAATGGACCCTTAAGTAGTGCCATTGATAACCCTTGCACTACTATTTCATACCAAAATGGCTGCTTTGAAAAGGGCCCATTATAAATGAGTCATAAATTAAGCTGATTAAATTGATTATTGTTAATATTCTATGTTATCTGCTGTGTTTTGCAAGTTTGCAACATCACTGTTATGATAAATAGAACTTAACAATATATAAAGTATAATATTGTATTATCAGTTAAAATTTATTCTTTTCACCTCAAGGTGCTGCTGTGGGCGGCTGGTCCGACAGCACGCTGGCTTCACGGCCAGCTTGGCCTCGAAGTACTCGGATGTGAAGTTGGGTGAAAATCCCAACCTGTCCATGCCCGCAGTGGAGGAGTGGTCAGTGGAAAAACATACAGAGGCGAGCCCCTGTGATGCCTATGGTGTCATCAACTTCCAGGGAGGGTCTCACTCATACAGAGCCAAGGTAGGAAGGCAAAGTCTTCAGTGCTAGGGGGCTTTTTTTTTTTTTTTTTTTTTTTTTTGTTTGTATGTAAAAATACAGCTTGTGATTCTTGATAATTCCTGATAATGGCTGTGGAGAAATGGTCTTGTATTGTTATTTTTAGGTGTTTTCCTTAATGTAGATTTTTAGAAATGCAGGTTATGAAAATCTAGTGCTGAATCAATGAGTATCAATTAGTCAATTCATTGACCTGTGTTTTGATAATGTGTTCATCATTTAACAAATTTTTCATGCCAAAACATCAATCGTTTGTTGGCTTCCAAAGTGTGCAGCTGCTTTTCTCTGTTTTTTTGTGCTCATTTGTTCATGATTCTTTTTGTCTGTGGAAACATGGGCAGTATGTGCGTTTGTCCTACGACTCACGGCCAGAGAGCATCCTGCGGCTGATGCTGAAGGAGTGGCAGATGGAGCTTCCTAAGATCCTCATCTCTGTCCATGGAGGAGTTCAGAACTTTGATCTGCACCCACGCATCAAGCAGGTGGTAGGCAAGGGCCTCATCAAAGCTGCAGTCACCACCGGGGCCTGGATTCTCACTGGAGGGGTCAACACAGGTATGTAGTCTGAGATTAATTAAGCCATTCTGTGGCTATGCAAGGAACCCTGCTACCTGTTTTGTTCTGAAAAGTATGTAGAGTGGTTCTAGTTTTCGTGGCAAGGAAAGTCATAAGGATTTAGCTGTTTCTTTAAAAGAATATACAAGAAGTTTTTGTTTACTTACTTAAAATGTATGTCTTCAGTAACTTATTAGGTTCCTTGTAGCGCTGTCACAGACTCACAGATACACATTTAGCACAAGGAAGCTTAAAGTCCTTGAAGAAGCTTTAATTTATTTTCAAGGTTTAAAAAGTGCCTGGATTTTTGATAAAGTGCTTGAAACTTCTAGAAATTGTAATTGCATTACTTTCATTATAATTCACTCTCTGACTGAGGAGTTTGCTTTTTATAAAAATAAATAACATTGGCTAATGTTGGCTCAGCCAGGTTATATAGTCTGTGTTTTCCTTTAGTATGTCACACCTCTGTGGATTTTAATCACAAAACAGTTTTGCTGTGAGGTGCTGGAAAAGCTTGAAAATGCACCTTGAAAAGTCTTCAAAAGTGCTTGATTTTGGCTTTGGAAAAGGTGTAGGAATCCTGTCAGCATAGTAGTTGCTTTATTTATGGATGTGTTTTTGAGGTGTAGCTAGATAAAATAAAATGATTGTATCATAATTTTGTCACACCAGCTAACATTTTTTTCAAATGTAATTTCGATTAAAAAACATAATAATTTATACCACTGGCTTTCTTTATTTTCCTGTAGGCGGCACAGATTTGCTTGAAACTGCGGAACTGAAAATGTTGGCACTCTGGCACTGCATGCTAGAAACAAGCTCAGACTGGTTTTTTGTGCTGTTTATCAGTGAAAGTCTTCATCATTGTTTGAACTGAAAAATAACAAATAAGATAGAACTGCATTTTAAAATATGGAAAATATTGGAATATTGCAACGAACCTGTGACTATAAACTGCTTACTGAGTGAAGTGAAGAATCTGTATTATTGTTGTTGAATAGATATGACAGCTAATTACTAATTACTTACCAACCCTGTTCCCTTCCTGAAATGAGCACTCACTCACACTTACATTGTACACAAACACACAGCCACCATCACTGTGATGCGCTGATGTAGCAGAAGTTGTAATACCGGGCTGTAAGTGTGTCATTTGGCTATGTGTCGTGGCTGAAGTTTGTCTGCAGCCACAGCGCGGCGTTAAGATGGTGTGGTCTGATCATAGTGTTTAAATCATTACTCATAGGGTCAATTACCCAGACCAGTGATTACTTTTAATGCCTCTCTGGCACCCTGGCCAGTTGGGATGGTCTCCTGGCTCACAAATTACTGCTGAATCCATGAGATCCATTAGCTGAGGATTGTGGTTCACAAACAACCCCAGGACTAATGTACTTGCTGTGGACTTGCCCCATTTGTGGCGTTTTGGTCACAGAAGCTTCAGGTGTCTCTGCTGTTTCTTTTCACAGGCATGATCAGTGGGATCTGCAGTATCTAGCACACTATCACTGATCATAGATTTGTACCATATGTTAAGGGGTTAGTTTTATTGTTTAATCGGCAGTCAGAATTCGAAGTGAGGTATGACAAAAGTTAATAAGCAATAAACACGTAACACTCTCGTCCAAGAAATAATGAAAGTTTATTGATTGTTTAATGCATCTTTCCCAAAGGTGTGGCAAAGCATGTGGGAGACGCTCTGAAAGAGCACTGCTCAAGATCGTCAAAGAAAATTTGCACTATTGGGATCGCACCCTGGGGAGTCATTGAAAACAGAAATGATCTCATTGGCAGAGACGTAAGACACAACTCTTATAATCTCATTTGTAATTGATCCCGGTACTTTTATGTCAATTTGGATTGTTTTGTGAAGGTACAGGAGTCATTTTTCTCTTCTTTTTTCCCCCATTCTTCTCCTCTCCCATTTACTGCCTTCTCATGCCCACACTGTAGATTATTGCTCCGTATCAGACGCTGCTGAACCCTCTCAGCAAACTAAACGTTCTCAACAGCTTGCATTCCCATTTCCTCTTGGTGGATGATGGGACGGTGGGCAAGTATGGTGCTGAGGTCAACCTGCGGCGGGACCTGGAGAAGCACATCAACCTCCAAAGAATACATGCACGTGAGTAAAACCAGAAACTTAAACTTTAATACAATAGTTTTCTTTGTTGGGATTCCTGAGAAGAAGGGATTATACAGGATCACTTTAGATCTGATAAGGCAGTCTGAGGATCTTCTCTGAGATAATGCAGTGACGTTTGTCTTGGAAAGCTAAAAACATCACCTTACTCATGTACTCATCTCCACCTAGTCAGAATACCACACTTGGCCCTTCACATTACCGAAATGCCAACTTCAGTGTATTTTTGTCCAGAAGATTGTTATTTAATTGTCATTTTGTTGTCTTTTGAAGTTGGACATCAGAAAGATTTAACTCCACACTGTTGTATGTGACTTAAAATTTGTGCCGGTGCCACCAGTCCAAGCTAATAGAGTGCCCCCTTCTGACAAGAATAACCTAATTTAAATTCTTTGTTGTGCTGTCTGCATTACTTTCTAGTGATGTGCATTGAACATAAAACTGTCATTTTTAAGTTCTATGAGATGTTAAAAATTTACCAATACTCAAAAATGAAAATATGGACTTTGTCATCCAAAGACTAGAACACTACTCATCTCACTTGTTTGAGTTTGACTGCTCATGCTTCACTGACCACAGACAAGGACAATTAAATATTATTCATTTTGTACTGACTGTAAAGTGTTACTGGACAGGTTGTTCAAAGAGAGTGACATGATTTTCATCCTTGGAAAAAAAACAGGTTATCTGCCTTTTTTATGTCTTATGCGGGTTAATTCTGCCAAAACAAGAGATTGCTTGGAAAATAATGAGTGACCATTAACAGTCAAAATCTGATCAACAAAATGCTGTATGCAGATAAACAGTGTTTACTGTAACTTTTGTGGGAAGACCACTTGTTAAATACAGCAGATTAATAGAGTAATAATACCTAAAATATACAGTTTCTTGAAGTCATACATTACATTTTGTGGTAAAACCCAGTCTTGAATATTCAAGTGTATTAAAATAAATCTAAATAGTAATTTGTATAGTTCTGTCACTAATTAAGTATCAAATGGGTTGTGATTGGATTTACTTCAGGCAGTCGTGTGCTGTAAGTGCAGTCAGTAAAACAAGTAGACAGTGTATTATCGTGACATACAAGCTGTATTATGTGAATGACAATGGAGGTAAAAGCAAGTATAGAACATAAAGTTTCAGCATATATTTCTTTCTTACAGGAATCGGTCAAGGTGTTCCTGTTGTGGCCCTGATCTTTGAAGGGGGTCCCAATGTGATCCTGACTGTGCTGGAGTACCTTCAGGAGAGCCCTCCTGTCCCAGTGGTGGTGTGTGAGGGGACCGGCCGTGCTGCTGACATACTTGCATACGTCCACAAGCAGACCGAGGAGGGGGGGTAGGAAACGCACACAAACTCAGAGGACAGGGGTGGGTAGAGGAAAAAAAAAGATGGCAGTTGGTGGCCAAAGCTCAAACTTTCCACATACTGTTTTAGAGTTGATTTATTTGAGTATTATCACAAATAACATAATTGACAGATGACGGGAAGGCAGGGAATGAATGGAGAAATGGTAGTGTTAACAATAAAAGCATGAGGTACCCTACAGAGATTTGAAGAAAATTTAGTAAAATCAAGATTTCAGCAAGTGTTGTACTAATGATGTAGATTTGTGGTTAGAAATAGTTGGTAAAGTTAATAGATTTTTACTTAAATAAAACAAAAAACAAAAATGAAATGGCAGTGTGATGCTGATCATGATGAATCATTTACTATGTTGTAGACAGCCATGTTCCTTTTTTTCGATTCCTTTGATGGCAGCGATGTTGGTGGCTCTCATCTATTTCTGTCATCCCAGAAGGATTTCTAACAACCCAACCACAGCCCAGTCTGTTATAAAAGAGTTGAAAATAGCTGAACTCGTGACAGTGTGCATTTAAAAGTAATTTGCTGACAGGTTTAATCAGCCAATGAAATTTGCACGAATGCTGCTGCAAAATGTTGTCAGACAATCGCACACTCAGTGTAAGTATGCCCATGAATGTGAAATATGCCCATATCCTAATGTAATTACCAGCCCTGTGACTGAAAATGCAAATAGTGATTCAGTTTAACTGACCATCTATGTGTTGCTCCTGTTTAAGATGTGTTTGTTGCAAAATCACAACCAATCCTGGCTAACTTAATCGTGATTAGGAACTTCATCAGTTCTGTCAAACCAAGATTTGCTGATCCATTTGTGAGCGTTTTGCACAAAACGTTTGGGAAGGGAAAAAGGCTTGTTACAGGAAACATGCAAAGATCCAGGGCAGGGGGGTTAATGAGGTTTATTTTTTACTAAAACTAGGTTAGTTATTGGGAGATGGAGTATAAACATAAAAATAGTCCAGAAAATTGCATATTGAACACATAAAGCATTTAAATACACTATGAATGATTATATGGCAACAGTATATAAACATGCTGCTGAACATAGAACATATACTTCAGGAGCAGAATATGCTGCAATGAATCCTACATAGGACATAGCATTAAAATTAATTATCTTAAGGCCACACATGCACTACATGTTGGAGTTGTCACAACACCAGAACTTTCAGCTTTGATAATAATACTTGATAATACTTTGATAATAATACTTTTAAGTTTTTTTATATACTACTAGAGTTGTCACAAAAACAGAAGTTTAAGTTTTTATACAACAGTGGTTTAAAAACAGATTCACGATTCTCTTTCAATACTACAGCAAATGCTAACATCTTCTTTGGAGATCAAACCACTTTGGGAACTTTGATCACATTTGATCTGTACGTTACTTTACTTTGTGTTTACTGCTTGGCAAAATTACTGCAGAGATAAATCAAATGACAACACCTTACTTAAAGTGTACAAGGACCATGCAAAACATGTTGTTCTGTATTGTGGACAGAATATTTAGATTTTGAAGGCTCTAATCAAGTCAAACCTAAGAGTGATCGGTTAGGAGTTGACCTTGTTGTTCAAGAATATTTAGACACGACATGTGCTGGAATCAAACCTATATTTTAAGTGTTTTCTAGCTGTGTGGGTTTCAGTAGCGTGACTGTAACCTTGTTATACTGTAATTCATCTACAGCCGTCTTCCTGATGGAGTGGAGACTGACATCATTGCAACCATCAAGAAAACCTTCAACTTCAGCCAGAGTGATGCCATCCACCTCTTCCAGACTCTGATGGAGTGCATGAAGAGCAAAGAACTGGTAAATTCATGCCCATTGACATTTGTTTTAATCATAAATTTCATACACTTATCATCGTTAATGTTCCCGTTTTTAATATGAGAGCATGAGAGCAGCATTGAAATAAACTTGTAAAAGTTAGATTCATTTAATACTTCCTGAAAACTAAACACAAAAGCTTCAGGAGAAGTAAGAGACAAAAGATCAGCTTTCAACTAAATGAACCAGTTGAAGCGCAGAGAAGACTGTGAATGACTCTGATCTTTTACTGACAGTTAAGCAACAGTGTCAGTTTCTTTTTTTATTGTTTGTTTGTTTGTTTGCTTGTTTTTTGTTTTTTTTTCTAAAGCAATTAATTTATTAAAATTTCACCAACTCTTGAAACAAAATGTCTGTGGGAACATATTAATAAGTGCTATCTTCTTTCTTGGAAAACAGATCACTGTGTTTCACATTAGCTCCGAGGAGCATCAGGACATTGACGTTGCCATTCTGAGGGCTTTACTCCAAGGTTTGTAGATGACTTCTCTCTGAACCTTGCTTTCCTCCTCAAATTCTTTAAGAGAGTAAAAGTCACAGAAAGTTGATTGGGTCTATTCATATGCTGAGGTTGCTGGCATTGGGAGACTAAGGTTTCAAGACTTCGTAATGTTTTCATTCTGATATGGATATGCTTTGAGAACAGAGTTCCCCCCTGTGTGCCCTTCTCTTTGTGTTCCTCAGGAGATCATGTTGCACACATTCACAGGGCCTCCTTATTCCAACACAGTCAGTTCCTGAGCTGCATGTCTCACTCTTACTCCTCACTCTGCAGTCTGTTACAGAAAGAGAGAAAGTTGGACCTTTACCTGAGCAACTCTCTGTTTTCATTATGCTGTAGAGAGAAGAAAGACAAGAAAATGTTTTACTCTGAACAGGCATTCTTCACTTCAAGTACAGAACAAATGTTTCACCTGAAAGAGGGAGATGGGTGTTGTACTGAATGTAGGTGGGTGCAGCAAAACAGTCATTCCAGTTTATTTAGACAAAAGCAAGGAATTTGTGAGTGACTGCAGCTGATCGATAATCTGGAGAAACCAGCTCAGATGCTCAAAAGACAAACCACCCATGACTGAAAATTCCCAACCATGCAAATATTTGTCAGCCTTAGGCGCAGTGTTCTTGGTGAAACAGTAACTCATCCTCAAAAGGGCTCTGGGCTACGAAAGCTCTCCAAGCTCTTAAAGAATATTGAGTGCTGGTCTTTCTCTCTTCCATTATGATTCAATTCATTTAGCAGGCTGGATATTAAATGGGAAGTTTGAAGGAGTCACTGGAAATGAGTCTGCTGTTTAAAAGCTGGATATACTGTAGAATGCCTCTTCTTACTCTATGGATTTTTAAGCAGACAGACAACCTGCAGGCTGTTTAACAGAAGCTTCCTAACTTTCTTATCCTGTCTCACCTGTTTGGTAACCATGGTAGTTAGATTTAGGAAAAAACACATTGCTGATGAACAGATCATATATCAAAGTTCCTATATCAAGGCTGTAACATGACAACAGAAACAGAAAATGAAACCAGTAATGACAAGAAGACATTGCTGTGAGCAAGTTAGAGACGATGGGACTATGTGGGCACTGCAGCAATGTGTGCCAACTGGCTGTCAGAGAGAAGAAAGAGTGAGAAAGTGCAACTGGTACCAGAGTATCAATACAGAGAAAAATGAGCATTGATAGCATATCAAATATTCAGTGTCAATATTTCTTGATATAGATCTATTTTTGACAACACTTCTTCCTGTCCTGACTTAGGATAGGAAATGTGCATTTCACAAGTATCCCAACTTAGTTTTAATAGTTTTTTTTTTTTTTTTTTGCTGACTTGTTTAACACGTATGGATGCTCTTTTATTTAATAGATGCTAGATATGGTGGAGACTGTATGCTATCTTAGCCCACTGAGTGAGCATTGCTGTAAATTTTCCAAAAACAAGATCTTTGGATTTATTTACAGGTGTTACCGCCTCAAACTCATCTGTTTCAAACTCAATTTTTTGTTTTCATTCTATACATGGTTCATTATATTTCAATGAGAAAATAACAATGGATACAAAGTTGTTTAGCACAGCAAGAAAAAAAACAGCAAGAAAAAAATAGTATCGGTTGCTAACCCATAAAAATTGAGAGATGTAAATTCTGTAATAGTAAATTAGGAAAACCCCTAAAACTTGATATCTTAAGACTTAAGATACCACTTTTCTATCCTGTCCCTGGTCATTAGAAGTCAATTTTGGTATTTTAGTTCAGTCAAATTCCCATTTAGATTCTTATTTGACATCCAAATAACCAATTCAGTGAACTGTGGTTATGATTGTTTGATTCAGATGGCTCCTAGAGGACAATAAGGCAGATTACTGTGGAAAAGAGCAGTAGACTGAAGAGGGATTTACTTCGTGGTCTAATCTGCTGTGTTGCTGTATTAGTGTGTAATTGACTGTATTACTGCCCTGGCCCTGCTCTGCTAACCCCATCTAATCCTGATAGCTGGCTAACGGGAAATACACAGTTAATAAGGCTTTACGTGCCTGGGAATTCCTAGCTGTTTATGTTTGTGTGTGTGTTTACTCATGGCTGTACCTGTGTATTTCAGGCACAAACGCGTCTGCCTTCGATCAGCTGGTCCTGACTCTGGCCTGGGACCGTGTAGACATTGCCAAGAATCATGTGTTTGTGTACGGACAGCAGCTCCTGGTATGTCTACGTGTTTGTTTGTCCATGTGTGTTTTGTGTGTTTGTGAGCCACAGCTTCCAGAGATGTTTGCTTAGCTCAGCAATAGCTCCAAACCTTTGGACTTGCCCAAAATGACCCCCAAGTCTCTGTTGACCATAATCTGCAGTATAAAGAGCCAGGGGACCGGACTTGGGCTGGCTGCCATGAACTGCTTGTCTTGACTGTAACATGAACCCTCTTACAGTTGTCTTCATAAGCTGCCCTCAGTGCTCATGTATATTTTAAATCTCGGGGAATCCTGGCTTTTTGTGTGAATGAGAGGATGGATAATATTTATTTGTTTCTTGTGTGTGTGTGTGTGTGTGTGTGTGTGTGTGTGTGTGTGTGTGTGTGTGTGTGTGTTTTGTTTTGTTTTGTTTGTAATTTGACCATATTTGTGGTCTTGTCCCTTATGACATTTGTTTTATAAATAATGATTTGCTATAAAAAATATGCCTCATAACAGCTTGTTTATCTTTGTTTATGTGTTTAGGTGAGCTCTCTGGAGCAAGCGATGCTGGATGCACTTGTGATGGACAGGGTGGAATTTGTCAAGTTGCTTATAGAAAATGGTGTGAGCATGCACCGTTTCCTGACAATCAATCGGCTTGAGGAACTCTACAACACGGTAACATTATGAAATATATATATATATATGTGTGTGTGTGTGTGTGTGTGTGTGTGTGTGTGTGTGTGTGTGTGTGTGTGTGTGTGTGTGTGTGTATGTGTGTGTATATAAATATAAATTTTTTTCTTTTTTTAATCTTCCTCCCGTAGAAACAGCCCTCCAACAACCCAACTCTCCTCCACCTGGTTAGAGATGTTAAACAGGTAGAGTCGGTCTACTTCATATCATTTTAATCAGTTATTGTTAACCAGACTCTGCTCAGTCTCACTCACCATTTTTTCTGTGCCATCCTGCAGAGTCATTTGCCTCCAAACTATAAGATCACTTTGATTGATGTGGGCCTGGTTATTGAGTACCTGATGGGCGGGACTTACAGGTGCAACTATACCAGGAAACGCTTCAGAATCATTTACAATAACCTCAATGGCAACAATAGGGTGAGTTTCAACTGTTGCAATTCCTGCGGTGTCCAAAACATCTTTTATGGTGTTGATATTTGCAACTTAAAGGGATAGTTCATATTGTTTGAAGTGAGGTTGTATGAGGTACGTATACATCGTCAGTTTATTTACTAGAGTAGATGGCGGGTGATGCATCCCAAGTTTAGTGAAGTCGTAGAAATACTGTTGTAGGAAGCTAAGGAATGTACTGCTGTGGACAGGATCAGCAGCAAAATGTATTTTAGCCACCAAATAAAAGGTCATCCTAAAAAATCAATCAGTTTAAGTATACTGTACGCTATACTTTATTTACAATACTGTAACAGCTTTAACTTGACATTTTCCATAGCGCTCTCCAATGGGAAACAGCAATATTTGGCTTATATAATGGCAGTCTCTAAAGCAGCCAGCCACCTTTGGCAAAAACTCAATTTTTTTGTTTTGTTTCTGGTTTACCACTGCCTCATTCTTGGTGAATTTGAAGTAAACCCAAAATCGCACAATAACACAAACTAACTATAAATATTGAAGGGGTGGTAGACCAGCAAGTCCCATGTGTTGCATAAAATTTTTGCCAATGGATTTAAGATGGATTGGAGAGATCAATGTTTGGCTTATTTAACAGTGGTTTCCCATCAGGGAAAGTGGTGAAAATAGTCTAAATATAGTGTACATTTAAATTTATCTTGACTTAGTTGGGGTACCTTTTTTTTTAAGTGGTTAAAATACCTTTTATCATTGACCCTGCCATACGTTTATTAGCTTCCATACTGGTATGCCTCTCTGCTTCTCCAAACTGAGGTGTGTCAACCACCATCTGCTGTAGGTAATACTCTGAATATCAATAAGCACCTCAAATAACCTTAAACTGTTGTGAATTTGAGTTGTATTATAAATGTTTTGTAAACTGTAACAAAAGTCAGCAGAAGATAAATCAAGTAAATCTGAAAATGTGTTCATGTTCTGCACAGAGGTCAGGGCGCCACACAGCAGGTCCTGGTTCTCATTTGAGGAAAAATCATGAGTCTTTTAGCATGCAGGCTGACAAGAAGGAGAAAACGAGGCACAACCACTTCATCAAAACGGCACAGCCATACAAACCTAAGGTGAACTCCTTTGATACAGTAATGGAACAAAGCTGATGAAAACTTCTAGAAATAGAAAGCAGTCTCTGCATCTAAGGACACTATGAAAAATTTAACAAAAGCAACTGCTCCTTTCTGTTTCTTCTAGCTTGAGTCCGCCACCGAGCAAAACAAAAAGAGGAGCAAAGAAGAGATTGTGGACATTGATGACCCAGAGACACGGCGCTTCCCCTACCCTTTCAATGAGCTGCTTGTGTGGGCCGTGCTGATGAAGAGGCAGAAAATGGCACTCTTCTTCTGGCAGCATGGTGAGGAGAACATGGCAAAGGCACTGGTGGCCTGTAAGCTTTGCCGGTCTATGGGCTATGAGGCCAAGAAGAGCGACGTGGTGGACGACACCTCAGAGGAGCTCAAGGAGTACTCAAAGTATGTTTCTCTGTGGCATTGATACATGTAAGGTGGCTGTAAAATTTCACATTTCTTTATAGAAGTGGATGATAGAACTAAATCAACTGTATTTTCAGTGAGTTTGGGACATTAGCAGTGGACCTGCTGGAGCAGTCGTTCAGGCAGGATGAGACCATGGCCATGAAGCTGCTAACCTACGAGCTGAAGAACTGGAGCAACTCCACCTGTTTGAAGTTGGCGGTCTCCTCCCACCTACGGCCCTTTGTGGCTCACACGTGCACCCAGATGCTGCTGTCAGACATGTGGATGGGACGGCTGAACATGCGCAAGAACTCCTGGTACAAGGTTCATGTTCCATTTAGATTTTTTTTTTCGTGACAAACGAGATGCTGGGTGAAATAAAAGTGTTGGAAACTGCTTTGTCTATGTTTAAGAAGTTTTTGCAGCTGCAGAGTGTGTCTAACCCTGATTCCAATTTTAGTTGAAATACTTGAGGTATTAAAATGCCACTTAGTTGGATGATTCATGGATTCAAGCTTTATCAAGCTTTTCCTGACCTTTACCTTAAAACCCATTCCTTTTTTGTTATTGTTTATTGGCATAATGCTAAAAAAAATTGAAGCTCAGCTGGCATAAAGTGAACTCCAAATAGACAGACACTAATGCTAAAAACCCATCCATATCACCTGAAGAACTCTTGTATCTGTACTGTAAAAACAGTCCTTTGGTTTCTCTTGAAAGTCTCAATTCATAGTGAATATCAAAGTAAATGGAGTAGATGTTACATGGCTTCACTAGATCTCAACTGTGTTTTTTTAAAAAACACATTTTTGAAAAGTTTTAGAAGTGAACAGTCACATGAACTGAACATGCTGTCATTTTTTTATTTCACAACAGGACCTGTATTATGCTGTTATTGTCACAGGTACTGTCAAGACAGGAAATATTTAAATTAGAGCCTGAGACAGTGTAGTGCGCTGAATACGAGCAGTTATCACAGTTAGCACTTAGGCAATAAAGCGTTTGGGATTCATTAGTGTGAGTGTAATTCAAATAACTTTTTTGATAAATATAGCAGCATCCACCCACATGAGTGTGTATTTGTCTCTAGGTGATTCTGAGTATGTTGGTGCCTCCTGCCATCCTGCTGTTGGAGTACAAATCCAAGGCTGAAATGGCTCATATCCCTCAGAGTCAGGATGACCACCAGATGACCATGGAGGACAGTGAACACAACTTCCAGAACATAGCTGAGGACATCCAAATGGTTAGATTTTTTTTCCTTTTGAAAATATATTATCATCCTCACTTTGAAGCAGTCTTGAAGTCATTCAGCGAAATAAAGAATTGCAAATGTAATGTCAAGTGTCATGTCCAAATACATTTTTAGAGCTTAATATTTTCCAGATTTGTAGTCTAAGTCTTAAATGTCAAAAATAGTCCATAGTTTAGGTGGTGAAAAGGATTAATGAGCTGTGAATGTGTTGGATAAGAAGAAGATAAGAGTAGCATGACAGATTCACATAAAAAGTGTGTTGATAAATACTTTTTGTATTTTTGGCCTAAAACTCCACTTTGTGTGTTTGTTTTTACTCAGTCATGTATTTGTTGACTTTCCTTCACTCACATTCTTCTCTTCACTCTGCATTTTCTCTCTGTCTCTCCTCGCTGTGGCCTGCTCCTGTCTAATTTGGGCCTTTTTAACCTCTCTGCAGGATGTGTTCAAGGAGGCCAGATCCCACGACCATGTGGAGGTGAAGAACGACATGGAGACACACATTCGCTCCAGGAAGCTACCCTTAACCAGGAAAATTTATGCCTTCTACCATGCTCCCATTGTCAAGTTCTGGTCCAACACGGTATGAAGATTACAGAAACACACACAAGCAGTCATCTACTCATCCCACTGACCATCTATTATATAGTGGTTTATCTGGGTAGGATTTTGGGTAACAGGATCTACAAAGAGAGGGTGTTGCTACCCAGGAGCAGTCTCCTAACACAGATTGTTTATGTTTTTTCCCCGAAAAGGAAGAGTTACACCAACCACCCTGCAGAGATACAGATGTGTTGTAAGGGTTATTACATATAGGGTGTTTCCACCGCAGGAGTTTTAAAGGAACCTTTAAAGGGAAAGTCTGAAAGGAGCTTTTTGAGTGGAGAGCTAAATGTCACTTACTGGTCAAAGGCAGACCCAACAGCTGCTTCAACATGTGTACGATTCGATTCTCAAAACAAGGAAGCACTGTGTGAGTGATACAGGGCAAGCTAGCTAGACTAACCAGTTAGCTTAATCTTTAGTGAGGGTAATTACTGAAACAAGTCTTTGCTGAGATTACAGCTGTACAATAAATACACTTAACATCAACTAGACAGTGCAAAAATCATGAAATATAAGCCATTTTTTACACAGAGATCCTGAAGTATCACCTCAATGAGGGCTTGCCTTTAAGCCAGCTTTCTGTATTTACACTGAACCAAGCAGCGCCAGCACAAACCTGCCCCAGTGTGTCGTTTTACACAGCATGCCAGAATTGCGGAACCAGAAGATGCATGATCTAACACAACAGTGCACTGATCAACATGTGATTCGGTTTGTCTCTTAATTTGTAATCACACATAGAGCTGCTATTGTCACGAATTTATAACATGAAGCTTTTCATGTATTCCTTGATAAATGGACCATCACTTCTTCTGCTACACATAAGTGAGAGAAAAAGCAAGGAACAAGGGGAAAAAAACTTAATTTGCTAACAGATTTGTGGCAGTTACATACTAAAACAGAGTTTGGAGTTTTCAGCCTCCTTTTCCACCTTCACTTGTCTCATTTATATTCATTCATTATATCTCAGAAGTCTCAGCTGATTATTGATCTAATTCACCTAATCTTCACAGTCCATCACACGTAAAAACAAACAAACAGGAAATGGAAACAGAAATGCTTAAGTAATAAGTGACCTTATTACCTAGCTTAGTTTATTTGACTCACCAGTACCTCAAACAATATGGTCAAAAGAAGCTAACAGAGATGTGGCCACTGGTGATGTTTGGAATAAAGACCAAATGAGAGCTTTGCTTAAAGTTCTCTCTACCAGCCTGATCTGACAAAAACCCTGCGGACTCCAGCTGTGTTTGATTGTCCATGAATACCGCACATAAAAGAAGGGGACAAGGTACAAGCTTGTCTTTTCAGACACCCACACAGAAAGTAGTGAAGCATGATGAATGAGAACGTTGCTCTCTCTCTCTAGCACTGAATGGTTGGACATACTCCCACAGCGCTGCCTACAGGAAAGCTCAGGGAACACAGTCTCCCAGTTTCCCACTTCACAGAAGTCTAGAGTAGACTACTCTTGTATTTGAAAGAAGTTTATTATTCTGTGATTGTGGATCAATGTGATTCTTGACTAGTTGGAACACCATCCCGTCTACTTTCACCATTATGCCACATAGGTGTTTGCAAGCAGGAGGCAAATAAGGTGAATGGTTTCCTTTGCACTGAACCAGCAGAATCAGGGAGAATCCAACATCAGTAGCATTAATTTTTGCAAGCGTTATGCCCTTGGACTTCAGTTCAAAAAGTTAACTTTATCCCTAATTTCAAGACTACAGACTTGTCAAGAAAGAGGCAGTTGTAGCAGGTAAAGCTCATTTGAAACACGTTCTACTTCAATACACACTCATGCACAGGATTGTCACTCATCTTTTCTCACTTGCTCTTATGTTTATGTATACACACAAGCCTGGGGCTGGTTCTCAGGAGCCTGGGCGTCATCATTGAGGGTTTTATTTGCAGGGACAGGGCTGTTTTTCAGGCCGTTCAAGACTGAGAAGCGCTGATACCATCACTGAAACTGCTAGTCTACGTTGTGTAGTCTGTGCCCAATCTTATCTACATCTGCTGCACCTGCCTCCATTCCTGATTTCAATACATAGATGCAGCACTCAACAATGACTTGCCCATCAGATGGGTGTGTTAATGGCTGATTTTCCAACAGTTCACACCTCGCCTGTCAAGGTTCAGCAATTTTTGAAACCGCAGACCTAATCCAACTCTTACCAAGATACTTTGTGTGTGTATGCATGTGTAACTTGCCTGTCAGTATGGACATTTTCAAACTTTCCCACAGTCTGCAGAATGGTTTAACTGTGCTTGAAATTGAAAGAAGCTCATATTTACCAAACATCAATGGGGAATTCATGTACCACTGGGAGACAGTCATGTGGCATGTACTTATTTGTATACAGGAAATATGACAAGAGTTTTGCATTTGACTAAGCTACTCTAAGGTGTGTTCAGTACTTAAATTAAGTTACTCATTCTTTTTCAGGTCATTTCTTTTTCTTTTGAACACTCATCAAAAAATTAAATTAAATTAATTAAACCTATAATATGCAAAAATTTTGCTTGAAATTGCCTAAAAACATATAACATTTAAGAAATGATTCAGGTTATAGCAACAGTGTGCAGCGCTGTCATCAAAGTAACAGGTGGATACTTTGAAGAATCTAAAACATCAAAAGAGCTGAAAACTTTTGCTCAGTTGGAGGTCGGCAGGCACTTTGAAGGGATCAACAACAAAAAGCAAAAAGCCTCACACACAGTCTTCTGAATTTGCAGTCAATAGCATTATTAAATCCTTGATTTAACATTGATCTTTGATCTTTGACAGTACATTATGTCATCTGTGAACATGATTTCTGCCTGAGTCACATTGGATAGATTTTCATTGTTAATCGTAGTTGTTTATCAGTGAAGACTCCCATGATCCCACGCTACTTCATGTCGTCATCAAAATTCACAAATAAAACAATATATTGTTTTAATATGAGAGAGCCCTAGTGTCAGAAACTACACCTTGTGGGGTTAATTTGTAAAAGCTTATAAATAATAAAAGTCACTGTGTAACATCTCATTTCTAACATATTTATATGTTATTCAAATAGTTTTATCTTATGTTTAAAAGTTATTTATGTAAATATCTACAATATCTATCATAAAACAAGACTAGAGACTTCAGCCCTGCTCTGTGAGTCTTAGGCAAAATGGTGCTTTTGTGCTAAATGCTATGCTATGACAAGGCTAACATGCCATTGTTTAGGCAAGTCTAATGTTTTCATCATGTCTGTTATGTCTAATTTAGCTTGTTATGTGGTTATTAAGTTGTTTGAATGTGTGTAGCAAATTTTATGGCAATACATCCAATAGTTTAGTAATTTAACTCAAAACCACCCATAAATGTCAACCTGGTGGCGGTGGAAGAAAAGTCAGAGGATCACCAAAGTCAGTAGGATTCATCTTCTGCAGACCATGAATGTCCAAAAATGTATATTTCAGTCTGGACCAAATTGATTGACCAACTGACTGACATTGCCATAAATATACAAAACTTGAGTTCAAGTACTTACAATAGCTGTGTTCAGTGTTACTATAAAAATAGTTATTATTGCGGCTTTAAATGGCAATTTGGTTAAAAATTCCCAGCTCTGTTTCTTATATGACCCCCTTTATCTGTCCTCTCTGAGAGCAGAGTTTGTCAGGAACTGTGAATTTCACTTGAGACAGAGGAGATGAAGTTTCTCTTCTCTCACACGGTCCTTATCCACACAGTTAACCACCAGCTGAGCTCTGAGGGCTCAGAGGCCTCAGTCACAATCGCAGTCAAGACTGTTTGCTCCCAACTCAATCCCAAAGTCCCAAATCAATCCCAAAGTGCCACAGTGAGGTTCAGCCCCTTGAGAGGGCCTCGACTGACCCCTTCTCAAAATATTTCAGAGAGAGGAAGCCCCCTCTCTGAAACTATCTGGATTTAGAGGCTCTTTGTCAACACAGGCCAGCCATCATCTATGTCACACATATCTTACATTCTGTGTATCTTCATTGCCCAAATTTGTGACACGCATAATCAAAGAATTACATCTTTTGCTTACAGCTGAATAAGTGTTTTATATCATGCTTTAGGATTTATTTGTTTATCTTATTGTTGTGTTTCCCACTGTCAGCTCTTCTACCTGGGCTTCTTGATGTTCTACTCGTATGTGGTTCTGGTGAAAATGCCTGAATGGCCTTCTCCTCAAGAGTGGGTGGTCATCCTCTACATATTCACCTCTGCCATTGAGAAAATTCGAGAGGTATGTGGAACAGAAGTGTGTAAGACATGTATTGCCAGGCTCTATAATTTAGAATTATTGAAGGGAATGAATTTGGTCATATAGTAGCAAGACAGACTAGCTTTTGATACTTTTTTTTCTTCTTAACATCAGTAAAGACTGCAAATGAACAAATTTCCTCATTTTTTTCTTCTCTTCATCATCTCCCTTTTTCCAGATGTTTATGTCTGAAGCAGGCAAAATAAGCCAGAAGATAAAGGTGTGGTTCAGTGACTATTTCAATGTGTCTGACTTTTTGGCCATTGTGACCTTCTTTATTGGCTTTGGCTTGAGATTGGGTGGAGGAGACGCCTTCATCCCCGGGAGGACTGTGTATTGTCTCAATATCATCTTCTGGTACGTGCGACTCCTGGATATCCTGGCTGTCAACCAGCAAGCTGGACCATATGTCATGATGATTGCTAAAATGGTGAGTTCTTGTGAGCTAGAGACCACTATTTGATGTAGAGCTAGCAGACATCAATGTTTTTTGCACACAGTGTAAAAGCTGTCATTTTTTTCCATCCATGTGTTTTTTCTGAAGGTGCTTTTAGATTTACACAGAAAATAACATGGTTTATTCTGCTTTATAGTGTTATTGTTTCATTTGTTTTAGGCCTGCAGCCAGTAATTGTTATAATAATAATTGTTCAGCCAATTATAGACATGATTAATTGATTTATCATTTAGAATACAAAATTATGAAAAATACTCCTAACAACTTACCAGAGCTGGAAGTGACATATTCACATTGTTTCTTTTGTCCAGCCAACTGTCAAACCCAAAGACTGCAAATTTATTTTTCATATATGACAAATAAAAGAAGCAAATCACACATTTAAGAACCTGTAAACAGAAATGGAATGGAAATGTTTGACATTTTTACTTGAAAAATGAATGAAATGATTAATAGATTATCAAAATACCTGGCAAATAATTTTCTTTTGAACGACTGATTGATTAATTGGCAAATCGTTGCAGCTTTATTTTGTATTTTTTTCACTAATAGTCTGACTATAGTGTTTAAGAGTTATTGCTATGTTCTTGTGCTTTACAAATTGCTCATATTAATAATCATGTTTTCATTTATCAATTTGAACATTTACATTTAAACAGCATTAATCATCCACGTGATGTTACCAGGTATTGTAATCCATTATATTATCCTGAGCAGCCCCATAAGTTTTAGAACAGACTTAGAGCACAGCAAATGCGAAACATAACTGTGGTGATATGTCCTAGTTAAAAGAGAATTTTTATAACCTTTGAGAGATTGCCTACCTTCACCAGAATATTACATGAAATAATTTTAAGATCAAGTGAAAATTGGTTATTTTTATTTTGTTAAAGGAGTAGTTTAATAATTTTTAAAATATACTTATTTGCTTTCTTGCAGAGTTGGCTTAACTTAGTGTAAAGACTGGAGGCAGAGGGAAACGGCTAGCCTGGCTTTTTAAGAAGCTTAAAATCTGCTTACCAGAGCACCACTCAACTGACACACACAAGTGAAAAAATAAAAAGTTGTTAATGTAGGATAATTTCTTGACTGCGCTATTGACTTCCTAAAGTTTAATTAAGGACCTTTTTTTTTTGTTTTGTTTTTTTCTTTTTTTTTTTTACTTTTTAGACAGAGCATGGTTAGCAGTTTCCTGTTTTTAGTCTTTATGCTAATGTAAGCTAACAGGCTGCTACTTATAGCTTATAGTATACTTAGTGTACAGATATACAGAATAGTATAATTTTCTCACCCAGTTCTCAGTAAGAAAGCAAAAAAGTGTATTTCTCACAATATCACACTCCTTTAAGTGAAACTAGATTTAATTAGAAGATTATAAAGTTTTTATCATTTACACCTTAATAGCTATTAGTAGCCATAAAGTTTTTAACATCACTGTGTCTGCCCTGGGGATTTTGATACATACATGAAGATTTTTTACTGCTACAGTCAATAATTGCTTTGAAATATGCAACACCAGATCAAATCAAATCAAAGAAAAGAGGAACATTTTTCTCATATTTAAGAAGCTCTTATACAAAAAGTGAAGGGGCTTTTTAAAGTATCTAGACAAAATGAATTAAATAATTCAGATTTTGGATCCCCAGAGTAGACCTGTGTGCACTAAAGAAACTGTGGAATATACTTGAAAAATCAAATGTAATTTCAGATAACGATAACTATCACTCATGATCACTCATCATATGTTTAATTCTGTATGTGTTTTTTTTTCAGGTGGCCAACATGTTTTATATTGTGGTAATAATGGCTATAGTCCTGCTGAGCTATGGCGTACCCAGGAAAGCCATTCTGTACCCAGAAGAGGAACCCAGCTGGACACTGGCCAAAGATGTGGTTTTCCAGCCGTACTGGATGATGTACGGGGAAGTGTATGCCTATGAAATCGATGGTAAGGACGATGAGGATGGTAGGGGAGATTACGAGGGTAAGAACGGTTTTATTTAAAGCTTTCTCACCACGGCATGATGGCTGATTGTCACTCAAAACCAGCACTGGAAATCAAACCCACGACGGCCTAATCATTGCTCCCCTTCACAGCCACTCTGACCTAACGTGGTTCAAACAAAGAAGCGGCCGCTCTTTGGGGAGTTCAGGGATTTTTGCTTCACCACAGCACTGACTGCCTCGACTGAAAGGCAACGATTAAGTGATCATCACATGAGTCAGGTTCATTTGAAGCTTACTGTAGGTGGATCAAAACACCTGACTGTGTCCCATAACCTTAGTTAGCATCCCAACATTTCACACACAATTGAAATTCATCACATGGTTTATCACTGTTAACATGACCTGGTTGTTGAACAGGAGGAAGTCTTGACTAGTCAGATATGAATTGCACAGGTTTTTTTTTTTTAAGATTATTTTTGGGCTTTTGCCTTTAATTGAATAGGGACAGCTGAAGATATGACAGGAAAGAGGGTAGAGAGAGGGGGAGTGACACGCAGCAAATGGCTCACAGGCGGGATTCGAACCAGCGACCACCGCAGAGGTCTAACAGCCTCAGTACATGGGATGAACACTCTACCAACTGCGCTATGGGAGCACCCATGAATTATACAGTTTAAAAGGGATAATTTGGATTATTTAATGTAGGGTTGTATGAGGTAGTCATTGACAGTCAGTGTATGACCTACAGTAGATGCCAGTCGGCATTTCCCCGGTATGAATACGCAGAAGGTGACCAGTGTAGGACAGGGGCCAGCAGCGCAGCTTGTTTTTGCCACCTTAAAAAAAGGCCTACATTAAAAAAAATAAAAAGTTTAGGTGTACACTATATTTAAAATATTTTTAATTGCTTTAGTCAGCATTTTCCTATTGGAAACCAACATTTAGCAAGCTAAATATCTCCCTCCAAACCAACCAAACTCCATGGCTGAAATCAGTAACTTTGCCTCACAGAACACTGGAGGTGCTGGTCTGCTGCTGCCTCAACCTGTTGATTAGTTGTGTTCTTGTGTGACATTGGTGAATTCAAAGTAACCTTTTATAACATCAAAGTTACACAGTAATACAAAAAGACCAACAAGTCAAGGCAGCAGTAGACCAGCAACTCTCATGTTGTACGAGGTAAAATTACTGATTTCAGCCATGAAGTTTGGTTTGGAGGAGCCATATTTGGCTTATGTAAAGACCGTTTCCCCTTGGAAAAGGGTGTCTGACGGAAAGGTAAAGGGGTGAAAATATTTTAAATATAATATGTACACTAAAACTGGTATTGTTTGTTTTTTTGTGGCTAAAATACTGTTTGTTGCTATTACACTGACTATTGATATGTACCTCATACAACCCCACTTCAGATAATCCAAACTTGTTTTGAATTTACATCTTTTCAGCTAATATATGAATTAATTAATAGGGGCAATGCTACCAGCAGCTATAGCTAAGCGTGCAGTCAGTTAACACAGTGAATACAATTCATGTTTCAATGCAGTTTTGAGACTGATGTCCTCTTTTATCTTGGTATGCATCCATACATGTTGGAGTCAGATCTGGACCCTCACATGACAGAAAATTAGTTAGGATTCTGTATAAGGCCGCGGTGTGTTGAACACGTATGTCTTAAGTATATTTGGACATTATATGTGTGTGCATATCCTAAAAGGCTCCTCCTCTTTACAGTGTGTGCCAATAACACTGAGCCAAATGTAAAGCACCTGTGCGCGGCAGGAGTGTGGCTGACTCCTCTCCTACAAGCAGTCTACCTCTTTGTACAGTATATACTAATGGTCAACCTCCTCATCGCCTTCTTTAAGTAAGTACTCAGCATTTCACTGCTAGATCCTGCTGTGTTTTCAGAACAACATCGCCACAACATCTTCATGCTCAACGTCACTCCTGTACTCTCTTTTTTGCAGCAATGTGTATCTGCAAGTGAAGTCCATTTCTAATCTGGTGTGGAAGTACCAGCGTTACCACTTCATTATGGCCTACCATGAGAAGCCTGTCCTCCCACCCCCCTTTATCCTCCTCTGCCATATCTACTCCCTCTTCTGTATGTGTAGGAAAAGGAAGAAGGAGAACACCTACGGACCAAGTACGGCCACACTGCTGTCATGTTCTGGCAGAATTCTCATGTCTACGTGTACATTTTTATAAAGGGGAGGCCTTTGTGCCACTGATGAGGCATGATCCCATAAAACATCAGGGATTCAATGTTTTATGTGTACAAGTATTAAAGAAAATGTTACAGCCTAACTGGGTCTGTCTTTTTTTCTTTCAGAGCTGTTTCTCACAGAGGAAGACCAAAAGAAGCTTCATGATTTTGAGGAGCAGTGTGTGGAGACGTACTTTCATGAAAAGGATGATCAGTTTCACTCAGGGAGTGAGGAGCGCATACGTCTTACCTCAGAGAGGTGAAACTGTTACTGTGGTTACTGGGCCTCTTAAAGGGGCCCTATGAAGCTTTTGAATTAAAGTTTCCAACTATTTTGATAATCATCTCAGTCATTTTTTTGTCAGACATTAGCAGCTTCTTAAATGTGAGGATTTGCTGCTTTTTTGTCATTTATAAAAGTAAATGAAGAGACCTTGAATTTGGACTGTTGGCTGGAGAAAAGCAGTTTGAAGACGTCACTTTGGGTTCTGGGAAATTGTGATAAGCTTTCTTCCAAATTCTTTTTTAATATTTGATAGGCTAATCAATTAATTTTTATTTATTATTTTATATATGCATATACACCCAGGGAGTAATTCAAGGAGTGTATTTTTGTGTGTATTCTTGAGGTGTAACAAATGTTTTGAGTGCATTTCCTTCCTCACAATCATTCGTGAACCCAATTTTATTAAGAATTTAAAATGCAGCATTTTTTACATTTATGTTTGGCAAATGGCAGTCTTCTTCCCTCCGATCATGGCACATTGCTGCATTTCTTGGCACATGTGCTTCCTTGTGCACAAGACAAACAAAACAGGGAACCAATCATCTTTTAAAAGCATGGTGTAAAGCTTTCAAAAAGCAAACATTCAGAAAGATGCAGAGTTAAAAATTAAAATAAATTAATCATAAAAACTGCTATATACAGTAATAATAAAATCAAAACATTTCTTTAAATGACAAAAAATTAATGCACAAAGATTTGAATCGAGTCAGTAAATATATGACTAATTTATCTCAAACTAAAAACAACAGTGAAGTAGTTTACATTTTAATTTTTTCATTGAACATTAACAGTCGAAGGTAACACAAGATGACCTTAGACTAACTGAAGCTCTGGTCTGTCATTTCCAGGGTTGAGACCATGTGTATGCAGCTGAGGGAGGTTGGGAACAAGGTCAACTTTATAAAACGCTCTTTGCACACACTGGACTCCCAGATTGGCCACCTACAGGACCTCTCAGCTCTGACTGTGGACACTCTGAAGACCCTCACTGCTCAAAGGGCGTCCGAGGCCAGCAAGGTCCATAATCAGATCACCCGGGAGCTCAGCCTCTCTAAGAACGTTGTCCCAAGCATTGCCCCTGTGGCAACAGACACTGGCCCCCACTCCAAATCATCCGTGATAGGAAAGCGCAGTATGGGCGCCTACTTTGGCTCTTCTTTCCCCCAGGCAGGAGCCAACATCGCAGATTCACTGTTTGGGATTGGTGCAGGGGGAGGGGCTGGGGCGGAAAGTAGCCGGAGAGTCGGGCCCAGCCCTGGAGCAGGACTGGGGCTGGACCCCAGCCTTAATCCGGCGTTGAGTCCAGAGAGGAGGGGGTTGTTTGGGCTCGGGCACCTTGCTGCAGAGGCTGGCTCCTCAGGCAGTGCCGGCTCCAGTGCCTTTGTCCAAAGTGCTGTGGCCATTTCCCCTCCGGAGCTGCGTCTCCGAGGCCACTCTCTCACCCAGAGTAAGTTGACCCGTCCACAAGAGCCGGGCCTTTCCGACTCCCCATCCAGCCTGCCCAATGTGCCCTCCCCCGGGGCTCAGTTCCACATCAGCAGCACCCCTTCCCAGCACAGTGGTTCCAGTCACCCAGAACTGGCCCTCGCTGGGCTTTACCAGCAGCCGCTCCAGCCAACAGATAGCACCACTGTCGAGTTTGGGGCATTTGTGGGTAAGTATGAGCCTGAAAGTGGGTCTGGGGTTGATGAGGAGAGTGAAAACTGTGTGTGTGTGTATCCCACTGTTGTCATTGTCTCTAAGACTTCGGGCTCTGCTCAGCCTGCCTGCTTGCCTGCTTGCACTGCGAGGAGCACAGAGGAGTTAGGAAAGGGGGAGAGGGAATGGGAGTTGAGTTGGGGGTACGTGAACGAGGCGTTCTGCGACGACGAGGGCAGATCAGGCTCTCTGAGTACAAGGAGTACAGACACTGATGTCCCACTGGCTGCTGAAGCTGAGTCATCACTGGGTGATGCCCATGGAAACAACAGCATACCAGGTTGTACTCATGCCCCTGCTATAGCAACAAGGAGACCCTACAGACGAAAGAGAAGGGAATGGAATACGTCGAGACCACCTGCGCCTCCAGCATCCTGCAGTCACAGTGAGGGTCAAAGTGGGTCAGAAGTCAAGAAGAACATGGCAAAAGGTTTGGCTTGAGGTTTGAGTTTCAGTCTGCATTGAGGGCTGCGCCTGCCGGGTGCTTGGGCCTGTCCAGCTCCAAATCAGGATCCCAGTATAACCTTTAACTGGTGCCTTTCTTTTTTCTATTCTGTCTGGACTTCTTGTCTGACTCATTTACTCTCTGTTCCTGGAGCATGAATGATTGGTTGACTGGTTGAGGTTTTCATTGCTAACTGTGATTACAGATTTGTTTGGCAGGTGGAGGTGAGGAGTTTCTCATGAGAATCAGATGTTTGAACTGTGATTATTTTACCATTGCTGTGAAGGCCATGTTACCAGATTGGGCAGTGTGTTGTCTTGTTCCAAAAACTAAACAGTGATCACCTTAGGTTCCACAATGGGAGTCAACAAATCTCTGTCAAATAATTCTTTATGATTGTTTGGGTGGGACATTTTTATTGGACGCAAATGTGAAATAATAGGAAAAAAGAAAGACTAACAGGAAAAGTAGGAAAAAATGTGACTAACACAGCTGTTTAAATTGCTGTGATGTGGACTGACAATAATTTTCTCTTTTTGTTTCAGGACATAAAGACACTATGGACCTCGAGCACTCCACACCCAAAGAGACCTCCAGCAGACAGCAAAGTCCTTCCACACAGACCAGATCACAGGTGTGTGTGTGTGTCTGTGTCTCTGTGTCTCTGTGTGTGTGTGTGTGTGTGTGTGTGTCGTAAACCTCCCGCCGCAGTGGACAGACTACTAAAACAGCTGACAGATATCAGAAAGACATAATCTGGGGCTTCAAATAAGGTAGTTGTCAATGAGGCTGTGCCACCTCCTGCCACTCAGTGGGGATGTTCTTCCACTTTGAAGGAGCTAGACTGAAAGGACACTCATCAAATGTATGTTGATTGGCAAAGATACAGATTAGCATAATTGGTCACATGACTGGCTATAGGATTTGGACTCCTGATAGCTAAAAGTGACAGTTTCCTTATATGCAATTAAACTGGCACAGACCTCATAATTTGTATTCAACGTCAGTGAAATTAAGAGTAGTTTGTAGACTGTTTTAAGGTCCCACAAGTAAGTTTTCTCATGTTCAGGTAAAAACCTGTGATTCCTTGGTCAGGTGACATCACCTGGCTTTTCAGTGTTCGCCATCATTTGCCAGTTACAGTCAAAATGTGTCACATCTAAATGAACTACAGGGCTTCTCACAGGAACTTTATGAGCAGAGGTCATAATACAAACTTTGAGCAAACCTGCTAAAATGTCTGTCCAACTGCTGATAATCCAACTTCAGCCTGGTGTCTAACCTGCAGTGACAGTTTATTTCTCATACTTCAGCGACTGACCGTAACTTTATTGGCCATTGGTCTCCAGTCTGCTTTTCCCAACTTGTAAAGTTGCAGAAAGTTTTTTTTTCACCCGATATTGTGACTGCTGTGATTGATTGCTGTGAACCAACAATGTGATTGATCAGTCCATCACCTGAATCAGACAGATCCTGATGCATCTCATCTCATAGTTAGTGTGGTTAAAAGATTGCCTCACTCATCACTGCCTTTATTATGTCATGTGGCGCCTCAGCTTGTTTTCTCTGATGTGTAAGAAGCCTGACATTATATTTCATTAAGATGTAATAATTTATTCTTACCTAAATGCATGTATTCATTATTTAAGATGAGTTGAGGTGAGGGACCTCTGAAACCTGAAGTTGTGTGTTTTATGGTAGTTTGTTTCCTTTACAATCTTCTCCCTTGCAGCCATACTGATAGGATTAAACTTGATGAAATATAGTGTTCAGTTTATTAGTGTTTCAAAATAATTTTCAGCTTCTCACACTTTTTCTTGTCTTTCTTTGTTTCCGTCTGTTTGTGGCAACAGGCTCAGCCTGAAGGTCACGGTCACATCAGAGCAGTCAACTCCTATGCTGGCTTCACAGAGTTTGACAGAAACCCAGCTTTTCTCCATCCTGACTCCAGTAAGCCCACAAAAATAACACAAATAATGCTGATATCTGCTGAGAAATATATTCTTAAATATCTGTGTTAATTTCAGCAATGACTGCAGCCTAAAACCAGCAGCTACCTCTGTTGACAGTCTTACATTTTCACTGATTACATGATTGATAATGGTCAGTGATGGTTTGTTGTGTTTCTGCAGCTCTGACAAAGAAGGACAGGAGCAGAGTGTCAGCTGAGGACATCCTCATTCATGAGGACCCCAGAACTGCAGTACTGGTAAGAAGTGTGTTTTGTGTGTACTTTAATGAGTAGAAAATTAAAAGAAAATAAAAAAAACACAATTCTGTGGCTTTATTTTTTGCCAGTTTCTGTCTTTCTTTAACAACTTTGCTTTTCTCTTCCAGGAAAGAGTTCAGGTCAAATCAGCCCAAGCCAGCAGCCTGTAAGTGTCCTCCCACTTAATGCACACACACACACACACACACACACACACACACACAAACAAACAAACAAACAAACCTTTAAAATCTCTCAAAGCCAGCACACAGTGATGCACTCTGATTCACACCATCATACATAAATGCATTTTAGAAAGCTCTTGTGTAGATTCAAACTATTCTTATATGCATGTAATCAGTTTTGTTAAACTAATGCCTCTCTGTTGTCTCTCTCTGTCAGACGAGCCCCTGGGGAAGATACACTATCTGGTGAGATGTGTGGTTTCACTGTAGTTCCTCCATCTGCCTGGTTTAGTTGTCTCAGACTTGTTCTGTCTGGATCAGCTGGTGCAGCAGCATTTGCACAGACACTGTTATCAAAGTGACATTTGACCTTTCTTTGCATCCAATGGCTTTTTGTGTGTTAAACAATCCATAACAATCAATACATAATCACAAATATAGGGAGAGGTTTTTTGTTTGGATTTGATAACATCACTATATTGCAGAAGACAGTGGCACTTCCAGAATATTATAGACTTTTAGAAGGACAAAGAAAAGTTGACTGAAGTTGATGAAATATCTGGGGTAGTCAGGGATTATCAAAACTGTATAAAACATTGTATTGGATGATAGACTTTCAATTCAAATGGATAGCCCATTACATCAGGTGTGCGAACTATGTCATGTATGTTTTACTAACTTTAACTTTTGAGTGAAAACTTAATTGTACTTTTATTCTTCTTTGGTTTACAGCCGCAGTCTCTCTGTACACGCCACGGCACACCCACCTTGGAGCAAGAAAGGACTGTGAGTAACCCACACTGACTGAACAAATAGCACAACCAACCAGCCATATATCAGTGTCTCAACTCTCAATTGCAGTTCAAAAGATTACTTGTTAATCAATTATTTGATCAAGAGAAAATTAATTGGTAATTTTCTTGATAACTGCTAAAGACTTTCAGTCATTTCAAGCAAAAATGCCAAACATTTGCTAGTTTCAGTTTCTCCCATGTAAGGATTTTGCTGTTTTATATCAATATTAATTGATTATCTTTGACTTATGGATTGTTGGTCGGCCAAAACAAGACATTCGAATATGCCATTTCCGGCTCTGAAGTGTGATGAGCAGTTTTTCACTATGTGTTGACTTTTAGTGGAACAGGAGATTAGGTCATAATGACAACATAGACACACAGACACTAGTTGTAGCCCCACTCCTGTCTTTTGCACTGTTTCTCGACAGAAAGATGAATAAACCAGATGATAGTAAGAGATGGCCTTGTTAAAATGATATCTGCAGAGATAACAATAGTCTATTTACTTGAGTGTCTAATAGGAATTAATATCTAAGAAATTTAAAATACATCCAAAATCATATAAAGATCAAATTCACACTGTGGTTCTTACGTTGACTTATGGAGTGACTGACAAATACTCTATCCAGCTTCCAAATACAAAACTGTACGTAGAATTTTGTGCTGTTTTCACAGAAATTACTTTAAGGTAATAAAACTTGGGCATCAAATTGGAGGCATTTGTGCTTCTGTTGTTGTTGTAGTACAGAGACATCTAGTGGTGAATGTTGGAACAGCTTAGAATATTTTTGTTGAATTACGAATTATGAGTGATAGTCCAGGGATTATCACTGCCATGTTCATTAAATTAATAATATCAAGTAAGTTTACAGAAAGATGAACAGTTCTTCTATTTTTCTCTGTAGCTATTGGCTCACCTTTCAAGCCCATGGAAAACTACCAGTACTCAGGTGAGATATGGTTTCAGTTTCCAGAATCAATAATTGGGAGGGTTTTTTTTTTTTTCCTATATTGCTTTTAATTTACTGTTTATTTTCCTTTCATTCTTCTTCTGTTGTTGTCTTAATCTGTTTGTGTATTTAATGTGTTTGTACTTTTCCTTCTGTAGCTGTGGAGCGCAACAACTTGATGAGGCTGTCCCAGAGTATCCCCTTCACCCCAGTTCCCCCCAGAGGTGAGTCTGGATCACGGTGCATTCCCAGACATGTCCACTCAGGTGGAAACAGTTCTGAGAAACAACAAGGCGGTTAGAGAATGAGGAAGTTTAGAGCCAGATAAGAGTTGTGGTTTCTACATTGTTTTTGCCCTCCCACACCTGCAGCTGTTTACTTCACAGTCACACCCAAGCTATTGATGAGTTAAATGTAGGTGCTGTCTTGTGTGGGTGTGTCTGTGTGTGTGTAACAATTTGATCTAAAGACTCCTGTAATGTGAAAAGGTTACCAGTCCCGCCACAGTCTACAGCTTTTTGCAGCTTTCAGCTCATTGTTTTGCTTAATCAATCTTGACAACTCATGAAAAAGACATTCATCTATCAAACTGTAACAGATTTTCATATATATACATTTAATTTTATGCCTTTTCAGGCTGATTAATAATCTTTGCCACAGATGTACATAACACCTAATGAAACATTTAAATACTACATGTTAGGACCATCTAAAAACCACAGTTAGATCTGAAATAAAAAATAAAATAAAATGTTCTATTCTTTGCAGTTCTTGACTATTTGAATCAATGAACAACTTAAAGAAATGAACCTTAGATTAAGTACATTTAAGTATTTATTGACATTTTTGACCAAGTAACTAATCAGTTAATAGAAAAATACTTGTGTAAGTGTTACTTGCAGTCATATTCATTATGGTTAGATTTAGCTACCTGCTTATTAATGTCATAAACTAAAATTGATGAATAAGATGTAGGAACATAAAACTAGACTTTTTTCAATTTCAACATACTGGATAAAGAGTAAAAAAAAAAAAGCTTTTGCTCTCACTAGCTAGCTTCAACTGATCAGATTGTAGTCATTGCACTTTGGGTTTAACCTCTGTTGTCTGGATCTGTAACATTTTATGAGCAAAATATTGAAATATTATGGCATAAAATATTTATATGGTGAAACAGATGCAAATAAATCAGATTAAGTTATTAATAAATTAGTAAATAACATGTTGGGGATTGGACCCCTGAAAATGGTCTTTTTAGCTCTTTACTTACAGAATAGAAATAGTACAAGTAGCACAAACTGTACAACATAGTAGTGCCTAACTTTTCTAGTTTCTGAAATAAAGCACAAAGGAACAACTGCATGTAGATCTGTACAGTAATACAGGTAAGCTAACTAGGCTAGCCAGTTAGTTTAGCACTTAGCAAGGCTTATATCTAAACTGGCTAATTAACATTAACATTAAGCTTAACATCCACAAGATGTGTAACATCATGAAATACACAGAGAATTGAGTTATATGAATGCTCATAAAATTTGCATGCCAAGTTTCATAGCTCTCACTGACACACCCAGAGAAAACAAAGTCTCTGTGCCAGTTTTACATAGGACAGGTAGTAAATATCTCCTTCACTCTCTCTGCCCTCTTTCTTGTCTGATTCTCTGATGTGCTTAAATAATGTATTATAATATGTTATTTAATAATAATCATAAAAAGAAAAGTGATTAAAGGAAGTCATCTCAATTATGCCAAATAGATTCATTATAAAAAGTTAATCAAATCACTACTAATACACTTGAAAATATTGCCACACCAGTGAATATAGACCTATATATAGGGCTGCTGTACGTTTGAAGGCCATTAGTGTTAATGTTGATGTGTGCTAATTTGTCAGCCAGAAGCATTTTATAGCAGATAGTGTAACAATATTCTGTTGCTGTGTGTTTGTTTTGAGGTCTCTGAAATCTGTAAAGTACTCGAATTTTAATTGTGTTTTTGTTCTGAGACACAAACAGATGAGAGGAGATAGAGGTCAGCAAACAGCGGGTTTGATACCAAACTAGCAACTTCAAACCAACGCTTTGTTTCTCAATGTGTGTGTGTGTGCGTGCGTGCGTGCGTGCGTGCGTGCGTGTGTGCGTGCGTGCGTGCGTGTGTCTGTGACCCTAACCTACCTGTTGCTCTGTGTTCCCTCAGGGGAGCCAGTGACTGTGTACCGTCTGGAGGAGAGCTCCCCCAACACCATCAACAACAGCATGTCTTCCTGGGCCCAGCGGGGCCTCTGTGCCAAAATAGAGTTTCTCAGCAAAGAGGAGATGGGCGGAGGCCTCAGGCGGGCCCTCAAAGTGCTCTGCACTTGGTCAGAGTACGACATCCTGAAACCAGGACATCTGTATATAGTCAAATCCTTCCTTCCTGAGGTGGTCCAAACCTGGCAGAGCATCTACAAGGAGGACACTGTGCTGCACCTTTGTCTCAGGGTAGGAAGCACAGACTCAACCACTGTTTACTCAGGGGTCAACGTTGATGTTTTTTTCTGCTTGCCCAGTCATAGGTCAGAAATCTACTGTCCCAAAGTAAATTTTTATTTGTCCCTGTAAAAATAGTCTTATTTATTAGTGATTATCAAACAACAGCAAAGAGTAAAGACAATTTTCATGTTTAATCTAGTGCTGCAACTAATTGTTATTTTAAATATCGATTAATGTGCCCATTTATTTCAGTTAATCATTTGGTCTCTAAAATGTCAGAAAATAGTGGAAAATGACCATCCTCATATGTCAAAGTCGAAGGTGATGTTTTAAATGTTTAAATTAAACCAAAGCAATTCAGTTTAATATGCTAATCAGAGAAGAGCTGAAAATCTCCCCATTTGAAGGGCTGAAATCAACATTTCTGCCATTCCTGCATGAAGAATTGCTAACATCATTAGTAGATTATCAAATTATTTTGCTAGTTTAATTCCATTTTACCACTTGCCTGCTTAGGAAAGTGAGTTTGTAGATTTGCTTTCGCTGGGCAAGCAGCCAATCCTATTTTTGAACCCCGATACCTCATTCAATGTCATATCTGTATTCCTTCACAGAATCTGTTTGAGATGTAAAACTTAAGCTTCCTCTGGCTGTGCTCAGTAGATTTAGTTAGATATAGTTTTCAGGATGTGTCGCTCTGGTTTCTTTTAGGTTCAATCATAGATGTTATAATAAGTAGTGGATATAGTGTGATGTCACTCAGATTTCTGAAGAGCTGTTTTTCAAGCTCACAGTGTGGTGGCTCTTGACTGTCGCTGTAATGGCAGTGCCTGTCTTTGCTAACTCCCAGCCAATCCAAAAATGGGCAAAGAGGTGGAGTGTGGGTGGAGCTGAGCTGCTGAATGTGGCTAGCTAGTGGGCACACCCTTAATTAAATATAACTTTAAGTCCTTATAAAATTTAAACAGGTGAGTTGTAGAATTCATGAATTGTAAAATTAGCTACAGAGACCAGAACTGTTTTTTTTTTCTGCTAGAATGTTTTACATTTTAATATGAAAGTCTGTGGGAATTTACTTGCTTTTGGAGCAGTTTATGACACTTCCACTTTGGCTTCATTTTTCAGCCCCTGAGGTTGCCACTTTGGTTTAATGTCTCAAAAACCTGGATGTCCCAAAACTTCTTAAAACTCAAAACCAAGTTTATCATTATTGATCCTGAACACACCACAAAGACAGCCCCCTCACCCAGGTTTTTATAGCTGGCTTTAAGTTGGGATTGTTATCTTAGACAGTAATCTGAATCTGGAGCAACATGCAGAGAATGTAGTTCAGCCATGTTTTATCAACTGAGAGATATCTCCCAAATAAGATCAGTTCTGTCCTTCAGTAGCACAGAGAAAATCATTCATGCTCTCATAGCCTCTTGCTTTGATTATTGTAATGCCTTTTTACCTGATTAAACAGTCAAACTATGGAACAACTTCAGATTGTTCAAAATTAAGCAGCCAGATATATCACACGAATTCTGGATTCACTACACTGGTTTCCATCTCATCTAGAATACATTTTAAGGTACTGTTAATGACATACAAGGCTGTATAAAGGATCTGGTACCAGAGTATAGTAATGACCTGTTCACACCATATTGTCCAAACAGGCCACTCTGGTCTGCTAGTTTGGGTCCTATCACTATTCCAGAGACCAGATCAGACAGTAAGGGTGATAGAGCCTCCTCTGTGCTGGAAAATCCCACGTAGCTGTTCACAGAAAGCATTGATGTAGGTCACAGCGCTGATGCCCTCCCCTCTCTCAACCAAGGGGTTTTATAAGTAGCAACATCATCATGCAGAATCTACGTCAGGAAAATATTTTTAGAAGGGCTTGAGAAAACAGCATTTTGACACTAAAATATACCTATTTTGACCAAAACTTGTATTTGAATACATAAGGAACACAACTTGGAAGCTACAGAATGATATAAAAAAAAAACTCAAAAAAACAAAAAAAATAATCAGCCCACTTTTTAACTACTGGACGTAGGATGTCTCCTACTTTACTGTAAAGCCTGTTCTTTGTAAATGTGTGTACTAAGAGTCACATGTATTATTGTACTGGCTTGTTATTTTATTGGCATCCAGACCAGTTGTGATGCCACAAAAACCTGCTCACACATGTCTTGACATTCAACACAGATGAACTTTTCGTTCCTGAGCAGATATATGTAAAAATAAATTAGTGTCAAACCTCTGACCTTCAGTGTGCAGAATGTTGCATGAGCAAACAACCAAGTGAAAGAATAATAAGCAAAAATACTTTTGACTGGAGGGGGAATTATTAAAATAAAAGATCTCATAGTGTACGGTAAAGGGGATGGTCTTCCATTGAGCATCAGATCAGCTCACTCTGTTGATGTTTTTAAATCTCAGCTTAAAACTTACTTTTATAGAAAGGCTTTTCCAAACTGCAGAGTATCCTTCTACCCTTCTGCTGTATGCTACAGTACATATGTACTATGGCTCTATGTATCATGTGTGTATGTTTGCTTGTTTACTTCCATATTTTATTATTTACCTTTTTCAACTGTCCTTAATCTTGTTGTGATTTAATTCTTCTGACCTGGGAAAGCACTTTATGCTTGCTGCTTGAAAAGTATTCTGTAAATAAAATTATTATTACTATTCAGACATATTACCACATATAACAGCAATTGCCATAAAACATACACTAGGAAATGACAGAAACATTTGAACCACAAAAATGCTAAAGCGTTGCTTTTTGTGGCCTTTATTCTTGTATAATTTCTTGTCTTTCTTGTTAACAAACACACTTACACTCATGTATGTCCATTGCATTACAGCATTAAGTATCAGTCATTAATCTGAGACCTTTAGTTTCTATTATAAATTTTGTTTACTTGTGTCATTCCAGGAAATTCAACAACAACGAGCTGCTCAGAAGCTGACATTTGCCTTCAACCAAATCAGGCCGAAGACTATTCCATATTCACCGAGGTAAACGCACATACAGGAGTGCTGGCAGAATGCACACACAAAACCAATTCACACACATACATCATTTTCATATCTTGATGTTTTGGTTTTTTTTGTCATTTCCACATGTGATCATAGATCGTGCATCATGCATACTTGTGCAAATAAATTATGCTTACTTCATTGTGGTTTGGCAAGACCAGGTCAGAATGTTCTCATTCTTGTTTACACATCAGCATGAACCCTTTCCTCACCCAACTTGATGAAAGCACCTCCCACTCACCTGGTTGCCATAATTGACAGCTGGCTGCTGCCTTATATTGATAAGACAGATGAGAAGCTTGATACCATTCCCATGTCTAACATTCTCCTGTCCTTTAAAGGAACAAGTCAAACTGTTCCTTTAAAGAATTAAGACGGTTGTAAATATGACATAATCTGATCAAGGTATTTGGTCTTTATGTTTCAAATTAATAATTTATATTCATTTTCCCATGTGAAGTAACTTTAAATTCGTTTTTTTAAATCATAATTTATTTAACTTTGTTAAATCCTCATAAAAAGAAATACTTTTAGAATAAAGTTTGATGGAATTTCTATTTTCAAAAATGCCCTTTCCTTTGGGTGCAAGTACCCTGACACCTGGGTCGTGTCCTGTGTGTTCAGGTTTCTGGAGGTGTTTCTGCTCTACTGTCACTCTGCTGGACAGTGGTTTGCTATAGAAGAGTGCATCACCGGTGAGTTCAGGAAGTTCAACAACAACAACGGAGATGAGATCGTCCCCACTAACCTTCTGGAGGAAACAATGCTGGCCTTCAGCCACTGGACCTACGAGTACACCCGCGGAGAGCTGCTGGTGCTCGACCTGCAGGGTAAAAACTCTCAGCACGCTTACATGACACAATGAATCCCTTCAAATGCAGTCGAGTTCATTTATAAGAGAAGGTTTCCGATGCCTTTTATTAATGGCACTTTGTTACATGTATTAAACATGATTAAATGAGTTTAACTTAACGGCCTTTCTCCAGTGACTTCCCTGTGCTTAGCAGAGTCATATAGATATTTTCTGGTTGATGTCATGATAATGAAGCTTGTGTATGTTTGGTGTGTTTGTCTGTAGGTGTTGGTGAGATTCTGACAGATCCATCAGTTATTAAGAGTGGTGAGAAAGGGTAAGTTCTCTCACAAGAAGTTCAAAGAATGAATTCAAAGGGGCTCAGTATTGTAAACGTGAAACAATTAATTGATTCATTGATTAATCAGCAACTGTTCTGATAATCGATTAATCATGGAAGTCATTTTTTCATGTGAAGATGCTTAACATTCCCTAGTTCCAGGTTCTCACTTGTCTTTTTCCCCCCCGTTTTTCTTCATTAAGTGATCATAAACTGAATTTCTTTTTGTTTTTGACTGTTGCGCTATCAAAAAAGACAAAGACTAAAGACATTTTCACTATTTTCTGACATTTTATCTTGTAGACAAGCGATTAATTGAGAAAATAATTGTCAGATGATGTAAAAATGAAATTAACCCTTAGTAAGAGCCTCATGGCAGTGACTGACATTTCAAGTTTACCAGCTACTTTTTCTAGTAATTTTGCACTAACTGATCAATATGTGGCTCTTGCAGATCTTATGATATGATATTTGGACCTGCCAACCTAGGGGATGATGCCATTAGGAACTTCCGAGCAAAACACCACTGCAACTCCTGCTGTCGGAAACTCAAACTTCCCGGTGAGCAATATCACACAGCAGCTGGTCAGTAACATTATTCTTAAATTAAATTACATCACAAATGTGCTCAAAAATAGCATTTTGACTCTACAACATTTCCTATTTTGACCAAAAGTTTTCACTCAAAAAAGCAAAAAAAAATAAATAAATAATGGACACTATTTAACTACTGGACATGGGATGTCTCCTATTTGACTGAAAAGCCTGTTCTTAATAAATGTGTTTACTAAGCATTTTAAATTTCCACATGATATGTATTATTTTATTGGCTTCCAGAGCAGTTGTGATGCCACAAAAACCTGCTTGCACGTGTCTTGACATTTAGCAAAGATAAATTCTTCATTCTTGAGCAGATAAATGTGAAAACAAACTAGTGTCAAACCTCTGACCATCAATGTGCAGACTGATGCATGAACAAACATCCAAGTGAAAGAACAATAAGAAAAAAACACTTCTGACTGTAGGGGGACTTATTAAAATAAAAGATCTCATGGTATACAGTAAATGAGAGAAAAACTAGGTTACAAACACAAATCTAAGATCTAAAATTCTTTTTTGGGGGGGCGTTTTCGTCTTTATTCTGACAGAAATAGCTGAAGAAATGACAGGAGGGGGTGTAGAGAGAGAGGGGATGACATGCAGCAAATGGGTCACAAGCGGGAGTTGAACCAGCAGCCGCTGCAGAGGACTAATAGCCTCAGTACATGGGGTGTGCGCTCTACCAACTAAGCTATTTGGACGCCCCCAAGTTCTAATATTCTAATATGTTCTATCCTGTTTTTTTCTTTTCATTTTTGTCAGATCTAAAGCGGAATGACTACACACCAGATAAGGTGACGTTCCCCCAAGAAGACCCTCCCAACCCTCCCAACCCTCCCACCAACCCGGGGGGTGGAATCAAAGAGTCCCGCCAGTCAATGAGGCTGATGCTGTGATCGGTTTAAACCACGAGAGAGTGGATGATCACGAGGCTATGCTGTTCTGATTGATTTTTAGTCAAAGCCAAGGACCAGAGAGGCACACCCAATCAACTGGAAGAATCACACCTGTGTTTCCATGGAAACCAGTGCATGCAGACTGTGTTATGTTTGTGTTGGTCCCACCAGATGCTGTGTCGAACACAATCGAACCATCTTAACCTTTTTGTTTTTTTTAAGTACATAAATGAGGAAAAAAGTTTTAAACATATTTTGTACAACTTTATGAAAAAAGTGTGTGTGTGTGCGTGTGTGTGTGCGTGTGTGTGCGTGTGTGTGTGCGTGTGTGTGTGTGTGTGTGTGTGTACATATATATACACACACATATATATATAAAATATATGTATGAACTGGATATATCGACAGGTACAGTATCATTACAGAGGGTTTATTATTTATTACTAAGTTTGAGAAGTTGCCTTGTTTTAACAAAAAAAGAATAAATCTAAGTGCATTGTACATCTGTTACAGCAGCTTCAGAGAGGACAGCCTGCTGAGATTCAGTCACTGCAACGCTGCAGTTTGCCACCAGACCATTTTTATAAATGTAAAGACTTGTATCACAACTTTTTGTCTCTTAGCTAATGAAAAGATATACATGAATTTGAAAATCTTGTAAAATATGGGCAGATTGCAATGCAACTTTTACAGAACAATGTATGTAATTTTATTGTATTGAAAGTGTGTCCACCAAAATATTGCTGATAGTTTTTATTGTTACAAAGGTACTATTGCTATATCTTTGTTATGTATGAGCAAATTACAATCTAGTGTATCTTATAGATACTGTTATCTGGCATGAGCTGAACAGATTAAAATATTTTATTCAGGGGAACTGACAAACATTAAGGGTATTACTGTATACATTTTGTACTGGATATCATTTTAAACAAATAAAATGTCAAAAAGCTTTAGCAACATCACTCAAGTCGCAAGAGGTTTCTCCATGCAGGTTTTAAGTTGTGGGCTGTGAAGACAAAAAAAAAAAAAACACACACACCTGATTTTACTTCAAACTTCTAAAATATTCTGAATAGTAGAAATAAATTGAAACAATAAACTGATTAGTTGGGATGAAATGATACCAAAAACTAAAGGTACAATAATACCATGATAAAATGTTCATGATACAAAATCACAATATTAAAAAACTATGAAAAAGTACAACTTGAAAAAATGTCCTTTATTAAATAGTAAATCTTATGTGTACAGCATTTTTATTTATTTATTTTATTTTATTTTTATTTATCTAAAATTCAGCAGTCAGTATCTGTCCTTGTATAAAATGAAATAAGTAACCATATAATACGACAGTAGATACCTTATGAAAGAGGATTAGGGCCACGTGAAAAATATATTACAGTTCTAAATTAAGTCAGACTTCTGTGTTTAAAGTTAGCATTTCAGTATCGAGACTTTTTTTCCATCGCTATATTGTAATATTTGATATATTGTTACTGTACATCCCTACTAATCTGTTAAAGAAACTGATGTTCCCAGATGCAAGCTTATGCATGCTTATCATACTAAATCAGGCATATTTTAGTCATTGATCAGATAAAACAATTAAAATATATTGATTTACTTTTGTGGAAATTACATGAGGTATTTCTCACTAATTTCTGCATTTTATAGAAAACAATTATTGGATTAATGAAGAAAATCTTTATTTGGTGCCCCTTATAAAAATGTTGGTACCTTTGTCGTGTGTGTATACCAACAAGGGCTGGGTATTGGTACTCAATACTTTTAAGGTATCGATTGAAACAGCCAGTATCAAGTAGTATTGAAACTTCTCCAGTCAAATAACTAATTCATTCAGTCCTCATGGTATCCAGATCCAGACTGAATGAATTACAGTTCATATGGTTTTGTTCATAGCCAATCACTGCAAGCATTGTTTGTCAAGTAGAGCCTTCAAAAAAAGGTATTGACTGAAGTACTTATCACTTTAAGGTTACTGGTATCATCATTTTTTAGACAACACCCAGCCCTAATTCCAACTAATGTTTTCACAATTGGGGTTATCATCACTGTTGAGTAAACATTCAAACTGTTGCCATGGCGTTAATCTCATCATCAGCTGAGCAATGAAGTCCTGCAGATAAATGGTGAATTCTTAGATGTGTGCCTGCAGAAGGAGACGGTGGCTCTGGTGTTTGAACTGAGGACGGCAGCCATATCTGAATCCTCAAACAATGTCCTCTGTTCAGCCACCACCAAAAAAACCAATAGGCTTCTCACCTGTGCCATAGTCTGTGCCTCTTATCTGTTGGCTCTGAAAGGAGACACATCACCGAGGTCTGGCTGCAATCAGCTCTTTGGGGAGGATTGTTGTCACAATACAGGAATTTCTAATTTTGATACCGTACCTTTAAATACACCTTAAAAAATATTCAATACAGTTTTCAATATCACTGGTAAAAACTGGCTCAAAATTGAGGGCATTGAATGTTAGATTCTCATTAAAAGATGAATACTACACGGCTATAACATGACAATGATTACAGCAAATGAGAGAGTTAGAGGAGGCGGGGCTATGTGGGCGCTGTAGCGGCGTGTGTTCACTTACTGTGAAGGAGCGATATAATATTTTTGACAACACGACATTACTCTCAAAATAAGAGAAACGATTTAGCTCACTGGATTTGTACCGGATTAAGGTTACTAACAAACTATCATCTGCAGTTCCTGATCAGGTGAAAGGAAACAACAAATTATATGCACAAAAAAAAAAACAGGTTGTCAATATTTCAAATTAATCATCTGGAGACCAACATGATATACAGTAAAGAAAAAATCATAGCATTCAAATATGTCTTAGATGCTTTAATTGTTAATGAGCTACTAACGTCTTAAATTAGGTATATTGTATTTTAATACATGGCACATCCCTTTCATATGCCTTTTGAATGTAAGAGTGTAATCTAGAGTAACACCTAAATATAAAACTCATCAACATCAATAGGAAGAATAAGTTTTTTGTTTATTATGTTTTCTGAGTATTTAGACTGGGACATGAGTGACTGAAAAACTTGGAATAAGACTGTGTCGTCTGCATACATCAGGATCTCCAGGTTTGCACTGAACCAGAACAGTCTTAAGATGAAACCTTGCAGCACTCTTATAATGCAGGCTTTTAGTGATGATGTTTTGTTCTTTAACCGGTCAAGTGGGCAAGACTGAATCCCATTTAGTACATTAAGATAAAATTTGAATTTAGAGGAGTTCTGAATGATTAACTATAAAAACATTTTGCCACCCACCACCTCTCTTTTATCACAGAGAAACCCTGAGCTTGTTCCTCTGCTCTGTTTTTTGTAGACTTTTGTGTATTTTGGCTTTTTTTTTTTTTTTTTTGTACAGCCACTTTTTTCAAGTACATCTATGCAAAATTTTCTCAGTTCAGCTGAAGCTAATGTGAGGCTTCAGCAGTCTGAGTTGGTCAAATCACGTTGGTTATTTTAGTTTGAAATTCCCTCTGTATGTTTCCCAAGACAGACTAGTGTTTCCTTGCTGAGTTGCAGAAGATGAACAGTAAAAGACATGTATACATTTTGCACTAAAAAGTCTAATGTAAGAGGATACCTGCTTTAACTGTGACTGCTGCTGAGACCTCTTATTACCTTTAGAGGAGCTTTCTGCACCGAAAAACAAGTGGATTTTGTTTGTGAGCGAGGGATCTCATCAGAGCCAGTACTAACAGGTAGAAGAGGTCATAAATATTTGAAAGAGCATATGAACTGCACCTGTAATTATGGTAAACAATGTTGAAGTCAAATCAGGTTATGATGCAGAACCTGGACAGACTGGTTTACCCTCCCACTGGGCGTGGTGTGTGTTATAACACTGCACAAATCATGACTTGCATGTTATTCAGTTCATCTTCAGACAGAGCAGCACTGCGTCGACTACAGGCTCGTACAAATCAGCTGCAAAACCATGAGCAGGGTCCACATTGAATACTGGTAAGTTTATAACTTTATATTCTGCTCATTAATCATGTGATTAGGACAGACTGTGTTGAAGTCATTAGCAGAGGGTAAATAGATTCACATAGCCAAATGGAAATTTAAGGTACCAAGTAAAAATAAATTAGTGTAGACCTGCATAGGTGTATATTTTATCTTATTCATTTTTTTTTTACAACTGTTTATTGTGGTTTTCAACAAAAAATACAGTAATGTAAGATACATTTTATCTTATTCATTTTGACTAGAAATGCAGAAATCCGACTTCTTTACACAGAAACTGTCACACCTACAAATGCATAATGCACACTGCATAATAAGCAAATGTTTGAAGAGTTCAGTCAGCCTAAGAATAGTCTTATTAATGTATTTTTCCTTTGTGTTGTTGTTGTTGTTACAGTAATGGATGAGGCGATGCCTCCACCTATCAGCATCTTGCCTACAGGCTAGGGCAGATGGGTGTGTCTGTGACAGGATCTATTGGGAAAGCAAGTAAGCTGCTTCTTTGTCCTCTCATACAGGCTGGTATAGAAAAGAAAATCAAAAACATAAAATGATAATGAGAAAAATAATAGTAGCAGGCTCATGGCAAGTTATGAGTTACTTTGTCAAATCTTTTAAAGACAGAGGGGGGACAACTTTTAAATTCCAACCCTGTATATATGTAACAATGCTGGTACTTGAATGCGGGGTAATTCAATCAGTCGTGATTTGGGGTCATGTCAAGACAGTAACGCTAGATTTGCAAGATTTTAAGTCTGTGTAAATGAAAAGTGAATCCTGAGTAACAAGGGAGTTTTTCTTCAAAATACATCATATATTTTAGAAGACTGTTGCTGAAAACGTGAAGACAGAACCGTGTAGTACTGAATTGTAGGCCACTAATAAACTTATTTCTGTGTTGAGGATTTTTTGGGCAGAGAGATGCTCCCCCAACACTACATAAGCCCCACACAAATAACACCACCTCCCCTCCCCTCACCTTCCCCAATGTTCAGTTATGACACAGAAGAAAAAAAAATCTTGTCACTGTCCTCTGGGCTCTAAGAATGCTGTTTTACTGCTTGCAATGCTAACACTGATGATGTGTCTGGTAATACACACCATGGACTACAGTATTTTGAATTGACTTGGATGCATTTGAATTTTTTACTGTCTAATTTTTCACCCTCACAGACAGCTTTGAAGTGTGGTTCAATAATGAGCTGATCGCCTCCAGACTTCAGAGTGGAAGGCGTCCCAATCCTGAACAGGTTAGTGTTTGTGAGATAGATACATATAATTGACATCTACTGTGTGTCGTGAGAAAATAACTGATCTTAATTTTCATGGGCTGCTTTCTTTAAGTGATATTTAAGTGTTCAAATCCTAATGTAGGGTTGAACTTTGATAACTGATAACTTTTGCATCTCAAGTAACAATAACATTCTTCACATCTAGAAAGCTCTTTTGATACAAAACTTAAAGCAGTCAACCAATACTTTGCATGATGAGACGAGTTATTAAGTGACTGCATCAAGTGATTGTGATTTGAGTTCTGCACCCAAAATAAACTAGAGAAACTAGTTTCTCCCTGCTAACACCGGCATGCTAACATGCCAATGGCGGTCATTGCTTTGTTCCCAGGGTCCTATGTTCCACAGTTCTACAGATGTACTCTGCAGGGGCCTATTTTTCTAGGGTCATATGTTCCCACGGTGCTAAATTTCTAGGGCCCTAGGTTCCGAAGGTTCTACGTTCCCAGGGTCTATGTCTCAGGGCCCTATGTTCCCCACTTTATATAGCACATGATGGATTAAGGTTAGGGGTTAGCATAGTTCCCATGCTAACCCCTAACGTCCCATGGGACCAAGGGAACTTATGACCTGGAAACATATAGATAATGCTCCCTGACAGTGGTAGCATGTTGATGTTTAGCAGGTATAATGTTTATCATGCTCACAATCTTAGAGTTGGAATGATGTGGTAATTAACTGAGGCTAATTTAATTATAAACCAAAACATTGGACAAACGAAAAATCTGACTTGATAATGGTGCTGGATTTAAATGTCAGAGGATCACAGGGGAACATGAATGTCTGTATCAGATTTCATGGCAATCCAACTATCGCTTGTTTACATATTTGGACAGACAGACATACCAGTCACAACATGCCACAACCAGAGCTACTAGCATGGCTAAAAAAACAGTCAACAAATGTGAAAGGTAAAAAAAATCCTACAAACTTTTTTTTTTCTTCATGTGTCCAGGTGGTGGCACTGGTGCAGCAGAAGAATCAGGGAGCTGGAGGGACGCCATGTTCACAGCCAATGACTCAATGTTACTATCCATGTCAAAAACGTTAGAGGACGGAGGATAAAATAACAGCTGTATTCACACTGCAAGAACAATGGTTTGTTTTCTGTGGCTCAGACTTAACTCTTGTACACCCACTTATCTGAATACAAAAATTAACTCAAATATCGAAAAACAACATTAAAGCATAATTATATGCTTTAATTGATGAAATTCAGAAACATTTTCATTCAATTCACCACGAGCCATCAGAAGATCAGACCATATGTCGCCTTCACTGTGAATACACACAAAGACCAGACAATGAGGAGAGCAACTCTGAGGAGCCAGGCGCTGATCTGCACTTCTGTTTATGAATGTACACACTAAAAAAAATGTGGTGTGTGCACGATGGAAGTCTAGAAGCTTTTCAGCCAACTGGAGCCTGAGGAAGTGCTCTCATCATGTCTGTCGGCTGTGTGCTCATAAATAAAACATCTCCACAGTTGCATTTTACTCAGGAATGGAAAATGTATTCGTATTTAGCTTTTCCTCTTCATTCTCTTCTAGAAATTCAAAGGAACAGTTTGACAATTTTGGAAATATGTATATAAGATTGAGATGGCTCTTCTAGTCTGTGTGGTTAATATGAACCTTCCATCAGCCAGTTAGCTTAGCTTAGCATAAAGACTGGAAACAGGGGGAAAACAGCTAGCTGGGCTCTGTCCTGTAAACAAAATCATTAAACCAGCACCTCTAAAACTCATCAATTAACATTTTATATCTTGTTTAATTAATACATACAAATACCCAAGTGTAACAATACCAACATGCTGTTTGACAGGAGGTTATGTGCTGGACTGTTTCTTGGCTGGGACCAGTAGCGTCCTGGAGTGTCCACTGCTGTTTCAGGTCAAGAAACTGTCCCGCACATAACCCCCAGTACAATAACAAATTGTCATTTTTACACTTGGGTTTTTGTATGGATCAATTAAACCACATAAAACATGATAATTACTGAGCTTTAGGGGGACTGTTTGGTGTTTTTTTTTTACTCTCAGTCAAAGTCGGGCTAGCTGTTTCCTTCTGATTCCAGTGTTTGTGCTAAGCTAAGCAAACGAGCCGCTGGTTGTAGCTTCATTTTTAGGGTACAGACATGAACATTATATCATTCTTCTCATCTAACTCTTGAAACAAAGAAAATAAGCATATTCCTAAAATGACAAACTACTGATTTGATTCCTTTTGTGGTCAGACAATATGTTGCTAGTTTCCTTTCTAATTTGGTCTTTCTTTAAAAAGGCTACTTTTTCTTCTGAACTTCTGCCCATGCTCAGAAAATGTTAAGTATAATTTTGGTTTAAAAAAAACAGAAACTTGTTTCAAAAACAGTTGTTTTTTTTGGGTGTGCATTCCTCCTACGAGTGACCACCCCAATCAAATTCTTTTCTAACATATCAGATTTATTTTATATTCAAACCTGCCATATATGCCCTAATTTTTCAAATACACCTGGACTATTACCTGGGTGGTTTTCAGTAAGACATAGCAGTTAAAGTAAACGTCGAATCAATAACAAATGTTGCCAATGAGATATTTCATTTGAATTGGAACATGTATTTGTACTTTTTAATCAACCTGCTGTATTGATATACTTTTTTTTATCAATTCCATCAACAATAACAAAAACTTTTCTTAAATGCAAAATAAAGTCTAACTGGAGAAACCAATGATCTGCTCTTTTTAGTCGATGTTCACACTGCTTGTTTAACAGTGCTGCATTGTGCTGGAAGAGAAAGCTATGCAGGCAAGTCTGCAGTCAAATTTCTGTCTGTGCGGTGATCAGTTCTGACAGGACACGCTGATACGACTGTCCACATCAACAGAGATATCAGCCAGACTTCCTGAACTGTTCCTGCTCACTTGTTCCTCTGTTTCCACCAGATAAAAATCACATCATATTCGAGAAATCACTATGGGATGGAAACACAGAGCCTCTTGTAACGGTTTCATTTTATGTCAGTAAGGTTAATGTTCTGATGTTTTGTTTTTTTTTAATAGAATCTAAATACAGCTGTCAAATAAAAGTAGCACAGTCTTTCCCTCTGAAATTTAGTAGAGTAAAGGAAGTTATATAAAATGCAACTACTTAAGTAAAAGGACCTCAAATGTATTTTGGTATATTTTCACTGTCCTGTGTCTGATATCTGGACCAGCTGTCTGTCTGTCTGTCTGTCTGTCTGTCTGTCTGTCTGTTGTCGTGTTGGTCAGCCCTGAGGGCACAGAGTTAGAGATGTTCCTTTTTATGGGTGGTGTCACAGAAACACATCAGATCAACGAGGATGTGACATATGCTGCACGTCTGCTCCTGAAAATCCATCTGGAAACTGACAACTCCCGGCCACACTGATCTCTTATCCTTAGTATATAATTTCTGAAATTAAAAAGGCTAAACAATTTCCTAAAACAGCTAGGAGCTGTAATCCACTGAATCAATGCCATTTCTGTCCCCAGGACATTACATGCATAAATATACACAAAGAGTTTCTGTATAATACTTTATATTATTAAGCAAAGTGTTCTGCACTTTGTCCTAATGGCAATTTAAACATACATCATGTAAAACCTTAATAAAAACTACTCAGAACACTGAAATAGGGTGAATAGGACTTTAGCCTGTCCACACTAAACTTCACCACGAAATATGATTATAAGAATCCTTTAGAAATCTTTTTTTTATTATTACTGTGAGACTTTTTTTTTTTCCAATTTCAACTTAAATTTTCTCATCAGAGCTTCATGATATGTTAATGGCCCATCCGCTCTTCTAAAAACTAAAAGATAGTTTTGGTAAACCACTTAAAGGTACTGATGTTCTCCTGCTGTTAGTGTTGATGCCTTGTGGCCACATTTCATGTGTTTGCTGATACTATGCTAAAACACTCCTGTTACTTTCAGTTGTGTTATGAAGAGGAACAACCTTCCATATAGAAAGCCTTGTACAAAATAGCCTTATTGACCATTACACATTTTAATAGTTATTTGTGTGTTATTAGATACAGTGCTGAAAAAAGATTTAATTTAATTTTGAAAAGTTACAAATGGTGTTTTTGTCTAGTGGTTAATAGGGTCAATTCACTGTTGGTTTAGTCTTTTCATGGGATTTACTGACAATAGAAAAATGAAGAATATCACCATCCTTCTAAGGTGCAGATATAAATCAGTTAATGGAGTGAAACACTGAAAAGCACATATGTTGTGGCTCTAAACTTTGGGCCTTTTAGCCCTCTGGATTGAGTTTTAAAGCAGATACAGAGGCCTAATCGCCGTTCCATATAATCCACAGAATAAACAGATAATGATAATAACAAGATATTTGTCTGCTGTTGTCTGCATTTCACTGGTAGAGTGAAACATCATCAACAGGAAACTAGGATGCCCACATCAGAAGCAACTGCGGTTCTCTGTTTCACAAACACATCGTGAGAACCCCACTACGTGTTGTGACGACTGGAGAAAATAGTCGACATGGGTGAATGTGTGTACAGTGTGTGTGTGCTGAAACAACCCCACATACTGTAGGAAATACTCGGTTTCATAGTTCCAACTAAATGAAAAGGCCAACACACTGATTCTTTGTGTGTGTGTGTGAAGTCAGAGAGATGCAGCACAATGGCTTCATTGCAGTATCATCACACACACACACACACACACACACACACACACACACACACGTTAGTGACCTAATCTCTTCTGTCAGTTAAACGTATCTTGTTAATCTTTTAAAATCATGTTTTCTTAACACTGGAACAAAAATCTATCAGTCAGTGAGCTGCTACTTAAACTTTCTCATTACTGTTATTATTTACTAGGAATAGCTTTTAATTTATAATTGTTTAGCAAAATTAATGTTGACCATCTCAAGCCACTTATACTAAACTGTAACCTTGGTGCATTTTAATGTTTTCCTAAACTCAGTTACGCTGATGTTTTGTTTGTTTGTTTGTTCTAATGTTCTTTTTTCCATTTAGTTTTTGATTACCTGAATCTTACATAAGTTTGGAGATTATTTTATACTCTAAAATAATATTCATTTGACTTTGCAGCACAAGTGAAAGGACTATTGAAATATTTTACTCAAGTAAAAATAATACCTCTGTGCTGTCGTATTTTCACTTCAGTACAAGTATAGAAATATTAGAAGTTTTAAGTATTAAAGTCACAGGTGGCAAAACTGACCCTTTCAAAATGTTATATCATTGTTTTACTATGACTGATGTCTTACTGTGTGATCAGTGCTTTAAAAATGGTTGAAATAATGCTGATAATAATTATGCACTTCTACTATACTTATAATGTTTTGTTTGAAAAAATTTAATCTTCAAAGTAGCTGTTAAATAAGTATAGTGGCGGATTATGTTGAATAAATAAATGTCAAAGCAAAGAAAGTTGATATGATCAGACAGCTACTTCTTTCTTTATTTCAGTGATGAAGATTTTTTTTCTTCAGATCCTATTGGATGAGTCTGGTCCTGTCGAGTCCAGCACAAACATCCACTCTGAACAAAATATTATTTTGTCAGTCAAAAGCTGTGTTACCTAGAGACAGTAAAATACTACAGCTGGTATAATCCTGTGAAATAAATTTTTAATTTAGTGTTGACAGGTTTATTAAAAACAATTTTAAAGCTACTGAGTATTATGTCAACAGCAAACACTACATGGAAGTCTTTCTCTTTTGCTGATATGTTTCAATATTTAAACTTTGCAAATGATGAAAAAAGTAGATGTGCAAGAAATAAGATGTGAAGTTAGAGAAACTAGTAACTGGACCTTGAGTTGAGCTTATTTGTTCTACAGAAAAAGTCAATATCTAAAGAAACTATAAAATGATCACTTGTGTAATTTCAAAATGTAATCAAACTAGAAATTTAAATGACACTGAAACTGTATTCAACACATATTCTAAATGTAATCTATTGATTGCCATGAAATTACATTTGTATAATTTGATCTGTTAGACAAATACTGATCACAATATACTTTGGAGTTAATAATAGTCAGATTTCATCAGAACACTGGCACAATGAGACACATGACCTGCAGCACTGGACCACATAGTCCAATGCAGGCCTGGCTGTCTATGTCACCTCCAACTCTCAGTATTTCAAACCTTGGAGCTACTTTTGGCATTGAATTGCTGCAAATCCTCGAGTCCAAACGTTAGGACTGACACACAGCTCAGTTTCTCCTCACACGGCTGGTTGGGGGACAATTTTAGCCTTAAGACGTTTTGTGCAATCAGCTCTTGTTGTGAGACAAGAGCACTATGATGGCCAGAGGAGCACACAGACAGACAGCAGGACATATCTTATTTATGTCAATATGTCTAGATATGAAGGGAGGGAGAGTCATTTACTATTCATATTCCCCTGCACACTCCTGACCTGCTGCAGAGACATTTAAACAGGAAAAAACACAGTCATAACAGTATGTCCCCACCATGCTGGTACAACAATTCATACTGAAAAAAAGCAAAACAAGACTTCACTGCATTAAATCACACGACTCTTAAAATCCATGGATGTTTTATTAAAAAAAGTGACAATAAATAGAGGAAAACAACAATGTAAAAATATAATGTTTAAGATCTGGGGGGGAAATGACTTCGCAATGGTTTGTTCTAAACAATATGTTTGTCATAATAAGTCAGATTGGTCCCTGGTTTGTTAGTGATATGAGAAACATTTCAACACGTCATAGCACCGTTGTGTGGTCATCAAGCCTGCATTAAGCTTTGCTGACCCGTGTAAATCACTGACATTTCACATGAATGTAGGACAAACTTGAAAACAATGAAAAACTGAATTAGCTGTGGATAAGTTAGAAAAACGGGCCACTGCTTACAGTTCCATTTTATATAAATATAATATATTAATTTATACATTATACACTAGAATGGCTCTATTACACATACACAACTCAGGTAAACACGTGAAGAACAAGGCAGCTGACAATTTTTAAATAAAAACCAGAAGCTGTGGGAAATTGAAATGAGTTCTTCTAGCTGCACAGCTGAAAACACAAACGTTGAGAAAAGATGGAAAAGATCTATGCAGAAACCTGTGCTTCAGTAATTAGCCTGTCTAAGATATGCAAACTGATGCCACCTACTCCAAAATTTCTGAAGGCATTGAGATTTTTTTTACAATCTTAAGGAGCAAGTGACAAAATATCAGTATTGTGTGTTGGGGGGTTTGAGTATGTGCAAACATTCAGTTGATGACTTGAGATTATGACCCTGAATTCACTACAGATTACGTCTGGTTTTGCAGCATCGATGTTAGAATTTAAATCTTAACTGTGCCAAATGAAAGGAGAACATGGGTGTGTTAATGATGCAGAAGGCTAGCTAGCGCACCAGGAGGAAAGTGAGTCCAGCGAGGCCCACACCTGCAGCAGCAAACAGCGCTGTCTTCATGGACGAGTCCTGACTCACTTCTCTGGCACTGCGGGAGAACTTACAGAACCCCTCCTAGAAGAGAAAGAAAAACACACAAGAAACTGTTAGAGTGAGAGCCTGAAACTTCATGTTTGCTAGCAAGAGAAAATATTTATCTGTCACTTTCAGTTTTCCTCCACACTCAATAGGTTTAAGAAACAAAAGAGAAGGCATTAGCTGCCAAACTATCTTCCAGTTAGCAGTGGCTTTAGCTGACAGCTGGGGACAATTATACAATTGCTTTGCAAAATATGTCACAGTCCTCGACAGCCCCGAGTTTCTCCACAAACACAAAAATATTCACACTCAAGAGGGTGCTGCTCATATTTGCAACTTTTAAAATATCATCACAGCAAAGCAAAAAACATAAGTGTCAACCAAAAGTTAGAGAAAAAAAATGTGAGTTTGTCTAAAGATTATGCAGAAATTATTTCATTTTGATCTATTTAGGGCTGCAACGTATCATTATTTTCTTTACCAATTAATCGGTTTGTTGTTTGGTCCATAACATGTCAGAAGGTGATGCCTAAAAGATCTTTGTTTTGCCCACAACCCAAAGATTTTCGGTTTACTGCCATAGAAGACTAAAGGAACCAGCAACAATTCAAATTTGACCAATTATCAAAATAGCTGGCAATGAATTATTTGTCCATTAATTGTTGGAGCTCTAGATTTATTATTTATGAACTCATTTTAGATGCTTTTGCTCAGAGCTGCAATGATTAATCAATTAGTTGTCAACTAGGGTGAACAATTAATTGAAATTTGATCAAAATTGCAATATGGCCAACGGCAATTTTCAAATCACAGGAGATACAATAGCTGTTAAGGTGAAATATATGTGAAAATACCATTTTAAATTAAATATTGTTGTGCTGCAGAGATCAATCAAAAAAATTCCAGCCTCTAAAATGTGAATACTTTCTGGTTTCTTTACTCCTCCATTACAGAAAACTGAATATCTTTGACTTGAGGACAAAACAAGACACTGGGACTTCATCTTGAGCTTTGGGAAACAATACAGACATTTTTCACCATTTTTTGATATTTTATGGACTAAACAACTAAATGATCTTTTCAAGACAACAGTCAACAGATAATCAACAATGAAAATAATCATCGGTTACAGCCCTGCTTATACTTCCGGTAAAAAAAAACGTCAGATGCTGTTCTGCCTCTCCAGCAGCTGCATTTCTGCTTCATGTTTTCAAACTGAAGCCACACACACACACACACACACACACTGGACCAGCAAGTGCACCTGCTCTCAGCTCTGCTTCTTTACAGCTGCTTGTTTTTCTACTCCGACCACGCAAACTTTCAGTATGGCTAATGCCAAATTCAACACACTGAAGCTTTGACTGTTACTACAAAGTCCATCTGGCTGAGCTGGTTACGTGTCTGTTGAAACCAGCTGCCAGCTGAAGAAAGGAGGGGTAAGTGTGTAAGTGTGTGTGTGTGTGTGTGTGTGTGTGTTGATGTGGGCGTTAGGGAGGGGGCCAGGGCGAGCCCATTCACAAAAGCAGACATTCAACTGTAGTTGTGTTCAGTTTGGTGGGGCTTCTGGGGCCTGGGTCTACCCAGAGTCCATCAAAACTGTCTCTCTAACGTGTTTCCAGTTAAATAAGCCACACCAAGCAGTTTTAAAATTAGCTTTGTCCTTTTGATTCCCAGTATACAGTCCAACACTGCCTGACAACACAGATCATTACAAAAAAAACTCTGATAAATTTAAAGGCCAGCCCTGTTTGATCACAGCCCTGAATTTACACTGCTGAGGTTTGCCTTGTTGTAGCATACAGTCCTCAGAATCTGGCCTGTTGCTACTCTACAATTCACATAATCAAAGTAGCCACATAAGACGTCTGAGCGCTTGTCTCATCGGCAAACAGTAAAGGCTGCATCTATACGGAGCCCTGGCCATGTTTTAAGCCACGTTTACACCGAGCAGGAAGCAAACACGATCCTATCAAACTAGGTGGTTTCCAACGCCAGAAGTTTAATCACACCACTTTCACTTTAAGTCTTACTGGGATTTTTTACAGTTCAGTTTTAAATAACCTTATTGCCCCAGATACAATCAAAGTACTTCTCTTATCTAAAATCATTGTGTGTGTTGACTCAATCAGCTCTGCACTGTTGCCTGTATGAGTCAATCAGTTTAATTTAGGACATGTTGTTACAACCTACCCATCCGTCATTCTCCAGCAGCCAGTCTTTCTTCTCCTCTCCCAGGTAATCAGCTATGGTCTCCGCCAGTCCCCTGCAATTTCCGTTCCCCCGTCCCAGTTCCTGCTCCTGCCCAGGGTCCAGCCCTGGCTGTGTGACCTTCTGTTCCTGCAGCTGTCTGGCCAGCACCCCAGTAAAGGTGAAAAGGGAAACAACCCTCCCCCAGTTCAAGTGTCCGTCTCCCACCAGCTCCTCCATGACCTTCCTGAGGCTGGAGCAGGGGTCCAGCCCGCACTGCCTCAGGAAGGACTGAGTGAGGGAGTGGAAGCGAGCGTGGTGCTGCGCCTCCATGTCCTGGGCCAGGCGTCTCATGGCAGCGGCTGACTCACTGGGAGGTGGAGGGGCTGGTCGGGGGCTTGTGCAACACAGGGACAGGTAGTCCTCTGCCATAACCAGGGTCTCTTTCCACAGCCCGCACGACATTTTCTACAGGGGAGAAAAAGACAATTATGAAGGGATCCTGCTGACATGTCAGGATTAAGTCATTGTGTGTGTGTGTTTGTGTGTGTGTGTTTTTATATATAGTAAAACATTGAAAGGGACCATTTCACTGCACAGTGAATGTATGCAATACTAAGTATGCAAGTATTATAGCAAATTTAAAGTTTAAAATGAAAAACTTACTTGTTGTGGGCTGGGCAATATGGACAAAATCAACTATCACAATATTTGACCAAATGCCTTCATATTGTTATTGATGCAGTATTGCAGGGATGACTATTGATGATTTCACAATTATTAACACTGCGAGATTTTTGATAAATAATCATTAATAATGTGGATATAGCGACCAAATGGGTAAAAGCAAACAACAGAATTGCTGAAACAATTTGGGAAGTTCAGAAAATTACATGACATTACTCTGAAATTCAGCCTTTAAAACCAGGAAAAGGTAACAGTTAAGCCATGTCACAATACAACAACCGAGAGAAAAGAAAATATCTGCTTTCATATCACTATATGGATATATTATGGATATACTGATCAGCCCTAGCTAATGCTTATTTTCACTAATGATTTATCTGCCAATCATGTACTTAGTCCTTTTGGACAACTGTGGAAAATCACCCAACCATCAAGACTTTTTTTAACCCAAGGTGGCAAGTTCAAATTCAAACAGTTCAAAACTCCAATATATTAAATTTAAAATGATAAAAAAAAAAAAAAAGTGGATAAGTTAGCACTAGTTCAACATTTTCTGCTTAAAAACGAAATGAACGATGAGTTCAATACTAACATGCAAACTGACTAATCAATTAATTGACTCTTTCGGCTGAGAACCGATTAGCTGACACATCATGCAGTTAACTACATTACCCATCAGCTCTGTCTATAGTTAATTCAGAGTTAAAATCAGCTTATAAGTAACTAGCAACGTTCTTCTTACATTACCACTGATCATTTCAGTTTTTTTATTTAAGGAATAAAACGGGTGTATAAATAATCGGTACAGACGTAGCTTCTGAGCCGCTATTTAATTTCAGACAGGTGCAAAACTTAAAAAATATGATGAGGCGTAATAAAGTGTGAAGTGTTGGAGGCTAACATTAGCATGGCGATGTAAACGCTGGACACGGTTGGTTCACGGCAGCTCTCGATACACACAAGCCGGATGATGCGGGAGGCTACATTTAGCCACGTTAACTTAATAGTGTAACAAACATATAAATAACACCGTAGACTGAGAGATGCATAATATTAATCGTCCATTTATTCAGGGGTTTAGCCGGGGGACCTGCAGCTGTCTCTCCTCCGCTAACAAACCGTTGATCTGTCACAGAGCAGCAATGGAGGACAAAGGACCACATTCATATTCACACAGGCTGCCGTGAACCAGCTCTTCTACCGGAGTAACATCTCCGCACTGCACGCCGTTTTAAACCATTAAACAAACACTTCTGTGAGGCTGGAGTTTTACATTTCCAAAGGAAGACGTTTACAAGTCGTTAAAATGCATTATTCCACGTGAAGAAGAAACAAAAGCTTACCCTCCCAGCGGTATCAGACTGCTCACTGCACATACGGACAGCGGAAGGAGAACCTCGGTACTCTCACAGTCAGCTTCCCTTCCCCTCAGCAGGCTGAGCATTTATCATCTGACTCCGCCTCCGGATGCTTATATACACGCATCTGCTGCCCGCAGAAAACCCCGCAAAAGTACCGTCATATTGCCGTGATGGAACAGACACCTTTACCACGAGAAAACACTTCAAATAAAGTAGGTATGCTCGTCATAATCAACATCTGAGAGGAAGAAGTGTATGTAGGAAAAAACAAAAATGGTGCAATTAATAGATTTATTGAAGCTAAATTAATTTTAAATGCATTCAATAGACTTTTTACAGCAGCCATATTGATATTAAATAGTATGGTAAACACAGCTGTGTGTTTTTTGTCTGATTTTATTTATTTTGAGAATAAAGTTGAAATGTTAAGAATAAAATTGAAATACAATTTTAACAATTTTTGACTTTATTCACATGTTTCTGGCACTAATACTGAAAGCTCAACTCATATTTTTGACATTTAGACTGCATTTAGAATGCAAAATTGAAAAAAAAAAACTTCCTCTTTTTATTTTTCCCTGATGGCCCTAATTCTTTTCTCTACAAATCTGACTATTTGCCTTCTGAACAGATGAGTGTTTGACTATGTCTGCATCTTGGGAGTGTTGATCTGGCAGTTTGAAAAGTGTGTAGACCAAGCAGCTGATCACTCACTCATTGGTTGATTAAGCGAAAATGAAATAAAATAATGAAAACAATCATTAGCTGCAGCTCTGCTTCAGGGATTGGATTAAGTTCAAAAGTATCCTGAGCTAGAGATAAAGCAACTATCATCATCCCTGAAAAAATACTGTACAGTAATCACATCCCATAGCTGCTGGTAAAATTGACTGATTCTTTTTTAGTAATATTATTTTTTAACACAATGCCACAGCCTAATGATGTAAAACAAAAATATCTGGTGACTGTCATGTCACCAAACCTAATGAAATGCTTTCACTCACAACACATCTGTGTCTAAGCAAATTATGTCGTCATCATGAGACAAACCCAAACTAAATATAATTCTCTGTGGGTGCAGCCAGGTTTCACCGCAGATATGAAAATTTTGAGACTCGTGATTTTAGGGTTTGGTTTCATTGATCATCAAACAGTTTGACTTCTCTCACTCTCACTGTGTGATGATGTAAACTACACAAACAGGCCAGTTCAGTGATCAGCATGAGGAAGTGAAAACTGCAGAGAATAGTAGTCAGATTAATGGTAGTCAATCCAAATGCTTTGGGTTATTTGGTGGATCCAGTGATATTTTAGGGTACTTTCTGTCCTTGGTAATACCCTTGTCTTCTTGTCCTCTGGTCGTCTTGTCCATCAGGCTCTTTCTTCTCTCCTGCTGTCTATCACCACCATTTTTTTTTTACCTTGGTGATTCCCTCTGGGTGTTTCCCTCTTTGAATTCCAGATAATCTCTTATTCAGGCTAGTGCTGAAATAGAAAAAAACAAGATGAGCTCATAGGAAGATGTTTGAAATGTTGACGTGTATTGTTGGTTCTTTTCACAGTTAAAGGGACAAGAACGCTGCAGGAGATACAAAACGTCCTGTGCAGCATTGAAGGGTTGCTTTGGTGTCTCTCACCAGTTTAGTAATGAAATTAAAACAGTCCATGTATATTGTCAGCAGTCAGTGGGTGTTGTGTGATATGTGAAGGGACAATGTGGATATGTATGCTGACCTTTGACCAGTATTAAACAAATGAAGACATGTAAGATGAAGACACTGATCAGTATGTTTTAAGGACACACAATAAACAACTGGACACCAAGTATATTCACCTACTTAGGGGTACACAATTGCATCAAGCGCTTGAGAAAATAGGTGTTATTTTGAGGTAATTGTAGGCCAACTTCAGTTGTACATCATTTTTATTTGTACTGTATAATAACTCTTGTAGATCTGAGATTAGACAAATCAGTTGAAGTCAGACTTTTTTCATTTAAGTAATTTAAGGAAGGCTTGCATGCGGTAAAGTACAAGGATTTTGTCAGCGAGGAAGAGGTCTGTTCATATGACAATACCTTTAGCTGAGCTTTACTTGACATTTGTACTGACCATTTACCAAATTAATTTGTGTTGTTGGCTGCCATTTATATTGAGCATGAAAATCAAATGACAGATTCTTAAAACTTGCTTGACTTCAATCAGTGAGCATCATTGCAGGTTTTTCAAATTAAAGTCAATGCAATGTAATCTCAGGTACAGTCTGCTAATAGCTTTCTATATCATACAGCAATAAATAATGGAATGGTTTGGTGCAATGTTTTTTTTTTATGGTAAATTGTATAAATCGTGCAAAATGACTAGTACCATCCTACCATCCCCGAGGTTTGAGAATTTCTATCAAATACATTTTAAATAGATTTGCACATCTTTTGCATGTGATAGAGATGTGCTCTTCTACCAGGATGTATCTTCTTAAATTATTGAAGTGATTCCTCTTAAAAAAAAAAAAAAATACAAGAGAACATTTCATAGGAACTGGCATAGGACAGGGGACATTCCTGTTCTGATGCGGTGACATGCCCTCTGGTGGCACAGTGTGATTCAGGACTCTTGACCTCCTCTTGAGTGCATTTCATTGCTGTTTATTTTTTTTAAAGCAGGACACCCGCCATGATAGCTTTCATGGATTATTGTCTTCAGAACAAACATCTACACACATACAGAGTGTACTTTCACAAGAAAACAAGTAGTCTGCTCTAGTTAAACACAAGACCATAATGAATGATCAGGTATCGGGCTACTTGCATTTCTCTACTCCACAGAATAAGAGAAATTCAAATTTCAGCTAGTGAGATTGTATCTATGTGAACCTCTGTGTGGCAGTCGGTTAAAATCAGCTGTTTTACCAAACTCATAATATGAATTTGTATTTTGTTTATGCAGAGACATCAAAACAAACAACAACAACAAAAAACAAACTTAAAATCTTTTTTATTTTTCTCACAAGAAATGTACCTAAGCTGTTGAGGTTTATGTATAAATAAGAAAAATCTGTGGTTACATTTAAAGTTGTCTTCCTTTGGATAATCATTACAATATGTATGGCAGAGAGCTACAGTAACAACAACAGTAACAGTGTGTACACTGACAGGTGATGTACAATCACTGATGATGTCTGCAGGTCTACATGGCAGAGCAGACACATGCTGCTGATTTCTACAGGTCATTTTGGCCCTTTACACTCGCAAGTATTTCCCACTAAATTAGAAATAACAGTTACACAATTATACAATTAGCCATCAAACTAACAATAACAAAGATAAGGAATCCAAACTGTCTGTTAAGATGAATACCCACTCTAAAGTTATGATACGATGATATATCCTGATTCAGAGGGAAAATTTTATTTGTTTGCGCTTCTATGTGTTTGTCACACTGGCGGTTTGTATGAACACACTCTTGTAGTAGTGTTGATCTCAGGCAGGAACTTGCAGTCTTGGCAGTCACATGATGCTGGTGCTGTCCTCACCGGGTAAATAATTGTGATGTCAACTCTAGGCCCAAATCTGCACGAGAGAAACATGAATTATCATATGGTTCAAACAGAAAACAAGCATTTTTAAGCTCAAGTTACAAACTCAAGAATCTAAATGTACGTAACACTTTTTGTCTAAAAATGCAACTTAAACTGAGATTATAACCCTGCCACATACTTGATGGGAGGGTATTTTAAACCCAGTTGCTGCAATGTGATTTTATGCATGAAAAAAAGTTACAAACAAAAAAAATTACACAAGGGACCCCCTGCTCACCCGTAAGGTGTTGTCCCAAGAGGCCGAGCAGAGTGCTGTGCCATCGGGAGACACTCTGACTCTGCTAACGCGGTTCTCATGGCCAAAAAGGACAGAGACGCGAGTCCCCTTCAGAACATCCCACACATTGATGGTGTAGTCATTGTAACCAGCGAAAAGAAGGCGACCTGGGAGCGGAAGTGGGCAAGTGGGCGAGAGAGAGAGAGGAAGTGGGGAAGTTTTGGAATAAGAGGAAGTCGAGACAAAGAATCAGTTGAAATTCTGAGATACAAAACTTTTCCTTGGAGCTCTAAAAATAGCTTTTAAAACAATGACTACTATAGCACTTTATGGAACTGTAATACATATTATTCAAATACACTATCAATAGATGTGTAGTGTCCAATCATGACTTATTTTCTTCAGAAGAGGTCACGGAACCAGCTCAAAGTGCAGTATTTTTTAAAATTATTATATATTTTTTTTTACATCCAGTCTGGCCTTTTCTGAACCTTTTCTCAAGTCAAATGAGTCATCTTTACTAACCACATTCAGTGTAATACAATGATTGAACTTTAAATGCTTTTCAAACTTCTTACCACTCATAGAGAAGTCCACAGTGGAAGCCCCAAATATGATGCTATCCTTCTGGTAGACAGCCACCTCACGGTCAGCTCGCAGATCATAGAAACGGCACTGAGGATCAAACACAACAACACACACATTGTGATTTGATATGAGTTATTTTAGTACCTGAATGGCCTACAGTCAGCACCATTATAGTATATCATAGATATAGGGTCAGTTTGGGGTTTAGCTTGTCTGTACACATCACTGATGAAACCAACAGAATGGCATCAACACGTTTAGGAAAATTTATATGTATTTGTCAGATAATATTCTATCTGCAGCAGTTTTTTAATTGTGTTACAATCTGACAAATACCAATGAGTATCAAATAAATCAACTGACTTTCTACACATGCATTGAGGATGTCGATTAAACAATAGTGCACAGGGCACAGACAACACATGACAACTATCATATGACATGACTCACTGTGGCATCATCAGAAGCAGAAGCAAATGCATCTCCGCTGGGGTAGTACCTGAACACACATGACCGAGGGGAGAATTAGATATATTGATGCACCAGTGGACTTTCTGTATTTGGTTGGGGGTTTGATGACAAGCAAACAAAAAAGTGGGTCATGCCAATTTATGTTCCTTTTTGTACAACTCAGCATTTGTCTCAACACTTAGACATTCTTTAACCCAGCATCTCTTCTCCTTTAACAGATATTTTCTGTTTTGTCTTTCCTTTTTACTTCTTTCCATGTTTTCAGCTGTATTACTGGAGACATTTCAACCACAAATGCATTTTATTGATTGAATACTGAATATAAAATGTGGTTTAGTCATTCTATGTTACATTAACATTTTTAATTGAACTTGTAAGTATTTTAGAAATTATGCATGACAAAAAAGATAAATTACTGTAACATAAAAACAAACAAACAACAAAAAACAAAACAAAAAAACAACAACGTATGCCCAGCACTACTCCATAGTACACCTTGGGGTACTAATACACCCATTTGAGAAACACTGCAATAAACAATCATCCATGCAAAGCTCAAATGTGACAACACAACCAAAATGCATCACTTTTTCAGAGCTTAAGAAGAAATAAAACACAACAATATGGTTTAAGATATTGCATACTCCATGATTGGTCCGAAACTGCTATCTAAATCTTTTTCCACAAACTTAGACAGCTGGAAAGCTAGATTCAAATTTTATTTTAGACCAGAATCAATGTAGAGAGTAGAAAACATGATCCAAAGTATGGGCATGTCAGTCTCATTCATTAAAGACAAAGAAATTAAAGGGTAGTAAAGTGCCTCTGATGTCCTCCATGATGTCGAGCATGTATACAGATGTGTGGGTAAAATGTCTTTGTTTATTGTGCATTTTGATGATTTGGGAAGGAATTTAATTATTTAGGTCTTCTTTTTCTAATGGCAGTAGCAGAAGTAGAAGCACCAATATTGATGTCACTTCTGCTCTTCAGTTTTATGTCATGTCATTAATGTGTCATTAATAAGAGAGACACTGTGAGACTTTATCAAAGAGCTGGACTCACTTTACACAGTTGATGTCAGACTCGTGGCTCTCAAAAGACTGAATGTTCTGTCCAGAGCGCATGTCCCACACATTGGCCTTCTTATCACAGCCCTGAAATCACACACACACAAATGCAGACCCATACACACATTAGAGAAAGAAATGTTGTTGCTCTGTAAAGAGCCAGTTTCATCAAAATGTCAGTATTTCATGAAAACTCTAAATCTAAAGAAAACCATGAGTCACAGGGTTTTGCCACAACCACATGAATGACAAACAGACAAATACACACGTGCCAGCACACACACACACACACACACACACACACACACACACACACACTTTTAGCAAGCACTTGTCTCATGCATATAAGCAAATACATGTACACACAATACACACACACAATCTCTCTCACCCCAGAGACAAAAGTGTTTCCAGTCTCAGATGGGGCGAGGTCCAGGGACAAGACATCAGCTGTGTGACCATGGAAACTCTGCAGCAGCTGTCCACTCTCCACATCCCACAAGGCACATGTGCCGTCACCACTGGAGGTCAGGATCTGACACACACATATATACATACACATGGACAAATGCACCCCACACACACACATGTTCAACATGCATACAAAAACCAAAGACAAAACAATTAACAATATGTAAACATAAAGCTTATTTTCTCCCAAAGCATGTTAATAAAAAGGCCATACATTTTCAGAACCAAAATGTAGTCTCTTTGAGAACACTGTAGTATGATTTATTGAGGGAACTGTAACCTACAGCTTAAAAACTGCACAAACACTGGCAGGCTTGTTATGGCAGTGAACCATACACTGTGGAAACCAGACAGTACGAGGTGCCATCAGAGGGACTTCAATCAATAAATTCTGTATTCTTTTGGAAACTTCACAACGACTGGACTAAAACATGAAACTATGCTGAATTTGGTTTAGTATGCCACTGCTGGTGGTCATAAAAAGACAGAATATGGATAAAAAGGTGATATTAAAAGTTGGTCTCAAATTATTTTTATATATATTAGATAAATTGTAAATAAATGTAATGTTCATGTTATAAAACTGTAGCTGTTGCTCATTTTCAGGTTACTTGTTCTCTATATGACTTCAGCTAAAGTCTTTGCTTTCATTTCTGTTTTAAGACTAACACTTCTAACGTACGAGAAATGAAGCAGCCAAAAATAAACAGGAAATGACAGACTTGATTCAAGAAATATATTTAAACTGTGCCCTTTTACAAGAACATGGGTATAAATGAATTGACAACAAGCTTTCATCTAATGCACATATTGCTAACTTAGTTAGGAAACTCAAAATGAAGAAGGCTAAATCTTGTTTTACTTTAAATGCCAAGAAAAGACATGTGGAAGCTACTTTAAGAGGTAATCTGGAGGTTAACCTCTACAAAAAATATATAAAATTAGATGCATTTATATCCATTTGTTACATGCTCTTGTCATCTCTCCCTCAGGTGCTGTTGCTCAGGTGTGTGGCCTGACCCGCACCTGACCTGAGAAAGCAGCCTTCTGACCAGCTTTGTGTTTATATTGCTCCTTATTTTGTGTTCATTTCTTGTTGAGGATGGAGGCAGTTTTTGTGCCTATATTTGTTAGTTTGATAGTTTTTATAGTCTGTATATCATATTGTATGTTCCATTCATGTTGTGTTTTTGTGCGGCTGCTACCTTGGCCAGGTCTCTCTTGTAAAAGAGATTTTTGATCTCAGCAGGATTTCCTGGTAAAATAAAGGCAAACTAAATTAAATAGGACATTAAATTTAAGTGCCACACGTGATCATTTTGACCTTGGCAATGTCTTAAAAGAAAAAGAACAGCACCATCAACACCTGTTTTCTAGCCTGTTTGAACAGTGTGGACAAGTAGGGAAATGCTGTAGCTCTATTTTATCATATGACATATGACTGTAGCTCAATTTGCACAAACCTACAAAATGCATTTAAAGGGAATACGCACACACTCACATATGTCAATAACTTAAGGTCAGCGCCTCCCCACTAACCCAGAAGTCTCACTGTGCATCATGTTCCCACATACAAAAAGCACACAAAATGGCAAAATGTCAGCGATTCCTCTGATGAAAACAGATTATGGGCACTTAGAGACACATGCAGACATCAGAGATCCCTGCTGGCTGCTGGATTAGAGAGCTCCTGCTGGATGACCTCAGGCACAAAAATACACCACATCCTGCCTGCACTGTGAGGTAGCTCCAGTTTCAACATGAATGCAATTATCACTAAGCCACAATTACTGTCACACACACACACACACACACACACACACACACACACACACACACACACACACACACACACACACACACAAACACACAGATGGGAACCTCATTGATCTAAGAGAGAGCCTTGCATCAGTCTGATTTTGCTCACCACCACCTGCATGTTACCATATATTAAATACTTGCAGGGGGTTCCTTAAATTACCCACTGATCTCACTTGTAAATGCCTGTAATGAAAAAGTCACAAGTCAGCTGTGTTGCTCTCAGCTGGACACACACAGACACAGAGATACAACACACAACTGTATCATCATCCTAACTCTCCTTTTAGCGGACTTTAGGGGGCAGTTCACCCCAAAATCAAAAATATAGGAGATGATTTTTCCTCTTACCTGTAGTGCTCATCAATCTTGTTCTGGTGTGAGTTACCGAGTTACGGAGATATCGGCTGTAGAGATGTCTGTTGTCTTTTAATGGATGATAATATAATGGAACTAGATGGCACTCAGCTTGTGCAAAAAAATACATTTGACAAATTCAACAGCAATGTTTCTTTTCATAAATCATTATTCAAGATAACCCCCAGACATTGTTTTGGGCAGTTTCATGTAGGAACTACTTTCTTTCTATTGTAAAAAGCAGCCATTCTTAACCACTGGGCCGCTGGCAAAGGCACTGCCAACTGATAAGAATTTACATAGATAAAAAACAATTTTAAATGCATAATTTCAACACCACACAATCACAACATATCAGGTAGAGACAAACACATTTTGTCAGTGTTTGCTAGCTAGGAAGTAACACAAAATGGATTGGTGTTTGAAATTAAAAAGTAATGTGGGGGCGCCCCTATAGCTCAGTTGGTAGGGCGTGCGCACCATGTATTGAGGCTGTTAGTCCTCTGCAGTGGCCGCCGGTTCGAATCCCGCCTGCGGCTCATTTGCTGCGTGTCATCCCCTCTATCTTCACCCCCCTTTCCTGTCATACCTTCAGCTTTCGCTATCAATAAAGGCAAAAAGCCCAAAAAATATCTTTAAAAAAAAAAAAAAAAAAAAAAAAAGTAATGTGGGAGACAACCTTGTGCCAACAAATACTGGATTGGATTCATAACAGCATATTAATTTCTTATCCTTTTTTTCATGTTGTGTTTTTTTTTCTCATTTCTCATTGGGAAGGTGGTCCTCTGATTTTTTTAAACGATCAGAAGTGGACCTTAAGTTACAAAAGGATGAGAACCCCAAGTATAAAGAAAGTAGTTCCTACATGAAACTGCTCACACTGCTTCACACTGCGAGAGAGAACAGACATTTCTATGACCAATATATCTCCAAGACAACTCACTCACACCAAAACAAACTAAATGTGGATAAACTGCTCTCCAGACCACAGGAAAAATATTTTTTTTTCACTTTTGCGGTGAACTGTCCCTTTAAGGCTTTAAGGTGAAACCAGTCTTTCAAAAAATTAATAATAAACACACTTTCTTAGACCTTCATATAGTCCACAGCTTTGTGCTCCAAGCTCTATTTTAACAGTATAAAGACTGTGAGCGTTACATTGTGTTCATGTGCATGCATGTGTCTTTGTGTGTAAGATGCAGTATGAGAGAGGAGATGTGTGACAGGCGTGTGTGTGTGTGTGTGAGAAGGACAGGGGAAACACATGCATGTATGTGTCTATGTGTTAAATGTTCTGCCCTCAGGTCAGTGTGTTCCACTCTTTCCTAGATAAGAGCCACTCAGTGTCTATTAATACACCCAGGACAGAGAACCATCACCCCCTCTCTTTTCTGCCCCCTCCTCAGCCCTCCCATTTGCTCTTTCTCCCTGTCCTCCCTGTCATTGTGCTCCTCTCTCTGCCTTGCTGAGGGCCAGAGTGAAGTAAATTATTAAAGCTAAATATCTCAGGCTGTTTCCTTCATGTTCTCCTTTCGAGTTCATCCCCTAACTTCCTTCTATCCTGCTGGTGAGTTGCAGGCACAGCCAATAAAAAAGTCTAGTCGATGCTGACTTATCAATTCCCAAAAAGGACAAATAGAAGGTATGGTTAAATATTAGTCCTGAAATACAATATTTAAAATTGAAAAAAATATATAGTTGTCATAGTTTTAGGTTATTTTGATGATGATGATTAACAGTACATAACAGTCAACAGTTTGGATGGTTCTTGCTTTGGGTGCAAGAGGTCTTAGATCTGGGCCAAGGTACCTCTGCAGCACTCCAGTTATTAATTTAATGCTGTTTAGTCAGACATTTTTTACTTCAAAATCAATCAAAAAGGTCGCAGCTTCTGTGATTTGAATATTGCATTTAATTGTGTAGCCCTACTATGAATAGCTGTCTGCAGCTGCTTCATCTCATGGCCTCCTCTCAGAGATCCACCAGAAGATACACCAGACAACACCAAACCCTTCTGGATCAGATCCAAACAAACACTCAAGTCACAGTTCAAGTCAGCATAGATTATTTTATCTACAAATCCTGCAAACAAAATATGCAGCTGAATGTTTGTTCAGGCCAAGTGGCAAAATGTATTATAATATCATTCATAATAGATTACAAAAATGCTCTTATTGACAGTTTCTCACCGGGTGTGTAACCAGTGCTCACCTGCATGTCAGAGTTGGTGAAGGTGCATCCTGACACATAGTTGGTGTGCATGGCAACAGACTTCTTCTTTGCATTCAAGTTCTCATTTTTGTCCAGTGACAGTGGGAACACTGAGCACTTGTTATCCAGTCCACTTTTGAAGGAGATAAAAACATCAGTGATCCAGGCTGATAGACATATGATGACTGAGTAAAGACAATGAACCTGCCTTCTTTATCAGATTCTGTATATCAAATGAAACCTATAAGGATCTAATTTAGTGCCAGCGAGCAATATCATTAACCAAACATACACAATTACAGAGAATCTGCCCTCATAGGCGAAAATTAATTTATCTTACACAGTATTATTTCAAAAAATATAACTGCATGGGTGTGAGGTAGGAAGTGAATAAAAATGAGCAACCAACATTTAAATTATTGATGCAATGCAGTTACAATTAAAGCTACTACAAGGAATTTTGATATTGTGTGGATTTTGGAGGCCCCTGTGGACAAAAGTGGTAGGTTTCAACCTTAGTAACCACACATTATGATGTCAAAAATAAAATTATCTCAGGAAATATCTCATCATGCTTCTTTTTAACTGGATACGATACAACTCACTGTTACTTTGTCTGGGAAAATGTAAACACAGGCTGGTTTAATCTGATTTCACGAAGAATCCAGACCCAGTGGCAGGCATTAAGAATAACTACACAGTAACAGCCAATTGTCTCACTGATGGCTTTGTTAATTTATGTAGGTCATATAGAGGCATCAGTAATATATTGAGACTGTTTCATAACCAGTTAAAAACTCCTTGTAGTAGCTTTAAGTTTAAGAGAATGAAACATGAATAATTTCTCTATAACAATAATAACTTTGTAGTAAAAAAAAATCCCAAAATGTTATTTTACTTGACAGTAAAGCTGTTAAGTGTTGTTGATTACTGGAAAGAGTAGCTGTTTATTAAATCTCTGGACTCACCCACATGCCACAGCACAGCCTGAGGGAGCATAAGCACATGCCATAACCCATGTACATGGCAAGGACATCCCATGTTCCTGTGACACGCAGATAGTACACACATGAACAAATGAACGGAAAACAGAGAAAAACATGAGTAATTTGTTATTGGTAATAAAATACTCTAATAAGAATGAACCAACTATACTCTTATGTAGACAGAGATTTACACAGCTGTAGTTAATGTGGATGTGGTGAGCATTAACAGGGATTATGTTCAGCGTGGTTCTGTCTGCTCCATCAAGAGGCATGATGGCTCAACCAGCCTGAATCCTGACTGCCATTAAAGAGCACTCACTCACACACATTACAGGGGACAGATGGATAGATAATCTTTAAACGCATATTTCCATGTGATCGTGTTGCCCCCTCTCTCTCAGTGGAGTATGGCAGCAGCCACTCAACACCAGTACATATGGTGAATAGAACATAAGCATCTGAGCATGCAAAGGTAAAAAAAAACACTTTTTCCTTACATAACAGTGGAGAAAGAGGTAAGATTAAACCGGGCAACCAAGCTGTTGGAAGTAACAGTCCTATTCATTTTTTACACAGACAATTTTGTAGTAAGAAACATAAAACCGAGCTCAAAATTATCATTTTAGAGCCTGACTTTTTATTGGATAATTGCAGATCTTTCCTAACTCTGATTTCCTCCACGTTTGATAAGTCTCACAGGAAGTGTACTGTTTAGTGCCCTTTGACATTACTGATATATGATTTTTCTTCGACATGAAGGAAAAACATTAACGATGAATGATGCTAGTATCATAAAATTATTCAACATGTTTGCTTTACAAGTGTTAAATACAAATTTACAGTAGTAAACATAGTTCTTCTCAAATTTCTTCTGTCATGAAAGTAAAACTCACCAAGGAATAACAGAACTCCTCAAAATATAATTGTGATAATGAGATTTTCTGTACATTGCCCAACATGTTTATTGTCTTTTATTAATCAAAGGATCACATTCTCTTTTATGGACAAAAACACAACATAGACCTCTACTAACCTTATTGAGAGTGAATGCATCCCAGACAATAATTTTTCCATCCTAGATTAGAAAAGAAAAGGTTCATTACTACAGGGTTACATTTCATTAAAACAAACGTGTCATGCACACATCTGAATTCATATTAAATAATACTATTTCTCTTTATGTACTGTATCCCATCTGTATGAGTGTGTATGTGTGCAGGTGTGTACCTGAGAGGAACTGACTAGACGACGCTTGTCTTTACACCAGTCCATACACAGCACCTTGTTCCCATGCCCCTTCATCACACGTCTGGTCTTTACGGAGAGAGCACCCAACACCTCCACCTTCTCAGCTACCTGGTGCACTGAGATACCAACACACACACACACACACACACACACACACACACACACACACACACACACACACACACACACAGGACTGCTCACTCCAAAATCAACAATGCATATATACAAGTTTTTTTTTTCTGAGATATCGACCATAAAAGATGTCTGCCTTCTCTCCAATGTAACAGAAGCAGATGGCACTTGACATTTTAAAAACTCAACCACAATGTGTCTTTCAAGAAATCATGATCAAGTTACGTGAGATAATCCACAGGCCTTGTTGTGAGCAGTTTCACATTAGATCTATTTTCTTTCTACCAAACCCCAGCCATCAACCATATCATCACAAAGAAGGTAGCCTGTGTCTAGTCCTGGAGGAGAGGCTCATGCTTGAGACAGCGTGGGATGTAAACATCAATGGCGTCCTCCTCGGCCGAGCTGTCACCTCTCGTCCACAAGTACATGCACACTTCTTTCCAGCAGGTGTACTTTGGTATACAGAAAAAAGTTCCTTCATAAAACTGCTCATAATAAGGTCTGTGGATTATCTTAAGTAACTGGCTCATGATTTCTGGAAAGAGACATTGCTGTTGAGTTTTTATTTTTCTTTTCTGTTTTTTTTTTTTTTTTTGCTGCTTTGAGTACCACAAGCCAAGTGCCATCTAGTTCCATTGTAATCAAGAGTTGATAGACATCTCCACATTTGATATCTCCAAAACTCGACAACTCACACCAAGACAATCTAGACTGATACAGAGCACTACAAGCCAGAAGGATATGTATTTTTGATTTTGGGATTAACTGACCCTTTAAGTATAGATCCATTATCAGCAAAATTTACTTAAATTATCAAAAGTAAAAGTAGGCTACTCACTAAGCAGAACAGTGCTGTTAAAAAATGTTATTGCATTACTCTGTTTTTATCACTAATACATGCAGAAACATTTCAATGTTGTAGTTCATTACACATTACTAATTGCAGATATGTAATATACCACTGAGTTGATTAGAAGCACAATCAGAGCTCAATGTTAAGGCTTGCCACCCGGGTCAATTACACCTATTACCTAATGGTAATAAAAGAGTTAAACTGTGTAACTATTTTGATTACCAATTAATTGTTGAAGCAATTCTTCATGCAAAATGGAAAGAAAATGTTGTTTTCAGTCTCTAAAATATGCAGATTTCCAGATTTTGTTTGTTTATCATCATATTAAACTGAATATCTTTGGATGTTAGACTGTCATAATAAGACATTTTAATTCACCTTGGGCTTTGAAAAACTGGGATGAACATCACTTACATTTTATAAATGTTGCAGCCCTATATTAAACATGATAATTAACTGTAGTCTTTGTTGATATTTGATATTAGCTATTGAATAAAAAAAAAAAGCTGCATCATATCATTTGATCATGTTTTTTTATTAATGAGAATAGGTGTCAATAACAGTACAAAGTAAAATATTTGCCTCTGAAATGTAGTTGAGCAGAGGTATAAATTAGCATGATTAAATAAAAATACTCAAGTTAAGTACAGGGATATTCAGTTCAGTACTTGGTTAAATTCCACCATAAGCAAAACAGACTAACCTCTACATGTTGAAAAGAGGAGTTAACGACCTGCCAACTGTCAGACTTTTAGTTGTCTTTTCACTAAACAACGCCATGTTTCAGTAAAAATGTGACCAAAATACAGTGTTTTTTTATTCGGGGACACTTACACTCCACGTCGTTGAGTTTGCCCCGCTCCTCCTCCAGCTTCTTCTTCAGAGTCTCGCTCTCTCTCTTCAGCGTGGCCAGAGTTTCCCCTCTCTGGAGCCCCTGACAAGCCATCTTTGAGAAACAACAAGCACAACAAAACAAAACACAACAGGGAGGAACGGAGCGGGGCGGGAAACACGGGAGAGACAGGAAAACGAGAGGGAACAGGACGGGACGGTTAGTTGACGGTTAACAGTTAGCGGTCTGATGAGACTATTCGCGAGCGCCACAGTGATGCTGCCGCGCGCGTCAGACAGACTCAGCTCGCGCTCTGCTTCAGTCTCTCAGCCTCCTCCTCCCCCACCGCCCTCCATCATCTCCATGTTAAAGTTATCAGACACCACGCTGGTGAAAATATATTTTTTTTCATATAATAGTCGTCGACATTTTATTTTATTTATTTTTTTTAATCAACGTGTTTTTTAAACCACTCTTCACTTTAATTAATTACTGGTCAGGTTTTGTGATAGTGTGCTACATCAATCTTGAGTAAAACAGTCAAAGCCATTGTAATTATTATTATTTAACAATTAGATTAAATGTTAGCTCACTAATAAACCAGTTGCCTTTTTCTGCAAGTTAATGTTTTGAGTTCAAAACATGGCATGCATCTCTCTCCTCAAAGTCATGCTTGTAAAAACATTAATATGATTGCATGTCAAAAGGTGCTGCTTAGTGGTCCTCAGCCAAACACATGTTGCATAAAGTGGCATCATCATACATGCTAATAGATAAACATAAGAGTAAGATATGCCTGTAACTTAAGGGAGTAGACTTTTATGTGTTTGTATGGATTTAATCTCTTTTTCCAATTTTAAAAATAATCTGTAACTTGTTATAATGAATTGGTTGGTGTACAAATTATGATACCCAATGCTACAGTATTTACCGATGACTAAATTAGTTTGAGTTTATAGCAGAAAAAAATAAATCTTGTTAGAGCTACATCCACTCAAATTAAATAATACAAAAAACATTTCACATTTTGCAAATGTTACCACAGTTTGTAATGAAATGATGTTGCAGCTGTTAAGTGATGATGACAAACTGAGTGGAAGACATAACATACCACTTCCACACAGTAGGAGCAGTAGTTGATGGCTTCACTCTTAATGTAGATGTTCATAAGAGGACTGGCTTTCCCACAGCTGTCGCAGGGGCCAAAAGTGACCGCCACAAACGTCTGATCGCACATGGCTGCAGATGATCACCTACACACCCTGTGGAAATCACAGACACAAACATAAAGATTAACACAATAAGCTGGACTACAGGTCAGTTTTTTTGTTTTATTGATTTGTTTACTGGGCTGTGACTATTTGTGTGTGTGTGTGTGTGTGTGTGTGTGTGTGTGTGTGTGTGTGTGTGTGTGTGTGTGTGTGTGTGTGTGTGTGTGTGCCAGGAGATAAGTAGTTGGTAATCTACTCCCCCTGATCCTTCTCTGAGCTCCAGAGCAGAGGAGTGCAGCACAGCTATTCCTGGAACTGCACACATCCTGTGCAAGTAAAACACTTTGCAAAATCAAATAACAACTAATTATGATCTTCTACATTATGGATCTACATTTCATCACTACTGCACATGTACTGTACCTTTATTTGTAGCACTTGTTTTATAATTGTGTTTTTTCCAATATAAACACATAAATACTGTCTATCTTATAAGACATAATAATGTCATGACATACTCATAATCTCCTTCATTTTGTGCATTTTGTTTTCAGAAATCAGAGAACCTCATTAAGAGACTGAAGTTCATTGTTGAGATAATCATCATAACGTTTTGTTTCTGTTTTGTACCAGGTGTACAGACCATACCTGAGCAGAAATTGGAAATGATTACCACTTTCAAATTCCATTGATACTTTCCTAAATATGATTTATATGTCTATGTTACAGGCTGGTTTATAACAAATTCTAAACTTTACACTCTCTAGTTACATTTAGGCTACACAATACATTCCATAAATTGAATCCATATGTGAACAAATTACACCAACATAAGTTTGTAAAATATTATTTCCAAAACTAGCAGACATATCAATGATAAAAATCTCACCTCACAAGAGAAATGTTCCCTCTCTGTCCTGCAGGTATTTGCCCCAAGAGAACTAAGTTGAGTTTTTCCAGTGAAGAGGATTGTCGGTTAGGTGAGGGACAGAGAGGGAACAATAAGCTTCTTAGTGTTTAAGCTGTGACTCTGCTCTGCTTTTACCTTCATGGTTCATACGTCTCTGCAGCATCAGTTACCTGTAAGACCTAGAAAGTTACATTTACAGTCTAATCCAATGCACATAATCATTTGATTTTCAGAAATCCCCAGGATGACTTGAAATTGCATGATATATTAATATACATTACATCACCACCTATTCTGAAAAGATTACGGCAACACTTTATTTGAAGGGGTGTGCACAAGACTGACATGGCACTGTCATAATCATGACATGACAAATATGATGGAGCCTTTATGAATGTCTATGACTGTTTTAATTAAGTGTTTTTTTTTTTTTTGGTTTTTTTTTTTATTGTTGATGTCATGTTATGTCAACTTAACATAAACCAAGACAAAAATAACTTTGTTGTGGCAATGTGACAAAGGACAACATAACCTCTTGATATGAACCAACACTGCATAAACATGCCATAATAAGCCCAGTTATCAGACTTAAAGAAACTATTTAGCTTTATGTGTTAATGTTACATTAAACTCATTTGTGATACGTGGTTAGCTTTGACACTGGCTGTCATAAGATCATTATAAGTGGATCGTGAATATTTTCCTTGATTTCAGCTACAGTGATAGTTGTCATAACAAAGACATCTCAAATTATGTCAACCTTGCATGAAAATTACATAATTGACTGATTAACAATAACAACAGTCATAAACATTCATTAAGGTTCTTTAATTTTCATGACAGGTGTCACTTAATGGTTATAATGGTGTCATGTTAGTCTTATGTATACCCCTTCAAATAAAGTGTTACCATGATTACTCAATGAAGTATGGGTGAAAAGTCAACATTTCATCAGCGTTTTTTGTTATTTTTGTACAATGTGGAATGTTTATGTTGTAATCAGACTGGTGTATCCCCATTAAAAGTAATCTATTAGATGTAGCCCTGATTATTTGCAGTCTTCAGGTTTTGTACTGTCATTAGCGAAGCAGGAATTAGCCAGTTTCACCTCTGAAGTAAAAAAAAAAATCAACAGCTTCCACAGATCAGTACTACAGATTGTGAAAACTCCTGGCATCTTCTTGGGGTTTAATCTGGTTCTAACTTGTATCTCTAACTTCCATGCTCAGTTTTGTGAATATTTAACATGACACTTTAATTTAGTACAATTTGTTTTAATTCAATATCATAAATTATTCTATGTTATAACTTTATGTGTCTCCCTTGTGTTGTGGCCACCTAAGCCAGGTCTTAACACAAGGCCAGACATCTGGTAATAGTTTCTGCATTTTTTTTAATTGATGTCACCGAAAGAATCATATTTCTTTAAAATGTGTTGGACAAGACTTAAGAATGAGACACAAAAGAGAAATAATCTCCCACAGACAATCCAACAGTGCTGAATTCTTTTATTTTACTTTTACAGATTTGACAATTTATTCCAAGTTTCTTAGTTTCTTAACGGTGAACACATTCACTAAGCACAGCTACCAGAAACTACAAACAGTCCAGTTTGTCAAATGTACACATGGGTCAGAGAGGAAACGGGTGGTACTGGCTTCAGCATGTACCACGAACAGCTGGGGTGATGAGATATTGTGTTTTTAACAAGTTTTAAAATGGCACAATCAACGCTAGTGCTGATAAGAACAATGGTCATTTATAATGTCTACGTCGTATCATACAACCAACTCTCTCCTTAATGTAAAAATGCAGAGTGGAGGAATGACATTTTCTCCTGTTTGAGAGCCCAAGAGAAGCCCAGGGGAACGCTGCAGCTCTGCTCAACAATATGAACCAATGAAACAATGCGTTTCTTTTTTCTCCTCTGAAACTAGGCCAGCATTCCCACTCTGTGTATGAGAAGGCTGGTGCTTCATCCATGAAATTCACAAGTGTGTCTTCTTACCTGTGGCATTGATACTAAAACAGCAAGAAAAAAAAAATCATTGAATAAGAAAGTGAAGCGCCCACTCACACAGGGAATGTGGTACAGGAAGCTCAATGGGCCACAGCTCAGTAAAAAGATGGTGGGAATCAAAGGAAGAAAGGCTCGTAAATGTGACGTATTACAGTCCTTATCCATCTATAATTCATCTGAATTCCTCTGCAATGTTTAAAAAGTGCATTTTGACTGATAGCAAACCTGTACAACCCATCTGTGACACCAACTGTAGGACAAAACGACACCTTATCAAAATAAAACTGATCACAGTGAACAATTTATATTCATTTTTCAGTGGAAAAACAAAACACAGACAGAACAAAACAATGCCACAATGTTAATCATGTGTTTAAGTCATTCAGACAGCAAATAATTCAGGTAAGGCTTTGTCCATAATGTGCAGCTAAAATCATGATACACTTCATTAACAATTTGAAACATTCATATGGTTACTTGATTCCTTCATTAACCGTCTTTTCTTACCACAACCTGCAGATACGTACTCTTTGCACACACCATATCGTAAACAACCTATTAATCCAAAATATATAACAAAAGGCAGATTGACAACGTGGTCCCGATGAGAGCATATGGATATCAAAGTCTCTTCAAATACGAGTGCAACACAAAACAACTTCACATACTAACTTATCTTTACTCCACTTAAGATTTGTTCTTTTCTGCAGCTTGTTCCTGTCACTGTCTGCGGCATTTAATGAGATGCTTTACCATGGTACAAGATTTATTTCTCAGCACATACTGGTTCTTCACCAGTTTGCTTTCTTGGTTGGTTGGCTGCTTCAGAAGAATCATTTTTAGATATTACAGAATATTAAAGGTATACTATGCAGGATCTGTTGGTTGTTTATAAATGCACCACTCAAATTTCACCCCTTCCCTTTGGCTAACCACATGAGAGAGAAAGAGCAGCGACGGTCGAGAGGAACAAAACAGCAAAATAGAGAATAAAATGCTATTTTCTAATTGTTCCACAGCGGTTATGTTCTAACGCACAAATAGTGAATCTTCATCCTGTTGCCGTATCCTCCGTCTGCTCTGCCTGTGTGTGTCTGTATGTGTAAAACTCTGTGCAGCTCTCACAGAAAGAGAGTAGAGGGAAGAGATGTAACCATTGGTTGCTCCTCTTACCTCACAACCTGCATGCAATAACTATTGTTTTCATTATCAATTAATCTGTCTTTTTCACGATTACTCAATTTGTTGTTCAGTCCATAAAATGTCAGAAAATGGTAAAAAATGTTGATTACTGTATCTAAAAGACCAAGTTGACCTCAAATGTCTTGTTCTGTCCATAACCCTTTGATAAAATATTAACATTTGAGAAGTAGTAAATAGTTGTCCATTCATTTAATAGTTGACAACCAATTGATTAATTGACTAATCATTACAGTTCTACTGGAGGCTACACACCACTGCCCAAAGGTGGACGCTCAGAAATGTCCCAAACACAATATGACAAAAAAAGAAATCACAGGCAGAAGGCAGGGTCTGTGCAGATACAGATACCACCACACACTTCTAGAGGGTAATAAGTGATGTTTGAGAGTATTCATTTAAATGAAAATCCTGCTTAGTATATCTTTAAATGAGAAAGTCCAGTTTTGGAGACTGTTTATTATAACCTATACACATTAGCACGAGAAAACAAAATATTCTATCAAAGTAAAATATCTTTTTGGCAGGGTAAGGTCATGAGGCAAAAATAAGGTACACATAATGGCAAGAGACAAATTTGACTGTTAATACTAATGGCACAGCAGGAAGTAAACAAGCAAAGTGCTAAACATGAGGCAGCAAGGACAATGGGAATGCACAGACTTTTCGTAACAATGTGGGTAGATTCCCTGACACTCATCCAGTGACTCTCAACTACACCGAGGTTTCTCTGTACAGACAAAATGAAATTAAAACAAAAACATGCAGGTTAATTTCTGGTAACTGGTAATGCTAGTGAAACAAAGCCCATGCAGGTAAGATGAGGGCGGCAGCAGAAGCATGCTGTGCAGTTTTTAGTCCACACTGTAACAATACTGACTAATGTGGATGTAGTTCAGCATCACTAAAGTACCAAATATGTCTAATAGCTGAGCCAAAACCATCTGTACACCAAACAGAAAAGACAAAAATATCTTTCTTCATGTCAGTAACCGTGAACTTTAAACCCTACGGTGCAGTTGAGATGTGGAAAAAGTGCAAAGGTTCCATATATTCTGTTGTTTTTTTTGGTAATAAAAGCCCATGTTGTGGGTTCTTTGACACAAAAAACAGGAAGGCATAGGGTGGACATGTACAGCAGGAGAGGAAAGGAATCAGTCCACAAAGCTGCAGTTAGTCTTTGTTCAGACTGCAGGCAAATCAAATTTCAAATCAAATGTTTCTCAAGTCAGATCTTTAAGACAGACTGACTACACTGTTACTTGAAAGTGATCAGGTTATTTTTTTGTGTCCATATATCACCAACCAGTCTACATGGCTTGCTGTGATAACAAGGCAGGCGTCAGTAACTATGTGCGCTGGTGATGCGTTTCTAACGTGAAAGGATGAGAAATGGAAATCCATCTTGACAATTATGCTGTTAAGTAGCAGTACAGAATCATTTCAATGTCTGTCCATGGACTCTGCTGATGATGCATTTACTTCACTCTGGATTTGACATCGTTTTTGCGTGTCATGTTGTGAGTGACACAAGCCAGAAAAGCCAGAGAACCCAGTTTGAGACACATCTGTAAAAATCCCACTGGAATCTAATTTCAAACCACTTTCAAACGTGGCTTGTGTCTGATTGGCAGAAATTGCATTTCATGTGATCTTTTGCTGTCCAGATTTTCTGAAATCAGCCTGTATATAATCTCGATGTGCCAAAAACAGATTTGGGCTGACAGTCTGAACAAGGCCTTAGTGTGGAAATAAGCAGAAAACGTTGTTGTAAAGCTGCAGAAATCTGAGGCAAACTCTCCAAATCTTCAGAGAAACCTTCTGCTCTGCAGTGACACATGGCTTTTTTACGATATACGACTTTGATATTCAAGAAAATTACAATACTGAAATAAATAATTCCACGTTGATAATAGTAAAACATTTTCAAAGCTTCAACTTGAGCTGTGACCAGAGAAGACGAGTAGAGAGAAGAAAGCCGTGGGTGGATGATACAGCAGTAAGCAGTGTGTAGTGTTGTGTGTGTGTGTGAGTGAATATCTTTGTGCCAGTGTTTTCCAGCTCTGATCACAGCTGTAAACAGTAGAGATTGTATTGCAGCAGGTCAAACCCATGGCATCTAGAGTTTGAACCACACACCTTCTTACATCTCTCCTCAGTTAAAACCCGTGCTACACTTCATCTGCCAGAAACGCAGGTGAGACATGACAAAGCAACATCTCTAACTTAAGACGTGACCTAACGAATAATCACCTGTGCTGGCACTCCTTCAGCTACTCTACATGATTTACCTGATATCGACATAAGTGTACAATGGAGCAAAAACTAAAAACTGTCCCTACAAAGCTGTTTGTATTGGGAAATGATGGTCCCATCCTTCATATCGGACACGTGAAAGCTTCTAGTCTTAAAAAGGTTGGGGACAGAGGTGGATGAAATAAATAAAATACATGATATATATTATGAATATTTATATATATATTTATATATGTATAAATAATATAGTACAGACGATGAGTTCTGTCTTGGCTTGACTGTGTTCAGAGAATAAAACGACAACATTACAGAACGAAGCCTGGTCCAGGTTGCCTCGACATGGGGTGGAGAGAGCTAACTTTATCACTCGCCTGGCTTCGAATTAATTTTGCCTATTAAACAGAGACCCAACATATCAAGCAAGACTACAGCTCATCAAGTTATTCCTCTTTGTCAGGTCCCAGCACCTTCTTTCGGGCCTTATGTGACAGTAGGTACATTCTCACTGGAGAACGAGACGATGACAAGAAGAACTATCTTAACATCTAGTTGTAACACAGAGGAGGGGGCTGGGGGGTGACCAGACCCAGGTGTCGGCGGAGTACTGGAGGCATCGATCTGGTCCTGTGGCTTCTCTAAGAGGCAGGCATTTATACAAGCAGTGGACGGACGGATGGTGGCGTTTTACAGCCAGACTTAAACCAGCGGCGGCAGCTGAGGGTGTATTTGGGTGCTTTTGTGCATTTTGTAAGAGAGAAGGTGCACGTGAGTGTAGACGTGCATGTGTTGTTTCAGAGGATGGAAGGATTGTACAGATGCACATTGACAGTTCAGCATGTGTGTGTGTGTGTGTGTGTGTGTGTGTGTGTGTGTGTGTGTGTGTGTGTGTGTGTGTGTGTGTGTGTACCTTTGCATGTTGTGTGTGTTCAGACCTGGGATTTCTTAAGAGAACTGGTTATCGTGTTTCAAATTAGCAGCTCTTCAAGACTTTTTAATTCATTTTTTTGGACAAATTGCTCAAATTGTGTTAACATAGATCCTGATTTTGGAGTGTTCAGACACGGGTGAGGAATGACAGGTTGAGCGAGCTGGGGATCTGAATGGTTTCCAGGGCGAGGGAGGAAGGATTGAACGGGAAAGTGACCGGATAAATCATCTTCGTGTCCATCAACAATTGGGGACTCTCACAGCGGTCTCGCAAACGAGTCTGAAGGGAGGAAGCAAACAAAATTGAAATAGTTAACATGCAGTTAAATTTCATTTGCAGAAAAACAAATGATGAATACCTAAAAATGTTTCTACCAATGGATGTATTACAGAGCCATGGGAGTGATGAGAAGACAGTGGGAGCAGAAACAGCTGATCAGTCATGTGGGTTACATCTTATGTCACAACTTATTCAGAATAAGGGTTTGCCATCTCTCTTTAACTGCATTAACTCTTTCTTGGAAAAGGCAAAAAACACCTCAAGCACGCGTAAAATACTTTTTGCAAATTTGAGGTGTTTTTCTCTCGCTCTCATTTTTTTAATCTGCCGATTACCTCAACCTTTTCCAATGCAATACTTCAAAATGTGCAAAAGGATGTGTGGATGGGAATACAACAATAGTAACTTAAGGGGGCAAATCGTGATGGTTTGAGTTGCCATGAGCATCATACCTGCTTTTATTGTTATACAAGTTATAATTGCATGATATTGCAGTTACAAGAGCTGATTTTAATGTAGAGAAAGTCCACCATTTTTGCACCACCTGAGTCAAAATATACAAATAAATTTGTAGACCTTGTACAATACTCTGTATTGTTGTCAAGTTGCCAACTTAAGGTTGAAGTTAATTAAATAAAAATGAACATAAGATTCAATTTGTGCTTTTTTCCAAGAGCATTAATGTCCTTAATGTTTACACTGATGGTACATAAAATCCAGAAAGTGCTGTATTTATACATCTGGAGTAAATTACCTGTATGGTTCGTATGAATGCAACTGACACTCTCTCCTCAAACTCGTTGACTGGAGTGTAGAGGTTCAGGACCTTCACAATCTGAAAGAGAGACATAACACAGAAAGGTTACACTGGCTGGATTTATGTTGCTTTTAAACAGACTGGTGGGAACAAGAAAAGATTTAAAAAGCTTGCCTGGATTATTTGAATGTGAATGACTGGATGGTTTACCTGAGCAGTGGTGAGGGCCAGGCACATGGAGCAGATGGCCTCTGCATCCTCATCAGTCTTCTTCTTCACCTGCAGTAGCTGAGCGGCCTGAATCAGAGGCTCCAGAGTCTCCTTGGCTCCACATGTCATCAGACCTTTGTCTCTGAGCCACTCCTCCAGCTGGCTCACATTGTACCTGTGTGCACACACACACGCACACATGAGTGTGGAAGGGATAGTTTGGATTTGTAGTCGGGGTCATATCAGGTACTTATCAATAGTCAGTGTATTACCAACAGCAAATGATGGAAGGCACGCCCCCAGTTTGGAGAAACACAGAAACAAAGCAATGTACTGCTGTGGACAGGGTCAGCAACAAAACATATTTTAGCCACTTAAAAAAGGCCCACCTAAAAAAAAAGATCTATATTAGTTCAAGTGTATTCTGTTTTAAGTATACTTTCACTGCTTTATCTTGGCATGCAGCAGCCTTTGTCAACAAGAAACCATCAAAATATAAGCCAAATATCAAGAAACTCTTTTGTCAAAAATTTTAACTTGCAGAAAACAGGAGTTGCTGTTCTACTGCTGCCTAGATCTGTTTGTTTGTGCTACTGTGTGACTTTGGTGAATGAAAACGAACCTTTTTTAACACCCACCCAACAGAATGGTTTAAAGAGAGCAATATTCAACTTATGTAACAGTGGTTACTGGGTGGAAAAAGCTATCCATCTGCAAAGTACATTGGTGAATATATTCTGAATATATCGTACACTTACACGGATTTCTTTTTAATGATTTGTTTTAGGTGGCTAAAATACATTTTGCTTCTGACCTTTTCCACAGCAGATCCTGCTGCATCACCAAAATGGGGGTGTGCTAACCACCATTATGGATACCCTCATACAACCCCACTTCAAATAATTTACTACCCGTTTAAAAGAAAAAAAGAAAAAAGAAAAATACATCACGCAAACATAGCTTCACTCTGGAGCTCCACCTTGAGCAGTGACATCTCCTACCTGATCTGCATGCCTTTGCTCCAGGAGCACATGTCCTTGCGCAGCAGCAGGTTGTTGAGGGTGACGGCTCCGATGATGTAGAACTGCTGCTTCACCACCTGCTTGATGAGCTCGGGGTCAGTGCCATGCTGGCACATGGTGGAGTGGAAGGCGCTGAGCTGCCGCAAGATGGAGTCCAGTGTGTAGGTGCCCTCGTCAGCAATGCTAGATGTCCGCTTACGGAGACCGGTGGGCTTCACCCCCGACACGCCCTGGATGGTCTCATGTTCCAGCATTCCAGAGACTGCGGGGAACACGCATGCACGTACGCTTTTAGCAAGCACTTGTCTCATGCACATAAGCAAATACATGTCAAAAATGACACAAAAAATTGCATATCTTCTTCTTCTTCTTGTCAGTTGCAGTAAATTAAAGTAGGATGAGCCTGTATGAGCACACAAACATTCAGACATGTACACGCACACACCTATCATGGGCTGCAGGATGTTTTCCATGCACTTGATCAGTTGCTGGTAGATCTGGATGGCCAGGTCACTGATCACTTGTCTGTACTCCGCCAGGTCAAAGTTGGAAAGACAGTGTTCGTTCTGCCTCGATGTGTTGTGCTTCATGAAGGCCTGAGGCACGCAGACAGACGCAGATACAGGTCAGAAAATGTTCAAAAGGATAGGAAATATTCTCTAAATCTTTATCTACAACAATTTGGCTAAGAAACTATTCCATTCTATTTTATTTTATATAAATGGTTGCTTTTGTATTTTGCATATTTGTACAAATAATATAGTAATTATTGATTAAATAATGTTTTGGAATAATGAGAATTTGACACAAAGAATAATGCCAATGACAAATCTGACAAATCAAAGTGTAATGAACTATATTCATGAATGTGTACATATTTGATTGAGACAGTTTCGATGTTTGTGCGTCAGTCTCACCTCATCTCCACTGTACTGTTTCAGACAGTGTAAGAAACGGCAGGTGTTCGCCAACCAGAAGGAAACCGTCTCAAAGTCGTCTCCTCGTTTCTGACGGGAAGAGGAAGAAAAAAATAGAGTCAGTAAACCAGCTGGTAACAGTCATACTGGAACTTCATCACATCCATTTCAGTTTAAACATCTGGTAAATTACTCAGAAGCAGCATTTAATGGGTTGTTTCAACCAACTTAACTGCAAAATGAGTTGAAAAAAGTTAGGTAGTTTAATTTTCATGGTGTTTGTGTAGCCTTGATCATTCACTGTGTCCATGGCAAGGTTTTCCTTACACACATCACAGCATAACTCATAAACCTAACACCTGATTATCTATGATATTGTGTATATATGCACTTTCAAGATATTGCCACATATCCAGTCAAACTAAGTTGGTTGTGGACGTCCAGATTTGTTATAGTTATGAGACACTTGGGGCAGACGTGTGTTACAGGCTGAGGCATACAGGTGTAGAGGCAGCTCTGCAGTCTGTGTTCAGTCACATGCCATACATCTTTCCTTGCTTACAAAACGTCAAGCTCGCTCTGACACACCCTCTACTTGTATGATCAATTTATTGTTTTTCAGAAATTCAGGATTTCATATTTAAAAGAGGGGTACATATTTTTCAATTTTCTCTTTTCTTTCCATTCTTATCCACACCTGGAAATCAAATTCCATACTATGTAGGAACCCTGAATACAGTGTACATACCTTCAGGATCTTCTTAATACTGTTGATGGTTGAGGTGAGCAGAGTTCGGACCTTCTGGTCATCATTGACGTAGTCCGCGTGTCTCAGACACATGAATAGGATGTAGGCTGGCAAACCTGGGATCAGATTTACAGCTACACCGCGAGGCTTCAGCTCTGGAGAGAGAAGAGGAGGGACGAGTTCAGTGACAGACTGAGGACAAACAGTCATACAAAGCCTCACTTCCTGCAGATGGTTTAAGGATTTCAGGCTGTAGAAACTGTGGATAAAGCCTTTGTGTTTAACATTTACTGAGATTTTGTGGATTCTTGCCTTAAATTTTGACATTTTATTTAGAAATGGGCATAAGGCATTGCAAACTTACCTGAAAAAGTAATTTCAAGTTAGCCAAAATGGTTTATCAATTATTATTGACTATTTTGCATTAAAATCTTTTGGTTCTTACCCAGGATGAGGTTCTTGACCAGTTTAAGCTCATCCTCCTTCTTGTACTCCAGCATCCCCTGGAAATCTTTCTCTCTGCGAGGGATATTGACGGGGTGGATGGGCTCATCCACCATCTGTCCTGGAGATGTCTGTCCCTCGGTTTGACCCGCTGGGACACAACACATAACAGACATAACAGTGAGGCAACAAACTGAACTGGAGCCCTCAAACATACATATATACAGATTTTCAAGGTTTTGCTGACTGATGATTTCTCCCTTACCTCCCATCTCTCCAATCCTCTTGGAGTAAACCTTCAGCTGCTTTTTGAGCTTGCGGATGGTTCGGTCCTGCTTCTCTAGCTGCTCCATTAGATCCTGGAACAGGCAAGAAAGAGAAAGGAAAGAGAGAGAATAGTGAGGACAAAGGGCAGTGCTTCACACTGGTGCCCTCCAGTGGTAAGAACAAACACTTTTTTGTAAATCTCACTCAGCTCAGTCTTGGAAAATGTGAGTCTTGAAAACGAATAAATAAAGACAGAAACAAACAGGAGGGGTGGAGGGATTTAAAATCAACACGAGAGCTGCTCTGCTGATTGTTTTTTCAGAAGAAGAGAAGTTTCAGAGCTTCACTTGCTGTTAGAGGAGAGAAAAAGGTGCCGAACTGCTCCGCTGTGAGTTAGACAACACTGCTGTGGAGAGTTAGAGCGACGCTCAGCGATATCTCATTCAAAACACACAACCTCAGTTAGTTCAAACATGCAAACACACATGCAGGCACACACACACACACTGCGTCTCTACATACAACCATCCGTCGTAAAATGATGACTCGAGCTTCTCGGGACGCTGTGGGGTCGTCAGCCAAGAGTTCCTGTCAGGTGACACCATCCACACAGATGAGTGTGTGTGTGACACAGTGTTGTAGTGTCTGTTTCAGCTTTTCGATATGTTCTTCAAGTGAAACCACCAACCCAAACATCTTCAGTATGTATATGTAACATGGGAGGAATTATGTACATCTGTAGTTTTTCATTTTCATTTCATCTTCGTCTTTAACTTTTCATTTAAGTCTCCACCAGAAAGTGAATAAGTGGCTCTCCCCAAAATGCCAAACTACTCATTTAAGCCATATCCAACAAAAACTTCTATAGCCACAATTTACCCAAAGTACCCAAACTTTAAGGAACTACTTTTCAAGGAAAAAACATGTTTCTTTAGCCCATTTGTTCTATCGTAGTCGAACTATACATCAGTGATGTCATATAAAGTGATATATAAAGTGACAGGCATGGAGGAGATTCATGTTATGCTGCTGTTGATCATGATTTACTATTTTGCAAATAGGGGCCATAGAGTCAGTGACTGAAAGTGACAAGCAGTAGTGCAAAAGTGGAAACAAACTGTTTTCAGCTGCAGATTTTTGAAAAATGGTGGCTGAATAAAATTCTGCAAATACTTAACCAAAGTTCCATTACTTCTTGAAAACACTAGTCCCCTCAGTGGGGACTTTTTTGGGGGTAAAATAAAGTCTGCAGACTGCTGACACTGGTCCCTGCAATGCAAAGTCATGCCTAGGCATTCCTGCCACTTTATTATCCACTGAGGGATGCTTTGCAACTACGAAAATGAAATGCAACAAAACAAAACAGGAACAAAAAAAGAATTTAATTTAATTTTCATTGTTGGCTACATCAGGTGAATCTCCTGGGGAGCATGTATATCTAACTTGAAATGTCAGTGTTGTTCAATTTCAAAAGAAATTTATTTGACTAGACTTGGAAAAAAAATGCTTTCAAATGCAGGCTTAAACCCACCTTGTTTCTCTCTGTTATGGTCACTTTAAGTTAACATTTTAGCCGATTTCTACTTTGGATACTTATTTTGAACTTTTTTTTCTAACCTCACTTGTAATATTAACATTCCAGTATGTATTATATTCTGCCTGTGTGCATGTGTGTGTTTGTAGGACTGAGGCCTCACTGTTGTGTGTCTGATGTTGAAGTTACTACTCTTCCTCAGCCCATATGTATGTGTGTGTGCACTGCAGCGTACCAGGTTTTCATTGGTGAGTCGGGTGATCTCGTGCTGCAGACTGGCTTCGATTCGGGCCTCTGGAGGCAGCTGGAGGTTTTGGGCCAAGAGCTGCTGCTGACGGTTGTTCTCCTCCTTCACATTCTGCAGCTCGCCGCGCAACGCCTCCACCTCATTATCGTAAGTCCTCCGCTGAGTCTGCAGCTGGTGCTCCAGTAACCTGAAGTGGGGAGGGAAACGAGACGAAGACAGGAGGAGGAGGAGGACAAGTGTGCAAAAGATGGAACACGGAAGGGGATGTAGATGGGAGATGAAGGGAGGAGGGGAAAGTGGCAGACGAGGATTGACAGGTGGAGGATGGAGAGAGGAAGAGGAAAGTTTTGAGGTGTGGAGGAGAAACAAAGAACGGGGGAAACAAGAGAAAGAGTATAAATAGGAGAAGGAGAGGAATCAGCACTATAGTGTGAGTGAAAAAACACAAAACTGTGAGAGAGACAAAAGTTGAGGTTTCCACCAGTGTGGTGACGCAGGCCAGCAGCATGCTGTGCAGCCCAGAGCCCAGCCTCTCTGAACACCTGATTTAAGTCTGCTGAGTCAATGAGCTTTCTTGAAAAGTTGAACCGAGCCAAAACTGTAGTCAGAGGTCAGGCTTCAAACAGAGCAGGTAGAGCTGATAGAGGTTCAGTTTCACAGCTTCAGAGGGAGGATGGACCTGCCTCAAGTCACCGTGCATGGATGCTGATTTAACACTCTGTCAGTCCTGTTATATAAGTCATGCGGAAATTAGTTAACCAAAATTCAGTAGGACACCCACCTATTAACACTACCAGTGAAGCAAGAAAACTTAAATTCATTTTGTTCTCACTATGTGTGATTGTAAGACAGACATTGGAAAAGAAAAGAGTAAACTTGTATATTTCTCCAGTGTGGGATCAATAAAGTTATTCCTATCTTATCTTATCTTAAAAGTTTAAGATGACGCATTGAAGGTTTTCAGTCATGAGATCAAAGTCAAATAGTGTTCGCTGACATTTTTTTTGTTTTTAATATCAGGATATAAAGAAGCATTTCTCACTGTCTTTAGACGACTCTAAAGCAAGATCTGCAGTAAATATTGAGTCAAATGGAGTTCTAACACTTAAAAGGAAAATTTGGCACTTTCGATGTGAATGTCCAGTCAGCGTTGATGGTGAATGTAGTCAGTTGAAGCAATTGAAGTCCTCAGTGTGTGCTAGACTGATCAAGAAGACTGAGTTTTCCTGCTAAAAGAGCTGTGCAAGCAGTGCCTACATGTACCAGGATGTATTTCAGGGGGATGTCTGATGCCCACGCCCATGTATCACCGCCCTAGCCTGTAGCTATAACTTTGTTGGCAAGAACATAGTGAAAATTGGCAGAAACTCTTATCTGGGACGCCCTTTGCTACCCAGAGGCGGAGACTAGAAATCCAAGATGAAACAGTGTGTAGTTCTTCTGTAACTGATTTTTTAGTAGGGGAACTCAGTTTTCTTGGCCAATATAGCACACACTGAGTAATTTAGTGTTTCAGTTGACAACATTTATTATCAATACTGAATGAATATCCACATGAAAAGAGCAGAATCTTCCCTTTAAGAGGCCGTCAGTGACACACCGTTAATGACAGAATAAAGATAAATTCTGCAGCGCTTTGTTAGAAATAAAAGGGGAAATTAAACCAAAACCTTGTCGAATTTACAATATATTAGACAAGTACTGTGCGAGTGAAAACAAAAGGGAAAAACTGAGGCTACATCAACACTAATACACATAAGTTTTGCTACATCTACACTTAGCATTCACACTACCTCACATTTTAGACTTTTGGAAATCCTGCTCACACCATTTAAGTTCAGGTGTTTTCAGGTGTGTTAGCATGGATGGACATTATGTCTGAAAAAAATTCTAGATGGAGATTATTTTAGTTTTAAAACACCATGTTAAAATGAAAATCTATTAATGTGGATGTAGCCTTAATGTTTAGTTGTGTAAAAAATAGAAATAGTACCCAAAAAGACCAAATGATTCTCTAACTTACAACACAACACCAAACTTATTTACTGTTGTATACCCTAGTAGGGCCCATCTAATGAGCCCTGAGGCCTACAAGTGACCAACCAGCTATACAAAATAAATAGAAATGTAGATATGATAGAAAACCTGTTAAGGTTGAGAAAAGCATGAATGAAGACCCATCCTTTCCTGTGAAAAGGCAAACACATCATGCTCAAAAATCACACTTCAGTTACACCTGATGGTTTCCTTTAAGCCCTGATTAACCAGCCACAGCTCTCCGTCCTCATTCAGCTTATGGAAGTCTGGAGCAGCAGATCTGACCGACACACAACACAAAGGAAACATGAACAAACACAATGACAAAAAGAAAAACGTGGGATGGTTGGGTGTGGGGAGATATGTGCAAAGACAAGGAGAATACATCTTTATCTGGGAAGAGTCTCTATGTGTATGCATGTAAAAAAAACACCATCCTTTAAGAAAACTTGGAAATGCTTCAATCTGCTTTTTAGTGACTCTAAATTTATTTTGTTTAACCATAAATCTTTTCTCTAAAAATGCAAACTAGTAGTAGGTTGCAGCTGATTGCAACAGTGGTGGAGTCTATTGTCTATGTGTAGCCTGCTGTGTACTAAATATTTTCCAATTTACACTCTGATGTGAACAAACAAGGTCACAAGCAACAAAGAGAGCAACATAGGAGAAACAGAGGGATAAAGGCAGTGATGCACAGTGTAACTTTCTGAGTAACTCTGTAGTGTAACAATGCAACACTGTTACTTTAATTATCCTGGAAAAATGTTGTTTAGAAACAATAAATATGTTGTAGATGTGAGCTACCTACTGCGTGAACAATATCAAGTGTTCTTTGGCTGATGATCACTGTTGCCAGATTGGGTGTTTTTTTAACTGGGCTGTTTTGTTACATTGAGTGAGTACACATGCCTGATTTTTAACACATTAAAAATTAGAGAACATTAAAACTATATTCATAAATTCTATTAGGTATACAAACACACCCAGAGACTCAGCACAACTCGGTCTTCGTCAAAACAGAAACCTTTGTGCTCACAACATTATTATTTGTTGGGCTTTTTAATAGCATGGGACTTTATGCACTTCTCTATCTCTTCATTCTTTATTTTGAACATTTAAAAAATGTGTGTGCTATAGCCTTTAAATAGGCATGCTGTCAAGGCTTGTTGCAGTTTACCAAGTTTGCATTTTTATTTAACCTGTCCCTTTATTTTTCTTTATCTTTATGGCAGGGGGCAGAAATGGAGAAAAGCTTTATTGTGGCATTGTATGACGTAGTCTCCTACCTGCATTCTGGCACACTTGTGAACTTGAATTGTTGTTTTATTATTATGTCATATTGAAAAATGGTGATAAACCACAATACTATAGCTATTGTTTATGAATCCATATGTATTGTTTATTATAAATAATATTTGGGCTTGTTTTAATCAACTTGGTCAGATTTTGAGAAATAATTAGGCTGGAAACCATCAAACCAATCTGGCAACGTTGATCATGAGGCATGTGCGCAGCATTTTGTGGCCAACTGGATGAGCTGAACTGTTTATAGAATGGGATAAATGTAGGGAAGGGAGCTAAAAACTGTGGAGAATATGATAAATGTATAATAAAAATATTTCTGTGAATCGGTGTTCAGTTCATTAATAGTGTTCTGTGCATCTCTGCTTTAACAAACAAAGAAACAAGTGGGCTTTCATGCAGGATTTATGCCAAACTCATTCCATAAAGCTGAGATAGAAGGCTTCCTACCACAGCATCACGCCCTGTCACTGCTGAACAGTCTGTGTGAGAGGTGCTCATGTTGTACATCTACGTGTTAAAAAGGTTAAAACTACAAGAAGACTAGGTTTATACCTTTTTATCTCAGATATTTCCATGCTTTCATGCTGCACATTTTTTAAATACTGCACTGTAATCAGTTCTGCAGCATCTCCAAAAACAGAAGCCACTAAAAACATATTTATATGTTTGTTTGAGGGAAAACAGAAACTAAAAAGTCAGCTTCTGCTCTTGTTCATGCTGAACCATTACAACCCATGCACACCTATGAATCCTACAACTCGACTCCAAAGCCAAACACACATTCCTTGACTTCAAATCCTGGTAAACATAGCTTGTTAGAGCATAAGTCAGACCTCAACTGTAGCTGTAGAGCTGCTTCATTATTCCACATGCTGTTAAGGCAGAAAACGCAAAGCTACCCAAGCTGTCATCAGCACTACGATGTATAATCAGCTGTTTCGGCTTCAGTAATATCAGTCATTTGTAATGTTTTCAACCCTGTTTGGCATCCGCGTGGCCATGCATGAACTGCTCCATGATGCATAGGCCACGTCTCATTGGTTACCTCAGCCTACTCAGGAGATCACTGACTTCCAGCGGCCTACGCATGAACCTGGGAGATCTGCACAGGACAAGGCAGTGTTCACAAACAAACATTTCTTGCACATATATGACGGATAAAATTAATAATAGAATAAGAGCCCAGAAAGACAGAGAATTTGGGCAAAAGACAGAAGATGGAGTTGGGGACTGAGTGAATTCAACACTGATGTGAGGACCTGGAGGCTGGGAGGAGCTCTGGCTTCAACAAAGTACCTGTTGGTGTCTTTGAGGCCGATGCAAGCTTGCTTGAGTTCGTCAGCATCCTTCAGTTTGGACACATCCTCAGCATAGACAGACGGCTCGGTCATGGTCTCCTATAAAAAAAAAGTAGACAGGAAAGATGAATGAGAAAGAGTAACAACCTGTTCAGAGAGTATCCTGGTTGATTGTGTTGATTGTGAGTTCATTCTGCTGTGGGCAGTCAGCGTGTGTGCTGCTGACTCCCTGCCAGCATCACTGTAGCTCCTGGCTACGACTGTCTTTTTACTCTGACAATCATCAGCCAGCTGGGGCCTCGGGTTGAAACAGTGACAGGCCATCAAATGACGCCTTGCCTATCTCTACGGGGAACGTCACTTCACAGCGGTGGCCTTTTCTTCTAGCTTTAACGAGACAAGCGGTGCTGCTGTACAGCCTTGACAGCGCTGAGAGCAGAGCATCAGCTGATTATTAACTGTGGGTTTGAGGTCACTTGTGATCAAAGTGTTCGAGCAAAGATCATGTGACTGCTGTGTGATGGCTAGATTTCAAGACAAGCATGAAAGAGTGACACTGGGAGTCTCTGCGGAGCTACAGTTTGATGCAGCACACAGGTTCTTTCTTTAGTGAGTCAGCAGCAACATCAATAACTCAACACCTACATTTATGATAAGTACAGACACAAGCCATCAGTGCTCTACATCAGCCCTTTTGGAGTCACACCACTAATTTAAAATTCAAATTAAATCGAATATCATGTGATGAATTTGAAATACATGCTCTGCAATAATGCATCATGTAATAATGCTTTATTGTCCAATAACTTTAAAAAAGTAATAAAATTTCACTTCATTATGTAAGAACACCCACATTTAAATTTACATATTGTAGTAGTTATTACAAAACACAGGCCATGAACTTAAAAAATATAATAACATATGGTGCATTATGTAATAATCACCCAAAACGAGTGTAATAATGCACCATATTATTACATTTTCATCATAAACAAATTGCAACTTCCTTATTTGGAAATAATCACCACAATATGTAATAATTTATTACAAAATGTTTACAAATTTATTACATATTGGGTCACAAAATGTGGCAGATTATTACAACATGGGGTGAAAATTAATTACATCTTGTGAAGTGATTACATAATGTGGTGTTGCTACTTCCTAAGGTCCAACACGTTCTGATTGGGCACTTCTGAAAACAACTGCAGTCACCTGTACCTGAAAAATCTATCTATTTGAATTTTTTCTACATATAGTTACTATCATATGTTAACACAAATCTTCAGGCTTTCAGCTTGCAGAGTTTTTTTCAGTTTGTGGTAACATCCATCCTTGGGGTGTGGATGTGTTACAGACAGTGTTCACAAGGATGGATGCAAAATGGCTGTTGTAAAATGGCCACTGAGCAGAACTCTTCACGAGTTTTAGTGGAACCAACAGCCCATAAATGCATTCAGCCAGACAAAGGACGAGACAGATGAGACAATCAAACTGTAATGTAAAGCCTCTGATTGGAAGAATGCTGATCTTGTGTTTCCTCTGTCACTCATGTGTGTACATGCTTTATAAGTCTGGGCTCTACCTTTGTCCGTTTGCTTCAGTGCAAGTTGTTGCTTTAAATGGAAATTCCATCCTTGCATACTCTCACACTGTTTGTATATTATTAAATTAATTTTCAAAGCATTTCAGGAGTTTTTGTTGTCACCACTTTCCCTCAACCTGCTCTTTTTACTTGAGTCCTCAAAATGAGTTCGCGATTTCCTACATTAACTTGATTCATTCAGCATGAGTAGGTGGAAAAAGGAATAACGGTACACACTATGCTCATTGTACAGAACTAATGAATACATTCGTTTTAAGGTTAAGTCTCCTACTAAACATGCTGGCGCCTGATAACAGCTTTGTAGTAGCTTCCTGTCAAAAAAAAGAAATCTTTGCCTCTAAATAACCACCAGATATACAAAATACCTCATTCATGGCTGTTTTTACATCTTAAAATATTGAAGTGTTATATGTTACATAAAATTAACAGTTGTTAACTGTTGTCCTCTTACTATCACTGACATGACATAAAATTGATTCTGCTGGATCAGATTTCTTACTTCAGGAGGTTTTACATACAAGACACACAATGAAAAAAGTGTCAAAAACTCATCCATGATGCATTTCTTTAACTGTACCTTCTCATCCTGTGGGAAAGCATGGATGGAGGAGAGAAGGTGGAGACGGGAGTTAGATACACTGAGGGAACAGTGAAAAAAAACAGCTACAAACAGTGGGAACAATAATGTGATTTAATTAGAATTTGGACCTCAAATTGACATCTATCTATAGCAACTGTTCGAGTTAAAATATCAGTCTTATAATGTGTGATTCATCATTTGTCTTTTAGACAAAATGACACCTATTTTTAATACTGTTTAAAGCTAAAAAGTCTAAAAAGTAGAAATCTGAGATTAGATTCTGTGACAAAATGTGATAAAAGTGATCTTTAGCCAAGACAGATTTTGGTCTGATCGTAATGTTACTTTTAGGGATATTGTGCAAACAAATAGACAAACAGACAGAGAAACAATGTGGGTGAAAACATCACGCACAAATGTAAGAAGGTGGATGCAAGCAAGCAGAGTGCCACCCACTTAAATCCAGCTTCATTTTGTGGACGAACAACAGCACCATGTGATCACAGTGCCCAGATGTTATATTACATGTGGACAATTGTAGGCCAAATACCAAGAAATAAAATGTTCCTCTACCTTGTGGTGCATAGCCTCCTTCTGGCTGACTAACTGGGAGCGCAGAATCAGCACCTCCTCCTTGCGGACCTCCAGCTCCTCACAGGAGGCATTGAGCTGCTCCAGGAGCACCTTGTAAGCCGGAGAACCTGGGGCCCCGGTGCTTGCAGCTGCGTCACCCAGCAGGCTTTGCCTCATCTCCGCCAGATTATGTTTCAGCTTCTTGTTCTCCGACTCCAGCTCCTGACGCTGAGAGGTGAAAGAGTTCAGTACTCGGGGTAAAAGTCGTAATAACAAGAGGGAAATGAGTCTTTCTGAAGCTATGGCACTGAATTACTGTGATAAAATAATCTGTCTGGGCTGTGAATCAAGTCACTCTGAAGTGAGCGAGGAAAAATATTTCTGCTTCCCTCTCCTCTGACTGCTCACCTTCAGGGACTCGTACTCCAGCTCCGCACCACGAGCCTTTTTGAACTCTGCGTCATCCTGAAAGAAGGAGCAAAGCACTGTGATGACAATATGTTTGGGACTGGGACAAAGTGTGTATAATACAGATATATATATATATATATGTAAGCATCTGAAATACGGAACCTGGTTTGATTAAAAAAATATATATTTTCTAGTAAATAACCTATATATTAACTAATGAAGCACAAAAGAGTCATGAAAAGTGTAATAAAAGTAGTTATCTGTACTTATACTGGGCTGTTAACACGCTTAGGTATGCATATATTAGGGATGCACATTTTTTTTAAGCTGATACTGATAATTAGCTGCTTATCATCACTGATATTAATAAGATAACCAATAGTTTCAGTATTTTGAAAATAAGTTCATATAAAACATAGATGAAGAGGAGTGTATGAGAGTGAATGGCTTTGATGTTTTGAGCAAAGATGCATAACATAGTATTCCATAGCTCTGATCTAAACAAATCTAATGCTGAAATTACTATTACAACAAACACACCAGTTCTGACTCTTCAAATGTTCAATTTTTTTTTATATTAAAGCTCAACAAAAAACACTTATTAACAAATATAGTTTAGCTTTAACAAAGCATTTTGCCAAAGAATTCAAATTAAATGCTTTGGCATAATCTGTCAAATCAGGTATTATTACAGCCAATAATTATAGTAATTGATTTCATTATCAAAATAATAAAAACTAATATAAATTTCCATGTGCATCCCTAGTATATAAGCTTTTAGACACCTTTTCATTAGGCCCTATCCAAGCATTGTTTGAGTTTACAATCTTCTCTGGTCTAAACATCACCACACATCATGGGGGACCTCACATGGACAATCAGCTCCACACTGCTCTGGTAAGAAAGGCTCAGCAACAGCTCTTCTTTCTAAGGACACCGACCTGTCTGTGAATCTGCTTGTGCCCTGCTATCACTGCTCTATACTGACACACTGTAATTCAGTATGGTATGGCAACTGTTCAGCAGCTCTCCAGAGGGTCATAAACAGCTCAGGAAATAATTGGACTTCCCAAATTCTCACTGCCCTCAGATCATGCTGTCTCTGCAGATCCAGCAGCATTTTGAAGGAACTCAATTTCTGTTCTTTTATTGTTCTTATTTATCAGTATGGCAGGTGTGTGTCTGTGTTTGTGGATGTGAACATGTCCGGTGTGTGGATTGTTAATGAGCAGAAAATGTCATTGTAGAATGTGTAACGACAATAAAGGCATTCTATTCTATTCTAGTATTAACACACCAGATTGAGGCTCTTAGAATGAAGTGTTGTTAATAAAGTGAGATATTTCAGAATTCAGTTTGGGTGTCAGTACCCTGGCTCTAGCCCGCTGGAACTGATCCTCTTTGTTTTCCAGCTCGTTGCGCAGCGACTGCTTTTCTTGCTCCAGCTCTGTAAGACGTTTCTGCAGCTTGAGAGTTAATGAGGTGTCGATTCCTCGTGTCACGTCCTGCACAACAGAAGACAGTTCCATGAAAGGTGTTTCAATGAAAAGCCATAAATGCTTTTCCCGACTTACACGGCAATCAATACTGTGCTTCACTTAAACATCACACAATCAGTTTGTAATAGAGAGGACCTGAGAAATATGACAGTGCTTGATGCAAACATTCTTACTTCTGCGGCACGTGAGCCTTCTTCCAATTCGGCGTACTCTGAGTTGTAGGTGTACTCTGATTCGTTGCTGCTGTGGGTGGAATCTGTTCTCCTGTGGCCAGGCTTGGAGACGTTCTATGGATGAGAGAGAAAATGAGGCTTATAATTTAAAAAAACTATTGACTAAAGTTCTCCCTGCTGTGCCTTCAGACTACAACTAAGCGTCTAATCTTACAAACCCTCTGCTTTCTGCTGTTGTGGTGAAGCAAATCTGATGTTATGAAATACTGAATAATAGTTCAAAAAAATGTGTTGCCTTAAGTGTTTTCAGAAAAACATAAAATAGGACTAAAATATTTCCTCACCGAGGAAGCCATCTCCTCCTTCAGGTCGTCGTATTTCTCCTCGAGGCGAAGGTGTTCTGTCAGGAGATTCTGATAGCGAGAGCGCTCCTCGTTCAGATCCGTCTCCAGCTGCTGAGTCTCCTGTGCGATGGCACGTGCCATTTTCTCTGATGGGACAAAACACACAGAAGCAGTTTAAAAGAAGAAACCTAGTGTGCAACTTAAGTCAGTGTGATATATCAGCTGATGTTTGCATACCTGTCATCTGCTGACTCTGTTCCTGAATCAACCTGTTCAAGTCGTCCTTGTCTTTCTTCAGCGAGCCATTCTGATCCTTCAGCTCTGACACCATCTACACACACACACACACACACACACACAATCCATTTATCAGTCATCAAACAGATTACTGTAATGTGATGCTTTAAACAAAAGCTTCACATTTAGGAAAACATCCTAGATTATTTAAAGACATAAGAGGACAAAACACAAGATAAAACAGAAAAAAACAAAGAAAGAACACAGAGTACAGACATTTCAGTGACTACTTCTCTAGCATGCTACTCTATCTCCTGTGCTCACCTGCCTCCGGGCAACACTGCCCTCTGAGCCCACCACTTGCCCTTTTGCCCCTGGTTCGCTCTGGCTCCTAAATTGGGGAAAAACTGTTTTCTTCTGATGCAAATATGCATTTTTATCTATATGTGATGTACATATTTCAAGGGAACTATGGGAGATTGTACTCATTAAGAGAAATTTCTATTGAACTTATACAACTAAACTAACAATTGGACTTTTGAAAGTCTCATGAAAGGGAAAGGATGTGGAGGCGAGAAGACAGGATTCAAAAAGAGTATTTTCCTTGAAATTCAAACCTCCAAATTATTCTCTAAAACAGGTACAAATATGTGCTCAACATCTACATAAACATCTTTGAAACTACAACCAAGAGTAAGGAAAGAGACACAAACACATGGATGGACATGTAACACAACTACAAAGGGCTGGTAAAGGGCTCGATCTGGATCTGGATCCCCATCTTACTTTCTCCATTTCGTCCCTGTAGGTCTGCGCCCAGTCCTCGATGGTCTTCTTCTCCTGCTGTGTGACAGTGAGCTCCTTCTTCAGCCTCTCCAGCTCCTCCAGCAGTGAGGACACCTGGTTGGTTTTGTTCTTGGCCTCCTCCTCCACCCCACGCAGCCGGCCCAGCTCGCCACGCAGCCGCTCGCTCTCTGCTGTGTAGGTGCTCTCCAGACCGGCTAGCCTCTCGTTGACTGTGCGGTTTTCCTTGCTCTGGAGACACAAGGAGGTCATGGCGAAATAGCATCAATACATGAGAACGCAGAAACAAAAATGAGGGACAAAAAGGCCACTCACTTGCTCGTCGATTTTCCTCTGCAGCTGCATGATCTTGTTCTCCATGCCTTTGTTGAGCTTCTTGAAGTGCTCCACTGAGCGAGCCTCGATCTTCAGCTTCTTCAGCTCCCGCCTGGCCCTCATCCTGCGGATGCAGCACTGCAGGTAGACGATGGAGACAAGGCAGCGCTTGTACCAGCACCGAGCCAACCAGCCTCGAACGTGCTTTTGAATGATCACCATCTTGTGCTCCCGCAGCAGCTACAGACACAGAAACAGTACAGAAGAGGCAGAGAGAGATAAGAGCACATGTAATTATTACAGAGACTAAATATTTTTAGATTTTACTGTCAGACAAATATTCCTTTCTGAAATATTTCCACTTGCTCTCCATAATGTGTCTTTCATTCCAGGTGAATGTCAGTACAACGGAATAGACAGTAACTGCACCATAAGAGCACAAAATCAGTTTTTCAACTGATTTTCATTTTTTTAAATTGGAAATGCAATAATTATGACCTGTTGTTTTAGTCTGCAGTGTTTTGCAATGTGTCTCTTACCGCCTGGTACTTCTGCCGGGCCATGTAAGCTCTGAGGATGGTCTGCATTGCCAGAGCGGCTGCCTGCTTCTGTCTGTAGCGTTTCTTTGCCACGTACATTCTCTGGTACTTCTGGATGATGGTGGCTGCCTGAGTACGACGCATGAACTTGGCAAGGCTGAGGAGAGCCAAGATCATTTTAATATTACATGAGACTTATTAACTGCATTGGGACTCAAAATTAATTGTTTTACCCAATATTATCTTATAAAACAAACAAATGAGTTTTGTTCTGTTTGAATGGATGGAGGAGGTTGAGTATCAGGTTCAGGTGACTCACCAGCGAGCCTGGTATCCTCTGGTGAACCTCTGGATGGTGATGGCAGCGCTGCGCTGGCGCAGATACTTCTTGCGTGCCAACCAGCAACGAATGGTTTTCTGGATGCGAATGCAGGCAGCACGCAACTTGTCCGCTCTCAACTTCTCCAGGTAAGCCACCTGGCCGGCCCTGAAGAAGATCTTGGTCTTGCCAAACTGGTATTTGTCCTGGTCCTGAAGGAAGACAGGACGAGAAATCGGGGATCAGAAATCCATTTAAATGTATACGCTACAGGCAATGGAAATCCTAAAGTATCACTCATTTTTCATTTTTAAGAGGAAAATAAAAAACTGTCTGACTGTCAGACTGACCTGCACTAGTTTCTCCAGAACGTTCTTACAAGTCAACTTCTTGTCAGGTAACACGTCCTTCTGCTTCATCAGCACTCTGTAACGGCTGAAGAACTCCTGGTACGTCCATCTGAGACACAGGCACATAAAAACTGTTAGAAGACTGCTAGAGAACTACAGTTTCTTCAATTCAGTGATTTTTTGGTTTTGTTTTTTTATCAAATTTGCAAAGATAGAAACAGTTTGCTTGGGTTAGAAAATGTATTTTGATACATTCTTGACTGACATGTCTGCACAACATATGCACAATATAAGCAAAGCAAGACTTAAATCAGAGAAGGTTAATCATGTGTGCAACTAGACACTACATCTCATCTATCATGTACTGAGCTGGCTGTATTGTTGTAAAGATGTATTCAGACATATTGTATGTACATCAAACTCTCAGCTGAAGGCTGAACTGAACTGAACTGAACTTTGTATTTGCCTGCTGCTGGGCAGTTTTTAAAATCATTTCAGCACACAATACATGACAAACAAACATGACAGAGTCTATGGGAATCAGTAACAGTGTTGCAGAGATGCATCAGTACCTGGATGGGAAACCAGCAGCAGAGATTCGGATGGTCTCCAGGACACCGCAGGCTCTGAGCTGCTGCACTGCACGCTTGGGATCAAACCTGCCAGCAACATATACTCACAGTCAATACAGCCACCACGAATCACATCTGAGCTACAATGGTGGTTTTGAGAATATCAACACGCAAAAAAAAGAATAAAAGCAAGCACATCATAATGTTTCAGAATAACTTTGTGCTTCATGATAAACTGAGAGGAGACAACTCACGAGAAGGCCAGCTTGAAGTCGTTGGGTTTGATGCAGCGTACATAGTGCGGAGTCGTTGCATTCAAAGTCTCCATCAGCATTTGCAAAGAGTTACGGAACTACAAGAGAAGACCACCACCACCACCACCATCATCATTTATTCTATAGTTTCGAACTTGGGTGAGGGTGTAAAAAGCTGCTTTGCATAATTATCATTACGGTCACATGCTGTTGTTTGTAGCATTATAATCAATTTAAAAACAATGCAACAGATAATGTACTTCAAACCTACAGAGTGAATTAAGAAATAATTGAAGTAACACTTTCCATGATGGCTATGTCTATAATGTTTTATAAACATAATCATAACACATTATACTGTGTTTATAGCAATGTATATATTATAATTACAAGCACTCCTAAATATTTATAATGCTTTATAATAATAACCACAACACATTATATAATGACTCTCAAAATCTACTAAATTTTTTTGATTATTTCCTAATTTTTGTATAGCTTCAACTGACAACTGGTAGTGATAAAAACAAACAATTGACAATGAATTTAGAGTAAAAAATGCATGTGATTAAACAGGACAAACAATGCACTTTCAATCTGATCTGATATCTTCTAAAATGCATGTTCTCACTTTATGCTGTTAGATTGAATTGCATTAGTGTGTGGCTTTGTAAGAGCATCAGACCAAACACTGGAGAGAGAAATAAATGAACCTGGCAGCCGACAGTCTTCTTGTGCTCCTTGCTGCTCTTCTCTCGGCTCTTGTCAGGTTTGATGCTGAGGCGGGTCCGGCCTCCAGTGCCAGGAACCTGACCAGTGGGGCTGGTAGCTTTCTCCTCGTCCTGGAAGAGCTCCACCAGCAGGTCAAACTGGAAAGAGCAGCAGCCCACTTATAGTCAGACAGAGAACAGCTGATGGCTGCATTAAACACTGCAGGCAATACTGACTTAATGAGAACTAAGTTGACGACAAAGCGTTTCACTCTGGATAAACTGTCCAATTAAGCTTCAGTGCAACTACAGTACATATTTATGAGACAAATTGTCCCATAGTCTCTTTTTCTTGTACAGCATGCAGATAGATTCTCTTACTTACTGCGTAGAGCCGAACAAAGCACAACTACAGCTTTAATTTGAGCATTTGCCAACAAGCCTTCATAATTTGACTTAGAGTGTTGAAAACCATGATGTTGATGACTTCATTTTTAAATTTATAAGATTCAAATACAAGTTGAGCAATTAGGTGTAGGGACAGTTTGAAATGAGAGCTAATTGATCAACTATTTCACACAAAAATGAGTCAGTAGATATCACTTGATTTGTTGATTAGCGTTGGTTAAACTCATTCAGAGTCAAAGAGATGTCTTAATGTTATGAAAAGATAATAAAAATAATGAAAGGTTATGCTTTATCATATATGACAATATGCAGAAGCCATATATGACATATTTTGTCATAATGTTATGACAGAAATATCATGTAAGATGTATGGCCTTTAGTAAAGCACACACACACACGCACATCAGTCGTTTCATATAACACAAAGGTTATATGAGGAGGATTCTGTGTTATGTGTGCAGCTTTAGGTCCTCCTGCTGTGCTCCTAGCGTTGCCATGCTGCTTCTCTCGCCAGCGTCATTAAAGCAGGACAGCCGCGGCCACAGAGGCTTTACGTGCTGCTTGCTCTCAGCGTCACACTGAAAACATAAAAATACCCTCCTTCTTTTGTCCCTTGTTTTTATGTCCAACCCTGCTTTTCTCCTCCCACCCAGAGTGCCTTTAGTGCTCCCCATGCAGCAAACAAAGGCACACAACACACACACAACTTCCATCTCCCCAGTGCTGTTAAAGTGATAAGAACTACAGAGAGAAACAGACAGAGAGACAGGGAAGGAGGAAAAAAGGAGCTACAGGCGGACCAGCGTTGTAAGAATGCCTCTGTTTACCTTCTGCTGGCAGGGAAGGGTTGTCATGATGAGGACAGAACCAAACATACATGGACAACATATGGAGACACAGTGACAAAACAAACACAATAACATTAAAAGGAAAGGTTACCCAAAAGGTCAAAATCATTGTTACCCCCATCAAAAACTACAATACACATCTATGATTCACACCGAAAAGTGAATAAAACCAGGCGGATGATGATGAAGCTGAAAGGGATGGAAGGAACATAATAATGATTTATGTAGTGCATTTCCACTGAATTCCAAGACCTGCATGAGGTACAAAAGGTTGGATGTCTGTGGTTGGAAGATAGCCACATTTTGGAATTTTATCTGTTGTTATTTTGATCACATCCCTGGGTTGCAATGCATCATGGGATATGACTGGATCAGGCATTTCTTGAGTGCACTGTATTGATTAGACTAGCAAGCCGACGTCGGCATGAATGCGAGACTTCTGTGAGTCTCATGGGTCCCAGTGCAGTTTCGAGCAATGAAGGTGCTGCGGAACGCTGGACTTTTTAACTGTATACTTCTGTTTTATTCAACCTGGGTCTCCTTTTCAAAGTTTTGGGAAAATGCTAAGATTTGGAATAGTTGTGAACCTGCTGTCCAGTGTAGAAAGACACATGAGTGGTCAGATGATTGCAAGTTTTAAACAAAATAAGAACCAAGCTGTGCTAAAAAAGATTTTTCTTTTAACTTCATTTATAATTGAAGTACTATCAACAGCAGCATCTTCAGAAAACCAGACTGTCCAGTGAGATGGTATTTTGTGTGTCAGGCTGCATTTCTGAGGGCAGACATGTCAACCCGAGACCTTTCTCTGTTCAGAAATATTAAAAATCATAAAAAACAGAGCTAGCCCCATGCCCCCTTTTTTTTTAATTTTGCATATTAATGTGTTACACGACGTTGCAATGAAAACAGTTAGCTGCTAAATGTTTCTAAACTAATTTGTCGGTCATTCTCTCTGTGTTGCGGAAGTTTAAGGTTTTATGGGTGAAGGCAGCTGCAGAAAATAAAATGAGGAAGTACGAGATAAATTAGTTCAACAGGGTCTGGCTTGTAAAAAGGAAACACTTTCAAGTTCAGTTTCTTCCTCTTTAATTGACATTTTACAGATGTGCTCCTAATGGTGGTGTACGGACAGCCCACACATCATCATACACACATTTGTACACACACACACGCGCGCACACGCGCGCGCACACACACACACACACACACTGAATGATGGGATAAGCTTGGCAGAGAAGTTAGACTACTTAATAAACTTAATTAGGCTAAATCTTATTAAGAGCTCATTGCCCTTTAATCCCAATTGTTTGAGTCTCACTGATTTCCATGGCAACGGTCAGCCGATACGCCCATGAATCTGTGTGTGTGTTAATTGGTGGTGTTAGAGGTTAGAGCAGACAGTACTTCAGCCCTTACCCCATTCTGCTCTTGCTGAAGTCTATAAAAGAACAGTCGAAGGTCACTGTGAGCATCTCGGACAAACACGCTGTCATCATAGTCTGTGACTGTGTGTGTGTGTGTGTGTGTGTGTGTGGAGCCACAAGAGCAATGAGGATTTAAAGGCTTAGGCCGCTCCTTTTGACCCAACACAGTTTTACACACTGATCCTAAACCAAGACTAACACACACGCACACACGTGATTTTAATTTGGTGTGATCTGACTGATTTAGTTTCAATAGCATGTGTATATATGTGTGGGTGGCTTTAAAGTTCAATGGCATTTTGTTCCCAAATCAATTTAAACTCTTAAAACAATTATTAATAGCCAAAAAATTGCAGGACATGGTACCATGTTAAAAATCGTTGTGATTTCCCTGTTTGATACAACTGGCGAATGTTGCTGTAAAAGACCCTTTTGTGTGCAGTGTGCTGCTGCATTAGGCCAGACTGTAAACTCGGATACGTCTGCATTCTTTCCTTTATTACATTACGCTGCATTTATTTAGGCTTAGTCATGCTTCTCTGCAAGTCATTAAATATATATTTGGACAAACTAGAAAGTGCAATATGTCGTGAAATATTAATGAATCACAGTCATATTAATCCTCTTTGGGTCATCTCATTATGTGTATGTGAGTGTGTTAAGCTTTGTCTGTTATGTATAAATAAAGCCTTAAACCTCTCTGACCCTGAATCTCCTGTCTTCACTGCTGGTATCAACACTGTCTCCACATGGCCAGTGGAGGGCGCTGCTCCCCTGAGCCTTCAGTAAACAATAGAGCAGGTGCCACAGCTCTCCATGGCTCTCCAGGCTTTGGGGCTTTGATCTCAGTGGACACGACATAGTGCTTTGAGTTGTACACTGACGCATTCAAATGCAGAAAATTCTTCTGTTTTTGACCAACTGTACATCAGTGTAATATAGATGTCTGTGTTTGTGCTCCTCACCTTGCTGGCCTTCAGCACATTGATCTGTTCTTCATTCACTGTGTCCTTGTTCTTCTCCAGGAAACCTTCACACTGGTATTCCACCTGCTCGACGACGACACAGCACAGCTTGTGTTACCACTGTGAGGATGTTTCAAGAACCTACCAACCCATCCCACCAGGCAGTCATACCCTCAGTCCCACCCCAGCAGGCTACAACTGACAAATACAACTAAGAAGATTAATAACAATGGGAATAATAAAAGAAATTGCACAAAGGTGTGTGATGAATAAAAAAAACCAACAACAACAAAAAAAAACAGCTGCTTGAGAGAGAGCACTATGAATCACTCCAATTTGTTATTTCAGTAAAAATACTGAAGTAAGATATTAACAAGGCCTATAATTTACTAAACTCAGCCTTCTCCCCTGGAAGGTAAATTTAATCATCTTTAGTTAAAGATGAAACTGACATCCTTCAGCCACCTGGCATAGGTAGGGCTGTATTACTAATCACATTGCTGCAGGTGTTAACAAATAATCTGACCACAGTCTTCAAATTAAGGATTAATTCAAGTGAAATGTTTTCATCTCTTTGTTTTAAGTCAAACTGAGGTGACCACTGACAGTTCTAAGGCAGTAAACAGTAAAGTCTTCCCAGGAGCTCTAAAACACCTTATGCAACTTTCTTTAAATACATCAACATCAATCTTTGCAAATGTTTGGTTCAAAACGTTTCCATGAATCCCATTTTAATATCAGTGGACCCTCCTGGGGAAGCCTGCATTAGTCCTTGACCCGTTTATCTGTAACCTTATAGTGACGATCTAAAAACAGACATGGAAAAAAAACACTGTATCACATGGCACTTCATTACTGCATATGAGATCTATTGCACTAAAGTGGAGGCACACATATTCTCTCTAAACATTTTCTTAACAGGTTTTTTTTGTGTGAAAACAATCATCCCTCCTGCAGCTATCCTAAAAATATCTTACACAGGCACTGCAGCAGCTACCGCAGCCAATCTGTCCCTTAATGTTGTCTATTGAGCTAAAAAGGCACTTCAAACTGCTACCTGCCACGTCATCACTTTTGTAGCTGAATAAGGAACAAAATATGAATTAAAAACTTCCAATCAGACATGTGGCAAACATAATGTCAGTCAAACCCACCTTGTCGGCAAAATGCTGGATGATGAAGGCGCGGTTGGACATACGTGGCTTCTCGAAGAGGGAGCAGGTCTTTAGGTGGGTGTTGTAGAGTTTCTGAGCCCATGAATCATCCGAACCTTTAGGCATCTGGAGAAAGAAAGTGAGAAGACACAGTGGAAACCATCAATAAGAAAACATCTATGTAATAATCGGCTTATAGATACACTGATAAAAACGCAAGTATTTCATGGCCCTGCAGACTAAATTAGATATCAAGGGTACTTTTTCTGGTTACACAGTGTATGGGGACACTTTCTTTCAAATATTTCTTTGCTAAGAAGTCAAACCAAATGTCCTCTTAGTGTTTGCGTTACCCTGCAGTAATGTGGACCACCTCAAATGTCAACAACTTGTAAAATGACCTTGCAGTGGTTCAGAGCCACAGAGAGATTAGTCGGCATTGTTAGTGAGCTGGCTGAGCTGTGAAAGTGTGTAGATTGTACAGATACAAGCTCTGTCTTTAGTGCAAACAGAGTATCGCCTCAGATACCTCATCTAGTTAAGCCCAGTAATTCTGCAAAATATATGTAAAACATTTACAGCAAAATAAAAACTGTGAATCAAATGCAAAAATCAGTTTCAGTCTGCAAAGACAGAAGAAGAACAGCACAGCTTTCATGTCTCTGGTCACTGTTTCATGCTGGTTTCCTTCCTGTAGGTGAACTCTGATGTGACTACGTGTGTAGGTGTTGGAGACTCGGGTCTAGTGTGTCGTGGGAGGTACTGACAGCTCCACTGTCTAAAAAATAAACGTAAAGCAGAATGTGGGTGTTCAACCACAACCCGCAAGCCTCAATATGCAGCTCAATATGCAGCAGAGACTCATTTCACTTTTCCTGCTTGTTTTTTTTTTTTTTTTTTTTTTTTTAAGATTATTTTTTGGGCTTTTGCCTTTATTTGGATAGGATAGGGACAGCTGAAGATATGACAGGAAAGGGGGCAGAGAGAGGGGGAATGACATGCAGTAAATGGGCCACAGGCGGGAATCAAACCAGCGACCGCTGCAGAGGACCAACAGCCTCAGTACATGGGGCGAACGCTCTACCAATTGAACTATGGGAGCACCCTTGTTTACATTTTTGAGAAACTTTTATACCACCGACAGTATTCACAAATTATTAAGTCTTATGTAATTGTTTATTCTTTATTCTCTTGTGAATTAATGTAGATTTGTGAGACACAGATTAAAGGTTGAAGACCAAATCCAGAACTGTGCCAAGAGAGATCTGGCTATTGATTTTTAAACAATCACCAGCTAAATTAGGCTCTGTGTCACTTTTATGCCACTGTGAAAAATGGAAAATGTGATTTCTGCAATTATGTTGGACTGTGTGCAGGGCTAGACCGGTACATCAATGATCAGCCAATGCTGAGGTCTGCTAAAAGATCCAGAGTTCATCACTAGCAAGGTAGTTTTTAATTTCCTTCCAAAGTGGACCATAAATAAATACATGTTAATCATCACTCCAAATCTTTAAACGTGCTTTCTATATTGTGTCTCTATGTTGCTAAATGTCACTGAAGAACTACATTACATGGCAGAAGAATGATTATTTGTTACCAATAAATTATTGCTTTTGTGTTGCTGTGTGTTTATTTTATGAAACGATAAAAACGATACCTTGCACTCCTCATCCAGCAGGTCCAGGATTCCCATCTTGGCCTCTATGAGGTTTATGCAGGGCTGATTGTCATAAAAGTCGATCAGAGTCCAGGGGATCTGCTCCTTCATGTACTCCTCCTGCTCCAGCTTGAACACATGCTGCACACACACAGGTAGGGATTAAGCTATACGTGTATGAAACAATTAAAAATACATAATGTGCAATCCATCAGATAAAAATCATGCTGCTCACCATGTTGAACTGCTGCTGGAGTTTCTCATTGGCATAGTTGATACAGAACTGCTCAAAACTGTTGATCTCAAATGTCTCAAACCTTGAGAGGAGGAACAGAGGGGTCAAACGACTGGAAAACATTGACTGCAAGTTAAAACTTGGCTCAGTTAAATTATCTAATTTAAACTTGGGCAAATAATCTCTGTTGCCTTTGTTTCACATATTTCCAACAATGATATTCTTTATGTGACGACAGTACACTTGTGGGACAGTCAGTGCAACTTACTTCACTTTATACTGTATTTAACCATGGTGCACAATGAAACATCTATTACTAAATCCAGACAAATGAATGACATATAAAGGCTCAGATTGACGAGTTGTTGATGAATGCACAGACGTACCCGTAGATGTCGAGAACACCAATGAAGGAGTGCTGTTTGACGTTGGTGATCAGGGCTTTATTAACATGCTCCACAATCCAGTTGAAGAGCTTGGCGTAGATATGTTTGGACAGTGCATCACGGGCATTGGTGGCCTGCAGGCGGGGGAGGGGCTTGACGTACGTCTCTGTGGCTGTCTTCAGCTTCCTGTGGCACAGCCACTGAGACATGTCCTGGTAAGTCACACCTACCAACTCACAGAACGCCATCAGGTGGCGATTGTTGGGCTATGGCAAGAGAAAGAGATTTGAATTTTTATCAGAAGAAACCCAATATGACATCAGCTATGAAAAAGTCAGCTATGTCTCTCTCAGATAGACATAAAAATGTTAAATTATATATTATATTATCCTCACAGGAATTACGCTGCTGTCTGAGTCTCTGTCCTTTATCTCCACATTTCCCAGATGAAGAATAGCAGCCAAAACCTTGAACAAGCCCATCTGATAGGATTCATTAATACCTGCAGAGGAAAAACACACAGACACACACTCTGGTTATTACGGAGTTGTGACCCACAAAACTATGGCCATCCTGAACCTCTATTAATATCTTTAAACTATCCCCAAATTCAAAAAGCAAGACAGACAGATCCAGCAGTCATGATTTCTCTTTTAAGATACACTGGACCAGCGGCTTACAATTTGTGCATCCAGACAGATTTGATTGTGTATTTATTTATTTATTTATTTATAGATAGATAGATAGTTATGTGAGGGTGTGCATGTTACCGAGCAGTGTGAAGGCATTGCGAGTGGTGGAAAGCTCCTTGGTGTCGTCCACGCCATCAATAACAGGGCTGCGGCCCTGCCTGGTGTATAAGAAGTCGTTTGCGCTGCCTGAGTGGAGAGACGGAGAGAATAAATCAATTCAGAAAACATGCAGTACGTGCAGTTTTACATTGTGCAACATGGGCTCAACTGTGCGATCACAGCATCCTCCTTTATCACGTAGAGCTGCTTTTGAAAAAACATGTTTTTGACTTAAAGTTCCCCTCCAGACATTTTTTAAACTCGGCTGTGATCACATAAAAAGTAAAAGAAAAATTCACAGCTACTCTATTTCCTTGCGCTAACCTTGCGCCCCGCTCATCACTGCTGCTTGCACTAGGTTGACCGGCAAAACAGCAGTCTGTATTAAGATGGCTAACGTTAGCATTAGAGGAAACATCAGATACATAAGATTCATACACTAAAATCAGAGACTAGCATCAACATATCAAAATGCTTTACTTGATTACTTATAACTTATCAGCTTATAACTGGCAGTGGCTGAACCAGTTAATGCTAACTCTGTGTTTGTGTACGGACAAGTCTGTTCTGCGCTGGAGTTCTTCTTCTTCTGCATTTGAATATTTGACAGTGACTGGCTTTCGAATCTGTTACGTACCAAATCAGGCTTGCCCTCTAGTGACAAACTTTGTGCAGATACAAATCAGTAGAGGATATATTTTAGGGGACATAAACATAAGAAAAACAAAATTTTGAGAGAAGGGGATCTTTAAGAAATAAAATAGTTCTTTTGGCAAGAAAAGGAAAATAGTTGACTAGGAGCTACCTGTAAAACAAAGGCTGGATCATTCTCAGTCGGTGCTCCCTGTATGCTTGCAACTAAGCATAGCAACAATCCTGGTTTGTTGTGGTTACGCTGAACTGCCAAGTAAACTAAATACATGCACCATGGTGGCAAAAAGAAGTTCAAAGTAAGTATGCTAATGATTCATCATTAATCAATTATTTTCCGCTAAGACTTTAAGCAATAAAAAATGCATTTATATATAATTTAACTACAGTATAGAAATAGCAGTAATTGTGCCTCATTTGACTTAAACTTCAACTGAAAAAAGAGAACTGAACAAGAATGAAAATTAAAATGACAAAAAAGAGGAAAAACATGCATTTAACAAAAAATCTTATTAATCATTAATTATTATTCTATTAATAGTTTTCAGTTATTGGTTAAGGAAAATTTGGAACCCTAGTTCAAAGTCAGAAGTTAGAGGTTTTTCTATGTGGTCATGGATTAAAGAAAATAAAGCACTGCAAGGTTTCCCTGAAAATAATACACCTACAATTCCTACAGTTGGTTCATTCATTGTCCCTTACTTCAGTGTGGGTGGAAATGTTGTTTATCAGCACAGAAATCAAACTGCCAAACCGTGATTCACTCACAGTGATATGAATTCTCAAAACAGCCTCAGATCCACAGAGAGACAGACATCATATCATGACTCTGCAGATGGTTCAGGGTTCTTAGAAAAGAGCAAAATCAAGAGCACTTCTGTGTAAGAATGATGTTAGCTCAACTTTCTCACAAGCAGTTTCTTTATATGCACATTACACTGAATTAAGGCATGGCGTGTTGCCTGGCAACGGGAGCCACTGACACGACTGTGACAACCACTCCATTTACTGAGCCAGGAAGTCAGCAGGAGAGGAAAAGACAGCAGCTGTGTGTGTGTGTGTGTGTGTGTGTGTGTGTGTGTGTGTGTGTGTGAGAGAGAGAGAGGGAGAGAGAGAGAGAGAGAGAGAGTGCCAACTGAGTGGCTTTAAGTGACAGTGCCAGAAGCGTGTGTGTGCCATGACTAGGACGAGCAGGTGCAGGTCCACAGTGGGAGCGCTCTGTATGAGAGCCTGTTCAACCACAGAGTCAATGACTTTAAAACGTCTAAACTGACAAATACATCTGATATCCAACAGCGCTCTTAAGACAAATCACTGTGGTTTATTTATTTATTTATTTTTGGAGACATGGAGGGAGGAAATAATCTTTATATATGAATTTGATTGTGGGACGGGTTCAGGATCGGTTTCAGTAGATTTTACAGTTAGAAGTGGTGCCAATTTGGGTAAATCGATTGTGAAAAAAACGGCAATTACACTTTAATTATTTGTTGTTTGGCTGAGCCGATGAGTCACTGAGCTGATGGATTTTCAGTGTTATCTGCTGACACAGGGCTCTTTCATTCAGTTACTCTGTGTTCACTGCTGATTTGGAATCACTGTAGCTAATGTATCTGCCAAGTGCTCGAGGTCAGACAATATTCATACCAGTCTGTGTACTACAGCACACTTTACCACTATGAACAACATGAAAGTGAAGACTTGTTCCTTCTGTTGCAAAAAAAAAAGAGCTGATTAAAAACTACTGTTTTTGCAGTAGCTCAAAGGTCATCTGTGCAGTTCTGTATGAATGTGTTCATAAGACTTACTCAGCTTCAGAATCTTGAACTCAGGCAGATGAGATGATGCACAGAGCTGATAGAAGATATGATAATTCCTCTCCTCGTCAGCCTGGAAAAAAGTATGAACAAAATATAATGTACATTTATACCTACAGCATGCTCCGTTTACTCAAATATATCACATAAATGGTATTAATCCACACAGATTCAGTTCTAATCACGAGCCTTTTTCAGCCTACATTCATGCATGAAAAAATCAACTAGCTGTGTTTCCATATGAAGTAGCCAGAACTTTTAGTCAAGAAACTAAAAGGTTACTTCAGCCCATTGTGGTAAGCATTTCCATTGTGGTCTAAAGACCCAAGGAGTTTAGGCAAATTATTCCACTGAAAAAAGCAAATGCAGTAGTTTTTTAGGTCCCTTTTGCATGTTACTATACACTGAGGATGATGCTATATATGGATTTCATCCTCAGCATTCATGCTTAATAAGGCCTGGGCGTCACTGTCAGTCCATCTGTTGTATGCTTTCTTCTGTTATTCCATGTTGTTGTGTCGAAGCACAACAAAAAAGAAACTTTTTTTTTAAATGGCAGCTGATATAAAATGCTGCAAGTACACAAGAAATGCCTGCCCGGTGGTAAAATAATGTCCCTGGAGTTTCTCCAAAGGTTACCAGTCCCTGAGGACGGCTCCTGCAATGGAAACGCAGCTTGTGTCTGCGCATATGTACAATCATATAATCATACAGTATGTGCTTTAACATACACAGTATACATTCTTCTGTGTTACAATATACAGGTTGACAGGTTAACATATGGAAGCACCACTGGAGCAGTTGGTGATTTAATGCCTGGCTTGAGGGCATGTCAACAGATATTATTCCGGCAAATGAGAATATTCCATGTTGATTCCCTACAAACACAACACAAGATGTGGCCCATCTGTGCATATATTCACATGATGAGGTCCTACCTGCTATATCATACAGTAAATGGGCATAAATAACACAACTGACTAATGACTTCGAGTGTTTGTACAATGAGAAACATCTGGATCTACAGATTCATCAGTGTGCTGTAAAGCTAGAAACAAAAGTCTAACCTGTGTTCTACATTGGTGCTACTACACCTGAACACAGAATTCAAACACACACACACACACGCCTATAAATGGGTGGGACTGCTGAAGGCAAGAATGTGAAAAATCTAAGTGTGAAGTGATTGCATTTTTATGCCAACATCCTCATTCCCCAACAGCACTGTCTATGACAGCAGAGTGTGTGTGTGTGTGCTCTCGTGTGTGCAGAGTTAACATATCCGTCTTTATCTACAGTAGACGTTGCCCTACTGGCTCCACCAGTGAACAAATACACCTGCTGAATATACAATAAAGTTATATAAGAGAAAAAGTAGGCAAATCTTATCTAGTTAGAACTTGAGCAAGTGTGCAAACCAGGAAATATAAAGTGATAAGATCATGAGAAAAAAAAAAAAAAAAATCATTTTTAGGCTTTTATGCTTGTTAAATGTGCTCTGATTTGGCTTTTCTGAGAGTTTGTGGGGGCTGAAGAGAGAGAAAATTTGATTAAAGTATAAAATAAGAAAGAAAGATAAAGATAAGGATCATTATGTAGAGAATAAAGTCTTTGATACTGAGGAGGTTGAGAGAGAGTGGGAAGAGGAAAGGAGCACCTCCTTGCCTCCTTGCCGTAACTCAGTGTGACAGATGGATTGTTGGGTTTGGGGTTTACTTTGTTTCCTCATCCTTGTCTTTGTGGAGAAGGAAGTTACTGCTGCATTCTTCTTCTGCTCTGAAGGGCACCAAGGCCAGACTGACAGTTAGTGTTGGTTGAGTTTTTTAACAACTCCAACTGAACAAAGTGTGTGTGTGTGTGTGTGTGTGTGTGTGTATGTGTGTGTGTGTGTGTGTGTGTGTGTGTGTGTGTGTGTGTGTGTGTGTGTGTGTGTGTGTGTGTGTGTTTGTGTGTGTGTGTGTGTGTGTGCGTGCGTGCGTGCGTACCTGTGTGTGTGTCTGGTTGACTGCACTTCTTCATACTTGTGTAAGGACTTCAAGCATAGTATGAGTGCTTAACTTTTCAAAAGTGGGAACACTAAAGGTTTTGACAGGGATTAGCATTGTTGTTGAATTGTGGGTAAAAATAGTAAGGGTCTGTAGAGTTATTTAAAACCTGGGACTCCATACTAGTTAGTCAAAAGTTGAACTAATGACATCATTTGGATAAAAAATATAATGTCTTCAAGAATATAAAGAAAGTCTAGTTTTTAAAATATTTTGGTCAGTTTTGACTTTATTTGATGGTGATAGTAGAGACAGAGACCTGAGTTTTGTTTTTATATGGTAAGTGTTTTAAGGGGATAGTTTGGAGTGGGGTTTCATGAGGTGCTAGTCAATAATCGTATTACCCATATGGCGGTCAGTATGCCCCCATTTTGTAGAAGCAGCAGGAGTACTGGTGTAGGAGGCAAAGCAATGTACTGTACTGTGTGACCAACCAAACTCCATTGGCAAAGTCAGTTATTTTCTTTAATGAACACACGAGTTGCTAGTCTACTGCCTTGATTAGTTACTTTACTTGTGTTATTGTGTGACTTTGGTGTTTCAAAGGGTTAATTCGAATTCACAGAAGTAACTCAATAACACAAACAAACTAACCAATCTAAGCAGTGGTAGAACAGCAACTCCTGTGTTCTGTGAGGTAAAATTACTGGTTTTGCCAAAGGAGTCCGTGAGTGAAAGAGAGAGAGTAAGCATTATTTATCTTATAACAGCAGTCTCACATCACATCATCACGCTGCTTTTACTGGTACTCCTCACTGTTTCTCCACACTGGGAGCGTACCAATCTGCATCTACTGTAGGTAATACACTGATCAAGGAGTGTACCAAGTACCTCATACAACTCACTTCAAATAATCCCAACCATCCCTATAACTACCAGGCCACTGTATGCCCCTGCAACTGGTGTCACAGTGAGACATCTCACTCATAAAATCCAAACACTGGGGTTCTTTTCCTGCATGTCTTCCATCAAATAAAACTTGATACTTCACTATGTGACACAAGACAAACTATTAACTGTTTGTATGTACATGTATGCATGGATATCATGTGTGCAGCAACAGTCAAGTGTGAGTCACTGGAAGTTGACGAACTGAATCATAGTCCCAGTGTGACTGTAGCTGTGTGTTCAGGTTTTGAAGTCGTCTCATCATTACAAATGTGTCTGCTTTTATAATCTGAAGTTTCAGTCAAAGGGGTGGACTTCCCAACACACATTAACACTAATATAAATAAATCTATTTCGACCGTAACATAAAGGTAGTTTTGCTGTAATGCCTGAAGGCAGACTGTCTGTTTCCACATTAATAAGATCCCAGATGTGCTTTTGCAGTACATAATAATATAACATACAGTGAGCTATAATTTTTAGATTTTGGCTACCCTACCGTACCTCATTCTGATTGCGGCCAACAAACCCTTGAATGTGTCACAGTACATTATGGCTGTTGTACATGGTGTAAATCCATTAGTGCTGACTCATACATCAGAAACACCTCCAATGTTGAGGAATGTCAAGGAATGACAAATCACAGACGATACTTAACAAATTAAATCATCTTTTGCCTGTAAGGTCAGCTAAAGGACTGTGTGTATTCATGAACAACACGTTCAGGAACAAGGACGCTACAGCAGGAATGAAATTTACTATCAGGGAAACAAGTAGTATGACTAAAGGACACAATGCCAGGGTGACTTTAGGCTGACAAACTCCAAAAAAGTGATTGCTACATGACATAAAGCTGAATGTGTTGTGAGTCATGTCAGTTTAAGAGTCCAGTTGAGAACAAAATGCTGGACTGTATAAAGGTTAACTGTGTGCATGTGTGTGTGTGATGTCTGAGTGAGGGGTAATAGACTGTAATGAGTAAAGTAATGAGTGCGAGTCAATGGAATATCAAGCAAACAAAACACTTCATGTGAATTCATGCGAGCCTGAATGTGCATTTGTGAGCTCACCTGAAACACCACTCGTGATTTTTCCAGCAGATATGTTCTCATGTTGGCGCCGATGATCCTGTAGCGGTTGTCAAAGCCGATCTCGATGTATTTCCCAAAACGACTGCTATTATCATTTCGGGTGGTCTTTGCATTTCCAATGGCCTGTGGGTGACAGAAGAACAGCAAAATGAAGAAACAGATGAAACGTATTGTGGTGATGGTATTTAAATTTAGATAGCGCAGATGGTGCTGCAGCACATTTTCAATTAAACACCATTTGGCCTTAAGTCGACTGTGCAGTAACAGTAGTTCTGATTGTCCCAGGATAACACAACGGCAGAATGAAAGGGAAATTTTACTGCAGTTATTGTTACTATGGTGAAGCAGAAAGTACAAGGAGGCAACAAAGTACCAACGGTATCATCACAGAGAAGGTATTTTCATAGCTAATATGGCTTTTCTGCATTTTGGAAATTACACTTTCAAGGTTCCCACTCTTTCACTCGTTCCCACTTCAGTGATAATCTAGCTGGTATGACAGGCAGGTATTGTAGGTACATGTTTCTCTCTGTGGATGGAAAATTTAGGAGTACACAGGCCAGGGCAGTCACAATTTTCAGATTTTCACTATATGATTATCAGGGCCAAAAGAATTCACAATAATAATATTATCATGACATCGATAGAAAATAATAATAAAAAAAAAGCTATCAGTCAAATTCATCATTAACCTTGACTTAACATTAACTTAATTTTACCTTGCAGAACACAGGTGTTGTTGGTCTGCCGTTTGTGTTACTGTGCGACTAAAACACCAAAGTCACACATTAAAACAAAGAAGCTAACCAATCGAGGCAGCCCGTAGCCTTAAAAAGTCCGCACATAACCCCCTAAAATTGCAGCATGTTGTTATTACAATTCAATTTTTTGCATAGATTGAACAAATACCCCTAGTATTACACTACAATGTGTCAATTAGTTAGAGCTACTGGTCAGGGCATTTCTCATATTCTGTTTTTTTGTTTTTCCGGTTCTTCTGTCAGGATGGCATCAGCAGTTTGAGTCAACTTAACAAGCCCAGACCCAGTAGCCCCAACATATTAGTAGCCAGCTTGTGATGAGTACTGTTGGCTGTTTTAGTAGAGAGCTGAACTAAAAGGCATGAAGGAATCAAGATATGTGGAAATATAACACTGTGCTGGAGAAGACTTGTAATACGGGGATAAAACTTGGCAGCCACAGAGTAACTTTTTGCATTGGGCCATCATTAATGCTGAACCCTGCTGGTAGACACACTCTGTTACTGTTCAATAGAGGAAGGCTAGTCTTTTCCCTTTGTTTACACTATTTAAGCTAAGCTAAGCTAAGCTAAGCAGTTACTGGCAGTAGCTTCCAATTTACCATACAAACATGAGAGTGGTATCAATCGTCTTAATCAATTCTCAAAACTCTCATCAGTTCTATACACCTGATATAAAACTAGTATGAACCAGAAGCTTTCATACTGTGTCTTACAACATGAAGTTAACTTAAGATTACTTGTGTTTCGACCACTTGACTAATCAGTATTTTGTTTGAATGGATTTCTGTTCCTCCACAGAGAAGAGCTGTATATGCTGATGGGAATATCCTGCTGAGCTACTGAACATCAGCAAACAAATCCGCAGTCAGCAGCCACAGTTCAATGTACATGATTGATAAATGACCCTACTAAGAATTGTCAGTAGACGGGTGGGGCTGACACACGCACACACACATCTATCCCAGCTACACAACCAGCGTGTGAGCACACAGGGTTCTTGCTGAGTTAAGGCCAAACACACAGTCTTTCACTGCAGACAAGGAGTCTTTCAGCAGAGCAGGTATTCCAATCTCTGCCTGCATCAGCCAAACACACATAAACACCACGCAAACACACTCTGCCTGGTCACGCACACATTAACACACACACACACTCTCACACACACACCGGCTTTGTAATATCGAAAAGGCTGATGCAACCGTCTACTCTTCATCCAGGCTTAGAGGCTGAAGTGACATCACTGCGACGAAAGAAAGCTTTCTATTCATTCTGTCAGCTTGTCTGTGATTGGCTTGAGGTGAAAGTGGTGGCTGGGAGGACAAGAGTGATGTGTGAGAGGACGGACAGGGTGGGGGATGGCGGGAGGTGGAGGAAGGTGGAGTGGGGGAAGGGGAGGGGGGTAGTGGCATATGGGCACAGAGGAGCTCTCAAACTCCTCCTGTCCATATGACTCCACAGGAAGAAATACAAAGCACACGCACACAGTTAAGAATGAGACCGGTGTTATCACAGCAGAGAGCAGCTTGAGGCCAGAGAGATGCAGAGTGCAGTGGAGAAAGTGAAGAGAGAGGAGTAAGTAAATGCCAGTGGAGAAGAAAGAAAAAGAGCAAGACGAGACATGAGGGGAGGACAAACAGTGTGACATTCAGCCCATATCATTCACAAATCACTAAGGGAATATACTGTAGAGGCAAGGAGCCATAGACTCAAACGTCGATACGCAAACTGCCAGGAAAGGTGATGCAAGACTTTTACTTTGAAGACAAATTCACAGCCACAAAACAGAGCTTTTTCCAGTCTTTCACACCCACTACACATTTCTTATAAATGTTTTAACCTGTAATTTTTTTTTAAGATATGTTAAGTGTTGTAAAAAGTTGCATCATGTAATTTCACATATTCAGTGAGTGGGAAATCAATCTGTCAATCTAAATTGTGATTTTGGAACTACTGGGTTATTAAAACAACAGCACAAATGAGAAAGAAATACTCACAAAAACATGTTCATCATTTGATATTTTAAGAAATGGTCTGGTTTTCTAAAAAACCAAAAGCAATCCAGTATCTTTCTCGGCAGACGGCCTCCAGCCCTCACCTCCATGATGGGGTTGGAAGCCAACACTTTCTCCTCCACATTGGCCTCGCTGGCAGAGCCGCTGACCGTAGCAAAGTATCTCATGGCGTATTTGGCTGATACCGTCTTTCCCGCTCCAGACTCCCCGCTCACGATGATCGACTGGTTCCTCTCATCCCTGAGGGATTGAACAAAAAAACAACATAAGGAAACTGTATTACATCATGTGTGAGTATGATTCTGAGGTCCAATTTTGACCATACGACAATTAAGAAAATGGTCACCAGTCAAGAGCAGCTAATTATTGGCATAAGGGGGTTTCTAGTGTTTGATTGAAGAAATACTGTTCATGTAAACAGCTAATCTGGTTTAAATCCTTACAATTAGAACTTCCAACTTCACTGTTAACATGGATGCTAAATAAAATGATCCTATAAAAGCTGTGCTTACATGCCCCAAAGCATTAATAAGAATATAACTTTTTCGACATGTGCACAATGGTTCTGCTCACTGTGAAGTATCTAATGTGCTGGAAATATGACAGAAGAAGTGGTTCCTACTGCCAACCACCAGGAAACAAAGGAGAAGAAGAGGAAGTGTTCCTGGCAGTAAATTTCGAGATGGACCCGCATCGTATCCTGGGAAGAATACTGGCATTTCTGCTGTTTTTTTTATTAAGTGGTATCTCAGCTGCGCATATGTCTCTTACAATAACTGGGGAGAGGACCTGTATAATGCAACAACAATGTTAAACTTGGAACCCTTTCCTCCACTAAAAACCAGGAGCCAGTGGGTGAAAGCAGAGACTGGTGGAAGAGACATATCACATACTTCCTTGAGGGGCAGACATGGGCAGCCAAAGATAAGGTTAAGGGCGATGCTTGACTGAGATTCGTACTGATCCTTAGGGTTAGGCCTTTGGTAGATACAAAGTGTAAGATGCTTGCACATGAGTGACTGCTTGCACATTATAAGCCTGTGTTCCTTTACATGCTTTAATATCCCAGCAGGCCACCCTCCTCATTATTGCCAGTACTGAGATAAAATCTTGAGGCAACACTGCTTCCTCCTAATGTACTGCACCACCTGTCTTTGGAATAAACTCCCAGCTGCTGGTACAGAAGCTGCTCTGTTGAGATCTTTTCCTCTTCTGAAATTCGCACCAATGACCTTTGAGTCCTTTCATTTTTTCTTATACAGTTTTTCTTTTTCCCCGGATAGAGACCTCTGGCTGTGTCAGTAAGCGTTGCTGTTGCGAGCATGTGAAGCAAACTGACTGTCATACTGGGCTATAGGAATAAATTTAAGCAGTGTTTCACAACAACTTGAGCTGAGTATTCATGAGTGGTGTTCTACTCTATGCCAAGCATCAGCCACACACATAATATTGACTCAAATGATTAATCTCAGTATAGAAAATATTACTAACTTTGTATCCTATTTTCAAATATTTAGTTTTGAAATGTAAAAAATGTACTTCTTAATCACCCCCATACCAGGCAATTTACACTGACTTTTGTACAGATTTTTTAATTTAATGGATTACTTTTAGAGCCCTTAATGTTTCCTCGCTATATATCACATATCAACATTAATATATCATTAATTCGCTGTTTCCTTATGTGCCTTTTTCCAGGTTTTGGCAGGTGGCAAAAGGTTGACCCATTACCACTCAACAGGCTACATTCTTTATTGGAAAGATTTTATGAATATGTAACATTTGTGTATGTAACACTAACCCTAACCCATCATTACACTATTTTCCCTGTTTTTTAACTTCAATTTTACTCTCTTGTGTTTGATGACAGCATGGTCTTTTATCATCTGCATTTGCTTTTATCCTTTGCGTTTTGCTTTTCCCTGTAGCACTTTGCAACTTTGCAAAGAAAAATGCTACACGGCTAAAGTACAACAACAACAACATATAAATGGCCTTTAATATTTGTGCAGCCTTACATTGTGTGCTAAGTCTTCACACATGGAGCAATGCAACTGTATGCTAGTGGTGCTGCTGTAAGTCATACTGGACATACTGAAGGGTAAACATGGTATACAGCACTGTTAGTATACATGTGTATGTTAGTGTCCCAGAGGGGGGCTGAGGGGATCTACTGCTTGGTTCCTGCAGAGAAAAACAGTGTGTGTGTGTGATTAAAAGAGCAAGAAAGAGAGGGAGACAGTGAGAGGGACAGTGAGACCACCATGAGCCTATTTCTGGCTCAGCTTTGACCTACAAACCCGAAGAGAGAGGGAGGGCTGAGCAACAAGGAGACTAGAACCAAGGCTAACACACACACACACACACACACACACACACACACACACACACACACACACACACACACACAAACAAACCTGGCCATCTGTTTGTAAGCCTCCTCTGCCACAGCAAAGATATGTGGGTCCATGTCTCCCATGTTCTGACCACTGTAGGCATTGATGATGTCTGTGCCGTAGATTGGCAGCGTCTCGTACGGGTTGATGGCCACAAGAACGATTCCTACGACGCAGAAGACAAAGGGACACTATGAACCCACCTGCAGTGCTAATCAGGTAACACAGTGAGGGGCAGAAAACAAAAGTCTAACGAAAATAAAGCATGGTGCAAGAATGTGGTGAATGGAGAGTTTCAACAACAAAGAAATGACTATTTGACTGAAGAAAGCAAGATGAGAACTCACTGAAACACATCTTATAATGTGTATCAATGCTTTTGAATGAAGATTTGCTGGAAACAGTAATTTACTATACAATAGTAGTGAATGAATACAGTTTGCAGCTAATGAAGGACTAGTTTTATCAGAGTGTAAACAGTTAATAATCATAGCAAACAGTATTTAAAATGTTGAGTAGATGAATAATAGATGAAGTAATAAATAATGCTTGGTTCAAAGTATAATTACAATAGAGGTTATGGAAGGTCACAGACATCAAGGCTTAACTAATGAACTATCATATCATGATACTGAAACATCATTCAGTTGATTAGCGTGCCATAACAAGATGTGTGCCAGAAAGATGAGTGAGGTTACTATTGTTCTTGGTGACTGTGCTATAAACACAATGAAATCTCATCTGTTCACTGTAGTAGATCATTCAAAAAAGAAGTCTAGAGTTTGAAATGTTGGCTGTTAAGAAGTCGGATTTCTTATCAAAGTGCTGATCATATACCACAGGTTTTCATTAGACAGTTTAAGTCCCACCTACCGCAATAAGTGTAGATGAGCTTGGAGTCGACAAAGCGGACTTTGAGGTTGTGCAGCACGGCCGGCTCGTGGAGGTAGCTGAGCGCTGTGAGGTCATTCTCGCCAACAAGGATGTCGGGGTTTCGCAGGTAAGGCAGATTCTTTGTCTTGGGGTCCAGTGTGTGCTCGATGCTCTGAAGATCAGAACAGGAGTGTTAGCACAGAGATACAGTATACAGCTGGGTGTTTGGACGAATGTAGTAGCTATAGGCAACTGGCTGAGCCAGTTGTACGTACGATGTATGTACATGAGATCGATCATTTTTGGTGACCTCAATTTACGTGTTTTCTTACATATGAATTTCACCAACATTTTACCAAACATGATGCCAGAATAAACAGCAGGGTTTTCTCTTTCATTATAAGACATTATAAGAGAAGTGTTTTTTTTTATTATAAATTATTTTAGTATTTTTTGTATATATTTTACAAATTAAAACTTCCTTGCTCATGGGGATTTTATTAGAATTTATGGCGGCAACTAATGATTATTTTCTTTGATTTGATTAATCTGTTGATTATTTTCTAAATGAATCAAGTAGCTCTTAAGTCTATAAAATGTCAGAAAATTGTGGAAAATGTCAATCAGTGTTTTCAGAAGTCTAAGTTTACATTTTCAAATGCCTTGTTTTGTCCACAGTCCAAAGATATTCAGTTTACTGTCATTAAAGAGAGACGAAACCAAAAACTTTTCACATTTCAGAAGTTAAAATCTGAGAATTTTGACTTTCTTCATTTATAAAATCACTCAAACCAATTTATCGATTATCAAAATAGCTGGGGCTTAATTTAATAACTGATTAATCGTTGCAGCTCTATTATCATTCTATCAGTGGCATAAAGTAGCCCTAAAATGACAACAGTATTGTTTATTGCAATTATTTCAGGGACAACACATTGTTCAACAAAAGCATTGCATTTCTCATCAGTCATCATTACTATGCCAATTATTATACTCACCAAATGATGAGAGAGAAACATTCCCCTTTTTATTGCTAAAAGCCAAAAGTGAAGACGCTTCCTCCCCAAACATCAAGTTAAATTAAGTCTGTGATAAAATCCATGGCAACATTTCTTCTACTGCTCATCTGTAACATCCTTAAGGCTACATGTTGGGCTGTTTCATTTTTCCAGATCGGCTGCCTGAGGCTGACTGTGAGCCCACTGTTTAAATAATCAATAACAGATGTCCACTCCCATCATTGAAGTATTCATATAGCATTTCATACTCAGAAATGTCATGAGACAGGCTACTGATTCGACATTGCTCCGGAGACAAACCAGCAGTCACTCAAAGCTCTATTGTATTATATTAATCTTGTTTTCAATTTTGTGTGGAAACTTTATAGCTGGAACTTTTATGCCTCATGCACATTTTTATCCTCACATGTTACATTTTTATAACTCCTTTAAATTGATCTCTTTGTCTTTCTGAGGCTTGTTTGACAAGTATGTTTGATTATGTTTCACAAAGTCTTTCAGCAAACAACATCAGGAATGAATTAGATAATAAGATTGCTTGACTAAGTGTGTTATTTTGATCCTCTTCAACAGCAGCTGTCTAGCCTATAACAAATAGAGAGCACTCGGAGAGAGCATAACTTCATCAAGGCCACATAATCATCTAAATGTGTTATTTTATTAATAGAAAATACTGAGAGCTTTAATCTGCACATGGATCTAGATCGGCAGAAAAATCCACAATGACAGCAGACAGCAGAGTGCAGTAATCCAAAGAAAACTATATAAAATGCATACATTTTATTTTATTTTATTTTGCCATGTTTTAAGCAAGTAATTAGGAACAAATTCTGATTTACAATGATGGCCTGGTAAAAGGTAAAAGCCTCTTAAGGAAAGGGGGTAGGGGCTAAAAAAGGGTATCGATTCCTTGTTAAGCAATGCAAGGAAATGATTTTGCAGTACTTTGCACTACTGTGATACGGTATGTGATGTTCAGCTATACAATAAACCTTGACTACTTATCCACTTGGCCTGGACTAGCACCAAACATCAGTCATTTTTTCTTTGGCTCATGCCCTCACTTTCCAGCCAAATTCATTGAAAACTATTGACAAGTTACAGAGACATTTACAATCCTGATTCCAAAAAAGTTGGGACAATGCAAATCATAAATAAAACAGAATGCGTCAAATACAGAATGAGGGTATGTTTACAAAAAATATAAAATTTTTCAGTTTGAATAATATATATCTTGTATTTGTACTAATTTCAAATGATTATTTTTCAAAAAGTATTCGCAAATCATTGCATTTTGTTTTTATTTACGTTTTACATGGTGTCTCACCATTTTGGAATCAGCCTAACACAAAAAATAAAAGTGGTTACTGTGATGTTGCTGGCTACATTTACATTTGAACACATGAATAATAAATCATTAAGAGCAATATGGCAAATGGTTTTGCCAGAAGCTGCATGCATTCATTAACAATAGTGCTTGTTAGTGATTGCTAGAAGTAAGACTGTAAGCTGGTGGCTGTTTGTATTCTAAGCTGAGGGATCCAATTTACTGCTATACATTTAAAATGCTCCTTGGGGCATCCTTGCAAGCTGGTCTCATTTGTAGAGAGTGCTAATGGTAAAACCAACAGTCGCTAATGAGGTCCAACACTTTGAAGTGTCTTTGAGGCAGAGACAGACAGAGAACGCAACAAAAAGAGCTGAGAGGAGACAAAACAAAGAGAAAGAGAGAGACTGATTCACTACTTTTCCATTCATCCTCACCGTTCCATCCTCCAGCATGAGCTGCAGAGAGGCGTCGCCATTTTTGTAGTCCTTAGTCAGCTCAGCAGACTTCCACACCTCCTCTGCATCGGGAATCCACACCCGAGCACACTGAGAGACAGGGAGACAGGAGGGGAGAAAGAAAAATTAGATGAAGACGTCACAGCTTGTTGGGAAGTTATGCCAAGAGCCGCAGTTGCAGACATTTTACATCACCATCCAAAAATGATGCCTTCTTTAAAGTGTAACTGCACCCTCAACTAACTCCACCCAATGTATAGTGTTGGGAAATGCTACAAAATGGGCAAAGGGACTAAGAAGAGCAGGGACAGGACAAACACTGCATGGGGTGCAGCCCTGTGGACACACTGATCACTTCTCAGTGTAGCAGTATCGGCTAGTAGTCAAAGCTAGTGTTGTCAAAAATATTGAAATATCCATAAATTAAGAATAATGAGCTAAAGCCAGTTGACACACACACTGCTGCAGTGCCCACGCAGTCACATCTCCTCTTACTTACACACAGTGCTGTCTTCTTCTCATCGTTCACCTTGTTACATTTATCTTTTCATAAAAATCTAAAATTTATTATGGTATCAAAAGTGGTATTGGATTTTTCAAGGTACTGTATTGACATTAGAAATTTCAGTATCTTGACAACACTAGTCAAAGCTAACCAAATATGGGCAGCTGCTGTCAGACTGGAGGAACACAGAGCGCAGAAGCTTTGACAGTCACTAAGGACACATTTCTGGCCCTTTTTGTAAAAGTCTCTGTGTTGTAGCTGGCCGAGCTCATACTAGCAACTCAGAGAGGCTGTACTCTCCATATGTGTGTGTCTGTAGGTGAGAGTAAGTTTGTTGTCGTAGCCCTACTGTGTGTAATGCAGCGTAGTGGAGTGTCTACAGCTGTCAAAAGTGTCAAAACTTAAAATACTAAGTAGAGGGTTAGCAAAAAAATAGTGTAAACGCCTGTGAATGATGATCAGCATATAAATTTGAAGTGTAGCGCTGTTTCACAGACTCCCACCCAAAGCTGGGGTAGGTGGGCTGCCCAACTCTGATAAAAGAGCGTTAACCTTTTTAAATATAAATTTCATCTAATCAGTGTCATCAGTGTTAGGGACAATATAAAAATCCTCATATCTGTCCAAATTTTTAAGTGTTTCAGTGAGATAAACCCACCTCATCTGGTTTTTCAGGCAGGCTGGAGATACTACTGACTCAAGTTCGCTCCATCTCAGTTTGGGACGACAGGAAAGTTTACTTCCAGTAGTTAAAACAGGATGACCTCAGAGAAAACACTGGGCTCTTACGTTTTCAGAGTCACGAGCACATGGTTCATAATGGTCAGTACAGTTGTGGGAAAACAGTGAATAAACGGAGAGAAAAAAATGGCAGAAAACTGCTGTTGCGGTCATAATTTAAATTCACACACACACACAAACGCAAACACACACACACACACACACACACACACACACACACACACACACACACACACACACACACACACACACACAGTTCACTATAAAACTGTTTCTGAGAGACTTGTGACTGGAGGCAATCAGCTGATCACAGACATGTGGTGAAAACAGTGATGAACACTGGCAGTCACATGGCTAAGGAATCCAGCCCACAAATGTAGACGCATGTACACGCACATAGAGTCCTAACTTTGAGAGGTTTGCTAGATGACTGTGCCGTGACTGCAGGGAGAAGACTGCACTGTGGCCTTCTAAAGTTGGGTTGCAGTGTGTGAACGTCTGTGTGTGTGTGTGTATGGGCTACAGCCACAGTGAAGACGTGCTGTAAGTCAGTGGTAAAAAAAAAACTGAGGTTGTTTTTCTTTCAGTATATTTGACATTACATAAGGGCAAAGATGAGAGGACATTAAGATAAGTGGTTTAGAACTAATTCTGGAGGGGTTTGTATTAGGGATGTGCATGATTAGTTGATTATACGATTAAACGTCCCCACCCTTGCTAGTCGGCACCAGAAATACTAGTCATTTAAACTATTTATCAACATTTTATTCATACATGATGCCAATTATCTGTTGCCACTAAGATTTTATGCAGCCACCCACCACTCAATGGGGCTGTGGCACTGTCAGACGGCAGCCTCTCTATATGCCCCGATCTCCCTTGCAACCCCGGATGTTTATATCAGCAAAGTTGGACAGATGACAGCTTGTAAAACCAGCTCGGTTTGGCAGTGTTTTAATCTAGAAAATGGAAATAATGCTGATATATATTCACTTGACTAAAGAAACGTGCCCACAGCTGCTGCTAGCACTGCTAAGGTTAGACACACTGTGTGTCAGGCTGGGGGCTAATGTTAGCTCTGGGTCCTTTACCCACAGACACAGTCATCCTCTTCTGTCTGAGACGGTTAAGCATTTAGCGAGTTGTTGTCATGTTTTGTACATTAATGTGTAAGGTTTGTATTGCACAGCGCAAAGTAGCGTGCATTTCAGCAGCACTTAAAGTATGATTTGGCGATTGTAGACTGTAATTAACGGCTTCAAATGACTCTTAATACGCGCAGTATTTTTTTTTCATACAGTGTTTACATTATAAATGAATAAATTCTGATAAATTTTAACTGCTTTCTGAGTGCTTTCTTAGTGTGACTAGTTGGCTAGTCTAAATTAAATTTTGCGCTTAATCAACAGGGAAATTAGTCGTCAGGAACATCTCTAGTTTGTTCCACAGTAGCATGTGTTTTTTTTTTCTGCTTCACCTGACGTGTTTATTTGTGCAGGACCCAACACCTCATGGAAATTGACCTGAAGTGTGAGCTGCAGGGGGCGTGTCATATTCTGTAGGTTGTTGCACATTGTGCAACACCTTATGTTAATGATGTAGCCTTACGGTTCAACTCAAAATTGAGGGAGATGAGTTTTCCAAGAATCCTGAACACAACCACTTCAAGAAACAGTTTGTATTTGAAAATAATAAATAAAATTTGATTTAAAAATCTGAAAATAATAATTGTATCCTTGTATCCTTGCATTTTGGTGGAAAGAGCTAACAGTGATCTACTAATACGAAGTATCTGGAAGACACTGTCCTGATGAGGTCTAAGACAACAGAAGCACATGATGATGAGCGCTGAGAATCCTTCTGACAGCAATTTCATGGCTTTTTTTGGCTTCATTACATGAACTGCTGATGACGATTTCACAGAGGCAAGAGAGAAAGATCTCATTGTAGAAGACCACAACCAGAGAGAAACTAACAAATTTGGTCCGCTGCTTCACTACCGATCATCTGAATCCTGACGTCATGGTCACACACAAACCCTCAACCTCCCTCTGTCCGTCTCTCATTCTACATATTAAGAACGAAGGAGAAAGAACACAGAAGTCAAAGAGAAAAGCATTTAGTCTTTTTGCTCAAACTGAACACCATCAACATAAGAGCCATACTGGATGTGTTTGTTATTCAAGTGCTTTTCTTCAAAGCTCCACCTCCACTAAGCCCTCAGGTTGCTCCAATTTTTTTTTGTTTCTGTAATCTTTCTCTCCCTCCTGGCCTGCAGCAGCACCAGACAGTCTGATCGATGTGGTTAGATAGCGTGCTGCGTGGTTTTGGTTTACCACAGAGTGACAGTTACAAAAGAAACAATACAATCTGTCTAAGTAAAAGGCCAAAGTTGATGAGACCAACACAACCTAAATCAGAAAAACTGAAAAATAAATTAATAAGAAACAATACAGGAAATAAGTTCATGATAACAGACAAAAAATATGAAAAAAATGGTGTGTTGTAATACTGAAAGTGTGTGTGCAGAGAAGGAGGCCAATATTGATACTGATAATTTTTAGTTAAATAATATCTTATAGCAGTTTTAAACATAAACTCACAACATAAACAAAACTCCCTTAGCAATCACTGCCTTATGTAAAACATGGACAAAATGTAATGAATTTTCACATCATTATGTAATACCACCTGCTGCATTTTGTAATAAACAGCCCAAATGCAATATGTAATCAACTTCCATTCATTTTGTAATAAAGTATTGCATTTTGCAGCGGTAATTACAAATTGCAGGATTTGCTTCTTTTTTTGGATGACGATGTAATAATATGGTGCATAATGAAAAAACCAACCAAATGGAGATCTACATTCATAAAAACAATTACAACATTATACCAACAATGTGTACTTCATGCTTCTAGCATGAATCATACTGACTCAAAATTAATTTTAAAAGATACAGTTAATTCAGTATCTTTCTTCATCAGGTGCCACTGTATTCCTTAGCTTAATAAACACCAAAATATGTTGGTTATTTATTACAAAATGTGGCAGATTATTACAAAATGTAAGTGTTAGTACACAAAGAAGCAAAAATGTATAACATTATTACATAATGTGTTGTTACAAGGCCTATTTATCTTTGGCATTTCTGTACTATAATTTCTTCTTTATTATCAGCTGATATATGAATATATCTCAGATAAGCAAATATAGGCTGATGAATCGGCCACTATTAAGTTATCTGTTGGAATCACTATGTACAAGTGATTTTCAGGTAGACAGATGTGTTGTGTTGCATCTGAGCTGTATGTGTGAGGTCAAAGAAAGAAAAAGAAAAGCAAATCAAACAGAGACACACAGAGTATGTCTGTGTGTGTGCTGAATTACAGATCAAATAGCAGCCAAAAACCTCCTTCATAAATAAACAGCATGGTTGGTCACAATCTCACATCTGTCTGACAGAAAAACACAACTAAAATATCTGTGAGGTCAAATATCCCTGTCTTACTCCCAATTAGAGATTTCCCACCTTTTCCCTGCCTCTCGTATGAAAACAAATCAATCAACATTTTAAATTCAAGACAATTTCTTACACTTGCCAATAAACAATCTGTGCAATAAACAGCAATAATCATACCAACTGTCTCATTAACACTGATGTTTTAGTCGCAGCCCACTGAATTCTTTATATACCTTCTCTGAAAATGATCAGAAATGTTGGTGGTACAACATCTGCCTGCCAAAACTGGCAGATTCATCACAGCTGTTGTCACTTTGAGCTATAAGGAGCCAATTATATTGTACGTCCATCAAATGGTGCATAAAAATATCACCCAAAGCATGGCTTTGTTTTCTTTAAACAAAAAAGAAAAGTATGAATTTAGGAAACACTGATTAAAATTCAAAATTATCAAATTATCAACTCACACATTATTACCCAATTCAGGAAAGCAATTTTGTTGCTCTTGGTTGCATTTGAACTTAAGTGGCCTGCAACCATTACAAACCCCTGCTATGCAACCAAATACTGCTCAAACCAGCAGATATTCATATCAAATTATAGCAGAGTTCACAAAGTTTCTAAAGATATTAAATACATAGGCTAAATTTGTGAAAAATGTGCACAAAATTATGCATAACTCAGCTATAAAGAAATGGAGTCTTGAATATGTCACTTGATGTAAAAATCATACAGCTGATACAAAATATGATTTATACTGTCAGACATTGTGGAATAAAATGATTTAACAAGCTTAAAGTAGTGATGCACTTATAGCACTTTTGTGTCAGACGATTAGAAAGTACCATTACTTACATTTGGGTACTTGCCAATACTGAGTACTGATACAAGTACATAATAATGCCTTTACAATTTCATTCACCCAATTTTGAAATGTAACAAATTGTTGTTGCCGTTTCCTGCTGCTAGTGTAATCATAGTTACCTTACACATTACATTTTTGGATTATTTGTACTTTAAGTTACTTCACTCGGCGGTACCAGTATCGGTGCATCTCTAGGTTAAAGGTTTAAGGAGGATAAAATACACTTTCAGAGGTTAATGATTTTTTTCTTTTCTTTTCTTCCTTTTCGTTTTTTTAATTTTCTTACTTGGAATATGATCTCTATTACTGTACCGCATCTGCATCTTATCAATATCTTAACTTTTGACACATGTGCTCCTATTATTACTATTTTTCAGGCTGTTACCATAATTATTTTTACCTGTTTATTTATTTAATTTTATCATTTTTATTTTTATTACCATCACAATTTATTTAACCTAACCCTATTTTTAATACTATGTTAATTTTTTATGTTATGTTGTGTTTTTTGTTTATTCTATGTACTGTCATGCAAGAAAGAGCTGGAATGGGGATCATAAACTGCACGGTTGATTGTAATGTCTATGTTCATGGTATTATGATTAAGTTGTTTTAATATTGTTTAAAATGATAAAGAAAAATATTATTAAAAAAAAGCTTAAGGGGAAACAAAATGGGAAAGCTGTATACTAAAGGGTTAAATTTGCAATTATAGGAAACGTAGCCTCACTCTTCCCCTTCCACCATTTCATTAGTCATTTTCACCTTTTTGGTCCCTACAGGAAACCGTCCCATCAGTCAGCCTCCTGGCAACCGAAAGCAAGAGAGGAGGAGAGGTGGAAAGACATAGAGGGAGAGAGGGAGGAGAGGAGGAGGAGGACAGAGGCTAAAAATAGCACCAGCGAGTTTTGAGCAGCATCACACCTCACAGAGACATCGCTGCGCTACTGAGCACACTTCCTGATCCTTATAACAATCCACACATGTACACGCACGCACACACACACACACACACACACACACACACACACACATATATCTGTTTCACACATCAGTAGGTGTCAAGCATGATTATACTGAATTAGTTAACGGTGAATATGTTGCCTGTCTGCACATTTCTTTGCCTTTCCGCTTGGACCAAAACACACACAACACTCAACCTGATTGTGGGATGAAAAGACAGAGAGAGAGCAATATAATGCAGCCGCAGTGAATATGAATCGTATTTATAGACCAACAAATTCCCCTGGGTTCAGAAAAACAGAGGACAGATGAAGGATGAAAGTCAACCACACACACACACACAAACACACACACACTGACAGACATTTACATGCTTCAAGGACATAATCATCCACAATGAAATGCAAGCTGAGTGTCTGAATGCTGGAGAGAGAAATGTGATGAGTCAGAGCACAGCCGAACAAAGCGATAGGTGGTTGGTGGTCAGGCTGGTGTGTTATGGGTGGCAGACAAAGAGGAGAGCAGTGACGAAAAATGGAGCAAAGATGTCAGAGCATCTGTGACATCACATATCACATGACTGAAGGGTCTGCATTGAGCTCAACTTGCTCCACATATGCTGTATGCACAAGTGTGAACACACACACACACACACACACACACACACACACACACACACACACACACACACACACACACACACACACACACCAACTATAATTCAAGCAGCAGTCAGAGACTGTGGGTCAGTGATTTCCTGTTATTTTTCTTTACCCCGGGGTGCTGGGCATGGTTACACTGATGTGCGGGTCACATGCTTTCTGTGTGATAAATGAAGGGTTCAAACAGATAAACATAATGACCAAACTAAGAAAACAGCTCTATTACATTCAGTAGATTAGAATTAAACATGAAGTGCATACATAAAAACAATGCAACACATTCTTCAGCTTCCATCCTCATCCAGTAAGAGACGCTCTCATTTAAACTACTGGAGACATATTCAATGTATTCAGTGTGATCCCACCCTGAGAACACGTTTAATTGCTTTTCTCTAAATCTATGAAAAGGCAGTGGAGACCCAATGAAGAGATTTTTGATTTATTTATTACACTAAATTAAAGGGCTACTCCAGCATTTTAATATGGATTTCCAGTTGAGGGATTTACAAGAGACAGTTTGAAGCAGCAGTGGTCTGAGACTTATAGGTATCTGTATGGGACAGGCTTCAAAAACATTAAATGCTACATTTCCCATACTGCAGCTCACTACAGTCTTCTGCAAGACCCTCCCTGCCTAGTAGGCTTAAATGTTGTAGGTCTTTCAAACTCCACAAACCCAGTTTATAAGTCTCTAGTCTCAGAGCCTCAGCTAAGATAACCCTGATGACATCACTATGACATAATCAGGGTTATTCTTCTCAAACTTGATGAAGCTCCACCCTCAGAGCCATAGAAGACATTATACAACTGTGTTCATAGTAAACAGAGACAAGACAAGACAAGACAAGACAATAGAGTTTACCCATTGCTATTAATACTAATCACAATCTTCATTTTGAGAGTCAACGTGATGATAATTATTATTTACGGTAATTATCCTTGCTAAATTATGTAACTGCACTTCTGGTATCACATCAATATATCTGAATTCAAACAATATTTTGTTTGCACTGTTTTACAGTGAAGACACCGACATGTTGTGCTAATAATAATTGTGTTTCCCAACATTTTAAATTTTGGAAGGCTTAAATTTTGTTTGAATCAGTGATATGATTTTCTGTTAAAAAGCAGAACAATAAAACAATCAGTCACCACATAAAACACAATGCATAGCTAATAAAGATGTTTCAATACCATTTTTTCTTTCCCAATACTTATTCTGATGCCTCAATTTATATATATATATATATATATATATATATATATGTATATATATATATATATATGTGTACACACACACACACACACACACATATATATATGGGACAGGTTTCGTTTCAGACCTAATAAATAACGTGATATTGGATCAGTGCGCATACTTTTAGGCTGTATTGGAGGACAGACAGACACAACAGTTGCCTGAATACCCGGGGCAACTAAATATAACAAGCAAGTGGGCAAGCCAAACCCACCCAATCATGCAAGCACCGACTCCAATCAATTTTTTATTATCATAAAAAGTTTTTCCTCTCTCGTTTCTGTTTCTACGGAGCCCCGGAGTGGCCAGTTACAGCGTGCCGCTGCCTCCACTGGCTGAGCATCTCTGCTGACGTGCAGACGTCAGACGTTCATTCAGAAATTATGTTCTCACGCTTATTTTTCATTTTAAATGGAAAAATACAACTGTACACCTTCTGAATTCAAATTTCTCTCTTTTACCAAACTAAGATGAGCTTAATTGGCTCATTAACTCAACAGAACTCGACAGAAAAACATGTTAAACTCACCAAAACTGTCTTTGTTAGTCTGTCCACTCTTGCAACAATCACCAACTCTTGTTTGGTCTAAATAAATCCTTAATTCACCGCGCAAAAACAGTGTAAAGAGTTTGACTCTGCAGGATGTTTTCCTCTCACTTGTCACCCAGCTCAGTGCACTCATGGTCGGCTGAGTGGGTGTGAACTGCACCGCTGGAGGAGAGTGTTGTGCAAAGTGGAGGCAGTCACTCTGCACACAAAATGACAAACATCAACCTAAAAATCAGCCAAAAAAAAAGCAACAGGCGACAGACAATATATTCATCCAGTCGCCGAACCCTAGTAACCAGTACTGTTAAATTACTGTGAAATAGCACGTAAACATTTCACTGATCTGTACAAATTCCCGGTTAAATATAATGTTGGGTTGAGTTTGAAGTTTATTGAACATATTAAAATAATACAAACAAAATAAAAACAAGCTATAAAAAAGAAAAAAGACAAACAGGATCCTCAACATCACATTAACGACATAATGAACATAAATAATATTGATGATGTTCAATAGGGGTAAGTTTAAAAGAACTTTTCTGGTCCTACCCCCTCTGTTCTTTACAATTTCTTTATCTCTTTTATCTGTTCTTTGTTGGCTATAATATAGCTAATAAATACTGCTCTCTGGAGAAAGAAGTGTTGTGTAGTGATTTATACAGTCAACAGGCAATCGATTTTAGTTAGAAATAAGTTGTGAGCTAAAGTATGCACCATACAGCCAGAAAAAGTACTTGCCCTGCAGGGCAAGTAGGAAAAAACCTTAATGTCGGACCCTGCACAGGTATCGTTATCAGAACAACCCTGATACCTACCAGACATAAGATATTCTCATGGACAACCAGTGCACTAAAGTATTTACCTACAGTCTTTTCTCACAACAGCCATATTGATAATAGTAGGGTAACCAGAGCTATGACCAATGATACTAAGGTCCCATTCCATTTAGTGCAACAGAACCTTTCCAGTGAGCCAACATGCACAACAGCAGCATCCTAACACTGTTTGACCTGAATGGAACGGGAACTTACATAGTATCATTGTAACACCTGTTTACACAACTATGTCAAAATGGCTGCTGTGAACAAAGTCTATTAAGTATGATGAACATGCATCATATTGATTATATTGGAGCACAATATCAGTGCTTCAGTAGCAATGCACTAGCTTTCAAACACATAAAGTATTACATGAAACAATTTCTTTGACATGAAATAATGAACTAGTTCACGCGTTCACAGTGGCTGTCAGCAGGTCAGTTCACAGCGGGGAAAGGCGGCTCCTGAAAGTACAAGACTGCTGCTAATCCTGGTTTAACTGAGACAAAGGATCAGGACCTGATTAGGCTAACTCAGGGTTTAACACTGGCTAATCTTATTGCTGTCAACTACACCGAGATTTCATTACACTTGCATATGGCAACAAGTTACCACTATTGCAGCTACTGTAGTAGTAGTAACCTATAGTGGTAGTTTTATTCTTGTCTTGAGCCACAGACAGAAACAAAGACTAATGTAAGCATCCAGAGGACACACTGAAGCAGCAGTGCAACAGTAGGTATGGATGTGTATACACTGATGAGGATATGAGATTAAACTAATTCCATCCCGAGCTGCATGCAACAAGATGGGGCTCAAAGATGGTCCTGATCTCTTAAAATGAAGAGATGTGACCAGTTGTGCTGTTGGCTAATTTTAGCATCATGAAAGTAATCTTAATTTCAACGGATTCTACTCCAACACCTTGGCAAGCACATTAGAGTAAGACTGAGATTTGGAGGTCACAGAGATCTGGGCACTAGGTGACTGTGTGTGTACAGTGTATGTGCACATACTGTAAGTAAGTGTATGTGTTCAAGATGTAGGGCTGTACCCGTGGGGCGGGGCATCCATGAGAAGTGTTTACAAATCTGCATGTAGTCGACAGGAGATTAGAGAGACTTCACCTTGCTAATACTGAGCTGTGAGCTTTCACTCTTGAACTGGAGACACCCTGGCCTGCTGTGACTCCTCTAAACCCTCTCAGGGTTTTCTCCTGCTTAAATACTTACACTGGCATGGCACATAAAGAAATATAATCAAAAAGGTCTTATCATTGACGATACATTATCCATGTAACCTTGGAGGCAGATCCCATGGGGTGATCGTGCCCCCTCCTTTCTAGATAATTTATGTAAATTAAAATATACATTTAATAAAAGATGACTCTACTTTTGAAATTATTCATACGTAAACACAATTCTATTTGAAGGTTTAGTCTATGTCCCCCCTATCTAACCTGCTCAGTGGTATGAGCTGCATATGACACATGGGGTGAAATGAAGTGCTGTAAAGGTGCTGGTCCATTCAATATATGTCTGTGTCAATAATGTCATAATAGGTCAGTTAACGATGTTACTGAGTAAATGACATGTGTACCGATTGTGCTCGATCAAACTGAATCAGAAAAGTCATACAGATGGTGCAACTAAAGTTTTACTGTGGAAATGGCCCTAACATGAAGCACCTGCTTTTTGAATAGAGTTTGGTTTAACGGTCTGTCCACTCAAAAGACTGTCGTCAGCAGAGGGATTTCATCATTAATAATTCACACAAATTGAGCTGATCAACATTCTAACAATGAACTTTGTAAAAAGCATAAAGTAGCGTAGTGCCTAAGGCTAAAACAACCTGTTTTCTACTTCTCTCAGCTCGTAGTAAAAAGTTGTATAACAAGCACAAATGGCAATCAAAATAGAGATGGCAGTTCCCCTGCCCACCCCACCCAGTGCCAAGTGGATGAAGTCCAGCACCCTTGCATAGATCTAAACCCTCCTCAAATAAAATGACACTCCTCTGGTCTGTTGTTAAGAAGCAACTGGTCCAGTGAGCAGAGTACGAAATTAGCATCAGCGACCAGCCAAATTCTGGCAAAATATGTAAGTGGCTAGAAGATTTGCTTCACTTACCAGCCAAAGAACAATGGTAATCTATTGAGCGGCTGGTTAAATTTGAACATTGATGAGCCATTTGGCTGGTGGACAAAAATGTTATATTTGCACCCTGTCAGTGAGTGAAATAATCTTATTTTTTAAATGTCAAAGAGGAGAAATTAAGAGACGAACATGAAAGTGAATCAAAAATCAAAATAAATTAAAACCCTAAAACATTTCACGGTGCAATCTGGTCAATACAACTATCTAGACGGCTGCAGGAGGTTTAAAAACTGTCTTGCTCCCATATTCTCAGTAAAGCCGTCAATTGAGTCCCAGACTGCAGAGGCCTCGTCACATGATGCCACTCATGTGAGAATCTGCTGTTTTTCTGCTCAGCTGGGCAGACGCAGCATGACGCCAAGAAACAGACCTCAGTGCTGCCTGGTGGAGAGTTTGGGTGAAAGAAAACTATGCTAGTGTCACTACTGCACCCAATGGCGTTCCCTGACTAGACTCTTGGCAAAACTAGCGTGTCAATGTCCAGTGATTGCTAGAGATCAGAGTCGCTTACTAAGAAGCTGTGACGCTGCTCAACACCTAATGACATTAGTTTAGTCAGTGCTGACTGGAGTAATGTAGTTGTCTTCTGTATGATAAGTCAGGGTAGAAAAACCAGGGCACAGCTGTGCCTTTGCGTTATACCAGACAATGAGCCTTAACAGATCTATCAATTAGGAAAACATAGACTATACAAACAATAAAATGTTGAGCTACCTGGCACTTCAGAGTCACCACTGTCTTGATTTTATAAAATTTTCCCTTGCTTCCCTTGCTGTTGCATGCAACATGGTACAACAAACAGTTAACCTGTGGAAAATGATTTAGATGGCCTGTAGATCTATAGGACAGTAACATGCTGCTGGATTATCTTTGAATAGGAGAACATGCTTCTCCATCTTGCCAATGAGGTTGTGTCCTAGCCTGCAAAGTTAGACATGCAGCCCCGTGTCCACAAATGCTGGGACAAGCTACGTCCACTGATTAAATTTTGACAATTTGAAACAATGATTTTACTGTTATTTATATACAAAAACTCAAATCTGATTTGTTTGAGTTATTACTGCCCTGCTGCTCTCAGTGACATCATGTTTCTCCTACAGACGAAGGGTGTGCCAGGACTGGGGCTCCATGTTGCACATTGGAAATGCAATATATCAAATTTAAGACCACAATGTACAAACTTATCACTTAACAATGAACCACTTACAGCTAAAAGGAGAAGTAGCCTCTCCTTTAACAGATCAGACCATTTCATTTGATTCAAAGTCCATGTTCTTAAACAATTTCACAGGATCTTTTTAGGCTACGTGTCTAAATTAATCACTGAATGGAGGGATGAGATCAGAATTGCAAACTTAAAAGAAACAAAAACTTACTTCGACAAACATATATTCCAACTCCCGGTTCATCTCGTCTCTTTATCAGGTCTCTAGCTCATGCTGCGAGCCTGCTGGTTTAGTTAATTGAGCACTGAGCTCCAGCACTCGCTGGTGAATGAAACCTTCCCATTGTGTCTGCAGACACAACCAGCATTCGCTGCCCAAAGTTCCTCGCCCTGTGACAGATGACTGGCCATCCCTGCTGTCTATCAAGCATCCCGGCTTCCCTTCTTCATCACATGAGTAGTGAGACTCTCAGAGCAAGAAAACAGGACGTTCCCACAAACCACTGACATGGCTCCAAAAAAACAACAGGCACACAGATGAATCTTGTTCCTACATGTTGGATTGAAAGTGTCCCATTTTAGAGGATCATCATTTACTAATATCCAAACATAAATCAAAGTTTGAGTTTCTAAACCTAATTTTTGTTTACATCTGCATTGTGTAACAATGACACATCTCATTTACGTTGAGATACCAGTTAAAAACTGACACAAACAGAATGCTGAAATAAGATACTGAGATAAGATAACTAAGATACTCTTTGCTTCCCAAATCATCACAACAGACAAGTGCTGCACTGTCACACTGAACATAATGGTCAGACTCAATCTTTCAGCCATAAACATGCAGCCATGGGGCATGTTCGTCTGCGTTGGACAGGACTGCGATGACTACATGCCAGAGCATATACAACATGACTGCACAATTACTTTAACCAGGTTATCTCAGTAACCTAATGCACATGCTCTCAATTAGAGTTGAGGAAGAAAAAAATAACCCACTGACATCAGATTATGTAAAACTTGCTACCGGATGCATCTGAGATGACACCCACAGCACGCGAAGCATGACTGCTCTATTTCTTGACAATTTTATACTACTACTACACTATAATATGAAATGTTGACCATGTTCACCACCTTAGTTTAGTGTGCTATCATTCTAATACTTCCTAATTCACACTAAACAGCTGAGGCTCATGGGAATGGCATTAGTTTTGCAGTCATAAACCAAAGCAGTGGACAAATTACATTTTTGACTTCATGATGGCACTAGATGTGTGTTAGACTAGTTATTACAGTTCATCCTGAGGGGAGCATGAATGTCAATGCCAAATAGCAATCCAGCCAAAACCTTTTGAAATATTTCAATCTAAACCACAAATGTGCACCTTATGGTGGTCGTACTAGAGGAAAAGTCAGGGGATGACAAAAGCCAGGAGAATTTATCCCCTGTGAACCAAGAATATCTGAACCAATTTACATGGTAATCATATGATATTTCAGTGAGGACCAAAGTGGTTTACAGACTGACCAACACTGCTATCCACAGAAGGTTGTAACTTAAATGCACACTACATCAAAGAAAACCACTGCTGCGTTGCTCTCTGTGGACTGAAACAGTCAAGCATGCTGTGCTTGTGAAAACATCTTAACAAATTATGTAACAGCCGGTGTTTTCCTTCCCATCAGCTGTTCATGACAGCACTTGCTCCTTCACATCACTGAATACCATGTTGCCACATGTGCAACATGAAAGTTTCAACCCCACCACTTTTTTCTGGCCCGTATGATTCAGTCCTGATTTATCCAGAAGTCTGCCATCCCTGCACTGCATGCAGCCCTCTTAGCTTCAGATCCGTCCGATCAGTGTGCTCACTAGGACCTTAAGGAAATGTGGGAAAAACAGTTTAATCGCTGCACAATCACTATGCTACACTTTGTTGTGATACTGAGGGACAGACGTATATTTCTTTTACTACCAGCAGTTAAAGCGTTGAACAGAGTTGGACTGGCAGTTTAACCTTCTGCTGGCTGTTTGACATATGAATGATGGCACATGTGTATCAGCAGGTACATGAGTTAAAAAAAAAGCAAAGACGCAGTTTGTCACTTATTGTTTCATCATGAAGGTCTGTTGAGTCATTTGATCCTCAAAGCACCACGTACTGTACAAAATACATAGTATATAACAGGCCTATTTAGTTGGTGACTAGTGGGCTGAACCCAGCCCTTTCACAACCTTGATCTGGCCCTTTAATCGTTTATAAATATGAAAAAATATATCACTGTGATACATTTTATTGCAAGCCGAAATAAGTAGGAGTTGTCAGTTGCTGCTTGTTAATGCACAAGAAAGACCACTGAGTCTCATTCCCCGGATGTCAAATACCAACGTTTTGGGTTGGTAAAGTGTCCCAGGCACAGCAAAATGATGAGAAAATAAGAAGGTACAGACTGAGGGCAGGGTCGCTGCAGATAAAGGCACTGCCGCAAACCTCTGATGGGTTGTGGGTGATGACTGAGAGGGATTATTTTTGTACGAATCTATGCACTGTTTTTTTTTTTTGAAAAATCCTGTATAGTTTGCCTTTAAATAGCCTGCTAACATTCTAAGATCTATGGGTGTTTACAATGTTTATTAGAAGATCATCACTTTATTAGTCAGCTAATTAGTCTATTCATTTGTTATGTCTGTTTTGAAGCGCTGGGATATTTATTATTTAAAAAGTTGTAACTCTGGGAATTTTGGAGAAAAAAATAAAAACGTGCATTGTTTTGCAAATCAAATTCCTAACTTTATAGGTCAGACACATGCTGGCTGTTGGCACTTAATCTTTTTTTTTTTAAATCTGGCCTCTTAACCTGGTGAGTATAGTTCATTAGTGTCTCACTGCCAGCTCCTCCTGAGGACTGACAGCCAACCACAGCCGAGTTAAACTCGCTGACACAGACAAATCAAGGCTGTCTGAACAGCAGTCAGAGGCAACACATCTCTTTATGACCATATGAATCGATGCTGAGTCTAGTAACTCTAAAAATAAAGTGTGTGCACTTGTTGTGGTACAGGAAAACACTTCAAAAGCAGTATGTATTTCTGAAACTCTCGGTTGTGTGTTGAATAGCTTTTCCATCTCTGAGTCATCTAATGAAGCATCACCTCCCCTCCATTTCCACGAGAATCTCCTCTCTGCTTTTACTTACACAGCACTGTTTCATTCACATTCACCATCTCCTGCTAGTTTGATCCTGATTTGATTTAGTTACTTCATTTGGGTCAAGCGGATGTAACAGACTGAATTAAATCTAATAAAAAATATTTTCCTTTTTTTTTTTTGTTCATGTTTACAAGCGGTTGCTTCGTCCTTCTACAACCTACAAAACCTGCCTTCACCTCTGACTCACCTCTCTTTATGCTAGCAGTCAGGTCAGACAGGAGCCAAACGTAGATTGGAGCAGAATCTGATGCTGTGTATGTATTTGTGTGTGTGTGTGTGTGTGTGTGTGTGTGTGTGTGTGTGTGTGTGTGTGTGAACCAAGCAGTTAGGACGCGCTCAATAAGCTTCTATAAGGCTGACTCATACGCACAAAGAACAGAGTGTTTTCCAGCCCTGTGTTGGAAAAGTAAATCACAGAGAGGGGTCTGACATCAGAGGCTGACTTTTAAAAACAGACTGTACTGTTCCAAGCAGAAACTAACTTTGTGTTTCCCTGACACATACATCCAAACTTTCCCCTGTTCCTTTGCAATTAAACCATTTAACACCCATCAAGATTCTTATCAAACAAGACAGCCAAATTGATGGCTGGATGCAAGCCGGATCCTGCTGGCAGAGGAAACAGATTTAGCAGCCTCAGCCAAAACCTACTTTTATTTTGTTTGGTGGTTGGTTGTAATTTCACACCCAGGTGCTCTTTAAGCAGAACAAATATTACCTAAAGAGAGAGGGAGAGCAAGCAGTGACCCCTATTTGTCTTGAATTTATAATGCAACTAAGGCTGCAACTAATGCTTATATTCAATGCATAAATCTGACATCATACTGCATGTCAGATGAGCTAATGTTTTATGAGTTTTCAAAGATTTTTTTCATTTATTTAAAGGACTAGCATGTAGGATTTGGTGGCAATAGCAGTGAGTTTGCAGACTGTGAACACCTTGTGTCACTCTCCCCTTCCAAGCATGTAGGAGAACCTTTGGTGGCCATGAAACTTCTGGAAAGGTTAAAAGATCATATCTAGAGCCAGTGTTTGATTTGTCTATTCTGGTCTACTGTAGAAACATGGCAGTGTAACATTGCGGACACCGTGGAACAGGACCTGTAGTCTCTGTAGATATAAATGACTCATTCTAAGGTAACAAAACAAAACTCTTACCTTAGGTGATTATATAGTAATGAAAACATACTTCTAAATATTACATTCCATTTCTATCCATCTATATCTTTTCCAAAGAAATCCACACAAATCTTTACACACTGGACCTTTAAAGCCACCACTACCGTTAGTCAGACATTTTTAGAAGCAAAACTTAATCTTGCTTGTTGGGAGAATATCTTGGAAAGGCATTTTGCAGGACACCGAACGACTAGGACATTTAACACTGAAAAAAGTACAGTCACATGCTAGCACTCAGCTATAATGCAAAGACAACCATTATGACACTGTTTTACAAGACCTTCATTCAGATTTTGTTAACAGTTTGCACTCAGTATTTGTCTTTACAAAACAAGAACAAACTGGACAGTGTTGTTAACCTGGATGGCAAGACAACTGGAGGACCAATATGTAGTGTTACATATTTACAGTATATGTGCTGTGTTACTTACATGACAGACCAATACTCCATGAATTTAGCTCTTAAGATCATAGCAGACCCACTGCACCCTCTATGGTCTGAATATGCACATTTATCTTCAGGGTGATGATACAGCATGCTCAGGATGAGAACTATGTACCATTCAGCATTCAGCTGCTAGACAAGCTCTGATCACGTGTTCTGAATTTGACATGAATTGCACTTGACGCCCTTTATGAATTTCTCAAAATGATGTTTTTTTTTATTATGTTAATTATTAGGCTTATATTTTATTATATTTTATGCACTGTCATGTGTGGTTGTTGATTTCTTTTATGCTCACTGTGTATAACAAATCCCCTTAGGGTCAGTAAAGATTTCATTCATTCACTTAAACAAACATATAGTTAAATATACACTTCTTTTTCCTTCATGTACAGCTCCAGTAAGTTTCACAACTAGTCAAGTAGTTGTTTGGTCCATAATATGTCAGATATACCACAGGATATCATAAGTTCCTATAGTTCAGACGATGTCTTCCAATTTCATGTTTTGTCCAATCAACAATTCAAAACTGATGAAGAAATCAGCAAACATTCACATTTAAAAAGCAGGAATCAGTGATATTTTACTTAAAAGGACAGTTCACCCCCAAATCACGTTTTCCCTCTTACTCGTAGTGCTATTTATCCAGTGTTTTGGTGAAATTGGCATTAGAGATATCTGTCTTCTGTCCTATATAATGAAACTTGATGGCACTTGGCTTGTGGTGCTCAAAGCAAAAACAAACAAAACACACACACACACACACACACACACATATACAGGGTGTCCACAAAGTCTCTTTACAATTTCAAAAATGTATTACAAAAGCAATTGATGAGATATGTTAATCAGATTTGTTCTATGTACTCAGTGATTCTCAAAGTTTTTAATCACATTCATGCTTCACACATGAAGCAAAAGATCACTGATGTCATTGCCACTATTGATGAGGCTGTGCTACAGCGAACATGGCAAGAAATCGAGTACCGTCTTGATGTGCTTTGTGCAACTAATGTTGCCCATATAGAGGTGTATTAAATGAGGCAAAAAACTTCAATATCTACTTTTCATTTTGTAATAATTTCCACAGATTTGTCTATTCATTTGCTTCTGTAATAAATTTGTTAAATTGTAAAGTGACTTTATAGGCACCCTGTACATATACATATATATATATATATATATATATAATTTATTTATTTATTTTATTTATTTTTTTAAACTCAACAGCAGTGTCTCTTTCCAGAAATCATGACTTGGTTACCACAGACCCTGTTCTGAGCAGTTTCATGTAGGAGCTTTTTTCTTTCAGGGAGAAAAAAAGTAGTTTCTTTAGATTCTACCGAAAGAAACTGCTCAACACACAGTATCTGGGTCATGATTTCTGGAAAGGGACAGTGCTGTTTGGTTTTTCAAATTGCCATCCTGCAATCAAGTTCCATTATATTGGAAAGAGGGGAGACAAAACTCGGCAGTGGAAACGTATGAATTTTTGGTTGGTTTAAACTATCCCTTTAAATTGAGTTTGGAAATTGTTGATAGTCAGTTTTCTGTTTCTTTTGATCAATTAACACAATGAAAATGCAACACACAACACAACACACGCCTTTTTGTTTGCTTCCCTCATTAAAGATCAGAGGTAAGGGTCAGCTTAAGAACAGCCGAGTGTCCATTTGCTGACACAGGGTTCAGATCTGTGTCACCTGTTTCGAAAACATGGTGTTTGACCATTTGTCTACACTAATCTGAAACACTTAGGACAACAAAAGCTCAAAGGAAAAACAGCCAAGGAAAAACATCTATGAGAGATCCAACTGACAGCAGAGTGGTTAGAATTACAAATACACTTCAGTGCTGTTGTGTAACATAAATTTTAAAAGGAATTTCAATAACAATTGTCACGTTCCTTCTCCACCACAACCTTATTCAAGCTGAACACACCAGCTTTCAAAGTAGGGGGATGGGTGACTCATCTCCTTCACCCTCCCTCCCTCCCTCACTCTCTCTCTCTCTCTCTCTTTCTCACACACACACACACACACACACACACACACACACACACACACCGCTTTCTTGTCTTGGTCTCACAGTTGCAATAATAGAAAATACAACAACAGCACCAGCAGCACTTATGACCTTGTGAGTCTTGGGTGTAACAGGCCTCTCAGGCGGCAGTGTCACCTCCTCTTCTGTGAGCATCTACACTGAGGCTTCAGGGCCTCTAAACATCCTGTATGCTAAAGGATGCTAAACTGTCCGGATGCGGCGCTCAACGCAGCATCTCAGCGGTACCCAGCCTGCAGGACTCGGCTCACATCCCTGAGAACCCGGTCATGAGCCTGAGACATGCCCCATCATCAAAATAAAACACTAATGCGAGGTCAGTTAGACGCTGGGGTTTGAGCTAACGCCAAATATTTTGGTTTAAAATGGTAAAACCAGAACCTCCATGATGGCTGGCACCGCCTTTGCATCATACCAGCCCCCGAGCCTCTAGTGGGGGATGATGATGTCAAATATGAAGGCCCGGGAGAGGAACACATCATGTTTTAGTGAACAAACAAGTTGACAAATGACAGAAAAAATATGAATAAAGCTGATTTTGTCGGATGTATGTGTATGATAAAAGAGAAAATGTTGTGAGAAAAAGCTACTCCCTGTCGCATCTGTTGTCTTTTAGTCAGCTGCACCCATTTCAGCGCTAACATCTATATTCAAACAGCCAAACATCCCACTGCGTGACAAAACCCGCAGCTTTTATGCGGGTTGAAAATCATTTTCATTCATTTAAAACCACCACCACACTTGCTTTTAAAAGGACATTTTTTCCCGTAATGAAAACCAAGCTGTCGGTGTGTTAATAGGAAAAAAACACCCTGAAAATTTGACTGTATTTAGCATGACGCTGAACCTACAGGCATATATTTAGCCGGCATGCTAGCACCTAGCTACATACATGTAAATATACACTTGTTTTACCTTTGTGTACAGCTCCGACGCTGCCATGACGGTCACTCGCTATGTCCTTTCTCCAATCTGGGCTAAAACTCCGACGGCAGGTCTCCTCGCTGCATGAGACCCGGTGTGTGTGTTCATGTAGCGGGGAAGAAGAAGAAGAAGAAGAAGAAGAAATCCGTTGTTGCAAGGGGTTTCACGGGGAAGAAGATGTGTCTGTTATCGCCATGATAACCTGAAACGCTTGAGGCTGCTGCTGCTGCTGCTGCTGCTGAGGTTTCGGTGTCTCACTTTGCATTCTGGGTATGATGGATGAAATGATTCAGCCAAACATAGAGGGAAGGCTGCTCCGTGTGGAAAACTGCGCCCCCTAATGGCTAAGAGATGAAAATACACCAACAAAAACATGACACTTAAATTGCACGCCAACCTTACTATTAGTGCTCTGATATCTATCTATCTATCTATCTATCTATCTATCTATCTATCTATCTATCTATCTATCTATCTATCTATCTATCTATCTATCTATCTATCTATCTATCTATCTATCTATATTTATTGGGATCATTTGTATTATAAGTACTGGGTCATGTCTAAATGTAAATGTAATTGTATAAGATAAGCCTGTAAGGGGTATAATTAACTATTTATTTATACATTTTTGTTATATTTTTGTGTATGTCAATGTTTATTTACTTATAAAAATATTGCAGATGAAATATGCGAGTGGCTGGTAGATTTGCTTTACTTACCTTATTTTCCCTCACTCAAAAAAAGGTAATTTTGTTGAGTGTACGTGGTGGAAAAATGGCATGTACAATCATTGGACAATTGATAAATCAAAGACTGCACTACAGTTTTTCTTTTTGTTCTTATGCAAAACAACGTGTTTCCTTTAGCAAAATGGCTTCAATGTGAATGACATAATGTAAATTGTAAATATATTGCTTTGTGTAGCCATCTGTCACATCTCTCTGAAAAAAATATTGATGCAGACTCCACCCTTTTGAACTGTACTATGTGAGGGCCCTCAGCTGTGGGCCCCTAGAATCATTATCACTAAATTTCTATTTTATTTAGGCATATCATTTCAGGTTTGTTTGTTTTATTTATTTTTCCATTTTGCAGTTTTATCAGTACATGTGGGGTTAGCAGTACATGACTTCTTTTAATTTGTTGTCTTATGTTTCCCTGGTATATTTTGTTAAAAAAGTAGAATCATCTTTCACTCAGCAAAAGTTTTACCAACAGTTTACCAAAAGAAACAATAATATGTGCATAAATCACACATACATAGTTATTTATCATCATGTCAAAACTGAATGGAAAAAATAGGGTTTTCAAAGTCAGAAATTGTGAGCCTGCAAAAAAGGTGCCCCTCTTAGTTTGCTTGCTTCGTTTCAATTCCTGTATATCTATCCAATCAGGATTCCATCATTATTATTTGATCCAATAGGCACTCAATAGTTGAGCCAAGATAGCCTAATATTACTGTTTTACTACGCCAAATACATATAAGGTATGTATTCATTTTTGTCTCAGGGAAAGTGGGAAAAAATGTCAAATTCCCCAAAACTTGTGTAGGTCTTTCACCAACTCACACACATTTAGGCCATTTTATGTGATCTACTTTTCATAACTGTTATAACTCATGTAACATGTTTCGCATTTACTGAGCCTCCACTGAAACTGCTTAGAGCCCACCTCCCACTTTGAAAACCTCAGCCTTAAAGTATAAAGCAACAAGGTCCCTGAAAAAGGTACAACTGTGAAGTTTGTGATGCTCAGTTTTGTTTAGATTGTCAAAGAGGTGTTTTATGACATTTTACTTGGTTGGTGCAAATGTTGGGGTTTAGCTATAAAGAGTAAAATATAAATTCTAAGTTTTTAAGTTTTCTAGTGTTCAAGTTGACAGTTGGCCACAAAACAGGTAAGTTTGCCACATAAGGGTATAAAGAAATGTCTTAGACTAACTGTAAGGGCAAGTTTGACCTTAACCAAGTTTTCAAAACATTGGGAAGAAAGTGAGAAAAGACGATCAGGCATCATTTTGCCATCCTTTGACAAAGTCTTGTGGTTAAAAGTATTCATTCATCAGTCAATTGAAAGCACCTTAAACGTATAACATGCTGTAGCATCAAGGTCAAGAGAAGACACACGATACAGCAATTAAACATTTGTGCAAAACTATTTTATTTACAAAACAAAATGGCACCAAGTGACAGCAGGGCAGCCATATACATGCACAGCTCAGACAGATGTAGTGCTAGCTTAGATTTACCACATCGCAGGTAAACTTCATTCAGTCAGTAAGGACCCTGGAAAAGCACTTTACAGGGCCAAGGACATTTTAAAGTTAAAATTACTTCAACTTATGAGTATAGTACATTTTTTTCCAAGTCTGAAGACAATTCATAATACTATTTGTTCCCAGTGCCAAGAGCTGCTCCTGGTACTTTTTAATTAATTTAATTTTAAACCATAAATTCAATCTACTCACACAGCATACAGGACACAAAGACTGGTCCCTACTGACAGGAATTAAGCTTTCAGGTCCCATATACTCCTCTATCCCTCTTTGAGCAGTGATGGTTCATTCATGACTACTTGGAACTATAAACTTTGGCCTGAGGAGACTAATGGTGTCATCATCTGAGGCTGAAAAGCATGGCCACAAATATGGTGCCAACTTTCAACACAGCAGTTCTGACTGAAGCAACAATATCATTGCCTCCTCTTTCACTCTTGAAAGCAGAACATTTCCTAGTTTCAAGGTGTCTTGAATGCACCATCTACATGCCACCACCCAATGCTTGTATGCTGCAGCTGAGATTCTTAGCATCTGTGTGAAGTTTTGTGCTCAGAGCACCTTGATGAATTAAAATGAGCTCAGAAAGGTTTGCCTTTGGGGGCCCCGTGTCACACATGCACTTTCACATGACACGCTGGCCTTCACTGTGTGGTCCTTTAGTACGGCTTCCCCCTGTGGTTCACAATCAGAGTGTTAACAGAACTGAGCTTGGCCTCTGTATTACTATATTCAGTCAATCACTCAAGCATATTGACAGCATAATTTAGAATAAGGACATAACAGTGAATGATACAAATCTGATGTAAAATGTTCTAAAAGGCTGACGTCTGCCCCTGTGCCAAACAAAAGGAAATATATATATGTACACACATCCAAACTGAGGAATCCTGATGACCGTACTAAAGCCCTCTAACCATATAAGACACAGCTTCTGCTGCCCGCCCCTCTCTTTAGCCAGCAAACACTGTGGTATCAGTCATCCATCAGTCGTGCAGAGGCATCACAGTCCACTCATCTCACTCACACTTGGATGTTCTGTCTTTCAATGTATCTTACATGACGTTAAGAGAAAACAAAAAGGAACATGGAAATATAAGAGGACAGTGACAGAAGGGCAGTTTGGGGGAGTAGCGAGGAACAAAAACAACAGGAGGTAGTTGAGACAGGGGCCAGATGAGGTGAAAACAAAAATAAACAGGATTTGAAGGTATCAGCTAGCCACTTTGCTAGGTGCTAGGTGTGGGTTTCTGTTGGGTGGGGTCCAGGGGACAGAAAGGGAAGGGGACAGGTGGTACAGTATGGGGTGGGAGAGGTAACGTTACAGCTCTGAGACTTGAGTGGAGAGGGTTAGGGCTGGGAGGTGCTGCAGGGGGCTGTTGAGGCTGTGTGCATCAGCCTGCCAGTTTGCTGACCACCAGGGAGGGTTTCCTTTGGGGCAGATCTTGGGGGGTGGGGATGTGGTCCCCTGTGATCTCAGTCTTCTCTGGCGCGGCTGTTGGCAACTGCTTGTTCTTGATCTTCGCTTTTGCCATGTTGTAGTCACCAGAGTCAAAGTACTTTTGCTGTAGAGACATACAATTCAACAAACAACAAAGAAAACAATGAACAAAGAAAAATTAACAGAACTAGCATTTATGAATAATGCATGGCCTCAATATAGATAACACTTATATTTTATTTACATTGCAAGGAGAAATTAACTATCTTCAGTATGCCAATATACAGGTATGCTGATACTGATAGAGAAATAATAATAGTACATATTTTAATGTTATGGAGCAGTGTTTTTACAGGAGCATCATAATTAATAACTAATTAACTGAATTGAATAATATTTTAAAGAAAAAAAGTCAAAGTTCTCTGATTCCAGCTTCTTAAATGTGAATATTTTCTGGTTTCCTTACTCCTCTCCGACAGTTAAGTGAATATCTGTAGGCTCTGAATAAAACAAGACATCTGAGGACATCACCTTCAACATTTTCTGACATTTTAAAAACAAAAAACTATTAATCAATCAACAGTGAAAATAATCAACCAATTAATTGACTATGAAAATAATTGTTAGTCACGGCTCAAGTTTTTACAATTGGACCCTTGTTTATTTTGTAATATACACACATTTGAGCATGAATGTTTTGTGTTTATCTATTGCTAACATTTCTGACCATCTGTTAAGGAAAATGCATAGAATATGCAACCCTAATCAGTTAATCATTAATAAGATACAAAAAGCAGTGTTTTTCTCAGTTTAAGTTTCATTCAAACAATTCTAGCGGCACATTAGTTATGTACAACATTAATTTATGTAGCACAAACAATTTACAGAAACAGGATAATAAAATGATAAGGCTCTCACTCTAAACAGCTGCACGTGATGGAGGTAATTCACCAACAAATAAAAAAAATGTGACAACAAAGCAATGCAGAAGAAGGCTGCTACTAATGGGTATTCATGTTGTGTTGGCATAAAAAGAAAAATAATTTATTGAGTAGGAAAATTCACTTGAACGCTGTCAATCAATTAAAATATTTCATCGTGATTAATCACAAATTTTTTATTGGTTCAAAATGTACCTTAAAGAGATATTAACCAAAAACAATGATTAATATTGTCCAGAAACCCTCGAAGGCACTGCATTTAGCATAAAAAAATATGCTCAAATAATATGTCAAACCCATCAGCCCACCAGGCACAGATGAGCGTACTGACCTGCTCAATTTAATATTAAGGCCAAAATGCACTAAAATCTTCAACAGAAAAGTCAATTGAAGCTTTTATGGCGCACTGCAGGCTTCAGATTTAAAATTCAAACACCACAGAACCAAAAATGTGAGATTATGTTATAAATAATCATCAGTAATGTAGATATAATTCCTGTGAGTAAAGGCAAATAATAGATCAGCTGGAACAGTCTGTTAAATTCTCAAAATGACATCACTTAACTGTAATGCAGCCTTTAAAACCAGGAAAAGCTCCTGACATATCACAATATAACAATATCCAAAATCTATCATGATATCTAGTGTCATATCACAATACTATATAATATCATTATATTGCCCAGCCCTATATTGTTGAGTGACAGGGAGGCTCGCTTCTGACTCAAACTATTGGTCAGGCCAACATAACAATTTGCGTTAATCGTGCATCAAAAAAATTAGTGGCGTTAAAAGGAATTTGCGTTTACTTTGACAGCCCTACTTATACCCTACTCTGCCCTTAGTGTTACTATGTTATTTGCACTTTATAACTTATAAAAGCACAGGAACACACAGAAGGTGGAAGGACACCTTCCTATCTCAGGAGCTGAGATAGGCCATCTGAGGAGCACGAGAATGCACTTTAAGTTGACATGGATTTGAACAGCGTACATCACTATTTTTTTATTGACTTTGTGGATGTTTTATAAGAGATGCACTCAACGTGTTACACTTCATGGATACACAAAATGTGCTCTGATGGGAAACACTGGATGGAAACAAATCTTATTTATTTTGAAGAGAGCTCTACAGGGCACCTTTAAGCTGCAAAGTTTGAGCTTGTTTTGTAGGCAAGACAAATGTGTTCAGGGCTGTAACTAATCATTCTTAGCTTTACTGGGGCTTCTTGCTTTATCAAATGTTGATACATGATGATGATGATACATCAAATAATTTCAACTGTAAAATGTCACAACCTTCTTCCAATGTCCAACACCAGTTACAAAATTGCTTACTTTATCTGACCAAACCTTAAAGTATTCCATTTAAGATAATAAGATGAGATAAGATAATTTTGTATGAAACAATGATAGAATATAAGAAAAGCAAGAAGCTCTTTGTATACCTATAATCACAAATCTTTGGTTTGGTTTGTTTGTTGTTTGATAAATGATAGTCTATACTCTGTGAATCTAGAAATTAATCAATTAACATCAATCATTTCAGTATCTTTATCGGTGAATAAGAAGGCATAATTCATTTATCAATCAGTTTAACAACAGATTATTCACTTGATTACAAACGGTGAAAAATATTCACAAAAACGTATTACTAAAACCTAAATTGATCAGTGTTTGATGGTGTTTTTATTTAGTAAATGAACTGTCATTTATTCTGACTGTCCACTAATTTTCAGTCTATGTACTCCTCATTGCTGAAACATAGTATCATAAATTGTGGTACAGTATATGGAGTTATGCTCAAATGCCAATTTATGGGAAGCACACCTAGCTAAAACAAACAGTCTAGAAGAACATACCTGCAACAAATCCTACCTTCATACATTTTATAATGTTCAGGTTTTGTTGACACTGTTGCTTCAACTTTATAGTACTTTAGGAGACTGTAGTTTGTGGTACTGTTAATTTGTATTGTGCAACTGAGGGCAATCTTACTACCAAAAGAAAGACAGTGGGTTGGGAGATGATCCTTAAGTGAACTGGATGTTTTGCAGACAAACACAAGAGATAACTCACCCCCTTCTGGAGGCGTTTGCGAAGCAGATCAGAGCCGCCGGGCTTGTTTCCTAAATTTGGGTATCTGGCCTTCAGTTTGGCCTCCTCTGCCTTCTCAGGACTGATCACCTTGTCCTGAATCTCCTGGGGAAAAAAGCATTGGCATAAGGGGTCAAGAAGAGGGGGAGACATTTTGCAAAAAAAAAAAAAAAAACATAGTTACTGCAAAATAAAAGAGTACATTCATCAGGTGCCTCCATAAGCCATATCACCCAGCCATACTGAAACCTAACATTTCTGAACAAGTTCTATGCAACAATGGTTAACGCCTACCTACTTGTGACATAGCTTAGCTGGTTCAAACAATATTATCAAAGCACAGAAAAGTGCACACATTCACCTGCCTGGGATAGTGTTAAAATACAGTTTAAAAATTACAACTAACTTAACAGTTTCTGCTGTCCAAGTCAACAACAAGCTAAAAGGAAATACTGTCTTGTGCAGTGGTTGTCAAACAGCGTCTGAGTGCCCCGAGGCAGGCCCGTCAAAGGTTTTCACATTCAGTCATTTACATGATCTTGATTTCATTTTATTCATTATATTGTATGATTAGTCTTTCAGCAGTCATTACTTATTAATACAAACTATTTCCTTTCCACAAACAATTTTAGAGGCCTACCATATTCAAGTCCCATGCTAGGTCTATTCGCATTCTTTTTATGTTGGGTCTGTTTTATATTTGATATATGTTATTCAAAAATAATCAGAATTTTCCTTTTGATGTGTGTGTGTGTGTGTAAGTGTGCGTGTACGATCGTTATGGGTATTCCGTGTTGACATGATTTAAGATCTGTTGTGTTTTCTTTCACATAACTAGATAACTACACGTGTAAAAACGTAAAATTATCCCAATAGACATGATATATGAGGGGATCCCTGATATATTTTATATCATGTGAGGGGTCCTTGGCTGAGAAAAAATAGAAGCCCTCTGCTGTAGTTGTTGCTCGACAGCCTCTTCATGTAGCTAGAAGAGCTAACCTACGCTTGGTTGAGTGGGTTGAACCACTGGTTGGGATTAGCCGATAAATGTGTTGGGAAATAACCGCAAGTTTGTTTGTTACAACAGGGTTAGCCTATAGCTAGTTAGCAGCTAGCAACACACAAAACTACAGTAGTTAAAATGTAATTTCAGATAACGTGACTGTAACTAGGCTTCAAGCCAGAGTACAGCAATCTGTTGGGTTGAGCTAAGCTAACCTAAGCAGCTGAGCTAACGGTTACCGATGTGCCAGTATGGGTGAATGTCATGACAGCTAGCTTGGGGAATGACGAGCTGCTAACATTAGCTCGCTAGCGGAACGTTACCTCTGACACTCACTGCAACCATCCGAAACATTCGCTGTATTAGCAACCGAAACGACACGCCGGTTAACCGTTAATGCAACGTCGTTACAACGAAGGATAAATTACACGAACTATTCAAACAAGGGCTTGGTAGCTGGCTTTGGTTGATATGTCAACAATAACGAGCGCGGGGTGAAGAAGCTAAGCTACATAACGCAGCGTTAGCTGTAACAAAGTCAACGGTGCTGCTATTGATGCTAATCCGCTGAACACTTACCTTCTCGTCCACTGAGGTCTCCTCCGCCGTCTGTGTTTCTTCATTATCCCCCGACATTTCTATATTATTGTGATCTCAGATGAGAGATTGCTCACTAGTTGGACAAGTGATCCACAAATCCCCTCCTGCTCTGACTTTCCGTACCCATACGAGTCCTGCCGAGCGCGCAATCTCGCACAAGAAATACTACGTCACATGCGGAGACACCACGCGCGCTCACGTTCTGGCACTCCCGCCGTGCACCCGCAGCCAGTGCTGCTGGGATCGGATTTACATTGCGTAACACTGCGATCAGCTGTTAGACCCATGTGTTGTAACACAAATCCAGATTTCAGTCAAGTAATCCTCAGATCTGGGAGATGATGAATGCTGCACCGATTACCTTAGAGAAGCTCATTTTATACGTTTTCCCATAGCGAAATATTTTGTTCTTTGTGTTGTGGCAGAGACTGAAAACTGCAGACATTGCGCTAAATTAAGCTGCACGGCAAAACGCACACTTGAAGGTCAATAACAGACTTACAGTCTAATTTTGTCATCATGCCAAAATAATGACGCATGCAAATGTGATGAGGCTGTGCAGTTTAATTTGGGAGGCCAGTGGGCCGCCATATTAAATGACCACCACCTATTTGCAGCTCCATGTGCCAAACTGACTTCAGTACAGTCTTAAATTAGGAGTGTGAAGTGGTAGACAAGTGCTGACTTCAAGCTGCGCTATGTCAGTGTTTTTTCTATTTACACCCCTCAAAATTAACAAAATACTTTTGGAAGATGCAGTTTAGGCTAACAAGAGAATTTATTACATTCAGACTTAATATTTTACACAGATATGCCATTTGGTTTTTATCTTTTGATTTAAAACATGTTAAGCAGATGTGCAACTGTAAAATACTGCCGCCTTGATCAAAACAAGTTATCATTTGCCAGGATTTTATATGTTGACAGGTAAATTCTGTAAGACTTGCCTCTGTGTTTGTTATCAATTCTAGCATTACACTGATTTTAATCCCTTATCATAGACTTGTTTGAGTTTACACCTGTTTATAGATTTTAAATAGTATTGAAAAGGCAAAGGTAGTAACACTGTTGATAAGAAGTTTTTGTTTACAGGAATGATATAAAATGATGTGTAAGATTAACTTTACATTCAGAAATGTTACTCTGGTTGAAATACTCACAAGAGGTACACTACATATTAGGTATTTGTGGCCTGTATATAATTTCCCAAACCCATCTTCACCACAGCTCCCATTTTGTACAGTTAAGGACAAACTTTAAATTATTTTAATTTTAAAATCATTTATTGTAAAAATGATATGATATAGGAAACTTTGACATAATCTGCTGATGTGGTCATATTTGTTTATCATTCCAACATTTGGAAAAGCATCATCTACTTTACTAGTGATGCCACTATTTTGATATTAAATTGAAAATCCACCAAAATGAGCAAAACTAAATTGAAATCAAAGGCAGAACTGCAAATTGCCCCAGTATTTCTTCTCTTCATCCCTGCCTACTTGCAGCATCCTGCACATGTCCAAAGAGAAAAACAAGGCTTTAAAGACAGCATAGCTTACCTACTGTAATATCACACTTGATACCATGTAGACTATCCTCTTACAAAACAAATTGTGAAATGTATATGACAGTTGTTGGGGCACAAAACCAATGATCTATTGATCCTTACAAATCAAGACTTGATAGTTTAACAACACTATAGACATCAGTGTGAAAAAAAAAGTTTTAAATTGAAAAATCAGATTGAGTCTTGACCTCCAAATCATGTCAAATTGAATTGAGAATTTGGGGAATCATGATAGCCCTACTTTTTATTCAAGTACTGCCAGATCATGTATATCAAGAAGACTTATTGTGTTATTTCTTCAATCAATAGATGTTTTTATAGTACTGTATTTTTCTAAAATGCATGCAATGCTTTGTGATGTAGGCCTGAATGTCACTAATGGATCTCAAATGTTTGTATTTATGATGGTGTTTTGTACCAGAATATAGTCACTGACTATCGGTCCGACTGAGGACATCAGCAGAAAGTCAGCTGACACAACTAACTCATCATTCCTGCCATATGTGATGAGCGTGGACACAAAATTATCATTCCTTGTTTTCTTGTTTTCATATCAAGTCAGTGGAGATACTTTTATTATTTGCAGAGAGAAAAGTGTTACATTTTGGATATTTCTTTTGTGAATATCAGCAGAAATCACTTGTGTTTTGTTCCTTTCATTTCCCCCCAGTGTGTGCCTGTCTGCAGATCTGCAGATGTAGTGTTGGAAAAGGAAACTCGGTGTAAAAATAATAACACAAAGAGACAGAGAGCAGCTTTCGAGATTGCTTTAGAAGATATATAGATATATTTTTTTCAGATTTGAATATTAATGTCAAAAATACATACTATGATATACAGTTTGCACTACATCATCTTAGCATGACAGACGTCACAAGTAGTAACTGAAATATTAATTTAAATATTAAATAAACTGATGGTTAAGTAAACTGAAAGTGAACGTGTAAACACTAAACTAAGGTTACTCTTCCTATTGCAACACTTCCAATAAAGTGGTTCTGTAACAGTACAAAAGTATTAGAATATTACTATTTTCTGTTTCATTTCCAGTTATAATGAGAAAAAAAATCCACAGTGCACTTCTGATGTTCTGCTGTGATGCTTTCAGTTGAATCGAGCTTGATTGCTTGTTCGACTTCTTTAGTGGTCCATGGTATGTGGGGTTTTTTTTTTTTGGATGAAGGGGATGGCGTTGCACCACAGTCTGCCACCTGCTTCCTCTTCCATATGCACTCCCTCTGCTCTGAGCTCAGGAATCACAGGGTCAAAGTTCACTTTCAGTTCAATCAATCTAATCTTCAAGGATTTAAAACAAAATGTTTTACCATCAAAAAGGGCTCTTGTATTGCATTTACAACGAAGCTAATTGAGTTTAAGACTTATTAATTATGTCAAGTTGAGGTCCAATTAACATTTTGATTTGAGTAAACAGAGTACAGTGGCTTAAACTCTGAGAGAATAATTTTACTGTTTCTGCAGACAATCACTGGTCTCTACTCTCCTGCCAGACGCTGGAGGGGATACACACACAGCAGGAAAAACAATTACCTATCATACGTGCTAAGGCCTTCTTAACCAGGAGAACAGGATTTGAAACATACTCTATAACCATAGCCTTTGACCCAACCTCTCTGACTCAAAGGTTGTGCACTAAACAGAAAACAAGGATTCATTTCTGACGAGTCTCCCAGCCTCTAAGCCCCCCCCCCCTTGTGTCAGTTCTGGGTGACAGAGGGGATGAAACTCAAGATTTTGGGCACAGGCCAGGTGAGTCTTGTTGACTGCTGTCCTTAAATTGCTTCTCTCAACTCGCCACAGGCTGAGTAAGAGTCTATCGCTGGCATCGAGGTGTGACTGAAGTTTCCGCCGAGGTGGCGGGAGGGAACTGGGGCCTCAGCAGCGGGGAGAGAATGGCGGGTCGATGGGGGACTCTGTGAAGGACTGGAGCTCGTAGGCAGCACCGCTGTCCACCTCCATGGACTTCCTGGAAAACAGCAGACGGATGTCCCTATGGAGGTAGATCTTCCCAGACTTAGAACTCTGGAACCTTGAAAGAGGGAGACAGAAGACAGGGATGATGAATAAGGGAGGAAAAATGTCACCACTACTGGATTGCAGTGTAGACATTAAGGCAGTCAAAAGTTTGATACTTCAATATGTTTCAATACCATGTTTAAAACTATGCAATAGCCATTAACTATAGTATTGAAAGTACAGAGGCTATAAAAATTGATCCAAGTGCTCATTCAAGACTGACGTTTAGTTCAGTCTTTATTGTCCAGCCAGAAATTTGTCTTGTCAGTGACTTTTTCTGTATGAGCACCGTGTGCAGGCCTCCAACTTTTTTTTCCTTTTTGTTGTGACATCAAAAGAGGAGTACTGTTTTTTATACTATATTATTGTGCTGAACATTAAAATTCTGGTATCATGGCATCTCTATGAGAGCTAAAGCCAACTCAGCCAACTCACCTCAGATGAACGAGGTAGCGCAAGGTGCGTCCATGGCCGAAGGGCTTCCTGCTGGTCTGATTGTTTGTGTCACGGCGGACGGGAACAGAGAAGGTCCTCTGGCGTAGGAAGGTCTGGTGTCCAGCTGGCATGGCTCGTAGGTCGTACATCACAACAAACATCTTCACCACCGTCTTGTTGGGGTTGAATAAGGTCTGAGTGATATAACCAGAGAGCATGGGTGTATCAAGACAGGTTTATTAAGTCTTTGAGACCTGATTTTATCAAGCTATACAGACATTACAGAAACTTATATGCTGTGAAAGATGCATCAAATGAACGTCACACAGTAGATATCATCCTAATTAGGACTGCAACTAACAATTTTTCATTTTCATTTTGTTCTAGGAGACATGTAATCTACCTCATCAAATGCTCATGCAGTTAAGCATATTTAGGGAAAAAAACATTAGAGAACTAAAATCAGGCTAGCAGAGGACAGGAGCTGCAACAGGACCCAGGACCAACGTAACCCAGTCGCAGTGCATTTCAGAGAGGCAAATCGTCCAGTGGCCTCTCAGATACATTGGGATCAAACATGTTTGATCTCCAAAAAGAGGAGGAGATTTGAATACCATCTTACTTCAAAAAGAAAGTTTTAATTTCTTAACTATCCAGACTCTAGAGGACTAAATCAAGAATATGAGATAAAAGATTTCCTCTAAAATAATAATAATAGTAGAGGTATCATTATGACTATGTAAATATCATCCAGTGCGATTTAGATGCTTAACCACACCGTCTGTTAATCAGCTTGCTGGCCTGTTGAGGTGCATGATATACAAATATGGGTGTAGTTTCCATTTTTTCTGATGAATATCCAAATTGGTTCTAAATGTTGACTTTATTCACTTTTTGTGTCATGTAGTAGCTGACAGGCGTTACTTTTTTCTCTTTATCACTGATGAATCTGCCAATTATTTCCATGATAGATCAATAAATTGGTTAGTGTATAAAATATTAAAAAAACAAAACAAAAATGCTTATCAACTTCTCAGCTCAAAGTGATGTTCTCACATTGCTTCTTTTGTCCATACAACAGTCCCAAAACCAAACAGTCTTCACTTACTATCATAGATGACAAAGGAGAGCAGCAAATCCTTACATTTAATAAGCTGGAACCAGAAAATGTTTGACGGTTTTGCTTGAGAAGTGACTGAAACTATTAATTGATTATCGAAATAGTTGGCAATTTATTTTCTTTTAACTGACTAATCAATTAATTGCTGCAGCGTATAAAGGGGAAATGCATTTCAAAAACATATGTGTAAGCACCATAAATTAATAAAAACAAGCCCTTGAATCAGTATGTTATGTCTTTTCTGTTATAACCACCAGGGGTCTCCCTTTCCTTTTGTTACTTGGTGTAGTCTGCTCTTTGTTCTTAACCGTATGTACACCATGATACAGATGTCTTATAGAAATAAATATTTTTAGAACATTTCTCCATATATAGAAAAAACCCTGAAAAGTTTACTCACCACTTGAATGGTTCCTGATGGAGGTACACGGTAGCCCCTTTTCCCTAGGGACTCCAGGTTTATCACACCCTGTGAAAACACAACCACTGTGTCACAAAAAAGCGTACAAAGGTAATACACACACACAGGAGATCACACAGATACAGTTTTCAGTTCAAGGCTCAGTCATCCAGGCCTGAAAAAGTAAACTGAATTATTGATTGACTAACTCAGAAAAAAAGTAATCTCACCATATATGGTGAGGGAGCGTTGTCATCGGAGACACTGTAGAAGGACACATCCACAGGTAAGGTCAGGTGACTGGGGCAGAAGGACCCGCTGGCTCCAACCTCTGCTGTGAAACCCTCCACTAACCCTAAAGGCTCCAGGCGGTAGTTCAGCACACACTCCTAGGGAATCACAGGTCAATATTTTACATTTTCTCCCATTATTTTCCTCACACATAAGACATCATTGATTTGACTTTTCTATCCTGGACAGAAACTCAATGTTTCATCCAGAGAGCAAAGCATTAGGTAATCTTTTGAAAAAGGAAAACACAAAGTTGCTGCTAGAAAAGCTGCTAGATGATAGCTAGTCCAGATTTTTGCACTTTAAAGAAGTCTGGCAGGCGAATCGATTCCCTTTGTGAGCGTTCTGTTTCATTTGAATTATTTAGGGATGAAAACTGGCATGGGTGAAAGAACTCTATTCTCTTCTAAATGCTGGATGAAAAAGGCATGATTCTGAGTGTGTTTGTGTGTTATACCTCAAAGTTTCCCAGCAGACTGAGACTGGCAGGTGGAGCGCTGGCACTGAACAGCTGCTGTGACTCATCAGTGTACCCCTCTCTCTTTGGACACACCCTGAAGGGTTAAAACACACATACATGTGTGAAAGAGCAACTCAAGATGCTGAAATTATAAGCATTCCTAGTACGTCTGAAGAGACCTGGATCAAGGATGAAAAAAAAGATGTTATTGTGTGGTAACAAAAGCGAGTAATGTCAAAATGTCTGTTATTCTGACAAGGTATAGGTCAGATCATTTCATGTAGGGTTGTATGAGGTACTTCTCAAGAGTCGCTGTATAACCTAGTGGTTGGCGCACTCCCAGTTTGAAAAAAAAATCAGCACAGAAGCTTGGCAATGAGAGGTATTTTAGCCACTTAAAAATGTCCACCAAAAAGAAAAGAAAAAAAAAACACTATCAGTTTAAGTGTACGCTATATTTAAAATATTTTCACTGCTTTACTTTGTCGTCAGACAGCCTTTTCTGACACCAGACAGCCATTATATGAGCCAAATATTGCTCTCTCCAAAACAACCAAACTCCATCTGTGAAATCAGTTATTCTATCTCCCAGAACATAGGACTACTGCTGGTCTACCGCTGCCTCAGTCTGTTAGTTTGTTTATGGTGTTGTGTGACTTCGGTGTTTTAAATGATTGCTTTGGATCCAGTAAAGTCACAAGTTAAAATTACTTATTTACCCCATGGAGTCTGGGTTGATTTGGAGGGAGTGATATTTGGCTTATATGGCAGCATTTTTCAGTCAGAGAAGGCTCTCTGACAGCAAAGTAAAGGAGTGAAAATATTCTAAATATAGCATATTCTTAAACTGATACAGATTTTTTTAGGCGGACCTTTTTTCAGTGGTTTAAATGCCTTTTGTTATTGACCCTGTCCGCAGCAGTACATTGCTCAGCTTCTGTGCTGGCACCCCTCTCTGGCTGTCCAAATTGGGGGTGTGCCAACAACAATCTACTGTAGCTAATACACCAATGTCAATAAGTACCTCATACAACCTCACATTTAATAATCCAAACTGTCCTTTTAATTTACTGGAGCAGAAAAAAATGACATTCGTGTCCACTGGTCACACATACACAGTAATTATATCACATATATATTTTTCAAATCAATTTAATAATTGAAAAATACAATTTCCTCAGATAAAAAAGAAAATCAAATATGAAAGCATGACAGTTGCTTTCACCAGCCATGACAAATTGACCAGAATCATGTCTGTTGGCTAAAATGAACTTTCCACCCTAGAGGCCTGAACTCTTGAAACATCTGCAAAAGCAGCACTGAGCTACCACCCACATCTGCTGCGTGTAGGCAGGCAGTGCCATGAAGCTGTGTGTGTGTATAAATCAAATTCAGTTCAGTCTGCCATTTTGAGCAGAATGTGTGTGATTCTAGATGCAGTCACAGTACAGTAGAGCTTCAGCAGGTGGCAGCGTGAGAGGAATAGAGTCAGCATAACAGGGCTGACCTAACCTTACCACTGAGAACAACGCTCTTATTGTCTGATCTCACAACACAGACAATACTTCTGAAACCTATTGCTGATCCAAGGCTATGTCAGCGAGTTAGGGTTTAAATATGGCAGCTGTAGCGACTCTCCTCTCTAATATATATCCCTTATACACAGGTCCTATGACTTTGAGTAGCTGAATTAATACTGGAGGTAAAACAAAAAATAGTACCACTTTACAATAAGACTGCCCTCATAAATGGTTTAGAAATGTTTTATAATCAGGTTATAAACATTTATTAATGAACCATTCTAAACAAGTTATAACATAGTTTTCATAAACTGATGTAGATCTTCTACATGGCAAGATCCTGTCACTGCTTACTAGTAATTAATCTTACTTATGAGTTACTGGTAAAAGTGAGCCTTATTGTAAAATATAAAATATATCATCATTAATTTATGACTTATGACATGATAGCATGCTGAAAATGTCAAGGCATACAATATTGCCAAAGCCTTAGCGTATGAATCTTGTCATCTGATATATTAAAGGGATAGTCTGAAATATCTGATGCAGGGCTATATGAGCAACATATCAATAGTCAGTGTGTTTATTAGCTACAGTAGATGCCAGTCAGCAGAGGAAAAACAGCAAGATAACCAGGATAGCAACGTGTACCTGTCATCCTGCAAGTGTGCAAATCTGAATGATTTCTTATCAACAATAAAGAAAAAATATTGACTGAGAAGTGTGTCCAAACTGACTGACTGGTGCTGTGTATATATCAGTGCAGTATATTTAGAATATTTTCACCATTTTGCTTTACCATCAGGCAGCCTTTTCCCATGGCAAACTGCCATTATAAAAGTCAAATACCATCTCTCCAAACCAACCAAACTCCATAGGTGAAATTGGTAATTTTACTTCACATAACACAAGAAGTGCTGGGCTACTACTGTCTTGATCTGTTAGTTAGTTTATGTTACTGTGTGACTTTGGTGAATCCGAACTACCCTTTGAAAACACAGAAGTCACACATTAATGTATATAAAGTAACAGATGGAGCCAGTGGCAGACCAACGGCTCCCATGTTATGAAAGGTAAAATGATTTTGCTGATGAAGTCTGGTTGGTTTAGAGCAGTTTAGTACTTTTATGACCTGCGAGTGTGGTGACAGGGATCTACTGTTGTTAATACACTGACTCTCAATAAGTACCTCATATAACCCTACTTAAAAAAATCCAACTATTCCTATAATTTGATATGCCAAATGAAACTTTTTGACTACAAAGATATGCTTACAACTTATTAACAAATATCTGATGAAGTACAGGGGCATAAATGTTGCTGATGGAAAAGACAAAGTAAGCTTAGTAAGCAATTACATCTTAGGCTCAACAGTGCAGATAACAGTGCAGTGGATTTACTATTTGGCAACCAACAGGTCCCTGTTGCCCTTTTTATCCAGTGTGTTGTAACAGCTTATTAATGATTTACAAGTCTTCACAATATAATTAATGACCTAATTATAAACCATTTACAAATCATAAGGATAACTTTATAATAAAGTGGAACCAAAAAACTTTAATACTAATAATTCAACTTTAAAGACAATGAAAGGAATAAAATATCAAAACCAGACTTTGCCTTGCTGGCACTCAGACATAGTAACAGCTGAAATGTTGCAAGGCGAGAAAAACAAGTAAGTTTGATGATGCAAAGTATGAGTAACTTGATCCAGATGGTACTATAACAAACAGATGATGTGGGAGGCAACTGTAAAACAAAATATTCTTTGTCCTTTTTAGCTGTTATTAAGACTGCAGTAAAGCCGTGAAAGTATCCTGACCTTATCCTCATGGACAAACTGAGTTGAAGTCTGCTAACTACAGTAACAAAGATCCCAGGTGAGAAAATGTGTACCTTTTCCCAGAGGCCCAAGGCAAACCCTTACAGCCAACCAGAGAGGTGTCCAGGTCAAAGTAGCCTGTTTGATTTTTCCTCTGAGGAACCTGCCACAGACATACAGGACATGATTACACAGAGCAACTGTCAGAATATCCCAGAGTATTAGAGCAGGGATGACGCAACATTTGTAGGGATTCTTCAACTGAAATTTTGAGATCACAGGAGAGAAATTTAGAAGCATCAGCTGTGTAAACAGCTTAAATTCTTTTCAATTCGGTTACAGGAAAAATACATTTTAAATTCTTAATTAAAATGATATATTTTCCAAATTTATTCAGTGGGTTTTAACTATTGTAAAAAGATTCAAAAGACATGAAAGCCACCATAAAGATGAACTGATTTAAAAGTATTAATGAATGACTATATTTTGTGCAATGTGCGTCATGATGGAAAATATGTGAGCTTGTGTGTTGGTGAGACTGTCAGAAGACAGGAAACTGTGATTATCAGGCACTGTGGTCATCTGGCAAACTCAATGAAACAACTTACTGTGGCTGATGAGGCACACATGAGTCACGTGCCTTACTTGCCTCTGTGTGTATGTGCATGTGCATTAACCTTAGTTAAAAAACTCAGTGGCTCAGCAGCAATAAAAAACACCTGCCAGATATACAGAGATAAGTGTCTTTATGACAAACATTCACAGGCCCACTTCCTACACTGGTGAAAGTACTGTGAGTAATGCTTCAGATGGCTTGAAATAAAGGGTGGTGAGTGTCTTGTTATGACAAACACAACTGCATGGATGCTGACTATGACTGAGTCAGGAAGTGTTTGAGTGTGACTGTGAGCCTGTATGTGCAAGTGTTAATAAATGCACAAAGTGGAAAGTAACGACGACTGCAAATTTCACTGTGTAGATGAGTGCGTGTGCGTTTCTTACAGGGCTGGAGAGCAGAGGCAGGCCAGTACAGGGGTGAAAGGCCTTGGTCGCTGTGGCATCTAATGAGTGTCGATTCTGTTTCTTCCAGCTGTTGCAGGGACGAAGAGGGGAGGGGCTGTGGGCTCGCTGGAGCACAGAGATGGAGAGAGATTAAGGCAGCTTGCAAGTAAACTGAAATCATCTGTATTTATCATATACTGTTCTCATGAATCACATGTCATCTTGATTACCACTCCAGTCCCACCTGCACCCAAGAAAAGACTCATTTAAACAGAGCAGTGTGTATACACAAGAAGGTTTCTTCCAGTTTGAGATGTTGAATTTGAGAAATGTAATCTATTGTTACCTATTTACAGTGTCAGGACTTAAGTATAAAACCTAGGCTTCTTGACACAATATCTTATGGGAAAATAATTTGCCAGATAATTGTTTAATCAAATACATAACTTCTAATAATAGTTAAATGTATATACTTCTTTAAAGTATAACTTCAGAGAATATTTTGACATTTTTGGATATAGACTTAGTCCCTTTCTTGCAGAGAGTTATTGTCTGGACTATAAACATGATGCTACTGTCTGACTGGCTGAGTGTTGTCAAGTTAATGAAATTTCTAACTTCCACATAATACCTTGAAAAACGCTGATATTCAATACTATTTTCATCACCATATTGGTGTATCAATACTGGAGAAAATAAGTATTGAATCTGTTTCAAATACTTGGAATTGGTATGTATCACTACATGTATATTTTTGGAAATACTAGCTTAGCTTAGCACAAAGTATGGAAGAAGTCACTGCCACCCACCAAGAAAAAAAGTTCTGCACACAACCCCTTCTTAAAAAAAAAAAAATTAAAAAAAAAACTTAAGTTTTTTTTAGAAGAATAAATAAAAAATATATTATGTGCTAATTAGTAAGCTTTATAGCTCTAGAGAGGTAGAAGTACTTTGTTACTTTTGGACAAAGTCAGGCTAGATGTTTCCCACCGTTTACAGTTTTTTGTGCTTAGCTATGCTATCCAGCTGCTGGCTGTAGCTTCATATTTACCATACAGACATGAGAGTGGTATTGATCTTGCCTTGGCAAGAAAGTGAATAAGCTTATTAATATTTCCAAAACACTGAACAATCATAGTGAATACTTTTTACTGATGCAAGGAAAAAACTCCTTAAAAGGGAAAGCAGAAAGAATGCACTTCCTACATGAAACTAACTGTGGATTATCTTGAGTGACCGGGACATGATTCCTGGACAGAGACACTGCTTTAGCTTTTTCAAATGTCAGACAGTCATCTCTACGGCTTATATCTCTAAAACTCTGCAAGTTGCAGCTAACTAAATGGGCTATCACTCAAATTAATACGGATAAAACGAGGTGTCCCTTACCAGGACAGTAGGAGGGGGAGTCATGTCTGGACTGCTGGAACATCCAGACTCTGAGGGTGCCTGGTTCTCATCCTGCGGGGACGAGGCCTGGGCTGTCGCACAGGTCTGATTCTGGGACAGGTACAGAGGCTGAGGCTTGCTGTGGTTGCGGCTTGCGTTACAGTTCATGGCTGGACTGGCATCATTGCAAGTCCAACTAAAGATCTGGGAGTTCCTTGGGCTGTTCTCAAGGACGGGGGAGGCAGGGGGGGTTTCATGGCTGCTGGATGTCCTGACTCTGAGCTTTTCCTGTAGGGGAGTTCGTAAACATTGACCAGCCAGGGTGTGGGACTGGCCTTTGAATGAGGGTTCTTCAAGTGTAAAATGAGCACCATTTTGGGCCTGGGGAGAATGGCGTTCGGTCCCTGGCTCGACTCGGGGCTTATCTGTGCAAATGGGCGCATGTGTGGCGGTGGTATGCGTCCCGCCTCTGTGAGGTTCGTGGCTTGGTATGTGGCCATTGGTGTAGCCATTGGTGGCAGTGTGTGAGGAGGCTTGTGGGATGTGTGTGGTGTGTGAGTATGTGCGGACTGTGTGCGTGACGGTAGTTGTGTGCGTGTGGTGGAGGGGGCTGCCGCTCCTGCTGTGCCTGGGAGACAGGGAGGGGACAGACAGTCTCTCCTGGATGAGTCTAGTAATGTCTTGTACTGCCTGTGCAATAAGGGAGCTATCTCTCCCCATCTCCTTGTCTTTCTCCTTCTCCTTCTCCCTCAGCCGCTCTCCAAGCCTCTCCTCCTCACCATCTCTTGTCTCAGCCATTTTCAGCTTCCTGCAGGCCGCAGGTTTTGGGGAGGAGCTCTCCCGTTTGCCAAAAGAAGTGTCAGTCACAGGCGTGTTGAAGGGGTTGGGCCACACACGCCCACCAGACTCATAGGGCGGTACCTCAGGCTCTTTGGTCTTACTGGCAGTTATGTCGTCATGGTTACTGCCCCACATGGCTTTGGGAGGGTTGTCAGAAGCAAAAAGGCCGGGAGGGAGTGGCGGTGCTGTGGGGTCGCAGAAGTTGAGCCTCTGTGCGATGCGGGCAATAACTTCCTGTCTCTCCTGCAGCAGGGAGCCAATCAGAGGGTTTGTCTCATTGGCAGTGGGCCTCGGGGAGGGGCAGCGGGGCGGCTCTGCCAGGGAGAAATTCTTAAAAGCTCTCAGTGGCTCAGGGATGGGGCCCTTTGACCTGTCACTGCTGTTGGTGCCAGACCCGTAGTCCTCTACTTGTGCAGGGTCAGATGAACCATTAAGAGCCGAGTACAGCCACTTCCCTGCTTTACTTGTTGGGAGCGGAGACGGGGAGTGGGAGCGGGAGGGCGTGGGGGAGTGAGAGGGCCTGTGGAACAGCGGGGAACCCTGACGTTGGGGGATGTTAACCTGCGGAAGTTCTCCATTCTGATACATGTGGTCCTCCACAGGCTCCTGGCTCTTCTTGCTGTAGGCAGGTGGTACAGCAGTGTGGGGAAGACTGTTAATGGGGATGTTGTTGATGGGGAAATTGGGAATGGGTAGTCCATTGAGGAGAAGGCCAGACATGGAGTTTGAACTCTTGCTGTACATGTTCGAGTTCTGGAGGAGGGTGTCTTTGCTGGGGTCCTGGCTCTTCTTGAGGGTGGGCAGGCCACCATGGCTGTTGAGGTTTGGGTTGAGGCTGGGGGTCTTGCTGTATAGTGGAGGCAGGCCGGTGTGGATGCTGCAGGCCAGGGCGGGGTAGGTGGGCTGGCGTGGGAGTGACTGGACACGAACCTGCAGTGCGACACTCTGGGATACGTTGGGGACGGGGAAAATGTGCTCTGAAGGTGGCTGGGAGAACTGCCACACCAACTCCTCATCAGCAGCACTGATCCTGTTTGACAGGGATAGATTTAATGAACACACCATTGTCAACGGCAGCTTAAAATATCCAGGAATTGTCAGATCCTCCAGAGATTCAGGTTTACTTCCTCTAATTCAATTTTCAAAACTGCACAGTTAATAAGATTTTCACTTATATAAATATGAAAACAACACAATTTTAGATCAAGTTTCCTGCACCCAGTTGCATAAAACTACTTAAGCCAAGGTTTTCCTTATGTTTTCAGCTAAGGATGTGTAACGACCTGCATAAAATCACCGTAAGGATTTACTCAGGATGATGTGAAAGAAAACCATTAAACCAAGTGTTTGCCCTTAGATACTCAAGAATTTCCTCATGTGTTTCTAGAAAGTCCTTAGTGACAATTTTCATCAGAAAATATTAGTAACAGTCCCCTAAAAGTGAAATAATTTATAGAGCATAAGACAATGGTTGAATTTATGGTGACTGAAGAGAAGGGGGAGATACTACATCACAGCAAGAAACCACTGGACACTATGAGCAATGTGCAAATTGTTAGTGATAGATGTTAGCACTTGCAGATTTGTAGCTAGCTAACCACATGTTAACATAACTGTCTTATATATTGACATTAGCACTATCATTTTAATGACACTCAGCAGTTTTTCTCGACTCTCTCCTTTCTTTCTGTCACCATAACATTTTCCTATTACAACAGATTTCTTGTATTTAATTTGTGAGTCAGCTTACTTCTTAACACATCTTGTGCGTATTTGTTTTGGTTGGGTTAAATTTACTTTACATTATGAGCTTGTTCCTTCCATATTCTTCGAGGGGAACATTTTCATTTTCTTCCCAGTTTGGCTTTATTATTCCTTTCTATATTTACCATTTAGGAGAAGCTAGCTTACGCAGTTTAAAGGAGAAATCTGTAATATATTTACTGCAATAAATCATAAAATTACTATACAGATCTATTCTATACTATTACAGATCAGTGTTCTTTTGTGTTCAGAATAACAGGCTTAGCTTTACATCCACAGACAATAAACAACTGATCAACTCTCAATGTCATTACTTGTTATTGTTACAATGTTGCACTCATCTTACACTCCTACAGTGCTACAGCTGTAACTTGTAACTGTGACTTAGTAACCTTAAAGAACCATCAGAGTGTAGTATGACCATGGTGACTGTAGACCACATGTATTATGACAGCAACTGCTATAAAAGCCTTTGTCTAAGCATATTGGCAAGGAGACAACCTGGGAGGCTTCATGTAATGCACCTTCAGCTTAAGGAAATATTTTTCTTGAGGGAAAAACTTAAGTTTGAAACTTCAGGAGGTTTATGCAACCGGGCTCTGTAACTTTAATAATCTGGTCCAACAGTATCAGTGAAAAGCCTTCAGCCCACCAGTGTCAGAGTCTTCAGTGAGTGTTATGTCTGACCTGTACAGGATGTTTCTGGGGACGATGCCATGGGAGGCGCTGAGCCAGGCACTGAGCTGGGAGAAGAAGACGTAGGAGCGAACAGCCAACAGCAGGGTCTTCTCCTCAATGAAGCGATCACCGCTTCTATTAAAAACACATCCACAAAGAGGTGGAAATGTGCCAGTATGTCAGGTTAATGAGAAAACAGTTCAAGGATGTCTGTGTGTGTTTGTCAAACACTGTTCCCTGTTCCTGCACACGAGCGTAAGAAAGTGGGACAATTTATCAGGCTAATTAACCCTCCAAATGCCAAGGAAATTATATTTTTTCCCTCTCATTTTCCTTCCTTTTTCCATTTTGTCCTTTTATCCTCTGTTATCCACTTTGTCTCTAGATGTAGTGGAACACATATGCCTCATTTACACATCTGCACATTTACAAAGCCATTCATATAGAAACACTCAAACCTACACCGATTTTTTTCTTGAAATGTATTAAACACACAAAAGTGGGGTTTTAACAGCTCTTGTGAAGACACCATTTGGGGGCTATATTTGTTTCTCTGGATACAGCAATTTAGTCATACTGAGATTGTAGAAAAACATCTGCCACCAGAACACTGGATCTATAGGCAGCAACATCATGTCATTCCTAATAGTAATTTATCTAAAACTTTGTAACACATAATTTGTGCACATTAATTCAGATTATTTCAGTGTCTTTTGCTGGAATTTTTTCCAAGAATTGTTGAACCCCTCCAGTTAAGAGAGTTAAACAGCATGCAGTCATACCAGCACGACCACTACATCCCACGCTCAGTCCATGTACAACAGGCCTGCTGGTGAAACCTATACAAGCTGGTACATGTGCTCACTTAAGCACACCTGCACACACCACAGGCACTGTATATATTATATTTTTGACTTCTATTTGTAAGCCTTTTGATGTATTTTTCTATTTATTTTGACTCATGCAGAGTTAGTGGTGGATGTGAAAGTATTTGTATTGTAAACAGTAAAGATAGCCAAGGACAGAAATGGAGGACGGGAAGAGGCACTAACCTTGAAAATACAACTTAGTATATTTCTCCTTTATATAGTCTCCTTTGTGTGAAAAGGGCTGTAGAATATCTCTTGTGCAAAGTGACAACTTTTTCTAGCATTGCCCATGTTCAAATAAGCTCATGTTTAGATCGTGTATGTCCTTGTATATGTGGGTGAGTGCCGTACTGTCTTGGAACTGGCTGCAGGGTCCATCTCTCCAGCAGCAGAGCATCTTGTTTGATGACCGGGTCGCTGATGGGGTCACTTGGGGGGCACTCATCACCATAGCAACAGTCTGGCAGGAGCATAACCTCAATCATGATGGGAATGCTGTTCTTCCAAAGCAGGATCACCTCAGAACGGGTTCGCCTCGCTTGCCGACACTGGACACAAACACACCCACAAAGGTGGAGGGTTAGTGCTCATTAGTGAATGTCGACAGCAGGACCTTGACTTTTCGGGGCAAACCAGATGGGACCCTGAAAGAGGCTCACTTACCACTCTGTGGTTTTATTTAGGTCACATCCGAGTTCACAATATTAAAATTCTGTCCACCTTTGAAGTTAATTGTATATACTGTATAATACTGTAATGCTAATGCAGAGGGTGCAGTGGGTGCTGAGTTCCAGCTGTGTTGGTAAAATTACAGAAAATATACAATTATCACTACAGACACTGATACACATCATGTTACGCTGATAAGTGAGACTAACTTATCGCTCATGAATTCAGAGATGCAGATTAAGCAGCATTAACAACCTCCAGTAAAATGAGAAGAGACTACTTTCTGTCTACACTTTAGTAGAAGACTTGACAGGCTGTGTATACAAGTGTGGGTGTGTCTATGTATGTGTGCACGTGAGCTACCTGAGGAAGTTTGTCACTGCACTCGTGCTTGTGAAGAGGCGGCATGGCCGACTGGGCTGGTGGACAGTGCAGCCCCTCGGTTCTGCCTTTCACAGAATATTCTGGTGTCCTTCCTTCTGTGATGAGCAAGGTCAGGAACACCAGGAACTCCTCTGCATCGTACTCGAAAAACTCCTCCGTGACATCTAGATGAGGCAGAGAAATAGAGGGTCAGCATTTCTTTTCAGAATCACTTTCAAATGCTCCTTACCATCCTTTAAATCTCTTTATGTTAAGTCACTTCTTAAAGCCCTTTTTATACAAATGCATTCTATCTTTAATTGTCTTTTTTAATCACTTTATATTGTTTACTGTTTGTTACATAACTACCTTTACTTAAATATGTAGAACTTTTTTATACTGTTTTTTTAAGCCATAAACATAATCCTTTCAATCGTCACTTATGACCCACTAGAAGTTTGCAGTGGTGTCTGCAGAGATCTGGCCCCTTCCCTGTACTTCATTATTTTCCCATTACTTTGCTTGAGACATTTAAGCAACCCAAAACATCAGTATTAGATGTCCTGGAAGTAAGACTCAACAATAAGTTGGGTGCATTTGGGAACAGCTCAGCCAATGCCTGCTGATTCTACCTTTACATTATTTTTAATCACTGTTTGTACCATTTTTCCATTTTTCCACCATTTTTCTTTTGTCTTGTAAAGTACTTTGCAATTTTTTTAAAAGGTGCTAGATAAATAAAGTTAATATTATAATTACTTCACATCCAAGCAGAAAACAATGTACCAACTACAGGAAAGTAGCAGATAAAATATCAATTTGCTCATCCTGTGACAGACGCTGGGAGTAATGAACAATTGCAAAGCCACCTGTATTGACATAATAAGCACACAAATACCTTAAAGTCTTTGTTTAGGTTTTTACTTAAGTGGATATGGTTATTTAACTTTGGCTGGAATGACTTGTTTAGAGAAGGGGTGTGGGGGAAGGCAGCTGATGACACAACTTTTCCAGTTTGGCTGCTTCAAAGGAATATATTTAGACCTTCCATGTCAGCTGAGCTAAGGGGTGAAGCCACACACAGCCGGCTCTCCCTTTTACACACACACACACACACACACACACACACACACACACACACACACACACACACACACACACACACACACACACACACACACACACACACACACACACACACACACACAAAATACTGACAGTGACGTCATTCACACTCATTGACATAGCAATTAAGTAAAAACTCAGCCAAGGGCCTCATTACAGAAACTTCTTTAGTCTGAAATCCTGTCTTATCTCAGTTTAGGATGACACTTAGGATTTTTGGTATTACAGAAACATGTTTCCTCATGCATTTAAGAAAAAATCTTGTCTTCAGTTAACATGGACCTATAACAGCTAAATTACTATCCTAAGTAAGGAAATCAGACCAAGTCCTAAATTCAAAATAAGTACCTCTGTTGTTAGATCTGTATGGCAATGACAACGAAAATGGAGAACACCATAAACACTAAAATATTATAATTGAAAGGCTACTAAAACCCCATGGTGATGCTTTAAATCTCCTGGACCATTTATTAATGGTTAACTCATATATGGTCTGCCAGGACAAGTCATTTTGAATTTAAATGACACCCTACATCTAACAAAAGGTGGGGTTTCCTTTCCTCCAACGAAACAATAAATGTCTCCAACTCATCAAAGCTAAAATTTAATGCCCTTCTTGTTCTTGTATATAACAGCAAGTTAGCTAGCCAGTGAAATGGGACAGCCGTTGTCAGGGATACATTCTACACACAGATACAAACATGACAGGGCGAGTGCCGATTGAACACTCATGATTGCAGTTCTAGTTAGGATTTTTTTTTAGTTAAGATAAAATACAAGGCCTGTGATAGAATAGGACACAGCCATGAGCTTAGGAATTGTTTATATAATAAGAAGATAAGATTTTCATTTTTTGAAACTTAAGGTGGGCCAAGCAGTGAGCTTTTTTTCTGGAACAAGGCCCCAGAACAGCAAGTAAGTAAAGAACAAAAATAACAATTATACTGCACAACCCAGTGCTCCAAAAATTTTGCTAGGGCAGGGTTGGTCGGGCTGGTTGGGTCACCAGGACGTGGCAGTACAAAGAACTGAATCAATCTTTCACCATTCAGGAAAAGGCTATTCCCCTTTGAATCAACTGCAGGCTTCTGTTCAAATTAACTATTTTGCAGAAGCAGAAAGACTACTGACAAGGAAGACACAGCTGGCTGTCATATTCAAATTATAGTTCACGCTGAGGCACTCTGTTGTGCACTACTATTCACACAATAATCAAATTTATAGCAGATTTTACAAGGGGCATGATGGGGGGTTGTTGTGTATTAATTCACCAGTCAAATGCTATTGAATTGTAGCTGTGAAACGTTGGTTTTGTCTCCTGCAACAACAAAATTAACAAATTCATGCTTTGTTTGTGTTGTAATTGAAGCTTAGATCTAAAGTAGGGGTATTTTTAGCAGGAGGTTGAAGAGCCCGTCTTAGTCCTCCGTCTCTTGCACTCCTCCAGAGAAAACTCGAGAATCCCGCAGGAGGTCAGCTGATGCACAACAGCTCTGAGAATCACAGCTTTCTTTCTTTACAGCACACAGGCAAAAACACTGATGTGCAGAAGGTGCCTGCCCTACAATTTTGAGCCCACTTCCTGCCCTCATTTAAACTGGAGTCAAGCAAATATTAGGTCACAACTCTGGATATTTTGTATGGTTTTTTTTAATCATTTGGAGGATTGTCAGGCCCCCGTAAGGCTAGAAGTACAAATACACACACGTATACACACACAGCTTGTCCTCCCACCAGAGTCAGGCTGGCTAGAACAGAGTCCCTCTCAGCTGGCTCTGCAGAAGTGTGAGCTACGAGCTGCTGCTGTATGTGTGTGTACGTATTGCAGTCAGCCAGCCAGTCAGGCACATTCCTCTTGGGGAACTCCTCCTACATGCCTTTAAGCTGCTGCTGCACGTGGAGAGAGGCGCAGTCCAACACAAAACATGAGGAGGGAGGGTGAAAGAGGGAGGGAGTGAGGGAAGGGGAGGGAGGGGGTCTGTTAGCCAGCTGTAGGCTGAATAAGCTCAGGGTGAAAGAAATGGAGAGGGAGGCTATATTCAGGGACAATCTTCTTTTCTTTATGGGCTACAATCAGAAAGCCATGAACAAAGGGAGCAAGACGCATACCAGAGGGAGAAATATATGACAAAAGTCAAGATTCAAGGTCACAGAGTCCATCACCTTTAATGATGGTTGGCTTGGATGTACTGGATATACAGTGAGTGGGCTGTGGTTAAGGTATATTCCCAGTCCACACTGAGGAAGGTTCTAGATCCTGGTCCTATCAGAGGATTTGGGCTAAAGGTGACACTCCATGAGGGAGCCAAGGAAGAGCAAAAAGAGAAAGGAAACAGCCTCTGGGAAGCGGTGTGCTACACACACACACACACCCAAAACACACACACACACACACAAAATATACACAGAGAGCCCCAATCGTGTGCACAGTGGGTGTCAGATGGCTGCTTTCTAGGAAAAGCAAACCTAAGAACACATGCCTAGACCCCTAAAGCACACAAACAAAAACAGGCATGAACAACAACAACCACAGAGATAGGACAACTACAATAATTCAATTAATTGATTGGTTGTCGATTATTTAATTAATGAATCAATTAATCATTTTGAGTAACCTTTTCAGAAAAATGCCCAAATTCTCTGAGTTCAGCCTCTCAAATGTGAATATTTTCTGGTTTTGTTTAGCCTTCCATGACAGTAAACTGAATATCAATGATTCAAGGACATTTATTTCATAATACAACACAGGATTGTACAACAAAATTAGAGTTGAGGTTCTTTCATACTTCACACAAAATACTACATACAAACAGATAATTAAATTAAGAATGAAAGAGGATAAAATTAAGAGGCTACATATATACATATACATGTTTTAAACCATTAAATAATTATGCAGTAGTTCTGTAAGCTGAATGTAAACAGCAGCAACAGCATGGTGATGGTGACGATAGCATAGTTGATATCTTCATATATTGGGCTTTGGGAAACAGTGATCTACATTTCCTACCATTTTTCATTTCTACCATTTTCTGACATCTTATGAACCAAACAACTAATGGGTTAAATTAATAAAAAGACAGACAAATTAAGTGATACTGAAATAACTGTAAGTTGCAGCCCTAATGCAAACACAGCACCACCAACCATATGAAGCCACTGAAAACTTGCAAACATATACAGAGACACAGAAACAGACGCACACACGTGCAGTGCAGGACAAAGGACTAGTGATGGAGGCTTTGGTTAAGGGGCCCAGCCTGTGTGCGCATAGATGAGAGCTGTCATTCTTTAGGGCGTCGTGCCTGAATAGAACATTCCTATGAAGCTGACACACACACACGCACGCACGCACGCACGCACGCACGCACGCGCACACACACACACACACACACACACACACACACACACACACACACAAAGAAACAGCCTAAATGGAAGCTGGGAAGTGATCAGGATGCAGGAAAACACAAAAAAGACAGAGAAGTATGAAAAGACAGAGCTGCTTTCAACATAAAAACACACATTTGCAGAACTGAGACCCAGTTTTTTCCTTGTCAGACAACTCAAAATGCTCAAAAAAACAAAAATTCCCATTGTAACATCTAGGAAACAAATGTGGGAGGTGTTCTTTCAGCTTGATGCAAGATGCTTTAGTCTTTAGAGTCAAATTGCTTCCTTCTGTGTTGTAGTTAATCCTGTCTTTGGTACAAATGGTTAATATCATTTGGGAATTTATCTAACAATCCATGTTGTTTACCTATCATTAAACCTTACAAGCAGGGCTCAATGTTCAATCCTGCTATTTGCTCCCCCGCCCCTCCTCCTCCTCTCTTCCCCACTGAACCATGACCAATTTATTCCTGCCTCTCCATCTCCTTAAAAATGTTTTGTAAATTTTAAAGTAATGAATGTCTGGAAGATGTCTTCTCTCTTTCTCCTATTTGTTTTGGTGTTTCCTCTGTCTGTACTGTGTGTACCTGATGCAATTTCCTCTCCTTTCTTTTCAAATGTGTGTGTAAACTCCACAGGCCCCCTTGCATTCAGTTGGAGAAGTACCATAGCAACTACTAGACCTACTGTTTAAGTAAAAGGCTTTCCTGATACGTGCTACACTTTATGGACCCAAACCCAAACACAGAACACACAGTGGAACACTGATATTTTTCTTTTCCATGTGCGTGTGACCTCCCCTCCATCCTCTGATAATGTGTGATGTGAATTATGTAACAGGTTGGATTTAGATTCAGGCGTCTTATTATTAGACCTGTGACCGCCTGCCACCAAGTGCAGCTGGAGCCCCGCCTACAGATCGGCTGGTTTTGGCCTGTAATACACGCACGCACTAGGGCACACACACACACCTCTCAGCTGTCTCTGAGTCCTTAGGCCAACAGATCAGTATAGAGTCATGTGGGATGGAAAAAGGCCTCCAGGACAAGAGCAAAGCGGTCAACCTCGATAGCCAACACTGTGTTCAGAGTAAACACACCGTGGTACATGCTGACACACACTTTTGTGTGATTCATCATTACCTAAGGTCTGTCAGAAAGGCAAATGAGCATATCAAACATGTCAGTCCCTGGTCAGAGTAGTTATGGAGTTTTTAATCTTGAATAACACGTTGCTTGAAAGATATTTACCCTTTATATGCAGCAGTGTGTCTGTACAGTCAATACAAATATTATCAAAATCGCAATATGGCCAACAATATCCAAATCGCTAAAGCTGCAATTGAAAATGAAAATACTGATGCAAAAATCATAATTCCTACTAGAGCTGTAACACTAAACTGATTGATTAAATTGATCAATTATTAAATTAATCCCCAACTATTTTGATTATCAATTAATCGGTTTGAGTACCTTTTCCAAGAAAAAAAAGTCAAAATTCAGCTTCTTAAATGTGATTTCTTTTTTGGTTTCTTTACTGCTCTATGACAAAAAACTGAATATCTTTGGGTTGTAAGTAAAACAAGACAGCTGAAGATGTCATCTTTTAAAACAAACAACTATTAATCGATTAATCAAGAAAATAATCAACCAATTAATTGCCTATAAAAATAGTCAATAGGCCTAAATCCCAGAAATAATCACAATACAATTTTTTTTTTTACCATATCGCAAATTTCTGGTCTGTTTTAGCATAGAGAGAAAGATGAGTAAATGAACAGATGGGGAAGTGAGCGACATTCAGATAAACTGACCCATTAATGCGTGCACTGTGGCCACACAATCACTGCATGGCTGTTCCCTCGATCTATAGCAAAAGCTGCTCTGCTCTCTACACATATACACTTATTCACATACATACACACAGCTAATTTAAATGCTGTGCAAGTACCCATATGGCAAAAAACACTCCCATCTTCCTTCCTTTACGACCAGGTTTCATTTAAAAGAAGCAGAGAACACTGCAACAGTCTTGCTAGTCTTTCCTCATTAATGATGGGTCTGTGTTGGGGGGACTGGAGACAAAAGCCAGTGACAAATTAGAAAAAAAAGAGTAACAGATCAAAGTCTCAGCGGGAACACAACATTGATGAGGTCACCTATAGCTGGGCAACTGGTTATCAAAGACAATATGAGATAATATACTGCAGGGCAGCAAGCAGGGAGAGACAAGACATACTTCAGAAATAGAGAGACAGAAGGTCTACAGAGATATTGGAAGAGACAGATGAGTAGTCTAAAGGGCAGATTGGAAACATGCACAGTTAGTTCAAAAGGCATGCAGGAAGGAAGTCATATTAATGTTGTTGCTGTCTGTCAAGTGGATTTCATGCAAATGTTTGAAATCCCTGCATAAAAACAAAAAAAGCATGTTCAGTGGCATTTGTATCAGCTGAGTTGATGTAAAAAACTAAGCTTTCTGAATGTCTAAATACATCCACAAGAATAACAGTAAGAAACAGCAAGTTGTTACTGTTGAATGAATGAAAACAGCAAAACAAACTTGGCAATAACAAAGGCCATATGTGACTGTATGTGACTGTCTGGCAGACTGTGTGAGACACATTACAAACTAAAGTAGGCCTGGGCAACAAAACAACAGTGATATGTGTGGTCAATCGACTGTTAACAAATAGAAAGAAAACTGTTCAATAGAATGATGTAGAACAGATTCACTTAAATGCATTAAATACGAACTACCATGACAGCACTTAATGAATGTTCCCTGGTTCATTAACAGCCTATCATACTGACCAATAATGGTGTGTTCTACAATGTTTTGGTCACATATGCGCGAATGCCTGCTGTGGCAAATGAGACACAGACGTGTCTTTGGTATTGGTTGAAGGTGTGACTCTGCCTGTCAAAGTTCACCACAGTTGAACTCCATGCAAAGTGAAGACACAAATTTGTGCACACATGACTGAGGCATAATATGCAAGCAGCCAATCATTTAACAGTTGATTTGTTCATTAGCACCATCAACATGTGACATGACAAAAGAACTAGCATGGGGTGAGAAAACAAGTCTAAACAGTAATGAAATTGTAATTAAAAAGGACTGGTCAACTCGCCAGTAGGGCAGTTCTTTTAAATTTATTACCGGTGTGCCTTTTTAAATAAAGATGTTAAATTCAAAATAAAGTGGTTAACTTCAACCTTTTGTGGTCAATAATTATCAATATCAACTGAAATTAAACATTTTATTGTGATAAAATTTTCCGATCTATCACCCAGCCCTAGTCTAAGGCCTCCTTTGAATTGTTGTATTACAAATGTGTAAATTAAGACTTAGCTGTGCAGGTTGTTTTGCTGAACAAACAAAACAAAAACACCTGCTTCAGAGTCAGATTAACAAGGCAGACGTGAAAACATTAAGACAGACTGAAAGAGAATGATGATTGAATAGAGGTTATTTACATCTAATCCCAGTCTAATATTCAAATCAACTTCACTGGGTGAGAAAAATAAACATTTTAAAGAATGCCTGAGTACTACACTTGTAACTGTTTTTTCCAGTTCAAATGTCAAGACTGACTGTGAAAGTGAACAAATAATTGTCCAAAGCAACTGTTGAGGTTCCCCTGAGCAAGACATTAAAGCCCATAACTGCTCCAGTGGGGCAATTTTCTCAAGATGAATAAATAATAAAACTAAGAGAACAAAGGTCTGTATAACTGGACCAATTTCTTGAAAAACAATACAGTAGGACACCACAAGCTTATTAAGATTTTTGAGACTTAAACTTTTCTTTTAAAGATACATTTTAATTTTATTTTAGGACCTGTGGTCTCGATACCTGGCCCACCAGGAGGCTGTGTGTTAACGGCATTTCCAACCAGCCTCATTGCAGCAGTGGCAGCAGTCTGCTGAGCTCACTGAGGTGTGTCGGCTTAACACATAATGATATCTCGCACATTCTGAATGGAACCAAACAGTAAAGGTTCAACCTTCCTGACAGCAAACTCTTCATTCTGATCAGGAACAGCTCCGGATATCCTCAAAGGAAAAGCTTTTGTTCTGCATTTGCACCTCTTAGTCACCACTCTGTGTAAGAAAGCTAAATGCGTGAAATATAAATGCAAAGAAAAATCATGATGTGGTAATGATTTGACCTTGAATCATACATAGGCATGTATATGTGGTGGTTGTCTGAGTGTTGAATTTTGTGTTTTATTCCTTAAAAACCTTAAAAACCAGGGATAAAGACTGAAAATTAGTTACGGCTAGTAGTTCCATATATGTTTTATTATTATTTTTTTATTTAAGCCTGACTGATACTGAAGTTTTGAGTATATCTAATCTAATAATCGTTTTCTTTTTCATTATGTTCTAAAAACAAATATCAGACAACATATACGGCGATACTGATATAGACTGATATAGATAATCTTGCCCATATCAGGCTGATAATATTGATCAGCTGATATATCTGTCTGTCTGGTACATGCATGGTACATACAGAGAACATGGCTGTGTGATATTGGAATTACATTAATGTATTTCTCTATGCAAAATCCTTCAACGATTCTGCCATATTTGCATCAGCAGGAATCTCATCTGCATCAAACAAAGCACTTCTAATTTCTCCCTAAGCTGCTCAACAAATGACAAAACTGTGTCACTTCTTTTCAACTATGCAAAGGTAGAGGAAGTAGAGAGAAATCTAAATTTAACACCAGTTCTGTTGTGTTCATACTGAAAATAGGGTCATATTCTGCAGTGGGAAGAAAAGAGTCAAAACCACTTAGTGTGTGTTCATAATGTTTAGCTATAGTTGGAGCATCACAGGAGTAACAACCAAATAAAAAGTAACCACAAAATACAATATGATGAAACCGATTCATTGTATAACGCTGCACAACAGTGAGCCATCATACTTCTCTAATTTGCCAAGGCTCAGGAAGATCAAAGAGGCAATATTTTTTATTTTCAAATGGTTACCCTAAGAATAGTGAGAAAATCACACTCTCAATTTAGAGTGAGGAAGTTTAGATTCTCATTTAATCAAGAATTGTGCAGCCCTAACACACAAACATATGTACATGCACACAACTGCACTTCTAAAATGAATATACAGAGGCAGGATGGGAGATTACACTGACAGTTCTTCCATGCTAAATCTCCTTACTGCAGCCACCGGTGAGATAAATATAGACACAACTTGGTAGCTTTCATTTTCTGTTTATCTCGCTCTGTCTGATTTCAAAGTGTAGGTTTCTACAATCAACTATTTGATGACATTGTGGTAGTGTATGCCAGCTGTGCCCATATTAAAAAAGGGCTAAAGCTGTAAATGCCTGAAGTCATACGCTATGGAGCGATAAAAATAATTGCAAGACTAGGAGAAAATTTCCGACAGGCACAAGTTACTTGCTTAAATGCTGACACATATGCCATACTGTGCTGCTTTGATTTCTACCCGCTATAGCTAGCAGGCTAAGCTAGCCCTTTAATGTGCAAGTACCATCCCTGTCTCAAAGCATAGCACAGACAACTTGCAGATTATTTAAAAATTATAGAAAAAGGCTCTCCCCTGAAATCCACCACTGTGCTGGGCTTTTGAAGGCTGGCTGATGCATTGTCCACAATGTGGCTATCCCAAGACGATGAGAGTACATAGCGAGTTTCAAAGTATTCAAATGCATTGGTAGCAAAGCAGGTGGCAGATTCGAAGTGTCAGCATCTCTGGCAACAGCATTTCACCACCATGGGAATTGTTTGCAATGCCGTCTTTTCTGTCCCATGGCCAGTTCTGCAGTCTGACCGACTATATTTGGAGACCAGCTGGTCTGCAAAACCAACTAAACTGTATCTTTATTCCCTATATATCTGGGAGATAATTTTTCTTATAAGGTATGCGTTCCTTACCAACTCTCTATGAGCACTTATGTGGTTCCAAACATGCTGCATGTCCCAAAATATGCAAATAATAAAATATGCACAAAACTGACCAGGCCTAAAGGAAACCTACATCAGAGTGTGCAGTGTCACACTTCAGTACTCTATGCATTCATGCACTCTATCTACATATGAATGTGTGCATTGTTATGTAGTATCCTGTAATACAATCTGGTATAGAGAAGCCATTACATTCAATGACATAACTTTACCTGCTATTCAGGACCTGTTGTACTTATGTAATACTGTAGCATATTGCTAATTATCATAACATTTTGTACTTGAATCACAGCCCCCTGAACTGAAATTACAACATGTGGTACCCACAGATTCTCACAATACACTAGTTTGCGAGTGCAAGCCATGGATGTATTATACATGGGATACCAGATGCAAGCATGACACCTATTTCATCCAATAAGAATTGCTCACTGCCCATAAAAAAGGTGCATTATTGTTTCTTCAGCTAGCCCCACCCGTGAGTTCCTACTCAGCCCATAAACTTTACAGTGTGATGATTTTTAAATCGCTTTTCTTTTCTCCATCAAAGTTTTACAAATATAAAACCTCCATTCATAATAGAAAGAGTTATAATTGACTTTGTTTGCGGTTCGAGGTGTCCTGGCAACAGTTGTACAGATGTCTCTTTTATAACTATGACTTCTGAGGAAAATGATTTTTGGCCTGCAGGGGAATTTGTCACTGCAATACTGCACGTAGCCACTGGAAAAAACTGGAAGCAAGGCTGAAATCTAGGTTTCTAGGTTTTGTTTGTTGCCAGCTATTGTTTAGCATGTTTTTGTACCTCATTATGTTGTTGAGGGAAAGAAAAACAATCGGTCACCAATTTTGACAACAGACCAAGCCTTGTGGCATCTATTTTTATAGTCAGCTGTCTCACAATGTTGTTGTCATGATTTGACACATATTGTGTAAGTAGCTATATTGAAAACATGTCGACAGGCAAGCGATGTCCATGAATGAAATAATGTGTTTTTTGGGTACAGCTGATACATTTGTACCAGGCAGATGGTCACAAGCTACAATAAGTTTATTTTCAGAAGCTATAGACATTCTGATTTAGTATTTTAAATTATGTTGAACAAACATGCTGACTACTTTCAAACAACACATACACTTATACAATGCAAGTATGGGGGTGTTAAATGTTTCAATATTGCTAAATTTCCTGTGAAAGCAGAAACTGCAGTACAACTGAGGACAATTAAGTGAGGCAATGCTCAGCAGCAGCATAACTTTTCCTTTTTTTAAGCCCCTATATAAAAGTAGGTGTTACAGTAAAGGAAAGACCTAACTGACCTGGGACTGCTGGAGAACAGTGATCAACGATCACGATCCTGTTGACCAGGGAAGAAAGGGGGGGGGGACAAGTGTTACCAAGGCAACAGAGGCCTTGTGTTAAACATTCCTGTCACGGTGATTGAAGAGTGTCTGTATGTAGGAATGAGCTGCACCAATATGCATCTTTGTATGTGACAGTGAGCTGCAGCTTGACAAGAAAAGGGTTTGAAGACAATTCATGCTCCTGCTGTGTTTTCAGAGTGTGTGTGTACTGTGTATATACAGTGTATGATTGTTTTGTGTTAGAGCATGTCTGTAGTGCTCTGACTGTATACCATGTCCTTGTATTGCGGACTAAGAGCGTCTGTTAAGCTGTTTATGTGATCATACTCGCTTTGTGTGAGTACGTGTGTATGCTAAGTGTGTCTGAGTGTTTGTGTCACCCCTGTATCTTTTGTTTGCCCTCTCTGTGGCAAAGGAACAGACGATTGCTGCTAAATTTCAATTGTAATAACAGGGTCAGGTGTGTTTCCATAGTGTTTTATAACATGAATCACAAGTTACTGCCAGCTCACCTTTCCTGTTTTTGTCTGCCTTCTGTTACAGTGCTAAAAAACACTGGAACTGGTGGTGACGTCTGCCAAGAAACTGGCATGTTTTTGCCAGAAAGCTGTAAAGAATGGTAAGGATCGCTGGCAACAAGGAGCTAATGTAGATTGACTTCGATGTCTTAAAATTAAATACAACTGATAACAGGCTGGGTGACAATTTTTTTCCAATGAAGCTGGGTATCAGTAAATCTCACCAAAAAGCCTTGGACCAAGTCTGTGACAACTACTTAGTAGTAGAAAGTTTGGGCAAGTTATAGTCAGGGTTCCAGTATCATGCTTTGGTCTATGACTCCGTTTTTCTCAAACCTTTACCAGTTTTCTCTCACTTGATTAACTGAAATGTTTCTTCAAATCTCTGGTTTTTGGATCTATGATGTATGTGTGTCCCTCTCTCCTACTCTGCCACACAAAGGGGCAGATTCATGGCGCACTTAGCAACAGGCCCTGATTGGCTGAGAGGCGTCAGTACAGTTCCAGCTGAGGAGAACCCTTCTTCTGTTTTGTGAACTCAGCTGCTATTATTCTCCCACTGTCAACAAACAATGCACACACAAACTCGACCCAGACTGACACACCACCTTGCCCTCTCTCTCACAGCCATTATTGTCCACCACAAACAGAGCTGTTGTTAAGAAGCTGAGCAACTTGCTTGCTAGTGAAGTCACATGGTAAACAAGCTCTGACCCTCTGGAAAAAACTTTTCATCATGAGGTGTGTAAGCACTTAACAGACAAAACTCATCTCAGCTGATGTGGAAAAAGGAACTTAAGGTTCTCTCTGAGCTAGGGCCTGATTTCCCAGAGCAGCTACATGTATCAATTACTACTTCTTTCACTTGGTTGTTGACATGTCCTTGTCTCCTTTTGCTTACTCCTTTCTGGTAGGTAAAATTGTGCAGGGTCCAGTGCAAACTGATTTATTCACCTGATTAGTCTGGCAAGTGGGTCAGAAATCTACTTATCCGAAGTGAATTTTTGATTGCCGCTATACGAATTGTTTTATGGTCAATCCCGCTCCTCTGCTGAAGAGCAATCACACTGCTGTATGCAGTGAACGGTGGTGCGTTTTTTGAAACATGATATGCTGTGGTAATAAGTTTTACGATTACCTGACTTGCTTCAGTATTCATGTTATGCACAAGCGCTGGCAAGCCCCTCAGAAGAAGGGCTGTCAGCAGCTGTCTTAGTTGCCATGCAAGCTAGATGCTGTCGGCTCTTGTTATGGCACACCAGCAACGTTTTCCAGAAATTTGACGTGCCTCGTTTTATCCACCTTGTTCTCAACATCACAGCACACTGGCCAATGCATGTTTGGAGATTTGCCCACACTCTTTAACGCAACCCAACTAAACTCCTGTTTCCAGGATAATTTAAATGCTCGTTTGCAATAAAATTTTGTCTTTGTTAATCTGCTCAAGAGATGAGAAGGAAATAAGATGGCTCACTCCTTAACTACTTTCATCATCGGCTCCAGCAAAAATGTGTTTAATTTTTTTTTTACCACCTGCACAATTAGGCAAATGAGTTGCTAGATTTACTAGCCCAAAATGGCAATTTCTTGCCTTGAACAATCCTTAATTTTGAGACCTGCTTTGTTTTGGGCTTTTTTGCACATAGCAACTGGGGAAAAAAATCTAATATAGCTGTATATGCAGTATTATTAAGGTCCAGTTAACCAGTACAGCCACACTTTTATTGCAGCAAACTTTTGTTGAGTTCATCCAAACAATCCCCTTTAAATAACTTGTGGTATTCAGCTTTCTTACAGTATTAGGTCAGTATGGTATGATGAAAGCAACAGCAACAATGGTACCCTATCACGGTTAGGTAAGTATGGTTGAAAGAGTGCCAAAGAGTCTGCAGGATTTCACTGTAACCACAGTGAGTGGGACATCTTTAACCAGACTGGACTGGTATATCTAGCTGGTATTGCCTTTGAATCAATGAAAACTGGCATACTCTCTGCCAGCTGCCAACCACAAAGATGTAAATTCAAATCCCAACCCTGCTGGGATGCTCGAGGTTAGGAATGAGATACAGTTTGCCCTACTCATCTTCAACAACCATAGCAACTGAGATCCTTGAGAAAGGCACTTAAACCCCATATTATTCAGATGAGTTGCTCTGTGTTTTAAAGAAGAAGACTGACTGCACTGGGCAGCATCCAGGTGTAATGCATTCGGCTGAGTAAATGCCAAGCAGAGTGAGGCTGAAGAAATTACACAATAAACTTTCCTGAGTTAAAAAAAGACCCTTGAATACTAATATAAGGATTCACAAACACCAAAATAATGAGGTAGGCATTCTAGCAGCTGTAGGGTCTAAAGTGTATACCATGTTCTTGTTCATAACAATTAATCACACTTTTCTCTACTAATCTCCCTCTAAAGTTTCCTGAAATGCCACAAAGATTATTTTCAAGAGCAGTGACCTAAGGTTTGTTGTGCTCTCTGCAGTACCCTTTTTAACCTTACATGCACATACTGAGGCTGGGCCCCCAAAGCCCCTGTTATTCAGGCAAGAGTGGTCCTTAGCAAGCTCATTGTCAAATACCTGTTATGTAATGTGAAGTGGAGTGAGTAAAGCAGTACTAGACAAGGTGGGAAAAGTGGGAATTACTAAACCCCAGTAGAGCCAACAATTGTGCAGTCCTGCCTAATCTAGGATTAATAATGTACACTACAGCCACAAACTTTCATTTTAATTTCAACTTTCACTTTATTATTGATTTATTTTTCATTATATAGGAATTAGAGCTGCCACTAATAATTGTTTTCATTATTGCTTCATCTGCTGATTATTCTCATGATTAATTAATAAAATCTATAACATGGGTTTTCAAAGTCTGAGACTGTGGGCCTTCCCTCGGACAAAAGCTTTGGAATGAGGGCCCCTTCCACTTTTCTTTACTTGGTCAGTTCCACTCAATTCCTGGATGCCTTTGGGATCAAGAATATGGTAGTTGATCCTATAGACGCTCAACATTTGAGCTAAAATAGCTTAATATTGTTGTTTGACATAATTTCAGACTACATCAAATACATTAAGTCCAGAAAATATTTATTACTCTTAGAATCTGAGAAAGTGAGAAAAACAGTAAAATTCTCTAAAACTACTGTATCTCTCATCTACCTCCTTAACCAAATCCTACACATTTAGGCTTTTGTATGTGATCTCATTTTGATAACTAACACTTCTAATTACTGGGCCTCCCCTGAAAGTGTTTTTGGAGACCCTATGTGGAGACCCATCTCCCACACCTGTGAAAAATCCTCATCACAATTTCCCAGGCCAACAAACAGTCCCAAACCCAAAAACTCTTCATTTACTACTTATTTCTACTATAAAGAACAAAGAAACTGAGAAAATCCTTACATTCAAGAAGCTGGTACCAGCGACTGTTTGATATTTTTGCTTGAAAAATGATCGAAACAAGTAACTGATTATGAAAATAGCTGTCAATTAACTTTCTTTCGATCAACTAATCTACTAAAAATTGCAGCTCTAATAGAAACACAACAAAGTAGTGAATACACATCCCAACATTACATCAGGTGCATTGCCAAGAAGGCAAAAACAATATAGGTTTCTTAATGAGAATGAAAATGTTTAAGATGAAGCTTTTGTCAGCAAGTACTCATTTGTAGTTACTTACTAATTTGTAGGCCACAAAATTTAACTGTATGCAAAAATTGGGTCTCCTTGATCAATTCCATTCTCCTCTAAAGGCAGCAGCTGATACTAAATCTTTACTATAGCAGTTTGGATTTCAGCAAGCTGACTGCTGGTAGCTACAGGATACTAGGGCAGTAGGACAAACCAGCCTCTCTATGTAACCAGAGCCACCAATTCCAACATGAACACACGAACCTTTGACCTCTCCTCTGCTGCTGATGCCAATTTCTAGAAAGGGGAGTCAGAATTGAGCAACCCGAGTAGTGCAACTCCAAGTCCCACACATGAAAAGTGTGTCAGTCGTGGCACAGGCAGATCTAGCTGGTTGGTGACTGGAATTAGCCACTTAGGACAAAGAAGCACAAGGCCAAAAGTCTTGGTGTGGCTAGGAAAAAAACCCTCACCTTATTCTTGGTATAGCTGTACTGAATGATTCACCTGCCACAAAAGGCCAACTAACAGCTCCTGTCCTTTTAGGTGGTACTCACCTTTCATTATTATGCTGTACTTCATGTATTCATCATTTAGCACCTTCTTTTGTCAGGATGTGTGAAACCTAAAAATTACAGCTGCTGGACCTCCAAATTCAACAACAGCATTAATTCATTAACAGCACATCAAATGCACAAACCTAACCACGAAAAATCAGCTGAGTCAAAGGGGAAAAACAGAACATTAACCCAGTTAACAGAATAGACTGACTGTCAGCTGGTTTGTTGTGAGCATGAAGCGATGCTGGGGGTAATACGGGAATCACTGTTTGTCGGCCTGGAAGCGATCAGATGAGACAATGGAGAAAAGGAAAGGGGATCGTTGTGATGAGTCTCAAATTAACTTAACCTCACACTGTTGTTAATAAACAATGTGCTTAACACGTCTACAATGAGCCCCTGAGGTGCTCTCCGTTGACACTGGAATAGTTCACATTAGAGATCTATTTAAGAGGTAGATGCCTCTTGATTAATCCATGTTATATGATATATGATAACCCCGAGTATGAATGCACAGAATACATTTCTTAGATTCTTCAACCCAACTTACTTTCTCTTCATACTGTTATCAGATGTCTAAATTCTTAATCATCTATTATGGCGCTTTTAGTAGGCCTACTATACCACAGCAGCATGTTGTCAGCATGGGAATGAGAACACAGAAACAGATGAGATGGATGTGTGTGTGTGTGTGTGTGTGTGTGTGTGTGTGTGTGTGTGTGTGTGTGTGTGTGCGTGCGTGCGTGTGTGCGTGCGTCTGTGTGTCAGTCTGGTGTATGAACCTGATTAAAGTGCTGGCTTACATAACACTATGTGGTGTCTGGTAACAGACCTTTAAAAGCTGAACAGGATTCCACCCTCTTCACAGTCAATCTAGACTCTGCCAATAGTAGGCCAACATTAATCAATTGCAGTAAATCAGTGACATCTGACAAAACACTTATTTCTTTATTTCCTAAAGGAATTCTGTTGTGTTCTAAGAACACTACTGGGAGCTTTCAATGTTATATATGCTTCGACTGCCTTGCTTAGTTGTAGATGTTAAAACATTTTTACTTTTATCAAAAGAGGGCTGTTCTTATTTTCCTTTTTTAAATGCTGCTCTCCAGCAACTGTGAAGCTGCTACAATGTTTGTTATACACAAAGAATTTGTGATTTACAACTAAAATGTTTCTTTGGCAAGTAGAGGTGCACCGATTTTGGCCATTCTGATTTTTAGTCTAAGAACTGTAACTGACACAAACATTTTAGCAACTTTTCTTGTAAAAATTAAATGTTCACAATAAAAAAAAAAAAAGTTAAATATTCATTAAATACTATTTTACATTTTCTCCAAAGTCCTCCAGGTTACAGCCTGACCTTATTATAATTTTATGTTCATATTATGAATAGGGGGAATGCGATCTCATAAGATCAATCAATTTCGCAGGATTTCACGGGGTGCGATTTCACGTGATCTCATGTGGAAGCAGATGTAAACAAACCTGAGACTGATGCGGTGCAACAGTTGCTGCAATGAGAAACACAGATGCAGAAGTTAAACGAGTCTGGATGAGAAAATGCTTTAGGAGACACATCAACACAGGTTGTTTATTCTTCAGCCAGAACAGTAGGTGAGATTTTAACTGTACGTATGCTGGCTAACATTAGCCTGAAGAGCTACCAAGTTTATGGCTGTTCTGTGACATTGTCAGCTGCTCTGTCTTGTTTGTCTTCTCTTTATCCTGTCCTTTGAATCTATCACTCACACCGACTTCATGCAAGTAAGTGTTTGAGTGCGTGTAGCTGTGATCAGCATTGTGGTGGGTGTGACATCATGGTCAGTTTGTCTGTTGTGTGCATGACGTGACCATTGTGCACTGGTCACACTGAAAACCATCCGGTGCGGACTCTGGCCAGTCGATCAGTGCATCCCTATTGGCAAGTGTACATAATATTTAGCTTCAACAAAAAATGTACTCCTATAAGAAAGGCAAACAATGTTTTACCCTGACTTCACATTCACGTTGACGCACTCCAGAGTTCAACATTGTTTTTTTCTCCACCTGCCTAGTAAGGCAGATGGGTCAGAAATCTACTTGCCCAAAGTCTATCTACATTTTCAAACTCTTCTTTAAAAAGATAAATACTGGGAGAATTGCAATTCTGCCTTTGATTTTCACTGACAATGAAAGCTCTTTTTGATCAGTTATCGATTTAATATTGAAATTCAGACACTCCTACTCAACATGGCACTTACTATAAGCAAGGCGAATATTTCTTGAATGATTTAAAACACTACAGTTACATTCATGAAACAGTCCTGGCATATGAATTGACCTTACACTAGGCTATAGCCCCACTTTTCCTTTATTCAATGCATTATGTATCTCCAATAGCAATATATCTGCAAAACGTCTGTGTCAAACAATCAATATGAGTAGGCATATACCAATAAATATACTATAACCAATTTCTTCCTTGTGTTCTAGGTACTAAGTTCACCTAGCTCTATTTCTGTCAATATGCTTTTCATCTAGATATTATCAGCAGTGGAGGTGTTAAGTGCTGAGGTGTTACAGTAGCTGAAGTCTATGTGATGTGACTCAGAGGACAGGAGAGAAAAAGAGAGGAGGGGGAAGGAATATAGGATAGGTAAAAGAAGACCAGTGGAGGGCAGAGTGGGAAAGTCGAAACACTATAATGTCAAAAAAAAAACCTACTTGTTCAAGGTCTTCCCTTCTATACAAATCTTGTAGAAAAAAAGCGATAATCACACCCCCTTGAACATACTCCTATGTCAACACTGCTCTAATAGAGTAACAAGAAGCTGTGATTTTAGTTTCTCAGTAACAAAAATAACAGACATGGCGGAAGTGTGAGTAATTTCTTACTCATGCTTCTACCATGTCTGTTATTTTATTACTCGAAACATTTGTGCCAGGCATGAATGCTTCTGTTTTTCTTTAATATGTGGTTTCTGAGAATTGCTGATCCCACAGAACTTAGATCTCCTTATGTCACCAGGGATAAATACTAAAGTAGTAGGAAGGATGCACCATAGAGGACACAAGGATTTTATAAATCATGAAGACGAAGTGCCTATATACTATACATTAATGAGCCTGGCTTCTTTGTTTACATAAAAAACACAGCTGGATATTTTACAAACCCTTGTGTAAGGGCATTACATGCTTCCATGCAGAGCTGAGAAAATCACTGCTTCATAACATTTTAGTTTTTTTCATTCAGACTTTCTGAAGACCCACGGATACCATGACGAAGAGACACAAATGTATTAACCAAAGACAACCTGAATATGCCAAAGACAGGCAGAAATAAATACACAGAACCTGAAATACAATAAGAGAAAGAGACACAGACATTGTCTCCACCACAACACCACCCCTACCATGAGATAACCACCAGGTCCAGATGGCTCTTCCTGTTCCTGCAGAGCTGGCTGCTGGTTGGCTATGACGAGCCACAGGGGCGGGAGGATGTGACATACACACAAGCAAATGATGTCACTTGCTCAGTGGCACCCTGGCAGCACAAATATGACCCATGCTGCTGCTTTCAGCTTCAGCCAGTCCAGGACTAAGCCTGGATGGTATACTATTATGTGTCTGTATAGCTTGTTAACATTGATCTTTAATGAGTAGCTGTACTAAATATATACACCTGTTTGTATGCCTGTGTGGATACTGCTCAATATGACCGTAGTGACTTTAAGCTTTAAGCCTATCCATATAGGATAACAGTGCAGTCTTTCATGTGTCCTCATCATGGGCTAGTGTGCTAAATAAAATGTTCCAACATTATGTAAGAGCATTGCTGGACTGGGAGGACTGGGTACTCAATCCCATGCTGTGGCTAGGCAAGGCTAGGCTACTTACAGTCAAACCTGTCACAACAGCATTGATTTAGGCTGATTATTCCAGGGGCCAGGATAGTAACTCACAGCTGAATGCCTACCCAGTATTCATTGCGAAAGGCAGCTCTGAATCTCGTTGTACAATAGTGAGTCCAATATCCATGTTCAGTGCAGCTGGGTCAGCACATGGCAATGGTGTTGTATTGAAAAGGCAATACAGTGAAACACTTATGTTGGCCTACACTAGTTAATCAAATGAATACCTACTGGACCAAAAAAAAGAAGAACAAAAAAAGGATTTGTTTGGTTTTCCTTGCATCCAATTACTGCAAGCATTCTTCCATTTAATGTGATGTGTGTTTGTCCCTCTACCACAACTACAATCCCTACAATCTGTGGTATGGTGAAGTTGAGCATGGTGTAGTTGAGCATGGTGTATTTGAAGGAGTTTTGTGTGTCGAGATGCCACCAAGACATTCAAGAGTCTGGCTATACTACATGCCTGTGATGTTTGATAAAATGCATAAGGATTATTTTAGCAATGCTCCCATTCACATGATGGGTAACAAATGAAAAAGAAGGGAAAAGTATCAAACGAAGAACTGTAATGGTACCTGTATCACTTCAGGGGTACTGGTATTGGTACTGATATTGTAATTTTTTTTTTAAATGATACTTTGCCCTACTACCAACAACCACTAGTTTTGATGTAGCTAAAAAAAAAAACCTTGAGACCCAGTAATTAAATTAGTCAATAAAGAAAGGGAAAAAATATACAGATGGACTCAAACTGTGTGAGCTGAATAAAACAGAAGAGTGCACCAGTTGTGGCTGCCTCCTGCTATGGGGTAAATCACTGCCAAGAAGCAGGCAAAGACAACACGCGACTAGACAGGTGTTGTACAGGACAACAGTGCATGTCGCTCGGCATTATCTGGGCCTCTCGTCAGTGAGAGTGTATGCGCTGATCCGCTGGCATGTAGCTGGGACGTCTCAGGGCAGCTGTAATCTGGGTGAGCGCACGGCAGAAGGCAGGCAGAGGAATAAAGTTGGGTGGGGGGTGGGGGTAGACTTGTATTCACGTCCTCTTTAAAGGACTAATGGCTCCAAACAGGAAGCACCACCAAACAAACACAGCAAATAACATTAGAGAGATCAGGAGGCTTGACAGCTGACTGAGTTTCTCCAACATGACTAGCTCTGAGGTCATCTCTGTGTATTTTGTTTGATGTGCCTTTGAAAGGGGGAGAGAATGAGAGCTTTGGTTGAGGGCACAGGGAAAGGTGGAGACGCTCAGTCACCATTCTTAGCTCTTTGCTCATACATTTCACCACACCACTTTATAGCAGCATCTAATGCGTCTTTTTTATTTGTAATGTCCCTTCAATGATTTGGTTGTGAAGAGGACCACAGCTGAGAAAAACAAATCTATTTCCATGGTGTAAACAATTCCGATGTGGTTTTTGTATCAAAGTACATGTTGAGAAAACACACCAGAACACACTAAAACAAAATTATGTCTTTAAGGATACAGATAAAAACCCAGCTTAACTGCACTTCAGCTGAAACAGTTTGAAACCTGATACGGCAAGACATGCTTTCCCCAACTGGTGTAAACAGGTCCCGAGTTTTCCATGGCTGCTCTTTATGGGACCTGTAAAAGCTGTCGGTTGAGCCACATGGTCCAACGGTACAGCACTTATTAGGGCCAATAGCAATCTGTTACGTACTCTGTGCCACACTCAATCTCTCCTCACACCCGCATACACTCACACACACCATCCTGACTCACAGCTCAACTCACAGAAAAACAAGGGGGTCAGATGACTCTGGTTAGGCCCCTGAGCAGAACATAAGTGATCCTGTTCTCCCTTTATAACAAAAGCATGGTTCACAAAGCACCACAAAGATATGTTGCGTGGACTGGAGGAACATTCTGCTCATATTAAGTCTAAATTCTTTGTTTTTATCAGGCAGTGAGATCTTTGAAGGCATAGACTGATTTTACTTTTTTTTGAATACCAATTTTGATAATCAAGCCCAGGGAATACTATGTTCCTAAATGATACAAGACAACTGTCAATTCATCAAAAAAAGTGATCCACAGATTCAGTTGACAATAAAAATAATCATTAGTTGCAGCCCAAATGTTGTTCAAGAAACTTTTTAAATTGTGCTGTTAGAGCTGTGACAGAGAAATGCCACTTGATTTAGATTGGTCATATCAGCCTTGGGACTAAAGTCATAAGTATCTTAGTATTGATACTTCAATATCAAGTGTTTAAAATGATCCAATATCCTTTACTAATAGTATTTTAAGTACTGAAGCTATAACAAAAAACTATCTCAGTGCTCATTCAAGACCTCAGTTTAGTTCAGCCTTTGTTGTGCCTGAAATTTGGCTAGCAGCAAAACCAGTGTTCACTGACTTATTCTGTACCAGCACTGTGTGCAGGTTGTTAATTTAAAAAAAAAAAAAAATAATAAAAAAAAATATCCTTTTTTTGTGCACAGCGGACTTCTTTTCCCTTTTGCCGTGGTATTGAGTGTCATTTTTAAATACTAATATTGTACCAACGTTTAAAGTTCTGGTATTGCAATTACTCTGTATGGGACCTGTTTATTAAGGTCAACATCAGCACAAACACTGATTCAGGAGTTGCAGTGTGCAGCCCGTTTCATCACCTCATCACCTACTCAAAGCCTTGTTTTGACTTTTCACACCCACCTGATCAGGAGGTCAAGGCCTCTGAGACTTGTTCCAGAAGTGTGACATGCACATGTCTGGACTTGTTCTGCTCTTCCCTTCAAACTAGTAACCTATAGCCAGGCTCTCCTATTAACCCTCAATCCAGCACCAGAGCAATGAAACTGCCTGCTCTGCGCTCAACTCGACCTTTCGGTGGTCCAGGCTACTAAGTAAACAGCTTCTCTCACCACTGCAGTCCCTTCTGTAAGAGCAGGGAGAGGCAAAAGAAGGAAGGCGTCTGGGCTATAAGCAATCTGGTATCTCCACCACAGGAATGGTACAGTATGTTCCAAATAACAATAGTCCCACAGTGTCTGCCAGTCAAACTGGGAGCTACTGCTGTGGAGCAGCTTCTACTGGCACAAGCTTTCATAATTAGAACATGACAGTGAGTGAGCCAACCTGACATGGTGACAATCCATGAGAGGGTGAGGAACAGACTCTCTGTAGTATGTGCCTCAGGCCAACTCTTCTCATTGTTTTGGCTGATAGAAAGCAGGCATACACACACTATTACTATTTTAGTATTTGATTGTAAATTCTCAATATCGCAACCAATATTATAACAACACAGAACAGCAGTGTTGCTGATTGCTCTTCACAGTTGACCCAGCATACTGTGTTGCATTATTAGGCTATAATTACACTGTACAGTGCCAGCCAATGTGCCCTTTATGCTGCCCAGTCACATCACACAGATGTCTGGGTCAGTGCTTCTATATAAAGGCTTAGGCAAAGCAAGGCAAGGGTTAAAAGTCTAGGCCCATATAGGGCACATATTTACCATTTGTTGTGGTGGAGTCCCATTACCAGCATATCCTGCTCTAAGGAAGATCCCACTCAGGCCAGCTAGCAGCCTGGCTGCAGTTTCATAACCTATGCAAATACTCAGACTATCCTTGATTGACTGCAGCTAATCTCATCATGACTGAGAACAGTGGTCCTTCACTGCTTCCAAGTATGGCGCTATTGTGTTGTTGACAACAGATCAAGTCACCAGTTGCCCTGGATCACAAACAATCAATCACAACGTGAATCATTCAGCTTATACAATAAAGGAGCTTATACAACACCTAATGTTAATTGTGGCAGGGCATAGATTAAGGTCCTGACTGAGATACCCTTTACAAATTGATGTGATAGTAAAATTTGCATAATCACATTGAAACAAACAAGGGTGTCCCCCTCTGTCCCTGTTTTACCTCTTGCTGCAGATACAGAGACATGTAAACAGGTTGCAGAGCATACGGCAGGAGCCTTATTTCCACAACAGGGTGGGTGTCAAGAACATTTTGCAGCAGCTCTGTGCAAGAGACTGTCAAAACAAGAGCTGCTGGAAAAGGGAACAGCATTTGGCATGAGAGGATCTTGCAGGTTATAATGGTGACGCAAAATATAGGGGAAAAAAACAGCTGACATTCGTGTGTTAACACCCAAAACTAGAGCAGCAAATGCATGTTGTGATGTACACGTCCTCACTGACTCGGGTCAGGCTTTGTTAATTCACATAACCAGTGACCAGGCTGACCAGCTGTTACATAATTCCCCTGGCCTGATTCTTCTCTCAGAGGAATGGGTACAGTCAGTTCACTAAAGATGGGACTGCACGGCCTGACCATCAAGTCCACCACCCCACATGTGTCTGTGTGTCTCTGATGCTCCACATACCTCGCTCGGGCTTCATGTTGTCCAGTGTCATCAGGTTGCCTTCAGGGTCTTCTTATTTTCAAGCCTTGACAGCAACACAACGGTGTGTGAGGACCCACCCCCCCACCCCCAAACCTCTGTGACTGAGCCCTGCTGTATTAGCTAAGCAATAATATCAGCTGTGAAGCCTGCGTGTTGGTGCCAGCTGCCCCCTATCCAACAACAAAGCATTGCTTTGTTAGCATGCTACTGTACGCTTCCATCGAGTCGCACTGTATTGTCCAACTGACTAACACAAAGACGGCTGATAGCAAGGCCAGGAATAGTTAGGGTTAAGTAAACGAGTTGTCAATGTGCTTGCTAGCGAGTAACGAGTAATTTAACTAGCAAGCTGACTACTCTTACAGCCCGTCTCAAATTCCTCCACCTGAACCATAGTTACGTCGCGATGCATGTCGGTGTCTCCTCTCCTCTCAACGGCACTCTGCCCGAACTGAGGGGCTGCCAACTCAACAGTGTTAGCTCAAATAGCAAACACAACTAACTAACTTTATCGTGACTGTGTGGTTAAGCGTCTGCTGGTGACGACGACCTCCCAAACATCCCAACCCCCACTGTAGCGCAGGTAGGTAGCCACAGCTCAGCTACAAACACCGACTCCGCTGACGGACAGACGGACGGACGCTCTGGGTATTTTTGTTGCTACGACGAGAATATACTCAGCGTCCCATTCTTATCACGAAATGATATCAGACGGCTTTATATCTATCCAAAACAGAGCTGTCGCCATCTACTTAACGCTGGAAACGCCACCTGTGCTGACTTCCTTTGCGTTCTTCATTAAAACTTTTCAAGGCAACAACAAATAGCAGCACGACTCCGCTGATCGAACGCGTCGGTTAACACGGCGACGTCTTCCGAGAGCGTTAACCGTTAGCACTGCCTAGTTTGCCGCAGTTGACCGGTAAAACCACAAGAATAGGTCGATACTAATATTATTCAGGCGAAATGCAGATGAAAGGAACAGTGAGTCCTTCTAGTCGTGATGCTTACAGTCTGCCTCCCCTCCTCACTTCCCTCCCCACTGCTTGTCAAAACAGATCAGTGCAGCTCCAGTCACGTGTCCCAACAACAGCCCCAGTCGTCACTTCCCTCTCTACCGCCAGCCTCGCATGAACTCGCAGCCATAGCAACCGCCAACTTAGAAGTGGTACCAAAGAACTTGTGAAGAAGACGCGCTGCGTCTGAAGAAAACACGGTTAAAAGTGAAAACCTGACCCGAGTATGTTTCTTGATTGATCTGGAACATTAATGACAGTGGGCACTTAAATGGGGGGAAAGGAACAAACAAGAGATGGGAAACTCTCTGTGAGCTGATTGGTCAGTGGAATTCGATGCGCGCTCACGTGCGCACGTGAGGGTTCGTTTTTTCCGTCGTGAACATTTTGTACTGGCGGTGTTTGGCTTCTGTATGGAGCCAAAGATCGTGTGTTTAAGGTAATGCTGCTTATACACAGTCCTTACTGGATGACAGACTTTTAAAGCCATTGACAAGTTCCTTAGATTCTGTACTAACGTTTGATTCTTTGTTGCGTCTAAAATTAAGGAATGTTTTCTCCTGTGTAGCCTGTATTTCACAGAAATAAACTAGTCTATTTGTCATTTATTTTGTTGCTAACAAAATGGAGCTTCAGTAATTTATTATGCTACGTATATCATGTGTCTTTCAACACTGATTATAAAAAAAACACCATAGGGTGTAAGGTGCAAAATCAAAAATCCAAACCATGCCATGTCAAAATTGAGCCAACCACAAAAGTTATATGTCTGGTTGATGTTCAAGGCAATTATGGTAAAGCAATACTAAATTCCTGGCTCATGTTTCATATGCAGACTATAAATAAATTTTTTTGCACTGATTCCTGAAATGTGATTATCAAATAATATTAACATTATATATATGAGAACTGCTAAAATAGAACATAAACACTAAAAAAGATAAAATATACATAAAATGCTGACTGTAAATCTAAAAAAACATTATGTTAAGTAAAAGAAAAAGAAAATAATTATTTCGGTGAATACTAGAAAATATATATGCCAATATAGACTGATATAGCTGTGATAGACAAATATTGAGCTCATTATATCGGTCAATATATCAGTCAGGCTCAACTATCCACTAACTATCATCTAGCTTTGGCCAGTCATTGTCATGAGGAATGCTCTTTGAAAGAACAACAAAACACAGCTACAAAAATACTCTTTTCAGAAGTAAAGTTAAAAGTAAACTTTAATATGTGAAGTTAAACTGAAAAACAAAAAGATCTGTAGAACCTAATAAATCCAGGATGCAGCCCATTGCCAATTTGGTACAAATGAAAAAGCACAGAGGGAGAGCTCTTTGTTTTAATCTCTTCTTTGCTAAAACCTCTTGGAACAAAGGCAAAGGCCAAAATGAGGACACTAGAATCTGCTTCACAAATCTGTTTGGCAGCTGCAGTTGCACTTTGCATGTTATTGTTGTTTGCTACACACAGAGAAACTCTACAGAGTGGACCTGAGTTTGGTTAATAATGACTACTGTTAATTATTTTAAGATTAGACAGTGCCTGCCACAATATTTGTTGTGAGCCTATTGAATTTTAAACCGAGTCCTTAGTTTCTGATACCACAGACGAGTGACCCAGAGAACGTAGGGTCACAAAGTCCACAGTAACAATGCAAACATTGACCAGTTGGTTATGGGTATTTATCTGGCATAGGGGCAAAGTTTACAAGGTAGTCTGTTGTCACTGATTTACACCAGAAAAAATGTTTTAAAGTGAAAAACTAACTGCCTGTCTGTCAGTCATGATCTGCATGTCAAAACCAATTCGCATAAGAAACCATATGGTGTCCTAATTGGAGGGATTGGGTGGTTGATGGTGGCAGTCAGGGGTTGAAGGTACTGTACCAGAGGCATTGTTCAGTTGTCAAAAGACTCGAAAATTTCTTTGTGTGTTCCTGAATAGTCATTGATAGACTGATCAATGTGACATGTCAATAATACTAGTATACAGTTAAAGGGGAATTCAGTGACTTCTGTGTTGAAATTACAGCATAATCTGTCCACTGTCATTTAAATTTTACGACATGCTTGGTGTGTAGTAGCTTTGTGAAAATCAGCAACTTTGAGTGGAACCGGGGCTCAAACTGTAATTTTTTCTTCTTTTTTAAATTGTAATTCTGCAGCTAGCCAATCACAGCCCAACCAGGAACAAAGAGCTGTGTTATTTTTAAAACTGAGTGTGAAGGGGAAGCTGACATTGTATGATGTGGTTTTGCAATGAGTTGCAAAGGCCAGGCTGCAACGCAGTTATAGGGCTGTACTACAGTTAGTGTGATGATGTCATGCAGAGATAAATCCCAGAGGTAACAGCAGCAACTCCCAGAAAGCTATGATAACACTCTGGCTGATTTTAAAGAGATTTGGGGACATTTACCTGTTCACTGGAAGAGCTGCATTCATGTAAAACTATTTTGGATTTATTATCTGAAGACACAATGCACAGTGTTCAGTGTAATGAACCAAAAATCATTTAAGGCATTGATACTTGGATTTCCAGTGGGGGAAGACTATCTGTGTTTGTTGGTATTGATTTTACTGTTTATTTTTATAGAATAGGGTGTTTAAATTATCTTATTTTAGTGTGAATTCTCTCTTTAAGATTGTTGGTAAATGTAAACAAAGAAGTGCTTGTCCTTGGAAAAATCCATGTCATAGCCCCATCTAGTGGCAGGATGCAAATAATGCATCACATACATGAAAACAATTCCTGTATTAATTGTAATGTCTGTCTGTCTGTCTGTCTGTCTGTCTATCCATCTATCTATCTATCTATCTATTCTAGGAAAAGTGCTAAAATCACAGAGACTGACAGACAAATGTTGTACACGTTGGAGCACATCTGAGGTGAAACCGTGTGGACATGTTGTCAGGTGTTGGGACCCCCCCTTGGGTGTCTGTCCTGTGACTCTTCGGTCCTCATTCAGGAAAGTACATTCATAAAAAATAAGAGGTCATCCTTCGTCTATCTGACACACTGAACAGTGCTTTTATTTGTACGTTCTGACCCACAGTGGAAAAGTGTATACACACACATACGTTCACAAACACATGAAGAGTAGTTTATTAATCTGTAGCAGAAAAAAAAAGCTCATGAGCATTTTTTATCTTTAGGATTGTACTTAAGGCAAATAACTGAAATTAAACTATATCACGTTCCTGTTCACAAAAGTAGCATGCCTTTTTTAGAATCACTTTTTACATGTATGTTTCTTCATACAATACCCACCAGACTGATTGTCTTCACACATCATTTAGCTAAGACATCTTAAATTATTCCCCTAGTATCACTGTGTCCTCAAGGAAAAGTTTTTCTAGGCATGGGTCTAGTTTTAGTCAGTCCAAACGGAGGCGAGATCTGCAGATCAGTGGCTCAGTTTGATGTGGATCAATGATTAACCACTGACTCATTGCTTAACTGAGAAATTAAGTGCGTAACATATAATTTCACCATAAAGACTTAGATGCAACTTCCTGTGTTTGTAAATTTAGCCTGAAGACAAACTCCCAGTTTCACCAGCTTCCCCTGTATACATGTACGAGTTTGCCTTCAGGCCTTGAGTCAGTGTAATTGGGGAACAACACATCACTAATGGGTGATGGATTACTAACACATGGGTTTGTGGCCTTTTGCACCATGAACAGAGAAAACCAACTGAAAAATCAATTAACTTACAACTCTTATTGTTGTGTTGCAGAGTTCAATCGATGGGTTGAAGTGTCGATGTCTCAGCTTGGCTTGATTCATTTGTTATTCTGTGTAACTGAAGGTAAATTATATTAAGGTTAAAACGATGATCCAGATGATTTTGCTGATCTCATGACTTTGCTCATTTCTAAGTTATGATTGTGATAGATTATTTAAAAGCCCACATTACTTAACTTTTCTGTCCTATGGAATTATACTCTGGCTGATTATTTTCAGCAACATCAGAGCTTCAAAGGAAAAGAAATGGTTAAATATAACTACTCCAACTTTACTGTTAGTCACTGCTCTGTCAGAATGGGTGGTTCAATTGCTATTGGTGCTATCCATATTTTTAACTGTAGGTTAGCATATGCATTCACTGAAAAAAATCATTGTTTGCCCACTTAAAAAATATTTCAATGGTAACACACAAATGATTTAAATTTTTTCAAATCAAGTTAGCAAGTTAGAAAAACAAAATTGATTGACGGAAAAATGAATTAATTGTGTGTATTACCCATTAATTTTTTCGTAATTCAAATAAAACAAAAAAAGTTAACAAATAATGACAGTAGTGGCATGAGATTGAAGTTGGTGTGAATTATTTCTACTAAGTTGGTCCAACAAGTCTCTTTTTTCAGTGCATATAAAGTGACTGAAAATAAATAAATTCACCTTTGATGTTGCTGTGTTTGACTGTGGTTCATTGCAAAATTGCACCAATTTATCATTTGTATTAGAACTGAACCTCCCAACCCACAAGTAAAGCTGATTTGTTCACCTTTACCAGATAATGAGGTTTTTAATTATTGATTGGTTGAGCAGCAACATATTTACAAATGTATATAAAGCATTAATAAATTAAAACTTGTCTTGGGAATTCATTGATTCACAATTTTTACAGAATCACAAGTGCATATATTTTGAGGGTGGAGCATCCCTGTTCTTCCAACCCCGACAGCATACAGAATATGACTTAAATATCCACTGATCTGGGTTGCTCCTATAGCTCAGTTGGTAGAGCATTCACCCCATGTATTGAGGCTGTTGGTGCTCTGCAGTGGTCGCTGGTTTGATTCCCAAAAGCCCAAAAAATAATCTTTAAAAAAAAAAAAAAAAAAAAAAAAAAATATATATATATATATATATATATATATATATATATATATATATATATATATATATATATATATATATATATATATATACACTAATCTTCTGAGTCTACTTGTTATTCAGGTTCCCATCCAAGGCAGACTCATATGCCTTTCGTCTTGTCCTCTACTTCCTTATCTGATTTGATGTTTTGATTCAATTTGCCCATCTGAGGAAAAAAAAAACACATAAAAAAAAATAAAAAAATAATAATAACAAGAGCCAGGATTCAGAAGCTGGAAATACCAACCGTTTATTTTCTACTTTTTTGTGACTACAGAAATGTTGAAACATTTGAACACTGAAAAAAGCTTGATGACATCATCACTTGCTTCTCAATTTTCTTTCTTTTTTTTTCATTTGCTTAGCAATCACAACAGATGATATTGCACGGCACTGAGAAAGCAGTAGCAAAGCCTGGGAAACAGCAATGACAAATCAAGTCATGAGACATGGAGTTATACATTTGAGAGTAACACCGACAGTATTGCCTCTCTGACACGCACACACACACACACACACACACACACACACACACGCACACACACACACACACACACACACACACACACACACACACACACACACACACAGGCACTCACACAGGCACTCACACACTCACTCACACACACACACATACTGAAAACTGAAGAAGCATTGTGAATTGAGGAGGGCAAAAAAGAAAGAGATCGAGGTTGACAAGAGCACGAGGCTGACGAGAGCAATGAGATTTCATTTTGAAATGCAAGTGCAAGATGAACGACTACTGTAATCTATTCCTAAATGTCTATGACAACAAATATGCTTGTTTATCAAAACCCTTCAAGCATCTTTGTGTATGAATAGCTGGAGGACACCCCTCTGCGGGTGAGAAACCAGTTCCCCAGCGTAATAAGAGATCCAGATGATTGTCTTAGGCGCCGCAGTATTGTTATGAGACTTGTAGCCAAGCTACCCATCATATGGGAACTCCTTATGGACAAAATAAATAACATAAATGTGAAAATGGGGAGAAATAAATAGATCCACACTGCATCATCCATTCCCTCTTTGATACAGGCCTTTATAACTGTTATGTAAGCCTGTATTCTCCTTAGGAACTAACTTTCTGTGACATAATGAGTACATAACATGCTGATGTGATCTGCCATAGATGTTTTGGTAATGACTAGGGCTGTAACTAACAATTATTTTCATTATCAATCAATCTTCTGACCATTTTCTGGATTAATCACTTAGTTGTTTGCTGAAAGCCTGTATTGATCAGTATTTCCCAGATCTGAAATGACGTTCTCAAATGTCTAATTTTGTCCAAAACTGAAAGACATTCAGTTTACTCTCGTAAAGAAACCAGAAAATATCCGTATTTAAGCGGCTGATATCAGGGAATTTGGACATTTTCAAATTTCGACTCAAAATAATTAATTGATTATTAAAATAGTTTGAAATGACAACTAATTGATTAATCAGCTAATTGTTGCAGCTCTAGTGATGACCTTCAGTCCTTAGAGATACTGTGCTGTCTTCATGAAAGAGAGAAAACAGCTCTAACAGTAAGGCCTCAGTCAAACTTACTGTTGTGATATGCACCAAGTCAGCCACACACATGCATACACACCAGCAGTACAGACATTTTTAAAGTGGACGAACACACAGTAAATAAATACATGCAAACTCTCATACTTCAGCAGTACTTTTACATTTGAGTTGCGCACACACTCAGGCACACACACACAGACAGGAAAAGAAATTAGCCATCCAGGTGATCGTCCCCATACACACTCACACACTGATTCCTTGGTAAGGTTCTTTGCAGTTTTATTAGACTTTGCTCATAGTCATTACACGAGTACGTACCAAAAGAACAGATACTAGATGGAGCGAGGCGGCGGTGCCACGGCAATAAAAACAGACCCAGCTCCGTGGCACCAGCCCCTGGCAGACCGGCTGCCCAGCCTCCACTCCACCTCACTCTGTGCATGAGACAGCAAAGTGAGCGCAGGACTTGCAGCCCTCGTTTCAAAATGCTTTCAGATTGTACATTGAACAGGAGATTCCCCACATGGTAGAGTAAGCTTGTCTACATAGCCCTACGCCTTCTACATTCTATACCCGTGCGAATGGCAAATCAAAACTCAACAAGTCTACCTCACAAATGCCAGTGCTTTTTCAACATTATACATAATTTTTTTTCCAATTTTTGGTTTGTTTTAAAAATCTTTGGATGTGCAGTAATACCCATAAAATAACAGTTTTTAAAAAGTCAAAAGAATAGAAAAAACACACACGCACGTACACACTGCTTTTTGCCAGCTGTTCAACAAAGTAGCTCCTGTATAACTTTGTCTGCATTGGCAAATCAACTGTCTGGGTTTCTGGCAGTGTTTAAAACACACATTGAAATGCCGGCTAGGATTTAGCTGAAGAAGAATACAAACTACTCCTTTTTGTTATATCTAAGCGTGGGAAATAAGGCTGTAACATAAAACTGTCTTTTTTGTTTGTTTTCATTTTTCCAAAAACCTACTATATACAAATCTAGAGTTTCTACAAATGCATAAATTAAAGCAGTGGTTAACCATTACAAAAATGCAATTAAATTAAAATCACAACACAGAAGTAGAGAAAAGGGAAAATATGAACACAATATCACAGCAGTTGGTTTTACCCTGTAAAAGCAATAGTCTAGCATCATAATATTGGCATAACCCAATGTCTGATAAAAAATACGCTTCTCCCTCCATCCCTTAAGTTTCATACATCAACCCTGAAACTTGTCCTCCGTGACTTGAAACAGAGCACTTCTGCCAAAAACAAAAGCAACAACTTCAAAATAGATAATCATACAGCTTTTTTGAAGTAACAATAACAGTTACCACACGAGTGGAGTTCTGCCTTACTCACAGATAGACGTCTCAATGCAGAACTCAAAGGAATTATTACTATGAGGTATTCAGAGACATTGGTAGAGACATGCACGGCCAGAGTGCGGACCTTCCTACACACAGCAGAGCAGAGAGACGAGGAAGATTGGGGGGGAAGAAGGAGGGATGGAGGGTTAAAAGGGATCAGAGGGGAAGAGAGGAGAAACAAAGACCTTTGGTTTAATCTGTAGAAGTGGACAACAGAAATTCCTTTGGTATGTTTTCATTGCATGGTTGCGCTGGCAAAAGCACCACGGTGTGATTAGAAAAAAAAAACCCTTTTCCTTGTTTCTTCAGTAGTGGCCCTTCTACAGGCTGAGGTATTCACAGAGTCAAAGGTGAGAGGTCAACAGCGGTTTAACACTTTGGTTCAAGCAAGGCACTCGTCCTGGGAGTTTTTAGAAAGATTGCAACACGTCTGCTTCTACTTTCAGGAACATGTCTGCCTATAGTTGAGTCAACAATTCTGCCCATGGCTATGTCAGCTTGTCTGCCTATTGTCATGTAAAGACGTCTGACCTATTTGGTGGATCAATATCATCAACCTATAGATACACACAAAGAGGCAGAGCCGAGAAGAGAAAAAAAAGACACTCAGGCAGGGTACGCCATCAAATTCACATCGATTATTTTGAAATTAAAGGAGTCATATGTAACATATTTACTGTACTAAATCATTAAATGACCATGACAGTTAATCAGAGATTAAAGAAATATGCTCAGCTGACATACTGGCACATCTGACAGCAATGCTACAGCAAAATATGTTCTCTTTTAAAATTTCAATTCTGACTGGATTGTCTGTTGTTTGCCTTTTTTACTTGTATTAGAGTTCACTGAATTAATAAGTGTGTGTTTATGAGTCACGAGAAATCATTAAAAATCTTTTAAACGTAGTAGATGTTTGTAAAGGTTAAATTTAGAAAAATGTTAATGGGGTCTGGAAGGCAGTAAGGTCGGCAGTCACTTAACTCCAGAGTGTGTATTTTTGGAGCAGTGGACTTTTGTTTTCAGGATAACAGAGCCGAGCTTAACTTTGACAGATAATTGATTGAGATTATAAACAGCTGGGGGCAACTCGCTTCAACCACAGACTGTATCCTAAGTAGGGCTTCAACCTATTTAATATATTGTCTGTTTGGACTGCAGTACTCATTTTTGACAGTGATTCACAAAGTGTGGCCTGTTACCAGTTACATTGCAGGTGGGCCATGAGGGGTCAAGAAAAATACATACATAAAACATTTTTTAGTTTCGGTTAAGTTTGAAAGTACCATGAAATACTTATGAGTACTTTCCAGAAAGTATTCAGAAATTTACATTACATCTTATTTTTCTGACCTAGTTTAACAGGTGTTACACCATTACTTGGTGACTCATCACAATATGGCTGGAATCTGACGACTGGAATATCTTGTCATTGGTGTGATTAGTCTAGTGCGTTGATCAGTGTTGTGATTAAAGGTTTGGGCAGGCTGTATTAGATTTTCAGATTTCAAATCTGGCTGTGGCATTCTTAAATTTTGAAATGGCTGCGCTAGGGTCTTACATATTGCTTCTCAATTTTTCAGATCATCCCAATGTCAGCTTTTGCTCTTTAATCTATCTTTTCTGCCAATATAGTGCTAGAAATGAACACTTTGGTGCTGCTAACAAGCACAAAAAAAGACTCATCAGATTGCTAGCGAGCTCGCTGTACCCCGCAGGCCCCTGCATGGCCACTTGTGTGTATCTATGGCTAGATCAGCATATCTGCCTATAGCTACATCAGCATGACTACCTATGGAGCTGTAATCAGAGCACAGATGAAGCAAGAGCACACATAGCAGGGGTGCATGGGTTGAGTGCAGGTGGGAGGGGGAGAAAGGGGAGAAGAAAGGAAGAGAAAGAGAGACAGAGGAGATGGGGGGAGGGGAGACATACAACATCTTTTAACACCACTCATAGAGGCCGTGCAATGAGAAAAAATCTTTGGTTATCTTTGGTATCATCAAAGTGATAGATATCACATATGGAACTTGAGTGAGGTAGCATCTTTGGTTCACACTATAAAACATCAGCAGGTCTTGACACATTTTTTTGTTTCTTGTCATCTTTTTTGTTTTTTTTCTTTCAGAGATGAAGAAGCAGCAGCAGCTCTCTCGCCTCTCCTTCGGCGCTTGTTCTGATGAATGTAGAGCTGCTAACCCTGGCCATAAGGAGGAGGATGACGGCAAGGGGCCAGCTCAATATATTTAATGATACGCAGCCCTGGGCCAGCCCTGTGTGTAGTGCTTTCCTCCTAGTGCTGAAATGCATAGCTTACCAGGAGAGCGGAGGCAGGATGGGGGGGGAGTTGGGGGGATGGGGATTGGCAACAGGCAGGGGTGGGGTGCTTTCGTATTCAGGTGACGAGCTGACATTGCTGTGTAAGCGCCTGAAAGTGATTTGATCATTGATATCATCCCCTTCACCCAACATCTTTGATGAGGAGGATAAAATCAAATAGGTATGAAGCACACAGGGACGTTGAATGCTTATTATTAGAGTGGTGACACAGTTTGTCCTCAAAAATATCAGAGGCCGTCTGTCTCCCTCACAGTGTCAAAACCACACTTAGAGCATCTTTGCTTTGCAGAGAAAACGCACTGCTGAACAATCTTTGTTTCCCAGCTGCTGGTATTTGAACACATCAACTTGAGCTAAATCTATCTAGGCCAGTGGTTCCCAACCTTTTTCCTTCAGGGTTGTCCTTTCTTTCATTAAGTAAACTGAAGACCCCTGACTAAGTGACATATTTTATGGATATTTCATATTATATGCAATGCAATGACAATACAGAATAAGTGATAAACTGTACAATTAAATCAAACAGTGCATGCAACAAGTGCTGGAAGTTTGTGTTAAACCAGTGATTTGGATGAATTTTGAACAAATCACAGATTATATTATATATATTTTCTGATCTTTTAGGGAACTTTTTATACAATTCTATGTCTGTATTATTTTTAATATTAATTTAATAAGTTTTTTTTCTTTTTAAAAAAAAATCAAACTCAGTGTTTTCTTGTCCACAATGGTTGGCCATTGTTCTATTGGCTCTTTGGTTGTTTTAACTGCAAACTTTTCTAATACAGGACAATGTTGTTAAGCAGAGAGTGAAAGCTATCTTCACTGTTCACTTATCCTGTGAGATTTTTTAAAGCTACTACAAGGAATTTTTAACTGGTTGTGGAAGTGTCTTAATTTAATACTGATGCCTGTACACAACCTCCATAAACATACTAGACCATTTGTGAGAAGATTGACTATTTCGATATAGTTACTCTTAATGGCTGCCACTGGGTCAGATCCTCCTTGAAATCTGATGAAACAAGCCTGTGTTTACATTTTCACAGGCAAAGTTACAGCAAGAGGTATGTAAGATAGCATGAGGACATTTTTATTTTGATAATTATATTTTCTCCTCAAACCCCTTAAAATCAAGACACCTCAGGATTTTCAATGACGTGAAGTGTGAAGTGATCCTAAGTTGGGGTTGGGGCCCCCAGGGTGAGAACCAGTGATCTAAACAGACTTACAGGACAGGATATATCTGCAATGATTAATCTTCACAATGAACATTCACATAGACCATTTGTAAAGATATAACTGGAAAATTTTGTTTGATTCAACAAGGCATCTATAAGGCAAATGTCAATAATAAATTTCCAGGGTTGTGTCATATAATATTAGTATTATATTTATGTCTGACTCAAATTGTTGTATGGACCATAAGCAGCAACATTCTCTTCATTTTGACTCCTATCTAACAGTCTGACTCAGGAGGTATAAGGGAGCAAATGAGGTAAAAATACTCTTAAGATTATCAACTACAAAATATATTCTTTGGTCAAATTACTTCATAGCATGTTCTTACAGTAAGTGGTTTTTATTTCTAAGCTGCATGAGAGGCTTCAGGGTGTTGAAGGCTTTGGTTTTTCTTGTGTAAATTATTCAACGTTTCAGCATGTTGGAAGAAAGCACTACCATGTGGGTTGAGGTTAGGATTTTTTTTTTTTTTGGTTTAGTTTAAGGGTTTGGGATTTTTGGTTTTGGGTTAGCAGTCTACGCATTTCCCTGTCTGTCAGGAATGCTTGATAGAGAGACAGACAGCCGGAGAGACAGACAGTCCACCGCCACTGATCCAAACAAAGGTTGCACAACAATCCAGTCGCTCCTGTAGGATTTTTTTTGTCTTTAAAGTTGATTGGCCAATCCCACCGGAGCTCCACATTCTGGCTGTTTTTCAAGGGTGTGGACAGCTGCAGATCAGACTGCCAATAGGCTGATTAAACCTCCATTTAGGGACCCATCATTAAAACCAACCAATCAGATTAAAGATAAGGATGGCGAATGACAGATTGATACTGGGTGGGGAGGTGTGGGGGGTGTAATAAAGCTATAGACCAGTGACAGTGAGTGTGGTGTGAGAGGGGGGTAAAACTATAGTCTTTTTGCAGTATGTTACACATAAACGTGTTGCTGAAACAAACATTTCAAAGCAGGTCAAAGAAGGAGTCTTTGGTTTGTTTTTTCATCTTTGGATACTATAAATATCAATATAGTACAGGTTTAAGGGCAAAACGTTGCTTCAAGGTCTTTTTTAAGTTTCTCTTTGTTTCTCTTAAGTTTTAAAGCTTTTCCACCGAGGTTGAGTCAGTCCATGAGTTGGTCAAATCAGTCCGTCTTCAGGCTTTGGTGCAGGCGTTGGAGCCAGAGTTGACTGAGTGACCGGAGCCATCGTCTACCCACTTGTCTAGGCTCCGGCGGCGTGCGTTCATAAAGAAGTTGCTGACTGTGGCCAGCTCGAGGCCCAGCTGCTGGGCGATGGTGACTTGCAGCTCTTTGGATGGACGCTTGTTCTCCTTGAAGATGGCGTGGAGCGTCCGCCGCTGCACATCTGTGAACACCAGCCGGGGCTTCTTGGTCATGTTCCCCCGCTCGCTTCTGCTGTGGTCTTGTTCCTTACGCTTGCATGCTGTGAAGCATTCAGGAGAGATAAACAGAAAGAGAACAAAGAGTATGTTTGTGAAAGAAGGTAGTACACTTCTGCACAAAAACAAGAAGTGTGACAAAAAAAAACTTGACTTAGATAGATGCACAGAGACATTGTATTGTATCTATGTCTGTTCAGTTGACAAAATTATGTGTCTCTGTATCTGTATTCAGATAGAAGACCAGAAGTAGGCGTGGTTTACACCAGAAGTCATGTCAGGCAAATGTTGAATTTTCATAATACTTATTGATAGTGAAAAAAATGGCTTTAAAGCAATAAGAAACTGAGAAAGATATTTTATAAATTGAAAGATTCAATTTTGAATTGTAAATAGGGAAATATATCTCTCCCATAAAGATATAAAAATATCCTTCAGTTGAAGAGATTAATCTTAAATCACAATGATGCTACGTTCATGATTCTTCATCACAGTACAAGAATATTCTATATTAAAATGAAGTATTGTGTAAAATAAATACTTAGATAAAAGAAAAAAGTAGTTTTGCAATGTTACTGGGTTACATTTTGGAAATTATTTTTCCCAGAATAATAACAGGCATCTTCTGGTCAAAGAAATATTTGACCATTTGATCCCTAGTATGACAATCTTCTCTCCATTACACCTCGACCTTGGATTTTTAAAAAAGGCCCGAATAAATCCATGGATTGATCAATGAATTATCTCAGTGGCTCCCCTTCATATATTAATTTAGAAATCTGCTTAGTTTTCATTCTGACTGGAACATTTACAATTATGGATACAATTATTTAAAGCCAAAATCCAAATCTGATATTTTCCAATCCATTTCGATCAAAAATATGTACACAAATGCTGGTCCCAAACAAGTTAAGCTTTTCATAGATGTTTTTATAAAGATTATTCTGGAGATTTACTTTTGAGACCACAGCACTTCAATTTATAGTGTACAGTTCATTTGAAATGTAATTCAAATATGTTTTTGAGGGACTTGTAATACTTTGCAAAGTTTTTATTTATTTTATTTATGTTTGCTCCTAAATATATTGCCAGACACCACAGAAATAAAGAAATAAAACGTAAAATAAAAAGTAACCAACTAATTACCTAACTACAGTGCAATTGCACCAAGTATACAAAGACCACACAAATCATGAATTTAAAATCCTCCATAAATATCAGCAGAAAAAGTAATGTTGTACTGATATATGTGTTCCTTTTAAGTTGTCATTTTGTCCTGTAACTTATGAATAACATCAAGAACTGAAATGAGGACAAGGAAGTTTAACACTTGAATGTCTTTTGCACCTCTCCAGATAGTATCAGTGAATTTGAACAAGAGTGAGTCCCCCTCCCTGATGTAACTTGTGTTCATTAGCACTGGTGAAGGAAGTATTCAGATCAATTACTTAAGTAAAAGTACTAATTCCACAATACCACAATGTGAAGATACTCTGTTACAAGTAAAAGCACATCTTTGATGTTATTCAAATAAAAGTAGTTTTTTTTGTTCAGCCAAATTAAAATATTCAAAGTAAAAGTATTCATTGCAGTAAAATGTCCCCTGTGACAGTAATGCTACTATATATAATAGTTTATTGTGACTCGTGCATTAATAAAAAAAAACAAACAGTATTTTACTGTGGAAGATGGTTGAGATGGAATTCATTTTGGACTATTTTGGGAATTAATCTGCTTATCTGTTGGCTGCCTCATTGTTTGGTTTGTAAAAATCCTAAAAAATGGTCAGATATGCCATAATATCATAATGCCCAAATGTCATGTTTTGTTGTACATTAAACTACCCAACAGTTTTACAATGACTAATCATTTCAGCTGTCCTCGTACAACTGTTGGGCATGTAAAACAAAACATGATATTTTATAAACTGATATGCTCTGGTTGCAAACATCTCTATTTTTAAAGTAACAAATAACTAAAGCTGTCAGATAAATGTAGTGAAGTAAAAAGTACAATATTTCTCTGAGAGATGTAGTGGAGTAGAAGTGTCAAGAAAAGAAAAGACTCAAGTAAGGTACAAGTACCTGAAATCTGTACTTGAATACATATTTGAGTAAGTGTACATAGTCAGTTAATCAATCAAAACAAAATTATTTGCCAACTATTTTGATGACTGCTTCATCGTTTAAGTCATTTAAAAAAAATCAAATATGTCAAACATATTACAACTTCTTAAGGATTCACTTTTGTTTATCATTTTGGAAATAAATGAAGAATCTTTGGGTTTTGGACTGTTTTTTGGATGAAAGAAGTAGTTTGAAGATATCACTTTGGGCTCTGAGATAGTGTCATGTGCATTTTTCACATTTTTTTTTTTACATTTTATAGACTAAATAATTAATTGATTAATTGTGAAAATAATTGGTTGTTGCAGTCCTAGATAAAAGAGCTAGATAAAAGCAAGTATATATGTTGGATTAATCACTGCACAATACTGTACTCAGCTATTGCAGTAATGGAAAGACAACTAAAGAAGTGTAAAAGCCCTATTTATCATTGTGATTACAAATACTGATTAGATTTTTTACAAGATTTTATTTGTCAGTTGTAACTTTGTGCAGAATCATGAAGCAGTCTGCAGGGCGGAAGCTGTGGCATTTTTGTTCCAAACACCAAGACACGCTCTTTCACTGGGCAAACCGCAAGGATGCATGGGATATAGTGGCGGAATTAAACTCATCCGCATTTTGTAAGGGACCCCATGCAGCCGCATGGTCCCCTGATGGTCCACGGACCAGAGTTGGAGCATGTTCTGACGTTGAGCAGAAAGACAGGGGAACAATGAGCGCTGTCCGCGGTGCTGAAAACAACCCCGCAATGTAGACCACGACAGCTCTGGAAAAATTAACTTCAGATCATCTAATATCGGAAAGACGAACTTGGGAATACGTTTGACAGCAAATCAAACCTCCTGTCACCTGATTTCACTTTTGTTTCATTTCTTTTTTCTTTTCTTTTTCCCACTTAAAGTCCTAGCACAGCCATCCAACTTGAGGCTCACTGGTGAGAGACCAGGAGGGGGCAGACGTGGGCTGCTGGAGAAAGGCCCAATATGAACTCACCGAGGAAATTATTCAACAGCATATCCTAACCACAGAACAGTTCTTAAAAACCAGAGCTGATTCATTTTGCAAAATGCAAAAACATTTCATTACAGAAAACTTCCAAACACGTGTATGCACGAATGAAAGCAATTAAGTAAAAGTGAAATTTATACACACAATTTCCAACCAAATATGAAGAAAAAATACCAGAAAGCACCATTCTGAGCATATATCTGCACTATAAAAAATGCCTGCCAATTCTATATTACACATTAAATTTGTACGTAGTCAATAGTACGTTTAAAGTGACTAATTTCCTCCTAATTTTGGTCTTTCGTTTTGATGTAATATTGACTTCGAGATGTTGCAAACAGTTAAGTTTATTAGAGAGACATTAAAATAAACATAATTATTAAATTCAACAGATTTAGCCTCATGCACCTCATTTTAAGCACGCCCTCTCTCAGCTGTGTGGTAAAGTACAGTGCAGCGACCTGGCCGCATGACCATAAACTGGAGTGTAACAGTGAGTACGAGCAGCCCGGTGTCTCCAGTGCTGGTAAATATTAACAGAGAGCCGGAGCTCCTCGTGTAAGGGCTGCTATAAATCAGCCAGAGTGAAGGCCACTCAGACAGCAGGAGCCACCACACAGAACAGCGGCCCGGCCCCGGCACTGACGGCCCGGCCAGAGAGGCAGCTTTCCCAGGGACCGAGGGGACATTACAACGGCCTCGTTATCACGCTAATCACACACACACACACACACACACACACACACACACACACACACACACACACACACACACTGCTGCTGCTCCCGGCTAATCATTACAAACACACAGATAACTCCACACACACTCAAACAGACTGCACACAGTGGGCCTACTGACACGGTCCTGCGTTTCATAATCTGAAGAGAACAACAAACAGACCCCTGTGCTGAAAATGCTGCAAATATTCAACTGGAGAAACCACCCTCGAACTATGTTAGCTTAAAAAAAAAAACACATGTCCCCTTTATTTAGCTGGTGATATTCACTTAAAATCTCTGAAAACAAAAGAAAAAACAGCAAATATTAAAGGTTGCAATTTCTCATGGCAGCCATATTGATATGAAATAATCGGATACACACAGGTGTTACCAATGATAATAATAATAGTAATACTAAAGTTCTGTTCCACGGTACCTTAATTAGTATAATTATAATTAGTTACACCTGTGTTCGCCCTACTTTTTCATATCAATATGGCTGTAGTAAGAAAGGTGTATTACAACCAATTTACTGAGTCAAAATTGATCTCTCATTTCTGAATAAACAAATTCTGTCCTGTACCAAAACAACAACGTATTCCATTCTATTATATTCTGTTTTATTCTATTCAAGATGGGTAATTGAATACGTGGGAAAAAAGGAGAAAAGGCCTGAGATTAATTTCAGAAGCCTAAAATCAATAAGTATATCACATCTACTTCAGCACACGATCACATATCTAGTTCACCTAGGAACGGGCAGATCAATAAAATGGCGCTCAGCCTATTCTCTCCAAATTAATTTAGTTTAAAGTGTAAAATTTTCTCCTCTCCAACCTGATTTTTTATTTTTGGCTTTTTCCAACAGGAAGCTATAATTTTATATAGTATTTTTTTGTTCAAGAGAACCTTTGAATTTTTCATGTTTTGGCTATATATTATATTTTTTTATACTTATATTGATTTTTCCTCATAAAAGTTTGAGATAAAACGAGACAGGACATGACATGCTCATGAAAAGGCGAATAGGAAGATTTACTGAACACAACTGGAGCAGGCCTGAGACATTATTTCCCCAGTAGCTAGTATGAATTCCTGTCTTTAAAAAAAAAACAATCAATACTATTCAATAGGCCACCGATCTGACGATTGTTTTAATTTAGGTTGGACACACTAATGATCAAACAATGATCAAATACAAAACCAATGTTCAAAAAAAGTTAAATGAGATTTTTAGCTCATTTGCAAAAGTCAAAAATCTCATCTTCAAACACCAGCAGCAGCAGATGGGAAAACTGAAAAAGTAGTCTTTTGCGATTACACTCACGTACACACACGTAGGCACACACGCACTTTCCACTGGTTCATCACTTTTCAAAAAACCAAAAGCCCATTTGTAGGTCATTGATCATTGATGAGTCCTATAAACGTTACAAAAAACAAACAAACAAACAAACAAAAAAACTGTGTGTGTGTGTGTTAACGTGCGATTTGGGCCTCTTTGCGCGCCCTAATTGACTCGTGCGTACCTCAGGGACGAATTGATACACAGAGGTCTATCAGTTAATTAGAGAAACCTCAGTCAGGTCAGAGCTGCTTTACGACCAAAACATAAACACATGCTCTCATTTCTTTCTGTTCTATTGTGAAATTAAGGCCAATGATTTTTTTCCCACCAAATTAAGACAGAGCACATTTCATTCACGAAGTCATGCATGACTTCAGCTTTACTTGACATTTAAATTTAGCTGACCACACTCTCTGAAGAACACGTGCACACACACACACTTTTGTCTCTCTCTGTTTACACCAAGGGCAGCACCAAAAAGGCTGATCAGTTGCATCTACACCAAAATAAACACATTCCTAACGATTTCTGGGCGAAGGATCAGTTTACGTACACAGTCCAGCGGTCGATATTTTGAGGTAAAATGACATGAGCACTTGTTTCACACAAACCCAAAATCTGTGTAGAGGCAGAAAGGGGTTTGGGGTATTGATATCAGGACACTCATCAGCCTAGTGAAGCACTTTTCAACTTTATCACAACTTTGCGTATTGTTGAACACACATGAAGGTGGATTTGACCTCCTCCAGGCACAAATCTCTCATTTAGCAGCCATATCTAAAGACATCGTGGTCATCAAAGCCTGAGGCAGCAGGTTTAATTTCTGCAGACATGATGTTTGTTACTGTGATAAAGAACCATCAGCCCAGAGGGAACATTTGTCCTGAATGCTACCCTGATGTGTTTCTTGAATTACACTTAGATTGCTGGAGAATAATTCGTTTTTTTTTTTATCTCAGAAGTAATAAAAAACACAAATCAAATTTAGGCTCCCACCGATCCACTCGACCACTTGCTAAATATGAGGCAGCATTCAGGGCTCATGCTCCTCTCTGAGCGTCTGTTTTGTTAGCCACACATTGAGAGGATGAAAACAAAAAGGGGCTTTACCGAGGCTTCGCTCACCTGCGAGCCTGAGCGCACTCATGCGTTGGAACTCAGGCTCCTGCAGCCACTTCCACATGCGGCGGAAAGTCTCTCTGCCGGACTTGAGCTTGGACCAGGGTTTGGGGTTCCTCAGCAGGTCGGACAGGGTCCCCTGGGACCTGCACAGGACCCGCTGGGCAAAGATGGCCTGAGGGATGCTGTAGCGCTTCAGCTCCGTGGTGATCCTCTGCGCCACCTCTTTGGTATTCACCTCCTCCATCTGGCCCCCTGAAACACCACCACCCCCTCCACCGCCTCCCCCTTGCTGCCCGGGCCCGGAGGCCTGCTCCCGGCTGTTCCCCAGCCCTTGGCCGTGCCCCTGCGCGCCGAGGTGGGCGTGCGGGTGGTGGTGGAGACCGTTGATTTGTACCATGCCCGCCGAGGAGCTCATGTGCTGCTCCGTGTGTCTGCCGAGCATGGCCGGGTGGTGCGCCTCGAACCCGCTGGGGGTGAGCATCTTCTCACCGGGCATGGCGGCACCAGGATGAGCGTAGGGAGGGATGCCGGCCTGGGTGGTGTGTATGCTGGCCAGACCGGAGCCAGACAGCGGGGAGAGGCTCTGGCCCATGCAGGGATCCTTGTGATGATATGCGGGGTACAGACTGTTCATAGGCGCCAGACTTCGGTCCTCCCGCATCAGCGTGAAGCTACCGCTGACGTTCCCGGGGATCCTCTGGTGGGGATGAGGGTGAGGATGATGGGGATGGTGGTGGTGGTGATGGTGGGGAGGAAACTTGTCGGACACGGTGGAGATGGGGGGTAAGGGCTGCAGGGGGGTTAAGGTGGTGTAAGTGCTGCTCGCACTCATGCCAGGGGGGGCTTCACACATGCTGATGGCAGGATGCAGGTGTCCGGGGTGGCTGGGGTGATAGTCTCCGCTGTCCAGCAGGGTCGCCATGCCCATAGCGCGGTGGCTCAGACCCCGGGGGCTCGGACGGGAATGTGGACTCTGACCACTCAGCAGCTCTCCGTGACCGGCCACGGACTCATGGCTCACTCCGTGCAGGTCGCCAATATTTTCCATCGACAGCTGTGCGTTCATGATCCGGGCAGCGCTGTGGACAAACCATCTATCTGATGTGACCTACCGCACTTAGCTGATTTCCAGAAGTCGACACGTCCAGGAAAGTTCAATTCTCTTTTGTTGCTTTTTTCTTCTTCTTCTTCTTCTTGCAGCAGCCTCCTTTTGCTATCCCCTTCCTCTCTGTCTTTATATTTGATTTATTCTCCTACCTCTGACGCTGTCTTTTTTGCAGAAACTCCTTTTCCGAATCCCCTTTTTCTTGATATTTTTTATTTTTTTTAAATTTTCTGATTCTCTTTATGATTCAAGCCCCCCCACCGCCAACCAGCTGTCCTTGCGCTCCGGTCGGGTGCCGCGCCATCTCTCTAGTTGTGTGTCTCTAGCCCCTCTTCCACCGCAGCACAGATCACTGTCTACACATGCGCACTGTGGACACCCATCTCCTCCCATACTCTCTTTCTCTCGCTCTCTCTCTCCCTCAAACACACACACACGTGCACACACACCACCCTCTCTGACGTCAGCTACCTTATTAAGGAAGGGAGGTATCAAACCACCTGCTAAAAGCTATTCTTCAGCAGACTTTAGCCTTCACTGAAATGTTAAAAAATGCAAATAGACGGATCTTTAATAAAACCCTCATAGCATCGACCCATTAATGGACTGAATGCAGCTCCTAATGTTTGATTGCCAATTGTTATTTAGAAAATGTTAAATTCATTAGGGCTCCATAATGAGGGTTTATCCTCAGTCCTCCTTAAATTATTAGGTGCAAATGAAGTAAACTTCCGGGTTCATTTGGAGTTGATTTTTAACTAAGTGAGGTCTGGGATTCAAAACCTCCAAAACCTCACAATGAAAACACGATTAATTCTTCTCCAGAGAGCAGAAAAAGAGGCTGCAGGGATTAAAACAAAGCATGGTGATTTAATTAGCTGCTAAAGTTAGATACTATGTGTTTATGTAACACAACATTGATCCATTTTTTCATTATTAGGCTACTTCATCTGCACTACCCCCACCTCCACCCCCTTGCCACCAAATATGTGGCGGTTTAACCAAACGAGGAAGACTGTAGTACCTTCTCTTTTGATAGAAAAAGATGAGCAGATGTGTCTATTGTTCAACCATTAGACTTAACGAACCAAGCCCAGCACTGTGTGTGTGTGTGTGTGTGTGTGTGTGTGTGTGTGTGTGTGTGTGTGTGTGTGTGTGTGTGTGTCCTACTTGGAGGTGGACACATGCACATTCAGTTCTTAAGTTTGAAAATTTTAGAACTATAAAAAAAGAAATCAAAAATTAAACGCCAATAAGTTTATTCAAGAGAACATTTATTCAAACTCCCAAATAATACAAATTCACACACTCAAATTCACACAACATATTTACAGCATCTCTATCAAATCCAAGGCCATACATGGAGACATGGACACGTAACATGAATGCTGTCCTTGTGTTGCTGTACTGCATCATGCTGGAAGTTTTGCTGTCAAGCCAGAAAAAGAAAAAACGGATCAGTGTCACGTCATAGCGTGAAAAGCTTATTGCTATAACAAGATGTTTCCCACGTTATAACAAGATATTCTCACGTTATTATAACATGCAAACTTATCACCTAGTTGTAACACTAGTTGTAACTTTCACGTTATAACAAGATAAATAGCATATTCCTCTATAAGAAAAGTTTCTTGCTACAACAGATATAGAAAAAGAATACACGTTATGACGTCAAAATGTATGGTTATAACATGACGTTTTTCATGTAGTCATCAAGACATACAAAAATTATCACATTGTAACAAGGAACTTTGCTTGATATAACGATATATTTATCTTGCTATAACGTGAGTTTCATGTTATAACATGATAGCCTTCATTGTAACGTGCTAACTTATCATTTTTACAATGTCACAATAACCATGTAAGTTATCACATTACAGCATGACACTCACGTTATAGCAAGATAAATAGTATACTGTTAACAAGAGAGGTTTCTTCTTCTAACGTGATAATTTTGTATATAACAATATCGTGAAAATGTCTGTTAAAAGATTAACTTATACGTTATATAGTGATAGGGATCGCTTTTTCTTTTTTTCTTTTCTTGTCATAACAATATACTATTTATTTTAACACGGCGAGTTGTCACCTATTACAGTTTAACGTTATAATAAGACAAAAAGTACAGTGTTTTAACAAGAGAAGTTTTTGTTATGACTGGATAAGTTTGTATGTTGTAGTAAAGTGAAAATATCTTGTTATAAGGTGGAAAACATCTTTTTTTTTTTTTTTTTTTACAATCAACATTTCATGTCATAACTTGAGACTGATCCGTTTTTCCTTTTCTTGCATGACAGCAATACGCTACCGTATTAAGCTCCCTGAACCTGCAGCCGGATAAAAGCCGGTCCCTTGCTTCCATGTCAGGGGCCGTTTAGCCTAATAGAGCAGTAGCACAGAGCGTCCTCAGCCGGCCCGAGGTGACAGCTTGCAGCGGTCAGTGTCCTGCTGGACCCCCTGCTGAATGAGGGACATGTCAAAGGTGACGCTTCAAGACTCCCAAAGCCAACATCTGCGGGGGGACAGATTAACCTTTCAGACTTTTCCCTGTCCTGGACCTGCTATGGGGCCCCGCATCTGTCAGGGTCCCCACAATAGGACCACAGCGCTCGGTTGAACGAGTTAAATAAAAGAAAAGAAGAAAAAAAAAAGAGAAGAAGTTAAACTGTCTCTGATGTGAAGTCAATGTCAACGGCGTGTGTGTGACGTGTGTCGAGACAAAAGGACACTAATTCCTCGAAGTGTGGCTGTCCAACCGTGTAGTCCTGTGGACATAATGGACTATAAGAGGCTGACAACAGGAAAACAATATCCACAGTGATATTAATTTTAAATCAGCTTTACCTTGCTTTATATTAAGGCACCTTCATTTTAATTTCGTTAGAATTAAATCAGATTTTTTAATCTCCTAATATACAGACTGTTTTATATAATTAACCCACTCTCTTTCTGATAATCTAACTTTTATTTTCAAAGTCCAAGCCGATTTATTCTGTGTTTATTTTGCTGCACATCCGGGCAGAGCCTTAGAGACAAGCACGATGTAGAAAGACAAGAATATGTAAGGCCAAGGTTTGGCCTTACATGGCAGCAAACCTCATCTACACATTCTCATGCGGATCGATAGGCTCCTGCCATGTCTGCACGACCTGAGCTGTGTGTTTATGTGTGTTGGCTCTCTTTGGCCATTGTGCCGAGACAGGCCTGGCCCTGAGCCGCGGTGACATTTGCTTTGCAGTGAATATAAGGGGACGCGGTTTTCTGAGCACTTCTGAAAGAGGATACATTTCAAGCGGGGTTCAATTCAATTAGCACAAAGCAGACAGAGACAGACCAACAAGTAGTGCTTCACAGACCCGTGATGTGGGTAAAACGCAGACCAGTTTGGGAAAATATGCTCTATCCAGCCTTATTTGAAAACAAAAGTCTGTGTCAGAACAAAGTGAGGCCACCTGAAGCCATCAGTGTGTCAATTAGTTACAGGTTTCACGCGGATTATTAATCAGGGGCATCATCCCCGTGAAGCCCACAGCAGCATATCCGAGCAGAAACAATATAAAGCCTCGCAGAGAGGACCGTGGATCAATATTTCGCCAGCTCTGCAAAGTGACACAGCGTTGCAAGCGTTATAGATGTTCAAAATGACTATTACAGCTTGTTTAGGAATAAGCCTTTTGCTAAATGGCATCTGGTGAAACTAAACTTTTATAAATGAGGCCACTTGAGTTTGGCCTATATGGTCGTTTATGGCGGATGAGGGCGCATGCATGAGGAAACTGAATTAGCCTTTTGAAAATAAATCACATTGCTCTTGTTTTATTCTTTTGAACCCATAAATTAAATTATTGGTTCACCTTTAAAGTCTCGAGTTCTATAAATATCGTTGCTCTGCAAATCTATTTTATGATTTTTCCTCAAATCCTCACCCCCCCCCAAAATCAAGAATGTTCGTGGAAAATACAGATATATGTTGAATGTTAAAATATTTGAGAAGAAATTATTCCTCTCTGCGCTCTGTACTAAAAATGTGCATTGCGGTGTTTGTGGCTGGCCTTTACAGCATATTTGAAGTATAGGCCTTGAAAACACACCACAGCGCGCCAATCAATACAGAATAAAATTATAATTCCTGGAGGAACTCAGGCTAAGGCCTTTGATTCGTTAGAATAAACAAACCTAAAAAATATACGTTTTTATATGTGCTTTGTCTGTGGCATTTCTGGCGTCTTACAGATTATTATTTTTATTTAAATAAGGCCAGTATTTAAATTAGTAAACGAGTTATATGTTAAAGGAAATAACATAAGTCTATACTTACACAAATTAAAGTATCAGTAAATATTTATATATGGCATTGTTTAAATGTGTCTGAAGTACTTTATTCCGAGGCTGAGAAGCCAAGTAAAAAAATTACCAACATGAATTTAAAAAAATTGCCATTAATCTCACTGACAACCATCAGACGGCAAGCCAATATTACATTTAGAGCTAATGAGGGATCATCTTCTTTTTAAACATCTACGGTTTTAAATCCCGTATTAGGGCATTTAAGACGAGCTGGTGTAAGTTTTATAACTCAGATATGAAGAAATAAATCTCAGAGCTCTGATAATAAAACAACTTAAATTTGCTTCTCTTTGATTAAGGAATTTACTTTTTAAAAAAATCTTTCCCTAATTAATAAAAATGCCATCATGGCCGGACAGCAGATGCCGGACCTGCTGCCTTGCTCAGGGGTAAATCAACTGCCTCTTCTTCCCCTTGTGTTATTCCGCGTCACTTGCTCTGATTCGTGCACTCATGTGAAATTAATAAGGCATCACTTTACATTAAGGTGTCCATATGTCGCCCAATTACTCCCTGTAACTTTGGTGAGACTCCAATTATGTCAACAAAACCGTGTCAACGATAGCCAAGTCAGGCGAACCCACCGTGAGGATGCTCTAAATGTGCACCTCAAATCCAAATGACTTCCGTGGCTTTATGAACATCCATAATTAAATCTGGAGGAAATTGAAAAGCGTCTTCCAAATTTCTGGCGAGACTGAGAAAACTGTAGTTTGAGTGTATTTTTTTGGGCGCCCTAATTTCTCTGCATTCGATCATTTTAGCTAAAATAATTTACCATACTTTTAGATGACTGTACAGTAACTTGTATGACAAATATCTGACATTTTGTGAATTTACAAGGACAGGCTTCAATCACTACTACAGTAGCTGATGAAAGAACAATTTCCACACTATATTTTCTGGGATAAACGTAATGTATTTAAATCTAAACTACAATACCAGTCACCTTCAGGTATCAACATTTCTTCAGCAAGGTAGAACTATTTTCTCTAATTCTGGGCCTGATTTTACAGGGCTTATGCTTTTTCAAACAATTGTGTCAAATGAGATTAACATTTTCCATCTGATAAGTACAAGAGGGTGGGGCTGGTTTCTAATGAGTGACTTGACAACTCGTTTTCTGGCATAATCACCCTTTACATTTAAATCAAGCACACACTCATCTCTCTCTAGAGAAACTGCTTCAGATAAATAAAAACATTTACGATGAGTTCATTTTTTATTTTACAAAACAGCTAAATCTGAGTCTAAAGGTGTGTGTGCGTACGCATGCTCATCTATATTTGATATTTTACTTATTTAATCATCCTGTTAATGCTCATGTCTTTAAAAACAACTGCGAGTAAAGCAATCCCGCATTTTAAATACCACAGCTTGACTACACACACACACACACAGAGCTGCATTATGCAGAAAATCAATTCGTAATTCGTTATAATATTGCTCACTGAGGACTTCACACTATATTATTACCTTTAGTATTTAATGAGGCCAAATGTTTAATTACGAAACCTCTCCTCCAGACAACCTGTTTGGCCAAAAACTGGTGCCAGTATGCAGATATGACAGGTTTAAGATGTGTCGCAGCTGCATGCTGTAAGTTTGTGTCTGATGCTGTGCGTCAGACTTGGACGGCACTCTTTTGTCCATGTTTCTTCTCAACAGGGTGCCAGAGTGCAAAATGTCTGCATTTAAACTCCTGTTCTTCTGCGACACACATGAAAAACACACACACGCACACGCACGGACAACGCACACACACACACACGCACACAATCAGACTTTACCGCAGCATCCTATTCTGTCATGCATCTTTAACAGCCTCCAGCTCACTCCCATACAGCAAGCTTGAACATGAATGTATATAAACTCTTTAACTCCAACATACGAGTTGCAAAAAACCAGAGGATGCGCTCTCATCCGCGCGTCTCCTCCGTGTGCGTTTTCTCCCGTCCCACCCTCTCCCTCGTCCTCCTCCTCCGGCTTTCAGCTCCTCTCCACAGCTGCCACAGTCCCTCATCCTGACCGAGGTAAACATCCTCACAGCCGCTTCACGTCTCCGTTTCCAATCGCAAATTATCCGTCCCGCAAAAAAGCCTCTGTTTTCCAGCTCCGGAGCCGTGCTGCTCTCCGTGCTTTTCTCGATGCAGCCGCATTTGAATAGCTGGCCGGTGTTGTTATGGATCCGTGCGCACTGAAAGAGAATCAGTATGCAAATTGTTTCAGTATCAATCGAAAGGTTCGATCCGCCTGAGCGTCAGCCCCTTTGGCACGGGAGGCTCCTTTGCTGCATAAATGTTTATAATGATCCCATATATTAACACACACACACACACACACAGGAGAGGAGAGGAAATACTGCAGTGTTATTAAAATGTGACTAAAATGTTCTTTTGCAGGATAAATAAAATGTAAATTTAGGGATGCAGGGGGATGAGATGGCGCCTCAGAGAATCAAACTCAGACCTGTAAGGCATAAACACATTTTTATTAGTGAAATAATCCCCCACACACAATTACAGGGTTTATCACTTAAGTAAGACTAAGCTGTTTATATGTTACAATTAATATTTCATTTTTTAATTGATCTAATTTCTCTGCAATCCCTGGAGGCTATGTGTCTGAAAGTATAATCACAGCTTTGAACTTTGATCAAAAGACTGTTGTTTATTTGGATTAAACACCATAAATTCTGCATTTTGCACACAAAACACACTGTTTTATTTTGAAATTAGTTATTTAATGTTCAATAATGTGAAATAACGACATTTGTATGATTTATAGCAAGAATATGATGTTATTCACAGCAATAGCCTCACATTTTCAGGCAGAATTCCATATGCCTATCATGTTCTGATAATCTTACTAAAGCACAAAATCCAGCCTGGAGGAGTGAATCAATGCTCACAAACACACTGCAGAAAAGAAGCACCTGGTTGAGGATGGATAGAGAGAGGAAATGAAAAAGGGTAAATGTAAATTAGAGTGAGGAAAAAGAGTGCAGAAAGTGGAGCACATAGGTGAGGACAGGAGAGTTAAGGTAATCAAGATCAGGACACAGGCGAGGATGAAGGAAAAGGAGAGGAAGGGCAACATGAGGTGAGGGGAGAGGCTGTGGCTGGGGCAGGGAGAGAACGAGAGTGTGGTCAGGAGGAGATAAAGCGTGGAGTCCGTTATCCATCTGTTCCAGGGTTAGAGTTTGACCAGCTGAGGGGGTCAGGGGTGAAGGGTCACTGACCCGCTGGCTTGAGGGCTCTATGGTCAGTGCGCTCGCAGGTACACTGGAGAAAGGATTATAAGGTAAATAAAAAAAGGAGGATGCTTTTGTTTTGCACTGATACACCATCCAGGGTACAGACAGAAATTTTATTGTTGCACAAAATTAAGTATTATTAATACCATTTAACAATAAACGAATGGGTAGAGGTGCATTATATTTGTTTTCTGTGCTTCAAAGATTTTTTTACTTTTACTTTTAGTGTAAAATGCTGTGTTTTTATATACTGAACAGTGACATCAAAATATAGACATTACTCAGTCTGTAACATTACTGATAACACTCATCCAATGACTTTCATTAGCAGATACAATTTTCCCACTTATGTAATAGTAGATCTTTAAATTTCCATATTGAGCACTTAAGGGACTTCTAATAGCATGTGCATGCATACAACAGATGATAATATCAAGAGGATATTATTTAATATAAATTCCATATGGGCCATTTAACATTTTATGAATTTTATGAGTTTTATTACAGTGATTTGATGTGTTTTTAATTACATTTTTGATTGTGACAGATGAATTGTTGTGTCTCTACCCATATATTTATATGTATGTACTAACCATTGTCCTCTTGTATAGTTGGCCAAGTTCAAAATGAAACAATGAGGTGAAAGCTCTCCTGGCTGTTTATATATATAGCTGCCAGACCTGTAGAAATTACCTTAAAGGTACAGTTCACCCCAAATAAAAAATTATTTTTTTCATCTAGCCTGTAGTGCTGCTTATCCATCTAGTTTGTTTCGGTGTGAGTTGTTTTTGAGATATTGTCCAAAAATATACAAATAAGAAAACTTTATTATCCATCCATTATGCCTTTGGCTTCTCCAAAAAAATTATTCACTACACACTACAGTACATTGTCTCATATTACACAGTCATAAAAATACATATTTAAGGTAACCTGCAGACCTTGTTGTAAGCATGAACTGCCGTCTCTCTGCAACAGAAAGAAAATAGTTCCTGCTTAAAACTCGGCATTTGACACTATAACAATCTAGACAATTTGCACTACAGACCAGAGGAAAAATATATATTTTTAATTTTGGGATGAACTGTCCCTTTAATCTGTATTTCTAAGTTGTTTTTTAATAGTTTTGTCACTATTAAAAAGATATGAAGCATAGTGAAACTGTATGGCAGCTAAATGTAAAACAAATAAAGGAAGTTCTTGTGATTTTTACACATGTACTGCAGTAGTGTGTATGTCCCATTAGACTGTGGATATCCCTGTTTAAACTTTAATAAGTCTTTGAACAGGAGGGTCCCTCTTGATCAGTTAAAATCCCCTCAGCCACTTACACTATAGGAGGTGCCATATTTAATAACTATCCACCTGTTCAAAGTGATGTGTGCACAGCACACACACAGTGTGTGAAGATTTAACAAGGCTCTCAGTGGTTAGGTCAAGGATTGCTGTCCTTTACTTGTGCCTGAAAATCTATATCTCGGAAAGGGGAAGGATTATATATTTTATGTCAACAAGAGACTGTCCTCTCCTTTGTGTATGTGTGTGTATGGCTGTGAGTGGCTTAGCATTGAGCACAATAGGTCTCTGCAAGCATGTGTGTGTGTGTGTGTGTATGTGTGGGTGTGAAACTATGAATGTTGGTATGTATATCTGAGAGAAGGAAAAAGACTGATGAGTGTGTGCGCTTTGCCAGTATTTCTACACTTTTATATAAACAGGCAGGTGACGGCTGTAATCTGATGTACAATTAAATATATTCACATCTGAAAATTTCCTTTAATTTCTCTTTATTCAGTTAACACAAGCAGTTACATTTTCTAGACACGCAGACAGTCATTTAAAGGGCTTTTTTTGTCTTTTGCAAAATTGAATGAATGTAGTGTACAGAGTTCAATCCAGTCATCAAATTAAGTTTCTGAAGAAACATGGCCAGCATATTAACAGACTTGCCATCATGCATTGTGTAAGAGTCAAAACTCTCCTGAGACCCTTCTTTTTATAGTTTGAAGAAAACAACTTGCTGTGTGTAAACTTTAAGATAAGTCATGGTTATTTGTTTTCACAATAATGTAAACACTGTGAAAACGATGATTTTTTTTTTTTTTTTTATAGAAATGTTAAATATTAAAAAATGTTCACCAGCAAGACTGAGAAGTTGTTGGTTCCACTTAACATCTTGAGCTTATTGAACTTAATTTCACAAGTACAAATGAAGTAATATCAAATTTATTTAATTAGAAATGTTTGTTTATTGTTTTGAATCACTATAAAATTACCTCAACATCTTTTTTAAAACAAAGTTAAAACAAATAGTTTATCTTTTACAGTGTAATATAGTTTAAAAATAATGATCCATAGTGGAAGTGGCATGATGATAACAAAATAATTCTTTCTAAAAATAAATATTTTCTGTTTGCTTGTACATGAGCCTATAGTAAAATGAGGTTTCAGTTAATAACCTTGACAAAAAAAGTTAAATGACAAGATTTTTTCAGCATGAAATTGAAGACCAAGATTCCATTGATGACAGGAGTCTGTCTTATTTTAGTAATTTCCATTTCTCCAACTGTCCAATTTGTCATTCAGTGTTGCCTCTTGGTCTCTTTGCCTTGTATTATATTAGCATTGACCCTAAATATGCCTGTCATCAGTTTAACGGGTGTTTCTCTGAGTTTATCTGTGGTTGTTTCTTATATCTTATCATTCAAATAAATCATTCATATTCATTTATACTTAGAGAAATTAAGTGAACTGATCCCTGTCTCATTGCTTGCAGGCATGTGGTACAGCATATCGCTGCTTTCTCCAAAATGTCAGCTTTTCAGGAGATAAGAAAGACAGCCATGTTTTCAGTTTTGCGACAATGCATTTTTCAGATGATCCAATGGCTTTGTACATGTTTTGCTTGATTTAGAAAAATAAGAATAGTCTCAACTCATAAAGGAGAATGCCTTCCTTCAATTTTACCAAAAAATTCAAATAGATGGTTTTTGCAAGACAGTGAGGGTGTGAGCTGATGAGAACTCCAGAGTGATTCAGTGCAGGTGATTGACTGAGGATGAGTTTGTGTGTGTTGAAAAAATGTGGAAATAGATGACTGATGTATTTATTTTAGTATCTGTATGTCTTAATCATAATTAATCATGCATGACATGAAGAGTACAGTAGTGTTTCTGCGATTGTGTGTGTGTTTGTGGGTTGTGTGTGTGTGGGGACAGGTGGAGGGATTAGTAGGGAAAGTGGCTGGAGTATAAGGACAATGATAGCTGCATCTAAAAGAGGATTACATGGGTTCCCCCTGTCATCATGTACCTGCCATTATGGGATTATGGACACCACTTCCACCTTCTCCATTCAATGCCGCAGCGGAGGGCAAAGCCTTCAAAATATCTCCACACTCACACAGGCTCAAAGCCTCAACAAAGGAGGGGATGAGGGTGGTCTCGTGTAGGTCAACAGGTAGAGTGCAGTACTAAAGCTGTCTGTTGGAGTCTGGGGTTTAATATGTATCTGGAACCTACTGTTTTAACCCAAGACAGGACTGTATACACTTGTGGTGCATGGATAGAAATGTTCTTCATACAGCATGTTGACGATTGTAATAGTGAACAAGTTGTAGGTGCACACATGGATGCAACACTCAGTAATAAACACGGTTTAAACCCACTATATGCACACATAAGTGCATTTTATACATCACTGTTTAGTACCTTAGTAATTTTGTTTACATGTTGTTTTGATATGTATTTCATAGTGGTTAAAATTACACTATATCTTAAAATTGAGCCAATTCAATTATTGCTCATGTGAAGTAACTTTTGGCATTAATATGGAGAAATATATTTTTGGTAAGATGTTGAATTCTCCTGTTTTGGGTAGAGCTTGACCTTCGCAGGTCCATTTTTCTGTTTGTACATTGAGTAGCCAGGTGTCAATTTGTTATCAACCAATCAGTGCCAAGCTGCAACAAATAGAGAGGTGAAGTCCCTCCCCTGCTGGTAGTCAATGGTGAAAGACAAGTCAATTTTGGTCCTGTCTGAATTATGTCATGGATAATAACTGCCAATTTAAAGGATAATTTTACAAGTCAAGAGAGTTGATATTTTGCATTAAACTGTTAAGTATAAGAGTGTGACATCATGACTTTCTCCTTCCAAAAGGTAACCTGTTGATTCCACTGAGCGTCTGCACCATGGTTTTGATCTGTCCTCCACCAACAGCTTTTCAGAAGCATTTTGCCTGCCTGATTATGCTAAGGTTTAGTAGATTTCATAATTTTTCCTTGCTTTTTGTGCTTCTACCAAGGGTAAGTTTAAAAAGTTTAGTTTTTCTCTGTTTATATGAAAGCAAATCTCTGGTCAAGGTCTGGGTCTTTTATTCTGAAAACACACTGGATTCTTTTTGATGTGTCTGACTTCCTGCAAGCGTAATCTGCTCTGTGTAGATTTATATGACAGCCATCAAAAATACACTTGGAGCGTATGTTAAGCAGAGCAGACCAGAGAGCCACTTCTGGGACGTGCCACGGTGCTCCTGGTGGAATCACCAGCATAGACTAGAATGGCTGCGATCATCGTGGACGTGGTGCAGCTGTAACACGATGCTGCCGTGCCTGGTGAAATCAATGGCTTAAGTTAGCCACTGAAGCTACGATGCTTGTGTGTTTTCCTACCACGATGTAGTCACCCAAACAATGGGTCTTGCTTGTTTTTTCGCTTCCTGGCTGATAAAAGGACCAGGACTCACTGGATAAAACACTTCAGGTAAGATAACATTACAAAGGACAGCAATGTTCATGTTGATGATGTATATTGTGCAAAAAGTGAAAGGTAGATCAGTGAGCAGTTTATAAAAAACTAAACTAAACTACAACAACAAACCTAAGAAAAATTGCGACTTTTTCATTGTAAAATTATCTTTTAAATTGCCAAACATAATATGTATATATGGAAGGGGAAGGACTTCTTTCTCTTAGGTAGCCAGGTGTTATCAGCCAATCAGTGCCAAGTTCAGAGGGGTACGACTAAACTCAGAGTGAGAAACAAACATGACAAGAGAGACACAAGTGAAAAAATAGAGACAAGTTAAGTGCTGTTTTTTAAGTTCAATATACAAAAATTACTGTATTCATCAAAGATAAGAGCCAGTGGGTATATATGAGTGTTCCATTTTAAAATGGGAGAGTCACCCGTGTTTGAAGCCATTTTTCATCAATAATCCTGCGAATCCTGAATGAGTGGGGATCCTAAAAACAGTAATGATGTTCACATTCAGAAGTTCATGACTGTGAATTTTTGGATAACGTGCTTCGGTATCTGCCACACATACTGCTGTAGTAGAGGTACTCAGTATTTGCTGCTGCCAGAGAAACCTGGTTTTTGCACACGGACTGAGCCTCATGACGGCCTTTTTTTTTTTTTTACCGCTCAGCTCACTATTGGACAGAGGGTTTGAAAAGATGATTACTGATGATTACAACTTTTCAGAGTTTCCAAGGAAAAGTGAGTACAGACAATATTTTCCATGAAGATTTCAAATGTGCCAACTTAAATATTACCAACAACTGAGTAACAAGGTCCTGTGCATTATTTTTTAAAAAGTCATACTTAAATGTTGTTTTCCGTTTGTTCATATAACAAACTATAGTTTTGGATAAATGCATGGGAGTTACACGCACACTTTGTAAGTTCTGCCTCCAAGGGTCTCTTTCACATTAAAACAATAACAAAAGATACGGTCTGTAGCATGGGATTATGAACAACCACCGTAGCTGATGAAAATATATCTTACATGACTCGGGCAGAAATCATGTTCATAGACCAGGCGATATTAAAGTTTTATTCATGTAACATTTAGTACTGACTTCTTTCCTCACTGTCTGACACATCCAACATATCCTGCATTTTCCTGGAAGTTATGGCAACTAACAAGCAACAGCTAGCAGGAAATGCACATTGAATAAATTATGTTTGAATATTGTTGGAAACATCTGGGATAAGCACACAACTCAACAAAATATCTGTTTAGTGTTTTTAGATATGTTAATATGAAAATGTGACATAGTATAGCTTTGTATCTTTGTGGTTATATGTTTGATAGTGATGTTTTTCATGTGAAAAAATAATATATATATAATAAACTATAGTTATGGATAACTATAGGATAGGAGTCAAAGCTCAAACTGAAACAATAATCAAAGACATAGTTTGCTGACATTGTGAAGTGGCATGGGATCATGGGAGTTGTTTTCTTCACTTTTAAACAACCACCATTGCTGAATCTCTCATGACTCAGGCAGAAAACTTGTTCATGGACGAGGTAAATTTAAAGTTTTATTCATGTTACCTTGCTTCCCCTGTTTTCCTGGAGGTTATAGCAACTAGCTGGTAACTGCTAGCACAAAACTCATCATCACTTTGAATAGATTTGATTGTTGTTGGAAACATTTGGGACAATGTAAGTACTCAACTCAACGAAACATGTAAAATGTCTAGCAATTTTAGACATTTTAATGAGGAAATGTTACATATTATATATAGCTTTAAAGCTCATAATAACAGTACAGCTGTACAACAAGCTAACTTAGCCTCTCTGCACTGTAGTCAGTAAATTTACTTTAATTTGTAGCTCTTGACACATCTTGATTTCAGATATTAGTAGCTCTCGCCAATTCACCTTCCACGTAAAAAAACAATTAACAGAAGTAAAGGCGTGTGCCATAACAAGCCTGTAACCAGATTGAGAGGGCTACAGCTGAATTCACAGATACAAACATGAACACAAAACATGCTGGCAGTACAGGCCTGCTGCTGCATGAGGCACACACTGTAGATACAGACACACATTTAATGGGAGAAAAAAATGAATGGAGCTACGATTGTCCCTCACACACATACACACACCCTCTCAGTAACAGTGAATACAGATTTGGCACAGTCTCTCATGATATCTATTGTTCATTAGTCATTGTTATCCCGCTTTGATGTAGCTGTAATGGGCTTTAGATGTGTGGACCGGCTCCATAAAGACCCCTGTTTAGTAACGGCCACAGTTTAAATGCTCTTAATGTGGTGCCGAAGTGTGGGGAGGGGCCAGGAGCTGTAAATCACGGAGAAAGGGAGCAGGGGGGAGATTGGAGGTGAAGAAAGGAGCGATTGGAGAAGAAAGGAGAGGAGAGAGGAGACGAAAGGGGAGTGGGGAGGGAGGGGAGGAGGTTCAGGGACGAGGGAATGGAATCTGTGTGTGTGCATTCTGACGAGGCAGAGAGAGCCTTGGTCCGAAACTGCAGACGTGTTTACACAGCACAGGTTCACACAGTCTCTCGTATAAGTGCACACACACACACACTCACACACACACACACAAACTGAGCCCTCCCTCTAGTTAAGGTGCTCCTGTCTCGTGTGCATGCTTACGTTGAGTTTAGCATTGAGTTCGGTGACAGGGGATTAACCTAACGTAACTGTGTGTGTGTGTGTGTGTGTGTGATCTGCCTTGTTCCCAGTAGGGACAGAGCAAACAGACAGAGGCAGCTATCAGCCTCTCCATTGTATTCATCTGATCACTAATCTTCAATGGTTAAATCATTATCCATCCACCACCTCAGCAAACGGCCAGGCAAACACTACTGGGTTGTCACTGAGCAGCACCAGTCCTTAATACATTACTGCCACACACATGCACACAGACACACACGCACCCATACACATACACGTAAAAAGGCTCATAGATACAGGCAAACTCCATAACACAGCTAAAGCGAGCAAACTCCAGCTGATGCCATGAAAAGACATGTCCAGATATACTGTGAGCAATGTTGCAGTGGACTTGTTTGTGATTTCACCCTTTGCAAATGAGTAAATTAAGTGTTTAGTTATTTGTTCATAACTAATTTTATTACAGTAAATCAGCCCTGTTTCTACCCACTCTTGGTTGGGGACAGTTTGTAACTCCAAGCAGCTTTCCTTCCAAACTTCACCCTTTTTAAGGATGTCCTTATGAAATGGTTACGTGGATTGTATACAATTGGCAAAATATAAAGTAAAAACTTCTTCTATGCACACAAAAGGTTTATTTTTATTCAAATTTTGTTCGTATAATGTTTAAAATCGGTTTCCATCTGTAAACCAAAATCTGTAAAACAAGATAATCCATCCAGCTGATAGGTGTGGCATGTTGGGATACTGGTTAGGCATGAGGAGCGATTGGTTAGGGTTAGGGTGAGAGTATCAGTGTCAGCCAATGCAGAGCAGAGCAGTCATGACTTTGCCCACCTGGGAAAAAAACTGGTACTTGCAGCCCTATGTGAAATAGCCAAAGTTCAGTACTTTATAAATTATAAATCTTAATATAGTATATTATATCGTAACATAAGATGTGCTGCTTTAGTCTGTCATTGTCAATGTTGACTGCTGATTGAAAGGGAAGCCGAAACATCGAGGAAATCACCATTGAATTTGACCTAAGAAGATGGTCCTGGTTGGAGATGAGGCAAAACTGAAATATTCTGATAATCCAAAAATGTTACATTTGGAGCACTTCCTGGGTTTAAAATTTGGTTTAGGTGCTGTTTGGACAGGGACACATAGACATAAAGATCACACAAAACTTTAAGGGACTCTCTTTTAAAACAATTAAAATGCCTTCGTTGTCTCAGTATAGTCATGTTATTCAGCAGGGAGTCAAAAACTTTTTTTTAAGGTGTGACATGACCATGCTGCAACAATAAAAGCATTTGAATTGTTTTAAAATAGAATGCCTTGGAGTTTTTTGTGATTTTTGTTGAACAGACTGATGTTGACTTTACATTGCTTTCAGGTAGGAGGCGGTGTAAGTGTTGCGTTATGTTAACATTTAGGAATACACCCACAGGCAAAAATAAACAAATACAAGCATAGTGTATACAGGTACATATGTTTGAAATACATACACACACACACACATGCACACACAAAGACCGAGAGTGTTGCCATCTCCGGGTCTGAGGGGCCTCCATCACTCCCAGCAGGATACTCGGGCAAATCTAATTGCAGGTAAATGTGCAGTGCTGCTCTCTGTGGCTCCTGTGTGGAGAAGATGGGAGGAGAGGCCCAGCGACATGGTTAGTATTGGTCGGGATGACTGATCGGCCCTGCCCTAACTACATTAGACTGTGGAGAAGTGGCTGGCTCCCGTTCCCTCCCCCATGCACACCACTGCTGCTCCCTCCCAGCTCCTCCTCTGCTCCTTCAGAGATGGCAAAGGTACTCGGCAGGGCTTTGGCGGGGCTACTACGTGGGGGGCACTGGGCGTGACCCGTCCCCACCGCGGATCCCTGCGTATCAACCTCCAATAGAGAAGCCCACGGTTGATTGGAGCGTATTAGCAGGCTGTTGGGCTCGAGGTAGTCCAGGCCCGGCGGAGGGCTCTGCCATCTAAGATCTGATCAGAGGTTATTAGCAGTAAAGAGCCACTGTGGATGAGGGGAGGAGAGACATCATTTACAGGGTCAGAGCCTGGCCGCACAGAGCCGGCTGGGCAGTGCATACACACACACACACACACTGAAAAAACACACCAGCACACACACTGGACAGTAAAGGGCGGCTCATTACTCAGTGAGAGCTCAGGTTTCCAGCGTAGACCTCTCCATTAGACCCCCAGTTAGGGAGAAATGAATGGCTGCAGCTTCTCCGCACTCATAAACCATCCAACCGTCCACAGCAGGAGAAAATGAGATACAAGTAAAAGGAGGGAGGGGATCTTTGAGGTAGTGTGTGCATGTGAGTGTGTGTGTGTGTGTGTGTGTGTGTAGAGAGAGAGCACTGAGGGGTCTTAGGGGTCTTTGAGATGGAAATGTCCAGCTGGCCAGCCGTCTGCTGCCTGACCCCTGAGCTCAAGGTCAAAAGCCAGGGCCCCCAACCAACCGGCCACTGACCATACAGTACACACACAAACACACACACACACACTCAGTATCCACACATGTTCATGTGCTGCTTGTGTTTGCATGTGTGTATTTATGTGTGTGTGCTCTAAGAGAGGGGGAGAGGGAGCGTGCACTCTGCTCTGTGCGTGTAATTGATCATTTAATCTGGCTGACATCATAATCCCCGACGCGTGTTTAACTAACTGGCCGACCTGCGGCGGAGCAGAAGGGCTGAGTAATTATCTCATTTGGATACATTAATAACGAAGCATCACTCACCGTTACCTCGGCTCCACTGCTCCGGAATCAATCACAGCGCGCCGCAGAGTGTGTTTGCATGTGCAAGATTGAAGAAGAGAGAAAAGAGAGTGTGCGTGCATTTGTGTGTGTTTATTCTTGTGTGTTCACACTCATGTTCGAAGAAGCCGCATCGATGCGTTGCACCTCGAAGCACAGCGTCGGCCATCACACAGCCCAACCTGCAGCAGGAGCGAGCTAAAATGGAGACCGGTGCGTGTGTGTCGGCTTCTGTATGCATCTGCAGAATCACATTGGTGTATGGATTTGTAGGAGAGCCAAAATGCTCAAAAAATGAACCACAAATCAACAATATTGGCGGGGAAGCAATTGAAGAATCCAATCGAGAGATGAGAATATGAGAAGGATATGCAGTATCATTTTGTTTCAAACTGAAGTGCACATTCAAAGCCAGTTGCTTAAAGGACGGAGATACACACAAATGACAATCAAATTGGCAAATGGCAGCTGAAACAAAGAGAAGCTGACCCACGCATGTGTCCTTGTGTTTGTGTGTGTGTGTGTGTGTGTGCGTGTGTGTGTGTGTGTGTGCGCATCAGGGTCTTAGGAAAATTATTGCTATTGATTTAAGGCGGAGAAACGTGGAAATGTTACCAGATGGGACATTTAGCTGAGAGTGGCTTCAGATGAGACGAGTCATCCTCGAAAAGGCCAGGGCAGAGAGAGCTGCAGCAAATGCACATCACACCAAATGCTTCTCTCAGGATGAATCCGCAATTCACCATCAAATACAGAGGTATATTAATTCATGTGCATGGAGATTTTAGCTTGTATTCAAGATGTCTGAATTTGCTGAAACCAATGACTTGAAATGGATTCCTATCTAAAGCTAAGATATGCTGAATTTGTTGGTTACTGTTTGTAAACACTAGAAAGACAGTTAATTGTTGACGCTATACCACTTTTTTGGGTTGGTAAAGTGTCCCAAGCACAGCAAAATAAGGAAAAAATAAGGAAAAAACAGGCAGAAGGCAGAGTCTGCTGGTATAGACACCAGCATACACTTCTAGTGGGTCATAATGTCATGAGAGATTTTTTTGAAAGGAAAATCCTGCATAGTATCTCTTTGCATTAATAGCTTAATCCCTAATTTTCTACATCAATTTTTAGACTTATAATTTGTGTAAAATGCACATGGACAGTAGCTGCCATGTGTGATCAGCAGTGTATCTGATGCTCAGACAGTGAGTGGGTTTAAGAAAACAGTGTGCTCACAGAAGGCACCACACACATGAGAAACCAGACCTGAAGCACTGGAAATCACATACACAAATTAAAATGGTTGCTATTTTTGAACCATTTTGATTACAGTTGAATTTTTTTCTGAAACATAACTCTGTGGAATTTACTACTAAAAGTCAGACTTAGTCTTCAGTAAAACTGAATCACATTCACAGAGGCACAAACTTGGTAGAAAAGGTTTTCCCTTGCCTATTTTTTTTTACTGTTATGTTTTGTATGCATGTCTGTCACAAAATAAGCAGCAGTAGCACTGATATTAAGATCACAGGCAGAATTATGAGGCTTTGTGCCTTCAGTCGATGTCAACAAACCCCCATATTCGGCCCACACCTTGTCGGCTGAATAGTTGTTGGTTACTGAAGGTGCATCATGAGACAGACTGGATGGCCACACAACTGATTTAGAATGAATGTGAATTTGCAATCAGGTTTGTTGTATGCAAAAAATCTACAGGTATACATATACAGGAATTTGTCTCATTAATTAAACATGATTATACTAGCTTTATTTATTCACATAAATTTAACTTTTCAGATCAGTTCAGAATTTACAAACACACAACTTGCTCTTCTAACTTGAAGTGTTTTGACACTGAAATGATGAAATGATAAGTTGAATGAATGTATTGTACAGAGTTCAATCAACTCATTAAATTCAGTGTCTAAAGATGATCATCATATCAGCAGACTTCCCAGCATGAATTGTGTGAGAGTTAAAACTCTCCTGAGAAGGTGTCCCCATATATTTCAGTTGGTAGGGCGTGCGCACCACGTGTTGAGGCTATCAGTCCTCTGCAGATTCTGCCAGTTCTATTCCCGCCTGCAGCACATTTGCTGTGTGTCATCCCCTCTCGCTTCCCCCCTTTCCTGTCATATCTTCAGCCGTCCTATCTAAATAAAAACAAAAAGACCCCCCCCAAAAAAAAACTCTCCTGAGAGCCTTCTTTTCAGGGTAAAGAAAACATACAAAGTGAAAACTTGCTGTGATTCTTTCATACACTTTTAGATAAGTCAAGGTTGTTTATTTTCACAAGAATGAAAATACTGTGAACCATGATGAAGGTTAGTCTTGACTTTAATCACTACTCACTTACATTTAAACATTTTTAAATGTACATATTATTTTTGTGATGATGCAGGAACAAAGTAGCTCCAACAGGAGCAGCTGCAGCTGGAAGTACTTTGTGTGAAAAGAAGAGCTGCTATTCAAACTGAGAACATATGAAAGGAAATCCAATTTGTTTGTAATGTTTTGCTCAACCTGATACCTCAAGCTAACGTGTTTCTCACGTACAACTGAATTAATATCAAGTTTATTTGACTAGAAAAGTTTTGTTGCTTGTTGCTATTATAAAATTACCTCAACTTGTCTTTTCACATTCAGTCAACATAAAATTTAGGGCTGCCTAGTCACTAACCTTTTAACTTTTTAAATTCAAAAGTCCCTTTGAAATAAACCAATAAACAAGCTAATTCAACTGTACAATTTTGGACCAGTGAATGGATAATGGTGAATGTTTAAAAAAATACTGTGTTTACAAAAAAACCCTGTGAAATCAAAGTTTTACTGCATCAAGTGCAAATAACAGACTTGATGTTTAAGAGCCTTAATTCATCCAAAGATTATTTTTCGATGCATTTCACTCACACTGCTATTCAGTCATGCAGTGCAGTTGTTTGAATTCACTCCTCACAGCAGCTCTCATCAGCTAGTGTGATCATCACTTAGGTGGAGTGACAGGAGAGCTCCAAGGCTTTTCTCAAGAGGCAGCCTGATGGTGGGGGCACCTTCTGACCAATGAGTTTACAGCCTCTGTAACCTCTGCAGGATGAGTGAGTTATGTTTTTAGAGCAGATTGTCCCTTTAACCATCCGTCCTCAGTGACCACTGACCGCTGTCCGTCTGCTCTGGTTCAGGTTAGGAGCCTCTCAGTAGAGCTGTTCAGATTACACCAACAGCTCAATAGAGACAAACTCAGCATGCTGCAGCACATGCACACATGCACAGACGCGCACAGACACACACACACACGCACATGCACATGCACATGCACACACACACACTGCACAATCACAGTAAACTCTATATGACGACACACATGCCTGCACATAGACATTAATTTCATTTAAGTGCACCTAAACACATCTGGAAACGTGCACTCACACACAAACACATACATGGACACACAGATATACACACACACACACAAAGAAAGCCTGGCAGTCTGGTGTTCTTCAAGTTAATTTGACACAGAATCGATTTGATCCCTCGTCATCTCAATAATGATAGAAAAGATGCGAAATGCAATAGAATCTCTGAAATCTAATATTTTGGGGTCAAATCGTTTAATGAAGAGCAATCTGACTCTGGACTTTCACTGTTTGTACTGCACGCTATCTATTAGGATGTTGTTTTTCCAGATGCTTTGTTGGATTATGGTTAGCTCCAAATGATACTGCAAAATTGTCTAAAGGAACTCTAACAAATCAGGACAATTACATTTAAGGCATATGGCAGATCAAGCTCTTACCTAGAATGACTTAAAGGAACAGTCCATAGCCTGAACAGGAGACAAAAGAGTCAAAACAAAAGTCTAAACCAGATATCATGCTCAAATTGATTGACTCATTTTTGACAGTTATAGTGGTTAAAACACCAGATAATCCAGGTGTGTTTCAAAACAGCAAGAAAACAGGCCTATATTTTCAGTTATAACCAGATGATAAGATGCCACTTTAGATGGACAAAATAAGACAGATGTTGGGTTTTGGTGGGCGGACAAACTCCTAATGCACTGATAGTAATAGAAGAAAAGCATTATGAGTAACTAAGAGATGTCCTTCTGCAGATATACTCTTTACCAAATGAATGTGATGGTAGACTCAATTAAAGGGATGGTTTAGATTTTTTAAGGTAGGGTTGTATAAGGTGTTTTTTTGATAGTCGTTGTATTAGCTACAGAGGAGGAGAAGCAGAGAGCAGCACCAGCACAGAGGCTAAGCAATAAATAAGGCAAAATCAGACATTTTACTTAATTAACAGAACACAGGAGTTGCTGGTCTACCATGGCCTGTTAGTCTGTTTGTGTTATTGTGTGACTTTGGTGAATCAGAACTATCAGAAATAATAGATCAAGGAAGAGGGAAATCAACAACTCCTGTATTCTGCAAGGTAAAATTACTGATTTCACTTATGGAGTTTTGTTGATTTGGGGAGAGCGATGTTTGGCTCATGTGACAGCAGTTTCCTGTCAGAAAAAAAGCTGTCTGACAGCAATTGAAGAGGTGAAAATAGTCTTACTTTTAATGTAAACTTAAACTGATGTTGGCTTTCTTTAAGTTAAGTTTTTTTGTTAAGTGGCTAAAATATGTTTTGTTTCTGATCTTATCCACAGTAGTTCAATGCTTAGCTTCTGTGCTGGTATCCCTCTCTTTTTCTCCTCACTGAGGCACGCCGACTGGCATGAACTGTGGGTAATCTAGTGACTATGGATAAATAACTCATAGAACCCAGAATCAAATAATCTAAACTACATCTTTTAAATACTGCAGCCATGTAGGACACTGGCCTTTATGTGTGCAAAATGATTCCAAATTAGCTTACAAATAGAAAATTTCTTTTGATACATAAGTTCTGTATATTAAAATACAGTATAGGTATAGGCAACTATATTATTTGAAACACATAGTAAGAAACAACCCCTCGACTGACATCTATTCCTGTCGAGGCTGATAATGACTGTGATTGTGTGTCTGAGCTGCAGCTTAGTGAAAAGGGACCTTTGAGTTGTTTATTTTCACAATCACGTGCAGCAATCATACTTTAACCTTATATGTGAGTGCTTTGCGGTTCCTTACATGGGTGTGTGTGTGTGTGTTTCTGCAAGCGTGTGTGTATGTGATTACCCATGCTGTTATCAGCGGCAAGCCGCCATTCACTCCGGCTGAAATGAAAGGTTTTCCTCTGTCACAAAGCAGTTTCTTTGTTTCCATGGTGCTATGATTCTGTCAAAATCCCAGAGAAAACAGAGGGGGGAGAAAAAAAATCAATGTCCCCCATCACCAGCAGCAGTCTCAGCCTAGCAGGCTGCCGCCATGCAAGTACACACGCCAACACATGCATACACAGACAGTGGGAGACACAAAAACAGAAAAAAAAGTTGCCCTTGCGACAAAATCTGTTTATTTGATTTTTTCACTGAAGGAAGTGGACAACTGTATATCTTGGATATTTCTGATAATAGCAGCTCGAAAAGATAATGATCCAGAGAGGTTAAAAAGGAGAAGTTTTCTCTCTTTTTGTACCATATAACCAGTAGATTCGGAACGCATTGACGATGTTTACAGTAGCTGCCTGCGGTGAGTGAGAAGAGCAGGGAGTGTAATTTACTCTCACACTCTCATGTCTCACAGCAGGTCTTTGTCATTATTACAGGATGTGTCTGTTAGAGTAGAGTCAGGTTAGCGCAAGATTCTGGAAGAAATCCAGAGTTACAGGCTATAAGACATGAATGGCATTCATTGTTTCATGGTATTTGTCATGTTGTTGTTGTTGAAATGCAATATGTATATGTCTGCTTTATGCCAAGGTGAATGGCAGTGACAAAACATACGAGAGCCTGAACACTGACCTGAGCTTGATGTAGTCTTAATAAGCCTTTATCATACATTGAAAAATATAGAGAAAGATAGGAAATGTTTAGCACTAAGCAGAGAAAACATAGAATTCAGAAGGTGGAGAATGGAGATCACCAAAGGTGTTTGGGATAATATAAAAAGATTCTTCCTTTTGATACCAAAGACAAATTACCCTTACATGCTGAAGGAAACATGTTAAGTTGAAATACTCACCTCTCTGACATCAACGCTACAGCTGCGGTTTACCCTTCCATTAATAATCTTTTATAAGGAGTGGATGTTCATCACAGCTGGGCCATTTGTGTTTATTTACCAAAATAGCCAACATGCCAGAATCTTCTGTTGTATCTCTTTTTTCCTCTTGTGTCTATATATTTTTGAATCAGATTCATAAAGCCTCAGGATATATATGTCTATGTATGTTCAAGTTTTTCCATTTTCAACTTGTCCCGGCTCAAGTGAATTTGTGTTTAAATGTGAATCTTTCCATTTACTTTGTACTGCCTTTAAAATGCTCTTTGTATTCTGTCTGAACTGACAGTAAGATTTCCAGTAAACTTAAAGGTGGAGTTTTTGCCTCTTATAGTGCTATGGAGCAGTCTAACCAATATCCCCAAAAAGGTAACAATGTACCAGCAGGCAGGGAGGAAGAAGACCGTAGAAGACTGAGTGTATCTATTTTTTGTCTAGTTTGCACTGATGTAGTAAAAGAAATAAATTTTATGCCACGTTTCATGTCAGTCTTTCAGAAACATAATGGGACCATGTTGGAAATTATAAAATTGACATGTTATCACTTGGAACATAAATACGTCAAAATCAAAACTTCCAACTGAAAACACTTTATTGGCGCTCTCATACAAAATAGAGCAAAACCAAAGTTTTCCATATTTGCACAAATCTTTTGTCACTCACTCGACACAGGTGATTCACCAGCATTAAAGTTTGTTTCTCACTTTTGCTCAATTGTATGTGAATGACTGCAGAAGTATGCTGACAGACATGGAAAACATCAATATTGTTTTTTGTTCTTTACCCAGCTCAAGAAGAGGTTGAAAGCATCCCTTTTTAAGATACCTAAGGCCCTTGACTTTATTGAAGGAAGAAAAGCTTTGTATTTGTTGCTCAATATTTGAACAAGTCATTAAAAGTGACTTTAAGAACTAAAATAGTCAAAAGAATTCCCATAAAAAGCACCTTATTATATCCAGTATGGAATTCCATTTCCATCTTCATTTGCTCTCAACCATCCAACATTTATAGATTCATTCAGAGTATTTAACACACACAGATGTAGGGTTACTGTAAGGGCTCGCAGGGCCAGGGACACAATTTGAGATTTTTAACCCTACTTCCAAATGTAAGAAAAAAGATGATTCTGTTTTTGTTTTTGACGCCCCCAGAAAACAGTCCTAGTCTCTTGAAGGCTCAACAGAAGAAAGGACCCTGTGAAGTGTGTGTGTGTGTGTGTGTGTGTCTGTCTCCCCCGCCACTGGCGGCTAATGTGAGCCATTAGTGTGTATGTTTATTTGTGTGTCCCACTCAGAACCTCCTTCATGCTTTTAAGACACTCCTCAAGATTCTTCAAGGTTGTGGAAACACACAATGGACAGTCTGAAACATGGACAGTATTTGTATGTTGTATTTATGAAAGCCCACTTGCTAGTCTTCAAGGAAGCTCTCCATGAAGTTGGAGACATCAAGCCCAGTCACTAAAGAGGCTTTCACAGAAATAAAAAGGCAGATGATGAAGATGATGATGAGGAGAAGTAATTAGGAGGAGATGAGAGGAAATGGATCCAGTGCTTTTATCTCTTTAGCCCTTGATGGCTAAGTTGTAAGAGTGGACAAATAAGAAGAAAACAGGTAAAGAAGGAAAAACAGATAGATAGATAGATAGATAGATAGATAGATAGATAGATAGATAGACAGACAGACAGACAGACAGACAGACAGACAGATAGATAGATAGATAGATCGAAATTAAGATGCTAACTACAACCATTTTTACTTCCTGGTAGAACCTTTTATAAAGGTTGTACTGGGAATCCTGTTGTACCTAACCATCTATGAAATGTTTCATCGTGAACCCCCTATGAAAGGTTCTATAGGGAATCCTTCTGTGATGTAATGGTTCCACCAAAAACCTTCTCTCTCTGGCAGTTCTATCCAGAACATTTCCACCTCCTAAAGAGGCCAACAAGAACCAGCCCAGAATCTATCTACAACCTATCTATTATCTACAGCCCACCCAGGGAGAACTGTTTGATAATCAATTAATCAAGAACACACTCAGGGTGTTCTACCAAGAACCTTTTTATATCCCCAGGGTTTTATCTGGAACCCTCCAAGGGGGTTCTACTGAGAATCTTTTTATACTCTAATGGTTTCATGTAGAGCACACTCATTGGGTTCTACGAAGAAACTTCTTATATTCCAATCTAAGATCCCATGCGAGGGGTTCTACTGAAAAGCCTTCTATATTACGGTGCAAAGAACCCTTAACAAAAGAGTTCTTCAAGGATTTCAACAATCTTTCAACAGTTTCAAACTCTTTCTTTCAAAAAGGGTTCTTTGAGTGAAAAGGGTTCTTAGTGGAACTCCTAGTCTGACAAAGAACCCTTGACAAACCCTTTATTCAAAAAAGGGTTCTTTAGAAGCAAATGACTCCAGGTCGAACTTCATTCCTTCAGGAAGAACCTTTAATTTTGTGCAGATAGATAGATAAATAGACAGACAGACAGACAGACAGACAGACAGACAGACAGATAGATAGATAGATACTATACAGACAGTCAACACCGTCCACACACAAGATATAACAGCTGTCTCAGGCAGTCAGATCACACTGTTCCTCCTATATTACATCACAGCTATAAATCTTGATTTCTCTCATTGATCACAAACAGGTTCTGCAAATACAATTTCAAATTTAAAAGCTAATGCACAAAAAGCTTAAAAAAATCAATTTTTATTCCACTAAAGCGGGCCCATATTGCGAGAAAGTAGACAAAAATCAAAGCCGATATATACATTTTCCTGTGAAATCATTCCTTTCTGGCCCAGCGTAACGAAGTTCGAGAGAACATAAAGCGCATAGTTTTTGGGAGAAATAGCGATGAGATGTAGTAGAAGTTTTACACCATTAGATTTATTACCCAGAGGGCCACAAGGAAAAAACGCATGATGGGAAAGTGAGGCATCCCATCTAAAACAGATTAGAGACGTGTGAGCACTCCTCGGTGGGTGAGGTCATGCCCAAAAAAAAAAAACATCACAGACACCAAACTACATATAATAGCCCCCAAAAACCCTGCCACACACACACACACACACACACACACACACACACACACACACACACACACACACACACACACCAACTCACTATGCTCATGGTTAGATTCAACACTGACGTACAGTAACGTACAGTGACTTTCGTGGGTTGAAAATAAAACACTAACAAGGATGATACAGAAAACAATTTTATTTATATATGAATGTGCAAGAGAGAGAGAAAAAAAGACACGAATTAAACAAATGACAATCAAAGTGAGTTGACTACTCTTAATAATAAAAACTAAGCCCATTTCCGCCAGTGTTTTGCTAAAAAATGGAAGAAACCTCAGGGAGAACCACAGAAGAGGGATCCCCCTCCCAGGATGAACAGGCGTGCGAAGAGAACATCACAAGAAAAACAATATTTCAGAAAGAGTTTGTAATACATAGAAATGTATATGACAACAATGTGATATATTAATGCAAACTTTTAAAATGGGTTACAAAGAGGCTTTACAATAAAACAAACACACCACATTTATACTGAATTAGGCCTTTTCACTAATATGAACGAGCTATCTGATGTGATGCTTGACACTTTGTTCACTCTCATATTCCCTTTATATTTGCTAATATCAGCAGCCTCCTTTCATCCTTCAAAGCTCCATTGAGATAGACGTCCTCAATGGGACTACTCTCCTAAATATAGGAAGACGCATTACAAAAAAAAAAACTTGCATTAAAGACACTTTCATCATTATATTCCTGCTGAGCACCTGACAAGAGCTTTCATAATACCACGCAGTTGTTTTTTTGGCCATGTTTTGTGGCTTTCAGTGTAAGAGTGTGAGAGAGCTGAACTATTTAACCATTTATTTTCAGTTTGTTTGTTTCCAAAGCTCTGCTGTCGGAGCTCACAGTCAGTAATATCCCCTCTAATCAATTTGCATTGTGGTGTGAGGCGCTTTGGCTCAGGTGGCAGAAGGAGGCCTTGAGTGTGTTATATACACTCTGGCTTTCTCCTGCCCTCCACTGTTTGTGCATTTGTGTGTGCATGAAGGAGAAAGAAAGGATGACGCTGTGGAGAAAGTGAGTATTAGTGAGAGGTAGAGGAGGAGCGTTTTGGGGTTGGGTCAGTAGGATTTGAGGAGGGTGAGTGGAGAAGTCGGTCTGCGGGGTGAGTGTGGCCAGTAGAGAAGATTGAGAGGAAGAAAGGCATCAAAATGTGAAGAAGAAGAAGAGACAAATATGGGCAGGCTGGGGGAGTAATGGATTACATGTAATAGGATTACATAATTAGGATACAAAAAGGTAACTGTATCCCATTAAATTATTTAATTACAAGGATTACAGTTTTAAAATATATTTTAAACTGGCTAAACTTACACTCAGCTCATTATCATGGGCTCTAGTGAAAAAAATACTTCACTGGGTGGAAATGTATCATTATTTTGTCTTTAAATCAGAAAAGAGGAAAAACATCACAGTATGGTGACAGTTCTGCCTTCAGCTGTGGAAATAATGTCATCATCCAAGAATTCAACATCTAATTTAACCCTGAAATGGACAAGCAAGTATAAATGTTTAGTAAAATTAATTAATTGCTATTTCCTAGTGTAGCTAGGCTAAAAAATTTTTTTTTTTAAGTGTGACCTTTAGTTTCTAACTTACACACACGTCATTTGTCAACTTTTAAAACATTTTAGAAACAGTTAATTAGCATCTTTCTTTTGTGTTTCGCATGAAAGGTTTTAAAGAATGAAAGAAACTGAACTATAGTTTGTAACATATGTTTTGAGTGCTAGGAACAAATCTATCCATCTTTTGTAACTGCTTATTCCCGAAGGGTCACGGGGGGCTGGAGTCTATCCCAGCTGACATTGGGCGAGAGGCGGGGTTCACCCTGGACAAGTCGCCAGTTCATTGCAGGGCTGACATATAGAGACAGACAACCACTCACACCTATGGGCAAGTTAGAATCACCAATTAACCTAGCATGCATGTCTTTGGACTGTGGGAGGAAGCCGGAGAACCTGGAGAGAACCCACACAGACAAGAGGAAAACATGCAAACTCTGCACAGAAAGGGGCCTCAAAACATATCTGTGAGTGACAAGCTGCCATTTGGGATTTTTGATACAATTTATGAGCATATTTTTGAATGATGGTATGAAGTCCCATGACCTGAGTACTTGATGGGTCAAGGTTCTTCAGTGTCTCTCATGATGTAAAGTTCACTAACTTAATGCCTCCTTCCCTAAGCCTAAATCAAATGATTTAAGGGTTAAAGAAACATGTACAGGTAAGACCAGTTGCTAATGTTAGCTACATAGGCTGCTAACTGTTAACATTAGCTACATCAAACCACTGTCAACATTAACTTTGCAGACCAACTGCAAACGATAGCTACACAGAAAGTTATCTGGCTAACCTGTCAACACTGTCAGTGCAACGACTACTGAGAAATATTTTGGGACTGCAGACGATGATGCTGGTGATCAGGACGGTATGTGAAAAAAACCAGAAGTTTCATAAGATTATGACAGTTTAATTGAAGTGTGAGTGTGAATAGCTACTTATCCAAATATTGAAATTACCACTATTAATCTAAACATGTATTTATGCAAAACAAAGGAAGGACTATCTGGAGCAACAATTAAAACATCTAACATGAACAATTTCACCATTTGGTTCTGAGGTAATCCAAAAGTTACTAATGGTAATCAAGTTACATCACTTGAATATTGCAATACTTTCATTAATTTACATTTTTTAACAGCGAATCAGTAACTGTACCAGAATACACTTTTAAAGTAACCATCCCAATGTTGAATATGGGAAAGAGGATAAAGGATGAAACGAAAGAAAGTGAAAGAGAGATGAAGATGGAGGAAAAAGAGAGAAGAAGACAGGAGGGAAGAGAGGGAGAGTCAGCATATTGATCGATCAGACCTGTCGGCAGCCAGACAGCCAGGGAGACGTCTGTCCTTGTGCTGCCACTCTCTGGCCTGCAGACACCTAACCCCCCCCTGCTCCTACAGGGGTGGTGGCGTCAGACCGGGGGACCGTGCGTGTGTGAAGCATGTGTGTGCATTCTTATGTGCATGTTTACGTGTGTAGCTGTACGTTTCTATTTGGTATTTAGCCACAGTGTCTGTGTGTGAGTGTGTGTGTGTGTGTGTGTGTGTAGGTTGCCCTGCCCCTGCAGTCTGCCTGTCGCTGCCCTGTGTCTTCCAGGGCCTCAGGTGTGGAGTGTCTTCTCCTCTGTGGAATTAACTAGGTTCCAGTCAGGAAACTAATCTCACGCTCCCCGTCGCACACAGACGCATCTCAGGAGTATGGATTTTATCAATACAAAGAGCGCCGCCGTGCACTGAAGCAATGCCAGAGCCCTAGTCGTTTCTGGAAGAGCTACTGTCAGCCACCAGCTACAGCCCCTCCTCCTCTTCCTCCTCAAACCACTCTCACCCCCATTTGGGATTTTGTCCTTATATAGAATTCCTTTCCTGGACAAGAAACATAATTTCCAGTGAATGGCAGCAGAGCAAACAGAGAGGACTCTGGCAGCTGCAGCAGAGGTGGAGAAACTGTTCAGAGCTTCTACCTGGGTTAAAAAAGAAAGAAAAATCTCAATGTAATAATACCAAGTACAACTCCTAAGTTGAATATTTTTACTTAAATGAACTTTTATAAACAAAATGTACTAAAAGAAAAAGTTTTTACAAAAGAGGCTGAAACAATTATATCATTACATTATTGTTTCAGTGATGTATCCTGGTGAAACTGAGTTAAAATTATTAAATTGTGTTGTATTGCTGTATGTATGTATTTTGGTTTATGTATTTTACATGAATTATCTTTTCTTGTATTATTTATTGCTGTTTAGCTTAACAGAAGGTATCTTTAGGTTTCTCCATTAAAATGTGTAAAAACATGAGATATATGTCATATATTTAGTTGAGTTGTGTATTTACATTATTCTGAATGTTTCCAATAATATGAAAATGCAGAGAAATACAGAAGTTATTCAAGATAATGGTACATTTCCTGCTAGCCAGTTGACGGTTGTTATAACTTCCAGGAAAACAGCAGATATATTAGATACGTTAGAGAGTGAGGAAGGACGTCAGCAAGACAGAGAGAGAGGAAGTTACTAAATGTAATGTGAACTGGTCCATGAACACAATGTCTGCCTGTGCCATGTCAGATGGATTTCCATCAGCTATTGCGGTTGTTTGACAATGACGACAACAACTCCCATTATCCTACGCCACTTCACAACATCATCAGACTATGCCTTTTTTACTTGTCTTAATATGGACAGGACTATATACAGGATTGACTCGTTAACTATATATATATATAGTATTTAATTAATCCAGTTTGCCACATAGTTTATTCTATAACAATTGAATGCATTCTATTCGCTTATTTAACGTTTTGTACATAAAATCTGTAACAGTAAAGTATCTTTATTTGTGGAAACATGTATTGAAATATAAACTACAATATTGCCAGAGATGTATGAAGTTGCGTAAGTACAAGTGTCTCAAAATGGTATGAGTCAGTTCAACCAATGCAGATACCTTTGATTTAATTTGCGTAAAACTTGCTATTAACAGATTTCATCACAAATTATTTTTCAATACAGGATCGTCCCGATGAAAACGGTTTATCCAGAGTAACGGGGACATTATTGTTAGTATATTATTATTGAATTTTGACATAATGGCAACCAAAATATGTTTTCTATTATCATAATTAGGAAATGTTGTTAATTAACCTACCAGAGAAATTGCAAAAATGTTGATAATGAACATTTCAGTAAAATGTTCACTGACATGTTTCATTCATGTTCCGACAAAATAGGCAGACTTGCAATACACCATTTAGTCATGTCTACAGCATTATTCAGGAGACAGCAGAGACATCGGTTTTGAGATTTATTCATTAATATTCAACCAAAATGATAGTATTTCCCAAAGTGTTTTTATTGCCTAAACCTACCCAAAATCAGAATATCTTCTGCCAAAGCATTTTTGTTGCAGGAGTCTGAACATGAATCCTGGACTGTAGTGTGAAAGTCTTCCACTTTGCATACCTGCCACCCCTCCAACCCCCTCCTTCCCAATCCAGTGTGTTATTTAAATGTATTATTTCAAAGTAATATTTTTTGTTACATAATCCAGGCAAAAAATTACATTGTTACCACAGCATAACTATGAACACAATTTAACAAGTAATTTAGTTTTTTTTTTTTTTTTTTAGTAATTTCAAACATTATTTCTGGGAGATGGGGCTGTTTCGAGATGCACAAAAAGTTCAAAGTGCGCAAGTAAGTTTAGAGTTAATCAGAAAATCCCACATTCAAAAAAAAAAAAAAAGACTTACCTCCCCTGGTATCTAAAACATGCTCTCAAAAGATTTCATAGGAATTATTTCTCCAATAGAAAATAGTTCCAATGAAAAATGTTTATTCATATTCAGTGCTATGAAAACCACAAATGAAATTCCAATCCCCTTCAGTGTATTAAAGTAGACGCAGAAACCTCAAAACCTTGGTGAACAAAAATAAAACTATCTATTAGGCATTTTTTGTCGTTTTTTGTAATTCAGGAATACTGATATGTGTGTTTCTGTCATATGTGTGGAATCTGCTACATAACTTCAAAATATTCTCCATGTCAGGAAACATTACAGGCTAATTTTGATAGATTGAAGGTCTCGCTCTCTCTGCCTCTTTCTTTCTCTCTGTCATTCTGTCCGTCCATCCATTACAGCTGATCCTATTGTTCCAAACCTGGAGAACTGCGAGTTGACCCGAGAGGTCAGATAATCAGATGCTCTCCTCTGTGACCTGCACTAACCTGCAGTTCAGGGGAGAGTTTGGTATAAAACCCAGCCTCTGTTCTACCTCAGAGACACAAGCCCATATAATGCTGGGATGCTGGGGACTGATAATTGTAGTTATAGCATTTTTTTTCTGGGATGCAATACAACATGCTGCTGAAAGATGCAGAAAGAAACCACAGGTATGTCTGCCACTGTAAAAAAATAAACATGTATTGCACAGACACAAACAAACAAACAAACCTGACTGGGAATAAGAGAAAAACTCCACATGGCCGCATCAATATCACTTTGGAGGATGTACCTGTATGTAATTTAAGAGATAATGGGATGTTTTGAATTTTATTTATTCTCTATCTGACCTCCTCCTAAAGCCAAATATCTGCAGCAACCCATGAAGTGGATATTAAGCCAAAAGATTTTTCTCCTATTTGAAACTGTTGAATTAAATGTAAAAGATTCCTTGGTTGCACTTTATTTACAGTACACTTATAAGATACACTATTAGACCTTTGATTAGACCTTAATTATACTTTTTGGAGGGCAATTAGGAACACATTTCACTTTAGTTTACAGTACAGTTCTGTGGTAATGTGTCCCTAATTACCCTCTAAAAGCCTAATAAGGATCTAACAGTTGGAAATGATACACTTTAGTGTGGTTCTGTTGTAATTTGTTCATAAAATTACCCTCTAATCACTGCCTTACAAAAAACATATTATTTCAAGTTTTTGTCTTCCATACAAAGTAAAGCTTGTTACATCCTTTAAATGTACTGTAAAATAAAGTGCTACCAATTCCCCTTGGTTTATATGTAACACAAACATGTATGTAACAGCGTCCGAGTGAAAATGCAAGAGACATGATGGACCGACAAAAGCAAAAGCGTGGAAGGGACCCCGAGAAAATGGAGGAGAAAGAAGACAGGTATAAGGGAGAGAAAGAAGAAACAAGCGTATAGGAGAAGGTGAATCTGATTTCTCCCGGTAAATTGGACTCCCCTGCTTTCTCTAATTCATGTTTCAGAGCTGCTGCATCGATGGGGAGATGGAGAGGGTGAAGGGAGAGCAGGAGAGGGAGAAGAAAGGAGGGGAAAGGGAAGACAAATCCATGCAGGGGGAGAGCGGAGGGAGAGAGGGAGACTGCGGCCGCTCTCCCACAGGCAGACAGCAATCAATAAATCAATAGGAAACTGTGGTTGGCTGGAGAACGGCTGGGGCTGGGGAGGATGGAGGATGGAAAAGAGAGAGACCTGAATCAAAGTAGCTCCAAGATGGATGGAGCGAGGAGAGGAAGGGAAGGGAGAAGAGGAAGGGAGGGAGGGTTCAATAGAGGTGGAGGCGTTGAGAAGGATGCAGGAGTGCGTGGAGGAAAAAGGTGGTTTTAGCAGGAGCTGTGAGGACAAAATGGGTGGAGGTCCAGCAGGTATTTCGGGGTCCCCTCCCTGTCCTGCCTCCAGCACATCCTGCATCAGTGGTGCAGTGATAGGGCTTGGCACTGCGCGATGCCCTGCTGCGGTCTGCCCAATGAGCCCAGTGAAGCGCGGCTGTATCTGGGGCCGGGGGAAAGCCGTAGGCCCCCTCTGCCCGCTGGGTGCAGCCTGGTTGACTGGCTGCTTGCCTGGCTGCCTGCCTGCTGGCTGCCTGGCTGGCTGGACATCGATCTCAGTGGGTTGGAGAGTACAGCTGGACGCACACTGAGAGCTGGGGCTAAATCTGGCTCAGGCTCAATCAACGTTTGCACCTGTCTTTTCCAAAGGGAATTAAACGTAGTAGATAGAGAGAAAGAAAGAGTAATGGTGTGTGTGAGCGTGTGTGTGTGTGTTTACATCTGTGTGTGTGTGTGTGTGTTAAGGTTAAGTTTTGAGGGTACAGTATGAGTGGAGAGTTTGTAAAGAACATGCTGGTTTTGTCATTAGTCAACATGGTTTTAGTGCAGCAGGTGAGGTTAGAGTTTGATGGGTGGCTGTGCGTTTGTGATAGACAAACTGTGTGTGTGTGTATATGTGTGCCTTATCTAAATGCCTTTGATGTGCAAATGAGAAGGTAAATGAGAAGAAGAAAGCTGCTGAGCTGAGCTTCACACAGATCAGCCCCTCAGATCAAATATTGTTTCTCTTGAATGTTTCTTGCATGTCTGTAACATACCAAAAAGATGTAAAAAATTAATTTATCCTGAATTTTTTCAATTGAAACATGGAGACAACATGAAAAGGACACACATGGACCCCTTTTCACACAAATTTACATGGTCCTATGAGTCCATATTGCCATTTTGGCATTTCAAAATGGCAACAAATTGCAACCTGGCCATAGTTGCCACATCTCAGATTCTGTTAGAGCCCTTGAAATTTGGCACAGCATCAATTAAACCCTTTATTTTTTTTTAGCAGGAAATATGGAAACATCCATTGGTAGATATTTTGGGGGCCTGCCTGGGGCCCCCAAACCACCCATTTGGCACTTTTTTCTATTTTCATGGGCCAGTGGTAAAACAATATGACATCTGCTTGTGTGTTTCAGTCATTTGGATCTGTTGTACACTATTTTGTCTTTCCCCCTACCACATTTCATGGTTCTAGGAATTATATTTTTGGAGCTATTAAATGCAGTCTGTTCTTACTCCTAACGTGTCAAACAAGGCAGCTTGGTCAGTGGCTCAAACTATGATACTATGATACTATGTACCCCTCTATTGTAATTTCTGGGGACGCGCAACATGTTCTGATGTGCTGTTGAACTCAGGTGATGTAGTATAAAGAACGTGAGATTCCACATGAACATATGGAGAGACGAGACAAACACAGGACTTTCACCCAGGAGACAGGGCTTTACATCCCATGTTAACTTTGGCTTCTTTTTAATATTTTAATCTTTTTAAAGTCTTGCACTTGCACAATATAATGTGACCTGTATCTGCTTTACAGGCTGCCCATCACTTACCTGCTGGTGTCAAATCTGTGGATTATATCTATGAGCTTTTAATCCCCAAGTTATTAAAATACTTCCCTTTTTACAGTTCAGTTTGCACATATAATTAATACTTTGCCATACACTTTGAATATAGTATGTATTAACATTTAATGATATACGGGGAAGTTGCTAACTTGCTTTGTTGGTTACAAAATCCACCTGCTAACACCATTAGAACATTAGTTACTTGTACCTTGTTTATTTAACCTGTCTTGTTGGGAAGTCACTGCACTCGGCCAAGAAATTGTCCACATAAACTCTGCAAAAGTAGAGAATTATTGTTTCTGTATTTAAGTTCAGTATGTAAGATTTACAGGCATTTATTGGCAGAATGTGGCAGAAATGGAATCTAATATTTTTGCAATTTATTAGCTCACAACTAGATGCCACTAAATCCTACATTATCATCCTTTAAATTTCTATATGCATTAAACAAACAAGATATTAGTCATTAGATATTAGATTAATTACTGAGCTTTAGGGGTAGCAGGATTTTGTTATATTTGGACAGAGACAGGCTAATTGTTTCCCCCAGATACCAGTCTTTATGTTAAGCTAAGCTAACCATCACAGGTTTGAGCTTCATATTTAATGGACATGAAAGTCTTATCAATCTTCTCATCTAACTCTTGGCAAGATGGCAAATAAGTATACCTCTTAAAATGTTGAACTGTTCCTTTAAATGCTCAAAGGTAAGACTTTCAGATATGCTGAGTTGCAGCGTTCATCAGAACTCCACCCACTTAAAAAATGAATGTCACCAACCAAACACCTGCATATTTTAAATGTCCTGAATTAATAATTAATGATTGATGTTATTATATTTTCTGTCAATTTTCTGTATATTTCCAGTGGAAACTATTAAATCTTTTTTTTCTGTGATACGTTATTTAGTTTTTGTTTGTAAACCAAATATTATTATGAAATAATCAAAGTCAGTCTTAAAATTCATAGAATCTACAACTGTAAATGGCCTCATTTCAATCGCTTTCAAGTTTCCAATTTCTTGAAAACCATAATATTTGTAAAAACATCTGTGTATGTGAAACATGATTCATTTGTACTGCATCACACTCGTTGTATTTAAAAACAGATGGAGTCCAAGTTAAGGATTAGGAAGTGGAAACTTAGAGGATTGGATCCCTATTAGCTCGCTCTGGCACACTCTTTAGATGTTTATAGCTATTGTCAATAGTCATTGTGCAATTAAGCTGTTTGCATTGATAGTCTGTTAGATTGCTTTCTACAGAGTCTTTATCAACTGTGAGGCAGCTGTGCGGACTGTCAGGGACTCATTGCACGTGTATAACTAACAACCGCTGTCCAGCAACTCGTTAACCGCCTGTAACAAATAACTAGTCTTCTTCTCTTTTTCCTTTCCTCTCTTCTTTCATTTTTCTTTCCCCTCTGTCCTCCCATCTGCTATATTTTTCTTCCTTTCCTCTCTGCTCCTCTCATCTCCTCAATTTTCCTCTCCCTTTGACCTTTCCTCTCTTACTCCTATCCTTTTCTGTCTTTGTCTTTCTGCTCTTGTCCACTCTCCTCTCCTCTCCTCTCCTCTCCTCTCCTCTCCTCTCCTCTCCTCTCCTCTCCTCTCCTCTCCTCTCCTCTCCTCTCCTCTCCTCTCCTCTCATTCTTTTCTTTCCTCCTCTCTCCTCTCTCCTCTCTGGGGTCCCATCCTAGAGAGGCTGCTCCCACCCAGACACAGATGGCCCCCAGATCAGATTTATCAAGGCCAGTAGAGCCCTCTGCAAAAGGTCACTCTCTTAAAAGCTGACCGATCAATGGTCCAACTCCTAATACTAACAGCCATGCTTTTTCCTCCGTTCTCTCTCTCTCTTTTTTTTTTTTTTGCGTGTGAGTTTGACCATGAGTGTGTGTATCTACATGTGTATCCAAGTAGGTGTGTGTGCTTTTATCCACGCATGTACCTGTGTGTATGTGGACTGACAGATCAGAGACGAGGGCCCTGGGTGTTACTAATCGAAGGGCCGTCCCTCAGACGGTCCTCTAATGACCTCTCCCACCTCTAATAGTGCAACCTTATTGAGGCTCTACTAAATATTTCAACAAGTCATTAGCTCATTACACGTCATTATCTACAGCGTGTTCAGCCCGCCAGGATTAGCTGCGAGACTTTTAGCAACTTCTCTGCGGGAAATCAATAATCGGCAGACACTTTCAATCACTGGGATCATCTGTGTGTGGCTATCAGAAATTCACACAATCTTATGTCTGTGCAGACACACACAGGCAGAAACCGTGTTGATATCGGTCATTCTTACAAATAAAGTGCATCTATATGTTCTATTAATTTGCTGAACGAATGTTTAATTAATTTTTTAATTGTATAGAAAAGAAAGGAAAAAAAGATCATTTGCTGATCATTATATTTCCTGGGGTGGCTTTGTAAATGTAGCGCTAAGATTGCGACCATGATCAGGATCTCCCTCTCCCACATTTCCTGTCATCTCTATATTTTCTGTATGTCATAAACATACAAAATTACATTTATTTTTCCAGATGTCCCATAATTTTTACTCTTCATTTTGTAAATTACTGGAATATTTGACCTTTTCAAACTTTGAGATCTATATTACTCAAATTTCAGTTGGTAAATTCATAACTAGTAGACATTATGCAACTGTTGACAGTCATTCACAAGGAAACAATTTCGAACTTACATAAACTGTCACATGGTTTTCCTGACAACGCAAATACAGGGAGTTGAACTTAATTTCAGTGATGTTTATTTGCCAGTTGGTGCCAAAGTGGTAAACCAGATGCTTTGGGAATTTGTGGTAACTAAAATATAGGCTGATTATGAAAATATATAAAATTTAATTCAGAATTCCAATTTGGAAACTTGGGCTAGATGCATCTTGTCTGAGTTTGCCAACATAAACACGTGATGTCACAACATTATGCAGAAGTACCTTCTCACCAAGTTTCACCAAATGTTTTGTGTTATGAAATGTGCTGAAACAACTTTTTAACTTCATGTGTAAAATTGGTGGAATGTCCTTTTAATTGTTCCTTGATTGAAATATATTAAATTGAATTGAACTGACTTATAAAATAAATGAAATATTAAAGGTGCTTATTTAATTCATCAGCCATCTGGTTGTGACATGATCTAAATACAATGAAAAGAGATTTCAAATAGCTTTGTGGGTTTCATCTCTTGTGAAATAGCCTGATCAGAGCCATCATGTATCACCATTCATTCAGTTTGCCGTGTGTGTGTGGAGTTTACCAGGAGCCATTCTTTTGTTTTTAAAGGGTCACGGGCCAAGGTTGAGTACCTTAGCTCTAGCTCCTAGAAGGGTTTGTGTGTTGAACCTGAGCGTGCCTGCTGCCTGGGAGGGAGATGAGAGCCGGTTAAGGCAACCATGAAACCTCTTTGACACACTTTAGGAGTCACTTAACAATGGGCAGGGTGTGCGTGGTTAAGTGTGTGACTAATTTCCTTTAACACGGTGTGAGATTGAGAGACTCAGGGCCAGAGGGGGGCGGAGCTGCTACTTGTTAGGAAGGTCAGAGGTCAGCTCTTCTTGAATAGACACAGAAATCCCCAATCAATTACGCAAACACATACACAAACAGAAAACGCCTGCATACGAATGCATGCACATATGCACTCGCACACACGAGAATCAGAGGAGTCTATTATAAGCGAATACATTTTTTGTTCAGAACCACGGCACTGCATACCAAAGAGAAATGGATATCATTCTGCGGGGGCAGTGAATCGACAATCAGTCAACGACAAATGGGAAGCACAGCGTCTGTAAACAGTCTTAACAGTTACGACCCAAACAGCAGCTTTCTCTGCTCCGGCTTTTGCCTTAAACAACGTATCTGTGGGTCCATCTATCACTCTCTCCTCACCTGCTCCTCTTGCCGCTGCAGCAGCTAAAAGTTTAAAAGCTTTATTATAAAGAGGAAATACAATTGCTCTCTTTCGTTGCTCATCTGTCTTCCATCTGCTGTTGTGTGCTGTCCATTTGGACAGCAGTGGCATTACTCAGCAAAACAGCAAATCTCTGTCCTCATCGGAGAAATTAATAAGTGAGATATGATCTAATCTAAGTTAAGGTGGAGGACCAGTCGAGGGGAGTGCAAAGAAATTACCAAATGTAATCAGATTTCAGTTGACTTACCATTAAAGTATTTTCTTTAAGCTTCTACAATGTTTCTAATAGGAAGGAATTAGTTTACTTTTCAAAATGGCTTCAGTAATTATGTTATGTTCACTTGCAAGACTTAGTTCAATATAGAATGATGCTGAGTGATTTATTGAGTTTGATTCATCTTAAATGATGATTCCATGTATATATCTAACACTGTTCCCCAAACCAGTAACAAACACTTAACACAATATTCCAACACTTATGTGAGAGAGCTCCAATGGGAAAATTTTGCATGTATCAAAAGTGCACCCCCCCACAAAAAAAGCTTAATGTTTTGATTTAATTGAGATAATCAAAAGCATAACATTTGAGAGATTTTTTAACAATAAATGTGCTGTGAGATTGTGAGGCTTGCTGCAGATGAAATTTGGAATCATGCATTTTGCACTACCATGTAATTTTAATAATGAATATGTGTTATTATACTTTGTCATAATGTGTGCTCATAAAATGGCATAAAATGTGTTCATGATGCCTTTTTAGACCCCAAAAGCCAAACTTCAACCTGAATCACACACATATCCTACAGTTTTTCACTTTTTTTTACACTCCCTATCTCTCTCTCTGCTCCTATTATTTCTTCCCTCTCCTCTCTCGTACTAATCTCAGTTGTAGGCTCATCCCGGCATCCACCCCAACAATATTTCACATCCTGATTTATTTTGGTCCTGGAGTCATGTGACCCTAAATATTGTAACTGACCCTGGGTGTATTGATCTCCCTGTGTCGGCTAGCACTGCAACTTCCTGCCTTATAACGACCCTATGAAACCCTCCACGATCTATCATTATCAACATCATCATCATCATCATTTAGGGAAAAGAGCAAATGCGTTCCATATTTATCTGTTTGTTTGCGTGTGTGTGTTTATTTGTAGATGTGGGTACTTGTATGTGTGCACTGTGTTAGCATGTTTCTCCACATCATGTCTCTGCATTTGACATTTGTTTTTGTCTCTGTATGTGTATCTTTGTTTATCTGCAGGTGAGCCCATGTATGTTGTGACCACTGTGTGTGTGTGTGTGTGTTTTGCTAATGATGCTATTTTGCTAGAGGAGAGAAAAAACCCCTGTCACCATTGTAATGAGGGGTATTTATATCAGTTACCTGGGAGTAAAACACTCCTGATCTCCTCCCCTCATGTCTCATTCCCACAAGACAGGTGTGTGTGTGTGTGTGTGTGTGTGTGTGTGTGCGTGTGTGTGTGTGTCAGTGCTGTGGCAGTGCTAGTTTGCATTTGTAAGTACGAATACATCTGTGGTTAAACTCATGGCTGTGGCTGTGTTGAAGTGCACATAATTGTGTAAAGGTACAAGAAATGTACAGGATATCATGGACACAGCACAAAATGGTGTGTTTGTGTGTGTGTGTGTGTGTGTGTGTGTGTGTGTGTGTGTGAGATGGAGGAGTTTGTCGAGGGTGGAAGAGGGTAAATTGAAAGGAAATGATGAGCGATGAGTCTGTGTCACACATTAGTGTTCTGCAGTTTTTTTCCTCCATGATTGTCTGTTTCCTTGGACCATCCTGCGTGTGTGTGTTTGTGTGTGTGTGTGTGTGTGTGTGTGTGTATTTCTGTGCTTTGTGTAGCCTTAGGGTGCAGTTTTTATCCTTATCTGTGTGTCCAGGAGTGTGACACATCTAGAAACGCCTTTAGAAATTTCTACATCTTTTGACCAGAGGCCTTAAAAAAGTATGTGAATGTGTGTGTGTGCTTTACACCTACAGCCTTGGTTGGGGTAGTGCATGTATGTATGATGTATGTGTGTGAGTGTGTGTGTGTTTGATATAGTGTGGGGGTGGGGGGTGGGGGGGGTGGGGGTGAGGCCGTATCCATGGTAACACCCCACCGCCACCCCCACTGGGTCCTAAAAGACAAAGCCTCACACACGCACACACACACACACACACACATACACACACGCACACACACAGTGCACTACAGGGCCAGCTGAGCCAGATCAATATTTCTCCCCATTTAAAGAACAGAATTCAGAGAATGGCTTTTCAGCGCCCAGACTGCAGCCGTGCTTTAGACCTTGGGTTTTTACACTAAACACCCAATCTGCAAAGTGGTGACGGTGTTTTGTACCTTCCCAAAATAATTCCCGGCCTGAATCTTTTTCTTTTCTTTCTTTTTACTGTATTGATGAATCCATTCTGCCCTGCCAGGACCTGTCTTGCTCTCTATCTTTGTCTGACTACCCGAGCCTTATTTTCCCTCCTTTACTTCTATCCTGTGTCCACTGCGTGAGTGACAGGGTCAGATTCCATTCATCGTCCCCGCTCTTTGTCCCACCCTGTGGCTGACCACAGTTCGGGCCCTCGGCAGGTCCCTCTCTAGTCCCTTGGGGCGTCCGAGCCCATCTCTGTGGCTGAAGGGCTGGACTGGCCTTGGCCCAGTGGCCCTGCTGACTGTGTGGAGGATGAGGGGAGGGGGGCTGAGGGGCTGTGAGTAGGAGAGGGGGGTTGGGTCCTTGACTGCTGAAATAGAAGAGGGCTCCCTCTAGCACTGCTGAGCTGTAACAACAAGGGAATTACCTAAAAAGAACAGATCCTTCTCGTTCATACAAAGAAAAGCAAACTGAGTAGGGGAGACCGGGGAGTGTTATAATGTTGATTTAATTGCAACACAAGCCATGTTCACATGGACGATGTTTCTTTAGTCAGATTGAAATCACTGATGAGAAATTGCAACTTCAACATGATCAGTCATTAGCCAGAATAGAACTTTTGTGTGACCTGTGCAAAGTGGTTCCACCCGATATGAAGTGTCTAATCTGCTGGAAATATAACAGAAGAAGAAGTGGTTCTGGTTTCCAATCACTGGTAAACAAAGAAGAAGTATTTCTGCCCAGTAATTTTCAAGATACATCAACATTGTATCCTGGGAAAAATATTAGCACGTAAATCTTTTAAGGTTTCTAACAGAAAAAGTTGTCCACTACTGACCTGTTCCTTCTGATTAAAATGTTCACATGCTTGGGGTCGGGATAGTTATGTTAAATAAAATGATGAGAATTTCTGCATTGTGTGCATTGAATACTTTGCAAAGGCAAAAAGAAGTATGGTTCAAATATGTATGTTGTCAGTTCTGGGCCCACAAAGCCTGCAGCCCAGAGGCAGCATACAGCTGTGATAGACTGAACACTTCTGTGACACATGCACGTTCAGGAATACACACTGAGGTTATCAAAAGTATGTGTTAAATATTAAAAAAGAAAGGAAAAAAATTAACCCATTTTGTGTGCTTAGAACTTTTTTTTTCTTTTTTACATTAATTATTTTAAAAAGCTCTTTTTCACAGTTACACTTATCCCCAGTTAATCTTACAATTCACCTCAGTAATGAGGTAGGTTGTAACAACTCTTTGTATTTGAGATCAGCTCCCATAATCTGTGATTGTGTACAAGACATACAACTGACAAATATCTAATTGTGATTATTTTGACTGATATCGCAGTATTCAAGGGAATGATCATTTTTATATGATTATTCTCAATTTCATTGAAAAACATATCAAATTGATTATGGTGTGATTTTTGTTGCCATCTGTGCCGAACAAAGACATTTTCTTACATATGTAGAATATGATGAGAAGGCCACTGGATTTCTGCAACTTGACATGATTTAATTCAAAGATGTATTTTGATGCGCATTTTTACATATTACACCTCCTGTGATTTGAAAATTGAATTAAGCCATGTTGCAGTACACATATGGTACCCTGTATGAAAGTTTGAGAGATCTAGCAGGAGCAACCACTGAGATTCTAATGCTCAAAGAAAAAGCTCCACTCTCCACTATTTCATATGTGCGTGATACATTTTTCTCTCTGAAATATAACATGGAACATGCCGGCTGATGAATACAGGTGCATGAACATGCATGTATGACATGCATACAAGCACACGGTCAAAGTCTCAGACACAAATAAATGCACAATCACACATGGAGAATCGCCCAAGGCTGATTGGTGCATCCTGTTTCTGAAGCAGCCATGGGAGGTTTCTGAGGCCTCTCCGGTTCGATATCTTGACAGCCCCAGTGTGTGTGTGAGCGTTGTGAGCACCTGCATTTCATTAAACACATCCCACGTAGCGGCCTGTCACTCTCTTCTCCTCCAAATGGAATAATTCATTGTTCCTTGATTTTGTTTGTTTGGAGCCTTCACAGGCACGAGTCTTTTCCGTCTTTGGCCATTCCCATTGAGACTGCGATCTGACTGAGGAAACTGATAATTGATTTCATCAGGCAACAAGGTTGTGGGCCTCTCGGAGCGGAGAGCAGTGAGAGATTGGAGGGGACTTTACCTGAGTGGGTCCATTTTCTACATAATCCTCCACAATCATCCTCCAGTCATCGCCATGCTACTGGAGAGCCTGTGTGACACATTGAAGATTACTGTGCAATGCTCTCATTAGATGTTAACACTCAGTGACCTGTCAAGTGCTCTTGAACAAAAGCTCCGGCAGCCTGTGGTGGCACTAATGAGAGGACGGTGCATACGTGGAGTGAAGAGAAAGGCAATCCCACACCACGTCGGTGAAACACAGCAACACTTTACAAAAAGGATGAGCCAATTTTTAACATGTCACTGCAGTTTGACACGACACACCTGAGAGAATAAAGACATGGTAACGGGCTGACAGCACAGGTCTCAGCAGCACATGTTGCTTTCCACACTATAATCACACACATGTTAAAGTTACACGCTTCCTTCAAGGGTTTTACTCAGTCTGCGTTAAAGAACACACACACATTCTGATGAACGTTATTTTAACAAAATAACTGAATATCATCCGTTGTCTAGGGATGCTGCCTATCCCAGCATACACTAGTCAATAGACAGTATGCCATGGACAGGTCTCCAGCCGATCAAACAGCTACAGGCTATTTAAAGTTTGCAGTTTAATTTGAGTGAATTTTCAAATCACTTAACCTGCATGGTGCATTCAGAGGAAACCCAAACAAACACAAAGAATGTTCAAAATCCACCCAAAATGTTTTCGTCTCCTGTAGGCTGGAAAGGTGGCTCAATTACTGATGCTGAATGGATTTCAGAAAAAAACATGAAAATATACTTTTCCATAATTGGTATGATCCACTTTTTGATAACTCTTATCTGCTGAGAAAACCTTTCACCATTGGAACCCTACAATGTTTGTGAAGAAATGAAAATACAAACCTTTAACAGTCAGAAGCCTACAGGGAGTTAGAGAGTGTTAGACACTGAAAGCAGGAGTTTCACTTAAAGGGAAAATTTGTCACTTTTCATGTGTATGTTCAGGCAGTTTTGATTGTAAATGTAGTCAGTTGAACCAATAAGTTTCCGTGACAGATTAATAATGGGACATGTGATCTCTAATAGGGTTCAGACAATATACTTGTCAACTGTCAGAGATTTTTTTATACCATTTTTATCAAGGTAACTATTGTGATTGCTCTAATACTTTGGATATCACTTTATATAAAAATGATTCCAATGAGTTCTACACTGGTATTACCAGATACTCCAAGTTGCAGCATCAGAACTGGCATCAAGAGAGAAAAATGTCAGATTGGTGCATCCTTGGTACTACCCCATTAATGTACTGTATCTGCTTGTGTCATTGTGGTTAATAAGTCAGTGTGTGGGACTGTTTTATTACAATATTGGATTTAAAGTGGCCTGATTTTTCATACATACTATATATTTAACTCACTCGATTAGCCCAAAACGAAATTTCTATCTAGCTATTTTATTGTATGAATTGTTTTTTAACTGAATTTTGAGAAAATGTCATAACATATATAGTCATCATGATATAAAAGAGAGGTGACTGTGACCCATCATGGCTTGAATTACATCCCAGACAGACAAAACCATTCAAAGATATAACGTCTTTACTGGTTATTTACTGGTTATTAGATTTAATATTGTTTTATTTCATTCTTGCAACAAACCTTTTATGGTTTGATGCAGCGTCCTCTGTCCATGAGTAATGGATCAACAGTGCATGAATGCAGTCCACAAATGTCACTGAGTGCATGCCTCCTTCATTTTGCCTGTGACCTGTTAGAGTGCTGCGTCTCTGAGCTATTTGTGGCGCTGCTTCTTCCATCAGCAGCGACCAAGGTTTTCTGCTGAAGGGACGAGTCAAGATATACAGACCGGGCAGAAACAGCCATACTTCAGTGGGGAGAGGGAGACGTGTGCGCACTCACACTCCAATACACACATCAAGACACACACGGACATGTATATCAGCACACACACACACACACAGACAGAGGAGTGAGGGAGGTGGTGGTGAAGTGGGAGGCTAAGGGGACAGAGTGAGGTGGGGCCAGGGGTTGTGTGACAAGGGGACAGGGACAGGCTGTCTGTTGTGTGCATCAGGGGTAGTGATGTTTTGTGTGTGTGTGTGTGTGTGTGTGTGTTCAGCAGTGACACAGACACCTTGAGGTGTGGCAGACAGCCACCAGCTGCCTGTAAATAATGTGTGCTGGGGGAGGAAAGTCAAAACCTCGAGAAAACAGTTATATGTGTACACAATAGCTTCACGACCCGTATCGATGAGACATATTTTAAAATGTGGCAAATTTTAAATCCAGGCATATGTCATGCAACCTTTCACAGTCATGATTCCACCCGCAGCAAGTCTAATTCAGTTAACAAAAAACAGCCAATGAACTCTCTGTAGACTTTGAAGAAGAGTTGGGTTAAGGAAGGCACCCAGGGCAGGGTACAAGAGAGCCACCAGTGGCCCCCATCTTTGAAATTGAATGAATGAATGAATGAAGTCTGAAACCTCGAAGACTCTTGAATGTCTGTACATGAGTTTGGCTGGAGAAAGAAAAACATTACTGACAAAAACGGCCGATGGCCTCTCTGACAGTGCTTTAGAGCTGCTCTGTTGAGATGGAAGAAGCTGTAGCACTCCCATCCATCTGGCCTTGAGGGTATAGAGTAGTGAAGGAGATGGTACTTCTGAATAGAAGTACACTTTGTTGCTGTAAAGATTCCCAGTAATACTTCTGCAAAAAGGATCTAAATATGTGTGTCACTAATAACGTTTACCGTGGCTCTGGTCTATTCAAGTGTGACAGTTAGCCAATAGGTTTACACATTTTGTGCATTTCCTTCTTGCAGGATAGGTTTCAGTCAAGTGGTATCTGTGCATGTATTGGTGTTTATCTTGTTTGACATGTTTCATATCAAAGTATGAATGTATCAGGGTCATTTGTTATCATTATACAACACAGGGTTGCACAACGGAATAAGTGGTGTAGTTCCTTCATGCTACAGATAATTAATTAAATTCAGTAAACAACAGCAACAAGATGGTGATTATGATAAATCTGACACCTTCATACAAAAAAAATGGCAAAAAGTGTCCATTATCTTTTACCATCTTTGTGCACAAAGCAGTCGTCCGCCCCTTATGCTGCCGGTTGTCTTGGGTGTTATGTCCAGTCTGCTCAGAACTGGCTCGACCATCAAGTGCAACACCTTGATTCAGGATGTTATAGACATTAGCCTGGAGCAGCTTGGTTAGCATGGCTCTTCTCCCTGCTCACCTCTACTCCTCCTGGGGTGGTTCGTGGCACTGCGTTCAGTTGGTCTGGCTGGTGGTTGTAAGGTGCATTGTTGATCATCTCAGGGTCCACTGCTCTGTAATCCAAATATCACGCTTTCTTTTCCAATACCTATGAGTGCATTTCTGTTATTAGCGGTACGTGTTTCAGCAATATAGCCAAAAAAAAAATGATTAAAGGAAGAAAAGTAGCAAAGTTTGAAGGTGCTGCAGCAAAAAAGTAATTCAGAAAGATCTGACATTTGTACAATTAATTATGACCTGTCCATATACCCATATATTTAATCCAATAATGGATATTTTCATATCAATTTCCAAAGTAAATGAAAAGCCAGTATGTAACCTTTAGGTTGATGTATTTTGAGACATAGTTTCATTGAGCATGATGCACAGTGTTGTAATTAAACAGCCTTCACAGAAGCCTACTGTAATTGCTCTAGAGCTGCCCCAAACAGTCATATTTATTGTACTGAACAAGCAGGGAGATGAGATATAACTCCTTGGTCAGACAGTTATTTAAACTAAATGTGTCATTTTTCATGGGATTTTGCAAATTACCTGGAATTTGATGGTCTAACCTGCACCCCATTTTCCCAGTCATCAAAGGGGAGAACAATTTTTGAGACTGGTACAGTATTGAGCTAGAGTGTTGCAGTCATCAGAAGCAAAACTGAGTTATAATGTGATCCTTCTGGGCAACTCAAGTCCACTAAAAGTGCTTGTTTTGCCACTGACAGGCTCAGATTGTTATTTTAAGTGTCTGACATCTTTATGAAAAGGAGCGCTACAGAGATACAGCTTTTTCTTTTTTCACCAGAAATGGACACTATATAGTTCTGTTAAAAGCAACCAGACTCCTTTGACAGAGAGAGTAGTTTTACCTCTCTGGTCAACTGCTAATCGCTTTGAAGATGGTGATAGAGCATCTGTTTCTGGTGAAACAAAAAGGATCTTACTCTAGGCCTATTTCTGTAGCACTCTTCTTCACTACTGGATCAATTTCAAAAATTGTTGTCTCCATTAGTCACTTAGACACAAAAACATAGGAAAATAAGGTCCAAGTTGGAAAATGTCAAAATGACCCTTTAAGGGCTTTTCTCTGTGGAAATAAATGGTCCATATACCTGTTGGAGTTGAGGTCAGGGTATACTTGAAACAAACTTTGTGACAAGTCAGTTCAGTTTACAGCTTTTCCAAATGGCCACACTCAAAGTGAAGGAAAAAAGCCTGAGGTCATAGAGTGGGGAGACACCATGATTCGTGTCCACTTTCAGACAGTCTCTCCTAAAAGGCATCCAAAGTATTGCACTTGGTTGCACACATGAAAAGAGATGGCAGTAGTGGTGTGAAAAATGAAGAAAGAGAGCTTATTTTAAAGGAGAAGTTCAAATCTTACTTACCTTCTCACCTCCCCAGACCTGGCCAATTGCTGTGTGAAGCTGCTGTGCTTGTCGGAACAACCATCGGACGCAGCCTTAATTTGACAAGAACTTAGTCTGAAGCATAGCATACCTTTAGGTCCCTTTTAAAAAGAGCTTTATCTGTTTTCAAATTTTTCAAACAGGAGTGTCTGAGTTGAAAAGTAAAGGAACTTGTATCTTAACTGAAATTTCCAGCAGCCACAGTCATTTAAAGACTATGGGCCCTGTCTTACACTCAGTGCAAACTGTTGCGCTGGTGGCACAGGTGGATTTGCTTACTCCAGTGCAATTGCCATTTTTGCCATGTCTGCAAGATAGCAAATGCACTTGCCCATGGTCTGTGCGGCCATGGGTAAGACATCTAAAAATGTAGGCAAAACGAAGGGATAGCCAGGCATATTTACTAACTTGTGTTAGTAAAAGCCACTTGCGTCTTAGACTGGCTTAAACCTGGTCTGTGGTGCAGTCAGTTTGTCTGCACAATATAGCACCTGGCACGTTTGGCTAAGGCACACACGCACATCTCACCACAATTGCAGAACACCTTCATTTATGTTAAGTCTTTTCCCCACATGGATATATTTTCTAAATCTATCTAATAACATCAATTACTGAACAAGTAGACTGATGAATTGATTCAAAGGTTACTGAAGGTTGGTAAATATATCATGAAAGACATATTTTTAACTTTAACAGCAGTATCTTCCTCTTTCATCCAAGCCTACCTCTATAACATCAAGCTAAGCTTTCCATTTTCATTAATGCAATCCCACTGCATTCCAGCTCCATGAAAAGCTCATTAAAAACACAAAGTAGATGCTCAGATTTGCAAGTGTGTATTAACATTTCTTTTCAAATTCACATGTGTGACTTGTATGGCTCATTAGTGTAATATACATCTGTCAGTGTTTTATTAAAAGCCCTTTTTGCTGTGTCTCTGCAGATGAATATGGATAATTTTACATGGCAAAGAGTAATGTGTGAGCAGAAATCAACGCTGTCATTTATTGGCCTCCGTCTCGTCCCGCCACAGGAAGCTGCAGCAGGCACGGCAATCATACTTTATTGTTTTATGGTTCTCAAATAAAAACATGAATCATCTGGCTTTCTAAAGTGCAATGTCTAATAATATCAGAGTGACTGTTTCTGCCTGCGTCTGCACTCTCAGGGAATCACTGGTGTGTGTGTGCGTGAGTGTGTGTGTGTGTGTGTGTGTACTGTATATGAGTCTGTGTGAAAAAGAGACTGAGAGAAAAAGACACGGAGAGATTGAGTATGTGAGTGAGTAAAGGCAAACCAAAAGAAACTTGTAGCGTGTGTGTCTGCCAGTGTGTGTGTTGTTGCCCATCAGTAGCTGCAGGTTGATTAAAGTGCTTCTGTGTAAGTGTCGAACAGGGAGGAGGAGGACTGCTAGAGATACTGGAGGCATCACACAAACTAGATTTACACACATGGATGCTCGCTACAGATGAGAACCTGGTGTCATTCCTCTCAATATATCATACCTGCTCCTCTCCTTTTACTCTTTTATTCATTGTAAGTCACTCCAGGAAAGAGCATCAGCCAAATGCCTGAAATGTAAATGTATGCTGACTATATAATATGCACTGATGTATATAATAAAATGACTGGAGCAGCTATGTGTTTTTCTTTTGGAGGACTAGACACTTTAGTGCATGAAAATCCAATTAGGGCGTCTGTTTTCTGAGATGGAGCAACCGCGCCGTCTGGCACCAACAATCATACCATGTTAAAAGTTGTCTGGGTGAGACGTCTCTCTCACTTAAATGTTTATGGGCAAGCGTTTTTTTTTTCATGGCTGCTTTGTTTGTCTGTTTTTAAGTTTCAGTGTCTGATACAGGCCTGAATGTCTGAGGGCTTATTGATTTAATTACACTTGTTTGGAGTGTTCATGTTTCAAGTCAAGTCACTTGTATATTTGTATATACAACTGTACCTCTGTGCATCTCTGTTGTCTTTGTAAGCCCATTTCTAATAGTGTGTTTAGAGTAGTGCTTTGTAAATGATCAAATTAGCAAATTTTCATATCATTTTACAGTTACAGAGTGCAGTCACTTTCTGACCTCCCCAGACTACATGTCACCAACCAGATGACCAACCTGCACACCAAATGGATGAAAAACATTGTTAATGACATTAGTTACACCTGTGCCTTACCTGTTATAACAAGTCTAAAGGGTCCACTGGAATCAACAAGGTGCTGAAAGACATTTTGACATGCCAGAGCAGAAAAAACACAGATTTAATTAATAATTTTAATTAATGATGACTGTTATATCTTAGTTTGACGCCTCTCCAACTGTACCGGCCAACTTCAGTGGACAGTTGGCTGACATGGTGGGTCCTCACCTGTTTAAGCTCACCTGGGCCCTTAAGCTATATCCCTCTGTGGTATGGTGTTGTCTCCATGTAACATTTTTGACCTGGTACACTCACACAATCACAATCACACATCTTCAGTTATTGTGCAACACTTAAAAAGAGACAGGGCCCTAAGGACACTAAAAGAAGCATTTTAATTTGTCACATGACTCTCTGGAAGTCATGTTGAATTCCTTTTTTGTGGTCTTCCTCACATGGTTCAGCTCTATCATCTCTCTCCACAAAACTGGGCTGAAAATGTCTTTCTGTCATTTGACAATCTGCAAAAACATGATTCATGTTAATAGATGAGTTAAGTTTTTTTTTTAAGTTGTTTAATGTACTTTCAATAATGAAAAACTATTAAAATGTAAATGTTGCCTTGAAGTAATACCGTACAATTTCCACCATGACATTTTTGGTATTGTGTATTTAGGTTTATATACTGTTCAATGAATATAGAATGTGGTGTAAAATGCTCATAGGCAGTGACCCGAAGATGGCAGCAACATAACAATTGGAGACAACATACTGCATGTCAGGAAATAGAAAACAAAAAAGAATTTAAATGATACTGAAATGTGACTCACTGTCTTGGTTTGAGGAGGGTTTGATAGATTGTTGATGTAAAGTGTGCAGAAATATGCCTACAGTCTTTGACATATTCATTCCTGTAAGCTGTTCCACAAAGGTACAATATTGTGTGAGGATAATATCCAGACAAATAAACCAATGAAAAGAATAAATTTGAATCCTTTTCTATTTCAAATGACATAAATTTTAAACTGGTGTGACAATGGAATATTTTCTGTGAGGTCTAGTTTGCCTGAAAAACAAAAAACAAAAAAAAAAAACCCTCAGTTATATTTGACCAGAGTGTACTTAAAGAAAATCCTCAACAGTTGTGTGTTTTTGGCTCACAGACAATATTCATTAGAGTCCATTGGCAGACCTGGCTGACATCCTGCTGGCTCCCTGTACGCTCCTGATTGTTTAGAAACTAATTTTCCTCACACAGCTCTTTGCGACTTATAAATGTTTATTGGTCCTAATATCTATTTTTTTTTAAATTACACACAGTCTTGTTATTCTTTGAAAAGATAATTCATATAATAATTCCTTCTATAACTTGTTCTTTTTGTAATAACACTTTTACAGTAGGCCATTTGTTTAGAAAGTCGCACTTACAAATCTGCCTGCTACTTCAGCACCATGGACAGTGCCATGGCTTTATTCAAGTGAATTAATAAATCTGTAATCAAACAGGTGTTCGCTGTTTGGATATGATATCCCAAAATTTAAAACCTTTCCTAAATCATGTTTTTTAATTGTGCACTCCAACTGCTGTTGTTTGACTCATTTAAAGAAAGGTCTTTATCTGCTATTGCAAATGAACTCGTCATGTTCAGCCACTACCCTTTTCCCTTTTCTAACCTTAACTTGAACTTAACTTCAGCTCTAAACCGTGTCTTAACCCTTAAAGAAGTGAAGAAGTTTTAAAAAAAATGTCCTCACAGTTGATTTAAAAATGTATAATTTCTACATATTTGTTGTTTTGTCCTCACAGTAAAGACTTAACCAACAGTCTGTCTGTCTCATCACCTACCTGCTCTCTTTCTCAGCTCTCAGTCATTTTTCTTCCATCTCCCATTCATCAGCTTCTCTCTCTCACTCTCCCTCTCTGTGTATGTCTCTCTCTCACTCTCTCCTCCCCTCCCCTCCTCTACCTCCTCCCACTCCACTGCTGAAACAATCATCAATTACCCTTATCCCTCCGTGTTATCCTTCCCTCGATCTCCCTCCATCTTCCCGGCCCATCCAGCAGAGTGGTTCCTCCTGGTTGGCTGCGGGCCACCCAACCCCGTCCCTGTCAGTCACCCTGCTCCCGGTAGCTGAGCGAAGACTGACAGCTCCATGAGCAAATCAATAATAATCTTCAGCCAGTGTAATCCTATACCTGAGGATATCCCTGAACGCACCACCAGCTTCCTGGTTTCGCTCACTTTTGTACATTCTGCATATTCAGTTCAGGTGCGCAGAAAATAAAGACGGTGAGCTGATTGTGACGGTGACAAGCAAGCTGAATCGTGTGAAAAACAGGACGTGTGTGAACTGGCTCTCAGGGCATATATGCGCATGAACATACACAAAAACACACAAATACACACTTGTACCCACACACCGTCCTGTCCTGACTGTCACAGAGGCTAAGGTCATCTCGCTTGATGTATGAGGCGACTCATATGACAACCTTCATATAACTCCAACCTCTTTCCTCTCCAAGAAAATTAACAGGAAGGGCTGAAGGACTGAAGGAGAAGACGTGATTTTGTTCTTGTCTCATAAAAAAAATAAAAAAAATAAATAAAAAATGATAAAGTGAACTTTTTGCACCGGAGCATGTCTGGACCTTCTCTGTTATGAGCATATTTGTTCATTTGTTTAGCTGAACATTTCATTTCTTTGATGTTGGATGTTTGTTATGCTGCTGGAAACTGAAGGGGTTTAATCAGATCCACATGAATGTGTGGTGTTTCATTAAAATGGAAATTCAAAAAGCTTATTCAGCAGTCACAATAAGCATCTTTTTGCTGCAGAGCTGTATTCATCACAGTAATGGCCATGGAAAGAAACTAGCATAGGCTACAGCAGCTGGTTTTCATAAAGAGTAGTTTTTCATCTGCATGAGCTGATAATTGAGGAGATTCAACAAAATGAAGGGATATAATAAAGTATGAACGTATGTATGCAGCTGAAAGGTTTTGTCAATACACTTGTCTTTTTTCTTTATTTTATGTTGATTTAAAAACACCACATTGCACTAGATTTAATGGTTCCACATGCAGTTTTCTTGTAAACAAACCGTCATTCTGAGGTGTTCAGACCAAAAACAACCTTGCTGTAAAAATGTGAATGGCTGTGTTTGTGTACTGGTGAGACAATGAAGAGGACAGATGACTTTTGTGGTTTATCAGACCCTGAAACACTCCACAGCCATTTACAGTGCTATGAAACACAATTTTTCATCAACCTTTTTATTCCTCATTGCAACAACTGCAAGATAAACAGCAGAAATACACCAGTTATGTTAACAGAATAACCTAGCAGGAATGTGTGCTTGCATGTATTTGACTGGCCAAAAGTTGTGCCAAATGTTGAGCTAGGTTCAACGTTACCACAGTGGTTTCATCTAAACGAAATGAACTCTGAACATGGCCTCATGTATACATTGAATAATGTGTGTGGCTAAAAATGGTTTTCCTTAGCTGTTTTGAATATTTTGAAACCTGCATAGTTGTTATTTAGGCCTACTTATCAGCTAGTATCCTGCTTTTGCTGGTGCTATGCAACATTTCCTAGTACATCACTTCCACAGGCATAGAGCTGCTGGAGAACACCAGAATGACGCTCTGGGACTTTTTTTCCTTCAAATGAGAGGGTAGAATATTTGCATTTTGCATAATACATTTTTATTGCATAATCATAATCATGGCCCCCATCAGAGAGAGACTTTTTTGTTTGTTTTTTTGAGAAACATCGTTTTTTTCAGTTGTTTTGATGAGAAGAGTGCGATGCAGGCTCACAGTTGCAGCAGAGACAGAGAGGTAGAGAGAGAGAGAAAGTGCTTATGTGGACGGACTGCAATAATTCAACTGCTTAATACTCTGTGCAATAGTAATTCAACAGTGCAATACAATGGATACACTGGCATACTTACTGCGTTTATTTGTTTATACTATGCATTGCAGACAACCTGTACTTTTATTTACATACACTTTTGCATCCCTACACACTCAATGTGTCCCACATCTTCAGCATCATTGTTTGTTTATATTGTTTGTTTACACTGTTGTATATATTGTTGTACATATATATTGTATACATTTTTAAAAAAACATATTTCTTATTTTACATTTCTCTATATATTGTTGTATATAGTAGTATGATGTACATTTTCCTTTACACATTTTACATATTTACTGTTTCCATTTCTATTCTTATAATTTGTATATGCTTGTATATACTGTTTTGAATGAGAGCAACTGTAACACAAACAGTTTCCCTCCAGGATTCGATAAAGCATTTTTGATTCTGGTTCTGATTCTGCAGCGTAAAATTCTCGACATGATTAAACTATTCATCAAGTCAGTCCAACAGGTGACAGTGTGGTCAGTTATAGTTGACTGATGTATGTAAACTTGCCACCATAGAAATAATGGTAACATGACCTGAAACAAGACACAATTTAAGCATGTGGATGCAAGTGCATGACATAGGTGTGCTCTGGTACTTAAACAAATAGCGCTACACCTCTGATCACTTCCACCAAACTGTCAATCAAATGAATAGTGTGAAAGTGTTGGTGAGAATGTGTTTTGTATCACCTGCATGCTGGTGCACACACCTGTGCATGCTCATGCTATAGAGAATAAGATGCAAACAAAACAGCCACTCATCAAAACATTGCTCAACACTGTAGTTTGTGGTCAAAACTCCACAAGGTACCTTTAGATAAGGTATGTCACACCAAGGCGCAGTAAATCATGTACTAAGTATTACATAGAAACTTTGTCTGTCTCCCTCTCTGTCTACAACTCTGCATTATGTGTCAAGTGGATTTAAGAGCAGAAAAGTCAGAGGGGATCACAGCTTTCACCTGGATCAGTCTGACAGGAGCAGGGGCTTCTGCTGTTTTGTAAAGCAGAGCGACGAACTGACTCTACCGGAGGAACTCCTCCACTGTTTTGCCGTCTTCACACCTCTTCTTTCTCTTGAGTTAATCCACTTGCCCTCACTCAGCTTCCCCTGTGTGCAGGTCCCTCAGATACTATCTCCATCTGCTGTAATTATAGAGACCCCCACCCCCTACTCTCTCAGCCTCACAAACACATACACACACTGAAGACACTGCCCACTGGTGTAATTCATGCTGCCTAGGGGGTCATGGGAGATTATGAGTGGGATCGATCAATGTGATGGTTCACACACACAAACGCTCACACACATGCACAGCCTCATCATCGATGAGGGCCTCCTTGCCTCCCCTCTCCTACTGAGGGACATCCTGCAGCTAATGAGGACACACAAACACCGTCGACTGTATCGACCACCTTAGCTTAACAAGGTACTTCATATATGGACCCGCTGGAAGACCATCAGCATGAAGACTCCCTTCTCCACACCTGCTCCACCACCGGAAAGTGTGGTTAAAGACACAATTAGTACACAATGAGACAACGTCCAGGTGGAGTTTCCACTCTCTCCCGCTGCTTTCACTTCCTGGATTCTTCTTGGTGTTTTTGTCCCTTGGCGGGTGTTTTACACCATACCAGAAGATGCACATTAAATTTCAAACTAATTTTAGCATTATAGTCTGCAAATAGTTATAAAAGTTAGTAGTGCATAAAAGTAGTGCTTTCACAACTCTCATATTGACAACCCAGGTGCTGACATTTGTGTAGAATTCATACTTTATTCGCTCCTACACACCTGGAGGATTTCTTCTTTGGGGTGATGGTAGAAAGCAGGACAAATCACCACTGAGAAATTTCAAGTTTCACTGCGAACAAAATATCTAAAAGCACTTTATCATGAGTTAGAGGAGCTTTCTAGATAGAAGAATGCATTGTGGATCTGGATTCTTCAGGTGTGTCCACTGGGTTTACCTCAGGTTTGTGGGATGAACAAATCCAAAGAAACTGGATGAAAAATGTGTTTCCTATGCTGTCAAACATATGCACTAGATAACTGTAAAAACAGGAAATTCAGCATTAGAATAGGCTGGTAGTGATGAAGGATTTGGATTTTGGAGTAGTTAACAGGAGGATGTTTCCCTTCCACTTGGCCCTGCTTTAGTTGAACTTGATTTTAAAGTTTTCATTTGTCTTTCTTGTTTATCTAAACACAGTCTTCCTTGTTTTGTTCCTCCCTTGCACAAATTCAAAACAATTTATAAATGATGACAATAAAAGGATAAAAGTCACTGTTGTCTCACATTTCAATCAAATGCTTTTTATGTGAAGCAGCACCAGTATGAAACGTCTAGTTTGTATTAGCAGTTTAGCAGTAGCTTAATACTTAATATTCTGCTACAGCTGTGGGAAAATGAACAGCCGCATCATTTTCTGGAAATCCTTTATGTGGCCGCATGTTGCCATGAATAACGATAGTTAAAGAATATGCATTTATTGGCTGATGCTGAAAATAATTTTGATAAAATGTTATCTTTTTTCTTAATTAAAATAACCAATGTGTAGGGCATTTAGCAGAGATCTTGCAGATTGTAAACTTGTCCTCTCACTCTTACCTTCTAAACATGTAGGAGAAACTACGCTGGCCACAAAACTATGAAAAATGTGAAAAGCCCTATCTAGAGCCCATGTTTGGTTTGTCCATTCTAGGCTATGGTAGCAACATGGCAACCTGGAAGAGGACACATGCCCTCTGTAGATATAAATGGCTTATTCAAAGGCAACAAAAACACGGTGAAAACATACTTATGGATATTATATTCCATTTGTGCCATATTCTAATAGATTCCCCTAAATCTTACTGAATCTTTCATTTTTTCCCCTGGTTCTTCACTTATTGAGCCATTGGCTAATTGTTTAGCATGACAGGCATTTGAAAACAACAGCTCCAATACCTGGTGTTAACATTATTTTATGACAACATGTAATCCATCAGACTAAATTGATCTGACTTCATCGTGACTGATTTAACATCAGACGGATCACTTTTAACTTTATCAAGTGTTCTTAAAAAAAGCATAAGGGAAGGCTTCAGAGAAATACATACATCTTATATCCTTATATGACATTTTGAACAAATCAGAGAAATTATCCATCAATACCACCTTGTCCCACTCAGTGTTCTCAAAGCAGAAACATTCGGATTCAAAATAAAGTTGTTTAACATACTAGTGTTTCTGGATTTTTTTTTTACATCTTGAGCCATTCAAGATTCCTGACAGCTATCACTATCTATCCCAGCATTCACTGGGTGAGAGGCAGGGTACAGTATGGACAGGTCCACACTGATGTGAAAATGATGGCCTGAGAAGTTATTTATCCCTAAAGCCACAGGACCTGCTGTCAGTGTGGTGTAAATGTAAAGAGAATTTTCTTTGAGTGTGTCCAAACACTCCATACACAACAGCAATAACATGGCCGGTCAATTTGTCTCAGAATATTGGTGTCCAGTAAAGTGTCAATAATAGCATAACGTCTGCATGTTGACGTGTGAGTTTGTATATTGAAGATTTCAGATGTGGACATGCCTATACATACACTTGTGTGACTTCCGTGTTTGCATTTATGTGTGTTTGTGTGTGAGTGTGTGTGTGTGTGTATGTGTGTGTGTGTGTGATGTATGGATTATGGAAGCTGACTGCTGGGGTCCAGAGCAGGTGTCAGGTTGCTGCTGGGAACATGAAAGAGTCTCCGAGGGGGGGATGGGACTGGTCAGCAAACCTGACCTACAGAATCAATGTCCTTATAAAAGAGCAAATGACAAGATCAGAAGAATGGCTAACATCACAAAGACACAAAGAGGAAGAGGAACTATTTGATTCAGAAATATAAAGGCACTTATGCATACTCTATACTGTGCTACAAAATAGTCTTGTCTTTAAAAATAATGCATATACTCTTCTCCTGAGTGGTGTCTGCACTGCACTTACAACTTCAAACTGGTTGTAATGACAGTGCAGAAGTCCTGTGGATTTATAACATGCATAGCCCCAGTGGAAAAGCTGCAGAAATGGCCTACATACACTCTACTGCTATAAATCTTTTTCAAGTAATGAATATTGGACAAAGTATTGAGCAGATTTGTCATTGTGAAGCAACACGACTTGTTAAAAATACCAAAAGTTACTTTATTTACATTTTCATAATTTGACCCTTTATTTTATGTGCCCATGAGAGCTTGCAAAAAGTATTATTTGAGCAATATGTCAATATATGGTGGATTAGGGTTTAATCTCGGGAAACAGGGTTTCCAGGAATATTAATCCAAGCCATTTTTTATTTCCCTGGAAATATACAATGGAAAAATGTTTTACTTTCTTAAAACATATTCAGCAAATGTTTTGATTAACATTAAAATGGCATTATTCTGCCTCAATAATTATTAATGCCATGTAGAAGTTATTTTCCCGGGATCTCCAGAATAGTGGGCTTCTGTTCCTTGGATAGAAAATATCAAATTTTCGGACAGCATATTAATCCCTACGTTAGATGGAGTCACAAAATCATGGAGCTGTTTCCAGCAGTGGCACTGTAGCCAAGTGGTTGTAGCTACTAATAGTAATAGCATCAGCCTGGCAAAATATGACAACAAGTAGACAGATTTATATAGTCATTGTATTTATAACTTCCCTTGATGGCAGCCATAATGTTGACCTGGCACAGGATTACATTGAGTTTGATGCTCCTGGCATAGACACCCAACAATTTAGCCAAGATAGCCTAATACTGCTGTTTGACATAACTTCAGACTACACAAAATACATAAGAAAAGGTTTGTCTAAAGGCATTTATACTGTTGTTTTCTGACTCTGGGAATGTGGGAAAAACAGTAAAATTTCCCAATACTGTATATCAGAATGATCTCTTTAACCAAATCACACACACTCAGGCTATTCTGTGATCTCCTTTGGGTAACTAATGTAATATTTTTTCAGTTTCCACTGAACTGAACTGAGCCTTCCCTGACACACCTGCAATAAATGAATGTAACAAGGACAAGAAGTCCTTAAAATGCTCAAAAAATGGAAATTTTAACATCTTAATTTCTTTGACTGACAGTCAACTCTATCTGATTAGAATAATTGTCTGATACCATCATAAGCTTCAGAATAGCTACTAAGGCACTGTGGTGAGATCTTTTTTGTCAATAAATAACAGGATCTAACCTTCCTCCATACAGGCTAGTTTTCCCCTCAGACATGTTTGAGTTTGGCACTTGCCAAGGTTCAATATATCGACAAGTTTCTTATGCTTGAATTCACACTGTGGACTGGCTGGGAGACATGGTGGTAACACAATAGTTCCCTTCACGTGCTCACAAACCACCATCAAGTACAGAGTTGCAATCTTGAAAAAGCCTTGAAAGGCCCAAGCCATTTCGCTGAAAGAAAAGTGCCATCTGCATCAGCTGTCATCAGGCGTGAAGTTAATTCAGACCTGCTGATCATGACATCGGATCACATTCAGTCACCAAACAATGTGCACAAAGGCCGACAATTCAAGACACTCAGATAAAGACCTGCAGACCCCAAGTGTGTTCATCTTCAGTGTGGCGGTGGGGGACCAGAAGACCACTCCTCCTCCTGTATCGACATTGTGTGCCCTTTCAGAGCCCCCCGCCACCTTGGTTTCCTTTATCACTGGGTCGGATGGCTCTGCAGCAACCAGTGGGGTTCCCCCACTACAGGAGCTGGGGCTTTCTCCACCTAAAGGTCAGTGCTGTTGCCCAGAGACTTCCAGTCCTCTGTCTGTTCTGCTCCTCTGTAGGCTGTCCAGCCGCCATGAGAAACTCTACACAATGCATTTGTTTACGTCAGAAATGTGAAGATGCGGTCGAGTCAGAAACTGAAGGCCAGATCTATGAACGCTGTCACAATTAGAAGTGATAATACCAAAGCATCGGCAGGCATGGATTCTCTCACTTAGATAAAGTTTAGTGTAGTTTTACTCATGTTACTCAGTGATTGGTAAAAGTCTTCACAGACCTTTTTCACAACAGCTGTTTTGACATGAAATAGTCGAGTAAAGACAGGTGCTACCAGTGATGCTAATTTTGTTCTATTCAGGTCAAACCAAGTTAGATTGCTGCTTGTGCATGTTGATTCTGCTCTGCTCGTTAGTATCACTGGCAACACTTGTGTTTACCCTACTATTTCATATCAATATGGCTGCTGTGGAGATGGAAGTGGATTTATCATGGTTTTGTAGTTTAGTATTAGCTTTCGTTATTTATTCATTTATTTATTTATTTATTTTAATTCAGTTTAGTTTCAGTGGAGTGGGTTTGCTTGTTTCATTTTAACCTTTTATTTATTCAAGGGAGTTTTGGGAATGCGCTGATCACATTCACACAGTTACACATTCACGCCTGGAAGCTGTCCAGTACAACCACTGTCTGACTCACTGGATGTAGACTGAGGGTAAAGCCTGCCATCGGTTGCATGTTTCATGCGGCATCGCAGCATCCACAATCTGCATTTTCAGATTCCAAGGGGAATAACAGCAACTAGCTCATGGATGGCTAATTGTATGAATATAACCAATCTAGCAGATGGTGCCTTCTCCTTTGTGGATATTTAGCCTTTTTAGCACCGGGACTCGTCTCCTGACATGTAAATGTTCCGCCAAAACATGTTTCCCTCTGACACTATTTGGCAGTGGGAATGTCGCTGCATCCTGGGTTTTGCTTCACCCAAGACAACTGTGATTGGTTTAGAGATTATAAACAAGTAAGAGAATTTTTTTCCCCAATAGCAGAATGATGACGTGTGGAGCTAGATCTTTCTCCAGTGCTAAGTGCAGTGGAGATTTTTTTTTAATGACAATATTGGGGTTATTTGTCAGAGAGCAGATTTAAGAAGTTCAGAACAGGTATTCAATACATACACTTTGACTTACAGTCATGTAGACATCTCAGTTTCATTAAACATATGTACCAATGCCTCCTCTTCAACATGTTGTGTTGACAAATATGCCGAACTGCCAAAGACCAGAACTAAAAGACATTTACTGTATATTTTTATTTTATTATTATTAAAGTTTTGTAAGCACACTTTAGAGACTAAGCATCATTTTGTTTTGTTTTTTCTTTGAAAGTCTAGTCAAGTTTTAATTTTTATTTCAGTTAACTAAAATGTTTTTCACATCTAGTTTTAGATTTCAAGTTATATAGTTTATAGTTAACTATAACTTGGTGGCAATACAGCAGCAGAGAGCTCTCTGCTGCTGTATTGTTAAGTGTCCTTGGGAACTGTAGCACTTGAAAATGCAATTACAAGTTTGAAACAGTCATTGTTTCTAAGTCAGCATCAAAAGCTCAGTCAAAATGCATTAAATAAACACATTTGCCCATGTAGTTTCAAGAAAACTCCTCGGAGAAAAACATGTTTTTAAAGGTCAAAATAGAATAAAATAAAAAATAAACCTGCCACCAAATGGACAAAAACAGATCTAGAAATATCAACATTTCCCATCTCATGGTTTGAAGAATTCCAAAAAACATCACCATCTCAGGTTTGGATCCAAATAGTTGACTCAAGTGTGGTAAACCCTTAAATTTACTTGAGTCCGTGCTGATTTCTGGGACCTGAGAATTCCTTTACTTAAACAAAACATAACTGGTGACTCCCAGATAATTAGCCATTTTGTGAATGTGGCTCTGCAGTAATAAAGAGAGGAAAGTGGCAAATGCAGGTAGCTTGGTGTTTTGCAAGCACAGCTTTTGTAATGAAACAGCCTAGTTAAGCGAACACGGCTGTAATGAAGAGCGGTGATTAGCGAGCAAGGCCCTAACGAGGGCGTGTTTATTGAGAGGCTGTTTGGATGAAAGTGTTGCCGGGAGAGAGGGGGAGAGAGAAGTGGGGGAGGAAGGGGGGAGAGAAAGAGAGAACTTATAGGCTGAGTGATGCTGCCAGAGCCAATTCATTACGACTGCAGCTCTGTCAATCCCTGCTCATCTCCCGTAGCACTAGACCACTAATGGAATTAGTCCCTGTCACACACACACACACACACATGCGCGTACACACACACACACACACAGCAAGAGAGACACAGAGAGACAGATACACATACACAAACACACACTGCATTAACACAATGGGTCCTGCAGATATATCTCTGTGTCAAAGCTCTCACACTTGCAACCCATAAATCCTTGGAGGTCAGTGGGGTAGCCACGCACGCATGCAGCACACACACACACACACACACACACACACACACACACACACACACACACACACACACACACACACACACTCTCTAAACATTATAAAAACAAAATAATGAAAACATTCTACCATATGCAGAAAGTCTCGACCAACAATATAACTTAAACTAACAGATCAAGATAGCTGTAGACCAGCAACTCCTGTGTTCTGCAAGTCAAAATAACTGATATCACCTATGGAGTTTAAGTGATATTTGGCTTACATAACTGTGGTTTCCCATCAGAAAAGGCTACACTTAAACTCATACTGATTAATTTGGGGTGGGCCTTTTTAAGTGGCTAAAAATATTCACTGCTGCTCATGAATAGGGAGAGTACAGACATGTCCCTACCGGTACCCAGGATTTACTGAATTGTTCCTAACAATATATAACTACTTATATCCATCAGTGACTTATGTTACGTAGTGAGTATTGTGACAAAGCACCTCTGCCAGTTATAGATGCAAAACAATGCATTTTTAAGTTTTGAAAGATTGCATCCTCCCTGTTATTATTCCTTGCATTGGTTTGGTTCACAACCTACCTATAGCCATGGATCTCTTTTTACTGCCCAAATATATAATATGTGAATTAAATAAGTGACTACTGACTTTATCTAGTTCCTTATTCTCCCCATCAGGGTGAAAGTGAGAAATATACACAGATCTATTATTTTTGTCATTTACTCCCATGCATGTTTTAATCTCAGTCAGTGCTCCTCTGGCAGCAACACAGCATCAGTCCATCTCCCCACACAGGATAAGGTGGTAGAGCACATAGTCACACCAGAGTTTGTAGTGATGAGAAGAAGTAACATGGTTCATTTTGTTCAGTAACCACGAGCAAACTGACTCATAACCCCTAACACCACCCCTGTCATTGCTCCAGCTGAGACAGGTATGTTGTTACCACCAACCACCATATGAAATATCCACCCTTATCCACTATCCCAATATCTAGCAGTTCATTGCTTGGCTTCCATGTTGGTGCTCATCTCATCTTTTCCAAGCTGGGGGCATGCCACTGGCATCTACTGTAGGTAATACACTGACTATTGATAAGTACCTCATGCAACCCCACATCA